>NW_026622863.1:38107676-39307676 GCF_023065955.2 Ursus arctos | reverse complement strand
TTAGGCTTTCGATAAAAGTTATCAGAAGGGTTGGCTCCAGTATTGCTCTTCAGAATTTGATTAAGTGTCACACTTACATATGAATTCTTTCCTGTGCGTTGCATTAGGAAGGTTGACTCAAACAAAAACTTCCCAGGGCTCTGTTTGTCTTCTCAGAATGGTCAGCCTTGTGAATGACCCCGGACTCCGGCTCCATCCCACTCAAAACTCAGCACTGCGGAGCAGATGCACTGGAGGGAGGGCTTCCGTCTCCCCACCCGGCCTTACCTCCCCCAGCTCGGCAGCCTCCTCGTCTGAGCTGCCTGGAGCACAGTTCACACCTAGGAAAGGCATTTTCACCTCTGTGGCGGACTTCCTCCTTTGTAAATAGGAGAGCCAGAGCATGCCTCCTCTCTCCTCTGGCCCCTGCGGTGGCAGAAGTCAGGCCCCCTGAGCCTGCAGCCTGTCTGATCTGGCCTGGGTCCCTGTCCCCTGACCCTGCCTGCTGAGCATACTGAGGCCAAAGCACACTGGAGAGTTCCACTGGGTCTCCTCAGGAACTGTCAAGTGTCGTCAATGAAGACAAAAAGGAATAGTAAAGGTGGTGGACGATTTATGCTCAGCTCTTACTGGCTCTATCTCGATTCCGCACAAGCCACACAGACATCTCCCTCCCAAGTGTTCCAGCCAAACGCGGACTGCCCACGCGTCCTATCAGGCCACAAACCCCTGCCAGCCGCGGGCACCTCCCACGGAAAGCGGCTCCACCGACCCTGGGGTTTCACCCAGGATCTGCTGCCAGTTCTTGGGTCAGGGCTTGGACAGCTCCAAGCCTCTCCTGCTCCAGGCTCCTGGGCGCTCCCACACCTCAGCCCCGCAGACCCACCCACAGTCCGCTACTGGCTTCCTCCTAGCCCCATGTGTTCTCTTAGAACAGGGAAAACTAGAATACGGCAGGTAGCTCCTGGAGGCCCTTCCTGGGCGACACAAAGCAGATAGGCAGGTGTCCTGCAGGTGTTGAGACCCTGGGACCCCCAAGGGGTTTTGGAGCAGAACCTCGATTTTCCCTGCATTACATATGTTGGAGGATGGTACCCCCAGCCAGAAGCCAGGCATTCAGCCCCCACCCAGACTTTAAGTCCTGATGTTCAAATCCATCCCTGTCCTCTACCCTCCCCTAGGACCTCCGGTCTCCATTGTTTTTCACGTGGTCCACCCTTCCTCTCCAGCCCCTACCACAGTGGCCTTCCAGGAACCCAAACTGGATCACAGTGCTCACCTGCTAAGAGCTGGACAGCAAAAGCCTTTGAGATAGGCTCTGGCCTTACCAGGAGCGGCCTTGGCCGTGAACCCAGCCCTGTCTGTGGATCCAGCCTTATCTAGGCCCCTCCCCAGCAATCCCTGCACTCCAGCCCGCCACACATCTTGTCCTTTGTTACCAGAACATGCCATACACTCGCAGCCTCTCCACCTTTGCACCTGCCGTTCTGTCTGCCCATCCTTCCAGCAAATTCCTGCTCATCCTTCAAGGCACAGCTCAAAGGTCTATTCCTGCAGGAAGCCCTCTCTAGCCACCGTCACCAAAGACCACAGACAGGAGGGCTTAAACAGCAGACCTTAATTTTCTCTCAGTCCTGGAGGCTGGAAATCTGAATTCAGGGTGGGGCATGGTCAGGTTCTGGTGGGAGTTCTCTTCCTGGCTTGCATACTCTGCCTTCTCCCTGCCCTCACATGGCAGAGGGAGGAAGGGAGGCAGAGCGGGACACACACACACACAGAGAGAGAGAGAGAGAGAGAGAGAGAGAGAGAGAAATATCTCCCTTTCCTCTTCTTATAAGGCCATTACTCCTATCAGATTAGGACCCCAACCTTATGACCGCCTAAAAACCGCATCTCAGAATAGTCATACTGGGGGTTAGGGCTTCAACCTATGAATGTGCGGGGGGACACAATTTAGCCCAGGGTACCTCCCCAGACAACGGTGGTTGCTGCCTCCCTCAGAGCCCCATATTCACCGGGGAGGGTGTCCCTTTCTTAGAGCACCCCCTTCCTTCATCCCCATTTGTGTCTCCTGAACCAACCGACCAAGTGCTCCTGCCCAGTCCCATCCCCTGCTCTTTTGGGGTCATCCCCTCTGTGGGAAAGCCACTGTCTCCTCGCAGACCTTGGGTGCTGACCTGTCTCCCCACCTGTGCCCAGAGCTCTGAGAGGGCAGGGGCCGCCTCTCACTCATCTCTGGGCACTGAGCAGGCCTCATGGGAAGAGTTCTGGTTCCACTGGGGAGGACCGGGGTACTGGGTGTGGGCCCCTTGGTGCCTCTGGCCCCCACCCCCACCATACTCCCTTATTACGGAAGCCCCGAGAGCCTGGAAGCCCCGACAGCCTCTGCGGTGTCCCCCTGAACTAAGAGGAGACATTCCTGCTGCCTGTCCCAGCAACAGGAGCCCTGGGCGGCAGAGCAGGTGTGCATGCGAGGCTCGGGACACCTTCAGGGGCCTGTGCTTTCTTACTACCCTGCGACAGGCTGTTAGTTTTTGCATGGCAGAAAAAAAAGAAAATTCCACTGAGCACTTTCGGGTTTCCGTCCCGGTCCCCACAGGGGCATGGCGCAGAAATGGGTCCTGCCTCTGGCCCAAAGAGTGGCTCCGGGCGCACAAAGCCTATTTATTTAATATATTTACTTTTTCTCCCAGGCCAAAAGCTTAAAATATCTCACGTATGAGCTCTGGAAAAAAAAAAAAAAAAGCAGCAGTTGGGCCATTAATCATTGGGAATATGTTGAATAGGAACTTGATTAAAGCACAGTATGTGTTCCCCAGACGAAGTTGCTTCTTTACAGTGACCACAGTGGAAGCTTGGCCTCCCCGGGGCCGGCTGTGCTTTTGCGGGGCGCCTCCTCCAGGGCTCCTGGGCGGGCTCTGGCGCCTTGCCAGGCTTGGGAAGGCCGCGGGCTGGGAGGGGGTCTTGACCTGCGCAGCCCGGCTTCCTCAAACAGGCACACTTCCAGCCGGTGTCCGGCTTCAGCGCACAAAGTCGGAAGGGGCGGTGGGGGGTAGAGGCGGGGGCGATCTGCGGGCCCAGGAGGCCCCACCGGAGCCCTGCGGCGCCCCGCGCCCGGGCTGGCGATCCCGGGATAGAACCGCGAGGCGCCACGTGGCTGGGGAGACGCGCTGCCTTAAACCCCTTCCCCCGGCGGCAGTGAATGCGGAGGCGGCCGCCAACGGGCACCCGGGCCTGGCCACCTTGTTCCCCAAGATCCCGGGAACCCAGCGCCTGAGAACCATCGGCAGGGTTTTCCCAGTAGGTGCTCGGATTCCAGTACGCGGAGATTCCCAAGGCCTCGGCCCCCTCGGCACCCCCGCGCCCGCCTTGGAGCCCACCGGAATGGGGGAGGGCAGTGGATCCCGATCCCGTTGACCGCCTACCCCGCTTTGGGATCGCCGTCCAGAGTCAAGTTCGCCCCCTCCTTCTATGCGCCCCACCTCGCCCCGGTACCCCAGCCCTGGAATCCAGCTCGGCCCGTCCCGCAGGAAAAAATTGGCGGCCCAGGGCCGGGTAGCAGCTCCAGCCCTGCGCGCCTAGCAACCCTAGCGCTCCGGCTAGGAGAAGTTAATTAAAAAGAAAAAGTTTTCCAGCACAGGCGGGTGGACCAGCCGGGTCCTCCGGGCTCCCTGGCGGCAGCCGCCTCCCTTTCCCTCCTCTCCCCGCGGGGTCCTAGCGCCCGGAGGTGCAGAGCCCGTGGGACCCCAGAGGACTGACAGGCGGAGCCGGGGAAAGGTACTTCTGCGAAGAATCGGTGGGGTCGCCTGGAGATCAGAGATAAAGACGCAAAATCACCGCGCTCCAGGACGCTTCCCTCGGCCTCTCCGTGCCGCTGTGTGCGCTGGGCCACACGTCCCAAACTGTTCCCTGCCTCCCACCCCCGGCTCCAGCCCCTTCTCCACGCTGCCGCCTAGCAGAGACGCGGGTCCCGAACAGGACTAGTTCTCGCTTTTAAAGCGAGTCCGCGCCGCAGTAGCTCAGAGACCAAGACTGGCCCTCCACCAACTCCCCCCACCTCCCCCCCCCGCCCCGCCCAGCGCAGCGTCTGGGTGCTCCCGGACTCCCCGACCGTTGGCTGGAAGTGGGTGCCTCGGGGAAGCTAGAGGAGGGGGCCCAGTCACCAACCACGTGTGTGCGAGGGCGACATCTCGGCCCAGGGTGGGGCATCGCGCGCGCGTCTGGGTCCGGCTGGAGGGGCAGGGGGTTAGTGGGCGTTGCACCAGGCCCTCTACGGGCCGGCGCTGCTCTCCGGCCCCACTCACCACCCCCTACGGAAGGCAGGCGCTAAGACCCAGGAGGCGCCGCTCCGCCGTCGGACTCTAAAGGGCGACGCCCCCGCTATAAATGCGGGGCCCGCGCGGGCCTGGCCATTCGCGACCGGGAGCTGCGCGGGCGCGAGGGAGTCGGGGCTCCGGGTGGGCGGTGGCAGCATTGGCGCCCCGCGCAGGCTGGAGGCCGCCGAGGCTCGCCATGCCGGGAGGACTGTAGCTCCCCCATGGAGTCGGCCGACTTCTACGAGGCGGAGCCGCGGCCCCCGATGAGCAGCCACCTCCAGAGTCCCCCGCACGCGCCCAGCAGCGCCGCCTTCGGCTTTCCCCGGGGCGCGGGCTCCGCGCAACCCCCCGCCCCACCTGCCGCCCCGGAGCCGCTGGGCGGCATCTGCGAACACGAGACGTCCATCGACATCAGCGCCTACATCGACCCGGCCGCCTTCAACGACGAGTTCCTGGCCGACCTGTTCCAGCACAGCCGGCAGCAGGAGAAGGCCAAGGCGGCCGCGGCCCCCGCAGGAGCCGGCGGCGGCGACTTTGACTACACGGGTGCCCCCGGGGGCCCCGGCGGCGCCGTGATGCCCGGAGGGGCGCACGGCCCCCCACCTGGCTACGGCTGCGCGGCGACCGGCTACCTGGACGGCAGGCTGGAGCCCCTGTACGAGCGCGTCGGGGCGCCGCCGCTGCGGCCGCTGGTGATCAAGCAGGAGCCGCGCGAGGAGGACGAGGCGAAGCAGCTGGCGCTGGCCGGCCTCTTCCCCTACCAGCCGCCGCCGCCGCCGCCACCGCCGCACCCGCACCCGCCGCCCGCGCACCTGGCCGCCCCGCACCTGCAGTTCCAGATCGCGCACTGCGGCCAGACCACCATGCACCTGCAGCCCGGCCACCCCACGCCGCCGCCCACGCCCGTGCCCAGCCCTCACCCAGCGCCGGCTCTCGGCCCCGCTGGCTTGCCAGGCCCTGGCGGCGCGCTCAAGGGGTTGGCCGCTGCGCACCCCGACCTCCGCGCGGGCGGCGGCGGCGCGGGCAAAGTCAAGAAGTCGGTGGACAAGAACAGCAACGAGTACCGGGTGCGGCGCGAGCGCAACAACATCGCGGTGCGCAAGAGCCGGGACAAGGCCAAGCAGCGCAACGTGGAGACACAGCAGAAGGTGCTGGAGCTGACCAGTGACAATGACCGCCTGCGTAAGCGGGTGGAACAACTGAGCCGCGAACTGGACACGCTGAGGGGTATCTTCCGCCAGCTGCCCGAGAGCTCCCTGGTCAAGGCCATGGGCAACTGCGCGTGAGGCGCGGGGCGGCGGGACCGCCCTGGGCCGGCCGCTGGCTGGGACCCAGGGAGTGGTTTTGGGTCTCCGGATCTCAAGACTGCCCAAGCGGCGCAAGCCGGGACTAGGAGATTCCGGTGCCGCCAGAAAGCCTGGCCTGCTGCGCGCGCCCCTCGCCTTCCTCTGCGCCGGATTCGGTGCGTCTAAGATGAGGGGTCAGGCGGTGGTTTCTCCCTGCAGGAGAGGAGAAGTGCCGTGGGGCTGAGCCGGAGCCCCGGGCCGACTCTAGTATTAAGGAATAACCTTGTGCCTTGGAAACGCAAACTCGCCGCTCCGATTCCTACCGAGTAGGGGGAGCAAATATGTGCCTTGTCATTTTATTTGGAGGGTTCCTGCCTCATTCCTGAGGCTGCAGGCCCGCAGGAGAGAAGGCAATGTGCAGGCCCACGGCAGAAGGAAGGTTCGGGGAGAAGAGATCCCCACAAGTCAGCCCTAGCCGCTTCTCCAGCGCCTGTCCTTGGAAGGGAGGAAATACAGGGACTTGGAAGGTTGTTCCCCTAGTTTTACACGAAGGTGGAGGGTCCCTAGTTCCTCGCCTCTAATCTCCCAGCCTACAACAGGCTGGGCTTCCCTGGACAGAACTCACTTAAATGGGGTCACCCGGTGCCCAGTGGGAGCCCCCTGCCCCTAATAAGACCAGAAAGCTAGGACGTGGGGTAGCTCTCTGGACATGTGTTCATGGGAGTGGCAGCCCGGTGGTGCAGGGAAACCTAGAGCTGTGGTCCGGGGTGGGGGTGGGGGGTGAAGGGACCCTGGGACCATCAGCCTTGTACTGTATGTTGTCAGCATTGCCATACAAACACCAAGCACAATCTATCCATCCCAGAGGGACCGAAGTTATGAGAAGCTTTCCAAATATTTTGCTTTATCAGCCGATATCAACACTTGTATCTGGCCTCTCTGTGTCCCAGCGGTGCCTTGTGCAATGTGAATGCGCACGTCTATGCTAAACCACCATTTTATTTGGTTTTTGTTTTGTTTTGGTTTTGCTCAGATACTTGCCAAAATGAGACTCTGTCAGCAGCTGCAGGGAGGGTCTGCGGCTCTCTTTCCTTTTGGTTTTTGGGGATTGCTTTTGCTCCCAGGGGAACCAAAGAGGTGAGGTGGGCTTCCTCTTTCCCTGGGGTGGGGGGGGGGCTGTGGGCCTCGGTGCCCTCTGGCCTGGGCCGCCCACAGGCCTGTCCCCCCAGAGGCCCTGGCTCCTGGTCTGGAAGGGAGGCGGCCTCCAGCCAGCATGCACAGATTGCTGGGGCTGGGAGCCGGGAAGGACAGCTTGGTTCTCTTCTTTGGGGAGAACGTAGAGTTTCATGCTAGATGTTTTATGTATTATATCTATAATATAAACATATCAAAGTAAGTTTTGGTGTCTTTTTAAAACCAGAAAAGCTACTTCCAAGGTTTTCCGTGGGCCAGGTCACATTTGTAAATAACCACGGCGTATTCCTGGCTGAGACCCTGACTTTCATTAGCCCCCCCACCCTGAGCCCCTCTTTACATGAAGGGGGTAACTTCTCCCAACCAAGGCAAATAGATGGCAGAAGGAAGGCTCCAAGCTGAGAAAGCCCAAAGCCTGAAGAGAGAGTCTCCCTGGGGGGCGAGAGTTTGAGGGGGGTTCATAGGGCCTTGGTGTGGCCTCTCACGGGCCCCTGGGAGGAGCAGAGTGCCACGGGCTCTCTGGGACTTGAACAGGCCTGGCTCAGTGGCTGCAGGCTCCGGGGGCCCTTCGGCCACTTTTGCTTCTAGATCACTCACAGCTCTGGCTCTGTAGCAGCCTTGTTCATACCTGTCCTGCCTTACCCACCAGTAGGACACCGGGAGGGCAGGGGGAGGCCTCAAGCAGGATGCCCCTCGGCCCTCCCCACTTGCTCTGGGCTGTGTGGCTCTAGCCTACCCCAGCAGGGTCCCAAAGGGCAGCCTGGAGGCTGAACACCCCTCCGCCCCACCTTCCATACCTGTCCGAGCCGACCCCGGGGAAGGAGACCCGCGGCAGGCCTGCGCTGGGTACGTGGTCCTTCACACATACCCCCTGGCAAGGAGCCAGCGCCGGTATCCACCCTGCCCGCCGTGCCCACCCTGGACCAAGTCCCCCACTCAGACAACGGCCTTGCGAGGTCAGGCACCCCGGCGCCCCCTTAGCCACAGTGGTAGCCAACCAGAGGGGCCCCCGCTCACGCCTGCTAGAACCAGGCCCGGCAGGATATAGCACAGGAGCTGGCTGGGTTTTCAGAGCTTACTCTCGCTAAGGGTAAAAGGCAGATGCTCTTTACCTTCTATTTTCACCCCCAGAGGATTCACTGGAGCAGCTTACCGTGTATGCCAATGTGGGCTGGGACAGTTTCAAGAAATTACACACTCCTTTTCAATTCTGAGAGCTTTAGCTTTACCTGCCCGTGTGGTTAACAGGGGTGCCTTGCCCCCTTCCCGCCCCGGCCCCCGCCCTCTCTGTCCTGTGTCTTGCCGCCTCCTCGCCCATGGCCGCTCCTGGCAGAGGAAAGGCCACGAGCCCAGTGTGGAGGCGGCTGCCTGCCCCACCGCCCTGGGAACCAAGGAGGCAGAGCCCCACCGCCTGCCTGGAGGCCTAGGGCAGGCCACGGCTTGCTAGGCCCCAGCAAACCCTCTCTGAGTTCAGTGCCTAATTCCAGTTTTTCTTGTTTGAGGGGGCCAAACAGCCTCCCCCCTTGCCCCCAGAACGGATCCCAGGACGAGCAGGGGAGGGCCACCTCTCCTGCCCGCCCTCCTCCCTCTCCCCTCCCACTGCCTCATCTCCTGGGGTTTCCTCTTTCAAAGCTGTCAGCCTACTAAGGGGCGCCCCTCCTACTATACACCCTGAGGTCCAGGGCAGACTTGGTTGGGGACAAGACGGATCCGACCAAAGCCAAGCCCAGGGAAGGAGTGGGGCCAGCGGGGGGCCCCCAAGGGACAGAGCAGCCGGCCATAGGGAGGGGGCAGTGTGGGGCAAACCTGCCTGGCTTGTGCTCTGTGCCTGGCCAGAGGGGCCCCCGGGGCAGAGCTGCTCCTTGCCACCCACTGCTTCCTGCAGGGCCCCCATGGTTCCCCTCCCGACTGCAGCCTTTGTGAAGAACCACTCCAAGAGCCTGGCACTGAACACACCCCAAGTATTTATTGGGTGCCTACTGTGTGCCAGGGCCTGTGCCAAGGATGGGTCACTCAGCTGGAGACGAGCAGACTTGGCTCCTACTCTCTGGAGCTCACAGTCTTGTGGTCCCAAGATGTTTTAAGGGTGACAAGTGCAATAAAGGGAAGCTCAAAGTGTGACTACACGCCACCAGGGAAGGCTTCCTGGAGGCAGCAGTCTGATCCAAGACCTGGTCGTGGACCCAGTCCAACGTGCCTGGATGCCTCTGCCTTGTACTCTCTCAGGACAGGGAGCAGGGACCTCACCCCTCGGTGGGCCACCAGGACCTGAGCCTGCCCCACCGACCAGGCTCAGGTTCTGGTGGCCCCTGAGAGTGCTGTTCAGAGGAGCCAGTCTCCAGGGAAGAAGCAAAGGTAAAAGGGAGAGAGGGAGGTGCTCCTTCACTGCCGAATGCCTCCTGATGGCTTAGCACTGTCACGGATGTCACCCATATCTCCTGGATCTCCTGGGAATTTGTGAACGTGGGGTTTGGCTCTGACACCTGTGATGAGCCACTGGGACCGGTGAGGAGTATCTGCCGCTCCCAGGTCTCCCGCCCCCTCCTTCCCAGGCAGGAACCTGCCAGGCCTCCTCCAGAAGCTGCTGATTTCATGGGAGGAGAGGGGGCCGCGGGGAGAGAAAGGGAAGCCATTAAAGGGAGAGCAGAGACCCTGACCTTGCTCTTCCCTGAGGCCTGTCCTTCCAGGCACCCACAGGCCTTCTGCAGACACGGGGTAGGGTCCTTGCCTGGACGGTGGCTCTGTCCCATTTGTTTATTTCCTATGCTGGTGGGTGGGGGAAGGCCTTTCTCTTCTCTGCCTTAAATAGAACTAAACCACCAGCACCTTTGAAAGATCTTTCTTGTCTCTCTGAAAGATTATGCTATCTCCCTTCTCTTGACACCCCCCCCCCCAACTTCTCCCCTCCCCCAGCCCCTCTCTGTGCATGGAGCATTTGACGTAAGCAGAGACATAGGAAAGATACCAATTCACTATCAAAGCATCCTAGCCCCATCCCAGAGCAATTAAAAAGCCAGATGGAATCTCTGGGAAAACGGCATTAATAACGCAAACAATCTGTGCAGGCCGGCAGGGACCCAGGAGCTGCAGGGGGGGGCAGTGGGGGCTGGGATGCAGGAGCGCGAGCTCACGAGCAACGCTTCAGCCACGTTGTGGCCAGCCGGGGATGGGGCCATCACAGGGGTATGCCTAGATCTGGCCGCAGCTGGGCTCTCCCCTCCAGCCCCCTGCAAGGCCCACTGCGCATCCTGAGTCCTGGTCACTGCAGACGGAGACAGACAAATGTGGAACCCATTACTCAGGCAGCCACAGCCCCAGCCGGCCCCATTCTGGCACCCAAGAGCTTTGCTTCCCTTCACTTTTGTTTTTATTTATTATTTTCTTAGGCTTCTGGCCCCACCCACTAGGAACAGGACTCCCTAAGCGATAGCTTCCGGAGATCTCCTTTCTCTTCATTCGCCGTGCCCAAGCCCACTGCCCATGCCTGGCAACAGCAGACAATGGTGTTGGGCGCCCCATGGGGGCCTCAACCCTAGAGCTTCCTCTTTGATTGTAGAGTGGGTGGGCACGGAGGGCAAGAAGACCAGCTGGGCTCTCAGAAGCAGGCATGATTGCTAGGGGAGCCGGGCACAGGGGTTCACGCTGCCTGGCTGCTTTGAGGGGCCCCCAGGGGCTGGACAAAGACCACAGGAAAAGGATCTTCTGCTGCTCTGAAGCCCTTTCTAGGCAGAGCCAAGACGTAGGACGCTTTTTTCTTTTCTTTAGGAAAAGGAAGTAGTCCTGTTTATTTTACGTTATTTTGTTTTACTTCATTTTATTTTATTTTATTTTATTTTACTTTATTTTGTATTACTTTATCTTATCTTATCTTATCTTATCTTATCTTATCTTATCTTATTTTAGACGCTTCCTTATCCCCATTCTCCAGACCGTGCTTGGAGGCCCACCTGAGGCCCACTGAAAGATGTATAGTTTTCTTACAGCGATCGAGTTGGGATAGAAAGTGGTTTGTTTTTTTTAAAACATGCTTTGTGGTTTTTATGTACCCAGAGAGCCACTTTATGCTTCATCTTCCCAGTCCCCACCCTCCATCTTCACCTTCAGCCTCACCCTCCCTGGAAACTGTTCTCCCCAAGGTCACCATGAACTCCTAGAGCCAAATGACATGAACTTGCCTGGGATCCTGCCTTTCTTGGCTTCCTGCTGAATCTGGCCTGTGTCTGGCCTGCGGCAGGCCTTCAGCACACGCGTCTGAACGCATGGGTCTCTCTGCGACTCCTCTCTCTCCTTGCTTTAGAAACATCCTCACCCCCTCCTTTCCACGCAAGTGTCCACTGGGTTGGCCTGAGGTCTGCCTGAGGGGCTCGAGGGACCAGGATTCCCCATTATGGGAGCAATGAAAGACCTAAGAAACATAACCTCTCTGGTTCTAGATAACCCTCGACACCTCTGTGTGGTTAGTTTCGCACCCGAAGCAGAGGCTAGCCAGGCCCCAAGAGATGGTCAGCTCCATATGGAGTGTGGACAGGAGGAGGCGGGCTTTCTGGAAGAGAGGAGAGGGTTGGGGACGGGCAGGGCAGTATGTCCCAGGCTTGCCAGAGCTGCTCAGTCTGGGCAGCTGGGATCATGGCCTTTCTGCCGTCCAGGTCTCAAAGACGGTTTCTCTGTGTCTCTCCTCTTGTCCCCCACTCCAGGATGACTGGCAAAGTCAATATTGAGGGACCACGGCCCGAGGACAGGATCACCGGTGGCCCAACACGGTGGCCTAGGGCCAGGGCATGTCACCCAGTGACCCAGACAGGGCCTCGAGGGAGCCACCACAGCTTGTCCCAAGCCTTCTAGATCTCATGATATTTCTGCTTCTTGGCAAGTAGCCGCCAACCTCTCACCAGAAAGAAAGCCTCTCCTCTCTGAGCAGCCTTTGCCCCTTCCCTGCCCAACCACGGAGGCCTCAGGGAGCCCCCCCACACCCCTCCCGAGCCAACCCGAGCGCTCTCCCGGTGCCCCCCAGGAACCCGCGCTGGTGAGGAAACACGGCTGATTATGGCAGCCCTTCTCTCGAGTCCGTTGGGCAATGGTCTCGGCTGGACGACGGCACAACCCCTGCCCAGAGAGCAGGGCACTGTCGGAGGCTCCCGCCTGCTCCAGAGAGGTGCTGTGACCTCCAATGTCAGGTTCGGACCCGTCTGAAGTAGCCTCCCGGAGTGATTTACAATTTGCAAACACGTTTTATTTGATTCCTCAGTTGTGCTAGAGCAATTACAGTGACTAAGCATGACAAATCACTCCCATCACGGTGTCTACTCGCTGTTAGGAAATGTGTTTGCTTCACTATTGTGCCTGGTGTGGCAGCATTTTAAAAATAGACTCATTCACTGTACTTGAAGGCAATTTGTTCCAAATTTTCCCACTAATTTGATTTTAATCTGATATTTAAAATTCGTGTGACCACATTCCCACTGATTTATAGGGAATAAGCCCTACCTGGCAGCAGTTTAATTGGCCTTAACCCAGAAGTCCACAGGACAGAGGATTTATCCCAGAACAATTTGAAACCACTGGTGTCGGTGATGCTTAAATGCACGTCTCATTCAGCACATGGCAAGTGCCACTGTCTCGGAGCCACTAACAGTGTGGGCTGAGGGCTCTGCCACGCTCCTGCAGGACCCTGGCACGTAGTAGGTCAACAGTCCTCGCCGAGCAGATGCGTGGAGCCCAGATGTCCCGGCATGATGCATGCCTGTTGGAGGCCCTGAGTTGCGTTCTGCGGGAAAGCCATTTGTTCACGGGTGATAAATAGAAGTTTCCTCTTTCTCCCATCCCGTGATCAAGTTGGGTCCTGGGAGGAGGGCCCCGCAGCTCTGGCACCAAGTGCGTCCTGCCCTTGCCTGCTACTGACTGTCTGGCCCTCACCGCGCCTCCTGATTTCTCGGAGCTTCCGTCTCCTTTTAGGCAAAATGTATGCAAAACTAGTACCCAGTCAGTCATCAGTTGTTGTGAAAGGTAAACAGGCAAAGCTTGTGAGACACTTGTCTCAAGGTAATGAGATTACTGTGTGTTAGGGCAGGAGACAGGGTGGGTGAGGGAAGGCACACCTCAGTCCCTGAAAAGTCCCGCGGAAGGAGACACTCGTCGGAATAATAAGGACAAAACCCTTGCCCCAGAGTAACCAAGTTCCTGAAGTCACTTGGACGTTGCTTCGATTTTCTTTCTGGGGTGCCTGTCATTTGCTTAGAAGGCACTTAATGAGATTCTCCCAGGTGCAGAGCCCCCTTGCCTGTGACCTTGAAGGCTGAGCACGGTGGTCAAAATGTCCTTCACTGGGAGCACGGGAGCCAGCAAGGGTGTCACCGGAGAACGTTCTTGATCCAAGGGCAGAATCCTCGGTGATGACTTCTGGTCGATGAGAACATTCTCACTGGGGCTTCAGCCTCCCCAGATCCTGGAAGACCCCTGCCCCTCCCCCCGCCAACCCTACAGGTCTCCCATTAACTCCCTTCTCTTTGGAAAGCTGGGACCTCAGTGAGTGAGGCGGCCCTGACGTCCCCTTGCCGGTGGCAGGAGAGCAGGAGGATATGCTTCGCGTCTTGGGGAGACACCTCCTTTGCCACCCCCCGTTCCCCACTGGGTCACCTCAGCACCTGGCCAAACAGCTGGTCCCCATTTGCCCGAGCTAGCGCGAGCCCAGGACGTGAGGAGGGAGGCTGCCCTCTGCCCCGCGGGGAGGCCTGCCTGGGATCCTGGAGGGTTGAGGAGGGGCCGCAGAGGCAGGTGGGAGGAGGCCTGGGCCAAGCTTCCTCAGAGCTGGGGCCACCAGCCGGAAAGAGCTCTGGAAACCGGCCTTGCTTTTCCCCTCGCTGCCGGGAATGCCCACACGAGAGTAGCTCAAGTTAATGAGCAAACTGCCCAGGCCAGGAAGGCAGGCGGCTCTCGGGCACCCCGCCTCCCTGCTCAAGCACAGGCAGCACTTGAATGCCACTTGCCGGACCAAGGGAGGGCGGCAGGTATGGAGAGAGGCCAGGAGGCCTTAAATCATCGCGCGGCTGGGTGCAGGGCAGCGGCAGGAGAGAGGGTGGCCTCGGGCTGCGGGCGACTCCCGGGGGAGAGGAGTGCTGTGTGGGCACGGGCATGGGTGTGGGGGTGTGCTGGGTGCGTTGGAACCTGGAGCTGATGCTGAGCCTTGGGCTGGAGGAGCGTTCATGCCCCCTGGGGTGGGTGAAGGGTCCTCCCAAGACCAATTCCCAAGTTCACCAAAGCTGGACCTCTATCTGAGGAGCGGTCTCACCTGGGAGAGGTGGAGGCCTGTGAGTCATGGGCCAGGCCCCCGAGCCCAGGGGAGGGGGGTGATGGCTCCCAGCCCGAAATGTGTCAGAAGCGCGATGAGCATCTTGAGTGATGCGCCGTTTATGTAATTATGTGGGGCAGTGCTGCTCGGGGCGTGTGAGCCAAACGAGAAAGGAGAGCAGCGTGCCCGGGTCTTCTATCTCCCTGGCTGCACCCCAGGCTCAGAGAGAAGCCCTGTCTCTCAGGACCAGTGACAAGACAGGGCAGGGGCGGGATCAGCACCTGGGCTCCTACATATGTCGACCAGTGGGAATAGTTTGACCCTCTCCACCCACAAGTCCACCCAGCGGAGTGAAAGGCTCATGTTTTCCTAAGACTCTCCTCCTTGGCTTTAATCCTCGACACCCTCCCCCACCCCCGCCTCCACACCGCATTCCTCAACTTAATTTACTTTAGTTTTTTAATTTTTAAAATTAAATCAACTGCATATTGTTTGGAACATCTTGGAGATCTTCAGAAATTGGAATGCATGTCGGACACATTGCAGAGCCCGGTTTGGGGGCCCCATGACCCACCCCCCCGTCTTCACGCGTCATGGGCTGGGAGACGGCTGCGGTTGGTGGTCTCTTTCTGCTTTCCCCATGAGACAAGGCTTTGCGACTGGTCCCCTCACAGCACAGCGGTTCGGAGGCACCTGCTGCTGGGGGCGGCGGAACTCCACTGTGGAGCTGCTCACAGAACTCAGGTCCCGATGCTAGTTACACAAGGGCTCGGCCTGCATTCCCACCCACCGGGGGCGTGAGACCGTGTGTGTCCTGGCCTCGCCACACACCTGCTGTGTGACCAGGCTCAGGTTTGGCAGCCTCTCTGTTTGAGCATGTCTGAGAGGTGTGCCGGGGTTCCCAGAGGCAAGGTGATGAATGGGTGTCCCTCCAGAACAGAGCAACCACAAGAACCTGATCCCAGGACGAGTCACACTGAGGAGGACCAGGACCAGGCCTCCTGGAATCCAAGAGGGGAGCATGAGTCAGAAACAAACTACCCGCCTGCGAGCCAGGTCACTCTCCTGCCCAAGAGAGCTCAGGGGTGGGAGCCAGAAGGCTGTAGGACCTGGGCTTGGATGATTCGTCTCCTGTGTCTGGAGCCCAGCTTCTAGATGCTTGCCATTCAAGTCATAGGTGGTGCTTGTGGGCTGGACAACGAGAGACCGTAGGGCTCCTTGGCCCAGGTTGGAGGACCGTAAGGTGGTGCTGGCATCATCAAGCCTTCTTCAGCTGTGGCAAAGGGACATTCTGGCATCCCTTCCTCTTTAAATCCTCCTACCCCAGCCAGGACTAGACTATATCAGCCAGCTGGTCAGTAAGTCTCCCCCAAGTACCCCTGAGCCCAGACTGGAGACCAGCCACAGAACAGGGAGACTGGAGTCAGAGAGAGAAGAGGCACAGTATCTAAGAAGAGGATACTGAATCAGGGTGGGACAGAAGCCTCGCTCAAACCATCCAGCCATGCCACTGCACCCCCAATTGACTGTGGAGGGACCCTGGGGAATGGCATTCTGCTCTCCTCTAGTGACTGGGCAGTAAGGCCTGTGGGAGGAAGAAGGAACAGGAAGATGCAGCTGGGGGGTGAGCTGCAGAGACAGGCAAGAGTTGATTTTTTGCCCTTTTCTTGTGTCCTTTGCTACACTGAATTTGGTGTTGGATGATATCATGGCCCTTGGCCAAGAACAGACTGGGTCCAGAATCTCCCATCAGTATCTTTTGAGCTCTGGGTTGTCTGAAACATGAAGTGCTATCACCAAAGCATAACTGACCATTAAATGGTTCAATGTATCCTTTCATGTATTCATTCATTGGTTCCAGAAAATTCTTACCTGTTAATGCTAAAAACACTGCTTCTACTCCATTTCCTTTCTCTCTTCCCTCAGGGATAACATTAAACATATGTTAGACCCTCTCTTCCTCCTTATCTCACGTCGTCTCTTCCATACTCTCCTTTGTCTCTACATGCTATATTTGTGATAATTTCTTCTGACTTCTCTAATTCCCTAATTCCCTTCTCAGCTGGGTTAACTCTGCTGTTCAATCCATCCATTGCGTTTTTTACTTTGGTCATTGTAGTTTTCATTTCTAGAGATGCAACTTGATTCTTTTTTAGATCTGCAATGTCACTTTTTACAAATTTCCGTTCTCTGCAGTTATTTTTAAGTATGTCTTATTTCTTTAAACATTATTTGCATAGTTCTTTTGTAGGCAATAATTTGAAGACTTAAGGGTCTATTTCTGTTTTCTGTTGATTCTTCTAGTTTAACTCATAGTGTCGTATTTTTCTTGTGTGTGATCATCTTTGACTGTGTGCTGGTCATCATTTTAGAAAAAAAAATGTTTGAAAGAAGAATTTGAGACTCAGGACAAAAGCACCTTCCACCAGAGAGTATTTTACCTGCTCTTGCCAAACACTGTGGAATACTGCTAGTCCAGGACCACCTTAATCAACCTTAAGGCTTGAGTTTCCTTGGCCCATCCAGATGAGAACTTAGATTGCAAGATCGTATGAGGGCTGGTCGACTTGTGGTTCACCCTTATCCTGAGGGTGTCGCCCTTTGGAGTTCCACATCAATGGGGGATGGTATCTTATTATATGCCCCACCTGTGTGCGCCCTGCGGTTTGATATCTATCTCTCTCATTCCATGAGGCTGTCAAAATAGAACTCAGTTTCACTGGAATCAGAAAACACCTCAAGAAAAAAGTGGCTTTTCTTCTTGCCTACCTGTCTGGATTCCTCCCCCCGCCCCCCCGTATTGGCCTGGCAATTCCCTTTTATACTGCCAAGATGTCAGTGCTTAGGATATATATATATTTTTTTAATGTATGCAGCATTTTTAAGCTGATTTTAGTGCAAGGTAGGTCCAAATAATCTAGCCTGCCATCACTGGGAGCTGGAAGTTCTCCCTTCAGTCACTCAGTATTTTGGAGTGCCTACTATGTGCCGGGCACTGCGCTGAGGCAGAGAAGGAAACCAGACAGACAAAGTGGGCTCTTGGGGCACTCACAGACTCTCTGGGGAGACAGTTACTCAATTGATTAGTTCATTCCAGTTGTGACGCATACTGTGAGGTAAGGAAGTTCAGGGGTGATGAGAAGGAGCCTTTGCCGGCTTTGTGAACTCAGGGAAGGTGTTCTTGGGAATGTGACTTAAGCTGAGATCTGAAGGACCTGTGGGGATTCGAACATCGTTGGGTGTTGGATCAAGAGAATCCAGGCAGAGGGAGCAGTGAACACAAACCTCAGAAGTGGGAAGAGCATGACATTCATGAAAAGTGTCCAATGTCCACTGTGGCCACAGTGCATGGAGCAGGGTAGGGGCTGGAGGACAAGAGGTGAGGCTGGAGGTCAGCGGCGTCAGACTATCAGGCTCTCAGGAGCAGAGTTTCAGACTTCGGTCAACATCCCAAGAGCAACAGTAGTCACAGAGGGCATCGGGGTTGGGCTTGCTTATTAGGATCACTGCTCGGAAGTGTGGCAGGTGGATGATAGTGGCCAACAGGGCATTTGTCAGGCCAGTGAGGGGGCTTAGTGGCATGGAGGTGAACAGATTCAAGAGATGTTTACAGGGTAAGACTCTCCACCAAGCTTTACCACAGAATTGTCCCAGAATGCCTTACCCAACCATGCTGATTATTCTTCATTTGCCCCCTGGATCCACACCATACCTAGTCTCTGTCCTGGGAGTCTGGTTTGGATGGGCCACACCGAGGGCCTCCCGTGCCTCTGGTCCCCTGTTAGGTTAGGCCAATGGTAGGCACCAGCAGACCAGAGGGAGGAGAAGAGAGAGGTTGGGTGTTCCTTCCCTGCTCTCTGTTTGTTTTAGCACCCCAAGGGCATGCCCCCAGGGCTACAGTCTCTGTTGGGTAGCCTGTCCTCTGCCCTCCGTGGGCCCAGTTCTCATGGGGCTCTGGCAGCCCTAGTGCCTTGTTTTGCCCCGTGAGCCCTATACTGGTGACACTTACTGCTGTGGCTAGTCTCCGGGGACCACAGCATCCTTTCTTGATTCCCTCAACACTCATCACACCCCCACAAACGGTTCCTTTGTTAACATGCCTTCACTGGAACCATCGGGGGTGAGTTTGGGTTTCTGCCAGGGCCCTGAGTGATCACCAAACTCAGGGGGGTTTTCTTTTCTTTTCTTTTCTTTTCTTTTCTTTTCTTTTCTTCTTTTCTTTTCTTTTCTTTCCTTTTTTTTTCTTGAAAGAATCTGGGAGGCAAATCCGTTTGAGAAGCCTGGAGGGGGGCCAGTCCCTCGTGGCAGCCAAAGGGGTGGTGTCAGAGCCCACATGAAGGCCCCGCTGCCGTCTGTGTTCCGTAAACAAACACCCGCGTGTGTGCACAGCGAGCCGGAGCCAAATGACAAACACGGCTGTGACGATTTTATAGAGCCCCAGTATCAGAGAGGACAGAGGTAATTAGGAAAATTATAAACATAGCTGGTGTCTTCTGTCTGGCCGCACAATCTGGGTGTGTGTCTGCTGGGGGGCTGTTCCGCATCCACCTTCAAATTCTGGTTCCAGGCATGTCTTAGAAGAAGCGTCCGAGTGACTGAGGTCGAGGGCCTCTGATTTCTGGGGTGGCCGGTGCCGTGCGTGGTTCTGCGAAGGACCCCAGCTAGGCTTGCCTGCCAAGCTCCATTCCCTCCCTCTCCTCTGCCTTTCGCTTCCCCGCCTCCTGAGAGGAAGTTTGCTTCTCTTCACTTTCACTTTGGAGATGTGAGCTGCGAACACAAGCATCTACTCAGGGGTTGACAAATGCCAGAGATTTGTGTTCCCAAAGCCCGTGGGTTCCCTCTCACTCCCCGCCTGCCTCCAGGCTGGGGCTTCAGGCGCAGAGCTGAGTTCAGGGAGGAAAACGAAGCTTGACCCAATGGCAGAAGTTGCCTGTGTGGGTGGGTGGTCAGGGAAGGCTCCCCCCGACGAGGCAGTTTGGTAGAGGCCAAGGTGCCGAGAAAGATCCAGGCACTCAGAGGGCTTCTCCAGGTAGAGAAACAGAACAAAGTCCCAGGGGAAGAAGGATGGTGTGGCTGGGGGAGCGGAGGGTCGGAGACCAGCTCCTGGTTTGCTTGACACGGTCCTGGTTTATTCCCACTGTTTCAGCATCATCATTGATGGCATCCCTTTTGACTCTCAAAAAGGGTCCCTGATGGCTTAATAAATGACACGGTTACCCTACTTCTAGGGCACAGGAAGAATTCTAGGTTTCGTATATTTTAACTGCAATGGGAAGCCATTAGCGGATTCCAAGCAGGGGAGTGAGAACACCAGACTTTTCCTTCGTTCTGCCAGGGCCCTGAGTGATCACCAAACTGCCACTATTGACTGAGTGCTGGGGTCTCCTACACTCCACGACGCAGCAGTGAACCACATTCAGTACAACCTCTGTCCTCCTGGAGCTTCTGTTCCGGAGCTAGAACTGCCAACAAGCACCCAACAAAATTAACCCATTCTTTGCTGTTCTCAGTGCCCTTGACGGGTCAGGTTGCCCATGAGACAGAGAGAAAGACGAAGGCAAAAGAATGCCAGGCTGGTTTGTTTCCTATATTCAATCATCGGAACCTCATAAGCTACTTCCCATGAAGTCTGCTCCCAAATTCACCCTTGAGGATGGTCTCCTTGGGGAGTCACATAGAGTGTGGATGTCCCCTGACCCCCTCTCCCCCACACGTCCAGGTTGCAGTGGTCAGTGAGGCCAGCTGTGTACTGGCGGCTCTGACTGGGTCCTCCTGCCAGGCTAGGTCTCAGCTCTAAGTAACGGGTTACCTACGTTTCTAGAATCCCAGCTCAACTGGCCTGAGCGGACAGGAGCACATGATGCTGACACATCTCACCAAAACTCCTGCCTCTGTGCCCGGGACTCAGGCATAGAGTTGAGTGCGGTCAGGAAGACAGACCATGAAGGGGTGTGGCTTCAGGCATGGCTGGATCCATCAGCCAGACTATGGCATCGAGAGTCCTCTGTCACCCCTGCCGTTCTTCGTGCCAGCTCAGTCTTCTGTTGGAGGCTCCCAGTAACTCAAGGCCTCCAAGCTGACACCCAGCAACCCAGAGCAGAGCTCCAGTCTCTGAACGGTTCCATCTAAAGTCCTGGAATTGGATTCTGTTGGGCCTTAGGCTCATCACTGAAGCAGCCACTGTACCCAGGAGGATGGAGGAGGCAAACTGGCCAATCCTGAGTCATGTCCTTACCACCCCCTACCCCCAACAAACAGTTTGGAAGAGGGTCAGCCCCGCCCACACTGCGTGGAATGAGAGCGGGGGAGGGGAGGTTCTCCAAGGAAAATCTGGGTGCCGTGGGTGGAATGAGAGAGGATGAGGCAGGAGAGCAGCTGGTGGCTGCTCCTGGAACTCCGTGGCCCGAGCCCTTCTGAGTCCTCCAGCCCTTGGGGTGTGGATTCTGCCTCCTGAGCCCTGGGACCAGAGCTGGAGGAAGTGCTTCTGGGTGGGGGGTGGGGCTTGCTGGCTACAGGGGAGGTCAGAAGAGGACCCCTGCCCTTCTGGCCTTGGGGAAGGCTTCCAAAGGAACAGGTTGCCCCTCCTGCCTCTCATCACCTGTACTCAAGGACGCTGCTTGATGGTGGGGAAGGAAAGCCTCCCCCTGAGCACCAGGGGCATGCGCGGACCTCTTAAGTCTCTCCTTGTATCCCATCAGCTGCTCCGGGGCTGGTCCCACACCAGCCAGTCCATCAGATGCAGGGTGGAAGGCTCCCCAAGGACCTTTGGACCTTACCCAGATTCTCAGACTCTAAATGGTGGTGGGCAAAGGCAGGACCCACCATGAGGCCACCAGCTTTCACAGCCTCACTCCCGCCGCCTAGAAGAATGGGCGGTGAGGTTAGGGAGGGAGAAGGGAGAGGCCTAGGAGGTGAGCACCAAGGCCTGGGAAGCAACCACACCACTCACCTCTTCTGGGAGGGTGACAGACCCCAGCTCGGAAAAGGAGGGAGCTGTGGCGACCCAGGCTGGTGAGCAAGGAGACCCGCCAGGGACCAGGAGAAGGGTTCCCTCTCAGTGTCTTCATGCCACAAGATGTAAAATAATCCCCTCGGCTCAGAAAAACACAATTTTATGGCTGTCTGACTCATTTCCCACAAAGCTAGGTTCACCCCCCCACACCCCACCCCACGTGTAGAGCTTTTGTTTTGAAAAATAAAAAATATGTTGAAAATTTCAAGATGACTTTTAGCCACAAATAGCTCCCTTCCTCACCCTAGTCCCAGGCCCCCCTCACCTAATTTCCCAAACACTGGCCGCCAGTGAGGGGGACCCAGTCCAAGTGGGTGTGAGATGACTCTGGGCCACACAGTGCCCAGGGCCGGGCCAGCAGATGCCCGCTGGGCACTGAGATGGGCCGAGGGGCCCTCCAGGGAGGTGGTGGGCCTCACTGGCATCTGCTGTTGTGCCCCTGAGTCTTCAGTTTTGGGGTCCCAGGTGGGCCCCAACAGCACCACCACCCACTCCTAGGCTTGTAGTCTCTCCAGGCCTGGGTCCCTTTCCATAGCTTCTAAGACGCAGGTAATGTCCACTAGCGGCTCTCGATCCTGACGCTCTGGGCTAGGGGCTCCACCCCGTGACCTCGGACACCCAGCTGGGACGTACCCCAGCCCCTGCTGCTGCATTGCTCCTCCCCAGGTCGGTGAATAGCAGCACCGAGTCTCATAACCCTTATGGGGTCCCTGGGACCTGGGACCCCATAAGGGAAGCCTAGGGGTCCTCCAGTCCCCCAAATACATCAGGATGTTTCATTACCTGCCACATACTGGGGCTTGTCCTCCTGGCAGCCCCCAACTCTGCCATTCCTTTAACTTCCCAACAATCCTGGACCATGGGTCTCAGCATCCCCATTTCTCAGGCGGGAAACAGCAGCAGATGGCACATGACCCATGTCAGCTGAGGGAGGCCTCATGCTTCCTGCTGACTCCCCAACCGCCCAGGAAGAACACCCAGGTCAGAAGCTGAGGGCTCGGATGGAGGGCCGTCCCAGGAGGTCCCGAGTGTCCGGCGCGTGGGAAGGACACACCTGGAGAACACACCGCCCACAGAGCTGGCCTCCCCTCCCCGCTACACGACTGCTGCGGCTTGCTGCGTTCAAGGCCCTCCACGCTGCACACAGGTGGCCCACAGGCATCAGCCCCCATCTTCTCAGAGGACAGCCTCCGGAAGCTTCCTAAAGGCCACCAACGCCAGCATCCATTGAATTGGGAACCCCAGCCAGGCAGGAACCTGCTATTCCAGAGCCAGACATCCCAACCCGTGGACTCAGGCTCCTCAGATCCGGGATGAGACAGAGGCCCCATCCCCAACTGTAGTGAGCCCCACTGAGGTCCAGGACAATGGGCCTGTGGGCCCCAGGGAGCTGCCCAGGCCATAGGTCTGCCCGCGGTCTGCTCTGGGGTGCACCCCTGGTTCCTGGTTCCCCAGGGCCCCGGACTCCCACCTAGAAGCAGGAAGTAGTCTGCAGGAAACAGCAGGAGGGCGGGGGTATCTTACTGTCAGGGGCTCTGCCAGGAGGACCCTGGGGTGAGCTGGGGACAGACATTGGGGGGTTGTGGATTGGGGTCCCCCCGGCTAGCTGGGCCATGGGCATCAGGGGAAGGGCCAGAGGTGATCTGGACTTCCTTAACCGCGAGAAAAATGACTCAGCTAAATTGAGGAAGATTTCCGTTTCGGCAGACTACTTTTTCCACTACGGTAAGAGCTTTTACCCACAAACTCCAGAGGAGCTGGGTACCCCAGAGAAGGGTTTGGGGAGTTTCGATTTGAATAGTCAATGCTGATTCTTAATCATTATTTTGAAAAGACAGCTCTTGGTTTTCCAGCAGGTGGCTGGGTCATGGGGAGAGAAGCCAGTGTGTGTGTGTGTGTGTGTGTGTGTGTGTGTGTGTGTGTGTGTTTGCAAGCAAGTGCATAGCTGTACCTTGAGGACTCAGGAGCCCAGGAAGAGGGAGATTTCCCGGAGCGGTTCCCGTTGCCTGTTGGCAGGCCTTGCGCAGGTCTGCAGGAATGACCGGGATTCTCCAGCCCTCTGAGCCTGTTGGGCTGAACGGGGCTATGAGCTACCTTGCTGGAGGGCTGTGTGCCAGGCAGCAGGCTGGGCGCTTCCCCACGTTACCCCACGGCTCTGGGAGGTGAGGCCCACTCCAGATATTAGCTGAGACTCCAAGAGGGAAAAGCCCCCATCAGACACCTGGCCAGATGTGAACCCAGGGATCCTGACACTGCTGTAGACCAATCGTTCCCCCCCCGCCACACACACACCCCTGGCCCTTTCTCCAGCTCCTGGCATCTCCTGACACTGCCCAGAGTCACCCTGAACCCAGCGAGGGCCAAAGGCTTCTTTCTAGGGGCCTGGCTCAAACCCCCGTCCATCAGTGATCAGCAGCTGGGCCTGGCCCCCGTCGGGGCATCTCCGTGGCAGCCCTGGTTCCCACTGTGCAGCCCAGCCCCTCGGCCAAGGCAGGCTGGGTGGCAGATGGGGCCTTCCAAGAGTGCACGGCCCAGCCTTGTCCCTGAACTTCCGACCTAAGGAGGAGGAAGGCCAGCTGCTTTGGGCTCCCCTCACATCTGGTCCAGCCCAGGAGAGCTTCCTGGAGGCAGGCGCCAGCAGGCTTGGCCAGGATGGCAGCAGTGAGTACAGTGAGGGCCCCTGGCACAGTGACGGCCCAGGCTGGAAGGTGCTTCTCCTGTCCCACCGGATGGAGGCCCTCGTTCTGCTTCCACTCTGGCAAGATCCGCAGCTATGAAATGCTCCCCCTTACGGGGCAGACTCTTCCCTGAGGCCTCACTGAGGGGATGACAGGATGTGGGGTTCCTCTTCCCACTTCACTGCTGGCTGGACCTGGCTTCTCCTGGGGGCCCCTCCACATCCTGCTTCACCCTGACTCCTGCTCTGAACGGGGCTCAGTTTCCCAACCTGGAGGGACGTGGGAGTCCACAGCTGCCCCGGGGGGGAGGAGCCTGGCCCCGGTCTCCAGAGATTTCGGGGAACAGAGCTGGGCCTGACCAGTGTGGCTCTGCGGCCAGGGCAAGGGTTCTGCCTGAGGCCAGGACACGTGTCCTGGCTCCATGGCCTCCCCACGGCCCAGCCATCTGGCCAGCCTCCAGCGGAGCAGCAGGGGCTGCAGCAGCGGGCGGGGGGGCGGGGAGGGGGGAGGAGGCAAGGCCTGCAGCCCCCCTGGGGTGCTGGCAGTTCCAGGGCAAAGGGCGAGAGGGCTGTGGCCAGAGTGGGGAAGCAGGGCAGGGAGCAGCTTAAGATGGATGGATGGCCGCAGGGCTTGAGCTCCAGGCCTGCCCCCTCTCTCGGGTGCGCCTTCCAGGAGACAAAACGAAAGCACTGGAGAGAGGAGAGGCCAGGAGGCAGAAATGGGGAAGGGGCTGAAATAGTCCACGGCCAAGGGCAGGGAAAGGAAGAGGAACAGAGAAAGACAGCAGCAGAAGAGCCACTTGGCAAGAGCTCCTATCCAGCTGCTCCCGCTGCTGATGAAGAAAATAGAGCCCCAGGGGTCAGGCAGGACCTTGGAGGTAGGGGTTCCCCACCTATTACCCCTACTCCCTGCCCACACAGAGGGCGCCGACCTTCCCCACCCCAGGGCTCACAGCAGATAGCGATCTGAGAGCGTGTCATGCTTGTGCCGTGTGTAAGCATGTGCGTGTGTGTCCTTGCGTAAGCCTCGCACGTACCCGTGTCTGAAGCCCTCTGCCTCTGGGACTCACGACTGCCCGGTTGCAGAGGCAGCCTGGACACCAGGACAAGGCCCTTCCCTGAGCCCGGCCCCACGAGCCCCATGAGGCCAGCCCTCCTTGAGGGCCCTGGGGAGCATCAGTGGGGCTCAGTCTCTGCTGCTCCAGAGACCCAGATGTCCTGCCTACCCTATGGAGGAGCAGAGGAGACGACCCCTCCTCCTCGGGTCATCCCCGCCCAGCGGTCCTTGTGGTCCAGGTAGACAGAGGGCCCAGCTGCTCACACATGTGCAGAACCAGCTCCAGGCCTCCGCGGTGGGCAGACACTCAAAGGGCCCCCACAGTGGGCCACAGAATATTTCTCACATGCAAACCTCAGTGTGTGTGTATGTGCGTGTGTGTGCGTGTCTGTGTGTGTGTGTGTGTGTGTGCGCGTGCATGCGTAAACATTCACATTCACCCCCTTGTTGGGGAGCTCTGGCCTGTCTGCCTCAACCATTGACCCACCATCTCCTCATCCAAAACCCCTGGGGGCTCTCAAGGGCCCAAGCTCTCTGACACGACCTGGCCTGGCCCGGCCCCGCGCTCACTCACTCCCGGCTCAAGCCCCTCGCAGCAGCCAGGCTGGCTTCCCACCCCTCGGCCCTGTTCTTCATTCCGGTTTTCTGTGCCGATGTGAGCGGTGTGTGCACCTGCCTCCACTGTGTGTGCGGCATCTTCTCTTTGTGGTCTGAACAGTGTGACAATGTGTGAATGAAGGAAGAACCCATGGAGCGCCGCGCTGTGCGGGAAAGGCACATCACAGCTCTTGTAATGGAAAAGCCTGGGTGGTACCAGCTTCAGGCACAGCTCCAACCCAGTGGTGGAAATCCACGCTCATGAACCAGCTCGGCTTTCCCTTCTGTGCCTCTGCCTTCCCTGCAGGCTCCCAACGAGGGGCCACACGGCTCACATTCCCCTGCTTTGCTACTTAGGAAAAAGAAAAACATTTTTCCCAGTATTTCCAGCCAAAGTCTCAGGGCTGACACCCATTGGCCACGGCCAGGGGCATGGGACCCACTTCTGGAGGCCTGGGCTAGAGCAGCCCTGCCTATATCAACCAGCTGACTTGAGAGAGGGAGAGGGCTGGTCCCCAAAGGAGCACCAGGATGGCCCTAGAGGAAGGAAGTGGACGCCTGGCAGCCAGGAACGTGGGGGCCCACCAGATGACTGTCCATGCGTCCCTGGGGTGGGGTGGGACGTGGGCTGTTCCTGTCCTCGGTCACTCCAAGCCCAAATGGGGTCCAGAATCCTGCAGTTGGCAAGCCCCCGGATAACTGTGCCATTTTTTTATTGTACAGTTGGGGAAACTGACACCCAGGGGTCAGGACACGGGCCAAGGGTCACACAGCTAGAACATGGACTTTGATGGATGATCTTGACTGTCACCTGGGGCACCCCATGTGTCTGGTGCTGCACACTGGAACCACGTACCTGGCCTGCCCCCCAGATTGACCCATCACACATATTCCAGACATGAGAGTCAGTAAGAGTGACAGCAAGTCCCACTCCCGCCACGGAGGCTCAGCATCGATGTGCTGCACTGAGCCCCCGGCTGAGACACTCCATCGGCAAACCCCCATCCAAGAAGAGGTGCTGCCCCCCAAAGCTGGGGGTGTGAGACGCGGGCAGAGGGGAGAGGGGCTGGGGTGGGAATAGGAGGTAGGCTGACCCGGGGCAGGCCTCCGAGAGGCCCAAGCGTCCAGACCGCTGGTCACTGCTCCAGCTCGCAACTGAGGAGGGGGAAGGAGGCCTGGACCACAAGGTCAGAAAAGGTCAAGGGACAGAGAGGCCATGAGGGGCCCAGCAGGCTCCAGCAGGCTGCCGGGACGCCTGGCCAGAAAGGCCTGTTTACTCAGAGGCCCACGAGGTCAAGGCCCAGGCCCAGGGTTAATTATTAACGGCCTCCAGACTCGTGGCTGCCCAGCATGGTGTGGCCAGAGCCCAGAGCCCCAGCACCAACAACACCCCCCCTGCCGCTCTGCCCCCCAGGAGTGCTCCCCTGGCTTCAGCTTCCCAAGGCCCTGACTCCCTGAAGTCCCCAGGGATTCTTGCACCCTCCTCCCCAACTCAGGGCAGGTCTGTGTCCGAATCCTGGGCCCCCCCAAGGTGGGCAAAGTCGGGGGAGGGAGGTCAAGGTTCCTGTTCACCTCCCACAGCCCAGCTCCTGGTTACCACATGCCGCAGGCATGGGAGAGGGCAGAGGAAACCTCTTTCAGAAGGAGGAGCAAAATGGGCACGAGAGGTCAGGGGAAGCCTGTTTTTCTGGCAGGGACCTTGGAGGCAGTGCTGTTGGGGACAGCACCCCAAGGCCTGAGCTCATGGGGGCCCAGACGGGAGGTTGTCTGGGGACCCCCACGTGCACCCTGCTCAGGGACGGCTGAGTTCCACGTCATGGCCTGGTTCCCACCACCTCCCAGGAGAGCAGATCCGCCAGCTGCGCGTGCCCTGGGGAGCGTCCTCCCCATCCCTGGAGCTGGTGCCGACAGATGAGCCCTAGCGCATTAGCCGCCTTTGGGCTGCAAATCCCCACTTTGTCCTGCAGCTTAAGTCCTCACCGCAGGCGGGCCGGCTGCCCACCTTCCCCAGCCTCTGGAGCCCCACCCCCTCAGCCTCCGGCCCCCAGGGCAGCCTCGCCCTCCGCCGGGACCCAGAACGGGGCCTCGGGGATGGGGCAAGGCTGAGGGTGTTGGGTTCAGTGGCTCCTCTAGGGGACTGTGTTGAGGGCCCAGTGCTGACTCCACGGGTGCACATGGCCCAGGACTCTGCATTTCTCACGAGCGCCTGCTGGAGCCAAGGCTCCGGGTCCTCCTGGAAGAGCCAGGGCTTCAGATGGCCTTCGCAGGATGGAGCTCTCCTAGGACTTTTCAATCACTCTTAGATTGACACCGTCAGCCTGGAAGACTCATGTTATCTGTGGAGGCTTTGCGGGGATGGGGCCAGTGGAGGGGTAAAGGGCAGGAGGGACCAGATAACCTGGGCCAGTCTGGTGGGGGAAGAGGGGCAGCCGGTGCCTGGGGAGGTTGGAGGGCCCACTTTTCTTAGGCCTCACTGTCTGCGGGGAGGGCTGGCCTCCCCTTCACAGCTATAAAGGGGGCTCCAGTCCCAGGGCCCCCTTCCCCGAGCGACACGGCTCCCATAGGGGAGTATTTGGGAAAGGCTTCAGGGCACGGCCTGTGGGCTCGCTTGTGGGGAGAGCCTGCCTGTATGGCCTCTGGATGCCCAGCCTAGGCGGGCACATGGCCTGGTGGCCTTGGACACCACAGGGTGCCGCACAACCCGGGCCCTTCAGCGTCCACTTCAGGGCACAATTGTTCCCTTTCCAAGGCACCACTTCTACCCAACCAGGAAATCCTGAAAGAAGGCTGCCCATCCCTCCCTGAGTCAACACTTGCTGAGAAGGAGGGCGGGGGAGCAGGAAAACAGGCCACGGAACTCTGCTCCAGGAGCGCAGGCCACACGCACACACGCACACACGTACCAGCACAGATATGCATGCAGGTGTGAACACACACGCACGCACGGGTGTATGCACACACACACACACTCACGGCCCCCACGCCGCTCAGTCACAGGCGCACACACATTCAGGCACAGATGCGTGCTCTTGCGCACACACACACGTGCGCTTGCACACCTTGTCACAGTGCACGCACACACGTACGCATTCAAAGTCACACATGTCCACACGGACCCATGCACACCCAGGCCTCCTGCCCCCAGGAACCACTCTGAAGCCCCGACCCCGGGCACGCAGACACAGACCCACATGCACTCACTCTGCTCTGCGGGCCTGCTCCCTTCACACTGCCGGCGCCCTCCTTCCTCCACACCAGCCGCACAGCGCCCAGGAGACTCCTCCCGGCACCCCCAGAAGCCCGAGACCAGGACAGAGTCCTCAAACCTCACACAAGGTTCTGTCTTCAGGGCCACATGCTGCCCAGGATGTCCTGGTGCCACGGGGGCAGGGAGGAGGAGATCAGCAGCAGCTGACATAACTCAGCCTGGCCAGGCCTGGGCTGGGGGTTGGAGGTGCCGGGGGCCCTGCAGTGGTGGGGGCTGCCCGGTGGGGGCGAGGGTTGGACCCGTTGCAGATGCTGTTTCCTATAGATCTGCCAGGCTGGACAGACCCTGTGGCCGGGGCTGGGGCTGGCACACGGTGGGACCTCAATACAGAGGGGTTGGATGACAGAGCAAGATCTGGTGAGGGTGAGAAGCGCTCTGTCGCCCAGGCTGGCTGGGCCCAGGGAGGTCCCTGCCACCCTGCGCCTGCCTTGCCTTCTCATCGCTGAGAGCTGGGCCCAGGCGAGCCAGCCTGCCCGTGGCTCCTATCTCCAGGCGGTGGGCAGGCAGCCCCGGGACGTGCCTACACATGGCTCCCCCGCGGCCGCACGCCAAGCCAACGGCAGAGTCAGGCCAAGAGCAGCAGTCTCAGGGCCTGCCCACCGCCCACGGCCTGCCCAGCCTTCTGCGCCTGCTCCTGCAGGAGACCCGGCCTCGACTACCCGACAGGACCCAGACTCCTGTCCACACGCTGGCCTCCTGGTGCGTTTGGGGACCAGAGTCTTGCCCGCAGGCCCATCCTCGGCTCCTCACAGACAGTGGCAGCTTCCAGGAATCTGGGCAAACATCAGTCGGATCACATTCTGAGGCTGGCCCAGCCCCTTCAAGGCTTTCCAGCCTTTTCCATCCGCTGCCTTCCCCAGAGCATCCTGCAGGGTCCCGCGTGGCCTGGCTACCCTCCCCACCACCCCGCTCATCACTCTGCCCCTCTCTCTCGGGGCTGTCGTGCAGGTGGCTTGCTCCTGCTCCCGGACTTGGCACCGTGGTGCCCTCTAGATCTTTGCGTGGCTGGGCCTTACAGCTACCTCCCCAGAAAGGCTCTCCGGAAGCAGCCCCCAGTCACGGCCCAGGGACACTGCCCTCTGCTGCATAACCACTTCCTCGCTCTTCAAAATGGCCCTGCTCTTGGCCTCGAGGGCACAGCCATCATTCTGCTTCCCTGTTAGTTCCCAGAGGCGGGAACCACATCCATGTCATCCACAGCCTGCATGGGGTCTGACAGGTAGGTCACTGGTGGTCCCCCAATGCTTGTGGGGTGAGTGACTGACTGAGAGGGAAGGCCACAAATCAGACGTGGGGGCAGGCCTCTACAAGGCACGTTGGGGCCTCCTGGGGCCCACGGGTTTACTCGCACCATCCAGGCAGGCCCTGCTGCGTGGGTTAAGGCTAGGGTTCGGACTCAGACTCACCTTCTTTGCTCCCCCCTGGCTTCTGTCAGCGGGGACAGAGAAGAGGCCCTTCTGTCTAGTCGCCTGGATTTCCTGCGGTCCCACACTCTGGCAGCTCCTACCTCTGCACCTTTGTCTAGAACATTCTGACGCCTGGAATGTGCCCTCTGGTTGCCCTGACAATCTTCCCACTGCCCTAAGGTACAGCCAGCCCCCCAAGCCTCAAAGCCCCCACACCACGACCCTGAGGCCACGCCCCGATCTCCTGCCAGGCCACGCCCTCAGCCTAGCAGTAATGAGTGCCCGAGGGCAGCTTCTGGTGGGTTTCTCTGGAGGTTCTCACCGCCTTGGGCTGCTTGGGGGTTGATGAGGGCCTGGCCAGAGATCAGGAGGGTGGGGGTTGGGCAAGAGTCAATGAGACAGGTCAGAGGGCAAGGAGTCAGTCAGGTCTAAAGAAGCCCAGAGATGGGAAGGGGTAACTCCGAACCCAAGAGCTAAAGGCTCGGTTAACTGGTGAGTTGGTTAGATAGCAGATTAGTCAGCTCCCTCGTTTGTCTGCTCCCTTCATCTGTCGAGCATACACCACGTTTGAAGTGGGGGCCCCAAGGAGGACTGACTGGGCCCGTCTCAGACGGCGTGGCGAAAGCATCCTCGGTTCTCACCCGCGACCACAGGTGACAGGCTGGCCACCGGCCCTTACGCAGCCGGGGAGATAACATGGATTTTTATATTTTTTTAATAGTGAGAAAAAATCGAAACATTTCATGACACGTGAAAATGATGTGACATTTGTAAATAAAGTTTAATTGGAACACAGCCATGACCGGTTGTTTACGGACCGTCTGGCTGCTTGTGCCCCGCGATGGCAGGTGACGGTCACAACAGTGCCTGAGTGGCCGAGAGTGGGGTGAAGAGCACTGCCCTCTGAAAATGGTGGTGAAGATTCTGGGGGTTACAGTCTGTCACTAGGTGAGGTGGCTGTCCCCTTCTCGCTCACTCGTCCTTTACTCCCATTAAGTAGGAACCGAGCATTTTCAGCCGATCAGGCTGCCCTGATCCCCAAGACCTGCCCTCATGGGCCACACACCCAGGGTCACAGAGACCATTTGGGGGTGGGGGGAGCAGAGTCCAGGGAGCACAGAGGAGGGACAGGAAACCTGGCCTGGAGTGCCTAGAAGCTTCCCTGGGAGGAATGAAGCCCCAGCGAAGTCTTACCATTTCAGTAGAAATTTGCTAGGAAGAAAGGAGCAGGGAAAAGCATTGTAGGTGGAGGGAACAGCTCTCACAAAGAGGAGAATGACAGGCCTAGACCCGGTGAGGGTAGAAGGGAGCCAGGTAATGGGGGGCTTTGGGCAATCAGAGGTCACCCCTCATCACCAGCCCCGCCTCACCCCAACCTGGGTTTGGCTCCAGGCTGGCAATGGTGCCTGCCAAGGGAAGGATGCCAGGATCTGGCAGGTGAGGTGGGGCACTGTGGGCAGAGGAGGGGACATCCTTAGGCCCTCGCTCCTGGTGGGGCTGCCTGCCGCCGGGGGGTACCACTGCAACGGGAGGAGATAGCTCGTGGGTGAGGTCCGGGGGTTCGGCCCAGGAGGGCAGGGGCTGCCGGGGCCGGGGCCACCTGGTCCTGCCCCCGGCCCAGGAGAGCCCAGGGACCAGGCAGGCTGCCACAGGAGGGGAGCTGGCAACAAAGGCCTATTCTTTAGAGTTTAAAAAAGTCTTAAAACCCATCCAACTTTCTTTTGTTAGATGCTCTGGGACGTTTCCCCTTTGGAGGCTGCTCGAGATACCTGGCTGATAAAGGGCTGATTTGCGGAGACTTAATTATGGCCCGAAGCCCTCAGTGTAAACAATGGGCGAGTGTTTATTCTACTGCCTCCCCTCAGTGCTAATGGGGAGCACAAACCAGGTGCCCAGTAGTGGAACTTGGTGAACCTGGATTCTTGGGTTCCCTAAGCTGTCTCCCCTGTGGGAGGAAGGCAGCCGGGCCAAGGGGTCGGTGTGCGCCCCCGGAGTCTGGCTGCCCAGCTTGGGGTCCTGGCACCACAGATTCCTGACAACTTGCTGCTCACCTGTAAGGGACAAGGGTGGTCATCTGGCATGAAAGGGGAAGGCTGTCGCATGGCGAGTGCTCAGAAAAGGCCGGACAGCGGTGCTGGGGAGGTGGCACTGTCCTGACCTTGACCCTGGCCGCAACCCCTGGGAGGAAGCATGTGGATCCTCGGGTCCATCCCAGGCCAGCTGGATGAGCAGTGAGGTGGCGTGAGTTGAGGTTCTCAGCGGCCCTGCCCCCATCTGCCCCCGTGCCCCATCCCCGACCACCCAGGGGTGTTCACGAGGTGCCCAGGCCTGCATGTGGCTGCCTTCTCTACAGGCCTTATGTTCCCCAGGGATCAAGGTGGTTCCAAGGTGGCAAGTTTGAGGACTGCCCTGTGTACCCTCCCTGGCACACCCCAGCGTATCCTGCCTCCCACGCCCCAGGCCCTATGCAAGACTGGGCCCCACACCCACCTGAGCACCCCCTAAGGAGTCACCGTGTGCCCCCAAGGATGGGCTCAGGGACTCGGCAAGACACAGCTTAGCTTCATTTAAGGGACAAACTCTGCTCAGGGCACTGGTCGGGCGGAGAGAGATGGTGCCCTCAAGACCTCTAGAGTGTGCAGAAGCTCTCACCCAGGTAGACCTGCCTACCGCACAGCACATGCACATTCCACAGGATTGCACACACACTCCCCGGGGTCTGCACACACCCGGGCACTCGCCAGGCCGGGCCCCCACTGCGGCACTGCTCCTGGTGGGGCTATGGCTGTGTCTCTGTGTGTAGGTGGGCCATGGACCAACATGGTTCTGCCCAGGAGCGCCTGCGGCAGGTTCCAGCACGCCTGGGAGGAAGCAGGAAGCAGGGGAGGGCGAGAGATCCTCCTGGTCCTCTGTCCGAGGCAGGAAGGGGATACAGTGGCTGCTGAAGGTCAGTCCGGCAGGACCAGCCCACCTTGGCCTTGAGCAAGCACTCCCACCGGAGGCTGCATGCAACGAGCTGGAGAAGTTGGGTCAGGGAGAACTGTGGGAAGGGCCAGCTCACACCTCAGTGGCCCCACCACATCCAGGGGTGCAGAGGCCCTGTCACCCTCCCTCTCTAGCTATCTCTTGGGCTGGGCTGGGCTGGGCTGACCAGTCCTCCTCCGGGCCTCCAACTGAGACCAGCATGCCATTTTGAACCATGATGAGAAGAGGAAGTTTCTGTGGCCCCAAAACAGAAACAGGAAGCTGGGAGGGGGGATATGGATAGGGAACGGGAAGGGGGACACAGGCACCCAGCAGATGTACGCGGAGCACCCCAGCCTTCCTGGGCCCGGCCCGCAGCTGTGTCTGGGGAGCTCCGCCTGGTCTGTGCATAGCTAGGCCCACCCGAAGGACAGACTCACTGAGCTTTCTCAGATGCTGGCTAACTGTCCACCTGGCTGTGTCCAGTTGTCTGCACGGATCTGGCTCTGATGAGAGGGTTCCATCCATCCCCTGGAAGCTTCCTGTCCATCCCAGCATTTGTATCTGGCCATGCACCTCTCCCTGGCCCCTGAATGTGGCCTGTAGGACTCCCTGCAGGGCCGGCCCGACTCTCCTCCGCCCACCATGTCCGTGTGACCACCGGACCACTCCCCTGACTGAGCACGCGACCGTCTGTCTCCACGAGTCTGGTGACTGCTAGCCCTGGCTCTGTTTTCCCAGCTGCCCTGCCCCCAGCCCCACCCTCACTTGGTAACTGCACGCAGGACTGTCCCAGCCCCCTCAGCAGAGGCAGGAAGCTGGGGCTCTGTCCCTCCTGGAGCAGGAGTGTCTCCTCTCTGCTACGTGGGGTGGGAAATGGCGTGTCTGAGAAACACGCACTGTACCCCCCAGCAGAGAGACAGCGGGCTGTGCAATCACAACAACCACCAGACATGGGGAGTGTCCTGCCCACACAGGGCCGCGGCAAGGGGCTGGGGGGGCGGGGAGGTGGAAGGCAAGAAAGCAGGGCTCGCTCCAGGAGGACACGGCATGCTGTTCCTCCCAGGTCTGGAGGCTCCTGCGGGAAGACTCTGGGGTGAGTGGGCGGGGGCCGGAGCCAAGGGGCCAGAGAGGCAGATGTCACCAATTTCAGTTCTGTCCCGGCTGGCCTGAGGGTGCTTGGGACTTCCCAGGGGGGGAAGGACAAGCCGGGGGGCCAGGCCACTTGGAGGCAGGGCGGGGCTTGGAGGACCCTTTCCCAGGCCCAGCTGGGTGCTATCTGGGGGGAGACATCGGAAGTTCTAGGGACCCGTGGTAGGCGGGGTATGCCCCCCTTGGGTCCCTCCTCTCTCCCTGAACCCCGAAAGTACTGCTGCTAGTCAACTCCACTCTAAAAGCATGGCAGCAGAAGAATTTCTTGGCCTTTTTGTCCCCACAAAGGAAGGCTTTAAGGGTGCCGCTGCCCCAGGGACATCAGAGCAACATTTCCAGAAAGGGCATGAGAGGGGCCAAGTGGATACCTCATTGGACGCCAAAGCCCAAGGCAGAAACCACAAGAACCCCTCAAAATGGCTCATCTTCAAGCTCCTTGAACTCATCCCCCAGAGAAGGAAAGTGGGGAGCAGGTGGGGCAGGCGGGTGAAGCCCCTCGCCTCGGCCTCGGCCCTCCCCTCTGGACCTGGCCAGGCGGGCGGTCAGCACCAGAGCCAGCAGGGAAATGGGCCCCCGGGCGGGGAGCGCATCTGACTGGACCATGTTCTTGGGAGATCAGTTGTGAAACTTGCTTCAAACCCCCAAACCACAAAAACGGCCGATTTTCCCAGCCCTGTTCTCACGTTTCTCAGATCAGCCGAGGACTCTTCAGCATTTCCATCCAAGAGACGCCAGGCCAGCCGCCAGCCCCCTGTGGGGGGACAAGAAAATGGTGCAAGGAGACTTGAGTGCCGTAGAAACCCCTCCCGCGTTCACGGGAAGCACACGGCGCTCACCAGTGTGTCTGTAAACGTGGGGTCTGGGAAAAGGGCAAGGCGTGGGCCTGATCACAGACACTGGAAATCAGGATAGAGGGACCTTAGAAGCTGCTAGCTCCGCCTTGGAAGGAATATTCGAGAGCACAGGGGGAGACGGTGCCTGGCTGGCAGAGGGTCAGAAGCCAGGGAACCGGGCAAATGCTCTTCAGTTTCATAAAAGGTCGCACAGGCGTCCCCTCGTGTCTTCCCCCACACCCGGCAGACAGCGGGCCTCACCGGCCCCGGTTCTCCTCATTCAGGGGCCAGTGAGAGCAGAAAAGCAGGCTCTCGCCGAGCGAGCACTGACCAGGGGACCCTCAGAGATGAACAGCACATGGGGAAGGACTCACCACTTTCTCAGCTGGGTGGTGATGACGGTCGAAACCATCTTAGAAAAAGAGAAGCTGTTGGTAGGTGCTTGGGATGACAAGCTGCCTGAAAGCTTCCGAGCCCCATTCCCACTGCCAGAAACGCAGGCCACCTCGTCTGGCTTCTCTGGCCGGACGCCCGTCCACCTGCCCGCAGACGGAGCCAGGTGAGGCCCCTCCACGTGTCGCCTGTGGGCCCTGCCCAACCCTCCCTCCCCCCCCCCCACCCCGCACGCTCCTGCCTTCGGTCCTCACCAGCCAGTCTGCCTGAGGGCCTGTCCTCTCCAGAGCCCGCGGTCCCTCTCCCAGGCCCGGTTCCTCACCCGCGTCTGCCCCATGGCTGGGTGGGACATGTCCTCGCGGCTGGGACAGAAACCCTGACTGACATTCACTTGAGGGCTGATTCCAAAAGCAAGAGGTTGCTGGGAAAAACGCTGAGATTGAGCAGGGTGCGTGCTCAGCGATCCTTCCCGGGAGCTATAACGTGTCTTTCAAATGCCATGTAAGATGCTCGGCTGCCGCTGCGCTGGGCGTAGGACGAGATTCTGCTGCACGGCTACAGAGTCCTGCCTGGGGAGCCTGGGACCTGGGAGTAGTTCTCCGAGGCCAAGGGCAACCGAGTCCGGGAGGCCGGCACTGACAGCGGAGCCTACCTGAAGGGCAAGGGTGGGCGCCCACCAGCTGGTGAGGTGCATGGAGCCCCCGGAAGACCGCAGGCGTGCGTGTGTGCGTGTGTGCGTGTGCATGTGAATGTGTTGTCTTCCTGTCTGTGAGTCAGCCTGGCGTCTATGTGGGAGTTTCTGTGCATGGTCTGTGGATGAGTTCGTGTGTTTCTGTGTGTGCACCTAGGTGTCCATGTCTCTGAGTCTGTTTATACATCTGTCCACACCCGTCTAGTGTGGCCAGGTCCAGCCCAGATACTTGGACAGGTGGGGGAGGCCATGGTCTCAGCCTCGTTGCCCACAGACTGGAGGGAGGTGGCCAGTGAGTAAGGAGTCCCTGCCAGGAGAGAGCAGTCTCTGTGGGGACAGGAAAACCCGTGCCGTGAGGGCAGAGCACGGGGGTCCAGGGCATGGGAGACAAGGGACCCGAAGGGGACCCTCGATGCTCTGAGAAGGTAACAGGAAAGCTGGGTGAGTGGGGATGTGTGCATGTCAGCCAGGTGGGCAGCGGAAGAAAGTTTTCCAGGCAGAAGAAACAGCCTGGAAGAAGCTGGAGCACTAAGGAGTCGTAAGGAGACCGCGGTCCCAGGACCATAACAGCTGAGGGGAGGGGGGGCAGTGGCGGTGGTGGAGGGGACAGAGTGGGGGCAGGAACTAGACACACAGGCCCGACGTCCACAGTGACAACAGTGGGCTGATCCTGAGAACCACCGGAGGGCTTGGTTAGGAAATGGCCAGTCCTGGGGCTGTGTAACGGGGCCCCTCTGTCTGCTCAGAGAACGGGGCTGCGGGGCACCGGGGACGGGTCCCGAGCAGAGCTGCCACCTGGTGAGGAGTGACGGCAGCCAGCGCCCAGGGATGGGCTTGCAAAGGCAAGGCAAGGATGAGGTGCAGGGCTTGGTGTCGGTGAGGTATGTGAGGGTCCGAGAGGCTCCCCTGCGTGTGCATGCCTGTAAGTGTGTGTGCATAAGCGTGAGTGTGCACATGCCTGCAGAGGGCTGAGGGCCAGGCCCTCTCCAGCCTCGTGCCTGTGTCCCCACAGCCTTGCAGCGGACATGACAGTGACGGTAAGAAGGGCCCGGTGTTGCAACTGCATTTCCTCTCGAACCCAGGGCCGCCAGAGATTAGCCGAGAGCCCCGTGTGCACCGGCCGATAACACCCCCACTCCCCCGTTTCCTAATCTCTGATTCATTTCCAACTGATAACAGGATGAGGGCCCGTGGGCAGCTAAGAAATGCCCCAGCAGGTCCTGCGAAGTGTGGAGCCAAGCGGCCTGCAGGGTCTCTGGATAACAGAGACAGGAAGATCAGGGACGGGGTGAGCGTGGGGGGGGACAGGGCGGGGGACAGGAGAGCCAGAGAGACAGGGAGACAGAGACAGACAGAAGAGCCGGGGTCAGAGTAGGGTGGTGAGGAAGAGAGATCAGGAAGGAGAGAAACACGGACAGCAACAGCCAGACAGACAGATGTATAAATATAGACGGAGAGGAGCTGGGGGTCCCGGGGCGGGAGGAACTTAGTGAAGAGAAAGAAAAACAGAAGAGACAGTGTGAAAGACAGAGAGAAAGATAGAAGAGGTGACCCAAGGTCAAGAGAGATGGGAGAGTAAAAGGAGGGGGCAAAGGTAGAATGAGAACGTGGGGGGCTGGGGGGGCTGGGGGGAGCTGGCCCTCCCCGAGCACAGCCCAGGCCTGAGCACGGTGGGGCAGGGCAGGGTGCTGGTCTCTTCCAGACACAGGCCCCGGCTGGGAGCTGGGAGGCAGGAGCAGCAGCTCCATTGCTTACACCCCACCACACCCCCACCCTCACCCGCCAGGGAGCCCCGTCCCCTGAGACTCTCAGGATGGGGGAGGAGCAGGCCGTGGCTGCAAGCTACACAGCGGGGGACTTGATGGAACCACACTCCCGTCCATGGGGCTCAGCCAGAGCAAAAGGGACAGGGTAGCCCCCAAGCCCAGCGTTTATTTGTATCCCGATGGGGTCTGGTGGGGCCTGAGTGAGGCTGGAAAGTCAAGGTGGGGTGGACAGGACTCAACCCAGAGGAAGGTGGCAGAGACTAGCAAGCCGGGGGCTCCTTACTGAACCTGGCGGGGAGTCAGTCACCCCTCTGTTCCCTCCCAGACCAGGCACTCCTCTGGGCTCAGCACCTGGGCTCATGCTCTGCGATGCTCAGAGGAAGGAAGGTGGCCTTCAGGGACTGTGGCGTCCTGGCCACCTCCCTCGCAACTCAGCCCCTGCTCTAGTCCCCTCCCTGACAAGGGACAGAAGGTACAGACAGTTGTCCACTTGAGGGGCACGAGGGGCACAGAGCAGGCTACGGGGCTCAGGCTTTTCTTCTGGGAAGGATGGGGTCCCCCAGAGCTACCATGCCAGGGGCAAAGGGCTTCCCAGAACAGAAGGGGCAGTGGGCTTCCCCTCAGCATCTAGGGGCAGGTAGAAAGAATAGGTGCATGAACAGAGATAATGAGAGGCAGGGAGCAAATCGCCAAGCCCTGGTGGGCAGAAAGGAGCTCCGGGAGGCTCCCCAACAGGGCCCACACGGTCCCATGGTGTTTCAGGAGGTCCCTCCATCCCTGGGACCCCCAGCCCAGACTGGTGAAGGCCAGCACCCGACTGTGCACCGCCCGGGTCCTCCTCGCCCCGGGGCCTGAGGACCAGGGAGGGCTCACCTCGCCTCCTCCCGGGGTAGGGCAGCCGCCCCTCTGATTTGCCGTGCCCGCCCTGATGCCCTGGCTGCCAGCGACCACAGGAAGTGCTGCCCCAGCTCAGCACTTCCCTTTTCTGAAATCTGCCCCCAGCAGCCTGGTGGCCAGGGAAGGCAGACTTCCCGCTGCCCCCACCCCTGCGCTCTTCCCACCAGTCACAAGTGGTTTGCTCCTGAGCTTCCCTGGGCAGAGGTGACCTTCTTGCCTCAACCACAGATCAGTTATTTATCAGAACAGGAAAGATGGCACCAGAGATATACCCTTACCCACCCCAGGAGGGCCTGGCCTGCTCCAACGACCGCACGCCTGCTCCCCACATCACACGGGGCCTGCTCCCACATCACACGGGGAAGTGTGACCAGCGCGTGCAGGCTGCATTGGGGAGGGAGGCAAGCAGGAGGCCTCGTGGGCAGGTAGGGCAGAGTGTGTGAAGGACCCTAGCTCCAGGCCCCGAAGGGCTCTGTTTGTGAGCTGGGAGCAGTCTGGGCCTCTGGTGCCCTTCAGGTCCCATAAGACTCACCCCTCCACAGATGTGCTCTCGGCCTGTGGCAGGTCCTAGGGCTCCTCTGTCCCCCCACCACACACACACCTGGGACTACCTTGGGGCCCAGGTCTCAGGCTGCTCCCCTGCCCCTTCTTCCCGTAACGAACATAGGGCTCATCCCCTGAGGATTCAGGACCCACTTGCAAGAAAGGGCAGAAGAAGCTTTCAAGTTTCCTCAACAGCAGTACTGTTGATGTTCTGGGCTGGATAACTGATTTGGTGTGGTTAGGGCTATTTTAGGCATTAAAGAATCTTTAGCAGAAATCCTGGCTTCTATTCACTAAATGGCAGCAACATTCCCTTGACACCACCACCATCACCAGTCACAACAATCAAAATTGTCTTTAGACGTTGCCAAATATTCCCTGGGAGGACAAAATCGCCCCACATCAAGGACCACTGATCTAGGTACAATAGAAGGCCCGGGCTGCTGTGGCTTGAAAGTGTCGTGGACTGAAGGGACAGTAACTGGTCAGAGTCTGGGGTTCTTGGAAACCAGAGGGTGTGTCTGATCAATCTGTGCTTCAGGGCTCCCTCTGGGGTTCTGGGCATAACTGTGCCACAGAAACGAGGGCCAGAAAGGGGAGTCCCAGGACTGGAAGGGGGATGGTGAAGTTGGGAGGTTTCATTGAAGAAGAGGTCAAGATGTACTACTGGGGGGGGTAATAACTCAGGGCCAGAGAGGCGATCATTTAGGGTATAGGACAGAAAGACTGGGAAAGACTTCAGATTCAGGGCAGGAGACGAGGATAGACTATGTGTCCTGGACTCCCTGAGGTGGTGAGCTGGAGCTGACCCCCTTCCATCAAGCCCAGGGCTGAAAAGACTGTCCCATGCAAAGGGGACTTACAAAACTGACCCAAGAAAGTTGCAATGAAGCTTTCCGTCCTCTGAGGTAGGAAAAAGTCATCACCTTTGAGAAACCAAAACCCTGGCCAGAGCCATGAATAAACATGGGATTCAAATGATGCAACCCAGGCCTTCTAGAACCCCAAATCTAGAAAATAACATAAAAACTGATATAGGACCATGAAAGAAACTTTCTTCCACTGACTTTGTATGGACACTTGCACAGCCCAGGACAATGACCACAGGGGGCGGGGGGGAAAGGATTCCCGATGAAGATGAGCTCACAATAAAAAGAAGTCATGAATGACCCAAAAAAGCAAATCACTATACCAGCAGGCGATCTTAGATCTAGAGATATTAGTACAATTTGAAAAAGACTACATAATACACATATTTTAAATTATCAAGGAGATAGAAGAGGAGTAGGAAACATAAAAATATTATCTAAAAATAAAGGGCAGCTAGTTCTAAGGAAATTAAATAGTCATCAAAGTGTAAAATAACTCAGTGGATGGATTCATCACAAACTAGTTGTGGTGGGCAAGGGGATTGAAAAACTGGACAATAGATCTGGGGAAATTTCATGAAATGCAGCACAAAGACATAAAAACAAAGGAAAATGAAACTCTAAGGCTCTTGGAGGAAAAAGTCAAATGCTCCAAAAAAGTTCAACATGCATATAACAGGAATTCCAGAGGGTGAAAACAGGAAAAATTCAAGATGTAATCACACAGAAATTTCCAGAACTAAGGAACGAGTCTTCAAATTGGACCCTAAGAAGAAGTAAAAATAAATTCACACCAGAGTAAAACTACAGAACACTAAAAACAAGAAGACCGTCTTAAAAGTACAGGCCATACCTTGGAGATATTGCACTATATTGCAATAAAGCAAGTCAAATGACTTTTTTTGGGTTCCTAATGTACATGAAAATATGTTTACACTATGCTACAACCTGTAAAGCGTGCAATAGTATTATGTCTTTAAAAATGTACATATCTTAATTAAGATAATACTTCATTGCTAAAAAAATGTGTACTGTCATCTGAGCTTTCAGCAAGTTGTAAACATTTATCACTGTAACAAACATAACAATGGAAAAGTTTGAAACATTGCGAAAATCACCAAAGTGTGACCCAAAGATACAAAGTGAGCAAATGCTGTTGGAAAAGTGGCACCGACAGGCTCACTCAACGCAGGGTTGTCTCAAACCTTCAATTTATTTATAAAACACACGGTATCTCCAAAGCACAGTAAAGTGAAGCACAATAAAATGAGTTATGCTTTTGGATGAGGAAGAAACAAGGGATTATGCCAAAAGAACGACATTTAGACTGACGACAGACTTCTCGTCCACAGCAATGGATGCCAGCAAACTAGAGAGCAATGTCTTCCAGGTGCTCAGCGAAGTAACTTTCCACCAAGAACCCAATACTCCACTAAACTAGAATGGCATAAAGAATCGGGTACAAAGAAGTGGGCTTGAGGCAGGATCGGTGGTGAGAAGGTTGCGTCCCTTGGATCAGGAGTAGGACTGATGGTCTTCAAACCAGGTCATGGGTGGCGATGCAGAGTGGGAAAGGTGGGCCAGTGTGGTTTTTTGGAGGGTGGCTTCACTTTCCTTAGACAGGTCAGAGACTGAGATATAGTCCAGAGAAGAACAACATAAAGTGGCGAGAGAAGCCCAGGATCTGGCAAGATCAGGAGGGTAGGATCAAAAGCTATGGAGTGACTTTTTCACCCTGGAGCCATGCTGCTTCTGGGGATAGCCACGCCTTCCCTCATCTCCACGTAACCCATTCTTCAGACTCCACTTAGTTGCTACCCTTTTTGGTGGGTCCGGCACACCTTTCCTGACTGGAGCTGGAAGTGGCAACATAGGCTTAAGGACAGACACCCACCCCACTTAGATCTGGGGACTCAGATGACTCAGGTCGTCTGGTTGTTATGGCCTACCTCTTGGAACCACTGTTACTTGGCTCCTGTCTGTTCCTCAGACACTCCAAACCTCTCCCTGCCACAGGGTCTTTGCATGGGCTATCCCCTCTCCCGGTACGCACTTCCCCCTTATATGGACTTGGTCGGCAACTTCCTGTCATTTGAGTCTTGGCTCAAGTATCACCTCTCAGGGCTGGGCCTCACCCTCCTTACAATTGGATCCTTGGCTGAAACAGTCCTAAGTTCAAGTCCTGGCACTGCCAGTGATTGGCTGTGGGACCCTGAGCAGGTCTCTGGGCCTTGGCTTCCACATCTGTAGTCTAGGCCTGCCTAGCAGGGATCCTGGGGAGATTAACCGGAACAAAGGGTAGGTGCCCTCAGCAGAGTTAGGTTCTAAGGGTGCCCCGTAAGAGGGGAGGGTCAGGAGGCAGCAGCAGACTGATGGGTCCCCAGGCTGGAGGGCAGACCTTTGAGTGGGTTTTGGGGGTCCAGCCAGAGAGCCCACAGTGTTACCCAGAGGCTGGACACAGGGTTCCCAGCAGCCGTTGGCGGGTGACTCAGGCCCTTCAGGAGCAGCCACCCCCACACCCGGGAAGAATGGCAGGCGGCACCCGCCTGGCACTGGAGACCACTTCCTATTTTCATCCCATCCTGGCTGTGAACGTAACGCCCGTGCAGACGGGCCGGCCTCCACAAGGGCCAGAGCTTGGGGTCTGCAGCTGACTAGGAGGGGGGCAGGGGCCCATCAGACCCAGGCATGGGGGCTTCCTAAGAGAAGGGACCCCTCGCCTTCAGCACCCCCTTGGGGCTGCATCCCCTCCTGGACCCTGTACCTGGCAGGGGGCTCCCCTCAGGAACCCTGAAGGCCTTTCTATCTTCGTGTGTCCAGCTCCTTACTCCAAAGACCTAGTGGCTGTTACCACTGTGATTGCTGACCCCCTGCTCTGCCAGGAGGCGGGGAGGCCACCCTGAAAAACACTACATTAGCTGAAGCCCAGCATCTGTTCCACCTTTCGCAAATCTGGGCCCCAGACAAGGAGGGAATAGTAGGCTTGATGCTTCAGAATCCCACTGCCCACCAGGCCCAACCTCTGGGAAGACCCCCACAGGACTAATGAAAACCAGCTCCTCCTGGAAACCAGCCCACACCTGGCCCCACTTGCCTTCAGCGCCCCGGCCCCTTCGGGTCATTCACATATGGCCCTTGAGGCGTTTACACTGTCATGGAGCCTCGGGTAATCTGCAGCAGAAGAATCCTGTTCCAGTGGTGGAATGTCAGGCAATGGGTCAGAGGTCTCTGGGGCCCTGCTCTCCAAGAGGGACCTCTGTCTCCACCAACTCAGGCTCGGGGACCCAAGTCTGGGCTGGTCACGGGGTCTGGGAAAGGCCCTCCTCATGTCCTGGAGCAGATGGTGGGTCTTTGCCCAGGCCCCTTGCTCTGGGCACAAGACGTGGGGACTCCTCCATCTGAACTCCTATGTCCAAGCCAGGTCAGCAGGGTGGTGGCCCTGGAGACCACCTCAGATCAGCCATGAAAAAGTATGTGGGGAATCAAAGACAGGGCCCACCTGTCCCCCGGCGGGGTGGAGAGAGGTGTTTGGCAGTCCCAAGGAGGAGACAGCCCCCATCCAGCTGTCTACAGGGACATTGCCTCACCCCAGGCCTCAGCACCTAGCTCTCTACCCCCCGCAGGGCCCCTGAAGCCCATGACAACCCCCCTCCCCACACCACAGAACATCCCTCCCAGAAGCACCCACTGCCCCTCTGAATTTCTCCTGTCGGGCATTCGGCTCAGGACACCCTGTCCTCCCTGAGCTCCAGGTTCTGCCAAGCAGAGGCTGAGGAACCTCTGGGATGGGGAAGACCTGTGTGGCCCCAGGGCTCCTGAGGGTGACTGGCTGGCTCTGAGTGTGTGTGAGTGGTGAGGCTGGATGGGCGCAACAGACGCGGGCAGTGAGAGCTTGGTCTGAGTGTGTCTGTTTGTGGTGTGTCAGTGTGTGTGTGATGGGACATGGGTGGTGTCTGGGGATCGTGTCATGGCGGTGTGTGTGTGTGTCTGTGTGTGGTGTGTATGTTGGTATGTGTGGTATGTGTGTCTGTGGTCTGTGTCAACGTGGTGTGTGTGATGTGGGCTCTGTGTGGCGTCTGTGGAACGTGCCTGTCAGTGATGTGTGCATCAGTGTAGCACGTCTGTCGGTGTGTGATGTGCATGTCTGAGTGTGAAGTGTGGGGGTCTGCGTGCAGTGGGTATGTCAGTGTGTGGTGTCTGTGCGTGGTGTGTGTGTCAGTCTGTGGTGTCAGTGTGTGGTATATGTGTCAGTGTGTGGTGTCTGTGTGTGGTCCTTGTGCAGTGGGTATGTCAGTGTGTGGTGTGTGTCAGTGTGTGGTGTGTGTGTCAGTGTGTGGTGTCTGTGTGTGGTGTGTGGGTCTGTGTGTGGTGTATGTGTCAGTGTGTGGTGTGTGTCGGCGAGTGTGTCACTGTGTGGTGTGTGTGTCAGTGTGTGGTGTCTTTCAGTGTGTGATGTGTGTGTCAATGTGTGGCGTGTGGTGTGTGTGTGTGGTGTGTGGTGTGTGTGTGTGGTGTGTGTGTCTGTGTGTGGTGTGTGTGTCTGTGTGTGGTGTGTGTGGTGTGTGGTGTCAGTGTGTGGTGTGTGTGTGGTGTGTGTGTCAGTGTGTGGTGTCTATGTGCAATGACTGTGTCAGTGTGGGGTGTGGGGTCTGTGGGTTGCATGTGTCTGCAGACTATGTCAGTGTGTTGTGTGGGTCTGTGTGGTGTGTGCCTGTGTGGTGTCTCTGGGCCCTGTCAGTGTGCTATGTGTGGTATGTAGGGGGTGTGTGGTGTGTGAGCGCGCATGCGCGGTGCGGGGCTGTGTGCGCGCGGCAGAGCGTGGGGTGGACCATCTGGGCTGGGTGTCTTGTGCCAACAGCAGGACTCCGCAGGGAGCACCAGGGGCCCCAGGGGTGCTCGTTAGAAGGAGCAAGAGCATAGGCTCCCCCTATGCACCCCTGAGTCCCCTGTCCTTACGTCCTCACTGCGGGAGGCGGGGGGGGGGGGGGGGGGCAGGGCAGGCCGGGCACACCTCAGGGGCCGGGGCTCTGGCACTGTCCACACCCCACTCTTCTTCTGTCCACACGTTGTCCAAAGCCCCAGGGGCCCGGCGAGCCACACATGTCCCCTCTCTGCAGGCCAGGCAGGGTCTGGGGTGCAGAGCAGGGAGAAGAGTACAGCTCACACCCACGCCCCAGCCCATGACCCTCCACCCTCATGGCTCCGTCTGCTCTTTCGGCAGGATTTCCTACTCAGGGGCTGCAACTCCCAGCCTTGGGTTCGAGTCCAGCTCCATCTCCCAGGAGATCCATCCCTCCATCCTCTGAGGCTTCGTTCCCTGGGCCTGGGTGGGGTCACCAGGCACCAGGCTTAGCCCAAGGCAGGCAAGGAGGGGTTGCTCAGCACGGGGGACCTCTACTCTTGTTTTTCCCAACCTGAGCCCTGCACCCCCGGCTGTTCCCACCTGCTTGGCCCAGATCCCAAGTACGGAAGAAGTGAGGCCCCCAAGACAGCCCAGAAAACTGCCTGGGGTGGGGGGCGGCAGCAGGGTGGCCAAGGGCCTCAGAATGCTGTGCTGGGGCCTTCTGGATGCCCCAACCCCACCCACTGTGGGCTTGCTGCCCACACACCCACCCGGCCTGGGCCAGCTGGACCGGTCTTCTGCCTCAGGCCTGGCCGTCCTTCCTGGCTCCTGAGCATGGCCCAGAGTCCCTGCAGGGGCTCAGAATTCCCCCCAGGGGCATCTGCTGGAGATCTAAGGAGGCCGATGGAGTCAGGGGAGAAGTGAGGACCCCACAACCCTGGGGTCAGGCACACCTGAGCCTACGTCCTGGCTACTCCCCTTACGTGCCTCTCTGAGCCTCAGTTTCCTGCCTGGCATGTGTTCCCACACCTCCAAGTGCTCCTCGGCTGCCTTCCCATCTTAGTGGGCAGCCCCTATCCATCCTGCTTCTCTGTTCTTCTCCCCTCACCCACCTTCTTTCTCACCTGGCTGGTTGTATGTGGGGGGTTGGGGGCGGGTGTCTCATCACTGGAGTTTCTGGGCCATTGACTCTCCCCCCACTACAGATCCGGACAGACAGACCCAGGACAGAGGGCTGCTGGGCCCCTTGGCTCTCAGAACACCTGTGTAGGGGAGGGGTCTCCTCTGAGAAGCAGGAGCCCGAGGGGAGACACTCCAGGAAAGGCCCCCAGGTAAGGATGACATGGTGCGTGACCGGGAGGTCTTATTGTCCTGGCCAGAACCTCTGCGACCGGAGTCTCGGGACACTGGTGTCTGCTTAGGAGCCCAGGACCCCCCACATTGCGTTCTAGGGTGGTTCAGGGGATTTCAGTGGGACAGGCTGGAAGGACAGGCCAGGGAGGCCAGAGCAGTGACCTCTTGGCTGAGGTGCAGGGGATGGGGCTAGGGAGCACTTTGGGGGCCTCTGGGTCGCCTCTTCCTCATTCTCGGGTCAGGGCTGCTGAGACCATGATTGGTCAGGGGGACTGGCTGCAGGGAGGGAGCCTATGAGAGAGGAGGACGGGGTGCCTCCAATCCCCCAGAGGCTTATGGGCTTGTGCCCTGGCTGTGTGGCCATCGGGGACTACATGCCATTCCTGGCTGCACACTCCCTGGCCTGGGGGTTTGTCTCAGCCAGGACCATGTTAATGGGGGACGGGGGCTCTGAGCCTCGGGTCCCTGGCCTGGTGCAGAGCAGTTTGTGGGGGGTAGGGAGGGACACCTTTGTCAGCCTCAGATAGGCAATAGGGCCCCCAGAGATGCTTCCCTGACCTCCCAAGTCCCCGGGGCCTCAGAAAGGCCCCAGAAGGGACCCCAGTTCTTTCATGCACAGCCCTCGGCTGTTTGGCATATTCGGCTCCAGGGCCCAGCCTGTTCCCCTGCCAGGGAGGTCCTGCCAGGGAGGCCCAGGGGCGGCCGCTGACTCCGGCCCTGAGTGTGGAGTGAAGAGAAGAGGCTGGGCCATGGAGGCTGACAGCCACACTCCCTTCTCCTCACAGCCTGTGCTGCCGCTGGGGGTCACCTCGCCTCAGCCACCCCAGAGAACAGGGCAAGGATTGGTGGAAAGACAGATCGGTTCAGGGGTCACAGTGTGCGGCCGGGTCAGAGGTCAAAGATTTGCTGACAGCAGGCTCCGAGGTATCGATCCAGTGGGGGAAGTGCTACCGGGGGCTGTGGGCCTGGGCTGGTGTCTGCAAGCTGGACTCAGCAGAGCCCACCCCAGAGCAGCCTCCTTGGGATGAGAGCCCGGGGCCTGCAGAGCACCCCTCTCATGGCTCCAGGTCCCTCGACAGGCAGGGGCCCAGTTGTTACAGCACTGGTGACGTCAGTTTTCATTCTTGGGCTCATGGCCCAGCGTGCCTGGGCCTGTGTGGCCAGGGGACAAAAGGGACCAGGAGGTCTTGTGCCCCAGCCCCCAAAGCCCTCAGCGGTTTGAGATGACGGTCAAAAAGCACAGCCTCCCCTGGACAGGACAGCAGCCCGAGGGCTGGGCTGACTTCCTGAGGGAGGGGGTTACAGCTGCAGTGAACCCCAAAGCCTCCTCCCTGGTACCTGCCCCAGGGAATGGGCCTGGATGGCTCCAACACGACAGTGACCATAGCACCTCCAGAGTCCGGCAGCACCCCCGCCTCAGGCCCCGTGCCCAGCTCACTTTCAGGGGAGACACAATTCCAGCTCCCTTCACCCCAGAGAGAGGGCCCAGAGGTGGCCAGACGCCCCAGCTGCCCCTCACTCCTCCCACACACATCCACCCACGGGGCCAGGCCGGGACACAGCCGGCCTGGAGGGGAGGAGCTGCCGCGACTTAGAGGGAGAAAGGCCACCTCCCCCAGCGGAACTCACCCCAAAGGTGTGTTCCTCCACCCCCGCCTGTGGAGGGAGAGTGGGGAGAGGGTGCCCGGGCACTGGTGTGTGTGTGTCTGCATGTGGGTCCACCCACGCTCTGGCTAGTGTGTGTTCCACGTGTGTGTGTGTGTGTGTTTCTGTGCACCAAGTACACGCATGAACATGCAGTTGTGTGCACGTTTGAAGTGTGTGGTTATGCACACACGTGTGCACTCTGTGTGTGTGTGTGTGTGTATGTGTGTGTGCGCACACTCAGATGTGCTTGGCCCGAACCCGAGGCTGGGCTGGCCCCCTTCCAGGCGCTGACTGGAGAGACGCTCCAGCTGTCCCTTGGAACGGCTGGATCTGCGCTTCGCCAGGAACCCTTACCCGTCCCCGTGGCCCCAGGCCTGGCCGCTGTCCTAGAGCTGAGGGCTCCTAATCAGCCCTGGCCAAGCTGGCTGCATGGCCAGAGGGCAGCTCTGTCCACTGGGAAGGCATGCGGTGGCCCCTGGCGCAGAGCAGACCTGGGCTAGAGGTCACTGGCACCGCGGCAGAGGCACATGACCCCCTGGGGTCTGGAGCTGTCCTTGATGTCACCAGGGGCCACCTCCTAGCAGTGACCCTTCCTGGGAACTTCAGGTAGTGCAGACACTGTCAGGAAAAAGGGCCCCCTTCACTGCAGGGCTGTCCCCCGCCCCTGCGATGAGCGGTAAGTTGTTATCTATGGTTTTCAAACCATGCTCCCAGGAACCCCTGGGGTCCCTCCAAGGACTCCCAGAAGTTGACGCCACCTCATCTTCCTCCTCCAAAGAGCATTGTTTTTAAGCATTGGGCTTTTGAAGACATTTCCCCCAAAATATTTTTAAATCCCTAGGCCAAGTTTTGCCCTTTCAGCTCTAGGAGTCTGTTTATGAGGGTACAGGTAACAGATCTTCTTTTAAACAATTAATTAATTGAGCTTTATCCCATCACCTCCTGCCAGGTGTTCAATATTACCTTGAGGTGTGTGTTGGCAGGGAGGGGGGCGGTTCTGATTCAAATACCTCTTGGAAACCCGAAGAGGCACTAAGGAGAGGCAGGGTCCCTCTCCGAGCTGAGCAGCCTTGGGGTGCCCTGTGGCGGGGGCTGACTTCACACCCTCCAATAAAAGGGCATGTATATGAGCGTCTCCCAGGGGAGCTGCTGCCTCACCACTCAAGCCTTGACCTGGAGAGACCCCGATACCAGGGCTTCTCCCCCAGACAGCCCACCGCCAGAGGGGGCAGGACAGTTATGGCCTGTCTCTGCCATGTGGGTTTCCTGCATCCTCCCCCTCACCTCCCATGCCTCATGTAACAGGTTGGGCAAATCACGATGCCCACATTCCACACCTTGCAGGGGTGCCCGAAGCCATCAAATGCAATTTGCGTTTCACAGAAACATAAAACCGGGACAGATGCGCTGGGGTCGGTGGCTCGGCCATCCTGGCCCCCATCTGGCCCACCACTGCCAGCTGAGATGGGTCCTAGGAAGCTCCACGGGTGGGGGGGGGGCACCTCCCTCTCCCCTATAATTCCCTCCAGAGATTGTGGCAGGACCCACAGCAGACCTGGCAGAACGTGATGAAGCCTGGGGACCGGCGGGGCTCTGCTCGAGGTGGGGGGGATGTCCCGCGGTGGCCAGATGGGATCTGGAGGGATAGGGATATGTTTGTCCCCACTCATGTCCATGCTCTCTTTCATTCATTCATTCCGCAAGGATTTGTCAGTACGTGCCAGGTGGTGTGGCTCCAGCGAACAAAACAGATCATTTGGCTTCTAGTCTCATGCAGGCAGCGGAGAGGCCGCCATCAAACTAAGTAAGCCCAATATGCACACTTTCAGAGGGCGGTCAGGGAGAAAAGCAGGACACCGAGGTAGGGGATGTGATTTGCAAAGGAAGGGACAGAGAAATCTCCCCGAGAAGGAGGTATTTGAGCAGCTCTGAGGGAGGTGAGGAAATGGGCCCTATGGATATCTGGGAAGACCATTCTAAGCAGAGGGAACCGCAAGTACAGGGGCCCTGAGGCAGGAGTGTGCCTGCTTAAGGCAGAGTGTGTCTGGAGCCAAGCAGGTGGCAAGGAGAACCGTGTACAGGGTGAGCAAGGTTAGGGGGCTGCATCCAAGGTCATTGCCATGGTAGGGTCTTTGGATTTACTCTGAAGGGTGCAGAGACACAGCAGGGTTTTGAGCAGTGGAGAGACTCAGGACAGGAACTCTGTCCCTTTCCCTCCGCCCTACCTACCCCATCCCTGTGCTCCCAGCCAAAAAGACTATCCAGGAGCCCAGGAACTGAGACAGACCAGCCCTGCCCTCATCTGTTCTGGGGAGCCCTCGATCTGTGGGGAAAGACTCTCTTGGGGTTTTACCTGCTCTGCAGCCAGCCGGGATATGAGGGCCGGGTCCTGTTAGATCCCCCATGGGCTGTAACACCTGTTCTTCACCAGCCACACGCAGCTCCAGATGGAACAGGCCCTTCAGCCACACCCCAGCAGGAAGGCTCCACCACGCTACAGAGGGGGTGGCCCCTGGGCGTCTCTCCCCACTGAGTGTCCTTGGGGAGAAGAAGGCAATGTGGCTTGGGGTCCTTTCTGGTCTGTTTCCTCCCACCCTTCAACCTCTATCCCTGCACCCTATCCACACAGGCCTCCATGTTTCACTAATAACAGGTTTGGCTTCTTCCTGCCTCAGGGCCTTTGTACATACCGTTCCAGCTGCCCTGAATGTTCTTCCATCTAGTGTTTACATGCCTGAGCCTCCTCTTTACCTGCTCATAACCCCCCACCATAGTAGCCATCCCCACAGCCCTTCCAGTTACTTCATGATTTTATGTCCTATGTGACAATGTCTCCATCACAAATTCTCTGGTTAGTGTATTTGGTGACTTTAGCATTCTGTAGCTCCCAAGCTCCATGGGGTGGAGTCCACCTGTCTTGTCTGCAGCTGGATCCCCTTTGTCTGTCACACAGTAGGCCCTTGCTGAGCATGGCATGAATGTGCCGGTGAATGGGTGAATGCATTGGTGAATGCATGGCGGGAGTGTGGGGCCTGGGTCTGAGAGGGCTCAGGAAGGCTGAAGAAGGCTGAGTGGGGCTTGGGAAATCTAGTTGCCGAGCCAGACCTGGGGTGGGGGCAGGGGTGGGCAGGTGCAAGCGGGACTCTACCCACCTCCTTCCCCAGGCAGGCAGGCGCAGGGTGCAGGTCAAAGAGCTCACCTAGACGTGGCAGCAGAACGCAGCCTCTCCTCGGGAGGGCCAAGTGCGGGTGAGGTGGCCAGGTGCAGGCAAGGTAGCCTGGAGCTACTTTCCACCCCCTGAGCTCTGTCCTCAGCCTGGGTCTGTGTGGGCAGGAGTCAGAGACAGGGCAGCCTCCGTGGAAAACGTCTCCTCCTGGATGGGCCTTTGCCAACCCCCCAGCTCGATGCTGCTAGTGGATGCTCAGACAGACCAGGAAGCACCCCCGCCCTTTGGAGTGGACATACCTGGGAGGACAAGGGGCTCGGGCCACTCACCTGGAGCCCTTCTTCTCTCCCGTGAGCTCCTGGTGACACCTAGTGGCCAGTATTCCCAATGCACCCTTTCCCGATCCCCAAACTCCTTCCCTGGATCTGTCCCCCCAGAAGCAAGGACACTCCTGCCCTGGGTCTCCGCCTACTCACATTCTCACTGTCCCCATCTCCAATGCGGGCTCTCCGGGGCTCCCACCCACACATTCACTCTCACACCCTTTCAAGGCTCATCCCTCCCACGCACCGTGACAAAGCTATGTGGGGCCCACGGCAGGGGGAGGGGGTCCCTGAGGACCTCTAGGCGGGAGGTCTTTTTCCAGTGCCTGCCAGGACCAACTCCTGCCCTGCAGCCCCACCCCATCCCCAGGGGCACCCTGATCAGCCAGACCACCCTCGGGGGGGAGGCTTGGAGGGCAGAGCGCAATAACACCCCTGGATTCTCTGCCCATCTCCTCCCGCTGGGCCTCACAGACAGTAATAACAAACCTGGAGCAGAGGCACAGAGACCAAGGTCAAGAACCAGCACGAATCCAGGAGGCTGGCACCCTGACTAGAAGCATAGGGAGAACCAGCTCGCAGGCAAAGCCCACGTGAACGAGGGAGGGGACCCTTGAGGACAGCAGGCAGGGGAAAGGGGTCTGGGAGCCAGGCCTGGCCCAGAAACGGGCATGTCCACGTCAGCCAAGAACAACCCCAGCTGAGCCAGCCCTGGGCTGCCTGCGTCACCAAGAGGAGCCTGAGGAACTGGGGGAAAGGCGTGGTGGGCGGGGTGCCTGGACCCAACCAACTGAGCAGGGGGCACGCCTGACCCACAGCACAGGACAGTGCCAGGAGCCCGGGACCCCAGACTTCACGGGCCTGCAAAGACCAATTGCGGGTATGCCCCCAGCCTTCTCCACTGACCACCAGGAAAGGAGGACCAAGGTCACTTTCCCCATTTCCCAGTTGGAGGCACTGGGGCCTGGCAGATGCCGACAGAGACAGGACTCATTTCCCAGGCTACTGGGTATCAGGGTCTCCACCTCCTATGTCCTCCCAGGACCCAGAGGTCCCTCACCACCATGCACCCAGCCCTGCCAGCTTGGAGATGGCCTTGGCCACCAGTGCACCCCTCCCGGCCTCCAGTCCCTGCACCGCACTGAGGGGCTGGTCCAGCAGCCAGGTACCCACCGGACAGGATGGAGTCTCAGCCCGGGGCCAAGGAGTGGCATGAACCTGGGTTGGGGACGCGCAGGCTGGTGGGCGGATGACGAAGGAGGTGAAAGCCAGCCCAGGGACCTCAAGTCACTGCCTCGCCCCAGTGCTCTGTGCCCCAGGGATACCTTAGCTGCTGGGAGTTCAGGCTCCACAAGAGATAGGTGCCAGGGGCTGGACTGGAGGCCAGCCTCCTAAGGGGTCCCCCGGGTTGGAATCTGGGAGCCCCTCCGCCTCCCACTCCCTGAGGGAAGTGCTTTCCCTCAGTCCCAGCTCCTACTTGGATTGGAGCACATCTTCCCCCAGCGGGCACTTTCGGCTGGAGAAATTCCAGTGTCCCCCTAAAGCTGCTCCCCCCATCTCCATAGGAGAAGGGGCTGAAGCTCGGGGCAGGGAGACAAGATTCTAGGTCCTTCCTGAGCTGCTCCCCTCCAGTGTGGCAACCGATTGCCCTCCCAGACCTGCCCCTCAGCATGAACCCCCTTCCGATTGAGTGGGGGGCATGGGAGTCCGCAGCAAATGAAAACAGAAGTGAACTGAACCTCAGCCTCAGTCATGCCACCTTCTCGATGTCCCATGATGAGCACGGTGGGGATGGGACGAGGGACTGAGGAGAAAGTGGTTTGGGTGGATGCCACCGTGGGGCCTGGGACACCTGGAAGGAAAGGCTGGCCCAGCTCATTGCAGGGAAGGGGCCAGCTCAGGGAGGGTTTCCCGGAGAAACACACCTCCTTCTGGAAGAGAAATCTCCTCCAGACTCTGATGGAGTTGCAGGGTAACCCAGAGCAAAAGACACTGAAGAAAAGACAGGATCCCATCTCAAGCCACTGGAAGGGGGAGGCAGGACCTAGGGAGCAGCGGGAGGGGCGAGGCGGGCAAGGGCAAGGCTGGAGCATGGGGACAATGGGGGCTGTGGCAGCCATGGGCCAGCTGTCCCTGCAGGGGCCAGTGAGGAGGCAGCGACAGGGCCCGAGGGACAAATCGAGACAGCAGGTCTTACAGAGTGTTTGGGGAACGGGTTTCTAGGTGTGGTTGCCCCCACCCCTGCATTCGAGAACCAGGTAGGTGAGAAGCCTGCCACAGTGGCTTGTTGCTCCCATGGGCATTTCAGAAATGGCGGGAAACGTTGCCATGGAAACGGGGTGCTATAGGCATTGCAGGTGGGGGCCTGGGATGTGAGCGGCATCCTGCCCAGCAGGGTGATTTTGCCATCTGGGGACCTTCAGCGGTGTCTGAGACATTGCTGATGATCACAGACCCGGGGCAGGGGAGCCACCAGCAGGTTGTAGGGGGAAGCCGGGGGAGCTGCCAAAGGCCACGCAGTACATGGCAGCACGTCCCTAGCCCCTAGCGTCTGGTGGAGGAATCCCGGTGTAGGTGAAAACCCGGTTAGGAGCCGTCAGAGTCTGGAAGCTTCTTCCGTTTTCCAACACAGAATTTCCTAGGGATGCAACACACATGGACATCTAGTGGAGACGGAACCTCGTTTCATTCGGAAATTTACCAGGAGTCGTTCACGGTTTGGAAAAATCAGGTCCCTAAGATGACACAGTGGCCTCGGCAGGCACACGAGCCTGTCTGTGTCTGCAGCGACCACCACCTGGCAGCCTCTCCGTGCCCAGCAGCTGGGTCCTCTGGAGGTCAGACCCAAGCGTTCTCCAAAATCGAATACACGTTACGAAGTTATAAATTACTTTCCTTTTATTTCTCCCTTGTTTTAAAATTAGGACATTATATTGATTTTTTTTAATTATGAAGGTAAGTTGTATTAGCTACAAATTTTCTTTTGGTGAGAAGACATTGTAAGATTCTTTATAGAAGGGGCAATGAGTCTGATTGGATTGACCGGATTTAGGAGCTCACAGGAGGTGGGGGGTAGGGAGAGGAGGAGGAGGAACCCCCCCAGGGCTTCTTGCCTGAGCAACAGAGTGAGGGTGTCCTCTGGATAAGGGAAGGGAGGCTCCCGTGTGACAATCCATGCTTGTAAGTTCCCCGGGGGACCCTCCCCCAGACAATGCCCCATTCCTATCCCCTGGCCGGACCCAACCTTGGCTAAGCTCACTGGGGACCCCACCCCGGGGCAGGTGGAAGCCACATGAGGCCCTGAGAACCCTCACTCCACACTCCTCTCTCCCCGTGAGGTGAATCCAAAGAAAACACACCATCTCCGTTTGGGAAAGAGTTCCAACAGATGTAAGGGTCCTTGGTGCTGGTGCTGGGTGGACCGGAGGCTCCCAGTTCCCCTGGCGATTCGTGTCAGGACAGGGCCAGAAGGAAAGATTCAAACCGTCCTCTAGTAGAGATCTCAGCCCAGCCCACCCGGAGTGGCTGGTGCTCGTGTCCAGAGAGGTGGTCCCAGGAGGGTGGCCAGGGGCGAGGGTAGGACGACCCTTCTAACATTGAGACTGCTCCTCCTCAGACCCTTCTGGGGGCACCCAAGACCCTGCAGACCCTATCTAGACGGGATTCTTGGAAAAGTAGGACCCCATTTCTCCAGAGTGGCTCACCCCCACCACCTAAGGCAGCCAGACTCCCCCCCCACCCTCCCCGCCAGCCCGGGCATCAGTCAGCACAGGGGGCACCCCCACAGGCAGGGGACCTAGGAGTGGGTGTGTGGTGGGGGCAGCCAAAGGGCCATCCTGTCCAGGGTGTCACACTCAGACCTTCTGTGTGGTCCCGCAGTGATGTTCCACACGTGGTCCCCAAGCCACCCGCAGGACTAAGGACAGTCCGCGCCCGTGGAATGACGTCCTGCAGCATCCCGGGACCTGATGCGTTCTCAGATCCAAACAGGATCTGGATGTGCAGTCTCGTTTTTACGTTTAAAGGTGTTAGTTTGTTCGAACTACACACTAGACGGCCTCAATTTTTTGCAACCTGTTTTGACCTTTCTTGGTGTTTTGAGACACCGGAGCCTCAGAGGGGCCTGCCTGGGCACCCGCTCCCCTCCAGTGGCACCCACTCCACCGCCCGCGCCTTTCCCAGGCTCATTGCCTCCCTGCCTATTGGGCAGGTGGGGAGGCTGGGCCCTCGGGGCCTGCAGAGCCCCTGCCCACCGGGCCATGGTCGGCCTGTCAGGGCGGCTCCACTGAGCTGTGAGAAAGGCCGGGGCCCATCAGATAAGGCTCTGGGCCCTCCCCACGCCACCGCCACCGCCACCGCAGGCCGCTCTCTGCCTTCCAGTCCCTCCCCAGCCCTGCCCCAGGCAGGTGTGCAGCACGGAATGAATTTCACTACGAGATGTCTCTGGTTTCACTATGAGTCTCCTCACCCAGGCCAGCACCCACAGCCCCGGGGGCCTCCCCTGCATCTCTCGGGCCAGGAGGCAAGCTTCCCCACTCAGGCAGCAGCAGGAGGGAGCCTGGGCAGCCCTTGGGAGGACTTCCCTGTCTCCCAGATGACACCAGTGGTCCCAGGAGAATCTGGGTCTTGGTCCCAGGAAGCCTGTCCTGCCCTGCCCAACACCCCCAGGACAGGGTCCAGCAAAGGCGTGGATTAATTATTTGACATCAGAGAAAGGCAGGCCACCGGGGTTCATCCCAGGGATAGGGAAACTGCCCTCTGGTGGCATCTTTTGAAATGGCAGGTGTCCTTGAGTGAAGGCCTGGGCAAGGGTGGTGCCCCGCTTCCTGGCTAGCCAGCAGGACACGTCTGGGACCACCAGGAGGGAGAAGGGAGCCCAGTTACACAGCAGAGGCCCAAACCCCAACTTTTCATGTTTCCAACTGGTCCCTGTTCCCACAGCCCCACCACCACTGAGAGGAGATGCCCAGGGCCACGCTTGTAGGGACCTCAGGGGAGGACATGGAAGACACAGGAAGACAGCTCTGCCAAAGGTCACCCGTCCCCTCCACTCCCTCTTCTGACCAGTGGGCCCAGGAACCCCAGGGTCTGGACAAGTTGTCCACCCCACTCCCCACCCCTTGACAGCTGTGGGCACTGAAGGCTCATGCACCACCCCCTCCCTTAACCTCAGAGACGCTAAATGACTCATTCAGTTTAGAAGTCAATGGCACAGCGGGACCAGAATCTGTATCTCTTGGTCCCCAGGTCGGACACCCGGGAATCATCATGGAAGACTTACTGTGTGCTGGGAGTAAGGCCAGGCCTCTGCCTTCGAGGAGGATCTGGCCCAGTGTGGAGAGAAGCAATGAGCAGAGGTGGCCACGTGGGCACAGAATAGGCCCCACATCCAGGCTGGGGACCAGGATGGCTTCCTGAAGAAGGTGACAACCGGGCTGACTCACAAGAGACAGATGAACATACAGGTGGGAGGGGGGTGCAGGCCTGGGAGATAGCATGGGCCAGGCAAGCGGGGACTCACAGGCACAGCTGGGGTCAGTGGCTTTCAAGAGACTGACCCCACATTCCAGCTTGCTGGACTCCCTGGTTTATAGCTGCTATTCTGGTGTATAGAACCCCTTTCATTTTCAAAAGCATCCCAGTGTTGATTGTAAGTTAAATGGTCTCCCTGCTGAGATATCCCCGTGAAGGGTTGGCTCTCACCGCCCCCCCCCCATGGCTGCACTGAGCTAGGACAGTTAAGGATGGGGGAGGGGGACTAGATTTGCACTCTGGAGCAATCCTGGGGTGGCAAGGAAACAGCTGTCAGCCCCAAGGAAAGGGTGGGTGGCAGAGAGTATCAGATGTCTGGGGTGCGTGGTACAGAGTGGTGAAGGCCCAAGGTGGGGCAGCCTGAGCTCAGAAAGCGGAGACAGAAAGAGGACCCTATGGGGCAACACACCCATCCTTGTTCATTCTAGAAGCACCGAGTGTGCAAGTTGGCCCCTTAATCCCGGATGAGGGGGTCCCTACCATAGACCCCTACACCATAGCCACAATGTCACCAACATCAAATACGAAGATTTTTTTTGAAGTTCAGTCTCATAGGACATTTTAGAGTTTGATAACTACCCGAACAAAGGTGACTTGTGGGAGAGGAACAGGTGTAATACAAGGGCCCCCCAGGCTGGAAGACACTGGGCTAAGAGCAGTGAGTGAGTGTGTGTGTGTGTGTGTGTGTGTGTGTGTGTGTAGGGGGCAGGTACACCCTCCACCTGGGAAACCAGAAAAAGAGATGATGCTTTCACAGAGTTGCTTGCCCCTGGTCACCAAGAAGAGTGATCGGGCAGACCACTTTCCCCATAACTGCGCTTTTGGAGAGGGAATTAGAAAGGTCTGGAAATCCCAGGTTGGAAAAATGAGGTGGGGGGAAAGGGTAACCAGACCAGCCCCCATCCCAGGTGTGTGCTCATGCCTAGCAGCCCCGGGCACTGTCCCAGCTCCTACCCTTCCCCTCCCTCAGTTGACAGTGGCCTTCAGGACTGGCCTGGGGTGTGAGTGAGGGCTGAGCCATGGCAGAGTTTCATTTATAACTTCTAAATACTTAGCCATGTGAAGGGGCGCCTGGGTGCCTCAGTCCGCTGAGCATCCGACTCTTACTTTCCCCTCAGGTCGTGATCTCATGGGTCTTGGGATCAAGCCCTGCATCGAGGCCTGCATTAGACTCCATGCCAAGCGTGGAATCTGCTTGAGTTTCTCCCTCTCCCCCTGCCCCTCCCGCTCGTGCTTTCTCCCTCTCTCTTTCTAAAATAAATAAATCTTAATATATATATCATTTGTACTGCTGCCCTGGGCCTGCCATTGTTAGGGTTGGACATGAGTAGGGGCTGTCTAGGGAGGGCCCAGAGGGAGGAGAGAGAAGGCAAGAAGGGACAGCGACAATGTCTGGGGCTGAAAACCCACGAGACAGAGGCAGACAGAGATCCCCAAGAAGCATCATGGAAGAGATTCTTGATGCTGGGACAGGGAGTGGTTTGGGATCAGGACTAGCATGGCAAGCAGGGAGAAGCTGAGACTGCCTGAGAGGGCAGACGTGTAAGCAGAGAGGGGCTGAGGCTGGGACTGGGGTAGGAGCCCTGAGGGGGCTTCGGTGCCCATGAGGAGCTGGCGGAGAAAGAGCAGGCTCAGAGACGCCCCCCCAACCCCGCCCAACCCACACACACCAAGCAGACACTGGTCCACCCAGAGACCCTGCCTAGGACACATTGAATGTCCTATTCTTGCTAAAATGAGTGGAACCTATCTACACACACACACACACACACACACACACACACACACACAAAACCTGCAAAAATCCTAAATGTTCTGCTTGACAAGTTTTCCCTGAGCATACTTTTATAACCGGCATCCAGAAAAAGACATAGAGCCGACCAGCACTCCAGAGCCCCCCTCATGCCCCTCCCCCAGTCCTTACCTCCAAGGGTGACCTCTATCTTTTTTTTTTAATTTTAATTTTTTATTATGTTATGTTAGTCACCATACAGTACATCATTAGTGTTTGATGCAGTGTTCCATGAGTCATTGTTTGCATATAACACCCAGTGCTCCACGCAACACGTGCCCTGCTTAATACCCATCACCAGGCTAGCGCAATCCCCCACCCTCTCCCCTCTGAAGCCCTCAGTTTGTTTCCCAGAGTCCATAGTCTCTCGTGGTTCATTCCCACCTCTCTTTACCCCCCCTTTATTCTTCCCTTCCTTCTCCTACCGATCTTCCTGCTACTTCTTATGTTCCACAAATGAGTGAAACCATACGATAGTTGAGGGTGACCTCTATCTTAACTTTTAGCAGCATACATTGATTTCGCCTGTTTCAGAACTTCATGTAAAAGGAATCACCCCAGAATAGGATATCACATTCCACTTCTTCTGCTCAAAATTATGTGTATATTTATGGACGTTGTGACCTGGTAGCAATGTGTTTATCTGTCCATTTGCTTGGTGCCCATTTCCTGTGTTCATCTCCCGCTTGGAATTGGAAGGCACTCTGACATATTCATCCATTCTATGCATAACGGTTCTGCGGGTCTCCAGTCAGGGGCTGCTATGAAGAGCACTGCTATAAATAATATTGTAGATGACTTTTAGTGCATTTATACAGTATTTCCGGTGGGTATATCCCTGGGAGTGCCTCTTAGCCTGGACCCCCCCAAAACAGAGTCTCAGGCAAGAGCTTAGATGATGCTTCTTAATTAAGAAATGCAATTGCAGGGACTCAAGAGGAAGGGGAAAGGAAGGGAGGAAGGCAAGAGAGCCAACATGGAGATGAGTTTCGGAGCTGGCCACCACTTGGCACCAAAAGCCTCTGACTGCTGGGCCTGCGGGACCCTCTCACAAGAGACCTTCTAATGAACGTGATTTGTGACAATCCATCCGGGACGAGGACTGGGAAGAAGTTATCCACTGGCTCCCATCTGTCATCACCAAGCAATAAGCTCAAGTGTGTTAACTTCCCTGCACTTTGGTTACAAGTTTGTGGGTGCCTGGGTGGTCCTTCATTATCTCACACCTCAGGGGTGGCAGAGAAGCCCCAGGGCATGATGGGAGGAGCCAGGAGGTTGTACTTGAAGTGGGAGAAAAAGTAGCAAGGCGAGGCTAGGGGATCTGACATGGTACCCAGCAGGCAACTGATACAGAATGGAGATGTTGGGCCACGGGCACTTGGAGACACAGCTGGGGTGTGTGCTGCATTGGGGGGCACAGACGCACGCTCCTTTCAGCACTGTACGGGGGTCCTCACCCTCGCCACCACCAGTGCTGAAGTTTATCTTATTTTATTTTAAGATTTTCTTTATTTATTTGACAGAGAGAGAGAGAGCAAGAGAGGGAACACAAGCAGGTAGAGTGGGAGAGGGAGAAGAAGGCTTCCCGCTGAGCAGGAAGCCCACTGCGGGGCTCGATCCCAGGACCCTGGGATCATGACCCGAGCTGAAGGCAGACGCTTAATGACTGAGCCACCCAGGCGCCTCCGGTGCTGAATTTTAAACACCCTGGTGAATGTGCAGTAGTATCTCATTCTGGTTTTAAGTGGCATTTCCCTGATGACTAATAAGGTTGAGCACCTGTTCGGGAGTTTACCAGCCCCCTGGACATCCTTTTTTTTTTTTTTTTTTTTTAATGAAGCACCTACTTAAAGTCCTCTTCCTACTGATTTGTAGTGGCTTTCATATTTTTTAGATACAAGCTCTTTATCAGATATACGTATTGAAATGACTTCTCTCACATGTGGCTTACTTTTCCCTCTCTTAATCATACCTTTTGATTAACAGAAGTTTCTAACTCTAACGGAGTCCAATTCATCACTTTTTTTTTTTAACCACCAATAGTGCTTTCTGTGTCCTGTGTCCTGTTTAAGAAAGTGTATCTATTCTCTCCACTACGTCTTCTTCTAGCTGCTTTGTTGTTTTTATCTCTCACATGCACACTTCACCTGCACAGCCTCGGACTTGGTTTTAGGATGTGGTATAACGTAGAGGTGAAGGGTATGTGTTTTCAGTATGGATGCTTAATTGATCAGGCACCATTTACTGAAAAGTGTGTGCCTTCTCTGCTGCTCTGCGACGTCAGCTTGTGGTGGTATACCGGGAGCCCGGAGACGGGTGCGTTTGTTCCAATGAGGTTCCACTGGTTAATTTGTTGCTCCTTGCACTGTCACCGCACAGTTGTTAGCTGTACTAAGTCCTCCAACTTGGTGCTTCTTCATATGTATTTTGGAATCAGCCTGTCAAATTTCACCCCCCCTCCCCCTCCACCAAATCCAAGCAAATAACAACAAATCCCTCTGGGACTCATGGGAGTGCTTTGGGTCTCTAGATCAATTCTACAGATCGACTTGAAGAAAACCAACCTCTTATAACCTAATCCATGAACAGAGTATGCTCCTCAATTAATTTATATGCTTTACAACTTCTCTTGGGGATGCTTTGTAGTTTTCTGTATAGAGATTTTCCACAGAGTTCACTCGATGGGTTTTCAGGTATTTGATTTTTATACCGTTATGAATTTTATTTTCTAATTGTTGCTGGTACATAGAAATACAATTAGTGGGGTGTCTGGGTGGCTCAGTCGGTTGAGCAACTGACTCTTGGTTTTGCCTGAGGTCGTGATCTCATGGGTCATGGGAGAGAGCCCCACATCAAGCCCTGCATTGGGCTCCACACTCAGCATGAAGTCTGCTTGGGGTTCTCTTTCTCCCTCTCACTCTGCCGCTCCCCTGCTCGTGCTCGCTCTCTCTCTCTCATGCTGTCTCTCTCTTTCAAATAAATAAATAAATAAAACCTTAAAAAAAAAAAGAAAGAAATGCAATTAGTTTTTATATATGGAACTAGTATCCAGTGACTTTGCTAAATTAACTAATTAACCTTAAATGTACTTGCATATATTTTTTAAATTTTTTTACCCAATAGTGTCAATGTAAGAGACAGTTTTATGTCTTTTTTCTTCCAGATTTATTTTTTATTTTGCAGAGAGAGAGAGAGAGTGGCGGGCGGGGGGGCAGAGGGAGAGAGAGAATCTAAGGCAGGTTCCCCACTGAGTGCAGAGCCCAACACAGGGCTTGATCTCACAACCCTGAGATCATGACCTGAGCCAAAATCAAGAGTTGGACACCTAACCAACTGTGCCACAGTAGTTTTATGTCTTCCTTTCCTATTTTCATACCTTTCTATTTCTTTTCAGATTAGCTTCTTTCACTTAATAACATGCATTTGTGTTTTCTCTATGTCTTTTCATGGCTTAATAGCTCATTTCTTTTAGCACTGAATATCATTCTACTGTGTGGACATACCACAGTTTATCCATTCACCTACTGAAGGGCGTCTTGGTTACTTTCAAGTTTTGGCACTTTTGAATATAGTTGTTATAAACATTCCTGCAGAGGTTTTTGTGTGGATGTAAGTTTTCAATTCCTTTGGGTAAATATCGAGGAGTAGGACTGCTGGGTTGTATGCTAAGAATATGGTTTGTAAAAAAACTGCCAAACTGTCTTCCAAAGTGGCTATGCCATTTTCCACTCCCACAAGCAATGAATAAGCATTCCTCCTGCTCCACTTCCTCACAAGCATTGGGCGTGGTCATTGTCCTAAATTCCGGCGACTAAAAGGTGAGCCCTTTTACTTCTTTTTCTTGCCTTATTGCACTGGCTAGGACCTCCAGCCCAGTGTTGATGAGCGCTAACGTTCTTCCTCATTTCCAGTCTCAGTGGAAAAGCATTCAACATTTCAGCATCAAACATGGTGTTAGCTGTAAGGTTTGGGGGGTTTTGTTTGTTTCTTGGAGGGCTTGGAGTTTGGGTAGAAACCTTTATCAGACTGAGGAAATTCTCTTCTGTTTCTAATTTGCTAAGAGTTTTTGTTTGTTTAAATTATGGATGACTGTTTTCTGAATCTATTGAGAAGATGGTATGGTTTTCCTTGCTTTTTTCTGTTAATGTGGGGAATTGTACTGATTGAGTTTGGGATGTAAACCAATCTTGCCAACTTTTTATTCCCATTGGGGTTTGCAGATTCTAGTTCAATTCCACTAAAATGTCCTCTTGAACTGTGGGTCTGGACAATAACATGCAAATTCCATCCTCCCAGTGCCCCAGAGTCACTCCGTCTCTTCAAACACACATTCCACTTTTCAGGACCCATGCTCAAAACCCCCAGGCTCCTGGCGGGTGTGTGAGGCTCGCGTCAACCCCTGAACACACTAGCCCTGGCTGGACCCTCTCCCAGCAGACCCTAGCGTTGCAAAGGCAACTGGGTGGGGAAAGTCAAATCAACAGCCCCCCACCCCACCCAGAGACATCAGGAGTCTCAGGAGCCGTGCCGCCGCTCCCACCCCGCCCCCTGCGCAAGGCTCCTTTAAGAAAGCCCGCTGCTGAACGCGTCTCTGGGGCTGGAGGCAGAGGGCGCCAAGAATGCCGGACTCCGACGGGAGCGGGAAGGCTGAAGCTTCGCCGGTGGCCTCCCCCGCCGCGTCCCCCAGCCCTCCACCCGGGGTCGTCCTGCTCCCTACCCCCAGATCCCCGCGTCCAACTTCGAAGGTCCCTCCCCCGCCGCCAAACTCCCTTGCACCGCCGGGCTCGCACCTGGAGGCTCCGCCCGCAGCCCAGGGCCGGACCTCAGCCCCCGCCCCATCCCGGGGCTGCCCGGAGGCCGTCGGACCCGGGCGGGACCCCCGCCAGGCCCTAGGCCGCGGGCGGGGGGAAGGACGGGGCCCCCGGCGCGGCCTCATCCACATGCAGGGGACGGCGCGGCGCGGCGGCCGCCAGGAAAGGACAAAGGCTGTTCCGCCGCCGGCCGCACCGTGCCAGGCTCGCCCCGCCCGCCGCCCCGGTGGCCCCCGACGCCGCCCCCCTTGCGTCTGCTCCGCCGGCCGGGGCTGCACAGTCCGGACGGCGTCCGGGAGGAGGCGGCTTCCTTGGGACCCTGCACGCCCGACATCCTCCGCGAACTCAGGAGCCACAGCCCCCTTCTCCGTGTCTCCTGGCCAGTTGAGGTGGCCCTGTCTCCTTGAGCCGGGCTGGACTGCGCGGGGCCTTCGCCAAAGACCCGAGTTCTAGTCCACCGAGCCCCCACTCTCACCTGTGAACAGGCATCTGCAGATGGAACCTGCCAGACGCAGCTCAGAGCGCAGCCTGGCGGGGCGGGGCGGGGCGGGGGTAGGTGGGGGAAGGGCTGGGCAAACTTTCTTCCAGGCCTCCCTTAAGGGCTCTGGATGAGGGTTAGAGGCCGGACTTCTGATGGTGGGTGCTTAGGGTCTCCTGACCCCTCCGAGGGGTTCCTGTACGCACCCCTCCTAGAGCGAATTCTCACACCCCGCCATCACCGTCTGGAAGCCAAGGAGGCGTCAGAAAGTGTTTGCGTCTGGGCCCTGCCACTTGCTCTGTGATCCTCCTTACGTACCTCTGGGCTCAACTTGCACGTGTAGAATGGACCCAACCTCCACCCTTCTGTCCGCAGGCGCGCACTCGGGGTCCGTGCCAGGATTTAAGGAGTATGGAAGCTGGCGCGCAGAGGGTCTCGGTACACAGACAGCTATTATTCTTGCCAGCTTCCTCAATCTCCTTGAGGGCAGGGACAGTCTTGCCTTTGAGCTCTGCTCCCCCACCCCCACCCCACGACTAGATGTAACTCAGGCAGTGGGAGGGCCTCATCCTTAGTTCAGCTAGAAAGTTCTTCCTAGGTCTGCCTCAAGTCCTCTCCTTCCTTCCCAGGCGGGGGGTGGGGGGGGGTGGGGGTGGGGGGCAGTTCCCTTTAAGGAAGGCGGGGGAGGGGGGCTGCCAGCCGGTCCTCCTTCCGCCCCTCCCTGGCCCCGCAGCCAGGGGCCCAGGGCCCGGGCCCCGCGCCAGCGCATGCGCCCGCCTGTGGGCGCTGTCCGGGCTGCGAAGGCGGCTAGCGCTCCGACAGACGGACGGACCGGCGGCCGCTCGGACAGAGTGGGCAGCGCCGGGAGCGGGGACGCGGCGGGACAGCGACATGGCCGGCCACACGCAGCAGCCGAGCGGGCGCAGGAACCCCGGCCCTGCACCCTCGCCCTCCCCCGGCCCGGGCCCCGGCCCCGGCGCCTCGGAGCGGGTGGCGCTCAAGAAGGAGATCGGGCTGGTGAGCGCCTGCACCATCATCATCGGTGAGAGGGGCCGCGGAGCGCGGGTGTCTGGGGTGGCAGGGACAAAGGCTTGGGGTGCACTGCTGCCCGAAACAAGGGGCACCCCGCTCCGGGCGCTCCTACCATCTGTGACTGTGGGACACGTGAGGGATGCCCAGAGCACCTGCGGGTGTCTCCCCTCACAGAGCGGCAGTAGGGCTTCTTGTTCCCACCTCCCCAAGCAGCCGGAAGTTCTGCACCTGACAGGTGCAGGTCCCATCCACCGCTGGGATCCCCCTGCTGCCTTTACTTTGCTGCGGGTCTCAGCGAGGCAAATTGCGCTCAGTTTTCTCATCTATGAAAGGGAGGTGACTATAATCCTGCCTTGGGTGCAGGAGCCCTGTTAAGTATGGGGACTGGATAGGAGGACCCAGGTTAAGGCTCCAAGTTCTGGACTGTGGCTCCAGTCTCTACTGTGTTTAGGGTCCAGGTGCCAGGCAGCGTGGGTGATCTACTTCCAAAGCAGGAGACCCTGTGGGTACACTGGACAGGTAGAGCCAGCCCAGAGGGGAAATAGGTTCAGAGTATGTAATTATTGCAGAGTTTGGCAGCAGGCGCCTGGGGAGAGGGTGGAGCCATCAGTGACTGGGAAAGCCAGCCATGGGGTGCGCGCATGCCAAGCTTGCAGAAAAGCCACCTGCTTCCTGGGCTGGGATCCCAACAGGCGCTCACATCCTCTGCCCCATCTTCCTCACCTGAGAATGGGGCCATGTGTCTTGTTCCCATATGGGGACTTCTGGGTAGGCAGAGGGCTCAGGGGACAAGGCCCAAGTCATGAGTGCTGACTCCTCAGGAACTAGGTAACCCAGACCTGCGTCCACACCAACTGCCTCAGAGACCCTCTTGGGAGTGGTCCGTTCCATCCCCTGTGTCCCAGGGGACACAGACTGGGCAGACGAATGCCAGGGGTCTGGACTGCTTTATTCTACTGCCTGCCAGGTCTTCCCCTCCCCAGCCAGTGGGATCTCCTTGTGCACCCACTGCCCACCCATCCGCAGACACCTGGAGATGGAGAAAGCTGGAGGCTCAGGAGAGCAGACTGGAGTCTTCAGCTTCTCCTCCTGTCCCCGCACTGGGAGCTCCTGAGCTGGGGCCGGCTTCTGGCTCTTGGCCATCCCCACACGCACACTGAGAGTTGCCCCAGAACACTAACCCTGTGCAGGTAGCTCCCCCGTCTCACCCACTTGCCCCTGGAGTGAAGTCTTCCAGGAGCAGCTCCTGCGACCTTCTTGGCCTAGGACATCCCTGCTCCACTGTCTGCAGGGAGGAAGGGCTGGTTCCAAGGATTTGGCCAGGATGCTTGTTACAGTCTTGCCCTGGCCCACACCTTCTCCAGGATCCATGCTCCCAGGAAGGGGAAGCCCACACGTGGTGCACGGACCATGGAGTCAAGAGGCTGGCTGTGTCTGGAGCCAGCGACAGGGCCAGCAAGGTGCAGGGAGAGACACCGCTCTTCCTGGGCTGCCACGGCTAAGGGGCCGTGCTTGAGCTGTATTCCTACTCTGCCTCCTCCCACATCCCATTTACTTCAGGTCAGGTGGAGGCTGCTGGCTCCTCTCTCCTCAAAAGAGAGCCCGGTGGTGGCGGTGGGAATGGAGGAGGCTAGCTCCACCCTCACGTGCGGTCTGCAGGACGGACTCTATAAGAACAGTCCCATGCATCCCAGCTCTGCCCTTGTCGCACCCCTACTCTTCAGCCCATTCCTGGTCCACTGCTCCCTTGGCCTCCAGCTCTTGAAGGCTGAGCAGGGGTAAGAGGTGGCTTGGCCAAGGGGGGCAGACTCAGGAAGGGAACCCAGAAGATCTGACCCCAGCACGGGACTCTCAGTGGTGGCCCAACGACCCTGCTTAGGGAACTTTGAAGGATTTCAGCAGGCAGAAGACGGACAAGGGGAGAATGGATGGGGACCAGAGGGGACAGGAGATGAGGGAGGGGGCCTCTGTGGGCTGGGTCAGGGTCTGCACTGCCCTTCCCACCTGATGCCCTGGAGGCCTCGCCCCCTCCCCTCACTCTGTCCTGCAGAGTTCATCTCCCACATCTTGTCCCACCTTCCTGCCCTAGGGAATCTGGCCAAAGTAAAAAAAAAAAAAAAAAAAAAAAAAGTCTCCAAAGTGTCATGTTTTAGCTTTAAAAGCCTTGAGGACTTTATATTCGACGCCACCATCTTTCTTGTTTGTTACCAGCTCCAGCACTTGCTATCTCCAAAACTTCAAATAGCCCCTCCCAGAAGATCCTATCATTCTCTTTCCTTGTACCCTCTGCCCTGGCCTAGGCCAAGGAGTGGGGCTTTCCAGAATGGAACGATATGGAAGGGCTTTGGGCTAGAGGAAGACTCCACCTGCCGTGTGTTTAGGATAGCACCTGCAAGCCCCAGCCAGCACACCTGGAGGGGACCAGTCCGGCCTGGGGGGAAGGGAGCCGGCTGGGCAGGAGCTCTGTAAGACACTTGCTGCATCTAATATCTCTTCGGAAAAGCACCTCTTATTACATTATGAAATCATGTGTTCCCTTTATCTCATTTGATTCTCATGCCCACCTAGCAAGATGAGAGTGTTTATACCCATTCTACAGACATAAGAAACTGAGGTTGGAAGTTAAATGACACTTCTGGAAGCAGTAGACTTAGGATTTGGAACCAGATTTGGACCCAGTCTTCCAATTCAGTGCCCTGCATTCTGTTCTGTTCTGGTGCTGGGCAAACTTGGGGCCAGATTCAGAGCCCTCGATGGGGGAGGGTTGGGACTGACCAAGCTCCCCACTCAACCATGGATGGATGAACAAACAAAGGGACAAAGGACTCTCCCCTGACTCCCCACCCCCACCCAGGGCTGCATGTACAGAATCTCTCCTCCTGACTCAAGGCCCCCGCCAGCTCCCTCTCCCAATCCAAACCCAAGGAATGGGCATGCCCAGGTCCAGGAGAGTGGGAATCAGCCTGGATCTGCTGACCAGGCTGTCCTGTCCTCCATTCTCTCCCTTCGACTCGGGTATCCCACCTACACTGGTGTGTGTGAGTCAGGCTCAAGCATGTTCAGGGACTCAGAGGTCTGCTTCATGAACCCCATCTCCTTAGGAGCCAGTCCCTGCTCATCGAGGGTGGGCAGGCCCCTCTCTGTGGTCTCCAGAGCCAGCGGGGGCTGGGCTGCTCAGAGGATGGCTCTGTCCACAAGCTCGAGACCCTAAGGAGACATAAAACCCAAAATACCTTGTCTGTGTCTCACAGCCCTGATCTGCAGTTGAGGAGACAGACGGAGGCTGCAGTCAACCCAAGGCCAAGGCCCTTGGTGATGGGTGCCGAGGCGGCTCTGGCTACAAGGGTGGGGGCCTGCCTGCACTGGACACACTCATTCATCAATTCAACAATTAGGTACAGAACCGTGCCAGGCACTGTTCTAGGTGCTGGGGACACAACAGGGAAGAGGACAGACAAAAGCCCTGTCCTCATGGAGCTGACATTCCGGCATGGAATTCCAGCATGGGAGTCAAGAGCAAATGATAAACAGCTAAATGTTTAGCCAGTGGATAATGATAAGTGCTAAGGTGAAAAAATTAAGATGGGGGGGGGGGGTGGGGAGGATGGTAGGATGAGTCAGAAGTGGGATGGGGCCAAGATTGTGTGGGCCTTGCCGGCTGCAGTGAGAACTTTGCCTTTTTCTCTCTGCAAAATGGAAGAGGGCTTTGAGCAGCAGAGGGTTGGGATGGGACAGGAGGGCATGAGGCAAGGTGAGATGGATGGAATGGGATGGGAGAGGATGGGTGGGAGGGGATGGAATAGGATATGGGATGGAATAGGATGGAATGGGATATAGGATGGGATGGGTAGGAACAGAATTGGATGAGAAAGGATGGGATGGGAGAGGATGAGATGGGATGGCATGGGGTGGGATGGGATGGATAGGATAGGATATTGGATGGGATGGGATGAGATGGGACATGATGGGATGGGATGGATAGGATAGGATATGGGATGGCATGGGATAGGATGGGATGGCATGGGCTGGGATGGGATGGGTGAGATGGGATGGGATGGATTAGATGGAATAGGATGGATGGGATGGGATGGGATATGGGGTGGGTTGGAATGGATAGGATAAGACAGAGTATAGGATGGGATAGAATAGGGTGGATGGGATGGGACAAGATGGATGGAATGGGATAGATGGGATAGGATATGGAATGGCATGGGATGGGATGGGGCTCACTGTGGAGAAGAAGCTGTGGGCAGCATGGGTAGAGGCAGAAAGCCTGGTCAGGAGGGTCCCTGATCACTTGCGTAAGGGACGATGATGGCTCAGAGCACAGTGGTGGCGGTGAGGTGCTGAGGGGAGGTTTAGTTCTGGCTGTGTGGAAGATGGAACCAAAGGACTTGTGATGAACTGGGTGTGAGGTGTGGGAGAAAGAGAAGAGTCAGGGATGACCCCAGGTTTGGGCCTGAGCCTCTTGGAGCCCGGTTTGCTGTTTATTGATCCAGAAAGACTGAGGTAGGTCTGGGGGGCAAGGGGATGAAAGCCAGGGATCTCATTTTGAACAGGTGAACTTTGAGATGCCTGTTTGTTGAGTAATTGGTTGGTAATCCAGGTTTAGTTTAGGGAAGAGGCCCATGCTAGGCATGTAGATTTGGGAGTTGCCAACAGAAGCTGGGGGACTGGATGCAAGGTCTTCAAGGGAGGGAGTGTGGGAGGAAAGGAGCAGAGGACCCAGGAGGGCACCACGGGCACTCAACATCTGGAAGTCAGGCAAGAGATGGACCAGCAGAGGCATCCAGAAGGAGCAGCCAGCAAGGTGGGAGGAGGGCCAGGAGGCTGAGCGTGGAGGAAGGGCTTAACCTGCCAAATGCCACTCACGAGGCAGGGAAGATGCAGTCTGAGGGGGACGATTGGATCTAGCGGAGTGGAGCTCATCCATGACCTTGACTCAGCCTGGAGACTGAGCACCGGCGGAGTTTGCTAGGCGGGCCGGCCTGAGCCAGGCAGAGGGAGCTCCACGCTTCTGCTCATCCCTCTCTTGAAAGGAAAGTGGGTTAGGCCGGAGGTGCCCGCGGGCCAAGTGGCAATTCCAGACGTGTCCTGGAGGCATCCCCACTCACCTCCCTGGAGTTCTGCCAACAACCTCAATGGGCACTTGTGTCTCTTCAGAGGGGTGCCCGACACATGGTCCTGAAGGACTCTCGTGTATTTGGAGGCACGGGCTTCACCCCGGGGGACAGCAGGGCCCCCAAAGCAGAGCTCTGGCCACTGACTCCAGCATGTTGAGGTCTCATGGGGGTCAGGTCTCCAAAGGCCAGATTGGGTGGCCTGGGGTATCTCCAAGGTAGGTGACAACAGCGAGATCCATGAGCACGTCCTGGGGCCTCGGATGTACGAGGCAGGGTGGGAGGACACCCGCGTCACTGCCTCATCTCCCCACTTCACAGATAAGAAGTCTCCGAGAGGCAAAGTATCTTGTCCACAGCACCCTGCCCCTAACCCCACCCTGAGGCCTCCGGAATATGAACCCAGATCCGGGGATTCTCAACCAGCCCCGCTGGCCTCAGGGACCTACCGATGGGAATTTGGAGCTCTTTCCCAGAGGCCCCATGGGTCATATCCTAACCGGGAGGTGCTGGGACTCGTTGCCCAGAGCAGAGGAAGGAGGCCTGGCCGATGGCCAGCCCCTGATCAGACCGGACAGCCTCAGAGCTGTTCTCTCTCAGGCCAGCAGGCCAGTGCGACAGCAAGAATCCCCATTGTGGGCCTGCTGGCTAAAAGAGGCACAGATAGGCCGGGAGTATGTAGATGACTTAGGCCCTGTGGGTTCTCTGTCCTTCGGGGGACTCAGGCTCCTCATCGCAGCAGGCCAGGACACAGACCCTGCCTTCTGCGAATGCAGGACCCATGCAGGGTGGCAAAAAAAGGATCCCTCCGGGCCATCCTCTAGCTACCAAGGGAGTGGGCCAAGGTGGGAGGTCAGGGAGGGCTTCCTGGAGGTGATGCAGCTTCTGGGAATCTAGTGAGCTGAGAAGAGACCTGCCACCGTGGGGGCCAGTGAGCAGACTGTGTTTCCTTAGGCCTTGGGCGATGTGCGGAATGTGTCTGTCCTGCCCAGCAGGGCCTCTGCCAAAGTCAGAGTTGAACCAGCCCTCTGCTGCCCCCTAGCTCAGCGGCCCTACCTCGCAAAAGGGGAAACTGAGGCCCAGAAGGGCAGCACTGGCCTGAGGTCACACAGCTGACTCCTGAGAGCTTTTCTAGCGATGAGGGGTGGTGCCAGCAGCCGGGCCTCACAGGCCCTCCCTGCACCCCAACCCCCCCCCCCAATCAGACTGCACATTCCCCCTGTACTCACCAAGGGCAGCTAGCTCCTTCCACCAACATGACCTCCACCGTCCACCCTTGCGACCTCCATGGTCAGCCAATGCTTCCCAGAAATAGGTCAGTGCACACCGCAACAGCCAGAAGAACAATGGCCCTTTCTTCGTCCCTCTGCGGAGCCGAGTAAGCCCCATCAGGCCAAACATCTTAATGTGATAAAGAACCACCCAGTGTGGGCCGAGGGAAGAGGGGCAGGCGGAGACGGAAGGGGGGGCCTCCTGGTGGGGGATTCACATCCTCACCCACCTGTGCCCGAGCTCTGCCTGCAAGGACCACAGAGCAGCCGTGCCCCTGGGTGCATGGGACTGTGAAGGCCTCGGAACCTGCATTCCTCCAGCCCGCTGTCGTCAGACGCCCGACGCGGCGCTCAGTGGTATCTCCCAGCCCAGCCCATCTTCCCTAGTTCTGCCCCTCCTCCTCCTCGTCCAGAGCAGCTTCCCCCAAGGTCCGGGCTTGTGCACGGCTGTGTCCTGAATCCAGCAGGCTGGTTCCCCTGGACCTGCGCATGAGGGCTGGGAAGGCATGCCTGAGCCCACCACCACCAGGAGAGTGGGCAGTCCCCCCTGCCATACCCCTTACAGCTCCGTGGTCCCTGCTCCAGATCCCCTGTAATCATTCAGACGCTGGAGGCCCTCACCCCTGTTCCCCGGGTCCCCCTCCTGCCCTCTGCCGCTCACCCAAGCCCACGGCCCCTGGGGCTCCTCGCAGAGCCCCACCCAGCCCACATGGTCCCCAGCGCAGCCAGTGGACCTCAATGGGGTTTTCTGCCACCTTCCGGCACAAACCTGGGGCAGATGTTAGAGGTTGTCCAGATGCAGAAGGAGAGGCCCGTGAGGACCCCAGAGACACCAGCTGGCACATGTATTCCTTTCAGCCACGTGGGGAGGAGCCCTGCACTGTAGGCCGAGGCCATGTGTCCACACAATCGTGATCCCCTGGCCCATCCCCCAGTGCCAGCATCGGAGTCTCCAGTTCCTGGGCACAGGCTAGTGGCACGTCCCTTTCAGACCCCAACCTGGGAGGACAAGCTGCTGGGCGTGGCTTCCCCAAGGGCTATGCCCCCGAGGCCATGCTGAACTGTATAGAGTGCTGGGGTCCCCATGGGCTGGGTTGCTCGGGTCCCTGGATGCCCCCAGCCTGAATGCACCCAGCTCCTTCCAAGGCCACCCAGCCCCCGCTGGCTTCCAACCTCACTGGCTTTTGGCAAATCCCACTCCACCAAGCCCTGAGAACAGAGGCTCTGCTGCCGGATAGAGCGAACTCAAAGACCCTTTAGAAAGCCGAGCCAGGCCCCAGGCCCCCAGGATAGATAAGGGAGGTGGCCCCTCGTCCCCTGGAAGCAGGCTGAGGGCTCAGCTTACCTCTGGGGGCTGGGGGACAGGCATTCTTTCGTCCTTATCTGGATGTATTTGGGGCTCCTGGGATGTGACTGGAAAACCAAGTGGGGCACCGTGGCTGTCCAGACTGGAAATCTGTGTCGGCCGGGGGCGGGGTGGGGGTAGCACCGTGGACAAGGAATGCATGCAGATTGGTGGCCACAGCTGTGTCCTTGGCCAGACCTGCCTGTCGGCCTGGCAGGTGGAGCAGGCAGGCCCTGCCCTGATGGGTGTGCTCTCTCCTGCAGGACCTCCCAGGTGGGGCCATCCTGCGGAGGCACTGAGAGCCAGCTCCTAGCGGTGTTACTTTTTTATTCATGAGGCCTGGGCATTTGGGGATGATTTCGTCTTGGGCAGGTCCTTGTGCAAACTACCAATGATGGCGACCTAATTTGTGTGCACAGATGGTGAGACCCAGGTCACCCAGAACGTTGCCCTTTTCGCCCTAACTGCCAGGGAGCTCACAGCTCAGTGGGCCCTCAGAGTCTTGCTTATCCTGAGAACCTACTCTATAGACCACCGCTTGGCCCTCTGAGCATTCGGATTGAGTATCCCCAGATGCTGTGAGTCAACCGAGCACCCCCAAACACACACCACACTCCGCAAGACTCCGAGTCAGCCCGAGGACAGGGCAGGTCTTTGGTGACCATGGCGGATTCCCTTACATCTGAGTCTCAGAGGCTGGCCACCCGCCTCCTCTTCCTCACAGTGCCTCTCCAGGAGAGCAGGGTAGATACGGCTGCCCCCACTTCACAGACGAGGAAATCGGTCTTTCATGTCAGGACATCGGTGCCGCTTGGGGCATCGGGCCATTCATTAACCCATTCAGTTTACTCGACAGATGTGTATTGAGCCCCTACTATGTGCTGGGGGGTGGAGGTGAGCAAGAGCAGGTGCGGTTGCAGACAGTAGAATCACGCAAAGATGCCAAGAACATCTGGCTACAGCTATGGATGAGCAGAAGGCTTCCTATGTGGTATCTAGCTGAAGCCTCATGAAACCTCTTGTACTGGCAGGTCTTGAGAGGTGACCTGAGCCCCAGCTGGGGTTTCCCACTCTGGTCCTGGGATTAGAGCAGTGACTCGTCTTTGCCTCCAGCGGGCTGTCTCAAGGAGAGAGGTGGTCTTATCCAGACCCCGGGCTGGCCGAGTCTCTGCCAGCCTGCCATTGCCCACCCCATTCCTTCATGATGCCTGCTGCCCTACCCCCAGCCCCAAAAATGCACCGGTTCCTCTCCCTCACCCCATCGGCCCTCGCCCAGGACCTGAAATATTTCAATGGGGCCAGGAAACAAGGTCCCTTCAGAATCTGTGTCTGCAGTCTGGGTCCTGGGTCAGGGAGGAGCCCGGGAAGTAGGTTCCTGAGTGGCTGAGTCCCCTCCCTCGTGCTCGCCGGCCTGGTGAGAGCGAGCAGGGGACGAGGAACTCAGAGCAGGACTCATCTCCTGAACTGGGTGGACAAGGTATCACTTCCCATGCCAGAGCCTGGGAGAGCCCAGAGAATGGGCCACGAGTGGGCTTTGCAGGGTCCAAGGCCCCTAGTGGCATCCACAGGCCTGCAGGCCCACCTCCCCTGTCCTCTTCCTCCTCCAGGGAACAGCCCGGGTTCCCTTCCCCACTGTAGCATCTGGGAGCCTGAGGAGAATGCTGGGCTGCTAAGGGGACCCCAGACCTGATGCCTCCCCATCTCTCCCGACCCCAGGAAACATCATCGGCTCGGGCATCTTCATTTCCCCCAAGGGGGTCCTGGAGCACTCAGGCTCTGTGGGTCTGGCCCTCTTCGTCTGGGTCCTGGGTGGAGGCGTCACTGCCCTGGGCTCCCTCTGCTACGCGGAGCTGGGAGTCGCCATCCCCAAGTCTGGCGGGGACTATGCCTATGTCACCGAGATCTTCGGGGGCCTGGCTGGGTGAGTGTGGGGCACCAGTGGGGTCAGTGGGGGAGGGGACGTCAATCCGGAATGGAGGGTCACTTGGGCCCTGGACTTCAATTTCCTCTGTTTCTCACATCTCAGGGAGGTCATGGGGTGGATGGAGGAAAGGGGGTGGGGGAGTTGGGCAACCTTCCAAGGCCAGGGTGGACAGGACACTCCAGCTGGCCCCTTGACCTCCCTGTGCTTCCTTCTGAACGTTCTTTAAGCCTGCTCCCCACCCGGGTGATGCTAGCAACAAGGCAAGGGCAGCCTTGATTTTAGCAAACCCACATGTGTGTGGGGAGTGCATAAAATTCCTACCAGGGCGCTGCAAGAGAGCCCCTTTAAATAGCCCCCCCACATTGTTTTATTCACCAATAAACATTAGCTGAGCACCTACTGTGTGCTGAGGACCAGATAAAAAGATCCATCCCTGTCCTCAAATTGTTCACAGTGCAGAAGGGAGCGAGCCCCTCTGCCCTTGACGAAGACCTAGACGACCCTTGCTTTGAGGGTGCGTGTGGAGGCAATGGCCCAGCAGCCAAGAGAATGGGGTGCCACCACCTAGGGAAGGCTTCCAGGAAAAACCACGTTTGCACCAAGGCTTGAAGGGCAAACCCGATCTCTCTGGTGTGGCTAGGGGCAGGTCACATCCATGGTGGGTGCCAGGGCTTGGAGACACCAGGGCTGCCTGGGGGCACGATGGGGGATCGGAGCTATTGCAATTATACAGCAGAGCCATGCTGAGGGCCTGAATAAAGGTGTAGGAAGACCCCAGAATCATCCAGAGGATGTGATAGCCAATGTGGCATGAAGGAGAGGTGGGAGCAAAAGAGGTGACACCCCCCTTCCCATCAGATAGGCTCCGTGGGGAGGTTTGGGGGGAGGGTTGCCATGTTGGTGGGGTCTGTGGCATATCTGAGGAGATGGTCTAGTCCGGTCTAGGTGGGAGGGTGTCTGGAGCTCAGAGGAAAAGTCTAGGCTAAAGTGTCCAAAATTTGGTTCTGAAGGATGTGTTGTAAGGCCTTTAATGGAGTAGTAGTGGGTGGGGCCCCGCCAGGGCAGACACATTCCTGCGGGTGTGTCCACAGATGCTCTGCTCTGGGGAGAAGGTCCTCAAAGGGGCCTGGGACCAGAGAAAGCAGAAAAATTGTGCTGTGTGGTTAAGAGAAGACTCGAGAAGAAAGTGAGAGGGAGGGGTGGACCCAAGGCTCGACCCCAAGGGCGCCTAACTTCTAAGGTTGGCAGAAGGTAGCAAGGGGTAGGCCACCGAGTAAAGGAGAGGACCAAGAGGAATCTACCAAACATGGTGGTCCCGAGGTCACTGGTGTCACTGGATGCGGTTGTCCCCATCTTCAAGGTCTAGGAGCATCACCACAGACAAGCCCTCCCCAGGGTGCAGGCAGAGTCCCTGGGAAGAGGTTGGGCCTCACAACCTTGAGCAGAGCCCCTGCTCCCATGGGGGCACCGCGCAGTGACGATACTCAGGCAGAACGGACGTAAATCCCTCCCTAACCCCGGCCAGAGCTCCTCGAAAGGTCCTGTCCCTCAGGGGTCACAGTTCAGAGCCAGCTACCTGCAGCCACGCTTTGCTGAGAGCTCCAGCTGGAGCCAGAACCGAAGGTCTGGGGACAGCCGGCCCCCGCTCGGGAACAGCCCGTGGCAGAGCTAGATGGCTGTTAGGAAGGTGGCTGGGTCCCCAGTCCTTTTCGACACCTGCCCAGGAGCAGCCTGGAGCTGTTTAACCATGCCGAATGCTGTCTCTGTTGCAAAAGTCCATTATTAGAACAGAGACCCCAACAGCATCAGCCCTGCCTTCCTGGCGCCCCGAGCACCCAGGCCAGCCTCGGGTGCCGCAGCCCAGGGAGCAGCCCCGTTCCCACACCTGGGCCGGCTTGGCCTGGAGGGCGCGGGGTGCCGTGCCAGTTGGGTTCTCCCTTGTTCCAGCTTCCTCCTGCTCTGGAGTGCGGTCCTCATCATGTACCCAACCAGCCTGGCAGTCATCTCCATGACCTTCTCGAACTACGTGCTGCAGCCCGTGTTCCCCAACTGCATCCCCCCAGCCACCGCCTCCCGCGCACTCTCCATGGCCTGCCTGAGTGAGCGCCCACCTTGGGCCTGCACCCTGCAAGAAGCCCCTGTGCGGGAGGACTGAGTGGGTGGGGGGGGTCCCTCCAGCTGCCGGCCCCATGTGAGCTCAGTCTCAGGGTGGGTGCACTCTGGCTGCGGGGAGGGGGGAGGGGGATGTCGCCCTCCGGCAGCCTGGGGTGGGTTTGGCTGCGGCCCCCCGCCCACTCTCCTTTCCTCCCCAGTGCTCCTGACGTGGGTGAACAGCTCCAGCGTGCGCTGGGCCACGCGCATCCAGGACATCTTCACCGGCGGGAAGCTGCTGGCCCTGTCCCTCATCATTGGCGTGGGCTTTGTCCAGATCTTCCAAGGTAGGGCCGGGGTGGGGCCGTGCACAGGGCTGCGACGGCAACACTGACCCTTGACCTCTGGACCCCCAGGACACTTCGAGGAGCTGAGGCCCAGCAATGCCTTTGACTTCTGGATGACACCCTCTGTGGGTCACCTGGCCCTGGCCTTCCTGCAGGGCTCCTTTGCCTTCAGCGGCTGGAACTTCCTCAACTACGTCACTGAGGAGCTGGTCGACCCTCGAAAGTGAGTGGGATGCCCAGCCAGGCCTTGGGAAGGGGAGGGGTGCAGCAGAGGGAAAGGCCGCCTCCCTGTACACCCCCGCTGCCTCCTGGGGCTCGGTCTGGTCATCTGCCTGACCGTGCGTGCTGCTGCTGGGACGCCAGCGCTCCTGCCTGGCCCAGCACTGCGTGGCTGTGGGCGGATCGTGGCACCCCGCCGGGCCACAGAAACACCGAGTAGCGTTGTCCAGCTGTCCACGGATCCAGCTATTTGCATTTGGCCAAAATTGATCCGTGTGCGCATGACACGCCCTATGGATGAAGCCGATGTCTCCGTCTGATGCTCAGCCAAGGGTCCCAACAGTGAACAGTTGGCGGCTGGGGCTGGGGCCGATAGGGCGTTCTGGGGGACCCTAGGTCTATGCACTGGGCTTCGGAGGCACTTTTCAAAGATTTTAGAGGATTTTCAAGGCTGATTTTAGCTATATGCACTTTTCTCTTTGTGTACCGACATCCCTCGGGATCTGTTGTGGCCCTTTCCCCATCGCCCCTCCTCCCACCAGCCTGCGCCCAGACCGGGGCTGGGGGGTGGCAGGGGGACAGCAGTGCTGCCCCTTCCCTGTCCCAAGACCCCCAACGGACCCGGACCCGGGAGATGGAGACTCAAAGTACTCCCTGGCTGGGTCCCCTGGACCCCACCTCCCAGCACCTTCCCCCACCCCCCCGGGGGGCTGACGCTGACACACTCCACCCCTGCCCCCAGGAACCTACCTCGTGCCATCGTCATCTCCATCCCGCTGGTGACCTCTGTGTACACCTTCACCAACATCGCCTACTTCACTGCCATGTCCCCCCAGGAGCTGCTGGCCTCTAACGCAGTGGCCGTGGTGAGTGGGGTCCCACCTGTGCCTGGCTCCTGACCACCCCACCCTGCCTCACGCGTCACCTCTCTTCTGTGCCCACTCAGACCTTCGGGGAGAAGCTGCTGGGCTACTTTTCTTGGGTCATGCCCGTCTCCGTGGCACTTTCCACTTTTGGAGGGATCAACGGCTACCTGTTCACCTCCTCCAGGTGACTGGATTGGGGAAGGGGTTGGTCAAGGTGAGGCAAGGCCCATGCGTGCGATCAGCACCAGGGGCCGGAGGAAGCCGAATCCTGCCCGGTGGGACCCACTTGAAGCTGAGATAGTGAACTCCCCAGTAACAGGAGTCGGACCCCAACTCTAAGGTCCAGAAAGCTAAAGGGAGGCAGGGTGAGACAGGGAAGAACTGCCCCAGGGGGCTGCTGGGGCCCAGAGCAGGGGTCAGAGGTGACAGCTCAAGAGGGACGTCAGGTCTGGAGCTGAGGTCTGGGACCTGGTGGGTAGGAGGCCCGCGGCCAGGCTCATGGCCCCCACCCATCTCTGTCCCAGACTGTGCTTCTCTGGGGCCCGAGAGGGGCACCTGCCCAGCCTGCTGGCCATGATCCATGTCAGACGCTGCACCCCCATCCCTGCCCTCCTCGTCTGTGTAAGTTGTGGGGCCAAGGCTGGCCGGGAGGGGAGCCGGGGCCACCCAGCAACGTGGGGAACGGCAGGGATTTGTCCTGGCCCTGGCGGGCAGCCCACAGAGGGAGCGGGGAGGGCTGGGGCTACCGACCTCCTGGCCTGGGCTGATGGAGGCAGGTGGGAGACCACCCTCAGCCCGGTCCTCTCCCAGTGCGGGGCCACAGCGGTCATCATGCTTGTGGGAGACACGTACACGCTCATCAACTACGTGTCCTTCATCAACTATCTTTGCTACGGCGTCACCGTCCTGGGCCTGCTCGTGCTGCGCTGGAGGCGGCCGGCGCTTCACAGGCCCATCAAGGTGAGGCCCGGGGGCGCACGGGCTGGCCCACGCTGTCTGAGCCACCCCTTCTGTCGTGTGGGCACCGGAGGCAGGTGATGACAGCGACCGGGATTCCAGCTTTGGCCGCGTGCTGGGCGCTGCTCGGGGCTGTATGTGCACTGACGAATCCAGCCCCACGAGGTGGGTGCTGTGAATACTCCCAGTTTACAAACGGGAAAGTGAGGCTCAGATGCTTTGCTCCTGGTCACTCCTGGAGGAGTGTGCACAAGGACAGAAGAGCCTAACCGGGGCTAAATGCAAATACTCGGTGTGCGTATAAATCCTGGAGCCGGAGAAGGGCTCAGTGCCTGAAACAATGCAAAACACCAAAAAAGAGAGAGAAAGAGAGACACCAGCCAAAGGCAAACAGCCAGTGAGCCATCGTTGCTGTGTGCAGCTCAGAGCCCCTGAAACTTTACAAATCCTCAAGCCGTCCCATGAGCTGGCTTCTAGCATGTTGGGCTAGAGGAGGGAGCCCTCACGCCTCAACTCCCAGGAGTGGGTGGGAAGCAGCTCGGACCCCCCAGGGTGGGGTACCATCGGCACTCCCTCCGGCTCTCCCCAGGTGAACCTCCTGGTCCCTGTCGCATACTTGGTTTTCTGGGCCTTCCTGCTGGTCTTCAGCTTCATCTCGGAGCCCGTGGTGTGTGGGGTTGGCGTGACCATCGTCCTCACAGGGGTGCCTGTTTTCTTCCTGGGGGTGTTCTGGAGAAGCAAACCAAAGTGTGTGCACAGACTCACAGGTGAGCCGGGCAGCCTCCCCACGGCGGTGGGCCTGGGAATGCCACCCTCTTAGGGGCTCACCCTGGAGCGGGGTCCCACAGGGTCCTGCCACCACCACAAGTCTCTCCAAGAGGTGGCCCAGTGTCCAGGATCCACCCGAAGGGAGCCCCTGCCCCACAGGGTCAGACCCAAGGTCTATCTGTTTTTCCGTCTGTCCTCAGAGTCTGTGACACGCTGGGGCCAGGAGCTGTGTTTCGTGGTCTACCCCCAGGGTGCCCCCGAGGAGGAGGAAAATGGCCCCTGCCAGCCCTCCCCGCTGCCCGCCATGGACAAGGCCTTGAAGACACAGTGAGACATTCGTGGAAGCAGCTGTTTCTGTTTACATGTTGTTTATTGAGGAGGTGTTTTTGCAAAATAAGGTTTTTTTGTTTGTTTTGTTTTGTTTCATTTTGTCCTGGAAAAAAAAAAAAAAAAGAGATCTGACTCTTTGAGGCCGAGGCTGAGGGAGCCCTGCAGATGTGGACTGGGCTCCCCGTCAGCACTGCCCCCTGGCTTTTCCTGAAAAGGTCTATGAATAAAACAGGGCTGGTGGGTGGTGTGCTTGTCTCAGGTGAGTCCCTGGTGGGCATCACTCGGCGGGGCTCGCGTGGTGCTGGCTGCGGAAGGTGCCCCCGCAGGCACTGGAGGAGGCCTTTGGCGTTTGGGGGCTCTGCCACTCGAGCCGGGAACTCCTTCTCTCCCTTGTGGGGTCCAGAGCCAGCCCTGCCCCAAAGGGACACCGGGATCGGGAGACACCTCCCTAGGACCCACAATGCCAGCCCAAGGCTCAGCCGCCCAGGAGGGCCCAGGCGTTTCTGCGGGAACTGCCTTTTTTTTTTTTCCTATAAATCTCTGTGGAGTGAGTGTCAGGACTTGGGAGCCCGTGGCCTCACCCTAGTTTACAGGGGAAACTGAAAGCCTGAGACAGGATGGGATGGATTTGGCCAATGTCATTTGGTGCTCGACCACTGTCCCCCGAGAAAGCATCCAGCAGCATCTCCCAGAGGTCTCAGGGCCTGCATGAGACCATGGGCTTCCTCTACCCTGTGCCCACCTTCCCAGCCCTGCCTTCGTGCCCAGGAGATTAACCCCTCAGCCACAGGGCAAAGGGCACCTGCCTGGCCAGGCCCATGCTGACACCAGAGGCATGAGGATGGGGGCAGAAGCCTCCTTGCCCCTCCTCTGGGCTGGCTGGGAGGACGGGGGGGAGGGCTGAGCACCAACACAGGGCCCTCTGTGGATGGGGTCGCTCATACCCACGATCCTGTTCGGCCCAGCACAGCTCTGGCGCCCCAGAGGGTGAACGAAGCGAGAAGCCATGGAAGACTCCAGAAAGCCCTGCCCTAGCCCTCCTGCTGCCCAGAGATGGAGTCCCAGAATGGCGGAGGGAGAGGGAGACCCCAGGGTGTGTGCAGCGGGGCTCCTGACTCCACCTGCCTCCTCATTCTGGCCCCCACGGCCCCCCGCCCGCCGTGCCCACCAGGGCTGGGGGTGCAGAGGCAGCAAGCTGGTGGCTGGGCTTCCGGGCAGCCTCTCTGTAAGAAAGAAGGACGCGGAGGCAGGGTAGAAATGACTGTGTATTCCCTGGTTACAAAGCGGGGCTGTGGCGGTCACCAGCATGTCCGACGGGTCAGCAGACCAGCAGGGCCTCATCGTCACTGGCCTCCAACATTGGGGAGCAGGGCGGTGGGGGACTCCTGCAGACACCCAGTGGCTCTGGTGGGTGGGGGCCTAGGGTGCTGCTGGCAGTGGGAGCCGGGGGGTGAGGGTCCTGGGCCGAGCAGGGCTCCCGAGGCATGTCCACGGACGCCGGGCTGTCCACCAGAGGGTCCCTGCCGGCTTTTCTGTCCTTGTCCACCAGCCTGCACTCCGGGTCCCGCAGGCCAGAGGGGGGCGGCACGGCAGATCCCACTTCTGGCGCGTGGCCTGGGGCACTGGGGGGCCCGTCCCCAGCTGCCACGGGGCTGCCTGTGTCCGTGAGGGGTGCCGGGGGGTCCGGGGTGCTCCCTGATGCAGGCTGGAGGAGCCCATCGCCTAGCACCGTCTGTGAGGTGCGTGCGGCCGTCAGCAGTGGGATCTGTCCCCGCGGCGCCCGCGGCCGGTGAAAGAGCCGGTTCCAGAGTCGGCCAAGGCGGCGGCGGGACGGCCCTCGGCGGGAGGCGTGGCGGCGCATCTGTCGCCGCATGGCTGTACGAAGGTTCTGTAGCACCGAGGCCTGGAGGACGGGGTGGTGGCCGAGGGGCAGAGGTCAGCACGACCCCAGGAGACCAACGTGTTCCCCCCACCTGACCGTGGGCCCCCCACAGCACTCCCTGCCGGGGCCTCACCTCCCGCCTCCCTCGACCCTTGGGCCATGTGCTGTCCGCCTGGCCCCTCGGTCTCCCAGCTGGCCATTCTCTGAGGTCCAAGCGGGCGCCTGCGTCCCAGGAGTCTCATGCTCTGGCACTCACCTGGGACGCACTGTAGACGGGGAAGTCCTCCACGGGTGGAATGAGGCCCTGTGCGATGAGCTGCCCGTAGGACGGGGGTGCCTCCCGCCGCACAAACTCGGCCTCCAGGCGCGTCATCTGGGTCTCGAAGGCCCTGAAGGCAGCGGGCAGGAGGGCGGCATGGCGGGGCTGGCCAGGACCGCACCCCACTGGCCCTCCACCGCGACCCCCCGGGATGCCCGCGAGCCGCCCGCCCACCCACCTGTACTCCTGTGTGCGCAGCGAGTAGAGCTTGAAGGCGCAGCCCAGCGCGATGACCAGCAGCAGGCCGCACACCAGGCTGCCGATGAGCGCCGCCGTGATGACCTTGCGGGGCACGGCCGCCAGGCAGCCGTGCTCGTCGCTGCCGTCCTGGCAGTCCTCCTGGCCGTCGCAGCGCCACGTCTCGAAAATGCACAGGTTGGTGCCGCAGTGGAAGGTGCCGGGCTGGCAGGAGAAGCAGTTCTTCTCGTCGGCACCGTCCGGGCAGCTCTTCTGGTTGTTGCAGCGGTCGGCGGGCGCGTAGCACAGGCCGCTGCCACCCTCGCAGGGGTACTGGTCCGGTGGGCAGGCAGGGCAGCCCTGCTCGTCGCGGCCGCTGGCGCAGTGCCACCAGCCGTCGCAGCGCTGGGGCTCGGAGAAGCAGCCCTGCTCGCCCGCGTCGCCCGCAGCCCCCTCGCCGCCGCTCCCGCACGGCTGCTCCCACGGGAGGCAGTAGCCCTTCACCTGATAGGTGGCGTTGAAGCCGTGGCCGGCGCTGCGGGCGCGGGCGTGGTAGGCCACGGTGAGGCGGCCCTGGGCGGCCTCGAGGCTCACGGGCCGGTGGTTGCTGCGGTAGGACAGCGTCTGCAGCAGGCGGTCGCCGCGCTCACCCAGGCCCTCATACACCTGCACGTAGTCATCGTAGCCCAGACGCAGCTCCAGCTGCAGCAGCACACGCCGCGGGTCCTGCGTGTCCACCAGCCACGTGCAGTGCAGGTCCGAGGGCCCGCGCGCCGCGCCGAACAGGTCCGGGGAGGCGAAGGAGCCGTAGAAGCTGCCCAGCCGCCGGCCGCACGCTAGGTCGGGACAGCCAGCCTCGTCGGAGCCGTCCCCGCAGTCCTGCGTGCCGTCGCAGCGCCGCTCCGCGGGCAGGCAGCGCGTGGAGCGCGCCCCGCTGCAGGGGAAGGTGCCTCCGGGGCACAGGCTGCCCGGTGGCTCAGAGGCAGGCGCCGAGCAGTTGCCCTCGTCCGAGCCGTCGCCGCACTCATCCACCGTGTTGCACTGCCATGGGCCCGGCAGGCACTTGCCGTTGTCGCAGCGGAACTCGTCGGCCTGGCAGGACGCCTGGCCCAGCTTCCCTGTGGAGCGGAGAGCGTGGGGGACGGTCAGGGGAGAGCAGAGCCTCCCTCCGGCGGGTGACCAGGGCCAGGAGCAGGCAGGGTGGCTCCCCTGTCCCAGCCGGGCCTCTGCAGGGCCTCTCCGTGCCCAGCCGAGGGGCGGAGACTCTTCAAATGCCCGGGTGGGCTCAGCCCTGACTTGAACCAAGGGTGAGGGGTGAGCCACCCATTCTAGCCAAGTCTGTGAGTAAGCTCGAGGGGCTTCAAGGCACCCTGAGGCCCAGTCCCCGGATGGATGGGGCTGCTGGGGGAGACCCAGCAGGGAGTGGGCCAGGAGAGGGTGCTGCCAGGGCCGTGGGGGCCCGCGTGCCCCTGGTGCCCAGCCCCACCCTGCTGCCAGCCTCACCTCGGATGTATGACAGACGGAAGCCCTGGGCCTGGCCGGAGCTGGAGGCATCGGAGTGGAAGAAGATCCAGACGTGGTCCCTGGCCGAGATGAAGGCAGGTGGGATGGCAGAGCCGCAGAGCCGGAAGGCCTCCTGGCGGGGCGGGGCTGCTGGGCCCAGCATGAGCCAGTCCAGGGAGCACTGGTGGGACTCCTCCACGTCGAAATTGCGGAAGCTGCAGACGCAGAGGGGAATGAGGACCGAAGGCGTGGGCGGGCAGGCAGGGAGCCTGCAGACCTGAGCTCAGGGCAAGGGTAGCCAGCCCCACGGGCCCCTGCATTCCTCCACTCCAGGCCTCTCGGTAGGACCCCTGCCACCACCCGGGGGCCTGAGGGTGGCTCCAAGAAGCAGCAGCACGATGTGGACAGCCCCACTCTGTGAAGGCCTCCCCTCGTCCCTTTCTGCCCTCCGTCACATACACCATGCCCCATCAGGGGCAATTCCTTCCGCCGACACGCTGCCTTGAAGGGTCCAGATCCCTCCCATGCCGGGTCTGCGGGGATAGAGGGAGTAGATGCACATGGGGCTGGCCTAGCCTGCCCCTGGGTGATAGCGTGTCACCTGGGCAGAACACTAGTGCCGGCCCCCCTGGCCCAGGCTGTGGGGCAAGCAGGCCACAGGAGAAGGGAGGACTCTACAAGTGGCCGGTAAGGGTGGAGGCTTGGAGGAGAGCGCCTGAGAGCCATGGCCCTGTGGCACGGGCAAACAGGCACAGACCCCAGGACAGCCCCTGCTGGTGCCCATCACGCCCCTGTGCTTTGGAGCCAGGGAGTACCTGGGCCTTCTGGGCTTTGGCACGCAGGAAAGTGGCACCCTGACCAGATTCCCCACGGCCACCCAGGCCAGGGTTCCAGACTCAGTTCCACTATCTCGCCACCTCATCCCAGCCCCCTCTGCACGACCCTGCAGCTGGAGCGCCTAGGCTCCTGCCTGGCTCCCTCTCCTGCCCAGACTGCCCCGAGGCCCCTGGAGAAACCCTGCTCCGGGCTCCATGCCAGCCTGGCCTCAAGCCCCCTGCAGGACGGAGAAAACACTTCCGCCACCTCAGAGCCAGCTGGGCCACGGCCCCAGTGCCCCGGGCTCCTCTCACTGGCCACGCTGAGGGGATCCACAGCCCCGCGGCCCATGAGAGAGGCTCACGTGGCAGAGGTCCAGCAGGAGAGGCGGCCCGCTGCAGGGGCCCACAGACACCCAGGGAGCTGGGCACACTCACATGGTCACACATGTGCACACGCAGATGCTCACACGCACCTGTACTTACACACACCTGCCCTCTGCACCTGCTCATACATGTGCTCGTGCACACGCAGACACTCACACACACCTGTACTTACACACACACCTGCCCTCTGCACCTGCTCATACACTGTGCTCGTGCACACTCAGACACTGACACACCCCTGTACTTATGCACACACCTGCCCTCTGTACCAGTCCATACATGTGCTCGTGCGCACGCACTCGCACACACCTGTACTTACACACACACCTGCCCTCTGTACCTGTCCATACACTGTGCTCGTGCACACGCAGACACTCGCACACCCCTGTACTTACACACACACCTGCCCTCTGCACCGGCTCATACATGTGCTCGTGCACACACAGACACTCACACACACCTGTACTTACACACACACCTGCCACACACACCTGCCCTCTGTACCTGCTCATACATGTGCTCGTGCACACGCAGACACTCGCACACACCTGTACTTACACACACACCTGTCCTCTGCACCTGCTCATACATGTGCTCGTGCACACGCAGACACTCGCACACCCCTGTACTTACACACACACCTGTCCTCTGCACCGGCTCATACATGTGCTCGTGCACATGCAGACACTCACACACACCTGTACTTACACACACACCTGCCCTCTGTACCTGCTCATACATGTGCTCGTGCACACAGACACTCACATACACCTGTACTTACACACACACCTGCCCTCTGCACCTGTCCATACACTGTGCTCATGCACACGCAGACACTCACACACACTCGTACTTACACACACACCTGCCCTCTGCACCTGTCCATACACTGTGCTCGTGCACACGCAGACACTCGCACACACCTGTACTTACACACACACCTGTCCTCTGCACCTGCTCATACATGTGCTCGTGCACACGCAGACACTCGCACACCCCTGTACTTACACACACACCTGTCCTCTGCACTGGCTCATACATGTGCTCGTGCACACGCAGACACTCACACACACCTGTACTTACACACACACCTGCCACACACACCTGCCCTCTGTACCTGCTCATACATGTGCTCGTGCACACAGACACTCACACACACCTGTACTTACACACACACCTGCCCTCTGCACCTGTCCATACACTGTGCTCATGCACACGCAGACACTCACACACACTCGTACTTACACACACACCTGCCCTCTGCACCTGTTTATACATGTGCTTGTGCACACGCACACACTCGCACACACCTGTACTTACACACACACCTGCCCTCTGCACCTGTCCATACACTGTGCTTGTGCACGCGCACTCACACACACCTGTACTTACACACACACCTGCCCTCTGTACCTGCTCATACATGTGCTCATGCACACGCATGTGCACACACACATGTATGCATTCACATCTGCTCACGCACATGCACCATTATGCACACACACACATGCTTACTCAGCAGGTGCAGGCCCACGGAGTTCCCTTCTTACGCCCCGGGTCCCCCTACCTGATGGTGATCATGTCCCCACGGTCACCCTGGATGTACCAGCTGCAGTTGGTGCCCGGCGGGTAGTTGAGGGGCCAGGCCGGGCTGTAGATGACGCCGCGCCTTTCCGTGTGCTGCTCCAGCTTCCCACTACAGGCGGCTGTTGGGAGAAGAGGCTGAGAAGTGCCGGTCTCCCCTCTGGGTGGGAAGTGAGGTGCGGGTGCACGTGAGCCCCCCCGGCTTGAGCACAGGCCCTCCCCAGGGTGGGATCAAGGCCAGACAAGGGTGGCCACGGCCAGGGCAAGGCCAAACTCAAGACTTCATGGAAGTGCATATGGGGGGCCAAGGACCCACAAGGGCTCAGGGCAGCCTTGGCCCCCAACCCCACCCTGTGCACTGGAGCGTAGATCCTATCACCCATTGCCGGCAGGGCTGGTAATGAGCCCACCCACAGCCCCCTTGGCACCTCCAAGGTGCAGCCTCTTGGCCTCAGCTCAGTGGAGAAGTCTGCACCCCTAGGCCTCTCAGGCCTGCATGGGCAACCCGCCGTGGTTCCCTGCCTGTCCTACCAGGGACAAATACAGGCCTTAGCCCCGGCAGGGGAGGGGCTCTGCTCACCCTGCTACTAGTAGCAGGCACAAGCACTAGGCATGCTGAGTTACACAGTCAAAAGCCCCACTCCGTGGAGATCATAACACAGGCCTGCAGGGAGGCAGACATCCAGATGGGGCTGGAAACGCAGGCTGGGTCTGATCACACCTTGTGTGGCCCTGGGGTTTCATCCTGAGCATCAGTGGGAAGCCACTGGAGGTAGATGTCATAACCAGACAAGGAAACAGGCTCAGAGAGGGTAAGTGACCTGCCCATGGCCACACAGCAGTAAGTGACAGAGTCAGGATCGCCCCTGGTCCCCTGGTGGGATCAGCGTCTCACTGCCGGCCTTGAACCAATGCATTTATGAAGTGTTGACCATCTGCTGCCTCAGGCACCAGGGCAGGCTATCATCCCAGCGATCAAGGAATGCCACCAAGCCCAGCCCTGCAGGCCTCGCTTTACCCACTTCATTACTCATGCCTTTGCTTCCAGCTCAGGCGGCCCAGTCTGAAGACTCCAGAGCCCACACTGGTGTGCCCTGGCCCTCCCAGGACCAGACAAGGCCTCTGCACTTGACCGCACCTACCCCTTCCAGCCCCTGCAGCCCTTCACCACACCACCTCGTCTGAGCCTCACAAAGCCTGTGGCAAAGGCATGTTCCATTATACAGATGGAGAGACTGAGGCCAGTGACACCCCCTCCTCGCTCTTGCACTGCCTGGCCCCTTCCACTGTTGCCCTGCAGGCCAGGGTCTCTCTGTCGGCTCTCAACAAGACTCCAGGTGCCTCCCGTGTTCTTAGGACCGTGACCATGGTGGTCCAGGTGTTCCAATACCGTGACTAACAGGGAAGTGGAAACCCCTGCCAACAGCTCACAAAAGCATCAAAGGACTAGAAGAGAAACACCCACACTTGACCCTAAAACAAGGCTGGCCACCCATAGGTTGCCATCGGAGCCCCAGTAGTCCCTGGTCAGCAAGGCACCAGCCCGGCTTCTCTGCTTGGCACTCCCCCGATGCCTAGAGGGCCAGCCTCCCCGACCCGCAGCTTTCTCACCTGTCAAACAGAAGCGATGAGAGCACACAGCAGGGGAAGGACAAGGGCCCGTTCCCTCTGACAGGTAAGGCACCAGCTTTGTGGACCTCACAGAGACCGTGGGTGCTGCCCCGGGAACCTGGGAGGTGTGAGGTTAGGAAAGCCAGAAGAGGCTTCTCCTCCTGGACGGCGCCGGGCAAGAGGTTCACAGGCAGGGAGAGCCTAGCATGGCTGGGGTGCATCTCCCCCCCACGTCAAATTCACATGGTAAACCCGAAGTCAGGAGACGCCGTCAGCCAGGGCAGGAGGCACCCTTTGTTGCCCCGTCCCCGCAAAACAGGTCACACTTACCCTGGAAGGGAGGCCTACCTTCCTCAGGGACAAAACACTCAGAAAGGCCAGGTTCCTCACCCCCGAATCCTATGGGCATCACCTGCCTCAGCCAGAATACACTTCCTAGACCTACGTCTGACCCTACTTTCCAGGTGTCTCGGACCAGCGGCCAAGTCAGGAGCAGACAACTAGCAGCTACCAGCCCAGCTCTGCCTCTCAGCAAAGCCCCTGACAGCATGTCCGCCCAAACAGCCTCGCCCCCTGCCCAGAAATTCCCACATAGGGGGCGGCAAGAGATCATGTTCTCTGCAGCTGTCAGCCTGGCCCACGCGGAGTGCACGTGGAGCAGGAGAGAGGCCAGAGTCCATGCAGGGCGCTGGGAGCCCTGGTCAGGGCCTCCTGACTGGACGCTGCTTGGCCTTGAGCCTGGAGGCGGGGACCAGCTCAGACAACAGGCCCGAGGCGTCTCCGTGATGGCAGCCTCCCTCCCACCCCAGGATCCAGGCACAGGTGGGGGAGAGGCCTCACGAGCCCACTCCCAGGGTCCACAGTGCTGGGCACGCCATTTTGCCCTAGGCCTCAACTTGTCCATCAGTGAAATGGAGGCCGTGGGTGCGGCGCATCTCAGAGGGTGGTTGGGAAACTCAAGGAAAGTGGCGGTCTCTAGGCAGACATTCATGTGATGGGGTGAGTGGGGGGACACCCTGTGGAGGTGAGGCTCTGACAGGATGTGTGATGATGGGTGGGCAGTGAAGGGTGCTGGGAGGACTGTGTGTTTGCAGGATAGGGTTCGGGGGGGTGTGGGGGCTTTGACTGCAGGTGACCTGCGTTCACTCCAGCAGAAGACTGCTCAGCCCTCGGGCCAAGGTGGCCTGCTCAAGGGGGCAAGGGATGACCGAGCACTTTCAGACCAGCGAGCGCCCTTCTTTCATGGTCCAAAGACTCACGAAATACTCCCGAGGAAGCGTGAGCAAGGCCTGATGGAGCACAATTTGCAGGTCTGGTTTCCAGAGGCAATCGGTGCTCTAGACAACCTGGCTGCTAGAACCACACGACAGGGAGCTGGGAGCCCCCGAACCAGCACTCGGGGGGGGGCTGCCAGGTGAGTGGAAAACAGCCTGAAGACTGTCTGGGCTCACGGCCCTGGCGTCACAGCCCCCCCCCACCCTGAGTCCAGGCGCGGGAGGTGGGTCATCGGACCCAGTCGGTGCCCGCCAACCTGGGGCAGACACCTGGCAGGTCTCCAGGCAGTCCAGCCAGACCCTCGGGAGTGTCTGAGCGGTCACCTCAGGCAGCCAGAAGCTGGTGTCCACCCCTCTGGGCAATGCTGGAGGGACAGAGCTAGACTCCGGGAGAGCTAGGGCCCCCACCGCCTGTGGCCTCGCAGGCCATGCACGCAGCTCAGGCCTCCAGGACGCCATGCATAGGCACCATGACGTGAACAGCAGCTCCCGAAGTTGGGTGACATGGGCCCTGCCAAGAACAAAGCGGATGCTGGCTGAAACCTACCGAACGTGCAGACGTGCATGGCTGTCTTTCTCTCCCTGGCTCTATGAGTGAACCTTGACCCAGGAACATCACTTTCTAAACCGGGGACACAGGCACGTGGCAGATGTGTTCAAGGCCACACGGCCACCCCCCACACCGGCAGGAGGGCTCGCCTGGGCTCACATCTGCAAGACCTGACTTCCCCCCACCATGGCCACAGACCCCTGACTCAGTGGAACCAGTCAATGTCCTCCAGGAAATTGGGATGGGGAGACTGGGCAGTTCGCTGCGGGGGCCAGGACGGCAGGCGGCGCTGGGGCGGCTTGGTGCTGAAGAAGTCAGGGCCCCGGGCCAGCTGCGTCAGCAGAGGAGGCCAGACTGCAGGGAGCAGGAGCCGACGTGCAGGGGAAATCAGGAGGGAGCCCGAGGGGCCACAACTGAGAGATGGGCGTGCAAAAGCAGCTTCAGTGGGCGCTGGGCCTTTCCATCCCAGTGACCGCGGCCTGCAGAGATCCCTGTCCCGGAGCCAGCCTCAGTGGCTTTCGGCTACAAGGTCCTGAGCAGAATTAGAAACCCCAGGTGCCTCCGGCCCACAAGGCAGCACAGCAGACAGCAAACAAGTCACAAGCCCCCCACAGCAGAGATCGCACATTCCCCCCAGCTCCCTAAGGCCCTTCTCAGATGTCTCCTGGTGGCCCCAAGGGCCATGAGGGCTGGGGCTTTCCTGTGGCAGTCCCCTCAGGAAAGAGCAAATACCCTTGATGGCCTCGGTCGCCCCTCCCACTCCTGACAGTCTTCGAGGTGCCTGGCACGGGGCCCAAGCACAAAGATGGCCTGTGGATGGTTGGCCCCACTGTGACAGGCAGCGGGAAGGGGCGGAGTTCTAGCCCGTGTTTCTTAGATCCCATAGGCCACCACTAATCCCAGGGCCAAAACATCGGCCAAAGTGTGAATCTCTCTCCTGCACACCAGCTTGCCTAGGGCTGGTCTTGCTCAGACAGACCAGCTGAACCCAGGCGGAGCCACCTGCTTTTCTAATTTGCATACCAAGCCGGTATTTCCCATGCCCTGGGTCATCCCAGGGCCAGGTACCAGGCAACGAGAGACCACCCCTGGAGCCCCAGGCCAGCCAGAATTCTTCAAACTCACCAAGCCTGAGCTGTTTCCCCGGCCCTGCCTTGCCTTTCCCACAGAAACTCCAACAAAGGCTCTGGCCTGGGCCCTCCCCCAACTCCAGCGTCTGCCAGACCAAGGCTGGCATTCCCCCTGTGGCCCCGTGGGGTGTGGCACGTCCCTTCCTCTCAAGACGCATAAGTAGCAAATTCTTCTGTCAGCGGCATTGGCCTCTCTGTGTCATCACTCAGTCATACCTTGATAAGCTAAATCCCAGGCAGAACTTGAAAACACGCACGCCTCTATCTCATGGTGCCTCGTGGCCTCGGGGAACCCCACAGCCTACAGGAAGCACAACCTGTCAAGTACGCTGGACCCGTGACAGTTTGCTAGTGGCCTTAAGCCACCATGTGTCATGGCCACGCTGAGCACCTTGCCTCATTTGCCCATTTGACCCTAATAACCAGGCTTTGAGGTAGGTCCTGTTACTGCACCCATTTGACAGAAGAGGAAACTGAGACTCAGGGAGGTGTAAGCTTGCCCAAGACCAGATGACTCCTTTGTGATGCAGAAAAAATGCACAAGGGCTTTAGCTGGAAGAGGCCGGCTGACCTCAGGGGTGGATGGGCCCCAAAGGCCTGTCCTCAGAGGTCAGTAAACCAGAAGGGCAGGCAGGAAGGGAGCAGAGAGAAGCATCTTACTCACCTAAGGCAGGAACTGCACTGCTGAGCCGCCCGGTGAGAACGATGTTTACTGTGGGAAACACAAAGAGGAGTCAGTGGGGGGCAGTGGCTCTTGGGGTCCAGACATCTGCCCTCGGCCAACAGCAGCCCTGGATGGGCACAGGACAACACAGCCAAACTCCAGGCTGCATCTCTTCGTCTCACAGGGCAAGGCCCAGAGTGCTGCCAGAGACTTCCCCTCCCACCTGGTCCTGCTGGGATGCGCGGAGGGGTGGGCCCTCGTGGGTCTCAGGAACCCCCATCCTCTGGGCACAAGTCTGGCTGAGCAGACCACTCCTGCCGCTCCCCATGCCTGCGGATTCTAACTCACGTGGGAAGCGGTGTGTTTCTGTCTTCCCTCTCCAGCTTGGAAACTCGTGTGTGGACCACGCTGGTTCAGCCTGGATACGGGCTCTGCCTTCAAGGGGCCCCGACCCCTTGGAGGAATCCCTCTGAGGGACCCCGCCAGCCACCTGGTCTACCGCCAGCCAAGGAGGGAGGAAGCAATTCTGACTACCCCATTTTACAGGGACGCACCGACAGCGGGATTTAAGGTCCACCTCACTATGCCATGCTGACCTTGAGAAGAGAGGCAAAGAACTCCCTGCCACCCACCCCTCAAGTATCCACCGCCATGGGGTTTGTCCTTTGCTTTCACCTACTGCTTTCCTCCAGCGGTTTCCAGGACCAGGAGGAGGATATGGGCAAACTCACCTTCCCGGGGTTCAGGGTGCCCCCTTCCCCCAACATCAAGGATGCCAAGGGAGGCAGAGAGCATCTCTGCAGGGTCAGCCTCCACCTGGTGAGGATGCAGGGGCACATGGCCTCTCTGAAAACCCCGGGCTCTGCTACCAGAGCCAGGGCCGCATCAGGGCAGGGAGGGCCTTGGGGAAGCCAAAGGGCCTGCCCTCCTCCCCTGCTCACCTGGGAAGCCCAGCACTGGGCAGCTCAGAGTCCAGAGCACATGACGCTAACAGACTGGGCAGTGGGCACTCCGCGAGGGGTCCCAGCCCTTTCTAGACTTTCCCACACCTGAACCAAGGGGCCTTCCACAAGACTCAAGAGTTCCCTGATCCTGGCCTCCAAGAAGAGGGTGCGGCTTAAAACGGACAGGTTTCTTTTTCACTGTGTTATTTCAGTAGCTTCAAGCAAACCTATGGGGCTTACAGAATCTTCACTAGTGGCATGGTAGGGTGTCCCCTAATGACCCCAAGCTCGGATAATGGCCTCCCTCCTTCATTATGGTAAATAAAGGAGCCATGTGGGTTGAGGATTTAACTCCTTTCTTCCCCTCTCCCTCACAGCCGTGGAAGGGTGGGCAGAAAAACTCCTGGGTAGGGCGGGAGTCCTTCCCACCCAGGTGCCAGGCCCAGACAGGTCCCAGCCGCCCCCCCCCCCCCCACCAGACACACCGCTCTGGGCTGAACGGGCCTGCCCCTCTGGGTCTAAGAGACACAAAGGGAAGACAGGAGTCACACTCGCAGCTGCCTCCGGCCCCGGCGTCCTGACCGCGGCTCTCCCTGGCACCCGCCCCCACCCCAGGTCCCGGCAGGAAACAGTTCCCTCAGGGGACAGCCGTCCGCACACCCGCCCGCCTCGGCTTTGTCCGCAGCTCCGGAGGCCCCAACCCGCCAGGCCCGGAGGAAAGCCACTGCCTGCCCACCCCAGCCGCCCGCGCCGCCCGGCCGCCCCGCTGCCCCGGGCTCCACGCGCTGTTCCGAGCCGGACGCGAGCCGGACGGGAGCCGGGGCTCGGCGGCCAGAGTCGCCTCCCAGGCCCGAGAGCGCAGCAGGCCGGGGCGGGAAGGGGGAGAGGTGCTGGGGGCCGCCCTCTCGCGCAGGGCCCGCTCTGGAAAGCCCCGGCCGGAACCCGGGGGAGCGGGGCGGACCGGGGTCGCCCCGGGCGCGGCGCGGAGCTGCGAGGCGGTGGCCCGGACCCGCCCGGCCTGCGCGGCCCACTCACCGAGGCAGACGACGGCGAGCTGCGCCCGGGCGCCCGGCGCCCCCTCCGGCCCCGCGGCCGCCCGCTTCTCCATGCCGGGGCCGGCCGCCCGCGGGCGCCGCCTCCTGCCCCCCCGGCTGCGGCAGCGGCTGCGGCTCGGGGTCCGGCTCCGGCTCCCGCTCGGGCTCCGGCGGCGGCTTTGTGAGGCGGCGGTGCAGGCCCGCAGCGCGCGCGGGGCCACATCGGCCGCGGCGTCACGGGCCCCGCGGGGGCTCAGCGGCGGCCGCCAGGGAGGACCCCCGCCCGCCGCTGCCCCCGCGCCCCGGGCGCCTCGCCGCCGCCGGCCTGTGCCCCGGGGCCCCCGGCGCGCCCATGCCCCGCGGCGCGCAGCCCGCCCGGCTCCGGCGCCCCTGGCCCGCGCGGCCGGGTGCCGTCGCTGGTGCGTCCGTGGGTCTGTGGATCCCCGCGCCCGCCCGGAGCCCGGAGGCCGCGCCGCGCCAGCCACGTGACGCGCCCGCCGAGCCGCAGTGGCGCTGGCCGGGCGGGGGAGGCGGCAGGGCGGGCCGGGGGCGCGCGCCCCGCCTCGGTGCTGGACAGCTCCGCGCTGCCGCCCCGGCCCGTCGGCGCCCCCCGCTCCGGAGCCAGGGCCCCGTCAGCTCCAGCCCGGTCTGCCCCCGGGCCCACGAACGGGTCCCTCCCGGAGCGCGGGGCGCCGCTGTGCCGGAGAGGCGAAGGGAGTGGAGGGGACGGAGGACTGGTAGAAGGTGGCTGCTTAGGGGACCTGAGGGCAGAACGGCGCGAGGTGGCTCAGGGCTCAGGCTTGTCTGCTCCGTGAGGTGTCCCGGGTCCCGCCCCTGCGACCTGCCCCTCGTTTGCCACAGCCCAGCTGGCCCTGGCATCTCCCTGGAAAGCATCCTTCTGTGCAGAGCAAGGCTTGTGAAGATACACTGGGGAACATGTTAGGCCTCTGGAAATTCACCCCTTCCGGGAACCCCTGAGCCCACCTAATCAGGCCGTCAGGCCCTGGGGAATGAAAAGGAGGCTCCGCTCTTCAGGCTTGGGGCTGCCGCCTGGGAGTGGTGTCAACCAAGGGGCTGGTCCCGAAGAGGCAGAAACCCGGGAGAGAGACAGGGAGAAGAGCAGAGGAGGCCATTTAGAGTGAAGTAGGGTCAACCCTCCTTTCTTGAGACTAATGTGCAATCAGAGGTCCTGGCCTAGAGGCTTGGTATGTGCCCCTGAGCTGAGGCTTGGGACCCCTCTTCAGTTACCACCACTCCCTTCCATATCCTCTTTTTTGGAGAGAAGGTAAAGAGGAACTTCTATTGTATTAGTGAAAGTTGTAGACCGTGAAACTCACTGACTCATTTTTACTGTGCAGGCCAACTGGATTTTAATTTAAAAAAAAAAAAAAAGGAGGGAAAACACCTTTTAGTTTTTCTGGGTGGGTGTGTGTGTGTTCTCTCTCTTCTAATTTCTTTGGTGATCTTTCACAAGCCGACTTCTTGAGAGATGTAGCGAATGACTTAAGAATCAAATAACAAGATAAACGACTAATTTATGGTAAAGAGCACGAGCCTACCATAATCTGGTTTCAGAATTTCCCGAGACTGCTGACTGCTCATGTAATGGGCATTCATGTATGGCAGAAATGTTCAACGAGATTGCAGAGCTGGCAGGGAGGGTCCGAAATTTTGTTTCCCCTTGAGGATGCCTTACAGATGCACGTTTTCCAAGCTATGAGAGGAATCCACGGCAGAGACCAAGGCCATGGGGAGTCCTGAGGCAAAAGGAAAAATGTGAACCCCTATATACATTTATCAAAATATCCTCCCATATTTTGAACTGAGTGGAAAGATCAGTAAAAGCTCTACAATCACAGAGTTACCCAGTTTGTCCACACACACTCCATTGTCAACCCTCCGAAGCCCAGGTGGCAGGGGACAGCCCAGCTAGCTACCTGGGAACTTTGGGCTGGTTAGAAACAGCTGTTTCCATTGCAAACTAGTGCCGGATCGTAAAACATACGAGCACCAACTATCTGTACTTATAAACTTTTGATATTTTGTTCATCATGGATTATTTGCACTTATTTTTAAAAATAACTTTAAAAGACATGGTTCATCCTGATTAATAAGTTTTTTGGGGCACAAAGCTACTTTTTGCTCATCTTGAGATCTTAACTACCTGACACCCCATTTCCAGTTTAGTGCCCTCTCGAGGCTGCCAACCCAGACAGGGGCCTTGCTCGGGTTCCCCAATGTAGCCCTGGCCTAATTCTCTCCCCCAACCCAACTAGCCACTTCTGGAATGGTTCCTGGCAGCCCGGCCTCTGCTGCAGGACTGGGCACCCCAGCTCAATGACCCTGCGACTTTTTAACAAACATCCTGCATCCGCTCCAGCATCAGTTGTAACCAGGAGTTTTGTGTCTATCACAACCCCAAGTCTCCCAACTAGTTGAGAATTTAGCGTTGGAAAGAGTGTGATGTCAGTAATAGCCCCAAGAACTTGCACACCGCTGGGGCAGATGAGGGGGGACAGAGGGTGGAAGGGCCCAGGCAAGGGCTCAGGGTCCTCCTGAGGACCCTGGTTTTCCGGGAGAGCTGGTTTTCCGAGAGAGGAGGAAGCCAAGTTGCGGACGCTCACATGTGTTTTGTGAGATGCAGACTGGGGGCCACTGAGGCCTTCAGCCAATCTGCTCCAGGAGTGAGGAGAGGGGAGGGGCACAGAGTTGTCCCCCATAAACCTCTGTCCAGAACAATGGGGTCACTGCCAATGTTCATTCACAGCCACACACCCCAAGACCCCTGCAGAACAGGGAGGCAGCCACTGCTGCTGAGAGCTCCCCATATCTTCCTCCATCATTTGCCTGCAGGAAGACGCAAATTCAAGCCCGCTCTTATCCAACAGGTTGCCAAGTTGGATGGTCATTGTTTTTCTTGATTTCAAATAGTTAGAATTTACTTGGAGATCAAAGGCTAAACATGACTTCGGCAGGTTAGTTTTACCTTGGAAGCAGGTGCCTTCCACGAGGGGAAACCCTTCTTTGTCCAAACCTCACTCTAGACCAGACACTTCTCACTCTGCAGTCGGCACCTTTCCGTTGGGCTCCGCTCCGTTCATGGTCACATCATTTACTGAGTCAATAATCCCTACCCCAATACCCCAACGCCAATCCATCACTAAGTCTGGATGGCTCGTCCCTACCATGTATCTCAAATCTGCCACTTAACTCCATCACCACGGCACCTTCCTGGCCCCAGCCTGGCACCATCCATCTCCTCTCCTGCAGATCTCTGCAGAAGCTTCACATAGTGCCCTGCCTCCCAGACAGCAGCTCACGTTGTCAACGTGCAAAATGCATCAGGCCCCTGCAGAAAATACTCCAGAACAGACCTCAAAGTTCTTAACCTGAGCGCCACGATCCTGTGGGACTAGCTCTGCCTATTATCCTCTCTAAGCACCCCCACCTCCACCCAGCTCGTCCTGGCTGTGGAACATTTCCACTCTTCGCAGAGCAAATTTCTATTCTTCCTTCATTCTGCCAGGACAGCCAGGAGGCAGAGCGGAGAGCATCTGAGAGCAGTGCTCAGCCCTGTGAGCCGCCCCTCCAGCATGTAACATACTGACTGACCCCCAGGCTTCAGGCCCCCCTTGGAGAGAAGCACCAAGCCCCCCAGGCCAGCTACTCACTCAAGTGATGAGAAGACAGTTGTGTCTGCATTTTGAGCCAATCTCTCCTTGAACAGAAACCGTCCTTGGGCGCTTTCCAAGACCCCTCCTGCGACGCCAGAGGAGCCCCAAAGGACAGTGTCTCCTAAATGGCTATTTTGCTCCATATACGTTAGAATCCATGTTTCTCAAATGACATTTTTAAATCTCAGCCATTTTGGTAGAAAGTAGCACGAAAACACATGCCTGAGGAATTTCTGAATGGCACCTAATGTACAACTTTTGGAATAGGATGACAGGAGGACAGGGAAAGAGGTAAGAGGGAAAAAATAGCTTTAGAGAAAGGGCATTAGGGTTTATTTGAATTTAAAATACTAAAAATAGCAGGGGCACCTGGGTGGCTCAGTTAGTTAAGCATCTGACTCTTGATCTCAGCTCAGCTCTTGATCTCCGGGTTTTGAGTTCGGGCCCTGCATTGGGCTCCATGCTGGGCATGAAGCCTACTTAAAAAAGAAAATACTAAAATTATCAAAACCACAATGAAATACCACTTTCCATCCATTAGGATGGCTATTACTAAAAAAGCGAGAGGGGTGCCTGGGTGGCTCAGTCAGTCAGTTAAGCATCTGCCTTCAGCTCAGGTTATGAACCCGGAGTCCTGATCGAGCCCCGCATCTGCCTCCCTGCTCAGCAGGGAGTCTGCTTCTCCCTCCTCTCAGCCCCTCCCCCTGCTCCTTCTTCCTCTCTCTCTAATAGACAAATTTTTTAAAGGGGGAGAAAGAAAGAACATAACAAGTATTGGCAAGAATGTGGAGAAGTTAGAACCCTTGCACACCGCTGATGGGGATTATGATGGTGCAGCTGTTGTGGAAAACAGGTGGGCAGTTTCCCAAAGGTTAAACGTAGAACGGCCATGGGACCCAGCAATCCCACGTTTGAGTACACACGGGAAAGAAGGGAAAGCAGGAGCCCCGGGGGGTACACTCGTGTTTATAGCCGCGATACACACAATAACCACAGGGCTGGAGGCTGCTAGGTGTCCATTGACAGATGACTGGATACACAAGATGTGGTGAATGAAGCCACACAATGGAATATTCCTCAGCCTCAAAAAGGAAGGACATTCTGACACGTGCTACAGCATGGTTGGATCTCGAAGACATCATGCTACGTGAAATAAGCCAGTCACAAAAGGACTCACAGACAGCCTAATTCCACCGATAGCAGGGACCTAGAGGAATCAAATTCACAGAGACAGCGAGTAGGAAGGTGGTTGCCAGGGGCTGGGGGGAGGAAAGAACGGGGAGTTCGTGTTGGATGGGTACAAGAGTTTCAGCTTTGGGGATGGATGGTGGTGAAGGCCGAGCCACGGTGTGAATATACCTAATGCCACGGAGCCACACGATGTGAGTGGCTAAAATGGTAAGTTTTGTGTTATATATATTTTACCGTAGCAAAAAAGAAAAATTACTAAAAATAAACTGACAATAAAGTCAGGTTTGTGACATTTCCACCTGTGCTCCGTGGGGTGAGGTGGCCAGTCTGATTGTGGCATCCTGGTGCCGCTGCCCTCCCCGCCCCGAACCTTGAGCGGCCAGGGGATGCCGGGAGAAGAGCAAGGCTGGGGGCTGAGTGCCCACTCCACCCTGTGAGACGCCCAGGCACCAGCCCCAGCCCACCGAGCCGGCCCCGCCACACCTGCAGGCTTGTCCTTGGGGACGGGCTTGGCGTGGCACAGACGCTCTCCAAGGTAGTGCTGATTCTTATGACTTTAATAGACCAGCAGCAGTAAAATCATTTCGCCTTCGGTATTGAGCAGTAATTTTAAAATTATAGGCCTGGAACAGTGATGGTAAGTATGTCGTAAAAGCACCACTCCAAAAAAAAAAAAAAAAAAAAGACTTTTATTGCAATCAAAATGTTAGCACCAGGTCACCCCTTGGTTTACATAACCTGCTCCACAGTAATTTTGAATGATGAGTGCAGTTCCAATTTTCAATCAAAAAGCTCCCCTCGGCCTTGCTGAGCACTCAGAAGTGCCCTGAAACAATAATCATCTGCGTATTGATTTGGGGGAGAATCAATCCAATTCAGTCCACCTCACTAAATTATTAATGGAGCAAAGCACATCAGAGCCCCGAGGTGGGTTAACAGATAAGGTTTGTTCTTTAACCCTGTAGCTGCCAGAGGGAGAGACGTGACAGGTTGAAAGAGTCTGAGTCCAGAGGCACACATGCAGATCTGGGAACCCCAAGGCTGCTGGGATGGCTTAGGAAAGCCAGCGGGACAAGCCCTCACACCCCCAGGCGTGGGTCCAAGTGGGGTAGAGGGGAGGCCAAGCTCACTTCCAGCCTCCAGGTGAGGGTCCTTGTCCCTGTTAGAGCCCCTCGGAACCCCCCCCCACAGGGGACACAAGAAAACTCACCAGGGCTCGGAGGCCCCCTCCTCCACATGGTGGGCAGCAAACCTTTATTATGGACTTCATGGTTGTATTTCGATCAACTCATTTTATCCTGTGTAAGCATTTCCACCTCAAAAGGAAATTCTCTGTCATTACCTTGAAAGTAGATCCAGACTCTAGCTGTAAATAGAGAACCAGAAATAGAAGCAGGACCCTAACAAAACATTGTACATTTTGTTGCCTGCGTCCCTGTTTCTGTGTGTGTGTGGGGGGGGGTTAATCTCCACCAGGGAGTTTTAGGAAGTAGTCCAGAACATTCAAGGCACACTAGCATCAAAACTGAGAATTTCTCGTCTGTCAAATGAGAAAAACTGGAGGAGAATCGAAGATCAAATAATGCCCTTGTATTGTGGTTTAGAGTTATTCACTGCAAGATGTGACAGTCCCAACCCAGGTCATTCAGGTCCCACTGAAAGGCACCTCGACGGTCCCACAAGCAGGGAAAGAGGCACGAGTAGGCACAGACACTGGAATTGACCTGCAGAGGGTTCAGTCTGGCTTCCCAGCTCACTCTCCATGAGAGAGTGAATTTTTTCTGAATTTTTATGAGCCTTGGCTTCCTTACCTGTAAATAGGGGCACGACAGGACCTACCTCACTAGGTCACGGTAAGAACTAAAAGTGTTGATGCCTGCAAGTTGTTAGTACCTACAACGGTGCCTGGCACAGAAGGAAACACTAGCCATTACCCGAATGCCCACCTCTGGGGAAACTCCTATTCAGTCTTCAAAACCCAAGCCAGACATATCTCTGCCCTCCCACCTCACTGCTCCTTCTATACTTTGAACAGGCTCCTGGGGCTGTACACATCATCCTCCTGTAATTTACAGGCCCATTTTCGTGACTGTCTGTGTCTTTCAGCCATCAGCATGCCCTCTACATCCCCATCATCCAAGGCAGCAATGCTCACACCTAGTGGGAGATGGTCAGCAGGGGTTTACCCACTTGAGTTGAAGCAGACGATAGCGTGGCTCTGGGTGTGCAGAAATACTGTTCTTTCATCCTGTCTCTTGTGGGAAAGAAGTCCCACCAGCATCCCCGAGAATCGGGCGTCACTACCAGTGAACCCCACCCCATCCCATTCTCCCTCCCTGACCCAGCCGGAGTTTGGTTCCCATACTTCCTCTTCTTCCTTGTTATACTTTTACTATTTATGATGTACCCATGGCCAATGTATCATATGGTTTTGTGTGCTTTAAACTTGGATATAAGTGGCAACATACAGCTTGTATCCTCTGATAAGTTGCTTTTTCCCACCCATCATTATGTCTTCAAGATTTAACCACATGATCTGTCCAGATCTAGTCTATTCATCCAGGAGCCACGAAAATGCATGGCTCCCTGTCACACTCCCCACCTGCATGCAGCATGCAGCTGAGCATGGCAGGGGTACGAATGCCAGCCCGTGCGCCAGGTGCGGGACTCAGCTAATGGCCAGCTGACAGCCTAGCCAAACCTTTCTTGAAATGTGCTGCAATGGGAGCCTCTTTTCACCTGCTCCTCCTTCATGGGCAGGGGTCATGTCCACATCAGACCTGGGGGCTGTCCCCCCTTTATTGTTCAGGCATTTTTCCCCCAGGAAATATCTTATATTTCTAATCCCATTTTTGTGTCTGCTTCTCAAAGAACCCAAACACATTATTATTTGACCACAGAGAATGCCACCACTTGCGTATGCATTACATCCCGAGAACATTCACACTGTGTTAGTGTTTTGCAATTGCCAGGAATGCTGGTACCATGTGATGGCTTCTGGGTCGTGGAGATGCACAAGTGGGCTTTTCCCCTTAGCCTGATCTCAGGGGATTTATGGTCCACCGTGGCCCTCACTGACCCCAGCCTCCTGGGAGTCATGCTCTTGTGGACACCTCTCCCCTTGAGCATGGGCTGTGCCTAGAGATTCTCGTTTATGAATAGCAATAGTGATGGATGTCACCTTTCAAGATGAGGTTACAGAGAATCATGGCCTCCATCTTGGGCTGCCCTCTCCCGCCATCTCTCACCCAGACACTTGCTCACTCTGAGGGAAGCCATGCTGTGAGCTGTCCTGTGGACAGGCCCACAGGGCAAGGAAGAGGATGGTCCCCAGCCTAAGCCATCGAGAACTGAATCCCACTGACAGCCAGTTTGTGAGCTGGGAAGATGATCCTCCCCCAGTGGAGCCTTTGGATGAAACTGCAGCCCCTTGATTGCAACTTCATGAGAGATTCTGAGTCAGAGGCACCCAGCCAAGCAGCTTCTTGACCCATAGAAACTATGAAACTTAAAAACATATCAGTTTTTAAGCCACTAAGCTTTGTAGTAATTTGTCATGGAGCAGTATAAAACTAATACCAAATCTAAATGTATCATAAACATCCACCCAATTCCCCCTACTCCAAAACTAGCAATTGCTCCTAGGCTCTTGCCTATGATGAAGCATGGCCACCATCCTCTTATAATTACAGGATCATTTCATCTTCACTCAGCCCCAGAAGCTTCTGGGGACAGCACCATCACCATGCTGGACACACTTGTCAGATCTTAACTCCATTAGTGCCCCTCTTTTCCATCTCTCTCTCTCTCTCTCTCTTTCCTTTATTCTCCAAATATCTTGGAACCCTCATCATGCACCAGGCAATGTTTTAGGCAAGTCTTCTCTTCCACAGCAATGGAGGAGAGGACCAGAACCCTGCTTGAGGACTGCTATGGGATAAATTGTGTCCTCCCCAAATTTGTATGTTGAAGCCCTAACCCCCAATACCTCAAAATGTGACTACATTTAGAGATAAGGTCTTTAAAGAGGTTTAAATTAGGTTACACTGAGACCATTGGGATGGGCTTTAATCCAATCTGATCTGTGTCCTTATAAGAAAAGGAAATTTGAACAGGATATGTGAGCACATAGACAAAAGGGCCACGTGAAGACACAGTGAGAAGATGGCCATCTGCAAGCCAAGGAAAGAAGCCTCAGGAGAAGCCAAACCTGCTGACACCTTGACCTTGGGCTTGCAGCCTCCAGAACCGTGAGAGAATGAATTTCCATGGTTCAGGCCCCCGTCTGTGGTGTTCCGTGATGCAGCCCCAGCTGACTAATACAAGGACTCCGGAGAGCTAGCTGCAAACCTGCCGGTGCGTAAGTGAGCACTACGCCTCCATGTGGAGATAAGTACGCCAGAGAGAAGAAAACCTGGGCTCGGGACCCAGGGATCTCAGGTGGCCTGGCAGAGGGACCACAATGGTGGCACAGCCCACACAGGCGGCCTTCAAGCTGAGACGGGAAGAATGAGGAACTGGTCCGGCAGAGGTCTGGAGCCAGAGTGTTGCGGGCCAAGGGAACAGCTTATGGAGAAGTCCTGGGCTCTGGAAGATGACTGCTGAGTGGACAGACTGGACAGGTGCAGGGGTTAGGAGGCTCTCCCTTCCTGGTTCCATGCCTCAGTTTCCTTTTGAGGACGCTCTGGCCCTTGCCATTGCAAGAAGTCCAGAGGCCTATTGATCAACACATTCTGTCCTGCTCCCTGCAAGCGTTGACATGCATGCGACCAAGGTCAACCAGGCACCCTCTCTCAGGTGCTGGTTCCAGAGAAGAGAGAGCAGGGGTGGGAAGCGGAAACAGAGAGTGGGGGTAGGGTGGGGGACAAGGAGTTTGACAGCTCGTCCTTGGGACCACCCATTTGTTCTGCCAGTGCCAAGCTGGTGGTGCCAGCTTGGTTGCTGTGAGTTCTAAGAACCGCCCCCCAAATGTCCTCTCCCTCCCCAGCAAATCCCCCTGGTGGCTAGGACAGGTGGCGGTGCCCACGTGGGGAAAAGCAGTCTCCAGGGGCTGAAACTGAAGTTCTCAGGTGTCAGGACCTATGCCCAAGTCTGTCCCCTGAGCCACTCTCGTGCAGAAGTTTGGGAAGTGAGTGGAATGGCAAGGGGGAGCAAGAATTAGATATTTGCTTTTCAGGGAAAATTTGACAAACAGAAACACCTGAGGGAAGGTGTGGAAAGCAGGCTCCAAGTCCACATAGCAACATTTTAGAAATATAAACAAAAACACAGCTATTCAATGAATTCACAGCTCACTGGTTGGCCAGGATAGGCTCACAGAATATAGAAGTCATATTGGCTTGTCGTAAAGAAAATAAACAAAAACTAACCACACAGAAAAACACTGTTATTTTGGCAAATATCCTTTCAGCTACCTAAAACAAATTTTAGGGTGGCTCAGTCGGTTAAGCGACCAAATCTTGATTTCGGCTCAGGTCATGATCTTGGGGTCCTGGGATGGAACCCCACTCTGAGGCTCACTGCTCAGCAGCAAGTCTGCTTCTCTCTTTCCCCCTTGTCCTCTGCCCCTCCCCTGCTCACACGTGTGCATGCTCTCTCTCTAAAATAAATCTTTTTTTAAAAAAATGTATTGTGGGAAAATATACATAATATAAGCTTTACCACATTAGCCATTTTTAAGTGGTCAGAGGCATTCGGTGTCCCCACAGTGCTGTGCAGCCGTCACCGCCGTCCACCTCCGGTACTTTTTTCTTCGTCCCAAACTGAAACCCGGCACCCTGCAACAAAAACTCTCATTCCCTCCTTCCCCCGCCCCCAGGCCCTGGAAAGCATCATTCTCCCTTCTGTCTCTACGAATTTAATTCCTCCAGATGCTTCGTGTAAGTGGAATTATGCAGTATTTGTCCTTCTGTGCCTGGCCAGACTACTTTTCTAAAGGCACATACAGATTTCTTTGTAGAAGTGGAATCCCAAATAAGCAGTTTTGTAACTGTTTCTGCTTGGAGGTACATCGGTGACCCGTCTCCACATTCGCACCCGGAGCTCTGCCCCCTCATTCTTAGTGCCTGCCCCGCACCCTCCAGACAGCCATCCGTGTCATTCGTCCAACCCATCCCGCTGATGGACATTAGGTTGTTTCTGGTCTCTCTCCCGAGCCATCTCACTGAATGACCTCAGTCTTCATCCCCACAAAGGGATCCCATCAGGTCTTTAAAATGAACGCCCACGGCTATGGTTTCGCGCCAAAGGGAGCCATTGAAACACCGACGCACATTGCCAGTGTGCCTAGAAGGTGGATATAAAAATGCCCATTTTCTCAGCAACTCTGGGAGTTATCATCAGCCCTTATATAATATTTTGTTATGTGGCTGGAGGAAAAAAAAATCTCACTGCTTCAATTTGCTTCTATTCCACCGAACATCTTTTCATATGTTTTCTTGGCCATTTGCCTTTCTTCCTTTGTGAATTGCGAATTGTGTGAATTGTGAATACGTTTTACAACTTTTTCAAGGAAAAAAAAAATTCAGAAATAGGGAGGTATGTGTGCCACCCTCAGGACCAAGACCAAATAAAACTGAGCCTCCTTAAGCCTCTCAGAAGGGCACATTTGTCAACAGAATGGATGTGCCTTGAAATTCCTCTGTTAGCAGGTTTCCAGGGCATTTTATTGGTTCAATATGTGAATCGTTAGCATTGCAGCAGCTGAAATAATCAGAGCCAAGAAGCTTAAAGGTTTCCTTGCAGCTCCGACATCTCAGATAACAAAGGAAAAAAGCAAGTTATTTAGCACTGGAAATACAAATTTACATTTTTCGCAGGTAGCTGAGGCCAAGGGCAGCTTCGCCTCGTGCCGGCACCTAGTGAGCTGTGTGCAGAGAGCAAGTCCCTGAGATCCTTGGGGTAGGCTTTCTTCCACATGAATCCCTGTACTGTCAACAAAGGAAATTGTGCAAAACACAAGGGAGTCGTGTGGGTTGTTTTTTTTTTTTTTCAGAGAATAAGCATCAGAAATGCCCGTTCCAAACGTTCACTCAGATATTTATTTAGATAACATTCCATGTCACTTAAAAAACTAACAGGTAATAGTCTTTACACTTTCCTTTGTTTCTTTTTAAATTTTTATAAATAAAGAGAAAATAAGCCCAGTTTTCCTAATTTTGTCCCCAAGAGCCAAAGTCTCATTGGATTCCATCTAAAGCGTGGCCACAGGTAGCCACATTTGACGTCATCAAGTGTAGAAGGCAGAGAGAACCCAGACACACCCAAAACCACGGTGAACGCAGTGTTCTGTCAAGTCTAACTGCAACAAGAATGACAATGACAACAACAGTAATAATAACTGTTCTCATAGGAGTTGTCGCACTTCCAGGCAACAAGCTCATTTTCTGCTCCTAGGTAGGCAAAAATCCCAAGTCATTACCCCCATTGTCATTGTCACTCCGATATATCTCAGCCCAAAATTCAGATCATCTCAAGGCAAGTCCTGCTGTCCTTCCTTACAACTTCCTTGTCCTAGATGTCCTTTGAGCACCCTCTCTATGCAAGATCCCTGCATGCAATAAATCGGAAAGGCTTTTCTTCACTTCATGAAAGACGAAAGACCAACGTGGTGTGGCTTGGCCACAGTGGCCCAGCACTTAGACTAAAGAGGAAGGAAAGTGGCAGGTGATATGGAAAAACTCTCCTCTCTAGAAGAAAACAGAACGCGTCTAAGGGCAGACGTTGGAGCATTAAAATACTTCCAGCTGCAAATCACAGAAACCCAACACAACATTTCCTCAGGGACCCTGGCCTGGGGTGTGGCCCAAAGCTTCACACAGGAAATGCATAAGAAACCTGGCAGCAAACTGTGTGCTTTGGGGCTCTCGTCCCAGCCCCTCTCCCTGTGCCTGAGCTGTTCTCTTCCCCCAGCCTCTTCTGTTTCCTGAACCCACACGGCAGGAAACATGGCAGCCCAGGGCCACCATCACTCACAGCACCCGGGTCTGCACACTACAGGTCAGCCCCTCAAGTTCCAAATTCTGTGGAAGGGCTGTGATTGGCCCAGCCTGGCTAGCTGCTCTCCTATACAGGCCATTCTGGATCCGGTGTCCAGCTGTGGTCAAGGGCTAGCGGCGTCTGGTCTTAAAGTCCTGGGAATTGGCATTAAGCAGGAACCACTCCTAGGTATTCCTGCAGTGTGTCCTACAACTGGCCATGAACTTCTGAATTGAAAGTTTTCGGTGTGAACACAAGTTTTCAATTCACCTGGGTAAATACCTAGGAGTGGGATTGCTGGACTGTACGGTAAACGTATAACTTTATAAGAAGCTACCAGAGCTCACTGAAGAAGAAATGGATAAAGCAGATAGTTCTCTATCTATTAAAGAAATTGAATTTTTCATGAAAACTTTCCAACTAAGAAAGCTTCATACCCAAATGGTTTTATTGGTGAATTCTACTAAATAATCAAAGAAGAAATCATGTCAATCCTACACAACCTTTTCAGGAACATAAAATAGGAGGGAAACTTCCCAATTTGTTATATGAGACTAGATTTATCCTGATACCAAAATCAGAGAAAGACTTTACAAGAAAAGAAATATGCCATCCACAGATGCAAGATTCCTCAGCAAAACAGTAGCAAATTTAGTCCAGCAATGTATTAAAAAGATACTGTATCACAACTAAATGGAGTTTATCTCAGGATTGCAAGGCAGGTTCAACACTGGAAAATCAGTCTGTGTAATTTGTCAAAAACCCATAGATCTGCATACCACAAAGAGTAAATTTTACTGTGCGCAAATTTTTAGAAATCACCCAGAATGCCAGGGGACTCCAAGACAGAATGCACACAGTGACAAAGGAACCTGTTTACAAAGGGATGGCTTAAGCTCGCTCAACCTGGTGAAGAAGGGAGGAGCTAAGACAGTGTTTTGACTAGATTCTCTAAGAAGAAAGAAAGAATGACATGTAAACTTGTGCTGTGGCTGGCAAATTTGTTTCTCAAACAGATCCAGGCTACGAATTCCAAAGCTATTTTACATGTACAATAAAGCTGAACAAATAAATAGATATTTGGAGGTGATATTGGAGATAATAGGTTTTTCACTGACTGAGAAAGAAGTTACAAAAGAAAAAAAAAAGCGGGGCGGGGGGCAATGCCAGAATGAACACCGTGGTGCTGGATTGGAGTCAGAAATATCAGTATGGGGCGCCTGGGTGACTCAGTTGGTTAAGTGACTGCCTTTGGCTCAGGTCATGATCCTGTACCCCTCAATCGAATCCCGCATCGGGCTCCCTGCTCAGCAGGGAGTCTGCTTCTCCCTCTGACCCTCCCCTCCTCGTGCTCTCTCTCTCACTCTCTCTCTCAAATAAATAATAAAATCTTGAAAAAAAAAGAAATATCAGTATGAACTCATTTGCTTAAGTATGTACACAGACAGAAATAGAGATATGGGTATTTGCATGTTTATAATACATACATAGAATCCTCTAGCTCAGGGCCCCTGGGTGGCTCAGTAGGTTAAGCCTCTGCCTTTGGCTCAGGTTGTGATCCCGGGGTCCTGGGATCAAGCCCTGCATTGGGCTCCTTGCTCTGTGGGGAGCCTGCTTTTCCCTCAGCCCTGCCCCATTTCCCCCGACCCCACTCATGCTTTGTCTCTTAAATAAATAAATAAAATCTTAAAAAAAAAAAAAAAAGAATTCTCTAGCTCACTGAGAGAGCCTAGAAGCAGTGACACCCCAGTAGCAGAAATCACTCCCAGCACCCAGATCTTGATTTCTAAATGCTCTTCTCTCATATAAGGAACCAGGGATTTGGGGAGAAGAGGTTGATTCTAGGACCAGGACAGAGAATACACAGGTGAGCTGGGAAAGCCAGAAAATAATATAGTGCTAAAAAAACAAATCAACCAACCAACCTGTATGACATGCTCCCCCAGCCTACTTATGAGAAAACATCAGACAAATCTAAATTGAGGGACATTCCACAAAATACCTGACCAGTACTCTTGAAAAGTGTCAAAATCATGAAAGACGAAGTCAATGAAGACTGAGAAGCAATCACGTATCGGAGGAGACTAAGGAGACGCGAAGGCTACGTGCAATGTGGGATCCTGGATTGGATGCCAGAACCAAAAGTGGACATTAGTGAATGAAAGTCTGGAATTTAGTTAACCAATGTTAATGTCATTTTGATAAACGTACCATGATTATGTAATATGTTAATATCACTGGCGCTGAGTAAAGAGGACATAGGAACTCTCCGTACTATTTTTGCAACTCTCCGTACTATTTTTGCAACTCTCTGCAAGTCTAAGATTATTTCAAAATAAAAAGTCTCTTTAAAAACACAAACAGAGTGGGGCGCCTGGGTGGCTCAGTTGGTTAAGCGTCTGCCTTTGGCTTGGGTCATGATCCCAGGGTCCTGGGATCCAGCCCCACATTGGGCTCCTGCTCAGTGGGGAGCCTGCTTTTCCCTCTCCCTCTGCTGCTCCCCTTCCTTGTGCTCTCTCTCTCTCTCTCCTCTCCCATCAAATAAACAAATAAATAAAATCTTTTAAAAAATAAAAACACAGGGGCGCCTGGGTGGCACAGCGGTTAAGTGTCTGCCTTTGGCTCAGGGCGTGATCTTGGCATTATGGGATCGAGCCCCACATCAGGCTCCTCTGCTATGAGCCTGCTTCTTCCTCTCCCACTCCCCCTGCTTGTGTTCCCTCTCTCGCTGGCTGTCTCTATCTCTGTCGAATAAATAAATAGAATCTTAAAAAATAAAAAATAAAAACACAAATAGAAACCAGTACACACTTATTAGAATGGCTAAAACAAAAATATTGGCGATACCAAATGCTGACGAAGTTGCAGGGCAACTTGAATTCTCAGAATTGCTGACGTGGCGCTATGGAAAACAGTGTGCAGTTTCTCATAGTTTCTCACCCTATGACTCAGCCATCCCACGTGTAGGTATTTACCCTGGAGAAATGAAAACTTAGGTATACACATATCTGTATTTGAATATTTATAGCATTTTATTCATAATGGCCCCAAACTGGAAATAACCCAAATCTCTTTCAACAAGATAAGCTGTGGTACACTCCAAAGTGGAATATTACCCAGCAGAAAACGAGAAACAAACTACCGGTACACAAAACATGGATGAATCTCAAAATGGATAAAAGAACCCAGACTCAAAAGGGTACACACTGTATGAGTCCCTCTGTGACACTCTCGACAGACAAACCTGTGATGGACAGGACCTCAATGGTTTCCAGAGGCTGGGATTTTGGAAGCGCTAACTCCTAAGGGGTTAACTACAAGGGATTTGGGGAACTGATGAAACTTCTTTATCATGATTGTGGCAGTGGTTTTACGACTTTATGCATTTGTCAAAACTCAAAACTACACAGACACAAAAGGTGAATTTTGTTATATGTCAACTACTTTTAAATTTTAAAATTTGTCTAGTATATATAAAGCCAAAGCCCTCTTGACACCTCATCCCAGTCTTCTCCTTACCTTTCCAGAAGTAACCACTAAAATGAATTTGACATAGGTTTTTTTTACATACTTATATGTTTACCCATAGAAAACACAACATTTGTGGGTTTTTTAAGCACAATAAACACGATCACATTGCATGTATCTTTCTTCCTCTACTTTCTTCCCTCAGCAGTCGAGGGGATTTTCAAGGGTCCCTTCAGAAGCTCTGTGAAGTCATTCGGGAGCAGATGCTGTGTCCCCAGGACCATGAGAGGACACTGTGAGCTCCATCCACCCTCCTTCCTGGTAAGGGCATCTATAGTTACCTCTGGGCCCTCAACACCCTGGGGGACTCAGCCCAGGGGGTAAGTGGAGCTGGCCAGCTCCCCCCAACCACGTCTCAGGGACCTGCCCGCATGGCCTGAGCCAATCACTGCACATTTTATATTCCTCCCCCTGATCTCAGAGAACACAGTCAAGAAGAACTCTGCTCTCAAGACTCAGCCCAAGATTTCGGAGCCCTGGGGAACCTCTCCACCCTGAGCCGCCAGGGCAGTGGGCTGTCAGTCTGGACCACCCGATGAGGAGGCAACTGCAAGGGAAGCAGAATCAGGGGCTGGAGAATGAGCTAATAGGTCCTGAAAACATTGCTGGAGACTATGGAGCCCCGCCCCCCCCAACCGGAAGCCAGCACCACCCTTGAACTTCCCAGTGTCAGGAGCCAGTAAAGGTCTCTTTTTCCTCAGCTGGAGGAATCCTGAGGAGCAAGCGTGCCCATGCACCAACCGCAGAGCCCGAAACTGAGCATTGGCGGCAGGTCACCTGTCCCCCTGCCAAGAGGAGCCTGGCGTCCGGCCCTTCCCACGGGGCTTGGGTTCTGCAAGCTGCCACAGATGAAAAGATGCGACAATAAAATACATATGCCATATCATTGAGGTTGGTTGCAAATAGAAAATCCGGCATTATCTCAAAATTACCGGGAGACATTGTACATGTGTATGTGGCTAATAGGTTACCACTTGCTGGCTACACATTTGTTCGTTTTAGAAGGTAAGGAATAAAGACCATACTAAGCATAACAGCCGGCCTCTTCGTTTGTTTACCTGCAATCCCATTTTGAAATGCTGTTGATCTACAATCAATTCTTAGCTCAATAATGAGACTGTATACGGTCTAGAAACATTTGTCTGCAAAAAGCCGAAGGAACTTCTTGGCTGGTCCTGCGGGACCCTCTCTGCGTCCTCAGACCTAGCCAGCCTGCATCAAAACAACGTCTTTATGATTATTATATCCGTTTTCCATGTGCAGAAACCGAGTCACAGAGAGGCTGAGAAACGTGCCCCATGTTTATCATTGGCAACAAATACACACAGCCTGTATGTACATGGCAAAGCAGCCTGGTTCCAGAGTCTGTGTTCTTACCCATTACACGACACAGCTTCTCGTATATTTCAGTCTATTTCTTATTTGAATTTTCATCGTAAGAATTTACTAGTATGATTGTATCATTTTAAAACTTTATTTAAATCATAGTTCTGTGATCTAATCAAGATCATTCACTCAACATTATCAAAGGAGTCACCAACCAATGAAAATGGAGCTGTCACCATAATTCAGAGAAGTTGTCCCATTGAGGGGAAATCCTGGCAACCCCAAACACCCTCCAACACTCTCACTTATCCTGTCTCTATTAAAACCCTTTGAGGCCCCAAAGCTTTTGCATTAAAATGGTGGTTTCACAATCTTTTTCATCTTGAGGTCTCTTTGCACTCTTTTTTTGGTTAAAACTTTAATATATTTTTTATTCATTTTTGAAATTCTTTATTTTTTATATTTTTTATTTAAATGCAATTTAGTTAACATATAGTGTATTCTTAGTTTCAGGGGTAGAATTTAGTGATTCAGCAGTTGTGTATAACACCCAGTGCTCATTGCATCAAGTGCTCTCCTTAATGCCCATCACGCAGTTACGCCATCCCCCCACCCATCTCCCCTCCAGCAACCCTCAGTTTGTTCCCTATAGTTAAGAGTCTCTTATGGTTTGCCTCACTCTCTGTTTTTTATCTCATTTTGTTTTTCCTTCCCTTCCCCTAGGTTCATCTGTTTTGTTTCTTAAATTCCATGTATGAGTGAAATCATATGGTATTTATCTTTCTCTGACTGACTTATTTCGCTTAGCATAATACCCTCTGGTTCCATCCACATCATTGTAAATGGCAAGCCATTTTTGATGGCTGAGTAATATTCCATTATAGATATCTTGTTATATATATATTATGTTATATATAATATGTATATAGCACATCTTCTTTATTCATCTGTTGATGGATATCTGGCTCTTTCCACAGTTTGGCTCTTGTGGACATTGCTGCTATAAACATTGGGGTGCAGGTGCCCCTTCAAATCACTATTTTTGTATCCTTTGTATAAATACCTAGTAGTACAATTGCTGGGTGTAGGGTAGTTCTATTTTTAACTATTTGGGGAACCTCCATACTGTTTCCCAGAGTGGCTGCACCAGTTTGCATTCCCACCAAGAGTGTAAGGGGGTTCCCCTTTCTCCGCATCCTCGCCAACATCTGTTGTTTCCTGAGTTGTTAATTTTAGCCATTCTGACCAGTGTGAGGTGGTATCTCACTGTGGTTTGAGTTGTATTTCCCTGATGCTGAGTGACGGTGAGCATTTTTTCACGTGCCTGTTAGCTGTTGCACAGCAAAGGAAACAATCAACAAAACTAAAAGGCAACCTACCAATTTTTAAAAGTCATGTGTCCACAAATGCCTACCATGTTTCAAGCACCATTAGGTGCTGGGGGCACAGAGGTAATATGGTCACATAGGCATATGCGCCCCCCCCCCGCATTAGGGCTTAATTTTATTTGAGGAGACAGACAATAGACAAATAAGACAAGTTTAGACTATGAAAAGGCTATTAAAGGAAATAATCAGTATAATGTACTGGAGGCTAGCCTGGGGGAGGCAAGGACTCCTATACAGAGAATGGTGAGGGGAGGCCTCCCAAGGAGGTGATACCCTTAATGGAGGCCAGAAAATGAGGAAGACCCATTATTCCTGCGAAGGGCCCAGGAAACAGCATTCCAAGCACAGGACACAGAAAGTACAAAGGCCCTGCGGCAGAAATAGCATGGCATTTTTAAGGAATGGGAGGGGTAGACTTAACCCTAGCCCTGTTTCTCTTTTCTGGCTTTGCTCACTGCCTAAGGGTGCTCACCCAATCCGATGGCTTCAAAGTCGTCTGTTGCACGCAGGAGGTGAATCCGACTCTTAGGAACACAGGCTGATGCCCTAACAGCCATCTCTACGGCTCCTTGGGACTGCCCTGTTGCTTCTGAGATGAATTTTGTTGAGTCTGACCTGAAGGGTAACTGTTCAAAATTCCAATGCCTCCCTGCACCGCCAGGGACTCCAGTGCAATTGCTCTGGGTCAGGCCCCCCAGCCCCGTATCTGTGCAGCAGCCAGAACCCCAGGCCTCAGGGGTCTGCCTCCCTCCTGGCCCCCTGGAGATATCGGCTCTGACTCGCCGAATGACCGTCCCCTTCCCAGAGTTTTCATCCTTCCAGAAGCCCCAGGGGCACGCTGGGCGGATTCAACTTGGACCTCGCCAGGGGCGTCTGTGAAATGGGTGACAGCGATCGCACGGCACGAAATGGGGCTCCGTCGGCAGGTCCGGGAGAGGAGGTCGGAGGAGGAATGGCCCAACGCAGCAGAGGGGAACGCTTGTCCTCGCCCGCCCCGGCCGCGGACGCCACAGCCGGCGGAGACCCGCGGTAAGGCCGCGGCAGAGGGCTGATTAAACTGGCTTCTCAGGCTCACCCTCAGAGACCCAAAGTGAGGAGGGGCCGGGTAGGAAAGCAGAGCAAAATTGTGCACGGGTAAAAAGAGAGCCGGGACGCTCGGTTGAGGCACCGCTGGGATTCGAACCCAGGATCTCCTGTTTACTAGACAGGCGCTTTAACCAACTAAGCCACGGCGCCGCCCGCAGGAATACCGCGCGAATCTGCTCCCCATCACCATTTATTCCATCGGCCGTGCGCATGCGCACGAGTTTTGTCAGCAGCAGGCGCATGCGTGGTGTCCGGCTCTGCTCACGCGCGCGGCTGAAGTGAAGGAGTTGTATACGAAAGCCGGAAATTCCGGGAGCTGGTGGTGTGCGAGACGCCGGCGGGCTGGTCTTTCCGGTCTCTGTGGTGTCTGCCCCCAGGCGCGGAGCCACGGTGGCCCGGTGTTTGGGCCTTCTGCCCTCCAGACCTGGTGCAGGAAGCCCCCCCAGGCCGTCCGGCGAGGCCGAGCCCCGAGTGTCCTGTCGGGGCGCACACCCCGCCGTGGCTCCGCTGTGAGCATGCAGCGCAGCCATCGCACCGGCGCCCTCGGCCCGGGATGCGGCGGCTCTCCGGACGCGCGCTCGGAGTCGGCGGCTCACCCGCCCTGGGGGCGCCTCCGGCCGCCTGGCGAGACCGGACTTTCCGTTGTGCAGCTTCTCCCGCCCACCCTGAGCTGGGGGCGAGGCCGGGGCACCGCGGGCGCCTGAGCTGGCCCTGAGCGATCGGGAGCTTCGAGGGGGAAGGTTTGCGCTCCGGAGCAAGCGGGGCCCTCCCCACCCAGACTTCCTGCCTGCTGCTTGTGGGTCTCCTCTCCCGGACACGGCAGCCACCTTGTCCCAATACTTGTTAGAGGGCCTGTGAGCAACAGAAAAACCCAACACTGCTAACCCTGGATCCACAGCAATGTAAGTCTCTGCAAATATGTGGGCACAGGAAGAGTCGCTCCGCTATTACCTGTAATAGCAAAACCCGAGAAACAACCTGTGTGCCCATCAGTGGGGCTCTTTTGGCACCTGCAGCCCGGCCGTGCCCCACAGGGGGGGTTGGGGGGAACCACTTAGCCATAGGACTTCTCTTGAAATACAGCCCAGGCGCAGAGGACGCAGCGTAGAGCTCTGACAAGTTCAAACATCACTGATGTGAATAAATGCAGACATCCTGAACAGCCCCCTCCTGTCTGACCAATCACCAGGGTTATGGCGGAGGAGGGCAGCACCGAGCCCGGGACCTGCCCAAATAATGACTACCGGCTTATGGTGCTCCGGGGCAGAGTTATTGATGCCAGTCAATTGACATGAAACAAATCAGGTCTGCAATTAAGTTTTTAGAACAAACCAAAGGGCATACTCATGATTGACAGAAATCATGTGAGCTGTACCAGATGGGAAAGGGAGCCCGTCCTGTCTGGTAACTGAAGCCTTTGTGCCTTCTGAAGTAACTGATTTATGGAGTGTGTGGTGTGCTCTGGAAGCAGGAAGAGGGCTGTACGTCTGCCTGGGCATTCCGGAAATGGAGAAGTCTGGGGTGGAGAGCATGAAACATTCTGTGATGGCAGTGCCCTCCACCCACCTGCCTAACCAGACCTTCCTCTGGCCTGGGTCGATGGCCATCTGGGAACATGAGCCAGGGAGGCACCCACAGTGCCTTGCCATATAGACAGCCTCCTCCACAGAGGGGTCCCCACACATCTTCCTATTCATTTGACAAAGCTTTCCTCAGGAGCTGCGGGTGCTGCCCTGGCTGCCTCACAGGGCAACACCAGAGTCCAGAATGTGATCTAAAAAGGAGACAGAATGAACACCAAGACAGAAAGCTTAGAAGTAGCAAAAATGCTTCTAGAATTCACATGCACACTTGTTCTCTGAAGGAATCTAGATTTATTCTGCATGAAAACTAAAAACAGTGTTTGATCCCCAGGGTGCTGTGGAGCTGAGGCCGTGACCCTGCCCCAGTCTGACACGCCCGCCCAGCCAGGTTCGGGCCTTAGAGAAAGGTTCCTTCAGAGCCCCAAAACCTGTGTCACAGGCGACCTGTGCTCAAGTCAGTCAACAGGCCCAATGGCCATCAGTCATCTGCACCTGGGCTGTACTCCCGTGACATTGAGTCTTCCCCTCCTGACGATGAGGAGGCCTCTGTGGACGAGTCTTTTGCATCCATCCGGCAGAACACACATTTGGTGACTGTTTCAGAAAAGATGTCACTTTCGTAGATGGAGAAAGGCCTGTCACATACTTCACACTGACATGAATAAAAAGAGCAAAAGGTAGTGCTGATCAGAGGGGACCAAGGCATCCAGGTAGAATTCTCCCACCAGATCCAACCCCCTCTGGCTGGGCCAAGGCAAGAGCTGCCTCTCCTCTCTGTGGTCTCTGACCCCACAAGAGTGGAAATTGCAGTCCGCTGAGAGAGAAGGCACACAGGCTTCTCCCTCTCTTCCCCCGCAGAAGCTATGCAGCTGCTACCAGCTCATCCCCTCCTCTCGGAATCCTGGGGGCAGGCGTGGCAAGCTGCTTGACAGTGGAGAGGACAGGGGGCAGGTATCTACCCCATCTTCTGCCCTTTGCAGAGCACAGCTGTGGGGCCCAGTTGCTATCCTAACTCCCTGACATCCTGGGGACCTAACTTACAGAACCATGAGAAGTAGGCGAGATTTCTAAACAAAGCAGTAATTTTTACCAGATGATGAAGGTGCTGAGCTTTCTCCTCCATCTCAGCCTGTTTCTGGCCGAGGCACACGGAGAACAGGGGATACGGTGGCACAGCTCACCCGCCAGATCTGCTTCCCACAAACAAGTGAGCAACACCCCAGGGCAGGCTGTCAGGCTATGGGCAGGGCTCTCAGGGACACCTGCCACAGCACCATCCCCCTGCAAGACGGCATGCCCCTACCCTGGCACACCAAGCCCCTGTGCTTTGCCACCTTTGCCCAGTCAGGGCACTAAGGCCTGCGGGAGAGGCAGCCACGCCCCACCCAGGGCAGGCCCTCTGGGAAATCTGGCTTCTGAGGTTTCTTATTTTGATTTTGAGCAAGACAAATGCAGAGGGCTCATCTTTGGAACAGCCTCAAGTACATCTCTTTCTTTTCTTTGTTTTGCAAGAAAGAAATTTTGTCCTTTACCTACCTTACTCTATAGCGAAATTACCCGTGGCCCAACCGCAGAACGGCAGGGCTCAGAGGAGGCAGCTCCTGGGGGCCCTGTCCCAGGTGGCAGGTGGAGGACACGGGCAAGCACTGCTCTGTCGCTAGTCGGCTTCTAGGGCTGAAGGGCCAACATGGCCACACAGGCCACGAGGACCAGCTGGCCACAAAGACAAGGTCCATGTTGGTCCCACCCCTCATCTCCCTGCCCTGCAGTGCTGTTCCAAATTAGCCATTCCCAGCAGTGACTCCCAGCTGGGCCTTCTAAGAGGAGATGAACGTAGGTGGTTCCAGGGAAGGAGGACTCAGAGGACCCAGCATAGACTCCTCAAGCCTCTCAAGGTGTAGCCAAGTGTCTATACTGCTAGGCACTCATAGGGATTGGCCTCCAGTACCCAGTGATAGACTCTGTGGCCAGCCCTGGTGACACCTGGTGAAGCAGATGTGCCCACCCTACCACCACCATCCTCCACTAGAGAAAAACAGGGACCTAAGCCGCTTCCATGGGAAGGCCCTGGGGCACTGGCCAAGGGGTCTGCTGCTGAAGCATAGGAGGCCAGTGCCATGTCCAGCTGTGTGCCTCGCCATGATCCTCGGACTCGTTTCACTCCTCAAACACCCCAGGCTCCCTCCTGCCTCAGAGTCTCCAACTGGCTCTTCCTGCTGCTGGGAAGTCCTTCCCCTAAACATCTGCACAGCTCACTCCCTCACCACCTCAGGTCTTTAACAGATGTTAACCTTCTCAGTGAGACCTATCCTGGCCACCCTTTAAAGTGTGACCAGCAGGGGCACCTGAGTGGCTCAGTGGGTTGAGTGGCTGACTCTTGATTTCTGCTCAGGTCATGTTCTCAGTGTCCTGGGATCGAGCCCTACGTTCAGCTACCCACTCAGAAGGGATTCTGCTTGAGGATTCTCTCTCTCCCTCTTCCCCTCCCCCCACCTGCACACTCTCTTTCTCTCTCTCTCAAATTAATAAAGTGTTGCCAGCATTCCCACCCATTCCCCTTCCCTATGTTATTTTTCTCCAAGTTATTTATCACCATGTGACATACAACATATTTTTCTTCTTTATTCATAGTCTCCCCTTTCAGAACACAAGTTCCCTCAGGGCAAGAATTTCAGTCTGTTTGTTCGTGCTTTTATCCCCAGTTGCCCAATAAATGTTGGTTCAAAGAATAAATTCATTTGTGGAGGAAACTAATGAAAGCCTTCATTGAGCTTAATATTACCCAGTACCAACCTGTTTCACCTTTAAGCCCACGGCCTTTTTGTACTCGATTACCAAAGGAATTTGGTCAATTTCTTCAATATTCCATAGTCTCATGGTTTTGTCCTAAAACAAGTTAAACAGCAAACCAGCAGTCACAAGATGGGCTCCTTCAGCTGGGAGGCCCCAGGAAGGTGCATTGCATCCAGGTTACAATCTGAAGAACCCCAACCTGCAGAGGAGCAGAATGAGGGTGACCAATTGTTGTGGTTTCTCCAGGACCATCCCGCCTTTAGTACTGTAAGCCCATATCCCAGCAAACCCATCCCAGGGTGCAGAAAGTCCCACTTCTCAGCAATGGATATGGAAGTTTGAGGGGAAAGGACAAAATCCGTACAGTGGCCCCCAAAAGAGGAGCTGAAAGCAAAACTATTTCTAATGACAAATGGATATGCACAGATACGTGATCTACCTTCCATAGTCGCTATCCGTTTTCCATGACTTGCAGTTCACAGTAAGTCCCAATAATGGGTCATCTATTACCGTGATTCACTCCACTTGATGTGATCTAAGTATCCAGAGTAACTGCATTGTAATCACAAGTGTTAATGGCCTGCCTTTGGTTTTACCTATGCAACTGGTGTGCTGTGTTTCAAGATATTGCTAGTAAAATTTTTAACATTGTGAATATTATCATGTTTTCTAAGAGTTCAAGTCATGAAAATGAGATAATTACAAGACCAATGCCAACATGACACAGACATCACCGGAAGCGGGAGCTAAGCAGCTGTGTTTAATGACAGATGGACAGACAAATAAAACTAGGCTGGGAGCAGGGGCGGGGTGGTAAATAGCCAGAACACATCGTACTGCAGGATATGAAGAAACGAATGTGGAATTGGGTATGTTGGAGAAGAGAATGTGAAAGTACACGTGGACACTGAGTCTCACAAGCCTGGTATGAGATGGGCAAGTTCTAAATCAGTTTTTTCATATTCCAAAAAGACACCAATGTGAAAGAAAATGAAATGTAAGCCATCCGGATTGGGAAAAAAAGTAAAACTATCTCTATTTAAAGATTACATAACCTTGTATACAGAAAATCTTGAAGAATCAACTAAAAAACTATTAGAACTGGGGGTGCCTGGGTGGCTCAGTCGTTAAGCGTCTGCCTTCAGCTCAGGGTGTGATCCCAGAGTCCTGGGATCGAGCCCCACGTCAGGCTTATCCGCTGGGAGCCTGCTGCTTCCTCTCCCACTCCCCCTGCCTGTGTTCCCTCTCTCGCTGGCTGCCTCTCTCTCTGTCAAATAAATAAATAAAATCTTTAATAAAAAAAAATATTAGAACTAATAAAGAAGTTCAGAAGGGTTGCAGGATACAAAATCAATACACAGAAATCTATTGTATTTTTATACACTTGCAATGAACAATCTGAAAGTGCAATCAAATAAGCAATTCCATTTAGAATAGCGTCAAAAAGAAGAAAATGTTTAGTAATAATTTCAACAAAGGAAATACAAAACTTAGAGACCAAAAACTAAAAAAAAAAAATATATTGTTGAAAGAAACTAAAGATGTAAATGAATAGAAAGCTATCTCATGATCAATAGATCAGAAAACAATGTTGCTAAAATGAGAATAATACCCAAAATGTTCTATAGATTCAACATAATCTTTATGAAAACCCCTGATGACTTCTTTGCAGAAATAAACACACTGATCTTAAAATTCATGCGGAAATCCAAGGGAGTCAGAATAGCCAAAATAGACTTGAACAAGAACAATAATATTGGAGGACATATACTTCCCTATTTCAAAACTTACTACAAAGCTGTAGTAATCAGGAGAGTGTAGTACGGGCATAAGATAGACACAGAGGTCAACAGAATTGAGAAACTAAAAATAAAACCTCAGTTATGCTCAATGGATTTTTGACAAGGGTGCCAAGAGCTAAAACTGCGAAACTCTTAGAAGAATACATAGGGGTAAATATTGGTGACCCAGGATAAGACAATGGTTTCTTCAATCTGACACCAAAAGCACAGGCAACGAAAGAAAAAAGCAGAAAAACTGGATCTCATCAAAGTTAAAAACTTATGCTTCAAAGGATATGCATCAAGAAAGTGAAGATCTACAGATGGCCGATAATCACATGAAAAGATGCTCAACATCATTAGCCATCAGGGAGATGCAAATTAAAACTACAAGATCCCACTTCACCACCATCAGGAGGACTACAATCAAAAAGATAATAACAAGACTGGAGAGGCTGTGGACAAATTGGATCCCTCCTGCACTACTGGTGGGAAAGTGAAAGAGTTCAGCACTTTGGAAAACAGTCTGGCGGTTCCTGAAGCGATTAAACGTATAGAGTTACCGTTGTGACCCAGCCGCTCCACTTCTCGGTACCTACTCAAAAGAATAAGACACAGGTGTTCAAACAAAAACTTGTTCCCAAACATTCATAGCAGTATTATTGATGATAGCCAAAAGGAGAAAAGAACCATTCCTGTCACCTGAAGAACGGATAAATGTGATATAGCCATATAATGGAATATGATTCAGCAGTTAAAGGAGATTAAGTGCTTACTTACAGGTTACAGCATAAATAGATCTCGAAAACGTTATGCTAAGTGAAAGAGACCAGTTACAAAGGGCCATATCTTGTATGATTACATGTAAATGAAAGGTCCATAATCAGAAAATTAGAAACAGTAATAGACTAAATAAAAACTAAAACAGGCACCTGGGTGGCTCAGTTAGGCGTCTGCCTTCAGCTCAGGTCATGATCTCAAGGAGTGCGATTGCTGGATCATATGGTAAGACTATGTTTAGCTTTTATCATATCTGACAAAGGACTAGTACCAAAAATCTATAAAGAAGTCTTAAAACTTAACAATAAGAAAACAAAGAAACCAGTTTAAAAACGGACCAAAGATCTTAACAGGTCCCCTCACCAAAAAAGGCACACAGATGGCAAATACACATGTGAAAGATGTTCCACGTCATATGGCATCAGGGATTTGCACACTAAAATAACAGTAAAATAACATTATGCACCTATTATAATGGCCAAAATCTGGACCGTGGACAACAATAATGTTAACGAGGACGGGGAGCAACAGGAACTCTCATTCACTGCTGATGAGAATGCACAATGGTACAGCCACCTGGTGGCTTTCCTGCAAATCTAACTCCTTGATATTTATCTAAGGGAATTTAAAACTTACGTCCACACAAAAACCTCCACAAGGATGTTTAAAGCAGCTTTATTCATAATTGCCAAAAGGTGGAAGCAACGAAGATGTCTTTCAGTAGAGGAACGGGTAAACTGTGGTACAACCAGACAGTGGACTAGTATTCAGTGCTAAAAAGAAATGAGCTATTAAGCCAAGAAAAGACATAGAAGAACCTTAAATGCATATTACTAAATGAAAGAATCAGTGTGAAAAAGGCCATATACTATATGCATCCAACTATATAACATTCTGGAAAAGGTAAAACTATGGAGACAGTGAAAAGATCAGCGATTTCCCGGGGTTTGGGGAGGGAGAGATGAATAGGTGGGACGTGGGATTTTTAGGGCAGTGGAGCTGTTCTGTATGATACTATAATGGTGGATACATGTCATTATACACTTGTCCAAACTCCTAGAATGTACACCAAGAAGGGTGACCCTTAATGTAAACTGTGGACTCCAGATTATAATGTGTCCGTGTAGGTTCACCAGTTATGCTAAACGTCTCACCTGGTGGGAGACATTGATAATGGGGGAGGGCCATGTATTTGTGGGAGCAGGGAGTATATGAGAAATCTCTGTACTGCCTTTCAATTTTGCTACAGACCTAAAAGTGCTCTAAAAATACAGAGTAGGGGTGCCTGGGTGGCTCAGTTGGTTAAGCGTCCAACTCTTGATTTTGGCTCATGTCATGATCTCAGGGTTGTGAGATCTGATCCCTCATGGGGCTCTGAGCTCAGCGCGGAGCCTGCTTGGAATTCTTTCTCCCTCTCCCTCTGCCCCTCCCCTCACTCGTGCTCTCTCTCTTTCAAATAAAATATTATTCAGGCATCAAAAAAAAAATGAAATCTTGCCATTTGCAATGATGTGGATGGAACTAGAGGATGTTATGCTAAGTGAAATAAGTCAGTCAGAGAAAGACAAATACCATATGATTTCACTCATGTGTGGGATTTAAGAACCAAAACATGAACATAGGGGAAGGGAAGGAAAAATAAGATGAAATCAGACAGGGAGACAAACTATAGGAGAGTTTAGGAGACAAACTCCTAACTCTAGGAAACAAACTGAGGGTTGCTGGAGGGGTGGTGGGTGGGGCAATGGGGTAACTACGTGATGGGCATTAAGGAGGGCACGTGATGGAATGAGCACTGGGTGTTATATGTAACTGATGAAAGTAATCATAAGTATTATTAGTACCTATGAAACTAATAATAAATATCTTTTTAAAAATAGAAAAATAAAAACACAGTCTATTAAAAAGAAAAGTAGATTAGGGGCTGCCTAGGGCTGGGAGGGATAGGGAGATTGGAGGTCATGGCAAGTGGTACGGGGTTTCTGTGGGGGGTAATATGTTCTAAAATTGATTGTGGGGATGGACGCACAATTCTGTGTAATAAGAAAAGCCATGGGGTTGGGGGGTTGGAAAGGCCACTGAATTGTACATTTTAAGTGTATGAATTGTATGGTAAGTGGATTATATCTTAATAAAACTGTTAAAGAGAAAAAAAGGACACTTTGACGGTTTCTTACAAAGCCAAACATATATAGTCTTACCATGTGATCCAAGAATCATACTCTTTGATATTTACCCAAAATGTCTTGAAAACTCATGGCCACACAAAAACCTGCACGCAGATGTTCACGGCAGCTTTATTCATAATTACCCGAAACTGGAAGCAATCAAGATGTCCCTCAATTAAGAGAAAGGAAAAACAAACCGTGGTACATCCAGACAATGGAATATTATTCAGCGATTTTAAAAACTGAGCTGTCAAGTCATGAGGAGACAGGGAGGACCCTTAAATGCGTATTGCTAAGTGAAGGAAGCCAGTCTGCAAAGGCCACAGACCGCATGCATCCGATTATATGGCATTCTGGAAAAGACAGAGCTGTAGACAGTGAAAAGGTGCTGGGGGTTCTGGGGAAGAAGGGGAGGGGTGAATAAGTGGAGCACAGGGAATTTTTAGGGAGTGAAACTATTCTGTATGAAACTGTCATGGTGCATACACTACACGCATTTGGCAAAACCCATACAACACGAAGAGTGAAATGTACACAATGGACTTTAGTTAATAATAATGTATCAATATTGATTCTTCCGTTGGATAAAATATACCACACTTATTGCAAGACATTATTACTAATAGTGGAAACAGGGGAGGGGAAGGGAATATATGGGAACTCTCTGTACTATTAGCCCAACTTTCTGTATACCCCAAACTGCTCTAAACAATAAAATCTATTTTTAAAAAAAGATACCAGTACTCCTGAGACAATAGTAACTGATCAATTAGTTTGGGAATACTGCTCAAATGACCATCCATTATCATATCATTCCTATGATTGTTTTTATGGAATGCAGTGTCCTCAGCAGAGCGATGCCCACCGCCCACAAGTCCACATCCTAATCCCCAGAACCTGTGAATATGTTAGGTGACATAACCAAGGGGAATGAAGGTTGCAGAAGGAATTAAGTTTGCTGATCAGCTGATCTTACAATAGGGAGCTTGTTCTGGGTTATCCAGACAGGCTAGACATAGTGACAAATGTCCTTAAAAGTGGACAACACAGTGAGAGGAATATGTGACTGCAGAAGAAAGGCCAGAGAGATACGATGTTGTTGGCTTTGAAGATGCAAGAATTTCCACAAGCCAAAGAATGTAGGTGGCTTCTAGAAGCTGGAAAGGGTAAGGAAACGGATTATTCCCTAGAGCCTCCGGAAAGGAATAGTCCTGGGGATGCCTTGCTTTTAGCCCAGCAAGAACCTGTCCTACTTCCGTCTCACAGAACTAGAAGATACTCAGTTTTTGCTGTGTAAGGGGCAAAGTGTACGGTAACCTATCATGGCAGCAATAGGAAACTAACACAGAGTCACGTCGCATTCCCTGAATCAGCAGGCAACAGAAGGGGAAAGTGACTACATCTGTGTTGGCCCCTTGCTGTGTGGAGCTGTCAGAGTCCGCCAACAATCACACCTTCCACAGTGTATCAAGTGATTTGCCGAATCCCCGCAACCTCGCCCTTAAATACTTTGACTCAAAAGTTGGGAGTTTCAAATCATCTTGTTGATTTCTATGAAGATTTTAGTGAAAATGCAGAAAGGAGTGTGATTTGCTCACCTGGGATGTTGGGCTTTTTTTTTTTTTTTTTTGAGAGAGAAAGAAAGAGCAGGGGGGTGGGCAGAGGGAGAGGGAGAGAGAGAATCTTTTTTTTTTTTTTTTTAAGATATTTATTTATTTATTTGGCAGAGACAGAGACAGCCAGCAAGAGAGGGAACACAAGCAGGGGGAGTGGGAGAGGAAGAAGCAGGCTCCCAGCGGAGGAGCCTGACGTGGGGCTCGATCCCACAACGCCGGGATCACGCCCTGAGCCGAAGGCAGACACTTAACAACTGAGCCACGCAGGCGCCCCAGGAGAGAATCTTAAGCAGACTCCCCAGTGAGCACGGAGCCGGACTCAGGGCTCGATCCCAAGGCCTGAGCCAAAACCAAGAGTTGGACGCCTAACCGACTGAGCCACTCAGGCGCCCCTGAGGTCTTTCTTAATACAAGTTTTTCGTCGCCTTTCCCCCTCCTCAGAAAGTGCAGAAGCACTTTGTAAAAAGATGACCTTGTAGAAATGGAAGAAGGTGTGTCCTTTAAGATGTACCTCCAAGATGCATGCTATCATTGCCAGCTCTAGAGAAGATATTGAAAATGTGGGCCTGCCATAAAACCGTATTTTTAAACCGTGGCACAAGACCAACGTCCTCTGGTTGTGAAATGCATTGAGGAGGAGCCTGGAGGAAAGGATTACAATGAAATTACAAAGAAAGGCATACCCTGTTTCTCCGATACTGTGTGAGTGTCTTCGAAGAGGCCGCAGTAAACCTAAAGGATAAAGTGACTGTCCCCTGGTTGCAGATTGGGACAAAAATCCGTACAGTGAAAATAGGCTTCATTTTCTTGGAAATAAGACTGCACTTCGGTCTTAAAATGAGAGAGAGAGACATCACCAGGAAACAGCAGTCAGGCCAAACAAGACATTCTCAGGTTCTTTACTGAAACTGTGCCGTATTTGGGATCCAACGTCATTATCACAAGTTCAAATTACCTCTGTGCTTTAAAGCCATTTCCCTGAGAAAGAGAGGCTCCAGATATGATGGCATCTAATGTCCTTCAGAGCCTTTTACAGTAATAGCCACCTTCGACACGGCTGGCCTGCACGATGCAATTCTTGTGCCAAGGGACCCGGCTGACTGACAAAATGCCTCAGCCTGAGTCCCTTCGGACAGCTCTGGAGAGCGGGAAGTGAATTCCTGCAAACCTAAAAACCTGCGAGGTCTGGTGAGTAAAACCCTGAGTATTCCCCGATCGGCAGCCTGTGCTGAGAGGATGTTTAGCCTGATGGCATCCCCATGGGCTGACGCAGGAACTGGTGAGAAGTGGGCTTGATAAGAGCAGAGCTGCAGGCCCAAGTGGATTTCACATTTGTCAGTATTTTGGTTACTGCCACCTCAGAGAAAAGAAGGGCGTGCCGAGGCTGCGGCAGTCCAGAGAACACAGGGTACCCCTAAACACAGGCCATGTTATATGTCAGTTATAGCTCAAGAAAGCTGGGGAAATAAATTCATAAATAAATACAAGTAACATTTAGTCAATCGTACTGTATTTGTATTCTTTAAGTCTTACATTTCCGTATCTTAAGCACACATGATAATATAGCCTACAACATTTAAATATCCAATGAAGACTTTTTTTAAAGTCTAAATACATTGCCATAAGAAAGAAACATTATAAAATATTTTTGTATTTTTTAAACATATTTGTTTAATTAGTCCTATTATTAATTACTACTAATTGCTGCCGTTAAGTAGTCCAATTACTACTGTTCCGGTACTAGCATTTACGTAACAGAGAAGTAAAAAATACAGAGTGAGACGTGCATTTCAAATAAACATGCATTTTTCTTATTTTGGTTTGCACTTTTACTTTTTTCCAGCTTTACTGAGATAGAGTTGTCATAACCATCTTTCATACTTTTTTTTTTTAAGATTTTATTTATTATTTATTCGACAGAGATAGAAACAGCCAGCAAGAGAGGGAACACAAGCAGGGGGAGTGGGAGAGGAAGAAGCAGGCTCATAGCGGAAGAGCCTGATGTGGGGCTCGATCCCATAACGCCGGGATCACGCCCTGAGCTGAAGGCAGACGCTTAACCGCTGTGCCACCCAGGTGCCCCCATCTTTCATACTTTTATGTTAAAATAGTAACGCATAGGCACAGAACTTTAATTGTGTGTTCTCTTATTACAGTATTGGGGTCGGGTGTGGCAGTATCTGGGTTGGCTCTCTAACAAGTTGGTCATGGTAGGCCGAGTCTTGCCCACAGTCCCATGCATCTGGAAATGCCCAGACTAGAGAATGACACGGCCCTCGGGATACCCTGGGCTAGCTCTTCTGTGCCATTGGCATGGGAATTTCAGGATGTAGTGATGCAGAGAGGGAAGACCCACGTGGGAGCTCAGGGTGATCTCTGCTTGCTAATGAGCTGACACCTTCCCCCTGCCCCGAACCCCCCCCCCCCCTTTTGGCTCCATCACTCACTGGTCTGGGCATGCCCTTGCTCCAACAAAGCTTAAATGTCAGTGGTTGCAGACACAGAAATCCCTGGCAACTCCCCACCTGAGCAGACATAAGGACCTGCCTCCCAGGTTCCCAGCCAGCTCCCTGCATGGAGGATGGCCTGGCGTGGGGGAGGGGGGTGCCCTCAGACTGAGCCAGCCCAGGAATTTCGCTTGCCAGTAACACTTCTGTGAACACCAATTCTCACAAATGTGAGAGAGATTGTAAGTTACTCAAAGGTTGGCCACTTTTACCTTTGAAGCAGACAGGACCCATTTCTTGTTGTTGCTAATGGCAACGTCTGTCACCCAGTCACTATGGCCCTGAAGAAAAATAGAATTTTAACAAGCACCTAGAGGAAAAACCTGGGTAAGCACGACAAAAACAAAAGCACCAAGTCAGGACCCCAGTGAGGCATGCATTTAAGAGCAACCAATTGTGCTTCCCTGATGTCACTGATGACATTTTACATGTGTAAAGGTTGACGATGCACGTGTTTTTTAAAATGGCACTCTAGTGTTAGCAGGATGGAACAAGACTGACTATATTCCCAGCCGGTCCCAAGCACCTCTTGCGGGTTTTTGTTTGCATTCTCTCTTCTTGGAAATAACCACACTCGGGGGTCCTCCTGGTGAGGGGGCTTTTGCTGCAAACCTATCCCCTGTGGCCTAAGCAGATGGGGAGTTATTTTCCTCAAGTGAAAAGGAGCTCAGAGGAGACAGACTCTTAATGACGTCAGGGCTCTGCATCGGCATCTTGACCATTCTTTAGCCTTCCCCTTATGGAAAGAGGCTGAAGGTGGGCCAGTGTGGTGTGGGAGGAGGAAGGAGAGCAAGAGAGAAGTACATAACAAAGGACAGGAGCTTGAGGGTGGAAAAACAGAGAGTGGAGACAGAACAGAACACCCTGAAAGGGGAGTGAGGGACTTTTTAACACAGGGAGGTGGGACACTCAGCTGTAAGCTGTTTATTTGCTGTGATGTAAACTCCCTTTGCCTCCCCCAAAACCCTTGCAGAAGAGCACTCCAGACAGCCCAGCCCCGGGGGCCTGAATGTTGTGATGATCAAGGGGCACGGTCTCCACTCGGGCTACAGGGGACGGAGGGACCCAGAGTCGTGGATGCAAGCATTCACAGCCAAACCGCGAGATCACAAGACCAGGGAGGCTGCAGAAATTTTGGGGTAGGGGGCACTTGGCACGGAGGTGTTGCTGTAGCCAGTCCTGGGACTACCTGGCCTCTCTGGATTCCTGCCAAGTTGGGAAAATCCCTCCCCTCATTATAGAGCCCCTTTGAGTCTCCTCTAACTTGGAGGCAAAAGCAGACACCCACCATTTTAGAGTCCATAGCTTTCTGTGAATGCCTCATTGTGGCATTCATCTTTCTGCAGAGTAATTTCTGCTGTTCTTAGACACTTTTCCACCTCTGAGTTTTTGCATTTGCTCTTCCCTCTGCCTAGAATGCCCTTCCCCCAGATCCTCATTCACCCAGTCTTTCCTTGCCATCAAGTTCTCAGCTCAAATGCCACCTTCTCCAAGAAGCCCTCCATGCCCACCCACTGTGGATTAGTCCTTGGGGTCTATTTCTTTCACATCACCCTGTTGGAGTTTCTCTGCTTCACTCATCACGGTCGATGATTTGCTTGTTGGTTTCTTGTCTGTTCTTCTCCACAGAGGTGTCGGCTCCAGTGGGGACATCTAGGTCTGTCTCACTCACTGCTATATCCCCAGCACCCAGCACCCAACACCCAGCACCCAGCACAACCCTCTATCTGATGCTGACATCGGTACCTTCAAGGAGATCTTCCGGTAGCCTTCTCCTACATCCCAGATAGCCACGGTCCTGTCGAACCCTCCAGACACGAGAAAAGAGGCTACAACACAAAACGATAAAGTTTCAGGGGATGGGCGGTCACCTTCCCATGCCAACTGCTTCCTCCGTCAGCGAGGTCGAAGCGGGCTGAGGTCGCTTTGTGAGGTGCCACCACGGTTCACTTCAAGGACACTCAAACCCCTTCCTGGGGTGGCCCGATGATGCCCAACCAGTTACAGTCCATTCTCATTATTCACGACAGTTATGTTCTGTAAAGCCATTCAGACACTGAATTAGCCAATGGTGAACAATTTCTGCTCAGGAATATACAGGGTTAGGTTCCTAGGAGCCTCTCTGGCCACGGCATTTCGTTAACCAATCAATGCATACATAGCCTTGTTTTAGGGCTGTTTCTATTGAAACACCCTTTAGTTGATACATAGGCTTTATTCGTTAACATTAACTTCATGGCCATCAGTGCTAGAGGTCACGCCTGAACCAAGCTTATCCAGCACACGGGTTTTCAGGCGCGTCATGACGCCTTCTCGCGCTGAGAGACCCTGGACAGCAAACGCTTCAGCCCTGTGCTGGGGCGCTCTTTAAACAGCAAAATCACCAACCCAAACCACAAAATGCAAAATCACTGGGCACTAAAGGGACCGCGAAACGGACACTTTCCAAGAAGAGAGCTGAAACAGGCAGGCAGAGGGCCGCCTTGTTCGCCCGCAGCTGGGAGTGTGTGCATAAGCTCACTCACATTCTTCACTGCCCTGCGCATGTCCACAGCCCCAGCGGCATCACAAAAGTGCCACAAATATTGATTTGAGGGTTACGGATAAGCTTTACCCAGTATGCTAATTCACAAAGGCGGAAGGTGTGAATAGTGATAATTGACTGAATGCAACTCTGAACCCCAAAAATACAAGGAAAGAAACTGGTGGGATGCCTCATAATGGGGTCTAACTCACAGGGACTGCTTGTGAAGACGAAGAGTGGTTCAAAAACACCCTAGCACTTCGCAAGCCAGACTCTGATTGCTTCTGTACTGGCTGGGGGCCCCTGAAACACACACAGAGCGAGCCCCACTCCCCCCAAGAATGGAGGAGTAAAGCCATTGGCTCCTGAGAGTCAGGAGCCATCACTTCCCTCACTGAGGCTCAGGGCCGGAGGCCGCTTCCTGTCATCACCCTTGTTGGCACCCACGCCCCTTCATTTGGCAACAAAGCCCCAATTTCCCACGGGGAAACACCCACACATACTCCCAGACCCTCTGGTTGAAGGGCACTGACTCCGACCTCGAACTCAGGGGGGTGGACGAGTCACTGAAACCTAGCCAATCCGAGCCTTTCATCCCCTGCTAAAGTGATTGGTTCAGAGATGGGGGCGTGTCCCAAACTGAGCCAATGAAAGCCTTTCCTGGGACTTGTGCTGGTACCATCTAAAAGAAGGTCTCTCTTTCTCCAGCACTGGCTCCCTGACAGCACTGTCTGAGTGTCTGGACCCAGCCACACCTGAAGTGAGACCTGCTCTTGGACTTCCCCACTACAGGGGTTAAGAAATATCTTTGGCTGTTAAGCCACATTAAGCTGAGTCTCCGCTACTTGCAAACTTCTGCCTATGATGTCCCTCTTGGCTTTTTCATTCTCATCGAAAATAAATCCATCCTCGGGGCGCCTGGGTGGCACAGCGGTTAAGCGTCTGCCTTCGGCTCAGGGAGTGATCCTGGAATTATGGGATCGAGCCCCACATCAGGCTCCTCTGCTATGAGCCTGCTTCTTCCTCTCCCACTCCTCCTGCTTGTGTTCCCTCTATCTCTGGCTGTCTCTATCTCTGTCAAATAAATAAATAAAATCTTAAAAAAAAAAAGAAAATAAATCCATCCTCACCACTGGCATCATGAGAAATTGCCTCTCTATACTACGGCAAGTCCATAGGAATGGAACATGAGGAGATCTGCCCCAACCCTCCCATAGGTGTGAAATCTTTCTATGTGTTAAGTACTCACTGTCTCTGGAAAAGTGGCAGGAGCTCACAGAACCTTCATGGCCCTTCATCAGAGTCACACAGGCGCCACTGTTCCGAAACTCCCCTGTATGGACATTCCATATTTTTAAGGTCTTATCCCAAGAGCTTGTACACAGGAAATGGCCACTGGAGGTAAAACAGCAGTTTGAGATTGCACTGGAATGCGCCCTGAAACACAGATGGAAGGGTGTGCACTTCAGCGCTTCATGCCTGGAGGATCTGAGGACACAGCTGAGATGAGGGCACTGGAGCTGATCCCCTGTGACCTAACAGACATCATTCCTTTGATCGTTGCCTACCATGGTCCTGATCTCTCTTTTTTTTTCCATTTTTTTAATTTAAATTCTAGTTAGTTAACATATAGTGTAATATTGGTTTCAGGGGCAGAATTTAGTGATTCATCACTTACATACAACACCCAGCGCTCAACACAACAAGTGCCCTCTTTAATGCCCATCCCCCCATTTAGCCCATCCCCCACCCACCTCCCTCCATCAACCTTCAGTTTGTTAAGAGTCCCTTATGGTTTGCTTCCCTCTTTCCTCTTTTTCCCTTCTACCCCTATGTTCATCTGTTTTGCTTCCTAAATTCCACATGAGTGAAATCATATGGTATTTTTCTTTCTCTGACTTATTTCACTTAGCAGAATACACTCTAGCTCTATCCATGTCATTGCAAATGGCGAGATTTCGTTCTTTTTGATGGCTGAGTAAGATTCCATTGCATATATATTACCATGATCCAGATCTTAATTGCTCTGACTATGCACTATTCCAGGATTTCTCTATCATGCAATACTGACATTTTATGCTACCCACACTTCTTTGTGGGAGGGGGCTGTCCCGTACATTGTAGGACATTGAGCAGCATCTCTGGACTCTACCCACTGGATACCGGTAGCCCCTACACCCAGCTGTGACAACTAAAAATGTCTCTAGACATTGGCAAATTGTCCACTGGGGGACAAAACTGCTCCTGGTTGAGAACCACTGTACTATTCAGAGCTACCAGAGACTTGAGGAAAAAGGGCATTGGAAAATCTCTTAGTGGTGGTCAACAGAATAACAGCCCTTCAGGTCTCACACTGGATCACACTTATAAAGTCGGTTTCTCCTGCTCACCTTCCACCTCCTTTCTCTCCAAGATGGAGGCCCCTCCACCCCCACCCCTCTCTTACCACCTCCTTCCACTTCCCTTCCCAACTACTCCCTCTCTTTTCTCCCCCTCTCTCTTCATCTGTCTTCAGTGTCATTAAAGCATATTTGGATGCTGTGCATTTAATTAAGTTGTGAGTTACCCATGCTCAATTTTTATATATCTTTTTTTTTTAAGAAAAAAAGCTGTCAGAATTTTGCTGGTTTTGTTTTCTTTGTGATCCTCAAAGTATTTTCTCTATGAATCCCATCTTCCGTTATAAACAGTTTTCAATAGAACCTATAAACACAGATGAACGTCTCTGAGTAGCCTGTATCATAAAACCAGTCATTTTACTTGAAGGAAAGCTTGGACAAAACTGTTTTTTCTAGAGCTCAGGCCAGAGTTTTGGTCTCTGTTTCAGTTCTCTGTAATGTGCAGACGGAGTAAGAGCAAAGGAGAAGAAATGTCAACTTCCCAGGGATATCCAGGGTAGAACTTTCCAAATCCCAGTGGCCATTAGGCTAAGAGCCATCCCAGCGTATACTGGAGATGGATAAAAAGGGTTCCCCAGAATCCAAACACAGTTGTTGGGATTTAAACCAAGGCTATCTCTATTTTCCAGGAAGGGGCTCTCATTTCAAATAAATTCCACTTCTCATAAAAGGCTGTTGTACTTAACAAACGTTTGGGGAAAGTGCTTATGTTGCACTTGCTTCTGGACAGGATGGAATCAATGCATGCCTCCCTATTCCTCCTCCTAAGTACAGCTGACAATCCTGGGCATTTATAAAGCAAAGAGGAGACTAGGAAAGATGGAGACAAGAATGCAGACCAGCATGACATCTTGGGACCCAAGAATGGCATGCTGTGCATCCCTTGGATTATACTTTTTTTCATAAATCCTGTACTGAATACTGGAAAAGCCTGTACTCCAAGAAACAATGGGGACCATAAAAAGGCCCTCAAGAAAAGCCTGTTCTCCCTAGCCAAATGGATAGCCTAGCAAGACAGAACACTTGTAGACACTACCTACCTTATTCCAGCCAAACATCTCATGAAAACCTGCATCCCATCCCCACACCCATCAGCAAGGGCCAAGAGGGGAGCCTAGACTGCCATGTTTGCCAGGCTATACTGGGGTGGCCTGCTAGAACAAGATTTCAAGAAGGAGAGTTCTTGATATAATTAATACACACAACACCCATGACACAATGGGAAATCACTCATCATACTAAGCGCCAGGAAAATCTCATTGTGCATGAGAAGATAATCAACAGGTGCCCAACACTGAGATGACATTAGAATTATCTGAGGGATTTTTAAGCAGCCACCATAAAAATGCTTCGATGGACAATTATAACCATGCTTGAAGCAAATGAAAAGATAGAAAGCTTCAGCAAAGAAATAGATGATGTGACAAAGGAGCCACATGGAAACTTCAGAACTGAAAAACAGGATATCCAAAATTAAAAATTCAGTGAAAAGGACAGAGAAAAGAATCAGTGAATATGGAGACAGACAATATAAGTTAAACAGTTCAAAAAATAGACTGGGGGGGCGCCTGGGTGGCACAGCGGTTGAGCGTCTGCCTTCGGCTCAGGGCGTGATCCCGGCGTTATGGGATCGAGCCCCACATCAGGCTCCTTCCCTATGAGCCTGCTTCTTCCTCTCCCACTCCCCCCGCTTGTGTTCCCTCTCTCGCTGGCTGTCTCTATCTCTGTCGAATAAATAAATAAAATCTTTAAAAAAAAAAAATAGACTGGGGGGGGAACCACCTGAGAGACCTGTGGGACTATAACAAAAGATCTAAAATTTGTGTCATCAGAGTCCCAAGAGGGAAAGAAGGTAGCACTGAAAAAGTAACCAAAGAGATTATTTCTGAAATTTTACCAAATTTGGCAAAAGACATAAACCTACAGATTCAAAAAGCTAAATGAAACTAAAGTAGGATAAACACAAGGAAATCTACCCCCCACACATAATTAAACTTCAAATGCAACACTTGGCCTCTGGGTCATGAGTTCAAACCCCATGTTGGGGGTACAGATTACTTAGAAAAAAATGAAATTAAATAAATACATAATTAAACTTCTGAAAACTTAAAGAAAAAAATCTTGAAAGCAGCAAGAGAGAAATGGCCCCTTACCTACAGGGGAAAAACTATTTGAGTGGCAGTGGATACTTCATCAGAAACCATGAAGACAAGAAGAAAGTGACAGGACAGATTTCAAATAATGAAAGAAAAAAAAACTGCCAATATCGATTTTTATATCCAGCAAAAATATCCTTTAGGAATGAAGGGGAAGGATGCCTGGGTGTCTCAGTCAGTTAAGTGCTGGACTCTTGATTTCGGCTCAGGTCATGATGTCAGTGTTGTGAGATTGAGCCCTGCATGGGGCTCGCACTGGGCATGGAGCCTGCTTGAGATTCCTCTCTCCCCCTCTCCCTCTGCTCTCCACCCCTACCTGCCACATTTCTCTAAAATAAATCTTTTTTTTTTTTTAAGATTTTATTTATTTATTCGACAGGAAAGAGACAGCCAGTGAGAGAGGGAACACAAGCAGGGGGAGTGGGAGAGGAAGAAGCAGGCTCATAGTGGAGGAGCCTGATGTGGGGCTCGATACCATAACGCCGGGATCACGCCCTGAGCCGGAGGCAGACGCTTAACCGCTGCGCCACCCAGGCGCCCCTAAAATAAATCTTTTTTAAAGTGGTTAAAATGAAAATTTTATGTTATATATAGTTTTACTGCAGTTTAAAAAAATAATGTGATATTCCCTCAAACCACTGAACTGTTCACTTGAAATGGGTGCATTCTCTGATGTGTGAACTATACCTCAATAAAGCTGTCAAGAGAATGAAAGACAGGCAGGAAGGAGGGAAAGGGGAAAGTGAATGACCTCGAGACTAGGTAAGAGCTATTTTTCACTAGCTATCCTTTTGTTCTTTTAAATTTTGTACTGTGTTGCATGTTTTACATTTTCAAAAAGTAATTTACATATTTTGGAAATAAAAACATGCAAGGCCCCTTGTTCAAAAACTAAGAATTTAAGGACATTGACAGCAGAATGTGAAATCAAGCGTGGGGCGCTAGGTATGGGGGGACCCGTGTAACTTCAGAGGCTGCGTGCCATGAAGCCAGCCCTGTCATGTGGCATTGAGAATCTTTGCCTTAATCTTTTCTTACTAAAAGCTACATTTCAAAAAAAAAATCATACATTTGGGTTGATCGAAAATACCAATAAACATTTTGTTTATTTCCCTTTCCACCTCCATGGGGAAAACAGAACACAGTGGGCTGTGATGCCCACACCAGGAACTGCGGCCACCTCTGCTGCCCGCACCCCTCACTGCCCTAGGGAAGTGGCCCACAGCACCCCCAACCCAGGTGTCCCTGAGAGTCCCTCTCAGTAACAGAGCACGTGCTGAGCACACACCGTGTGGCCCATGCTGAGGACCTGCATGTACTGTCTTGCTCAGATCCCACCTCTGCTCAGTTTGCAGGTGAGGAATCTAAGGTCCAAGGTCACACAGGATACAAACCTGCACACTCTTAACCCCTGGCCAGATCCCCAAGGGACAGCCTGTCCCGGGCCAGCAGGGCTCGTCACTGAGTGCAGCAGGCAGGGTGATAGGGCATATATACATTCTGGGATCCTGACTCTAGGGCCTTCTAGAGAGGACTGGCCCCCCCACCCAGTGGGGGCCACCTGCCAGGGAACCCTTGCACACCCTGGATTATCAGATATTCCCCTTTTACAGGAGACGCTGGAAATTCACATTTGGGAGGGAGGTGGGGGAGCTCTGCACAATGTTTTCCAGGGTTGGCTCACATAGAAACAAATGCACCTGAGCCCTGTCCCTGCCCACAAGCCACAGCTAGTGGTGTCCCCCAGCCTGCCTCCTTCCTTCCCCTTCTCCATCTCCAGCCTCCTCTGAACACCCATGGCCAAGCTGGAGATGCCCCATGTGGACCCCCGATCGCAAGCCAGAGGTGTGCAGGCCAAATCCAGGAGGGCATGAATGGGGACCTGGGCCCACCTCCCTACTGCAGGATGGGGCCCCTCCTCACTTGGTGATGGTGAGCAGTGTGGTCTGGGATGTAATATCCCAGATCTTGATGCTTTTGTCCAGTGAGACGGAAGCCACCCTCTGGCTATCGGGGTCAAAGCAGCATGCTGTGAGACACCGGCTATGATGATCTGAGGCACAGGGAAAGCAACCCATTACCTGGCATTCCATGTGCCTCCCCCAGGTCAGCGACCATATTACAGAAACACAATTCCAGTTTCACAAGGGACTCTATACTCGCACAAACATTTCCTGGGTGCTGACCAAATGCCAGGCTTAGAACGAGAAGTACGGCCAAACAGCTCCCTGTCCCCACAGAGCTCCCCATCTGATGGGGAGGTGCCCTCGTGCAAACAACAGCCCATAGTGCATTGGGGGCCACGAGAGGGGTGTGCAGTAGGTCATGGCTCCTGGCCAGCACAGGGCTGGCCCAGCTCTGAGAGGTCGAGGAGGGACCTTAAAAGTTAGCACGGGAAACAGAATAGGAAGAGGGCTCCCAGCAGAAGGAACAGCAGGTGCCAAGGCCTGGAGGTGGGACAGAGCACGGAGAAGCGTGGCGTGCAGTTAGAAGCTGGAGGCTGAGGACAGGTAGAAGATACGATGACACGGGAAGGGGAGGTGCAGGCCAAGGGGCAGTGCCGACATCCCAGGTCCAAGCTCAGAAACAGAAACGCAAGGCACACATGGGAAGTAGGCATGGGGTGTGCGAACACCCACATACATGCATGCACGCACACACTCACTGAGGTCAGGAAGGCCACCCAGCAACGTTTTGTTAATAATAGACACCCCAGCAAAGGAGACAGGACACATAGCGCAGCCTTTCACTCTTTACTTTACATACTTACTACATTTTTTACGATGATTACACATCTTGTTAATGTTTTATTTTGAGATCACCGTCGACTCGCATGCACTTGTAAGGAATAAGACAGAGAGATCCTGTATGCCCGTCACCCAGTTTCCCCCAATAAAAACAGCTTGTATAACTACTGTACAGTATCATAACCAGAAAATTGGCATCTGATGCTTAGTATCTTTATATTTTAAAAATACAGACAAAAACGTTATGAAGGCTGAGTCTCCGCTCAAGGAAAGGTTGGGCTTTAACTGTCCATGTGACACTGGACCAGAACCCTGTTTCATTTATGACAAGCATGGGGCTAATCCTGTGATTAACCTTAACCGATGAGAATCGGGCAAGGTCTTGGCCGCTGGTGTTTTATCCATGAGTGTCCCATCTCTAATGATGTGGCTCATTATAGCCTCATCAAATAAGGCCACCGAAAGTCACCGTCGGTCAAGGGACAAGTGGCTGTTACCATGGCAGACAGAACAGAGCAGGGAGCCCCTGCAAACTCACTTTTGATGTGTGACACGGTGGTGGCATTTTCTGCATCTGTTATACAGATCGCACGGTCCACGTCCAAGGCTGAGACCACGTATTTGCCATCAGGAGAAAGCTTACAGGAGGCTATGAAGGTTTCATGATTGATCTTCCACTGAATAGGGCAACAATCAAAGGGTGGTTTTCCCTCTAGCCCTGCAGTCCAGTAGAACTTTCTGTGATGACAGAAATGTTCCATCTATGCACCACCCAATACATTAATTAGTCTCTGGGCCACATGCGGCCATTGAGTACTTGCAACGGGCTAGTGCAAATAAGGAACTGAATTTTAAATTTGGGTTGGCTTTAAGTAATTAATTTCATTAATAAATGTAATTAATGAATCTGTGTGTGGGACAGATGGACAAGGATAGGGAGAGCATCTAGTGGGACTGGCCGCAAGGTTCTCATAATGGCCAACTTTCCTCCTACTCAATTGGGTAAACAAGTGTTTATTAAGTGTCTGCCCTGTGACTCCCACCAGGGACAGGACACCACAGCCCAGCCCCTCAGGCTGCTTACAAACCCCCAGGAGAGGCTGGCACCAAACCTCAAGAAGGGGACGATAGCCGCTCAACATTCAAGGAAAGGAGGGTCTCTCTGTATGTTACAAATTATGGTATTGCCACTTAAAATATGCTCACAAATTCTTCGACAGTCCTGCCTCTGGAAGGTAGAGACTAATTCCCCACCCCTTGACCATGGGCTGGACTTGGTGACTAGCTTCTAATGAACAGAATATGGCAGAAGTGATAGTGTGTGACTAGGCCATAAAAGAAACCATGGCCTCCTCCTTGATCTTTTTTGGATCACATACTCTGGGGGAGCGAACTGTCATGTCCTGAGAATGGTCAAGCCTCCCTATGGGGGAGAGCAACTGAGGGCTCCTGACCAAAGCCATGTGAGGGTGCCATCTTGGAAGCGGAGCCTTCAGCCCCAGTTGAGCCTTCGGGTGACTGTAACCCCAGGTGACATGTGAACTGTGACCTTGTAAGAAACTTGAACCAGAACTGCCCAGCTAAGCTGCTCCTAGATTTCTATCAGAAACTGGGAGATAATAAGTGCTTGTTGTTTCAACCTGTTAAGTTTTGGGCTAATTTGTCAAGCAGTGGTGGATAACTAATTCAGCTCTCTAGTTGGCAAGGGGCATGGATCACTGGTGCAAGAAAAATAAATCAAAGCACGAAAAAGATGTTTGAAGAAGAAAAAGAAAAGCATCTCAAATAGAAAAACTGGCTGGAGACAAGAGCAGGAAATGTACAAGAGAAGAAACAAACATTTGGTATAAACGCTCAAAGTCAGGAGCAATCAACGCTAGTCTCATTTTCCCACCGACTAAAGTGGCTAAAATTTTTTAAAAATCATGCTGTCTGGCCTGTGAGATAGTGAGCACTCCCCTGGTGCCTCAGAGAGGAGTTGGCATGGATGTCCAGAGGATAATTTTTAAAAGACCATCTTTCTATACCAAATTAGCAATAAAATTCAGCTCTATTTCCTTGAAAATATTGGATCGTGCATATGAAAAATTACACTCAAAGTTTCCTCATCATAGTACCACTTATGATAGAGAAAAGTAAAAACAGCCTTAATGTCCTTTTACCAGGGAATAGCGCCATAGAGCCTGACTTACCCATACCATGGAATCCACGCATCCATGAAAAAAGGATGACGTCCAAGTGTACTTACCCACCATTTATTTTTGAGTGAAAAAAAAAAAGTCAAGACCCAGAAAGTACACACAGAATGATGCTACGTTGTTAACAGAACGTACTCACCCGTGCTCATTGGAAATGTGTGCAGACATAGGAAAAGAGGTGCCAAGATATTAACTATAATCTCTGGGGTGTTTACGGTGACTATAAATTGATCTTTGCACTAAGAAGAAAAGAGGAGCAAAGGGGAGGCGATAAGGAGCTCCCTGGGGAGCCCCCTCGGCAGGGACGGTGCTGCTGGGGCACAGGACAGAGAGGGAGGGAGTCTCAGGCTGGTTTGGATGGATGGATGGTGGCCCCTCCAAGCTCGGGAGACGACCCTCCCCAGAACACTCATGTTTTGACCGCAGGGCCTTTGTCCCATGGCCTCAGCTCGACTTCCTGCCCCATCAAATCCCAACACCCCTGCAGGGGAGAGTCTTTTCCTGCGCAGTTCCCTCAGCCTGGGGTGCCATGCTCCTCTCTCTACCACTCCCCCTGCTCACGTATCCAAACCCTTCCCATCCTTCCAGCAAAAGCCCTCCTCTGCCTGCCCCAAGGAGCTTTCCTTCCCCAATGCTCCCCCTCCATCACCTGGTGTCCCTGAGAAAATTCTCCTTTTCTGAAAGACTGGTTTCCCTTCCCACCCCAGGACCCCCCAGCCGGCAACCCGCCCCCCCCCCCCCAGCATGCCCAGTCAAGAGCCAGGGCTGCTGCACTGGGCAGGCCACACTCACCAGCAGCTTGCCTGTCTCAAGGTCCCAAGCCCTCACCGCTTTGTCATAGGACGCTGTGATAATTCTGCCAAGAAAATGACCCAGACGGTTATGGCTATGCGTTCTATGGGGGGGGAAACCCAGAAAGTTCTTCAGAGAAAATGTCTGTAACTTAGGATCAAGATTGCAAGTAATATCCGAATCTTTCTCACGATGCTCCCTGAGCCCCCTCCCGGAGCCTCCCTGGAAGCAGACGGAACCTCACGGCAAGGCGCCACCGCACGCTCTTCCTGAGTCCCTCTGCCACCCAGACACGTCCTTCCATCTTCAAGGCACGAACGGGACTGTTTCTTCTCTTCTGTGAATGACGGTCTTCTTCTGAGGGGATACCTACCACTCACACGCACCAACCCTTTCCTTCTCTGCTCACGGGTCTGTTTTTTTACGGGAGCACTTTGACAGCTCGCTTTGTTCTGAAACGTTTTCTTGTGCATTTAGTAAAATAACATAAATGTACCTTTGTCCATACTAATATACATGGACCTCTCTCCCATTGCATGTTTCTGTGGCAATCCGTGTCCCCCATGGAAGATAAATTCCCACGCGAGTTTTTACCAGCTTTGTAGCTGCTGCTTGGGGTACAAGCAAATCTATTTTAAAGCAAAACCCTTGGGGCGCCTGGGGGGCTCAGTCAGTTAAGCCTCTGCCTTCAGCTTGGTCGTGATCCCAGGGTCCTGGGATTCAGTCCCGCATGGGGCTCCTTGCTCAGAGGGGAGCCTGCCTCTCCCTCTGCCTCTCCCCTGCTTGTGTGTACTCTCTCTCTGTCTCTCTCTGACAAATAAATAAATAAAATCTTAAAAAAAAAAAAAGCAAAGCCCCTTGTGTTTTAAAGGCCCATCTCATGTGCGTGTGAGGGGCTTCAGCAAATGCCTCCCAGAGGCTCTGGGGGCACGTGGCTGCCTCCTAGCTGGGCTGCACCCCTGTGTCCTGGGCCTCCATTTCCCCTGTGAGATGCCCCCTGGGACTCAGTCCCCGTGGCCCCTTGTAGCTTCAGCCGGGCCATGGGTGTGAGCACAGAAAAGCATCTCCATGAAGGAAAGGCAGACTGGCTTTGTCTGAGCCATGACACATGCTATCTTTTCAGCGCTTTACATTTTCAAAGAGTTGCCACAGCCCCTTGACTCTTAAAGCAAAACGTGGGAACCGTGGGGACATAGATGGGAGAAGGGTAGCGTAGTTGCCAAGAGAACAGAAAAGCGTCCCTGGCGGGCTGCACACTGGCCTGCCTCCTCGCTCCTCCTGCCCGGCGCCAGACGAAGGAAAGGTCACCTTCTGCTGTCAGCTGTCACGCTGCACTCTAAAACAGGAGCTTTGGGCCCGTGCTCAAAATCCCGAATGACCAAGCCATCCACAGCATCCTCAAATCAACAGGAGAGAGGGAGAGAGAAGTCACTGCACCACTGGCGGAAGCCGTGCCCTGAGCTCGCCAGCAGCCCTGAGCTTGTCCACAACGGCGAAGTGTGACAACCCCTGGTCCTGCACCCCGCGGCCCGCTCCAACGGGCAAAAGAACTTTCCAGCCCCCCCCCGAGCAGCAAGGGTGCTCTGCCCCCCCACAACGTCCCTGGAGACCCACACCCGCTCCCCTGCACAGGCACCAGACCCAAACAGGCCCCTGTGGGGGCAGAGCCGCAGACAAGTTCCTCCGTCTCTCCTGGCCAAAGGGGCTTGGCAGAATCTCACAAGACCTCCAAGAACTTGTGAAAAGTTCACACCCTTTGACCCAGCAATGCCACTCCGAGGGGTCTCTCCTAATCGAAGTGTGGTCAAAGACTTGTGCCGAAAAAGATTCATCAGGGGTCAGAGGGGACGGCGGGCATGCTGGCACCAGGCACCTCAGGGGAGCGGTTAAAACAAATCCCAGCACGCCGGCCACCGTTAGCATGCTGGCGGTTGATGACTGGAGAGCACGATGAGCTCGACGCCAGGCAATAACTCGAGAGCATAAAGAGAAGAAAACAGGGTGCCAAAGTGAAACTGCCGTTGTGGCAGAGGTGAAATATTCTCAGCTAGAAACGTACCAAGAGCTTTTCAGGATAAGCTGCGGTGGAAAGTCCCCTTGAAAAACGGGTTACTGGTAAGACAATGAATTCCTAGAAAGGTCTTGGGTTGCTGGGTGAAAATACGGAGCACGGGAGCTTCTGGCCTGACCAGGGCAGGCCTGGGACAGTACTACCTGGGACAGAGCCCACTTTGCATTAAGGGCCTAAGTCGAGGGACACTTGGGTGGCTCAGTCAGTTAAGTGTCTGCTTTCGGCTCAAGTCCTAATTCCAGCATCCTGGGATCAAGTCCCGTGTGGGACTGCTTCTCCCTCTGCCTGCCACTCCCCCTGCTTGTGCACTCGCTCTCTCTGACAAATAAATAAATAAAATTTAAAAAAAAAGGACCCCAAGTTGTGCTGGGGGGCAAAGAACCCTCTGTCAGGGGTCCCCAAGACCACCCCAGGCTCGGTGATTCTCCAGGACCCCCACAGGACCCTGCAGATGGTCAGACTCACAGCTAAGATTTATTACAGCAAAGGACACAAAGCAAAATCAGCAAAGGGGAAGGAGCCTAGGGTGGAGTCCGGAGGAGACAGGCGCAAGCTTCCAAGAGTGTCTCCCAGTGAGTCACACGGGACACACCTACTTCCTCCAGCAACCAGTTGTGATAACACGCGTGACCTGTCGTCTATGGGGGAGATGGGCCTGAGCCTTGGGGCCCAGGGTTTTTGGGGGGATTCTCTAGCATACACCAAAATCCAGACTCCCAGAAGGAAAGCAGGTGCTCAGCATGAACCACGTGGCTTATGCCAACAGTCTGGGTACACTGAGCCCTCCTTATCACTTAGCGGACTGCAGGACACCATGGCCCAGTCCAGCGCCCAGATGCCGGCCACGGCCAGCCTCGCAGCGGTCTCACACCTGCTAGGTGAACCTTTTCTGCACAGACCCAGGCCCTCAACCCCTACTCCGTAAGACTTGAAACAGTGGGATCGTGTTTGGGGAACCCACAAGGCCCTAAAAAGAGGCAGGAAGGGACAGCATGAATCCAAAGAGGAACTCACCAGGACAGGACACATCCAAGCTGCAAGCCTGGACTCACAAGTCTACTGGCTTGGAAGGAAAGAACCGGTCCAGGCAGCCTGTGTGTGATCCAGCCTCCCTGGCTGGTGCGTGGCTATAGCACAAACTTGGAACTAAGAAAACAATCACTGTGGGGCCTGGGACTGCGGTCTGCACAGGGCCGGGGGCCGACTAAGGGCAGCCCTGAAATGGACCAGCCTCGGGGGCGGGGGCGGGGGCGGGGGCGGGGGCGGGGGTGGGGGCGGGGGCGGGCCATGTGCAGCTTCGGCATTCAATAGTGACACCTACTGGTCAGGAGGAGGAACAGCACCCATAGACCGGCAGCCTTCTTGAACAGGTGCACTGTTGTGAAGAGAATCCTTCCGCAAGAGGTAAATGGCAAACAAGCCAGATTTTGTTAGTGAATTCCAGAGACAGTGGAAATGGCTCTGTTTTGTATTGAATGTTTCTTTTTTTAATTTTTAGTATTTTATTTATTTGAGAGAGAGCGAGAGATAGAGCATGAGCAGGGGAGAGAGGGAGAAGCAGGCTCCCCACTGAGCAGGGCACCCGTCGCAGGGCTCCATCCCAGGACGCTGGGATCATGACCTCAGTCGAAGGCAGATGCTTAACCAACTGAGCCTCCCAGGCGCCCCTTGAATGTTTCTTGAAATAAATAAGGGAAGGATAGCTCCCTCTTCACCCGGCATTTGGAGGCAGGAAATCCTCTGTAGACTCAGATAATTGACTCAGATAATTCAAGGACGGGGCACTGGTCAGACTTTAAGTGAAGGAGAAAGAGGGGCTCCAAATAAAGAGTTGGAAAAAATAGGGAAATGTGACAATACCCACACCCCAAGTTTATCACGGTTATATAAACAGCGTTTCTTTATGGTCTCAGTTTTGTAAACATGGTTATACGTGTGTGAACAAGAAAAAAATAAACTTATATTTCAACATTTTCACAACACTTAACTCGAGGGTTGTGAAGTGATGGCTCTTGTTTCTTCTCTGTGCCATGAGAAAAACCACCATAGTTGCTATTTCTTAGTGACTGGAAAGAGGCATGCCAATGTATTAGAGTGATATTGGGTGCAGGATTAAGAATGATATTTTTTTCTGGGGCACCTCGGTGGCTCAGCCACTGAAGTGTTTGGCTCTTGGTTTTGGCTCAGGTCATGATCTCAGAGTCCTGGGATCAAGCCCCACATCAGGCTCTGTGCTCAGTTTGGAGTCTGCTTGAGATTCTCTCTCTCTCTCCCTCTGCCACTCCCTCCACTGTCACTCTCAAAAAAAAAAAAAAGAGAGAGAGAGAGAGAGAGAGAGAATGATTTTTTCCCCCAGCTTCTTCATACATGTATGGACTTTGCAAACTATTCACAGTGGTCCACAATGAGGGTGAAGGGAGCTTCCAAAAGATTAAATCAGATGCTTGGGTTCTGGGTGGGGCCCAAGAGGAGGGATAGGAGATGGGAGGTGACAGGAGTGGGGAAAGGAGAGAGAAGCAAGAGGACAGTTTGGCCAAGATACCGTGACAGGAGAAGGCAGTGTGCAGGGCAATGGCTGAGTCATCTACCCAGGGAGTGCTCAGGAATGGCAGCTGCACTGGGGCAGAGAGAGCCACAGGAGGAGCCAGCCAAAGGGCAAAGGTGGGGAAAAGAGAACCAGGAGGAGGATAGAAGACTTCTTGGAGGAGGTGTCAATGGGGCCAGCCAAGGCAGACAACTGGCGACTCTGGCAGGGGCTGGGGGTGGGGGCAAGGAGGGACCTGGAAAAATCAGCAGAAGCAGGCAAGTCCATGAGCAAGGCTGGTATGGGGACACTTGGACAGGCCAAAATGACTGCAACCTGGATACAGTGGCATGGACTAGGCAGCTATTCTACTGTGGGGAGCCAGGGACATCTCAGTGGATGGCCTCTAATCTTGGGACAACAAGAGGAAACAGGCGGATTTCCCCTTTTAGAGACAAGAGCCTTTTGGCTCAAACAGACAGAGACCCCTGCCTGTCCCTCCATTGGTTCAAAAGGTGAGAAGAATGTGGGGAGGATCTGAGCTGGCCAAGCAGGCTGCACACTTGGAAGCTGCTCCCCCCCAGGTGGTGACAACCCACAGAGCCCCCTCACCCTTGGCTTCTCAGTCACCCCAGAGCGTTGGGAAAGGTTTTAAGGCTCTCAGAGGAACCAGAAGTTTTCCCAGAAGGAGCTCATGAGCCGCAGCAGAGGTCGGGAGCGGATGCCTGTTGGGGGCAGGCCTAGGCCAGGCAGGCCCCAGGGTAGCCCAGCATGCAGCTGGACCTGGAGAGTTTCAGGGAGGTCCAGGAGGTCATGTGACCACCCAGGGTCACACAGCTGAACCACTTGGACCATCCCCAAACCCTTCTGCTTAGTCTGCCTGGCCTTGGTACCCACTAAGGACACAGAAGGTGACCTCTGTGGTCATCTGGAGGGTGAGGAGCTATCCTTCACCTGATTACCCAAACCAGAACCCAGGAACCAGCCCAGATTCCTTTCTATCCCCTTCTGCCCCTGAAGCCAGAGGAGATGGCAAAACTCAGAATGGACTGCTGTCCCCCATGGGCCCAGCTCCAGCCACACAGTCATCTGTGGCCTGGACCCTGATGGCCACTGACATCCCCCACCCCGCTCCCTCATCACCCCCTTCTAACTGACCAGCAATGCCCCCAGAAAGGCCTTCCAGAGTCTGCTGGCTATGCCCAGAGGCTTGGGAAGAGTTCTCGGTGGTCACGTCTCTGCAACATCTGACCGTCACACACCCCTGTTCCTTGTGCCCCCGCTTCCTGCACCTTGGGGCACTGAGCCATGCTCAAGTCTGCCTCTCCCAACCACCCCTCATGGACAGGTCCCGACCCTGGCACTTTTCTGTCCTCTGTGACCACCTAGGCCTGGCCATACCATCTCTGTGGAAGGAAGTGAATTTTCCAAATGAGAAGGAGACCGAAAGAGAGGCCACAGTTTAGAGATCCCAGGTAAGCCCCAGGCACAGTGGGAACTGTCCAACAGTAGGTGTGGGATGGGCCCACAGTGGTCCCCGCCAGTGGTCCCCATCCCCCACGCCTACTGTTTCCAAATCAACAGGCTGCCAGCAACCACACTAAACTCATCTCTCTCCAGGGGCTCGACACTAGGCTTCAACCCTCACTTGGCTTCTCCTTTTGCATTTCGCTTGGAAAGTTCTCTCCAAGTCTTTGGGATCTTTGGGCATCTGGGAACTCAGTACTGGGGAACTCTCCATAAGATGTGGCACAAGCTTCTATCTCCTCCTGGGACGTTCTCATCCCACCTACACCAGGCCACCTACCCACAACTTCAGAGAGCAGTCATAGGAACCACTGAGGAGCTTTGTGTCATCCACACAGAAGTTACACGAGCTCACAAGGTCCTCATGTCCCGTCAGAACTTTAAACGGGATCTGAAAAAAGTAAAGAGATTGAATGAGTTCAGCAAGTTACAAAATACAAGATTAATATCAAAAACTCAATTGTTTTTCTATACACTTGCAATGAACAAATTGGAAAAAATTTTTTTTAAATTTCCATTTATAAAGGCATCAAAATAGGAATACATTTAACAATGACCAAAAAAAAAGTGTTAAACTTGTACTCTGAAAATCACAGAACATTGTTGGAAGAAATTTTAGAAGACCCAAAGACATGGGAAAGCAGCCCATATTCATGGATTAGCTATTAGCTTACTATTGTTAAGATGAAAATACCTTCCAAAATGATGTACAGATTCAACAGTATCCCCTCAAAATCCCAGCTGACTTCCTTTCCAAAATCGACAAGCTAATCCTAAAATTTACATGGATGCTCAAGGAAAGCAAAATAGCCAAAACAATAGTGAAAAAGATCAAAGGTGGAGTACTCACAAATCCCAATTTCCAAACTCACCACATACAAAAAGTGACCGTAATCAAGACACTGGAGTTACAGGCCTAAGAACAGACATAGAGATTGATGGAACAGAACTGAGAATCCAGAAATAAGCCCTCGTATTTTAGGTCAATTGCTTCCTTAATTAACAAGGGTGCCAAGTAATTAAAAATGGAGAGATTAGTCTTTTCAGTAGATCATGCTGAGACAAATAAAACCCACCTGCAAAAGAATGAGGTTGGACCATTGCCTCACGCCATCTACAAAGATTAACTCAGGATGGATCAAGGATCTCAATGTGAGAACTAAAACCACAAGGCTCTTAGAAGAACACATAATTATAAGTCTTCCGGAGCTCGTGTCAGGCAGTGGTTCCTTAGCTCCGACACCACACGCACAGGTGGTGGCGGCAACAATGTGACACTGGGCATTATCAAAATTAAAAATCAGGAGGGTGAAAAAACAACCCACACAATGGAAGAAAACTTTTGGAAATCGTGTATCAGATGACAGACTTGTATCTAGACTATATAAAGAATGCTCAAAACTCAACAATAAAAAAAAGAAACAACCCAATTTTAAAATAGGCAAAACATCTGAATAGGCATTTCTCCAAAGAAGAAACAACACACTTTTTTTTTTTTTAAAGTAGGCTCCATGTCCAGCATAGAGCCCAATGCAGGGGTTGAACTCACGACCCGAGATCAAGACCTGAGCTGAGATCAAGAGTCAAACACTTAACTGACTGAGCCACCCAGGAGCCCCTAAACAACACAGTTCTAAATAACACATGGGTCAAAGAAGAAATCTCAGGAGAAGTTTTTAAATACTTTGAACCTAACAAAATTAAAATATGACATCAAAATTTGTGGGACGCAGTGAAGGAAGTGCTTAGATGGATATTTATAACATTGAATGCATATATAAAAAAGAAGAAGGATCTAAAATCAATCATCTGAACCTCCACTTTAGGCAAATGGAAAAAGAAGAGCAAATTAAATCCAAAGTATGCAGAAGAAAAGAAAGAATGAGAATTAGAGCATAAACCAATGAAAATTGAAAGCAGGAAATTGACAGAGAAAATCAATGAACCCCAAAACTGTTCTTTATAAAAGATCAATAAAGGGATGCCTGGGTGTCTCAGTTGGTTAAGCATCTGCCTTCAGCTCAGGTCATGATCTCAGGGTCCTGGGATTGGGCTCTGGGTTGGGCTTCCGGCTCAGCTGGGAGTTTGCCTCTCCCTCTCCCTTTGTCCCTCCCCACCCCACTCATGCCCTCACTGTCTCAAATAAATAAATTCTTTTAAAAAATCACTAAAATGGATAAGCCTTTAGCCAGGCTGACTAAGAAAAAAAGAGATAAGACAATACTAATAACAGAAGTGAAAGATATATTCTATGAACATTAAAAAGATAATCAAGGAGGGGCACCTGGGTAGCTCAGTCCATTAAGCATCTGCCTTTGGCTCAGGTCATGATCCCAAAGTCCCAGGATCGAGCCCCACATCGGGCTGCCTGCTCAGCAGGGAATCTGCTTCTCCCTCTGCCCTTCATCCTGCTTGTGCTCTCTCTCTCTCTCTCTCAAATAAATAAATAAAATCTTTTTAAAAAGATAATCAAGGAATACTATGAATAACTCTATTTCCACAAATTTAATCACATGAAATGAAATGGACTAATTTCAAATTTGAAATGAAAAGGACTAATTCCTTGAAAGACACAATTTGGCAAAAGTCACACAAGAAAAATTAGACAATCTGAATAGGTGTTTATGTAATAAAGAAATTGAAATAGTAACTAATTACCTTCCAAAACAAAAAGCTCCAGGCCCAGATGGGTTCACTGGTGAATTCTACCAAACCTTTGAGGAAAAAATTATACCAATTCTCTACGATCTCTCTTAGGATATAGAAGCAGAGGGAATACTTCCTAACTCATTCTGCGAGGCTAGCATTATCTTAATACCAAAACCAGATAATGGCATTATAAGAAAAGAAAACTACAGACCAATGTCTCTCATGAACATAGATGTAAAAATCCTCAACAAATATTAGCAAATTAAATCTAACAATGTATAGCAAGAATTATACATCATCACCAAGTGGGATTTATCCCAGGTATGCAAGGCTATCTCAATATTTAAAAATCAATTAATATAATTCATCACATCAGTAAGCTAAAAAAGAAAAATCACATGACTATATAAATAGGTGCAGAAAAAGCATTTAACAAAATCCAATAGCGATTTATGATATAAACTCTCAGCAAATTAGAAATAGAGGGGAACTTCTCAGCTTGCCAAAGACTACAAAAAGCCTACAGTTAACATCATACTTAATGATGAGAAGCTCAGTCTTTCCACTAAGATCAGGTACGAGGCAAAGACTTCCCCTCTCACCACTCCTTTTCAACATTGTACTGGAACTTCCAGCTTACACAATAAGACAAGAAAAGGAAATAAGAGGTATTAGATTGGGAAGGAAGAAACAAACCTGTCTTAATGCACAGATGACATTAGCACCTATGTAGAAAATCGAAAAGAACCGACAAAAACTCCTGGAACTAACAGCAGTTTTGGCAAGACTCCAGAATCCAAGGTTAATATAAAATACAAAAACCAATCACTTTTTGCTATGCCAGAGATGAACAAGAGGAATTTTTTTAAAGATTTTATTTATTTATTTGAGAGAAAGAGAGGGAGCACAAGCAGGGGGAGGGGCATAGAGAGAAGCAGATTCCCCAATGAGCAGGGATCCCGATGCTGGACTAGATCCCAGGACCCTGGGATCATGACCTGAGCCAAAGGCACACACTTAACCAACTGATCCACCCAGGTGCCCAAAACATGTGGGATTTTAAATTAAAAACAGTATTATTTACATATACACCCCCCAAAATTAAATATTTAGGCATATATCTAACAAAATATGTACAAGAGATATAGGAAGAAAATTACAAAACTCTGATAAACAAAATCAAAGAACTAAGTAAACGGAGATATATTCCATGTTCATGGATAAGAAGACTCAGTAGTGTCAAGATATCAGTCCTTCCCAACGTGGTCTGTGGATTCAATGCAATCCCAATCAGAATCCCAGCAAGTTATTTTGCAGGTATTGACAAAGTGATTACGAAGTTTATACGGAGAGGCAAAAGATCCAGGAGAAGAACAAAGTACTGACACCACACAACTTCAAGACTTACTATAAAGATACAGTGATCAAGACGGTGTAGTATTAGTGAAAGAATAGAGAAATAGATCAATGGAACAGAATGGAAAGCCCAGAAATAGATCCACATAAATAAAATCCAGCTGCTCTTTGATAAAGGAGCAAAGTCGATACGATGGAGAAATGATAGTCTTTCAACAAATGGCGCTGGAACAATTGGACATCCACATGCAAAAAACTAAACATCCACCTTACATCCTTCACAAAAACTCAAAATGGATCACAGACCTAAATGTAAAACGCAAGTTTTAAAAACTCCTAGATAATAACATAGAAGATCGAGGTGATCGTGGGTCTGGCAATGACTCCTTAGATACAATGCCAAAGCCACAATCCACAGAAGTAACAACTGATGAGCTGCACTTCATAAAACTTTAAAACTTCCGCTCTGTGAAAGACAATGTCAAGAGAATGAGAGACAAACCACAGACTGGGAGAAAACATTTGCAAGAGACACATATGAAAAAGGATTACCACCCCAAATTATCAAAGCTTAATAAGAAAATAAACAACCCAATTAAAAAATGACCCAAAGACCTTAACAGAAACACCTCACCAAAAAAAGATATATAGGTGGCAAATAAGTGTGTGAAAAGATGTTCCACATCATTTGTCATCACGGGTTTGCAAATTAAAACAATAAGATACCACTACACACGTATTTCATGGCCAAAATGGGGAACACTGTCAATACCAAATGCTGGCAAACATGTGGAGAAACAGGAACTCTCATTCGTTGCTGGGGATGCAAAATCGTACAGGTACCTTTGAAGGCGGTTTGACAATGTCTCATAAAACTAAACATACTCTTGGGGCGCCTGGGTGGTGCAGTCATTAAGTGTCTGCCTTCAGCTCAGGGCGTGATCCCAGCGTTCTGGGATTGAGCCCCACATCAGGCTCCTCTGCTGGGAGCCTGCTTCTTCCTCTCCCACTCCCCCTGCTTGTGTTCCCTCTCTTGCTGCCTCTCTCTCTCTGTCAAATAAATAAATAAAATCTTTAAAATAAATAAATAAACATCTCTTCCAAAAAAAAACTAAACATACTCTTAACATAGAATCTAGCAATCATACTCCTTGGTATTTATCTAAAGGAGTTTAAAACTTATGTCCACGCAAAAACCTGCACACGGATGTCTTTACAACTTTATCCATAATTGCCAGAACTTGGAAGTAACCTTGAAAAACCTGAAGGTGTCCTTCGGTAGGTGAATGGATAAATAAACTACGGTAATCCAAATAATGGGATATTTTTCAGTGTTAAAAATAAACGAGCTACCAAGCCATGAAAAAGACACACAAGACATGAAAAAAACATTCAGGAAACTTAAACTCACATTACTAATGAAAGGAGATACTAATGAAAGGAATCTTCCCTTTCATTAGTAGATTCAGTACATTCATTGGTAGATTTCAGATTACTAATGAAATAGCTAGTGAAAGAAGCCAGTGTAAAAAGACCACATACTGTATGCATCCAGCATTCTGGAAACGGTAAAGACAGTCAAGAGATCAGTGGCTCCCAGGGGCTGGGAGGTTTGGAGAGAGAACAGGCAGAGCACAGAGGATTTTTAGGCCAGTGCAACAACTCTATGAGAACATAATGACTGTACACGTCAGTATACACTTGTCCAAACCCATACAACGTACGACACCCCAAGGGAAAATGTAACGTAAACTGTGGACTTTGGGTATCATTGTAGGATCATCAATTGTTCTAAATATTTCATTTGGTGGAGCGTGTTGATAATGAGGCCTTGTGTGTGTGGAGGTAGGGGATATGCAAGAACTCTCTCCATCTTCTGCTCAGCTTTGCTGTGAACTGAAAACTGCTCTAAAGAACAAAGTCTATTTGTGATACATATAATGTATTTATTATACACATATGTATCTACTTTTAAATCAATGAAGTACTCGTACATCCTGCAACATGGACGAACCTCGAAAACATTATTCTAAGGAAAAGAAGCCGGTCACAAAAGCCCACAGGCTGTTTGATTCTCTTTCTAGGAAAGGTCCAGAACAAGTGACTTTATAGAGACAGAGAGTCAATCAGTAGTTGGCTGGAGTTGGGAGGATGGCTTGCGGAGAAATGGGCACTGACTGACTGCTTGTGAGTATGGGGCTTCTTTTCCAGACGATGAAATTTACAGTGATGTGGCCCTGGTTGCAGAACTCTGCGAATATGCTAAAACCCCACTTCATATGGGTGAATTGTATGCTGTGTGAATTACGTCTCAATAAAGCAATATTTTTAAAAGGGAGGGGGGATAGAAGGAGCAAGTCTGAAATGGTCCACTGCCCACCCCCCACGGCGTGCAGGGGATGTGTGTCGGGCGGGGGTGTGTGCTGGGGATGTGGTGATGGGAGGTGTGGGAGTGTGAAGGAACTCGAGGGAACGCGGGACGCGGCAACCAGGGTCTGGGGCTCTGCCGCCCGGGTGTGCGAAGATGCAGGGACTCTGGATGGGGAGACCAGGGTAGAGTGAGGCGGGCTCAGCAGTAGGTGCAGGGGTGAGGGGAGGCGCGGGTACTGGGGTTGCAGGGAGCATAGGGGTGTGGGAACTCGAGGAAGGAAGCATTCTACGCCTCCAGGGAGCACGGAGGTGGGACAGGGACTTGGCCGCCAGGGGTCGCGGCGTGCAGGCGTGGAGACGCACTGGGCCACCAGGGGAGGTAGGCAAGCCCGGCTGGCGGCGGCCCCAGGCGTCCAGCGGCCTTGGAGAACCAGCCTCCTCCCTGGGACGCGACTCCTTCTGTCGTGGGTGCCCGGGTTCCTGGCCCCCGGGCGGCTGCCCCCCAGCTCCCCATTCTGCAGCTGCCTCGATCTCCAGGCCAAACTCCGCGGTCATCGTTCTCTCATGGCAAAACCGGAGTTTCATTATGGGCCAACAGACCAGCAGGAACGGGGAGCATCCCTCAACTCCATCATCCTTTCTGGGGACCCCCGTTCCGAGTTTTTTTTCTGGGCATAGTACTTTTGGGGTTCATTAGGGAAAGGGACCCGAGGCGCTGCCGAGAGACGTTCCAAATACACCGAGACATATTTGGAGGCACTAACAAAAACGGCATATAGAGGACATTCCAATTTTTGTAAGCCCCCCCCCCCAATCAGTTCTTTTTTATGTAGGTAGCGTTCCTTCACGTGATCAACAAACAGGTTATAGCCTCGTCGGGCCTTGATCTAGGCGCTGCAGGGCCGATGGGAACCGAGGGGCAAAGACCCCAAGCGGGGAGCGAACGTCCGGCGCGCGTGGGCCGCGGCAGGGGCTGAACAGGCTCCTGCCCCCGCGGGCCCGGGGAGGTGGCGCGGCCGTGCAACAGCCAGCACAAGGGGCCGGCCCAGGGCCACAGGCGCATGCACCCTGGACCGCGGGGCACCCCCTTGGGGCGGGAGGGGGGGGAGCGTACAGGCCTGGATGTCCGCAGGTCACAGGGGAGGGGGACAACAGGGAGATGAGCCCTTTGCGAAATGGCCTGGAAAGTCATGGTCAGATCTCTGGACTTCATCTTAAAGGCGCCAGGAAGCCACGGGGTCGGAAGCACGGGGGAGGGGGGGGGGAGGTCTTGAGCCAATTATTTAAAAATAGTGTGACACATCCCTGTGTGAGTGTGCATTAAACAAACACCAGGAATGAAACATTATCTATTGAGAATGTAACGACCCATCTCAAAAACTCTGATGAGATCATCTGGAACATTCTTAGTTTTGCATTGTGCACCTTCATTTCGAAGGCTCATCCGTTAACATTTTCACTGAGCTACACAACCCCGTTAACCAGGGTGTATCGTTTTCAGTCATTGGTCCCCTCTGTTTATTCTAAACCGCTCTTTGTTTTACTGAAATTCTTCATTTGGATTTTTATAAAGATTTTATCTATTTATTTGAGTTAGAGCGAGAGTGAGCAAGCGAGAGAGCACGAGGTGGGGAGCAGAGGGAGATTTTTTTTTTCCCTCCTTGCCGGAGTGCTCCCCTGAGTAACGTTGTCCTCAAAGAGAAGCATCATTTCTGAGTCTTTGCAAGTCTGAAGAAAATGTCTTTCTGTTGCCTTTGCTGGGGATCAGCAGTTTGGCCAGGTAGAGAATTCTTAGGTCAGAAACTTCCCTCTGGGAGAAGTTACAGACCTTCTCAACTTCTGTCATCTTCATGGGTCATAAAAACCTTAGGTCGGAAAAATCGTAAGCCACCTGAATGTGTATCCACAGGAGACTGGTTAAAGTCATCAGAAGATGGCCAGCCAGTGGGATACTACTGGTAAAAAGGAACAAGGAAGTTGCTTATGATGGAAAGATCTCTAAAATATGCCAAGTAAAAAATTTAAAACTAGGCGCATGAGGGGTCTAAGGTATGCTTCTATTTATGTAAAAAAAAAAAAAGGGGGGGGAGATATACATGTATGTGCTGGGAAATGCATAAGTTATCTCTGTAAGGATACAGAAGAAACTAGAAACATTTCCTGGGGTGCCTGGGTGGCTCAGTTGGTTAAGCATCTGCCTTTGGCTCAGGTCATGATCTCAGGGTCCTGGGATCGAGCCCTGCATTGGGCTCCCTGCTCCCTAGCAAACCTGCTTCTCCCTCTCCTCCCTGCTTGTGCTCTCTGTCACTATCTCTGTCTCTTGCTCTCAAATAAATAAAATCTTTAAAAAAAAAAAAAAGAAAAGAAAAGGAACACTTCTTGCCTCTGTAGAGAGAAATGGGGCAGTGAGGGCAAGGCTGCTATGCTAGGGAGAACTGTTTTAAAAAAAAAAAAAGCAGAACATTTTATATCTATTGAATTTGAATCCTGGGGATGTTCTACTGAGAATTTCTGTGCTCTCCTTTAATTTTACTTTAAAATTGGAATAAATATTGTGACTAAAAGCGCTAGCACACACTTTGCTGGAAGAAATCACACAGCCAATCAGCAATCCTCGTTGTGGGCTCTGCTCCCAGGTGTTCTGAGGGCCGGCCAGGAAGCCGAGCATCTCAAGCTGATTGCAGGCTTTTCCGTCTGTGATCTGTTTGTACACCTTGCTCCTACCCTTGCAACTCAGGCATTCACTAAAGGTGGGCTATATTTGCCTGCAATCTTGCATTGAACTGGACCAGCTCTTTCCAAGGGAACATCACCGTCTTCCTCAGCCCAGGGAGACTGTCTTCACCGATTCCTTCTCTTTCTTCCCCCTGCTCCCTCTTCCTCTCCAACACCTCCTGTGTAGATCGACTCTTCTGGATCTCTCAGGCACACATTACCTTTTCTCTGTCATCGATCCTCTGTATTTGTTCTTTGGGTCTCAGAGTATCCCATGAGCTTTGTTTTCTAATTTTCTGTTTCAGTTCTCTTTTCTGATTTTGGAGGATTTTGGTTAGGAAATCATTCTTCACCCCCAAGAATTCTCTCTGTTCACAGATTATTTCCTCCTCCCGGCCACCAGCCTTTGTTTTAATGCAACGTCTCTCAAGTATCACGGAGAAGTCAAAGTAGTGTTGGTAGTGTTGTTTTTCTTTGTGTGGGGAGGGGTTGTTTTGTGTTTTTGTTTTTCTTTTCATTCCTCTAAGTTTTCTGTTGTTTCTGGGGCTAACTCTGTTTCCTGGGTACGAAGGGCTCCTTCACTGACCCTGGGGTATGCACTTGGGGATGTCACCATGGGGACGTTTGGGACACTCAGCCAGAAACCACAATCTGGGTGGGGTCAGGATCCCCCACTTTGGAACACTATCCTCCCCCAGGACTGCCTTGTTTTTCCAGAGACAGCAGCCCAGGGGCTTCACTGGGGTGGGGGTGGGGGGGTGGCTGGCAAAACCAAGTGGCTCCCCACGGCTCCCTTTAGCCGGCTCACTGGGACCTCCCCACGTATGGGTTCAAGTCTGCGTTCCTCACCCCCAACCCCGTGGTCTGACCTTGGAGAGGGTTTCCTGGTCGCCCCAGAACTTCTTCTCAGGCTTCGGGTGCTCCTTGGGTGGTGGTGAGGCCTTGCTGACCTCCAGGGGATCACAGGGAGCCAGCAGCCGGTCCTGGCGTGCCTCCAACGTCGACAGCTTGAAGCGGCCATAGGCTCTCATCAGAGCCACACCGGGCAGTTTGTGGAACAGCTGCTCGAGGTCGCTAGAGGGGACCGAGGACAGCTGCACGCTACGCAGCTGGGACACTACCTTCCTGTCTTCACCCGGGGATTCTGGGGAGCAGGGGGCGCACGGCTGCTGGGAGGCCATCTCGGAGCCCGGCCTGCTGGCGGCTGGCAACCCAGCACCGGGGCCTGGCCGCGAACGGTGGCGCCTCGCGCCTGCGCCCTGCGCCCCGCGCCTGCTTCCGGGGAAGGACATGCCCTCCTGGGGCGCTGCGATCCCCCCGCCTCCTCTGCACGCCGAGCGCGCTTGCTCCCAGAAAAATGGGGTTGAGCCCTGGCACAGAAGGATTGAGGCCAAGAGTGCGAAACCAGCAGCCCCATGCCCGCGGCCTCCTTTTGGGTCTTCCTGGCTCCCTCTCCCAGGACGATTTCTGTGTGCCCTCTGCCTGGGCAGGGGCTGCTGGCCAACCCACTTCATGTCAGCCACGGAGATATGGTCACTAAGTTACAGAATGGGCCCTGGATGAATTCAGATGCAGCTGTCGGGGGTGGGGACACACAATATATAAGAGGATGAAGGAAATACCGGTCACAACGTCAATGACAGAGGACAAATGTCACCTCTAATGGGGTAGCAGCATCACCGACTGGGTGGGGGACGCCTGGGTGGCTCAGTCGATTAAGCGTCTGCGTTCCGCTGGGGTCATGATCCCAGAGTCCTGGAATCGAGACCCACATAGGGCTCCTTGCTCAGCAGGGAGCCTGCTTCTCCCTCTCTGTAGCTCTCCCTGCTCATGCTCTCTCTCTTGCTCTAATAAATAAATAAAATCTTAAAAAAAAAAAAAAAAAAAAAGACTGGGTGGATATTCCCAAATACCCTTAGGTTATCATCTCTGGGTGGTAGAAGTAGAAATGGTTTTCTTCCTTCTTTCTACTTTTAAAATCGTTCTGATCTTTCTATGATGTCACCTTGAACCCGTGCATTTTTCTCAAAGGTCTCATCAGTGCAAATGAGGCAATGTCCAAGCGGGAACCCAGGGCTGCAGAGCAAGGACCTGGAGCCTGTGGGACCCGGGCTGCGGGCACACACTCTCTGGTTCTTGGTCTTGGAGAGTGGGGCACTTTGGTGACATGCACCCTGAAAGGCTGAGGCCACCTGCCAGGATCCTGACGCTGGATCGCCCACTGGGCTCCTGGCCACCACCATCCACCTCAAGAGGCAGGAGCCCCATGCCTGAAGAGTGGGGAAACAACTACCTCCTTCTCTCTTACAAGTCCTTAATTAAGTCCAACTGTCCTTACCTGGACTCGGCTTTCTTCATGAACAAAATCAGAGAAAACCCTTCACTTTTCATTTCTTTTTAAAAGTTTCAGGGAAATAAAAAATCAAGAAGAAAATAGAAAAATTCCATTTTAATTAAACTGTACAGTCTGAATTATTTCCTCTGACACTAACCGAAGTTAAAAATAGAAATCAATTTCTGCAACCTTCCAAGGCAGCCTTTGAAATGTCAAGGTTTTAAAAATTATTTTACAGCATGAATTTACATATAAATACAATCTGTACAATGTATTAAGCAAGCAATCGATGAGCTTCCATCATGGAGAAGATCTGGTACTGGGACAGGCCAGGGCAGAATTCAATTACTGCCTCCTTAGTGGAAGACTTTTCAGCCTGGAAAAGGAAATAAAGGAGAAAGAAGGACAATTAGGTAAGAACTGAAAGCCAGAGAGCTCCACGGGGGTTGAGCATGCCAGACCTCCCCGAGTCCCTGTGGCGCACGTGGACCCACAGAACACAGAGGATGACCACAAACCGTGAAAGCATCATTTAATCTGCCTTCTTAAAATGCTTCTCTGTTGACCCCGGAACACACGGGGAGACTTACACCCCACATCTCATATTAGGACCTGTTTATAAAAGCAAGTTCTAATCCTGGTTTCACCTATCTCGTGTAGGGCCTCTGGGAAGGAACTGAAAAACAAACAAACAAACAAAACAACAAAACCCTGTTTGTTCCAGGGCCCAAAGCTCCTGAGCTGGCAGTCTGAAATCTTGGCTTCACGCACACAAGGGCATTTATCAAGTAGCGCTGGGCCACACTGGCTCTAGATCCTTGCTCGACAGCCCCAAAGTAAAAAACCAGATGTCCCCGACAACAGAAGAGATGAATACTCTGTGGTCCCATAAAGGGATACTCCACAGCAACGAGGACGAGCCAGCTGCTGCTGCTGGAATAACACGGGGGACTCCCACAAGCCGATGCAAGGGTCCTACTACGTGGTTCCTTCAAGTAACATCCACGCACTAATCAACGGTGACAGAGGCCAGCAGAGGGGTGACCTGTGGGAATGGGGGTAGGCATGCTAAGTGGGAGGAGACACGAGTGGCTGTGGGGCGCTAGGGTATCCCTTGATCAGGCAGTGAGAATGCACGAAGCTGGAAGCTTATGGTCTGTGTGCATATATGTAGTGTGTGCACTACGGCGTTCACTAAACCATATGATGCCATACCTATGAAATTCTAGAATGGGCAAGACAAACTGATAGAGACAGAAGTAGACCGGTGTCTCGGGGGAAAGGGGTGGAGGTGGCAGACCGCAATTCCACCCTGAACCAAGCTGCATGGTCCCAGTAGAAAAGCACCAGGGCCCTTACAAAAGAGTGACAGTCCACACCAGGTGCTGGGAATGCAAACGAGACCCCTGCGGTTGTGAGCCTCCTGCCACCCCTCCTAGAAGATGGGTGCAGACAGGCAATGCACAGAGGGGAGCAAGGCAAAAAGGACGGAGGGCCCTCCAGGCTCCCGGGGGAGAACCTAGGAGGCTCAGGGGTGAGGAGCAGCGGGGACTATACCTGCAGCAACCACAAGGTTCAGATAAGTGCACTGCACACTTTGGACTCTCCCTTTCTTGGAGAGAGGTGCTCTCAGGGGTGTAAGAACCCCTCCAGCCCTCTTCCTATGCAAGGATGTACATATATATGCATACAAGGAAACCCAAAGGCCTGAGGACAACATTGTAACATCAGCAGCACTGCCTGTATACACTGTTCTGCAGCTTTGGATCTCTCGATGGTAAGTTTAAGGTCCAATCAGCGCACAGCTGTGTGCCCACGTTTTCCGACTTCTACACGGTGCCCACAGCAAGCCCCTGCTCCGTCCCTCCCACCTTACCTTCCAGATGGGCACTGATGGGCTTCCCCTGCAGGAACAACTCATCGGATGGCCCCAGATGCTCAACGGTGAGGGCCTCAGGTATTGGTGAGGTTCCGTGGGCCTGGCCACGTGACCCAACTTTTCTGTCCCACCCATGAGACAGGGGGCCCCAGGTGTCTGCCTCACAGGGGTGCATGCGGATGAAATGAGCCATGCCTGGGGTGTGCTCCTACAGCCCCCCCCCTCCCCCGATGCTGGTGTGCAGGAGGACAGGGAAATAGGAATGGGCACAGCCACTTCAGGAGGCTCGGGATGAAACTGAAATGCTTGGCTCCTTTGTATTTTTGACTCATGAGAATGTATTGTCCATTCTGAAGAAGTAAGTGGAAAAGAATAAGGGGGTGTCACACGTATCTCAAGACGGCAAGATATGCTTACAAGGTCAGAGCAATTAAAACAGGGTGGACAGAACTGTACCAAATGGCTAAGAAACCAGAGCAGAGGGGCGCCTGGGTGGCTCAGCGGGTTCAGCGTCTGCCTTTGGCTCACGTCATGATCCCAGAGCCCTGGGATTGAGCCCCACGTCGGGCTCCTTGCTCAACAGGAGAGTTTGCTTCTCCTTCTCCCTCTGCTCCTTGCCCTGCTCGAGCTCTCTCTTGCTCTCTTTCTCAAATAAATAAATAAAATCGAAGGAAGGAAGGAAGGAAGGAAGGAAGGAAAGAAGGAAGACAGACAGACACACCAGAGTAGAGAATAGAGGGGTAGGCCTGCCCAGGGACTGAGTACAAGAGCAAACTACTTTTCCTTTCATGAGCCGGTTTGATGCACAGGGCTGACGAGGTCAGGGCTCACCCGTCCCTCCCCCGCTTCAACCTCAGCCTGCAGCTGGACCTCCCCTTCCCAGCCCGGTGGTGGCAGGCCATGCAGCAGTGAAGACTGTGAGATGTGACACCCAGGCAGGACCACAACCACCCCCAGCGCCACCCTCTACCCATTCCCTCCTAGGAGGGCCGTGCACTGAAGCAGAACAAACTGGGGTCCTGAGTACCTTTCTTGGTTTTTTCTTTATTAATTAATTAATTAATTAATATTTATTTTAAGTACTCTCTACACCCACTGTGGGGCTCAAACTCATAACCCTGGGATCAAGGGTCACGTGCTCTACCTACTGAGCCAGCCGGGCACCACCCCTGGTTTTCTTTACCCTCCACTGTGCCACTGGGATGTGGGGGCTCGTCTTCATCGGAGCTAGTTCACTCCCCTGATACAACTAGTTACCCATTTGGGGAAAGGTAAGCTAGAGGCCTACCTTACTCTGCTCACAAAAAAACAAAACCAAAAAATCCAAACAGATTAAACAAAAACAAAACTATAAAAGCAGGGGAATGGCTCATATACATAAATAAAATCTTGGGTTAGGGAAGGCCTTTAGGAGACAAAAATATAAAACATATCTCCCCCCCCCCCAAACATCAGTAAAACTGAGGGCACCAAAAATTAGAGCTTCTGTACAACAAAGACAGTTCAAAGCCACATGAGAGGTAACACACTAAAACACAAGGGATTCATATCCAGAATTATTATTTTTTAATTCCGAAAAAACAGTAAAAGAGTACCTGGCTTGACTGAAACAAGTAAAACAATGTAACAGAAAACAGAACACTGTGCGAAGAACGGAAGGAAGCTACTCACAAGAGAGCGCATGGGCAAAGGCTGTCCTCCAGCCACTCACAGGACAGGCCACGCAACCTCACTACTAGTCCCAGAAATATAAATTAAAGTGAGTTGCCATTCTTCGCCCATCGTGCTGGCAAACATTTCTGAACTGTTTGTAACTGATGTAACAACAAGGTGAAACAGATACAGACACTTCCGGAAATAATTTGGCAGTATTTCTTCATTCTACGTGTTCATACTCTATAGATTTGTGCTGCAGAAAATTATATTATTTATTTTAAAAACGTGCAGCAACGAAACGTGTGTGCATGCATGTTGTGTTTGTGTGTGTGAGAGAGAGAGAGAAAGACTGAACAAAAATGTCTTAAAAGTTACACAGGAAGGTGATCGCAGAGGCTGCTGGAGAGAGAGGTCTGGGGAACTGCTCAAGGACCACTTGAAGCTTTATCTGTAAGGCTTGAATTTGCAAAATGATAACATATTCACATATTACTTGTGTAAGTAAAAGATGAACTTCTAAAAAGCCCAGTCAATATACAAATTTACATTTCTGACATCTGCCTTTCAGCAACTACATCCAGATTCCAACAAGCCTCTGGAGGGTTTCTGAAAACCGCCGTCCCCCACTGCCCACCTTTTAAGCAGTTCCTGGGGGGACAGGTCTGCAGGCCCCTCTTCATCACTCTGGCTGTCGCTGCTGTCCGTACTCTCAGAACTACTACTCTTCTCTGATTTTTTATTCTTTTGCTTGCCTTTGTGTTTGTGCTTCCGGTGTTTCTTTTTCTGAAAAAGAACGAGATGCGGATGGGAGGTCGGGAGATCAAATGGGCGTTTCCCTCCCTGATTCATTCGATGACAGGCTAAGGAGGCATTTGGTTGCTGGAGTCATTCAAAAACAAAGACAAAACACCTCATTTGGAGTGAGCCTCCTATGGGACAGCCCGGGACACACAGCTGTGCACACTCCCCACTGCACACACTCAGAACCGGTCCTCTCGTGCAGACACAGAGGAACCGTTCAGGCAGATGCGGGCAGCACGCCATCTTGCCACTTAGCTCCCATCTTATCCCAGGTGACCCCTGCCACCTCCCATGAACCTCACTGGTCCATGTCGTTCGGCATGTGGAGACACACAACGAAGAAACCAGTAGAAGGTCAGAGAAGCGCAGATACACTGGTAAGAATCAAATGAATTTGGTTTTCAACCTGGCACTCTGGGACCCAACACTCACATTAACCAAATTAAAAACCTGTACCATCACTGGAAACACAAGGATCATGGGATCAGGGGTGTCAAGGTGAAAGCACACACTACTCCTTCAAGTTTCCCTCACCTCAAAATCTCTGTAATGATGACAAAGTCGTGGAGAAAAAAATGTTCAAAATAATATCTTCATTTAATACCAAATAACCAGTTAATACTATTTTATTATTTAATATTCAACCATTACTCTAAAGTATTTAAATGTCCTTTTTTCCTAATTTTAATGTTCACAATTAAAAACTGTTCTAAGTACAAATGAATAATTAAAATATTCTGTCCGAAAGAAAAACAAAGTTCTTGAAAATTGAAGGCTTACATGAATGTCAACATTGCCGAGGCCCACGTGCCCCCATCCTGGCCAGCAGATGACCGGCTTCACGCAGCACGCCTGGGGGGCGGGGCTTGTCTGCAGGGCAGAAGCAGGGACAGCAGAGCCTGCATCCGGTCCTGGGACACTCAGAAGGTACTCACCTTCTCTTTCCTCCGTCTGTGCTCCTTCTTGGTCTTGTGTTTTTCTTTGTTTTTTTTATGTTTCTCCTTTTGAGGTGCCTCAAGTGTCTGACGAACATCTGAAACACAAATGTAATAACACACGTGAACTGCTGGGGAAAATAAAGACTAAATTATTGAACTGGGAAGGTGTGACGTAGGTGGAATGTTTAACAGGAAGGCGGAACCCCTGCCCTGCCTCACTGATAAACAAACGGATTAGCAGGTCACCTGGTAGCTCTATATTTAGAAACTGCCAGAAACCTCATACTCAACCTGCGTGATCCAACCAGTATCTTGCCACAGCCTTATCTGCTCGATGAGTCAGATGAAGATAAAGGCTGACCAGACTGCACAAGCCTTTTGCAATTTAGCATCCTCGGGCAAGCTCCGAGACAGACCAGAGCCTGAACTTCAGCTCTGAGGTTGCCAGCAGCGGCTCTGTGACCTTTTGTTCATTGCTCAACTTCTCCAAGCCTCAGTCTCCCCATCTATGAAGAGAGACAGGAAGAATCCCTGTCCTCGGGACACAGAGGATTGGATGGAACCAGTCATCTGAATCCCATAGCCTAGAATCTGGCACATAAATGTCAGCTCCTCTCACATCATCCCCCCTTTATGAAAGCACGTTATATATGAATTTGTCTTATAAGCTGAAACCCTAGAAAACTAGCACAATGTAGGTAGTCATTAAAAATGACCAAACAAGTGGCATACGCCTGAATTCTCCACCTCCAAACGCTGACCGAAATGTCTGCATAGGGCATTAATTTCCAGGTAACCAAACCAGCAAAAATTAACAACAGTAGAAGCAGTGTAGATCATTAAATCAACTCTTCCCACCTGAAGGAAAGGTGTTTCAGGAAGTATGGATATTTTCCAAACCCCCTAACAGGTGCCTGTAACACTCCAGCCCATCATTTGACCAGATATTTTAAAATCTGACCTCCCCCAACTTTTTTTTTTTTTTTTTGATGCTCGTCTTCCCCTTGATAGCCCATAGACAACATTATTAACTATTACAAGGTTTTCAAGGACAGTCTGGGAAATGGGCATAAAGAGCTTTTAGACGCTGAAACACTTATTTTAGGCTGGAGATCTGAATAACTAAGGCAAATCAGAAATACATTCACTGCAATTTTTCAAAACCTCACACTTTTTTATCACCTCTTTGAAGGCTGGCTTCATTAACCAAACCAATATTTATATGTGGGTGCTATAGGAAACCATAAAGTAGATAATAGGATTATGTCATCTATATACCCGGACCAGGTTATCAGATGTTTGCTAAGCTGGCCTTCAGGGAGAGGATAAGCCAGTCTAAACATTTTGACCAGACGTCCATTTAAGACGTTGTTGACTGATACTGGGGGAGGAGGACGGGCTGTGTTTACTTCTGAAAGAACTACTTTTACTTTATCTACTACATTAGCCAAAGTATGAAAAAGTCTCCGAATACCCTTCTCCCTGCAATTCCTCACCCATCTTCATGTCCTATATTTTTACTTTTTTTATTTATTACAGGACTCTGCTGTATGTATCTGAGTGTTAGAAAGACAAGAAAGTTGCAAGGTCTCTGAGGCTACAAAGCAACACTATCATTTAGGCACTCAGTGGAAGGGATGAGATTCAAAACGTGGCTGAGAACAGATAAATGAGAAACAGAGGTACACATACAGTAGACCCTGAACAATACGAGTCTACACAAAGCCACTACGTGTGGATTTTTTTCGGTAAGTACAGTACTGTACATGTACTTTCTCTTCCTTATGATTTTCTTAATAATATTTGCTTTTCTCTAGCTTACTTTACTGTAAGGATACAGTACATAATACATATAACATACATAAGAAGTGTTAACCAATCATGTATGTGATTGGTAAGGAATCTGGTCCACAGTAGGCTTTCAGTAGCTAAGTTTGAGGGGGAGTCAAAAGTTACATGCGGATTTTCGACTGTGCGTGGTGTTGGCGCCCCTAAATCCTGCCTTGCTCAACGGTCCACTGTATGTATGTGGTTGGCCTCATGTTGGATTAGACGGGGAGAGGAGATAACACTGTTAGGGTTGTCACAGCTCAGGGGAGGAGACACTGGTGCCGATGCAAGCGGGTGAACCAAGGAGCTCTCAACTCACTGGGGCAGAAGACGGGAGGCAGCCGTGGGCCGAACGCTTCTCTTTCATCTATCTGCAGCTTTTGTATCGGGAAGGAAGGTGCGGGCTCCTGGGGTGCTGGCTCGCTAGCTGAAAAACACCAAGGTATTAATTTTGTCCATTTATATTAATAGTAAATAATATTATACTGATACTAACGTGTTTGATTCTTTAATTAATACCTGTTGCCACCAGATAATGTGTGCTTTTCTTCACCACTTTGCTTAACTAGCTCACGCCAGGCGCTGAGGATACAGCAGTGAGCATGTGAACCTGACCTCCAACCTTGTGGACATCTGGGCTGGGAAGTCAGTCACGTGGGGCACCTGCAACCAAGTGCACCACCGGCTGCAACACAGGGGTGTGCACAGCACACGCTCGGGGCCACCTCACTGAGACCTGAAGGGCTGAAAGATGTCCTCGAGGAAAGATGTCCTCTGAGAAGAAGAAAAACTTACAAACAGGGATCTAAGACTATGTCCCAGCTCAGGAAGTTTAATTTCACTCAAAATAAATGATCGAAGAGGGGAAAAGGTGAACATAAACAAATTACCATATTCACAGTAATAATCTCGTTTTTTAAACAGAGGACTATGTTTTTAGATAGTGGAAAGAAAAATGCAAAAAGTACGGAAAAATAGGCATTAAGGTATTAACAATGTTTATCTTGGGGAAGTGGGATTCCAAGGGACTTAAGCTTTCTATATTTCTATATTTTTAAGCTTTTACAATTCAAGTATATATCACTTTGAAATAAAAACTAAGTTGGGTGGCTTTTTTCCCACAGAAACACGAAATAGGCATTTGTGAGTCACCTAAGAATAAGCAGTATTTTATACCTCTATGGAACTTTTTGGTTAAAGATGCTAAAAAAATTATACCCAAGTCCACCACAGACTGACAGGGGCAAGCAGCCCACCCAAAGGCTGAGATGGAAAATTTGTCCACCCACCCAAGCATCTGAAAAGTCTCCCACCCTTGCAAGCGCCAAATGGCCTCCTTTTCTGCACCCTAACTCTTGGCTCAGGGAAGAGCCCCTGTATACCTCAGGACCAAATGTTGCCAATAAACCCAGCACCTCACCATCAACCAGGTAAAAAAAAAAAAAGAAAGAAAGAAAAAAAAAGAAATCTATTTTTTAAACGAAAATTTTACTAGTTTTAAACTCTTCTCAACTAGGGTAAGTAGGAAAATCAATATTGTCAAACATAGCAATCCTAAAAATACACCAGAAATTTACATCTGATGCCACAATTAAAAATGTAAAAGATTACAACAATTGCTTGCTAAGAATCCTGGGTTAGAACTGCACGCTAACGTGATGTGATGAGCATGGGGTGTGAATCGCAACTGATAAATTGTTGAACACTACCTTGAGACTAATGATGTACTATATGTTGGCTAACTCAATTTAAATTAAAAAAAATTTAAAAACTCCACACTAAACAAAGAAGCAGCTTCTCTAGAGACATCCTCATTTTCTTCTTTAGACCCCCAAATCTAAAGTAGCCACGTACCACGTGCCACAGATGAGATTTCCACCGAGTCGGTCGCTTGGGAGCTTTTGAAGTCAGCCTCCCCGGGACCTGCCTGATCATCCTCACTGTCCCCTTGCTCATCCGCAGAGGATGAGGACTTCTCATCGGACGAGCTGGCAAAGATGGCCTTAAATAAGTCCATGGACGGGCGGCTCCCTTCTCCCTCAGTCTGTGAATCCACATCTTTGTTTACAGTCTGTATTAACAAAGAAATAAGAGTCAGGAATGAAGAAGTAAGGGGAGGAGAGCCAGACCTTCTAGACAGACAGACACACACACACACACACACACACACACACACACACACAGGCATTTCTGCTCAGGTACATGGGTTCCACACCCACGCACTGCCTAACTAAACAATGACCAGGCACATGGCATTTATTTTTGTGATGTTTCCGATGCAACCACCGCAGAACGAGCCAACTGGGAGAAGCGGCTGAAGACTCTCCTGGAGACAGGTCATTCAACAGAGTGGCAAAGGATCCACTAAAACGCGGCAGGAACCAGCACGGTGCCTCTGTCCTGTGTGTTAATCGAGCCTTCCAAGGTCCAAGATTAGAGGTTAATGAAGGCAGTCTACTCGGATAAAATGCTGACGAGTAAACCGACGCTCCGCACAGAGGGGAGGGCGCCTCCGTGGATACCACGGTCCCTTTGCAATTACACATCACCATTCCTACAAGAAGCCCAGCTCCGGACAATCAGATTAGCCAAACAGACAGGCAGTAACTTTGTACAAACTCAAATAAACAAGGAGCAAAGGCATGAAGAAGACATGACTCTTTCCTGCCAACAGCTTCTTCCCAGACGGGTGTGGGGTAATCCGATGTGCTAAGTGCAAACAGCAACACGAGACAGAGAGCCCTGGGACTGGCCTCGATCGGAATCCTCTCCAGTCCTTCCACTGCACCCCTGAAGAACCCGGGCCAGACACACAAGGACACACTCACGGTGCGAATGCATGCCAAGGGGCTGGGTCTGAACTCTACCATCTGGTTCTCCTCACTCTCAGTGGGGTCACTCCCCATACTAGTTTCTGGAGCAGCGTTACAAACACCTACAGGAGGAAAATTGGTACAAGACAGCGACATTTGTAGTTTTAAAGTAAACTCTCTTCACAGAAAAAAATTAAAGAAGAAAAGTATACCATTCCCTACTAAAAGTAACCATGGCACCTTGGAGAAAGGACTGATTCCAGAGCCTGGGCTGAGAAACACAAAGATGAGCCCATACATCACTGTGCCCAGAGAGCAAAGACAAGCTCATAGAGTAAGAGGGACATCCTGAAAAAACACAGAAGCCACTCCAAAAGAGCTCCAGCCAGACAAACCAAGACCATTTGAGCATTAAAATAAATAAGGATAGTACTGATTTAGCTCTTAAATAAAACAGGAAACCATGGGTCCACAGTTTGAGGAGGAACAGGATATGTATATATTTCAGAGCTCCTTGATACTCATTAAAGTAAGTAAAAATTAGTAATAAATTAATAAATAAAAGTACTTACTAAGTACAGCAGGAAAAAAAACTAACTTCAGAATAGAGAAGACTGGCAGACACCACCAGGCAAAATTATCTAAATACTATCTCAACATGATTTCTGGGAAAATCTAGAAGTCTTTCTAACCTAATGACCATAGCACAGAGCCAGAATCCCTGAGTAAGGTTTTATGCCATTTAAAAAGTAACAGTAGAACCCCCATGGAGAGGTTCCAAATCCGTGGTGGCAGCAAGCTGCCAGGCTTTGACAGATGGGAACCCTTTCTCTGACCAGAGAAGCTGTGGTCTCAATAATCTGAAACAAATCTCACTACTTTTCCCCCTTCTTGCCCTCTTGCCACTCAACTTCAGCCACAGATAAAGTCATAGGAAGTGCAACCCAGAGCAGGGAAACTAAGTCCCAGCCATCCGATTGGAGGGTGTGATGGGGAGCCTGAAAGTCAGACAGGGTCAGGAAGATCATGATGAGGAGCTCAAGAGAGTGATCCTAGAGAATGTTTGTGAGCTTCTGGCTCACCTCTGAGCTATGCAAGTGTAAATCTGACTCTGAACAGCAAACCAAAGGTTTTGATAACAGATCTAGGGGATTAACTACCAGCCAGGTCCCAGACCAGCCGCTGGGAAGTACACATGCAGAAAGATCTGAATAGCACTGTAAAGACTCTGAAAACTGGAATGACATTTGAACCCAGATGGGTTGGAACGTGTAGCCTGAACCTAAGTAGGTCAACTGTCCACTAAAACAAAACAAAATAAAACAAAACTTCACCATTCCCCCCAGAATTTTTTTTTAAGATTTTATTTATTTGACAGAGAGGGAGAGAGTACAAGCACGGGGAGCCAGGGAAAGGGAGAAGCAGGCTCCCACTGAGCAGAGAGCCCAGGACCCTGGGATCATGACCTGAGCCAAAGGCAGACACTTAACCAACTGAACCACCCAGGCACCCCTCTCCCTAGAATTTAAACAAGACCTAAGGTCTCATAACATAATGTCCAGGATGTCAAAATGTCTAGGATGTAATCCAAAAGTACTTGCTATACAACCAACCAGGAAAAAATCAACTTGCAAAAGACAACAAAAGACACTAACCCCAAATGACAAAAGTGTTAGAATTATGTGGCAGACTTTAAAGCAGCTATTACAACTGTGCTTCAAGAATAAAGTTAAACAGATGGCAAGATAAAAAGGTCTCAGCAAAGAAATAAAAGATATAAAGATGAACCAAATGAGAATTTTAGAAATTAAAAACACAATAACCAAAATAAGAAACTCACTGGATGGGCTCTATAGCAGAATGGAGATGACAGAAGAAAGTCAGTGAACTTGATGACAGATAAATAGAAATGATCTGATTTGAGCAGAGAGAGAAAAAGGACTGAAAAGAGAATTGTGGGACAATAGCTATTTATGTCACCAGAGTCTCAGAAGAGGGGTGAGAGTGTGGAGCAGAAAACATATTTGAAAAAATAATGGCTGGTAATGTCCCAGATTTGGTGAAAGACAAGATTCAGGAAGCTCAGCAAGCCTCAAACAAAAGATCTCAAAGAAATCCACACTCAGACACATCATAATCAAACAGCAAAGAACCAAAGATGAAGTGAAAATCTTGAGATCAGCCAGAGGAAAAGTCATGGCATCCTAAGGAGAGGAACTGACAAGCTGAACAACTAGATTTCTTATCGGCAGTCAGGAAGTCCAGAGGGAAGTGGCACAACACTCTTAAAAGGGCTAAAAGGAAAGACCTGTTGACCCAGAACTCTATATCCAGCAAAAACATATTTCAGGAATGAAGATAAAACACAGACATTCTCAAATGAAGGAAAAATTAAGAGAATTAGTTGTTGGAACTGCTCTAACAGAAATGCTCAATACAGGGGGTTCCTCAGACAGAGGAAATGATAGGAGGGAAAGCTGGCTCTTCGGGAAGGAAGAGCAACAGCAATGGTAAATATCCAAGTAAATAAAATGGATTATCAGCTCATCAGCTCTTTAAAGATGTATAACCACTGAAAGCAAAAATTAGAAAGCTCTCAAGAGGTTTTCAGTGCGTTTGCATGTAATACCTAAGGCGACATCATAAAGCCAGGAGAGTGAAGGGACCTAGAGATAGGTAAAGATTCCACATTCCTCTTAGGATGGTACAATATCAATTCTAAGTAAACCGTGAAAAAGTAAACATGTATATTGATGAGCAACAACTACTCTTTGCGCAACTCTATTGAGCAATCTATTAAAAAAATAGAGTTAAAAATGTAATAGAAAAATTAAAACAGTATACTGGTAATTATTCAAGTAATACAAAAGAAGGTAAGAAAGGAGAAAGAGAACAACAAAAAAAGAGTGGGAACTGACAGGAAACAAAACTGTAGACCTAAATCCAAATATATCAACAAATTACGTTAAATGCCAATGGCTAAAACACACGAAGTAAAACACACAGATTATCTAAATGTATTATTAAAAAAGGACACAAGGACAACGACATACTTTTTACCAAAAATCTACTTTAAACACAATAAAATAAATAGGTTAAAAGTAAAAAGAGGAAAAAATATATACTGTGCAAATTGCCAGAAATAAAGAATAGTATTATATAATGATAAAAGGTTTAATTCAGCAAAAAGATAAAATAATACTAATGTGTATGCACCTAATAGGGGAGTTTCAAAATACACAAAGCAAGCACTTTGGTATGAAGTTTGGCAATTTCTTTCTCTTTCTTTCTTTCTTTGGCAGTTTCTTATAAAGTTAAATCTACACGTATATTTCCCAGCAATCCCACTACTGGGTATTTACCCTAGAGAAATGAAAACTTATATTCACACAAAACTCTGCACATGAATGCCCACAGCAGCTTTATGAGAGCCAAAAGCCGGAAACAACCATACGTCTTTAAAGGGTGAAAACCAACAAACCGTGGCTCACCCACACAACAAAATATTATTTGGCAATAAAAAGGAATGAACTGTTGATAATACACTACTGATGAATCTCAAAGGTATGATACTAAGTGGAAGAACCTAGTCTCAAAAGGTTATATATGTATATTGTCTGATTCCATTTACATAACATTTTGGAAAGAACAAAACTATAGAGACAGAGAAGAGATCAATGATTGGTAGGTGTTTACAGGAAGGGGAGGATATGACAGGGAGTTTTTTGGGGTGATAGCACCATTTTGCATCCTGATTGTGGTGATGGTTCCACAAATCTTTTTTTTTTTTTTAAAGATTGTTTATGTATTTATTTATTTGACAGGGAGAGAGAGAGCACACAAGCAGGGGGAGCAGCAGGCAGAGAGAGAGGGAAAAGCAAGCTCCCCGCTGAGCAGGGAGCGCAATGTAGGACTTGATCTCAGGACCCTGGGATCATGACCTGAGCCAAAGGCAGACACTTAACTGACTGAGCCACCCAACTGCCCCTCCACAAACCCATATATGTATAAAATCTCATTGAACTGTACTTTTTAATGCATGTTCGTTTTAAAAATAAAATAATAATTTTAAATGAGGCTATTAGAAATAAAACTTTTTATTAAATTCAACTTGTAACTATTAAGCAGTAATTTTTAAAAAGCCCAATGGATATTTTCTTTATATTCTCCACAAAAGAAAACACACTGAATTTTATTTCAGTGGTTGATGCTGAGTGAAAGCCATTCCTGGCGGAGAAGTTTATAGTCTTTCCTCATAATCAAAGATATGATTTAAACTATTACAATGTAGAGTAGGTGTTAGCAACTACAGCCTATGGGTCAAATCCAACCGACTGTCTGCTTTATGAATAAAGTTTTATTGGAACATAGATGAACCCTGGAACATAGATGAACCCAATTTTTTTTCATATGGCCTACGATTTCTTTCACATTCAACAGTAAAGTTGAGTGGTTGTGACAGACACTATATGGCCCACAAAGCCTAAAATATTTAATATCTGGCCCTTCACAGAAAGTTTAAAGACCCCTCCTATCAAGTGATGACAAAGCACCAACATAGAGAAGGACAAATGCCAGTCAGCCTGCAAAGAGAACCTGGGAGCCCCAGATACCTTATTTGAGAGTGATTCCGTCACATGCTCTTCCTCTTTGATTACTAACGTACTGGACTCTTGTTTAGGTGGACCAACTTTTGATCTAGCCAAACTTAAAAATTCACTAATGGAATCTTCTTTCTTTTCTTGTTTAGATGTATCCCATCTGGATGATTTTCTTGATTCTGAAAGGTAGGACACAGATGTAAAATCAGAATTAGCAAGCAAAAGGCAAACTCTCCATTATGGCTCTTTAATTCATTCCAGAACATCAGCAAACCTACTATGGGCCAGGAACGGTGTAGGGGTTGGGAATGTGGCAGATGCAGAGGCAGAGTCCTGACCCCAAACAGTAGACATCTGGACTCTTACAACATGAGCTAATGTATTCACATGAACAAGCCTCTTAATGGAGGGAGAGCTTACACTATGTGTACCCATAAGACTTTACTTCTGTTTTCCCGATGGGATAGGGGTTGAGACCATGGTCAGCACATGGACCCAAGGAAGCCCCACTCACTCTCGGGACCTTGGTGCTGTGGTACTTTTTCACTCGATGCTTGAGTTGTAGGCAAGGATGTGGCCTCTGGGAGCGTCAAGAAGTTGAAGACTGAGTATTTGTCACGTTTTACTCTTGGTAAGCCAACCAAAGTTGAACTGTGGGTTGAAAAGAAAATATATATATGAAATTTTAATAACTCATGTTATTAAATAACATCTCATGTTTTTCACCACTAGCTCTTCTACTTGCTAAGAGGTCCCTAAAGGTGATTTTGCTTCTCAAAGCAGTTTAGGAATTTGGTTGGCTGACTTCAGGGCCCATGAGGTTTTCCCTAGTAAGATCCCTAGGTTTTTCCTAGTAAGATCCAGAATTTAACTTTGAAAATGTATTTCCAGGGTGCCTGGGTGGCTCAGTCAGTTATGCGTCTGACTCTTTTTTTTTTTTTTTAAAGATTTTATTTATTTATTCGACAGAGAAAGAGACAGCGAGCGAGAGAGGGAACACAAGCAGGGGGAGTGGGAGAGGAAGAAGCAGGCTCATAGCGGAGGAGCCTGATGTGGGGCTCGATCCCACAATGCCAGGATCACGCCCTGAGCCGAAGGCAGACGCCCAACCGCTATGCCACCCAGGCGCCTCATGCGTCTGACTCTTGATCTCAGCTCAGTGCTAGATCTCAGGGTTTTGAGTTCAAGCCCCATGTTAGGCTCCATGCTGGGCACGCAGCCTACTTAAAAAGAAAATGTATTTCCATTATGGAAAAGTTCCACTGCTAAAAATATACCTAAATTTTCTGACAAAACTTCTGATTCAATTATCTGTGCTTTTTTGTAGCGTTTATAATCAAATAAGTGTCGAACTTTTGTAAAGAATTAGCCTAAGTAACATTTTAAATGTAAACTATATGCACATCATTAAAAAGGCAGCAAATTAGACAAGCGTTAAGTTTTTGAAACTTAACTTTTCTGAGTTCTGTGTCTTCCATATGGAATAAAGTTTGCTTCCAGGCCGTTTGCTTATTTTTTTAGTAACAAATCAATGGAAGTTAAATCTGCAAAATTTGCAACTCTAAGCACTTACATGTAAGCTCCTCTAGAAAAAGGGAATTTACATGAGTAGGTGAGAGGGAAAGATAGCTTTAATATGGGAGAGTGAGTACTGATGTAAGGGCAGATTTATCCACTTACTCTGGATAAGGGTCAGGGACATTAAACCTCTTACACAGAAGCTTGTCAGGGTGCCACTCAAATGTGTCTCGGGTGAGCTTCCCGAACATCTTCATCTTCACAGCTGACTGCTTGTCATTGACATCGTTCTGGGAAAAGACATTTATTCTCTTTCATCAAGTGCTCACACCATTGACCTGACTGCTCTTCCACTGAAGAGTTTTCAAGCAATCCTCCAAAATTACAAAACAGCTCTTACACGACAACATTTTTGCTAAACTATATTGGAAGCTAAAAGCATAAAATCATTTCCTGTTCTATAGTGCTATGTATATTGTAATCATTCCACTGAAGGACCTAAAATATTTGTTTTAATTTTAAAATTCATCAGGATAGAGACATGATGGCGACAGACCTCTTGGTCTCGAGGGACTTCCACCTGATCCGAATCGTCCTCCTCCTTGGCATGCGTAAACCTGGAGGACAAGGTCGAGTGGGAAGACACATAGAGTAGGGCTGCCCGAGCAAACTCATCCCGCTCGCGGCCTCGCTCCCACTCTGTCATGCTGGGGTCCAGACAACGTTCCAGGGCATCTATGGTACAAGGAACAAGAAATTGCTTCACTCTTAGGAAAAACATAGGGCTTAAAGGAGCATATCCGGTGGGTTCCATGGTATCCCTATAGATTTTAATAGATTTTACCAAATTTTACCCTGGTTTCTAAGAGCATGGTGGGGAGTACTCGTCAGGTAATAGTGCTTCCCGCTCAACATGATTCTTTTATTGAATTCTGTCTACCTCAGAAAACAGAGAAAAACATTTGAGGACTAATGCATGTCAAATCTTCGAAGCCAGGAACTTGCTACCACTCCAAGACAGTGATAAGTTCATTCCAACTATACTCCTAAGTTTTGGCAGAAAAACACTCCTTTTTCTAACTTTTTTTAAATTTAACAAATAAACATTAGTGGGTGGGTTCTTCATAGGGACCAAAGACACAGGAGACCGAGATCTGCTTTTGAAAACCAATGCCTCGGGTGCCTGGGTGGCTCAGTCAGTTTAAGCGTCTGCCTTTGGCTCAGGTTATGATCTCAGGGTCTTGGGATCAAGCTCCACGTCGGGCTTCCTGCTCAACAGGGAGCCTGCTTCTCTCTCTCTCTCCCTCTGCTGTTCCCCACCACTTGTTCTTTCTCTCTTTCTCTCTCTCAAATAAAATCTTTTTTTAAAAAAAGAAAGAAAACTGAAGCCTCAGATTTGCTGACGACTCTCACAGCCACTACTGTGAACAGCTATCCCTCTCCTCAGTCTGCCCATAGCCACTCCGTGGATTGGAGAGTGATATTCCCCCCTTGTAATGGTTCAACAGCCAACTACCTTTTTAAATCAAATTTTAGACCATGATTTAGGGCGGGTTGATTAGGATTTTAAGATAAAGGGGGAGATGACCTTGTTCTCTTGGTGTGAAATGCAACACTCACAGAAGGCAAGCATCTGCAAACAGTAAACGGTCTGTGGTTTAGCACTAGCCACGGCCAAGGCGTGTTCTCGACTTAAAACAGCTATCTTTGGAACCTGAGATATGGAGAAACACAAGCTCCTTGTTCTTACTTTCCGAGGTCAAGGGCCAAGGACTACAATCTTTGCAGTGTTTGCAGGCGGACGAAGCAAAACGCTGGCAGAGTGGGCTGTTTCAACTTCAGATCTGGGACTAGGGCCAGAAAAGCAAAAGTGCTTCCCCCGGCTGAGAGGTGGGAGACCCAGGCCTAGCACCCACCTTTCTGACCCCGTTTCATATTTACTAAAAACTCTTCATATCGTTTTTGCTTTTCTGGATCTTTCGCGAAAGGTTTGAAGTTGCTGGCTTTTGTGGTGGCTGTCCCTCCACTCGATGCCACGCGCCACGAGCAGTGTCCGACGTCTGGAGAAGACGGCTGGGGTCTGCTGCTTGAGGCAGCCTGGGCCAGACTCCTGGCCCTGAGTTGAGCTGCTTTCAGGTCAGTTGCGTGCTTCATTTCTTTGATCCTCTCTTTATCTTTTTGGGACAGAAACTCCAACACTGAAGTAGCCGAACCTAAATGAAAACAATAACAGGAAGAGATGAAAAATACCCTAACACAACTATATTGACGTTTCTGTGGTACATCCACATTCAATATCACAAATGTATGTCACTGGAGTATTTTACACTTACTTTTTCATCTGTATTTGTATCATCCCTGTGAACTAGACAGTGAGGAAATAACAAGACTCGTGTTTTACAGCGGGCAAAAGTGCAGGCCAATACGCAGATGTTTATCAGGTGAGTGAGTGGTCCTAGAACGAGGGAGCTGACATCCCCGGCTTGGGACCCTCAGCCTGAGCGGCCACCACTGGACAGTCCTGCCCTGCACAAGCCCCGGTTCAGAGCCAGCTGCCCCTGCACTGCTCACTCCTGTCACAACATCCCCGGAGCACTGGCCTGGGCCACGGGGACACCGCAGACAAGGCCCCGCTCTCACTAGCTGGGGGTGTGGGCATTAGAGAAGCCCAATGTCAACCCCGGAGGATGGCTATGAGAGGAGGGCCGTAAAGGAAACAGGGTGACACCACCAAAGGAGACTTAGAGGCAAGGGCTGGGAGTGGGGGGTGGGGAATCACTAGCGCATATGGGGGGGGCAGGAAAAGCCTGGAAGCTCCCTCCAAAGAGATCATATTTGTGGTGAGTTGAGTAAAAGAAGGAGCCAAAGCGTGAGGGAAGAGCAGAGGCAGAGGAGACAGGGAACATCAAGGCCCCAGTGGCTGGCATGTCATGGTCGGCAGGGTCTGAGGGCAGAAAGCAGGATTACAAGACTGCACCTCAGGAAAGTGGAATAAGACATGGCCTGAAAAGGAGACAGGGCTGGATCGCATAGCCTGGGGGGAAGTCTGGATTTGTCTTCAGTGTGAGAAAGACTGGAGTGTTTTAAGAGGGGCAGTGATATGATTCGGTTTATCCCGCTGCCAGTGAGGGGAACGGACAGCAGAGAGGAAGGCTGGGCAGTAAGGAGGCCAATAATGGGGCCCCACAATGATCCAGGTGTGGGAGATGGGCGCTTACTCCTGGCTGGAAGCAGCGGAAATGCAGACATGATGGGGTCCCCAGCATGTTGGGGGCAGTGCTGAGAGGACTTGCTGATGGACTTGGAGTGGGGGCAGGAATTAGGATTCCTACATTCTGGTCTAAGCAGTGGGTCACTGGTGGCATCATTCACTGACAACAGGAAGACCAGGGCAAGAGCAAGTCTGGAATAGGAAGTGGGGAACCAAGACGTCTGCTCTGGTCTATTATATGTGAGATATCTATCAGGCTCCTGATCGCCAAGTCCAAGGTCACCTCTCACCGTGGGTCTTTCTGTGCCAACCTACAAGAGATTCTCCACACTTCTTCCAGGTACACTTGTTGCTTTTAGGCGTTCAGGAAAGAGTTACATACCCTTTTCCCTGAGGAAAAAAAATCACACGTTCCCAGGCTCTGCAGGGACAGGGAAGGCACCCATGTCCTCATCTGCACCATATTCCTGACAATTATTCCAAGTCTGAAAACTGCTGAGCTTCAGACCAGGGCTATGATTTCTCTTTTTTTTTTTTTTTTTAAAGATTTTATTTATTTATTTGACAGAGAGAGACAGCCAGCAAGAGAGGGAACATAAGCAGGGTGAGTGGGAGAGGAAGAAGCAGGCTCCGAGCGGAGGAGCCTGATGTGGGACTCGATCCCATAATGCTGGGATCATGCCCAGAGCCGAAGGCAGATGCTTAACGACTGAGCCACCCAGGCGCCCCAGGGCTGTGATTTCAATGGCACGACCCAAGCTTATGTTAGAAGACAAGTCTTAAGAAGTAACGGATCTGTACACTGCTACGTGTGCCGTTCACAATACACAGTTTTGCTCTCCCCGTGTGGGAATACTGAACCACCTAAAAGGTGTCGTTGAGAAAACAACTTTGCATTTTGGTTTTGGTAACTCCAGTTACTATAAACGTAACGTTCGTCATCTTCTTCGTGGCACCTACCTTGAACGGGTGTTTCTCCCAGCAACTCCCCCCGCTTGGAGGCATTCAGTTGGTGCCTACTGAGTGTCCCCGGGTCGGGCACTGGCTTTCCAGCTGACTCAGACAACACCTGGAGTAAGCGGGAGTTCTCTGAGGTTGCAGCTACCACAGGTCTGAAGTAATGCACCGGTCGATAGTCTTTCGGCAATTCAGGTGGTGGGTAAGTCTTAAAAAAACAAAACAAAACAAAAAAACTCAGAAAAGACAGGTTGTGAGATGACCGTGTTTGATTTAACCTAGAAAACCGTAACCAGTGAGCGTTGTTAACCCTGACCTCGCCAGGCCCGCCTCCAGCGGGGAGGTCGCACTGGGCACAGCCTTGCCAGGTGTCCAGCCGACATCCATTCTGGATCTGGAGGGCCACGGGGACCGCATCATTCTCATGGCCACACATTTTTAATGTTACCCCCCGCCCACTTCTACAGAGAGATGAGAATATGCACATTTTATGTGATAAGAAAGATGACAAGAGTTAACACAACGTACTGGCCCACACGCAGAACTGGCCTACTGTAAATCAGAACATTTAGAAAAGTATGATTCGAGACTTAGAAAAAATAATAACTTTAAATAAGTTGCTTTTAAATTCAGAATTCTTTTTCTGGTTACATTTCAGTTCCAAATTAGAGCTTCGGGACCTATTTTTTGATCTGAGGTAGTTTTAATTCAAAGGCTGACCGGACTGAAATTGAAATATATTTGAGGAATTCAGGCACTGATGATGACAGAACAGATACATTAAAAGAAAAGTACTGGGTACTTTTAAATCACTGTGCTAAACAGTCTCCCTTGCTCTGAGTCTAACAAACACGTATTTATGGACAGTCTTATATAAGCCATTTTCTAGAGCTTTCGGCTACCCAAAACCCTGAGCTCTGTAACCAGGGCTGACCGAACACTCTCTGGCTGTGGTTCTGGGGCCCGGCTGCACACAGGGCTCCCCTGAGGGTTTAACGACACTGATCCCGCGTCCAACCGCACAGAGTTGGCGCCAGGTGGGGTTCCTAGGTGGCTGAAAGGTGCAGCCGGGGTAAGCACCTGGCACTGTGACAGCCTGTGGAAGAGGGCTGGCATCACTGCCAGGAGATCTCATTTCTTTATTGTCTCAGCTTGACCACCTTCTCTGAACGCGTGGACTCCCACATCAGCTGGCAAACACTCTTTTATGGCTGTGACACAAAAATCCAGAGGAGCACGACAGCAAGGAGGGGTGAGCAGCCATGGCTCTTCTTAATGCCCTCCAGTGGCTGCAAAGCATTTCCCTCCCTCTGAATCACTGTTCTGTTTGGCCTCTGGATGCAGAGGCTGGGTTTTTGGCCACACGTGTAGAAAACCGGCCTGTCTGTGAAAGGCTAGGTGAACACAGCCCTTCCCTGAGTCGCTCCCGCCCAAAGCACTACTCCAGCAACAGCGCCTTGGCCCCGCTACAGTGAAGAGTGAATAGTAAATTCGAGCTTCTGGCACCCTGCTGGGGGAGGGCTACATTTGGGGGCCAGGGCTTAGTCCTACTAAGCTCTGGAGGGAGGGAGTCCTTGAGCCCTGAGTCAAGTGAGTATTTCTCAGCATTTTTAATGCTCTCCTTTCACACACATAAGAAAAACCCCATTCTTCTCTGATGCTACTTGACATTTTTGGCAATAATGGCGGCTTAGGATGTGCTCAACGCTGTTCTGAATATATTTGGCTCGCTGTTACAACATGCTATCACAACTAAACAAATCAAAGCTGCTGCAACCCTAAATGTGTTTTTTTAGGCTGCAATGCCCCTGACCTCCCCTGTTCTGAAGGACCACAGGCCAAGCCACAGAGGTACTTAACAAATGTTTGCTGAATACAGAAACAAAGAGCAAATTAAAGTATGGAACCATCTAAAACGGGATGCCAAGAAGGTAAATGGCCAGGAGCCCCACCTGAGCCACCAGCACCCATCACCCAGTGATGTCTGCCTGCGAGCACGTGGCTCTGATGGGTGGCAAAGAGAACCACTTGGCCTAAGCTGGACAACGATCTCACAAAAACAGGACTCTCTGGAAAAGCATGTGGAGCTCTCCATGGGGCTTGACCTGCATGCACTTGGCCTCTCTCCCTTCTGTTTGCCCAGACAAGGAGTCCAGGGAACCCTGTCCACACCAGCCAACGCTCTTCATGGCATTCAGAAGGAGGCAGGATGGGGGCATTTTATGACTTAAGGACTACTTTTCCTTAAGTTACATTGCCCTTGGAATTATATCAATTCCATTTCCCCCCTTAGTTTCTAATGTAATTCTTTTTTTAATGGAAATAACCACTTACTTAGAGCTTGGATTTAAAAGATTAGCGATTAAAAAAAATAAATAAAAGGTCAACAATTAGGTATTTTGGCTATATTTTGATTACTGACTGACATTTCTAATGCAGAATATGTTTACCTGGACAATCACTCGTAATTATACTGTTGCTTTTTGAAAACAAAATTTACTTACTTTTCAATTGTTAGTATAATAGCTCAGATTACATAGCAGCAAAGACTTTAAGTACTAAACCAGTAAAACAAACAAACAAATAAATAAATGCTTTCCTTACTTTCTTAGAAGATAAAGGTTTAGAAGCCAAGGAAAATCCATCCAAAATTTTGCCAATGTATCGAAGATCTTTCTCTGGTTCTACAAAATGATGTCATTGATTAATTTCAGAAGCAGAGAAGGTTAGAATAAGACAAAAGACGTCAGTTTTTTTAATCTCCAAGAACATAAATACTATAAGTCACACATGATTATCTCGCAGAGATAGCAGTAAAGGGGAGGGAAGAATGGTACATAAAGCCCTCACACCTCTATTGACTCAGTGACTGGCAGCCTGGCCCACAGCACCCTCGGCTGATTAGGCTGCCCCGGATGTGAGGTTATGGCTCTCCCAGACAAGTACCTCAACACTGTCTTTAGAAAAAGTACCTTAGGTCCTAAGCTAAGCCTCAGGACACCAAAGAATAGACTCTGTGGAATAAAAGATCTCAAGAAAAACCATCAAAAGCACAAGTATGGTTAAAAATAAAATCATAACCATGAGAGAGTCATTTCTAAAACCAGGTAAAGAGCCAGGGGAGACTACCCCACAATTTCCTTAGCAACTATCCAAATAAAGCACAGAAGACAATACAACCAGGTCAGCCAGTAATCTAATCTCAGTTCAAATTAAAAGGTACTTTTTTTTTTTTTTTCCAAATGAAATTCTAACAAGAGATAAAGATCACTAAAGATCACTCAGGAAACAGAATGACCAATGCCCTCTTGACTTGGAGCCAGGATTGGTCATTGGTTGTGGAGACAACCTCCTGGATGGGGCTCTTTGATTCTCAAGGATTTCTTGAGTATAGTGGTTATGTCAAAAATCCATATGCAGGGTTGCCTGGGTAGCTCAGTCAGTTAAACGCCTGCCTTCGGCTCAGGTCATGATCCCGGAGTCCTGGGATCAAGCCCCACATCGGGCTCCCTGCTCAGCGGGGAGCCTGCTTCTCCCTCTCCCTCTGTTGCTCCCCCTGCTTGTGCTCTCTGTCAAATAAATAAATAAAATCTTTAAAAAAATATCCATATGCACGAACTGCATTTTCTGTAGCCATAAGCTCCTTCTGCATGTGTACCATGAGCACGTGCACAAGCTGGCTATCAGGTCCTGAAGTAGACATGGCCACCCACGGTGCAGGTGAGACTGAAGTCTGCGGACACTTATAATGCAGCTCAGCTCTGTAACTATCCTTCCCCCACAAAAGCATTCTTTGCACTTCAACCCATGTTGAACTTTTGTACCAGCTTCTGAAGTTCCTAAAATTCTGTGGGGTAATTTGGGATTAATTTCCACACTCTTGGCACCCCTATGTTTATAGCAGCATTATTTACAATAGCCAAATTATGGAAGCAGCCCAAGCATCCATTGATAGATGAATGGATAAAGACGACATCGTATATATACACATTAAGGAATATTACTCAGCCACCAAAAAGAATGAAATCCTGCCATTTGCAATGATGTGGCTAGAGCTAGGGAGAATTAGGCTAAGCAAAATAAGTCAGTTAGAGAACGACAAACACCATTTGCTTTCACTTGTATGTGGAATTTAAGAAACCAAACAAACGAGCAAAGGGAAAAAAGAGAAGAGGAGACAAACCAAGAAACAGACCCTTAACTATAGAGAACTAATGGTTACCAGAGGGGAGGTGATTGGGAGGATGGGTGAAATAGGTGATGGGGATTGGGGCTCCTGGGTGGCTCAGTTGGTTAAGTCCCCAACTCTTGGTTTTGACTCAGGTCATGATCTCATGAGTTGGACAGAGCCTCATGTCGGGCTCAGCACTCAGTGGGGAGTCTGCTTGAAGATTCTCTCCCTCTGCCCTCCCTCCATTTGCGTGTGCTCGCACGCACATATCCGTGTGCGCTCTCTCTCAAATAATAAATCTTAAAAAAAAAGAAAAGAAACAGGTGATGCAGACTAAGGAGTGCACCTGTCATGAGAGCACCAGGTGATGTATGGAATTGTTGAATCACTACATTGTACACCTGAAACTAACTAACATACACTGTATGTTAACTAAACTGGAATTAAATTTAATTTTAAAAAACTTTCATACTCTATTTTAATTTTAAAAAACAACTTTCATACCAATTTTGTATTCATTTAAAGCCCAGCAATTTTACTTTTATGAATTTGTTCTGAAGAAATAAAAAACAAATGTGCATAAAGACAGAGCCACAGAATATTTATTATAGCCATATGGATCATGAAAAAAAAATAAAAAATGGTTTAAAAATCAATCATGAAGATTGGCTAAATTTAGAGTCACTCAATGAAAAACCTTAAGGTCAAAACTACAAGTTGTGCCTGGGGTGAGAGGGGAAAGTCAGCAGCTCAGGCTTGATGAGGGGAAGGGTGGGATTCAGTCAACAGGCACAACGGTGTCATACAAAGGAAAAGCCAAAGACTCGGCCCAGGAGGCAGATTTAAATACATATATTTATTATGGATTAGTAATTATTATATAATTAATATGTAATAATATTAGTATTATATAATTAATACGTATTAATATATGATATAGTATTGTTAATGTACTAACATAATTAATATAATCAATAATTAACATGTTACCATAATGTATATTATTAATACATTGTAACATATTAACATGTATCTTTTTTCCTTTTTTTTTTTTTTTTTTTTTAGAGAGAGAGGGGCTGGGGAAAGGCACAGAGAGAGAGAGAGAGAGAGAGAGAGAATCTTCAGCAGGCTCCACGCCCAGCACAGGGCCTGATGCGGGGCTCCATCGCACAACCCTGAGATCATGACCTGAGCCGAAAACAAGTCAGACGTTTAGCCGACTGAGCCACCCAGGCAGCCCATACATTTTCTTTTACGTTATAGAAATACATAATCTTAGTAGAAAATTTTGAAAATACGGATAACCAAAAGGAAGTGGTAACACCCACTAACATTTGGGTGCACACTCCCAGCATCTTGTGTAAAACCCTAGTTCTTTCTTTGGTGATGAGGACAGAGGCCACTGACACAGAGTGCTTGCCATGTGCCCGGCCTGTCTTCAGCCTTCTCCATCCGCTAACATCCCCGTGGGTGTGCCTTGCTCATGCTCACTGTCCGGGCAAGGACCCTGGGGCACAGGGAGATGATGCAGCCTGCCTGCGGCCACAGCTGACAACCAGGCAGAGCCAGGGCTGGAGCAGAGCCAGTCTGTCTCCAGAACGTGCATTCATAGCCATTAAGCAAACTACCTCAAAAAACCGTTCTATGCCTTTTCTTCCTCCAGACATGCAAAATAGGTATCCTTTTGGGAAGTTATGCTTGGATTACTTAGATTATTTCAACATGTATGTTCCAGAGGTATTTTACAGGAGTTCGATCAGACCTGATGTGAGGACAGAAATGTCTCCATAACATTTTATGTCAGCAATCACCTCCTTACTTCACCTTGGTGCTTCTTACTATTATAACCAAAGAAGAGTGGTTGCTATCTATTCAGTCTTTGGGCAGGTACTATGCCCAACATGGAGTTATGCCATTTAATCCTCCCAATGACCCTCAGAGTGGATTTGATCATCACTTTACAAATGACGCCTAGAGAGGTTATGAGCCTCGCCCAAGGTCCCACTGCAAGACAAATCCAGTCACGTGAATCCAAAACACAAGCTGTTCACACCTGCTCCACACTGTCTCCTCCCTACACCTTTCCTGGAAAGAAACACCGAAATACTACTTAGAACCATAGGATCTGAATTCCTACAGACTCTGACTTGAAATCGAAGTTGTGTTGAGAGGTGTCTGTCTCCTAGCCCAACGAGAGCCTCCTAAGAGCCAGGGACTCGAGTGAGGAGATGGGCTGGGCGCCGCGCTCCCTTTGCTGCAGGTCCCCACACCTGGCCTCTGACCTGCTGTTTGAGTTGGCCTACATTGGCCCACTCCCCAGGTCCTTGGGCTTCCCTCTGGCCCCGTGCTACCTCTACCCTGCAGCACAAGCACCTGTCCTCATACTCGATCCTTCCCTGATTCCAGACCTCTCCCCCCTCCCCACCTCGGCCTCGCCTCGACAGCTGGCTCTGGCTCCCAACCAGTCTACATCTAGCTTCTGCCTCACTCCCCTCACTAGGCCTCTCTTCCCCCTACTTTGTTTCTCACCCTGCATCTTTCACCCACAACCACAATTCCACAGAGGCTGACACTCCGATATCAATTTTGCAACCCCTTCTTCCTGTAATACCCTGACATGTGGCCCTACCATCGACTGTGGGCCTATGGAATTACCTTTCTGACTTTTATATTGCCTGGGTGCTGTCCAGCCATACAGTCCATCTCCAGGCTCCTCATCCTTCAAAATGGTGTCATATTTGGATAAAGTTTCCGTGGCATAGATGTCATCGTCTTCCTCTTCCAGGGCACCGACACCAAAAGCCTTCAAAAACAAGGTTTCAAACTGAGCAATTACAGGTTTTAGAGGGTGGCTTCATTGAAGGATAAAGCTACTTTAAGGATATGACTGAACAGACCACATTAGCACCACAAGATCACCAAGAGACAAGGGAAGTGGGAGACCATGAACACACAGATTCAAGTCCTCTTGGAAACAATGGCCAGAAGGGAATGCCATGCCTCCGGTGCTGGAGCTGTCATCTGGGCCCAGCAGCAGCTACGGGTCTGGGTCCTTGCACAGGAAGGTGTGGAGAACACCCAAGCAGCAAGGAGAATAGGGCCTCTCAAAGGAGAAAGGCAGAATATTCATCTACTATTCAGTGCAGCCAGGGCTGGTGACCAGGATGTGAAGGCTACCACTACCAAAGCAGCTACTATAAGAACTCCTAATCGTTGTGGAACACGGTCTCCAACAAGTATCACTTTTTGTTTAAAAAAACTGGGAAAAAACATGTATAGGAAAGAAAAGGTCATGACAAAACTTGCTAAATGTAATTCAAGAAAGAGCCCCTAAATCAATTTGAGAGCACAGGCAATCAGGAAAAGCTCTACACCTCCCAAGTCTCCCAAGTGAAACGTACACTCATGTTCCCGACTTGGGGCTTCCAGCCCTAGGAAACAGTCTGAGAGGTAGTAAAACTTGGACTTGAACTTGGAGAGGCAGAAGGCAATTCGACTATTAACTAAATCAAAGGGGGAAGCGTGGTTTTTCTGCTCAGCCCCTGAGGAAAGTAGTCCTCAGTCCTTGGAACACACAAACTCCACCAAGCACATGAGGTCACGGGATGTCAGCAGTACAGATTAAAATCAGGAAGGTGAGCTTTACATGTCTTCAGAAAAGACTGTATGGAAGAAAGAACCACTTCAAAGTCTTCAGGTTAGTCAATGAATAGTGAGTGACTACCATATATATAATACGATATGGAAAGCACTCTCATTTGTCAATGCTTCCAGGTTCACGAAACAGAAACTTTTACCTGGCCTGAGATTCCCAACTTCCTTCCTTTATTCACTCCAATCTCTCCAAGAAGATTGCTGGTCCCCTGGGGTCCCCCACCGAAAAGATTAAAATGTTCTCCCGAAGTTCCAAACAATGCTTGGTGGGGATCCAGGCCCTTGTAAGCCAGTCCATGCACATTATCTTTAGGTGTGAAATCCACAGGTGTGACGTCTTTGGGGGCAAAGGTCACATTTTCAGGCACATAGTCATCATCTTCCTCCTGTTCACAATGATGAAAAAGTGGAATGAAGGTGACTCACTGACGGGTGAAAAGTCCTATAAAACAGTATTTTCAAATGATTAATTCCAAACAGAACATTGACCAAACTTTCCTTTCCTCCATCACAAATCGTTAAATCAAGTTCTTGAGACTAACACAAAGAGCGCCGTTTTAAGAATTTGAACAGACTTGGATATCTATGGTGCGGGTATGTGGCTGAAGACATTCTCTGACGTGAAGGTAGTTTTAGGGTGGAAGTATTTCACTGTAACGGGATCCAGTGGATTTCTAAAATCGTTTCTGACCCTAAAATTTCACATTCATAAAGAAACAGATGTTTCTATACCAAATGCAAGGTCAGTCATCCCATCCAATACCTCAGATCCTTCAGAGCCTCCAGGGGGTAATGCACAGCCGTAGATTTTTACTCCAGGATCTGTAAAAGAGATTTCAGGTACACTGGTCATGAGCAACTGAAGATACAGAACCCGCAATTGCTGACACTCCTTAGAGGTTCATGACAGCCCTTCTGAAAGGCGCTCTGGCTTTAGGGTCAAAGGCTGATCACTCAAGAACTGTTTTCCATCAGCCCCTGCCCCCCCCTCCCCCCACGCTCTGGCAATAATGTGCTCAATGACTAACCGCGACTGCCCCAGCACCACGGAGAACCCGAAGGAAATTAGTACTGCCTCCATGAGTTCATCGTCTGGCCAGGGAGACCAAGGGCAAGAAATAAACAGAAAATAACCCTGTTAAACTGTGACACAGTTTTGACAAGAGTAGGAAACAGTTTCACGTGGTGCTAGCAGGGATATAAACTAGCACAACTCCTCCAGGAAGCTGTTATGCATGACACACAAAAAGCCTTAAGATACAGTTGACCTTTTGGGAATGCAAACTGGTGCAGCCACTGTGGAAAACAGTATGGAGGTTCCTCAAAAAATTAAAAATAAAAATACCATATGATCAATAATTCCACTACTGGGTATTTGGCCAAAGAAAACAAACACACTGATTTGAAAAGATACAGGCACCCCTATGTTTACTGCAGCATTAGTTCCAACAGCCAAGATATAGAAGCAGCCTAAGCATCCATCAATAAACGAATGGATAAGATGGGATATATCTAAATATGCAATGGGATACTACACAGCCATAAAAAAGGATGAGCTCATGCCATTTGTGACATGGACAGACCTAGAGGGTATTATGCTAAGTGAGATAAGTCAGACTGAGAAAGATAAATATTATATGATTTCACTCATATGTGGAATCTAAAAAAATAAAAGAACAAACAAATAGCAGACTCAGATTTATAAATACAGAGAACAAACTGATGATTGCTAGAGGGAAGGGGGCAAAATGGGTGAAAGCAAATGGGCAATATAGGCCTCCAGTGATGGAATGAATAAGTAACAGGAATAAAAATCCCAGCACAAGGAATAGTCAATGGTATTGTAACACTATTGTATGGTGACAGATGGTAGCTACACTGGTCAAATCACTAGGATGCACACCTGAGACTAACGTAACACTGTGTGTCAACTGTACTCAAATTTAAAAACTTTTTTAAAATACAGTTGACCTTTGAACAACACAGCTTTGAACTGCGTGGGTCCATTTGTACACAGACTTTATACAGTATGTTAATGTAAATATATTTTCTCTTCCTTCTAATTTCCTTAATAAATTTTTTCTATAGCTTACTCTATTCTAAGAATAGAGTATAGAATACATATAGCATACAAAATACATGCTAATAGACTGTTTATGTTATCGGTAAGGCTCCTGGTCAACAGTAGGCCATTAGCAGTTAAGTTTTGGGGGAGTCAAAAGAAACATGTGGAAATATAACACTGTATGTTAATTGTACTTGAAAATGAACAAACAAACATATGTGGATTTTCGACCATCCACAATGTTAGCGCCTCTAACCCCCTGTTCAACAGTCAATTGTACATGCATACTACTTGACCCAGCAATTTTATTTCTAGAAACATGTAGCCATTAAAAAGTATGTTACAGGGGTGCCTGGGTGGCTCAGTGGTTAAGTGTCTCACTTTGGCCCAGGTCATGACCTCAGGGTTCTCAGACTAAGCCCTGCATCAGGTTCCCTGCTCAGCAGGGAGTCTGCTTCTCCCTCTCCCTCTGCTATTCCCCACTCCACCCCCCAGCTAATGTTTCCCCTCTCGCTCTCACTCTCCCAAAAAAAACCCAAAAAAGTATGCTACAGAATAGAGGACAATTGATATACATACCAGGTTTCTGTCGGCGGGGTTTTCTCTTTACTCGAGGGCCAATTCCTTGTCCTTCCTTCCAACCCATTTTTCTCAGCAATTCAAAACCAACAGATAATCTAGGATATCAAGGCACTGAATGTGAACTTCCTTTTATAATACTAGAGGACAGTAGGAAATAAGCAGCCTTTGAGTCCCTGTCCAGCTCACATCCTCGTCGTGCCTGAGCCCTTAAACACAGCCCGCCCCCCCTCCGCATCAGCACTGCACGGCCCTGCTGCACTGGCCACAGCTGACTGGATTTGGGTGCACATCCGACTTGAGGAAGTCAATCCAAAGCCCTCCCCGCTGGGTCTTTGGAATGGACACCTGGGGACTCTATACGGTCCTTGTCAAATCTGTGACCTGGAAACCATGAGTCAGACTCTTACATCAGGCCACACGTCCAGGAGCAGAACAAGGAGATACGCAGAAAGAGAGGGCAGAATGAGGCAGACGGGAGAGAGCTCTTAAGACTTCTGAGGGAAAGGGTGGGAGGGAAGGCACCCCAGTTCCTAACAGCTCACCAGCCTCCATGAGCCCCAGCAGCACAGCTAGTCACTGGAGCTCTAGAACACGCCATGCAATAACAAGATCCCTTTGGCAAAACCCCCTTCTGCAGTCAAGCTAGACATCTACTTGTAACCAAACTATCCGTAATTAAGATCATTATACATATGCAAAGCAGTGATGCTAAGATCAGAAAAGTTAGAATTAAATTCTTCTCACTTGGCTGGTGTTATGAGGTCATCAAGCAGAGTAGCTCCAGGAATGGGGGCGGTAGCAGCTGCTAACTGCCGGGCCTTTTCCCGTATCCTATCTTTGGTTTTGGAAGCAAAATCATCCGTGGTAACAATCGCTTTAGGTGCTATCCCAAATTCACTAAGATCCTTAAAAAAAAATTCAAACAGAGTTACTTACATCATTTGGTAAGTGATTAACTGTTTATTTCTTTAAAAAAAAAAAAAAAGTTAAAACTACACAACTGATGGGTCGCCTGGCTAGCACAGTCAGTGGAGCATGCCACTCCTAATCTCAGAGTCGTGAGTTCGAGCCCCATGTGGGGTACAGAGATCACTTAAATGAATAAATAAAAACTTTAAAAAACAAACACACAAACAAAAACTACACAACTGAATTAGGGATCAGTGGAGCAGCTGACTTTACATCTGACTTTGGTACCTGCACATAAGCTAAGGCCAGTGTAGGGCTTGACAATGGCCACTCAATGAGGCCACAACAGGCACAGCCAAGCTAGGAAGACAGGAAGTAATTAAAATATACTAATTACTTTTACAGTAAGTAAATGTGTTCCTCCTGGACAATATTTCAAAGGTCAGAGTGCAGGGGGCAAATCTTAGAGTCACAGCCAGCAAGCATTCCTGAGCACCTACGCTCTACTTTAAGTGTTTTTGCATTTCCTGTTGGCTGCCTTTCCAACAGCCTATGCCTCTCCCTCGTTCCTCAGAGAGCTCTGAAGTGTGCAGGCACCTGCCTTCCTCTGTGCCACCATGCACTCCCAGAGTGGTGTCCTGGTGTATACACTGGGACCAGAGGAGGGTTAGCGAATGGGGATTCACGTCTTTTCTAAGCCAGTCCTTTGAGCCCATTTCTTTTGCCAAGGACTGCTTTAAGAATGAGCATGTAAAACAATCTGTCCAGGGCACCTGGGTGGCTGAGTCGGCACCCAACTCTTGGTTTGGGCTCAGGTCATGATCTCAAGGTTGTCAGTGGGGAGTCTGCTTGAGATTCTCTCTCTCCCTCTCCCCTCCCCCACCCCACGCATGTGCTCTCTAAAAATAAATAAATAAATCTTAAAAGACAAGACAAAACAAAACAAAACAACAATCTGCCCAAGCAGACATGAGGGAAAATCCACAGCAGGACTCATGTGAATGGTTTCCTTACTCTCAGAAAAGATACCAAGAAAAAAAGTCCAGCTTCCACTGGATATCGTTATCCTAGATGTGCCACCTGGAACAACTGCAGCCACTGTGGGACCACAGGGAGAGCTAGTGTAAGGACAAGCTGACTTGCAGAAGATGGCTGAGAGGAGAGGACCTGGGGCCTGGCTGACATCTAGATATCTTGTTGCATGAGTCATGCTTCGTTATAGATTACGCTAGTCAAATAGGAAGGGGACCTCTGCTTGCCTCTTACCTGCAGCCTAAAGCATGTTAATAGAGTGTTTGATTTAATCTTTATCACAAATGAATCCATGACTAGGTTTTAAGGTAACAGAGGTTTAATTTTAAAACAAAGTGGAGCCCATCCCACAGGCCGGTAGGACCCCTCCCCCCACCAGCCCCCATTTACTCCTAAGAAGATGGCAGTCATTATGAGAAACAAACTGAGGGCCTCAGAGGGGAGGGGGGTGGGGGAATGGGATAGACCGGTGATGGGTAGTAAGGAGGGCACGTATTGCATGGTGCAGTGGGTGTTATACGCAACTAATGAATCATCGAGCCTTACATCAGAAACCGGGGATGTACTGTATGGTGACTAACATAATATAATAAAAAATCATTAAAAAAAAAAAAAAAGAAGATGGCAGTCATATTGCTTTAATGATGGACCCAGATGCCTGCAAGTGGCTCCCTTTTACTCCTTGCTGGTCTAATCGCTCACTGTTCCTAACTGCAGTGTGCATGGGAGTTACTGTGGAAGGCTGAAGACTCAGCTCTGTGGATACTGCACTTTTGGGGGAACTGGGTACTTTTGAAAGAAATTTGCCTATAAATGACTTTCCTCTCCACCCTTAACTTTAGAAACTGGCCCCAGCATAAGATGTTATCCCAGTGAACAAGAATCCACTGAGGTACAGAGCACGTGCTAGTCCAAATGCCTAAAAGATGAAGCCTTGCAAACAAAGAAGGCATCATCCGTTGAACTTTCTGGGGAGTGTAAAGGAGCTGCAACAGCCAACAGCACACATCCCACTGGCTAAGTGGCAATTAAAGTTCTGCATACCCACCTCTTCATCCATAAAATCTTCCGGACCCAGAACAGATTTGTCTGCTCTGTTCTGCCGTGAAGACACGAAGGAAGAGGGTGTCCATCCTTGAAAGAAAAGCATTTCGAATATTACAGTTTTGGCTTATAACTAAATAATTAAATAGCAGTGCGGTTATGGGCTTGAAACCCCCAATACCTACAAACTCTTAGCTCCTTCCCATCTCCCTGCTCATACAGACGTAATTACATGACATAAACATATTAATGCCCACATCTCCTGTTGTCAGAACTTAGTGGCTACCGTGAAGTTTCCCCCTAAGACTCTGGAACCAAGAGAAATCAAATTATTACACTGAAAGTGGCATTCTTTTCACAAGTCGATGTGAGCAAAAAGACACAAGGTCACCTTAAAAGGCAGGACCATTCTGAGACCAGCAGGATAGCAACAAACACCAACTTACTAACATGCCACAGAAATACGATGTCAGGGTGCAGGAGTCAGCTGTGAAAGGGTGGCTAGAACCAGAGTCAGAGAAGCAATACAGGGAATATTCAGGGGGCCTTGGCCCAGGAGGCCCGAGGCCTCAACCTGGCTAGTCAAAGTGCAGGCCGTGCCCACCCCAGGTTCCCAGTTCCATCACCCACCTGAGTCCTAGAACACCACTCCTGCTCCCTATCCACGGTCACCAAGCATGTGCCATGCCTACAGCATGAGAATGGTCTGGAGGTCAAATGTATCTGTAACCTTCTAAGATACACTTTTTTAGTTTCTCTACGACTGACACACCTCCTATCTGATTTTCTACTGAGAGTCTTGTGGACCTGAGGAGTATGGGGCAGAAGTGGATAGAGCAGGTTTTGGGCAGGCCAGGGAGACACCCCTAGCTATCCAGGGGTGAGGATCAGCTCTCCCAGGCTGCTGCCTTCCTCCACTTTGGAGTTCTGTAGTCTCTGCCCGATTTCTGCACCGTCCGCCTCATGGTAAAGAGATACTCCAGTGTATTAACCCAGCACAGTCTACCTGACTATCATTTGAGCTGGTCTTATTATAGTAAACTGCGCAGGTGTAACTGCAACAGTTAGCAGGGTATTAATGTCCTTCTTTCTTCACAGACCCCACTGCCATTTTTAACATTTTAATGAGTGTGCTAATTTATTAGTGCCTTAGTGACCTTACTTGGCCTTTCCTAATAGTAAGGCTGAATATTCCATAGCGCTTCTATCTCCTCTGGAGTAATCTGTTCAAACACTTTGATCATTTGCTCCCTGAACTGCTCTTTACACATTCTGGATACTGAACTGTAAACCACCTCATTTACTCCAACTGTTTTTCTTAGGTGGCTTGCTCTTTCTTTCTTGCACTGCTTTTTCCACCTTTCTGTACTGTTGTTCTATATGCGTCATTGTATGTATCTACAAAAGATGTGCCCCATCTCGTTCTTAACAACTGCTACAGGAGTTACTCAGTTCATCCTACTCTCATATCTGACGTACAAAAGCCATTTACTTCCAGTTTCTGTGTGAGAACGTTTAAAAAAACATGCCTTACTTTAAACACTGCAGAATTTATTAAATACTGCATAATGTGAAAATTGTAACTGATTTTTCTTCAGGTCGAGGGCAGGCACTGACGAGTGCTGCTGTGGTCCCCAGTATCAGGAGAGACGCTCTGACCCTCAGTGACGTCATCTACACGGCAGCTCGGACACCTGCCCTCCTCAGTCACTGAGTCGTGTGAGATGAAGGTTACTTGAGTGAAATCTGTGGGACAGCACTTCGTGTGTGGCAAGATGCCTTGTAAAACAAAAGTCACGATCATCACTTAACCATCGGGTTACAATGTATCTTTTTTTTTCTTTAAGGGAAGGAAAACTTTCACTCTCAAGATTATAATGAACAACACATCAATGGACTCTGCAAACATGCCAAACACTGAAAGAACACAAAAGTCTATGGTGTGTGTATTAAAAGTGTTTAAAGAAGTTTTTTTAAAAAGGGAGAGACGGAAGAGGGGGAGAAACTTCTGATGTATCAGTCATTTGCTTCAGCACTATTAGACCTATAAGTAGGAATATCGTACCTTCCTTTGAGCCAACAGTGTTGAAGTACCCAGCAGAGAAACCACCACTAAAGGCTCCGTGAAATCGTTTATACCTTCCTTTTTCATCCCTGACAGTCTGATCCTGAAGAGGAATTGGTTTCTTTGGTCTTTCACCTGAAAAAAATATTGTCAATGAGAGAGAAGGGGATGGCGGATTAGAAAAAATTAGGGAAAATGTCCTTTCTTAAACATAATCAACTGTTTACTTCCTGTAATTTCAAATATAACAATTTTTAAAAAAGAGTTATTTACTGGGGCGCCTGGGTGGCTCAGACGGTTGAGCATCTGTCTTCGGCTCAGGTTATGATCCCAGGGTCCTGGGATCGAGCCCCGCATGGGACTCCCTGTTCAGTGGGGAGCCTCCTTCTCCCTCTCCCTCTGCCATCCTTCCCCCACCCCCCGGCTTGTGCTCTCTGCCTCTATCTCTCTGTCAAATAAATAAAATAAAATCTTCTTTTTTTAAAAGATTTTATTTATTTATTTGACAGAGAGAGCCAGCCAGTGAGAGAGGGAACACAAGCAGGGGAAGTGGGAGAGGAGGAAGCAGGCTCCCAGCGGAGAAGCCTGACGCGGGGCTCAATCCCAGAATGCTGGGATCACGCCCTGAGCCGAAGGCAGACGCTTAACAACTGAGCCACCCAGGTGCCCCAAATAAAATCTTTTTTTAAAAAAGTTATTTATTTATTTGAGAGAGAGACAGAGAGTGGTGGGGAGGCACAGTAGCAGAGGGAGAGAGAATCTGAGGCTAACTCCGCACTGAGCACAGAGCCCGATGCGGGGCTCGATCCCATGACCCTGAGATCATGACCTGAGCTGAAAGCAAGAGTCTGACGCTCAACCAACTGAGCCCCCTGGGCGCCCCTCAAGTATAACAATTTTAATTAAGCTTTTTATTCCTAGATTTTACTAGCTTATATAGTTTAGAAAGTAACACATGGTATCAAGCTTTTTTATAGTCCTAAGGCAATTACAGATATCTCTTATTTGTATTAGACATACATTTTAGCAAGAATGGCCTGATAACCACTAAATTCCATCACATAAACTGAATTAAATGGTGGGGGGTGGGGAGGTTCAAACAGATGGAGGTAAACTCTACTGGCAGCGCTGGGGGCACGTCGCTGGGCTGGCACATGGCATGCAGAGCTTTGTGACAGAAGAAACACTTCTGTATCTCTTCTAGAACTTCATAGCACCCCAAGTCCAGACTTTTTTCCTTTGGTATTGCCCATTCTCCCCAAATCTTAAGAGTTTCCTTATTTCTGGCAATCTCCTGATTCCATAGTTACCACTCTTTAGACTTAATCCTTTTCCTGGAGTATAACCCATAGCAGGGTGGTCAAGAGCTCAGGTTCTAAAGACCAGGAGATCTGGGTTCAAATCCCCCTCTCCTACTACTTGCTAGCTTGGTGAACTTGGGCAAGTTATTCGATCGCTCCAAGCCGCAGCCTCCACAACTGTAAAAGTAGGGTAACAAACAGAACCGACCTGGTAGGCTGGTGCACACGCAGAGGCCTGAGCAGTGTCTAGTCATAGCGAAGCTCGGTCAGTATCAGCTACGGTTTCATTTCACCCTAAAGAACTGAATTACACCTTGCGTCCCCTAATCCAAGATCGTCACTGCTGCTTAGAAATGCATTACGCTGGGGCGCCTGGGTAGCGCAGTCGTTAAAGCGTCTGCCTTCGGCTCAGGGCGTGATCCCGGCGTTCCGGGATCGAGTCCCACATCGGGCTCCTCCGCTGGGAGCCTGCTTCTTCCTCTCCCACTCCCCCTGCTTGTGTTCCCTCTCTCGCTGCCTGTCTCTCTGTCACATAAATAAATAAAATCTTTAAAAAAAAAAAAAAAAAAAAAGAAATGCATTACGCACGATCCACTACTACGTGTACACCTGGCATGATTCTTGGCTAAGGTAGGGTTTCTCAACTTCAGCACTACTGGCAGCTGGAACTGGATAAATCTTTGCTGTGGGACGATCCTGTGCCCCATAGGATGTATAGCTGCATCCTTGGCCTGGAACGCCAGACACCAGCCAGTAAGCATGGCTCCCCCTGCCCAGCATGACAACCAAAAATGTCTGCAGACGTTGCCAAATGTCCACTGAGGGGCAAAATCAGCCCCGAATGAGAACCACTGGGTTAGGGTGAGAGGGCAGGGCCTGCCAATGCAAGATGCTATTCTTGCTCAGTTCTCAAGGTGCTCGTAATCGGGAAGGGGGGGATAAGATCTGCAGACAACTAAGCCAAACCTGTGGTGGCAGACAATGAGGGCCGACCAGCACCACCGGCAGGGGCCCACAGGGCTCTCGAAGAGGAGGCGCCACCTCTAATCACATCAGGAGAAAACCCCGGGGAGGAGGTGACATTTTAACCAGACCCTCTTATAATTACTGCTACTAATAACAACTAATCCCTTCTTTTCACATATATTATCTCATTCATCCTACCTGATAAGGACGCTCTGATTCAGTAACTGCCCCAATGTCCACGGCTAATAAGCACAAAGCTGCAATCAGATCTCAATTCTGCTTCCGAGCCAGGGATATCACCGATACTATCCTTCACCATGGAAGCAGCCCTGTACTAGACCCTGGGTGTGGAAAACTAACCACAACTCTGTCCCTGTTTCCAGGGCGCTCAGAGTCCAGCGGAGGAGACCTGAATATGTAGCAACTCTTCTGATGATGTACAAGGACCACATCACAGTCTCCCTCAGCATGAGCAGAATCTGATAGCTACTGACAGAGACACAATTTCCAACAGAAGCATGAACTCGATCAGTAAACAGGAAGTCTACAAAGATAACGTCAGATGTTTTGAAAAAGGAGTCTAGCCTGACTGGAAGGCAGGGAAGGAGAAGATGGAACTAGAAGGGCAGATAGTGCAGAAGGTCTTGAACACAGTGCTTCAGGGTCTGTGGTATGTGCTGGGGGTGATGGGAGCCACAGATAGTCTTAAGTGGGAAACTCATAACGTCAAGGAGGAAAATTGTCCTAAAATTCGTCTGGGTACAGGATGAACCAGAGATGATGAGAATTCCAGAGCCAACTAAAAGTATCTAATGAGAGTAGGAAAGTACTGGTGCCCCGTTCCTTCCAGGCCAGAGGGCCTATGTGTCTGTGGGTCTGTGTGAGACAGACAATCCGGCCACTGTCTTTTAACCAGTAATCCTTTCTGTCAGGGCCAGCAACTTTAATTAAGTAGTAGAGTTCCTCCTCATCCAGTGTTTGTCTAACCTGTCACTAAAACTTCAAAGCAGAAGGAAAAGTGATTATTGGTCTCGTATGTTACATCGTAAAATGTACTCAGAGTGCATTTACACTTCAAAGTGCATAGGAAACAATGACTCAATCTTCAAAAACTTCCAATGCTGAGAAGTTAAAGAATGATCTTAGGCTGGGGGCAAAAGGGTCTAAAAATCCAATGCTCCCTCCTTCTATTTCAAAAGCAAGGTTAGGCCATTAGGCTTCATTTTTGAATCTGTGCCTCACTGAAGAGGAAGAATTGAAAAATGTAGGTCAAATAGTTGATGGCTTACAATATGTCGCTCATAAGGAAATGAGTGTGAGACCAGAAATATAGAAATGCATAAACAGCTGCCCAACTGGCTGTAATAACCTCCACCCATGCATGTTTAACCCCTATCCTCTTCCTGCATAGCAAAATGTAACCAGTTTTCAAGGGATCCCATCCTGCTCTCTCAGGTTTCTCTGTTAGCTTGTGTAGGCTATATCCTGTCTACATCATATAAGGTAGCACTTGCGAACCCTGTACTTTTGTTCTCAACTAGATTTGAAACTCCTCCAATACAGGATCTTTATCAACAGATTCTTTGAGATCATGAGGTGATGCGTTTGCCAGTAAAGCTAATGTTATCTTAGCTTGTATTAAAACTACAGTCTAGGGCACCTGGGTGGCTCAGTTGGTTAAATGTCTGCCTTTGGCTCAGGTCATGATCCCAGGGTCCTGGGATCAAGTTCCTCGTCAGGCTCCCTGCTCAGTGGGGAGTCTGCTTCTCCCTCTGCAAGCCACTCCCCCAGCTTCTGCTCTCTCTCATTCACTCTCTCTCTCTCTCTCTCTCAAATGAATAAATAAAATCTTAAGAAAAAAATAAAGAACTACAGTCCAGAATGAAGGCCATACCAATGGCAGCCCTGCTCTACCCACACTCTGGTCTCATACTTGGAGAAAGGCTCTGACAAACTGGGGTTTCAAGGACTTTAAATTGAATATATTAGAGGATGTTGAGTGTAGAATAGAGATGTCTTAGAGGAAATGCAAGAGCTGTCTTCAAACACATAAGAAGCTTTCAGGAGACTGGTGTCCCTCTGTCTTTTGTAAGCAGAGGGTAGAAGGCCAGTGTCCAGCAAAAGTTTCTAATGATTAGAACTGCTTGTAGGGAACGAAAGGGTCATCAGTGGAAAGTACAGAAGTACAACTAACCTGGCAAGATGTGGTCAGGGTGGGAAATAAGATCCCAGCAACAGAAGGCCTGCAAGTAACTCCTAGCCACCACGCTTCCTTGGTCCTTCCCACAGGGCTAGCATTGCCCTCAGCCCTTACTGGGCACTCAATACATTGGTGAACAAATTGAATCATTAAGGGATCAGACCAGAAACATGGGAGAGAACCTTACTTCACCTTGTACTCACCCCCACATTTCAGCGGCAAGTCGGGTCTGCTCTGCCTTCAACCTACACCTCTACATTACTTATTTCTGCCACTGCTAACACTCCAGTCCAAGCCATCATCATCTATAGAGGTCTTTTTGCTAATCTCCCTCCTTCAGTCTTCCCCACCACCCCCAACCTGCCTATTCTTAAAATCGAGGGCGAAATAATCTTAAAATTATACATCTCTCCCTTGTGTAAAACTCGGCAATGACTCTTCTACACTTAGTATAAGATCCAAACACCCTTACATACCAAGAAGATGCAGCCCCTGCCTCCCCCTCTGACATCATCTCTACCAGTCTCCCACTGGTGCAGACGGCTCCACCCACACCGGTCCCGCCTGCCCCTCAATTTACCAAACTGGCTCTGACTTCATAAATGTTGCACTTGCTGCCCCCTCTAACTGAAATGCTCTCCTACACAGATCTTCGTATGGTTGGTTCTTTTCCCTGTTTCAAGTCTGAGCTCAAACGTTCTCTCCTCGGAAGACAATGCCAGACCCCCCCCCCTCCCCGTCCTCACACGAGCTTGTTTCGTGATCTTTCTGTTTACCACCCTTCAGGGTCTCTCATCCATCCCTCCGGAACGCGAGTACTCCGAAAGCACACCGCACGTCCCTCTCGTCTCTATTCCAGACACCAATAGCGAGAGAGCCTTGCTCCCGGGGCCACCCGAGGCCCGGCACGGGGTTTAGCTTTTTGCCCCGAATCTTGGACCTGTTTCTCACAGACCCCAGAGACCCATGTGGCCCGCACCTTCTTCCAGCGGCTCCAGGCCTGTCCCATAGCTGACCAAGTCCTCATCGCTGTCACTGTCCAGCGCCGCCATCCTGCTTCCTTCCGGACCCCGCCCCCTAGCTACGGAAGCCTCGAAGGGCCAAAAGCCTTCAGGCCTTTCTCCTCCGCGAATCTAAGTCAGGTTGTGAGTGCAGGTGCAGAAACATGCAGGCAGGCTTGCCTCTCGCCCCAGGTCTGTGCCTGGAAGTTCTCAAACCCGACTTGTGAGAGCCGGACCCGGCAGCCTCGGAGGCTCTGGCAGCCACGACATCCCATCCTAGCTCCGTGTTGAGCCGGTCAGGACAAGGTCCCTGGAAGAAGCCACCTAGAAGTCCCGCCGCGGGTCTGGTGCTCTGCTTGTCTGCCCGCCCCCACGCGTTGGCCCCCGACCCCCTCCCGCTGCCGGCTACTTCCCGTCCCACCTTCACTCCCACCCCCACCCCGTCACCTGCTGGGAAAGTGCCTGTGCTTCCAAATACTCGCATGCACACGCACTTTGTATATATCACTCTTAGGTTTGCATGGGTGGAGTCCCCTCCCAAGCCTCTGGAAGGATTCCCAGACACTGGAACTCCGATGTCCATGGTTAAGGCAACTCGAGAGAAAGTAAGAGAGAGACAGAGTGTGGGGGAGGAAGGAAGGAAGGAAGGAAGGAAGGAAGGAAGGAAGGAAGGAAGGAAGGAAGGAAGGAAGGGAGGAAGGAAAAAAGGGGGAAGAATACTAAAAAGAGAAAAAAGATGAGAAAAGGGAACAGAAAGCCAACAGACCTGTAAAAGGCTGCTGTAAGGTGGGGTGAGGACGCTCAGGACGTCCCTACTGAACCTATAGATCGAACCATCTCTCAAATGGGGTGCTGTTATCCCACCCCCAAACTCCTTTTTACGGAAGGAAAGACGAAGCCCCGCTGGTAAGGGGTGAGGTTGTGATGAAAACCAGATCTGGAAGCCCAGGTTTTCAAAATGAGGGTCAGAAGTTGGCATGAGTCAGCATCACCAGGATTTTGTTAAAATTCCCTTTATCCATCCCCCAGGGCTTCCGAAACAGAATCTCCGGGAGTGGGGCTGTTGCTTGAGCACTCACTCAGGTACCCACCCTCTGATCTCAAGGCCTTTGCGTTCTCTATTGCCTTGGCTTGGAAAGTCCTTCTCCCAGATGCCACGTGACTCATTCCCTCACCTTCAGTTATCTGCTCAAAGGTTACTTTCTCAGTGAAGTCTTCTCTGACCCTATTTTAAAAACAACCCCTATTTCCTCTGTGCTCAGTGGGGAGTCTGCTTCTCCCTCGCCCTCAGCCCCTCCCCTAGTGCAGGAGAACGTGCTCCCGCGCATGCTTGCCTAGCCCGCGGGCTTCCTCGCTTCCGCTAGCTCAAATAAATAAGTAAAATCTTGTAAAAAAAAAATTTTTTTTAAACCGTTTTGCTACACTCTCTATCCCCCTTACCCCACTTTATATTTTTCCACAACACTTATCACCTGTAATACTCCATATAATTTGATATACTTACTTATTATGGCTATTGTCTTTCTCTCTGCATGGAAACTGTAAGCTCCACAAGAACATTGATTTGGACCAGTTTTTCTTATTTTCTTTGCTGTATCCTCAGAGCTTAGAAGAGTGCTTGGCACATAGTAAGCACTGAATAAATAATTTTGAAAAAAAAAGAATGAATAGTTAAATAAATCATGGTACATGACTTTAAAAACAAAAGATGTTTTAAAACAAATTTTTAAAATAGCCACAGAATTATTTGACACCTCCCATTGAGAACAGAGTCTATGTCCCCTCCCCTTGAATCTAGGCTCCGTAACTGCTTGAACAAAAGATGACAGTGAAAGTGGTCACATTACATCGCCCATACCCAAGCTTTAAGAAACTTGCAGATTCAATTTGGGATGCTGGTCCTAGGAAACCACCCTCCCTGCTGTGAGGAAGCCCAGGCCACAAGGAGTGGGTATGTGTAGGTCTGTGACCTAGCCCAGGTCCCGGATAACCAACAGCATCCATGGCCAGATGTTTGAGTGAGGGAGATGCAAAATGACTCCAGTTGCAGCAACCATCCGCCTGCAGCTGCATGCAAGGCCTCCTGGCTGAGCTCAGTCACCTCCTGGAACCCTGAGAGATAACAATAAACTAACAGTTCTTATTTTAAGCCATTATGATTTGGGGTAATTTGCTAACAGCAATAGATAGCTGGACAATCTGTATGATGGAATAGCCTAAGGCATTAAAAAATGCTGATGAGGCATGATCTCCAACATGTGTTGTTAAATGAGCAAAACAAGGAGTGAGACAGAGTACACAGGGTGCTGCCAGTAATATGGAAAGAAAACACAAATAGCCAAATTTATTGTGGCTCTTATATCCACTGTGTGGATGCATCCACATATATGCTACGATATGCGTTACGTATCTCCAGTAAACTCCCGGAAGAAACCAGTAACAATGGTGGCCACAGAGCAAAGGAAACCAGGGTAGAAGGGATGTAGGTATACAAAACTGTGCCATTTGAGTTTTTGCTTTTAGCTACATCCCTAGGGGTTTTTTTCCGAAACATTTTTATGTCAGTGGCTTGGTTCTGATTTTAAATATATGCATCAGTGTGAACCAACCTACTAAGGGAAAGGCATCTTTTTGTTTCTTGAAGCCCTGCAGGGCCCCAGAGTCATCTGGCCATCAAATGTCATTATGAGGCTAAATGTAGACATTGACAGGGGCTCCTGGGTGGCTCAGTCGTTAAGCGTCTGCCTTCAGTTCAGGTCATGATCCCAGGGTCCTGGGATGGAGCCCTGTGTTGGGCTCCCTTCTCAGCAGGAAGCCTGCTTCTCCCACTTCCGCTGCTTGTGTTCCCTCTCTAGCTGTCTCTCTGTCAAATAAATAAATAAAATCTTTTTTAAAAAAAGTAAAAAAATAAATGTAGACATTGACAGTAAAGAAGATGGGTGGGTAATCCATACACCCAAACAAATCATGAAGGTCCATGATTTTATTTCTAAATTACCCAAACCTATTTTCTTACAGTTTATAGCTTTTAACAAGGCAAGAAAAACCCAATAAAGTCATTATTGAGAATTTTACCTAATTGGATTCTTGACGATCATTAACATTCGGTAAAATGGTAATAACCACTCTCCGATTCCTGATCACTGAGGTTTGGGGGAACAAGGGCGCTTCAGACTCCCTGTAGCTTCCTCAAAGAGTGGCTCTCAGTTGTCTCCTGGGTATTTTTAGGATGACCGGATGTTCCATCTGGGACCCTGGTCCCTTACAAACTCATACTCCTGATTCTTGGCAACAGGAACCTACACGCAACATGTGTTTTATGCAAACTGTAGCAGTCTGAACACCACAGACCCTTCCTTTCTTACTTAGACACACAAAAAGGGACAAATCTCAGGATCTTATCAGGAAATTGCAGATAGGAAGATGAGCTGAATCACCTGGGTATGGAGCAATTTCTTCCTCGTGGTCCATACATCAGCGCTGGCAGTGGGATGGTCACCCGTGACAAAGAAGAAACCTGCTCTACATTTTTTTGGAATTGGCGTCATTCATTTTTCTGCATTGAGATTTCTTTTCTTTTCTTTTTTTTAAGATTTTATTTATTTACTCAGCAGAGAGAGAGAGAGAGAGCACAAGCAGGGCAGCTGCAGGCAGAGGGAGAGGGAGAGAAGCAAGCTCCGGGGCTGAGTAGGGAGCCCCATGCCGGGCTCGATACCAGAACCGACCTGAGCCAAAGCACACGCTTATCCGACTGAGCCACCCAGGCACCCCTGCATTGAGTTTTCTTATTGAAATATCACATATAGAGGCACCTGGACGGCTCAGTTGGTTAAATGTCAGACTCTTGGTTTCAGCTCAGGTTATGATCTCATGGGTCATGGGATGGAGCCCCATGGCGGGCTCCATGCTCAGCAGGGAGTCCGCTTGAAGATTCTCTCCCTCTGCTCCTCCCCCCATTTGTGCATACTCATGCGTGCAAGCAAGTACTCTCTCTCTCAAACAAATGAATCATTAAAAAAAGAAATATCACATATATACAGAAAAGTGCACAAATCATAAGTTCTATTCATTTTCACAAAGTAAACACATCCATGTAACAATAAGCAGGTCAAGTAATAGAAATTTTCCAGAGTCCCAGAAGCAATAGTCCCAGAATGTTTATTGTTTTTTGTTTGCTTTATACTTTATATAATTTTTTGTTTGCTTTATACTTTATATAAAATGGAATCATACAGTGTTTTCTGGCTTCTTTTGCTCAATGATATCTTTGTGGGTAAGATACGTTGCTCACAACATATTTGTTGCTTGTAATAGTACTGTGTTCATTTTCACTGTGTAAAATTTTTCATTATGTGATCATGCCACAATTACCCATTCTACCTTTGATGGGCATGTAAGTAGTTTCTAGTTAAGGGCTATTTTGAAAAGCGCACGGTGCCTGGGTGGCTCAGTCGGTTGAGCGTCTGCCTTCGGCTCAGTTTGTCATCCCAGGGTCCTGGGATTGTGCTGCATCGGGCTCCCTGCTCTGCGGGGAGCCTACTTCTCCCTTTGCCTCTCTCTCTCTCATAAATAAATAAATAAAATAAAATAAAAAAAGAAAAGTGCAGCTATGAACATCTTTGTACATGTCTTATTAGATGAATACAACACATGCACGCATTTCTGTGAGTTATCTACCTAGGGTTGGAATTGCTGGAGCACAAGTTAGGCATATATTTGCTTTAGATATATTTAGAAAATGCCAGTTTTCCAAAGTGGTCGAATTTATACTTCCTCAATGTATGAGATTCTGGGTGCTCCACATTATCACAAATATTTGGCATTTTTTGCCCTCTGTCACTCATTTCTTTTAATCCTTAATCACTTCTTCTCCGTATGCCAAAGTAGCCTTCCTTTTAAATCACAGCAACAGTGTAATGGAGCATTGTGTGTGATATAGAATGAGACAGTCTCGCTTACCAGGCTGGGGACCTCTGAGCCTCAGCTTCTTCCTCTGTAAAATGGGGATGGTAAAGTACCCATTTCTAGGGTTGCGGGAAGACCGAATGAGAACATGCACAGAAAGTGCATAGCACAGTGCCTGGCGTAGAGTAAGCGTGCAGTCAACAACGGCTGCATGTAAGACCATAGTTTATAGCTGGGGAAACTGAAGCCACAAGGGGTTAAAGGATCTGGCCAAGGTGACTCAGGCGCAGAGCCTGCCAAGCCTGATGTGGCCTTCAGCAGTTGGTACACTTCCATGGCACCATATGGCTTCAGTTTCTAAGAATTTTTACATAAAAATTGCAAAATCTGCTCTATAATTTACAATGAATTTTAGTCATGTCAGGATTACCTTTTAATTTCTGCTTTTAACCTGGTGAATTTCATAGGATTCTCCAAGAGGAGATGGACGTCAGAGAAGCCAATGCTCCTTTTGTTGAAGAGCAGGTATTAGGTGGTGAAATTTGCATTTTACTTGGACGAACTGGGTCCCTGGACAGTGAACCACTGGCCTCAGCCGGAGGGTAAGAAGAGGACTTGACAAAACCAGTTGTTTGCAATTCAGATTTTAACCTTTTGCCTACCTCAGAAATTCCCACCCCAGCTTTTGTTGCTGTTGTTGTTAGGAGCATGGAGGCAGGGGAGGAGGCTCCTTGGCCGCTCTTAATGAGGCATACCACCAGCGGGTTGACAAATCCTGCTGGGTCAGCAACAACAGTTCTCATTTCCTGATCATGGTGGGATCAGAGATACGGTGTTCGGGCCATGGGCCCCCCTGCAATGAGCCATGAGAATGCTAGGGATGTTTGATCGTGCACAGCCCCAAGGAGTGACTCTCAGATGGCTCATGAACGTGGCCTGCTGGGACTCACAGAAAAGTGCTCATTTTCCTGTGAGGATGCCAGGAGACACCCGAGGGTGGGCTGGTGTGTTTTTAACATTATGCCTCTTTCTCTTGTTCTTCCTTTTTAATCAAAAAAGGAGCTCAGGAGGGCAATGGTGTCAGGCTATATTAAATAACAGATTTTCGTTTTCTTATATTCACTTTTTTTTTTTTTTTTTTTTTTTAGAGAGAGAGTGCAGGCCTGTGAAGGGAGAGCAGAGGGCAGAGGGAGAGGAAGAAAGAGAATCCCCAAGGAGGCTCCACCTCAGCGAGGAACCCCACGCAGGGCTCATTCCCCTGACTTAGAGATCATGACCTGAGTGGGGAGATCATGACCTGAGCGGAAACTAACAGTCCAGCGCTTAACTGATTGAGCCACCCACGTGCCCCTGGATTCACTTTTTTTTTTTTCTTAAGATTTTATTTATTTATTTGAGAGAGAAAGACCACTGGAACAGGGGGAGGGCAGAGGGAAAGGGAGAAGCAGACTCCTCACTGAGCAGCGGAGGCCCACGTGGGGCTCCATCCCAGGACCTTGAGATCATAACCTGAACAGAAGTCAGACACTCCACTGACTGAGCCACCCAGGAGCAGCCCCCATTCACTTTTACGTGTATCTCCCCATAGGGCAAAATATCCCTGGTTTCCCACTTATGGTAATGACATAGTTGTCTTTTCAAATTAAGCTTGTTTAAATAAAGTAATTTTTTAAAAACGATTTTATTTATTTATTTATGAGAGACAGAGAAGCAGGCTCCCCAAGGAGCAGGGAGCCTGGTACAGAACTCGATCCCAGGACCCCCGCATCGCGACCCATGCAGAAGGCAGAAGCTCAACCGACTGAGCTACCCAGGCAACCCATAAAGTGAGTAATTTTAAGGAAGGCTATTGAGTCAATAATAGTGCAAGTGACACATATATGTGACAAATTGTAAAGGAAATTGGAGCTTCACGGTGATAGGAAATAACTGAAGTCATTGAACCCAAACCGATCTTAGCCACTAACAGGGAGTGTGCCCTTGACCCCTTCGCTCTGCTGAGACTTGGTCTTCTCCTGGGTCAAATGAAGATTATTTAATTCTTTTATTTGCTGAAGGGTCATAAGAGTGAAACATAGAGTCTATGAACTTTCAATGGCTAGAGCAGCGGTTCTGTTATTAACTTTATTATTGGCAGTAGTGACAGTACATTTGTAAGAGAGTGACCTGCCACCCTAGAATCCTTGAAACGGTAGAGACTCTTTTTAAACTCCCAGGGCTGGCGTGGTGCGTTTCCAGGGCAATGGATTTATTACAGGATGACCAACATATGCTGACATTAGTTTAATACTCATTTCTGACCTTAAGAGAGATGGGGAGTTTTTCCATCAGTCAGAGTTTCCCACACACCTGTCCTAGCCCTGAGCTGGTTAGGACTCTTCAGGTTCTTTCCTAGAATTAAAACAGTCCTTTATGGAAACTCCCTTTCTTGCGCTGCATCTCAGAATGTGCAGGCAGTGGTGAGGAGGGGTTTTTTGTTCTAGAAGTTCTCTTGGTTTTTTTGTTTGTGTGGTTGGTTTCTTTTGATTTTTATTTTTGTTTTACATTTGCTTGATCGTTTGTCCTTCGTTGTTGCCACTATTTTGAAAACTCTTGAACAAGCCCTGATGCACACACTTTGCCCCCCTTTCTCTCCGCCGCCCCCCCCCCCTTTTTTTGAAGAGAAGGAAATAATTGGCTTGTTTTGAAAGCCGACTGTGGTCTGTTTTACCTGCGGCATCTACGGCGAAGGCCAAACACAGCAGCAACTGCGCCGAAGCGTCCCTCGGTTGGGGGAGGGGGTTAGGGTCGGCAACACCTCCGCGCGGAGAGGCGTGGCAACGCGCCTGGGGGCGCTTCCGGCTCCGGCCTCAGGGTCTGGGCGCTGTGTTCGCCGCGCATCTGCCCCCAGAGTCCACGGGTCAGCGGGGGGTGGGTGGGTGAGAGGGTGGTGTGAACCCAGGGGTCCCCCTTTCACTCCTAAACTAGACGCGTTCTACACCCCAGCCTTAGGGCTTTAATATGCACTTTCGTCGCAATACCTTCGGCCGGTTTGAGAGAGCACGATCTGACCCCACTTTGCAGCTGAGAAAACTGAGGTTCGAAGTGGTAGTTAAAAGCACTCAAGGACATCCTCCCAGTCTCTGCGGCGCGAGACTCTTTCTGGGGACCCCCCAGCGAGGCCCGCGACCTCCAGTGAATCTGCCTAGTCTCTGCAGCGAGGGTGGGGGAATAATGGGGTTGATCGCCACGCCAAAAGGTCTGAGTCACCCAGCTGAGGCCCACAGAGGCGCAGCCAACTCTCCCTCAGGGTCCCCGACTCGGGCCCGGGTCCTCCCAAGCCGGAAGCTGTTCCTGACCGCTCGGCCCAGGGTCCAGCACTCCCGCCGCGCCCTCTGCGTGGTGTCGGGTTTGGTTACTGTCCCCGCGGCGTCCTTGCTCCTTCAGGGAGGGGCCACGACTTCATCCCCGCGCATAGCGTTTACTCCCGGGGCTCCAGACAAGGGGTTGAATCCCTAGCTCCGGCCTTGCTGCAGCCTCGGAGACCCCCCGGCCCTCCTCTGCGCTACAGAGCTGACACAGTATCGAAGCCCAGATTAGGGCCGCGAGGCTCGCAGAAACCAAGCGAGGCGCCCAGGGCCCCAGGTTCTCCCCGCTGCGAGCCTCGGATCTGGGGCGCGGCTCCGCCGGGCCAATCCGAAGCCGGGGCGGGGCAGGGGGCGTGGTCTCGGCGGAAAGGGCCGGGACTCCAGGGCTTCGGGCCTGCCCTGGGGCGGGGCTGGAGGGCGGCCTCGCGGGCGGGGCGGGACGGGGGCGGATCCGGGCGCCCTCCCCGGCCGACGCGCTGCAGAGCCTGGCTCAGTCCGCCCTCCGCGCTCGCACCGCCAGCATGACCGACGCGCTACTGCCTGCGGCCCCCCAGCCGCTGGAAAAGGAAAGCGACGGCTACTTTCGGAAGGTGCGCGGCTTCGGGTGGGCGGGGAGCCTACGGAGAGCTCCAGACCTCCTGCCCCCAGGCTGCGGAGGGGGCTGCGGGAGTCCGCGGCCGGGGTCGACCAGGCCGGGAGGGGGAGGGGGCTCACTGGCCTGGGGCGGGCGGAGCAGAGGCTCCGGGCGAGGGCGAGGGCGGCGGTGTACCGGGCTGCACAGTACAGGTGGCTTCCGGGGCTGGGGGCGGGGAGGGGTGCCTGGGGCTGCCCCGCGCAGGTGGTGGCGGAGGCTGGGGGCCAGGGGTGCCCGTGACCGCCCCGGCTGGCGATCCTGCGCGACAGGGGAAAGGATCAATGCCTACTTTGGGGGGCGCCCGCGGCCTTGCGGCACGTTGGGACCGGAGCCCACCTTAAACTCGAGCGCTTGGCGGGGCGCGGGTGGAGGTAAAGGGATCACCCCAGGTGGCCTGGCGTTCTCCTTTTGCCTCCAGAACGCTTCCAGTGTCTGCTTCTTAGACTTTCAGAAGGCAGGGGAGATTTGTCGGTGGGAGGTGACCTCGGGCGTTGCCCCCTTTTCTGCCCGGAGTCGCCTGGGAGGGAGTGCGCGCAGCAGACGTGAGGGCGCGGCCTCGCCCCTGCTCATTTTATGCCAGAACGGGTTAATCTGATTGTTGGAGAGACCCGCAAAGAGTGCGGGCTCCGCGGGAGATTGGTACGTCCTTGCGACCCTCGGCACACCCGGCGGCACCCGCCCTGGGATAACAGCTCGGCAGCCCAGTCCCTCAAAAGCGACCGCAGCCTGCAGGGTGGGGACGCCGAGATGCCCGCAGGTGGCCAGGCCTGCAGTACAAAGATGCTTTCGAACCCAAAGACACGGTGACACTTTCCACCCTGCCTCTTTGGAGGTTCTAGAGAGTCTAAAAATAGCCTTTGGAGGTTGGCCAGCTTTGACTGGGTAGGTTGAGAGATTGTGTTGTGTGGTGGGTTGTTTTTTTTTTTTTTTTATAACTTACAGGACAGAAGGCAGAGTGCGTAATTATAAATAGGGAAGTGAAACTCTTTCCCACAGGACAATCAATTCTTAATTGTTAAAAGTCTAACTATCCAGTAGGTAAATGAACTTGGCACCTTTCCTTCTTCCACGTGACACAGCCTTTGGGCTTTTGCTCTTTGGTGAGGAGCAGTGGCCCCAGGGGATGGGCAGTACTGGAGGGGAACAAGAAACAGGTGAGGTTAGAGTGGGAAAAATTCTTTTCGGTTAAATTGCTTTTAACATTAAAAAAAAAAGAAGAGAGAGTAGTTTTAAGGTATATTTAAGTTCAAAGATGTCATCATGGAATTACAGGATTATAACTTCTAATTATGTGTGGCATTTGGGACAGAGGATCACAGGCCATGGAATTGCAGAAGGAGGTGGGGCCTGGGAATCCCTAGATCTTGGTCCTAAGGCCCCAGAACCCGACTGCCACCCTGACAAAATTCCTGTGTAGTTTCCAGCAAGTTGCTGTCTCTTCCCAGGACTTCATTTCCTTCCTGAATTGTTTGTTCTCTCAACAGGTGGAAGTCTGGACCCACAGCAGCATTTGGGGGAAATGACAGAGGGAAGGGAACACCTGTGAGGGTTCTATCCCCAAGTCTTCCAGAACAGGTTTTCCAGGGGAGGATGTGCACAGGAAAGAGAGGGGATGGCCCTATGGGCAGGGGAGCTGGGAAGGGATGCACGATTGGGTGTTTTTAGATGCAGTTTCTCTGGTGGTCGTAGGAGAATTGTGGGTTCATTATAAGATGAAACACTGGTTTACAATTAGAAACATCTGTTTTGAAAAGGAGCTCCTGTAATGATCGCTGTGCTACATCATACCAGCCCAAAGAGTGTTTTTTGTACCAGAATATTAAAAGGTGTTCACATTGAACCTTCTCTCGATTTGTGATCTGAACCCGTTTGACCTCAAACAAATGCTCCCGAATGAAAGGTAGATGTTATGCAGTGAAAAGGGGAGGAAGAGCACTTCAGGTAGAGGGAACAGCATGGGCGAAGGCATGACTTGTGAACACTTGTGAGCGAACCCTCTAGGGTGTGGAGCTGTAAGTGGGAATGAGGCTTTTTGGGGCCATGCATCCTGCTAAGGAACCAGGGAACCTCAGGGATCCATTCGAGTGTTTCGAGAAGGACCAGATGTGAAAGATTCATGTCCCAGAAAGCCGAGTGATCTGGGGATGGGGGAGAGGTCACGGAGGTGTTGGGGGTTTAGCTGCCTGAAATTTCCATCATCTCTGCTGCCTACTCTGACACCATCGATGACTTTTCGGTCAGTTACAAAGTGCTGTGTGAACACAGCCTCACCATCCATAACCTAACCACCAGCCCGCACCCCTAACTCAAACCGGGGGTGCAGACTCGAGACAGGGATCCTAGTGAGGTCAGAATGATGAACAACGGCAGTGTCAGCAGGGATGGGAAGAGCTAATGGACGGGATGTGGTGGGGAAGGTGCTGATGACAGGAACCCAGACTGTCCGCCCTAGGTGTCTGGGTGGGTGGGCAGGCACGTCACTGAGGTGGGGGAACCCGGAGGCTGGTGTGGGTAGGGCAGGTGGATTTGAGGGCCCCCTGACATATCCAAGTGGTGGTCTCGGGGGGCGGTCCACTCCACAGACCTGACAGGCATGAGAGCATCCTGGCTGGAGATTCGGCTTTGGGGGGCACTAGTATGGGAGGCAGTTGGGGTGTTGTGAGAGGGCCCAAGACAGAAGGGAATAATGCTTTCACTTAAGAGACAAGCAGAGGGATGGGAGGCAAGCCAGAAGGGCTGCAGTGTCCAGGAAGCTGAGAGGTCTTTTTCGTGGAGAGGTGGGGTTGACAAGTCAGAAGAGTCCTGGAAAATACTGGATTTCGTTCTTTAGGGGTTGTTACCTAACGCGTGGGTAGAGTCAGGGGCAAAAGCCAATGTGGTGGGATGCAGAGGGGAGAAGGACAGAGAAGGTGATAGTCGGGGGAGATGAGAGGAGAGAGAAGAAGGCAGATTCATTTCAGAGTAGGGTAGTCTAGAACGTTTTTAAAGCTGTGTGCAGGTAAAGAAGTTCAGGGCAGAGGGCAGGTTGAAGATTCAGGGGAGAAAGGGAACAATCTGGGGGGAGGGTCCCAGGAGGTTAGGGGCAGGGCGGGGATTGGAAACTGCTGCTGCGTGTCCTGGGTGCATGAGCCAGCCAGGGGCAGTATGTGAGGACCCCTGAGACTGGAGGTGCCCCCAGGGTGGGCTCCTCCATCCTGTCTTGGGGCTTGGGAGATTTTGCCTACACTCCGAGGATCAAATCAGTTGCTCTGAAATCAGGCTTCTCTTTTATCCTGTCCTTTATCCTGTTTTTTCTCTTCCTTTTTTCCTCGAGAATGCCATTCTGCTCCATTCCTTCAGAAAGCATTTATTGAGTGACAGCTCTGAGCTTGACCCCTGTCAGATGCTGGGGCAGATTCGACTCTCGCTCCGTCTGGCTTCTGTGGTCGTTCGTGGTGGGCCTCATGTCCTGGGGTGTGGGCAGTGCTGGGAGTCAGTGCTTTGTCCGGATAGCTCAGGCCGTGCTTGAATAGGAATCAGCTTCTTTGCTTTAGAACAGAGAGCAAAAAGTGTGTTTGGGGGTGGGGTGGTGGTGGTGGTGGTGGTGGTGGTGGTGGTGGTGGTGGTGGTGTTGGTCCATGGTCCATATTCAGAGCTTCAACTCTGTTTTGTGTGACTTGCATACAAAATGCAAACAAATTGCCCCAAAGTTCGCCCTGCCAGCAGGGCCTGGACCCCAAATGTACAAGGCAATCATTGGCAGAGAAGGAGGTTCCCAGTAAATCAGGGTCTTCTTGGGGTCATGTAGCTCTTGGCTGTACAAAGCCCGAGGACACACATGGACACAGCTTGGCCCCAGGCCACCAGTGTGGACTCTGGCCTCCCAGGGCTGGCAGCTGGGGTGGGGGTGGGGATGTCTCTGAATTAAAAACAAACAAAACCCACAGAAAACTTTTTGGTCTATTGCAATGTGTTTCTCTCTTCTCTGGCTTCTCACTAGTTTTTCTTTTTTTCCCTTTACGTCAATATGTTTAAATAGAGGTGCAAGCTCTAACACTATGCATTAGTCTCTTAAAAGAAAGACCAGTGGAAATGGAGCTTCTTTTTCCCAAACTGATTTTCATGCTCGTCTTGATGAAAGTGTGTGGGAGAATGGAAGAAGGCATGTTCTGGCCTCTAGTTAGTGCAGAGGAATATAAGTTTCTGGGGCACCGCATCCTTAGAGCAGGTCCTGTCTCTGGAGATCTCTGGGTGCTGTCATCCTAAAACCTGCAGGAAATCCTGTCCGTGGCCAAGAGAAAACCAGCTGGAGAAAAACTCGAGAAAGCCCTTCCACAGGGCTGTTGAAAGGGCCCTAGATGAAAGGTCTTAGCAGCCTGTGGAAGGACAAAGTGCAGTATTGTCTGTCCTTATCTCTCCCTCTTCATCCTTTGGGAACACTAATGACCTGAAATGAATTTAGCTCCATTGTTTTTACCCCAGAGCTGGAGAAGAAGTTGTTTCTTGTCCACAGAAACCTCCAGGCTGGATAGGACCCCAAGGTTCACCGTGTCCTGGTTTACTGGTTTATGGTCCTGTTTTCTCTGGGCTTCCTTAAGGCTCCAGCAGAGAAGGGAGAATTCTTTTTTTTTTTTTTTAAACCCAGAAACAACTCCTAGTTCCCGCTCTGCACCATTCATCTTAAGTGTAATTCCATGTTAGACACGTGTGTACATCATATAATTATGAGCACACTTGTGTGTGGAGAAACTTTCTGTTGGGCTGGGTCCACAGAGTACAGTGTGGGTCATGGGGACTAATCAGCTCCAGCTTTTTTTTTTTTTTTTAAGATTTTATTTATTTATTTAACAGAGAGAGACAGTGAGAGAGGGAACACAAGCAAGGGGAGTATGAGAGGAAGAAGCAAGCTTCCCGCTGAACAGGGAGCCCGATGCGGGGCTTGATCTCAGCACCCTGGGATCATGACCTCAGCTGAAGGCAGATGCTTAACGGCTGAGCTACCCAGGCACCCCCATCAGCTCCAGCTTTATTGGGTAGCGATAACGTCCCTCCAGGTGTCTGGACCCATCCCCTTGGAGCCTTGAAACCTTTCCCAGATGGGAAGGGAGGGAGGAAGGGTGTGAAAGTTGGTAATGCTGCTCCCTCCCTGCCCCATATACCCCCATGATCTGAGCCAGGTCCTGAAGGCCAGGCTGGCTCCAGGTTGATCATGGCCTTGGTGAGCGTCTGCCTAGCCGCCCAGAGGCTGTGTAGGACAAACACCTCTTCACGTTGCCCTATCCTGGCCAGGAGGGGTCACCTGGCAGAAACCAAATTTTCAGGGTGACTCAGAGGAGAGTCAGCGTGATGGGCTAGCTGTAACACTGTAAATGTCCCTTGCTTCCTGGGGCTATTTGGATGGATCCCAAGACACCACCTGTTGATACCAGGCATTGGCCTTAGCCTCCTCACCACTTCCTTCTCGGGCTCAGGTGCTAGAATCTCGTGACAGAAAGGCTGCATTGGAGGTGGCTGCAGGGGACAATGGGATGACAGGTGCAGCACAGCCACAGGATGGGGTGTCAGGCAGAGTGGGCAGCAAGGGGTGCCAGCCAGGAGCGAGGTCTGCCTGCAGCACTAGGGACAGAGGGAGAGATGCGAGTCCTTCTGGCCATGCCAGTCAAACCCACGCACTTCACTATGGCCACATACCCTTAGAAAGTCCCAGGTTTTGATGGGGTTGTGAGAAGAGGAAAGGGCAGGTGATCAAGAACTTCAGAAGTAGTTTCTTTTTCTCCAATATTATCTGTATTATAAAAGTAACATGAATTATTGTAATCACAGAAAAAAGTAATTACGGGGGCATCTGGCTGGCCCGGTTGGAGGAACAAATGACTCGTGATCTTGGGGTCATGAGTTTGAGCCCAACGTTGGGTGTAGAGATTACTTAAACTTAAAAAAAAGGCAATTACAGAAGTGTACGAATTCACACACATGCACCAGCTCTTACCCCACACAGACACGCTCCGTAGACAAGAGCCGTTAACTGGCTGAGCGCATCCTGCTGGTTGAAATAAGCAGGTCATTAGTTGGGACTGGAAATGTATTTGGTTCATGGAAATTTTGGTGTTTATAAAAGCTTTGTTGTTCATTCATCACGTGGAAAAACAACTGTGAGTGGTACGTGGGAGCGTTGGTAAGGATTCCTAGAAGTGACTCAAGGCAGCCTTTAGTTAAAGATGATGGCAAAGTGTTGATTTCATATTGTGCCCTCCCCAACCCCCACCACGTATGAATGGTTGGGGGTGCCGAAGAAGAGCAGGTGTCCTCGAGTGTACGGCCCCAACGCCCGACAGAGATCCTGGAAGGGCAGGAGGGCTCTTGAAAAATGCCAGACTTTGGTTTTCCTTTTTACGGATACGGAAAAGCAAGATTCTGTTCATCCAGCCTGCCCCGAATCTCCAGCATGGTGAAAAGTTAAATTAGATGTGTGTGTATTGCAGGGTATTGCCTGCTATTTCGGTGCTTTCTGGTTGACAGCTTCTGGCTAACTCATAAACAAACAATTCTGTTTTCCAGAGTCGGGTGGTTGAGTGGGGGATTGCGTAACTAGGAGGGAGTGAGAAAGGCAAAGAAGATATCTTCGTGCTACAGGGGCAGCAAAAAGTACCCTCTTTCCCATGCACTGTGCTAGGGGGGCTTTGGCTAGGAGACCCTGCCCTCAGTCTTACACCTGACCTGGAGCTCCTGGGTTCATACTATGCCTTCAGTTTGCTGCAAAAACATCTCTGCGTGTAAGCTTTCTCTTTGTGTGGATGAAGAACCCGTGCTGGTTTTCTGGGGCGAGGGGAGCCAGGAGCCAGGCACTGACCTGAGTTGGGGGGCGGTGTGTGTGTGTGTGCATGTGCGGTGTGTGGGGAAGGAAAGACTGCTCCTTTCCCTCTGCATCTGCAGCCTGGGTGGCCTGGCCTTTCTGCCTTCCTCAGGTCTGTCTCTGCAGGCAAAGGCTGAGTAGCTTCTTCTTTGCAAATTAAGTGCCTCCAGTTTGTGCCTAGGTATGGCTTTTAAGATTTTTATTTATTTATTTGACAGAGAGACACAGCCAGCGAGAGAGGGAACACAAGCAGGGAGAGTGGGAGAGGAAGAAGCAGGCTCCTAGCGGAGGAGCCCGATGTGGGGCTTGATCCGAGAACGCCGGGATCACGCCCTGAGCTGAAGGCAGACACTTAACGACTGCGCCACCCAGGCACCCCTGGGTATGGCTTTTAAATACTTGTTTCCCAGCTGAGCAATATGACTAGGCGCAGAGGGCATGCAAGGGGGGTGTTGACAAAGGGCATTTTCACTGGAGGTGAATTTATTCTAATGAGGACTCGAAAGAATTAGTTGCAGATGCCAGAAAAATCCAATCCAAAATGACACATAAGCACGCTGTGGCACATCCCTACACTGGAATTCTAGCAATGAAAAAGAGCAGACCACTGATGAGTGCAACCATAGGGACGAGTCTCAAAGCATAATATTGAGCTCTAAGCCAGACACAGAAGAGTATATACTATAGATTCCATTTATCTGAAGGTCTAGAACAAGCAAAAGTCTGTGGTGATAGAAACCAGAGTATTGGTGGCCTGGGAGGGGGGTGACGAAAATGTTCTTTTTGATTGGAGTAGTGGTTACAGAGGTTTAACATTTGTCCAAACTCATTGAATTGTGTATCTAAAATCTGTGTGTTTTATTACGTGTAATTTATACCTCAATTTAAAAAGTAGCTTGGGCAAGAAAGGGAATGCATTGGGTCCTGTAACTGAGCAGTCCAGAGGAATGGTTTCAGGTCTGGCTTGATCTAGGGCTCAAATGCTGCTACTAACAATTTCTCAGCTGTGTTCCCCCAGGATTGGTTTTCATTTCTGGGGAGACACTCCCCACTGATGTAAAGGCCAGTGGGGAAAAATGAAGATGTCTTCCTGATAGGTTCTGATTATCCTGTGTCACGTGCTCACTCTGAGTCAATCTCAGGGGCCAGGGGCCTTCAGTTTCCTATTGACTAGGCATGAGGTCAGTGTTCTTCTTGGAAAGGAAATGGGGGAGTGTCGAGTTACCGCCCTTGACTGTCAAGGGTGGAGTGGGACCAGGTCACTGTGCCCAAAGGATGCTCAGTGATGCTGGGCAGCCCTCAGCCGGGAAGCCCGGGAGAAGTGTCTGCGGGTTGCAGTTGAGCTGTCCCGTCATCCCCCCGTATTCCTGCTGCTGGCTGCTTCACGGCTCACCTTATAATGGCAGCAAGCGGGGATGTGGGCTTAGTCCTGCTCCTGCCCTCCCTGCCACTGTTCCCAGTTCCCAGGCTAAGCAGGTGTGACAGGTGCTGCCTGGGGCCCTGGCACAACCCCTCCAGTTTGCAATCGCTTGACATCCTGTTGTGAACCCACCAAGAAGGAAGGCATGGGTGAGGACTGTGGGTCCCCCCCAGCAGAGAACAACTGGCAGGGGCCAGTGGACATCTAGCAGCGTCTGGAGATGCCAGGGGGTCTTCACAGCAGTCTTGCCCAGATGGGCCTCATAGGGCTCCCAGAAGCTTCCACGTAGTCCTATGGGTTCCTAGTGTTTCCAGCTGGCCCAGCATTCCTACCTGTCAGTAAGAAGTAATGTCGTTTTGGTTCCAATTACTCAGTCATATCTAATCCTGAGCATTCCTCTGTCTTATCTAGAAATTTGACGCGGCATCTGTGGGCCAGCCAGAAGTTGGGTAAAGTATAGGAGCAGGAAAAAGTTCTTATCCGTGAGCTGGAATGGCTGCTTATCTTAGCTCTGGGAATGTACATAAAGGAATTCGTTATGAAAGCCTGTCTATAAAATGAAACACTTCTTGGGTGAACCATGTGATTTTGAGTCAGATCAGACTATCCCTTCATAGTAATTTTGGAAAGCGTCAAGGAAAGAGGAGGGCCATTATTTTAGAACTTTAATATTTAATTAGCTACACATTAAAAGACATGTCAATCTTCTATCTGCAAAAAGATAGTTTCCTGATTTGTATTTTAAATCAGAGATCATTGGATGGTTTGAAAGATGTTAGCTGTAAGACCATTCCAACTCAGATTCTGAATATATGTGTAATTTGAACTTGGGGGTGCTGCCTGGGGGCAGGTGGGTGGTGACCTGTCGGCAAGTTAGAATGAGAAATCTTTGTGGAAGGAGGAACGTGACTTGTTTCTGACCCACTGGTCCAAAGGCCACTGATAGGGGAATCCCTGAGAAGAATAGGGCTCTGAATAACTTCTCCCTCCTTGGGGTGGAGGCCACGGCCATGGCTGGGGCAGAGGTGGGGCAGAGCTGAATGGCAGGGACACAGCTGCAGAGAAGGGGCATCTCTAAACAGAGTGTTGCCCACCAGCCCCCCTGGGGTGTAACCTCAGCCCCCCTCAGTGGGCAGAATCTAAAGATAAGCTTCACAAAGGATTGGAGCCCTCACTCAGATCCCAGGGCTTTTTACCTGCCAGGGTGGGAAGCATACTAGTAGGTTAAAATGAAACTTTTATTCTGATCTTAAACTTTTCAGAATGAAACACTGCAGTCCAAATACCCTGGGAAATAATGAACAGACAACGCAAGACGATTCACTGAAAAAGAAATTCATGTGATCAATAATATATGAAAAAAAAGTTTACAAATAATAAATGCAAACTGGGAGAACAGGATACCTGTTTTTGCATATCAACTCCACAAAGATTAAAAATACTTTTCAAGGGATGCCCGAGTGGCACAGTTGGTTAAGTGTTGACTCTTGGTTTTGGCTCAGCTCGTGATCTCAGGGTCAAAATCCGCGTTCAGCAGAGTCTCCTTGGGTTTCTCTCTCCCTCTGCTCCTCGCCCCCACTCTCTTTCTCTAAAATAAATAAAAATAATACTTAAAATTCAAAAATAGACGACTGGGTTTAAAATGGGCCAGTATCTGAATCGATATTTTCCCAAGGAAGATACACAAAGGGCAATAAGCACATGAAAAGATGTTAAACATCATTAACCATCAGGGAAATGCAAGTCCAAACCGTAATGAGATCTCACACACACTAGATTGTCTATTAAAAAAAAATAATAATAACTAGTATTGTTGAGGATATGGATAAATTGGAACCCTCAGATTGTGTTGGTGGGAATGTAAAATCGTATAGTCACTTTGGAAAACAGTTTGACAGCTCCTCAAATGGTGAGACCCAGGATTAACCCTATGGCACGACAACAGCCCCACTCTTCGATATATAGCCAAGAGAAAGGAAAGCACAAAAACATCCACATAAAAATGTGTACACAGATAAGCAGCCCTATTCATAATGGCCAAAAAGTGAAAATACCCCCAAATGCCCATCAGCTGATGAATGGATAAATTAATGTGGTACATTCTTATAATGGGGCAAAAAGGATTATAGTGCTGATACATGCTCCAAGATGGATAAACCTTGAAAAATCATGCTAAGTCAAGGAAGCCCATCCCCAAAGACCATATTTTGTATAATCCATTTGTATGGAAATGTCCAGAAAAAGCAAATCTGTACAGACAGAAAGTAGATTTGTGGTTGCCTAAGGCTAAGGGGGAGAGGGGACAGGGCATAGGAGGTACCTTTCTTGGAGGGTATTTAGGGTGGTGCACTGGAGGTCTTTTTTTTTTTTTTTTTTTAATATGATTTATTTATTAGAGAGTGAAAGAGAGAGTACAAGCAGGGGGAGTGGCAGGCAGAGGAGGAGGGAGAAGCAGGCTCCCCACTAAGCAGAGAGCCCGATGTGGAACTCCATCCCAGGACCCTGGGATCGTGACCCAAGCTGGAGACAGTCGCTTCACCGACTGAGCCACCCAGGTGCCCCTGCACTGGAGCTCTTAAAGAAGTTTCTAGGGCTGTACGTCTGCCCTAGACATAGACCTTAAAGAAAAAAGTAGAGGTTTATAAAGATTCATGCTTCCAAATATGCATCAAATAATTATATATAATAGATACTTTGGAAGCAATCTAAATGTCCAACTGTAAGGAAATGGTAAATCTTTTTTTTTTTAAAGCTATATTATGCAATCATTAAAATCATGGTTTTTTGTTTTTCGTTTTTACAAAGATTTTATTTATTTATTTGACACAGAGAGAGAAACAGCCAGCGAGTGAGGGAACACAAGCAGGGGGAGTGGGAGAGGAAGAAGCAGGCTCCCAGCAGAGGAGCCTGATGTGGGGCTCTATCCCAGGGCTCTGGGATCACGCACTGAGCTGAAGGCACACGCTTAACGACTGAGCCACCCATGCGCCCCTAAAAATCATGGTTTTGAGAAACATTTCATAATAAAGGAAAGTTTCATGCTAGAGTATTATGTGAGAAATTATGATACACTGTACGTGCCACTGCGCACAAAAGGGTTAACGTAGCAGGCCTGAGGCTGCTGTTCTTGGGAAGGCCTGCTTGCAAACGTTGGCCCCTCCCTGGCATCTGGGAACCTGGCTCTTGAAGTGTTCCCTCCATCCCCTAACTGATAAGGTTGGCTCACCTCCCCTAGACCGATGGCACAGACCACGTGGTTTAGGAGGAATATCTGCTTTCCTCCTGGGAGTCTAGAATTTAGGTATGTGCTAGGTGGGGGTGCCTTTGTGATCAGTCCCCAATACAGCCCCTGGGTGTTGATTTTCTAATGGGCCAACCTGGGTGGTGACATCATACACACCTTGTTGCATTTTTGTTGCTGGGGGAAGGATATACTCTGTGTGACCCCTCATGGGAGGGGGGAAAGCATAAGGGAGCCTGCCTGTGGATTGCTCTAGCATCTATCTGTGTCTTTCCCTCCCGCGATCCAGCTCTGTGTCCTTACGAAGTTGCTGTCATACAGCTGTGAGTGTAATTATATGCCGAGTCCTGTGAGTTTTAGTGAATCTGAACCTGGGGCTGGTCCCCACACTGCACTAATATGAAAAATAACCTACAGTGGCTGTTTCGGAGTTGGTGATGTAACGAGTGACTTTTGCTTTCTTTTGATACTTTTCGATATTTTATGTATTTCCCGTTTTGATGTTACTTTTATTTTTAGAATAGGTTCGCTTTTAAAAAACATTCCTGTTATGCTCAACTTTGTCGTCATGTTTAGAGTGGCTGACCTCTAAACGGTCCTCTCTCATTTTCCCTTAGGGTTGCAATCCCCTTGCACAAACTGGCCGGAGCAGACTGCAGAATCAGAGGGCTGCCTTGAACCAGCAGATCCTGAAAGCCGTGCGGATGAGAACAGGAGCAGAAAACCTTCTGAAGTGAGTGACTGCTGGCTCCACTGCCTTGGTGGGGAGCCAGCCTCTCCTGGGGCCTGTCCATCCCAAAGCTCTCAGGCCTGCCCAGCTTCCTCTCTAACTCTCGGGTTTTTGGTTTTTTTTTTAACTTTGGGGTCCCCTCCTTGTTGCTGGCACCTGGAGCAAGCCCTTCCTTGCCTGAGCTTGATTATGTTCAAGATAAGTATTTTACCCAGACTGTGTGATTGGGGATGGGGGAAGCCAACGATCACATTTCTGTTTGTTTTCCCTGCTTTCTATGGGATGTGCCTGTCTGTTTTCCCTATTGCCTAGTGGAGAAACTATGCCTGGTCTAGAATCACTGCTTGGTAACTGTTTGTTGGCTCTATAAAGGAGAGGACAGCAGGAGGCAGGGAATGGGACATTTCTTTTTTTTTTTTTTAAAGATTTTATTTATTTATTCAACAGGATAGAGACAGCCAGCGAGAGAGGGAACACAAGCAGGGGGAGTGGGAGAGGAAGAAGCAGGCTCATAGCGGAGGAGCCTGATGTGGGGCTCGATCCCATAACGCCAGGATCACGCCCTGAGCCGAAGGCAGACGCTTAACCGCTGTGCCACCCAGGCGCCCCGAGGGAATGGGACATTTCTATTGCCAGTGTCCATCCCTCTGAGGAGAGGCCCCAGTACAGCCCTATGGCCTTGGGGCTCTGGTGGGAAAATGGTTACTTACCAAGCATTGAACTCAGTGAAGCTTTACCTGTGTCATAGGCAGCTGTAAGCCCTCCCCACACCCTTCAGTGCCTCGCCGGACAGTGTGCCAGCTTCCTCTTGTTCGTAAAGAGCGCAGCCTTTCTTCTTCCTTCAGAGTTCGGGGCTAACTCATCAGCCCCATGCCATCTTCTGCACTGGGTGCTGCCCGGCCAAGCAAGACAGATGCCTCCTGCAGCCTCAGAAAGGACGTGGGGCACTCGCAGGGGCCTGGAACCTGGAAACTTGGCCGGGAACCCGGAACCTGACAGGATATGGATTTTGGGTGTTCCCGATGGGTCAGCTGTACCGTTGGAGGCCTGTGAGAGCCCAGAGGCTGTTCAGAGACTGTTGGGAAAAGCAAATACACTGAACCAGGTGTTCGTAACAGAGCTGCGATACTCTGATGGCCATAGATAGTCCCAGGAGCTCGATCGGTGCCTCCACAGGGGCCGCTCCCCTGAGCAGCCAGTAAGGACAGGAGGAGGGTTTCTGGTCCTAAACTGAGGGTGAACTCAGTTCTGAATCCTTCGGTGTGCTCCCTAGGAAAAGTGTCTGAGATACTAAGTGGGGGAACAGGAAGATGGAGGAGAGCATGCCCTGCGCGTGTGTTGTAAAGGACTGGTGTGTTTGCTTTTGTGCACGCATAGACTTTTTCCAGAAAAGACGAAGAAAGAAGCTGTTAGAGTCAGCTCTTGGGAGCAAGACCAGGGATGGAGGTGGAGGTGACTCTCCTGGTCATGTCACTCCCTCCCGTGTTTGGATGTCCTTTTATGAAGTGCATGAATTACTTTTATTCGTTTTACTCATTTTTATTGTGCGATCCTGCAAAGGCCCGGAAGGAAAGATCACCAACCACCTAAACCTACCACCAGCGCAGAGACCCCAGTGCTGTGCCTTGTGTGGGCATTGATACACGTGGGCTAGCAGAGAACACAAGTCCTAGCGTGGCCAGAGTTCTGGAAACCTCTCCTCCAGCTACTTTTGTAACAGAGTAGAGGCCAGGTTGTGTGACTGGAGGAGACTATGAAGCCATTATGACATTTCACCCCCCCCTTTTTTTTAAAGTTTATTTACTTATTTATTTTTAAGTAATCTCTACACCCAGCGTGGGGCTCGGACTCAACAACCCTGAGATCGAGAGTCATACACTCCGCCGCCCGAGCCAGCCTGACGCCCCACAACATTTCACCTTTTAAAAGGTCTGGCGGTGTCCTTGTCCCTGGAGAAGGCTGGAGCTAGGGACGGTCAGGTCCACAGTGCAGTGGACCTCATGCAGCCGGTGTAGCTTGGGAGAGGCCCCCCGATTTCGGGAGCGGCGGCCCTGGGCCAGCCGAGGTTGCCGAGCTGGGACGGCTGCAGGTGTGCCCCCCCATCCCCCTTCTTCCCATGTGTGATTTGTGGTGGCCGGTTTGGGCTGATACTTTGATGCAGCTAAGGGGGCAGGCGGGCAGCCTTGACTCTGTGGCTACCCGGGAGCTGACGGCAGGGGATTGGGCTGTTCATTCACCCCGTAAATGAATTTCTTGAGCGCCTAGGACGTGGAGGGCCGTGTTTGAGATGCAAGAGGAGAAGGCTGCAGGCCCTGCTTTCACGTTGCTTGATCTCTTGGGGTGGGGAGCTTAATACACAGCAGACAAGTCCGGTCATGTCAGAGGTGATGTTTTCTAGGGTGTCGCTGAAAGGGAAATGTGACCTCGTGGCGGAGCCTTAGAAACAGGCCAGTCAGGAAGGCCCTTTCTGAGCGGGGGCCTTGGCGTTTCTAAGGTGGGAACCAGCGGTGGTTTCGTCTGTCTTGCTCTCTCAGTGACAGCAGCGACCCGCCTCCGAGGCCCGGTGGTTCAAGCTCATTGTCGGGTTGGCGGTTGCCGAGCTGGCAGCGTGGGGGTAGGGTGGGGTTGTTAATGATTTTCGCAGTGACCTCAAAGTTCAAAGTGGCCCTTTCTGGAGAGTGTTGTGAGAGAGAGCCCTAAGGGTATTTATTAATCTGACTCCGGCAGCACCAACGGTTTCCCGAAAACAAATAAGGCGTTCAGCCAGGTCCGGCTTTGGCTCCGTGGTTGTCGCCAGGTGGCCGATTAGTTGGCTGTCCCTGCCGCCAAGGGGTAGTTTCTGTCATGAATTGGGCCCCGCTGTCCTGTCTGTGCGCCTGTCTGCTTTCAGGTTCTCAGATGTCCCTCCACGGCCCTCAAATAAAGATAGAGCGTTTGGGGGGCGCCTGGGTGGCTCAGTCGGTTCAGCGTCCCACGCTTGGTTTCAGCTCAGGTCAGGGTCTCGCGGTCGTGGGATCGAGCCCCACTTCTGCACTCAGTGTGGAGTCTGCTTCAGATTCTCCCTCCCTCTCCCTCTGCCCCTCCTCACTCACACTCTCTTTTTCTTTCTCACATAAATAAATATCTTAAAAAAAAAAAAAAGAATATTTGGGAGGATGTCCCCCCAAATGCAGGAATGCAGGGGTCCCAGTGCTTACCTGCATTGGTGGGGGGCTGGGCACGTGCTGAGAGGAGCCAGGCTTTGTACCCTCTCAAGGTCTTTTCCTCCTCTGAGCCGGATCCACCAAGAGTCCATGAGCTTCCTGGAGTTTGACTGGGAAGAGAGCAGATATCTTAAATGTACTTTTCCAGGCTAAGCAAGGACAATATCCTCTCTCTTTTTCTATCACCCTGCCCTCCCTTGAGTAAAGCTGGGATGGAAACATGATGCTGTTTCTCTGAAACAGAGATGGTCTTTGTGAAATTTAAAGCATGGTGCCACGTCATTCCATTTTAACTAACTGGGCCTTTGCGTAAGGGTAGGCCATTTAACATCTTTGGGCTCAGGTTCCCCTCTTGTACCGGTACCTTTTGGGCTAGAGCAGGGCTAGCCCACTCTGAGGCTTACAGGGGCTGGGTGGGCTCGGGAAAGACTGGAGGGGCTGGGCCTGGTGCTGTGAGGCATTAGGGAGTGGTGGGGACAGTGGCGAAGTACAGAGCACATGCTCTCTCTGGAGGGGCCACCTGCAGTGTGCCTTGTGTGGAGGGGAGGACTAGGGTTGCTAGATCTGCGGATTTTTATTTTTGTTTTTGTTTTTTGCAGAAGATAAAGATCTGACCTTTTTCTCTCCTTTTTTTTCTTTTTTTTTGAACCATCTAATAGTTGAATTTTAAATATTGGTGCATCGTTCAATGGGGGGAAATATAACACCATTAGGACCAAGTAAACGAGCCCCCTTTGACCTCCAGTTTGTAACCTGTGCTCTGGAGGGTCATGAAACTCTGGGCAGGAGGTGACCAGGGGTAGCGTCAGCTGTAAGGAGAGTGACTTGAGGTTAGTGGCTGCTCACACCATCAGTTCTGAGGGTGGCTGGTGTGTGTCTGTGCCGTGCGGTGTGTGAGCCCCTTGGCCTTTGGGGCTCACAGCAGCCCTGAGGCCTCCCTTCCTACACTGGCTACACTGGGAGCAGATGTCCTGCCAGACCAGCTGATCTGCTGCCCTCGCTGGGTGGCCACAGGAGGCCACCGGAGGCCACCAGGTGGTATTTGCAGGATTTGGGGTCAGATGGATTAAGGTCAAACTGTTCCAGTAAGGTCTCTGAAGTTGGTGCAACTCTTTGGTGCTTTTCAACATGCCTGTTCCTGGTGAGGGTTGGGGCGGGGGGCGGGGAGGGCGTTACAATTTTACTGAAAGACTTGGGAGAAAAAAATTACACTAAAGCAAATGGAGTTATATGGGTCAACATTCGAAATTCACCTGCATCTTTAAGACAAAACATGGGACCTTAAAGAAATTTTGGACTTGGAGCAAAGAAACACGCTGTTATCATGTAGGAGCTAATTCTTAAGGTGGAAAAGGCCTCAGCAGCTCCAAATTCAGGGAAAGCATGCGTGGATGTAGTCGGTACCCTCAGGAGATAATTGAATGTGGCCTTCTGTTCCCGTGCACGCTTGTTGGGTTGATCACTTGAAGAGAGTCAGTGGGACGCCTTCTCATTCTTGACTTTTGCAAGTGCTGCACGCTCTTTATGAAAAACCCAAGGGAAGAGGCCTTTCCTTGGAGGTTCAGGCCAGAGGGAGGCCATGGAGAACCTAGGTTGGAGACTCCGGGCCGAAACGCTCTTTGGCCTCATCCCAGTTGGCCTTAAGGACTCTTTTGGCTGTAACATCAGTTATTGGGCCATAAGGTTCTCAGAGGAGGTTTGCAACCAAGGGGAAGGTGAGAAAAAGACCATCTTCCAAGGAGGCCCGTAGAAGCGATTTGTTGTCATCTGGAAGGGCAGCCTAGGTGCAGACTGAGGCTCTGGTTTTAATTCCTAATTCGAGCCGGCTGATTCTATTTTTATATGTTACCCCGGGCTGTTCCCCTAACCTGGGCACATACATCATATTCACATACATCATCATTGATTGACCTTCTTTGAGAAGCCCCTCCCACCAGTGAATCCGTGAAAAATCATTCTCTGTACTAGAAGCCGCTCACACTCGACGGTTGGTTTCCCACTCGTCATTGTACCCAAAGGTTAGCATTGTGGAGACTGACCCTGATCCCCGCCCCCCCCCCCCCCCGCCCCGGCCACAATGTTGTCCAGAGTGACCCACCCAGGGGTCCATGTCCAAAGAGTAGCTCGTTGATTTGTTGCAAATCCTAAATCTCAGATTGCCCAGTCAAGAGGGAAGAGAAGTAGCAGATCAGTATATAGAGGTGGGAAAATCAAGTTGGCCTATTTGGAAGCTTCCGCAGACATTCGGGCAAGGGTCTTAGGGTGTAAATTGTTATATTTAAGTTGGGTCCACTCTGTTGCAGAGAACCAGTTCCCCCCCACCCCCACCCCTGCCGTGGCTTCTAGGGAGTGGTCTTTATTCTGCCATTTGTTCTGACATCAGCTAAAATGTGCTGAGCCCCCACCATGTGGAAAAGACAATGCCAATTTCCAGGAGAAAGAGAAAGAAATAGAAGGCAAAGGTCTTGTTCTCCATTATAACTTCTGTATCCTTTGTTAGACATGGGCCACAGTTTGTCTCGGGGCTTCCTGACAGGCAGTACGAAGAAGGGACTGGGACTCGGAACACATTTCAGACCCTTTGATTCAGCCAAAGGCAAACAAATTGCAAAGAAGAAGCTTCCCCCAGTTTCTTTCCTTGTGTCCTTGTGTTCACTAGTGTGGATCACTAGTGAAACAGTCCCATCCTCAGAAACATCTCTGTGGTACAGGTTTTACAAGCGGCAGATTGTGCCCCGTGGTGTGTATGAAATCAGTCCATGGGGTTGCTGTGGTTTCATAAAAAATAAATATTTGGAGGGGTGCCTGGCTGGCTCAGGTGGTAGAGTGTGGGACTCAATCTCGGGGTTGTGAGTTCGATCCCCACGTTGGGCACAGAGCCTAATTAAAAATAAATAAAGACTCTGTGCTTGGTTCCGGGCACAGAGCTCCTAGAGCCCTTGGAACCTCCTGCCTTCTGTGTGCTAATGAGGGGACAGGGCCTTCAGAATGGGGCTTTTAACTGGGAAGACCAAACCTGGTGAGAGGATTGGAATTTAGAGTGCCACCCCTGGACTTCCGGGGTGGGGAAGGGGGCTGAAGATTGAGTTCAGTTGCCAGTGGCCAGTGATTTAATCAGTTGTGCCCACACAAACCTCCATACAACCCCTCACAATGAGGTTTGGGAATTTCCAGGTTGGTGAACACATCAAGGTGCTGGGGGCGGGGGGTGTGCCTGGGGAGAATATGGAGGCTGCTTACTCTTCCTTAGCCTGTGGGCTCTATTTCATCTGACTGCCCTGAAGTTGTGTCCTTTAAAATAAACCACAGGACATTTAAGTAGAGTGTTTTCCTGAGTGTTCTGAGTCATTCTGGCAAGTTATCAGAAAAGGGTGTTGGGGGAACCCTTGATTTGTAGCTGGTTGTTCCCAAGTACAGGTGGCCCTCCCCTACCCAACCTTGTGACTGGCACTTGACATGGGGGCAGTCTTGGGGTGTTGAGCCTTTAACCTGTGGGAATTGAATTGAATTGAATTGCTGGGCACCCAGTTGGTGTCAGAGAATCAGAACTGGAGAGTTGTGAATATTTTATTTATTTATTTATTTATTTATTTATTTATTTATTTATTTATTTAAATTGATAGCTTTATTTATTTATTTTTTAAGATTTTATTTATTTGAGAGAGAGAGTGAGCGAGAGAGAGCACAAGCAGGGTGAGAGGCAGAGGGAGACTCCCCGCTGAGCGGGGAGCCTGATGTGGGACTCGATCCCTGGACTCCGGGATCATGACCTGAGCGGAAGGCAGATGCTTAACCGACTGAGACGCCTGCAAATATTACTCTCTTAAAAAAATAAGCCATTAGAATAGACTCAAATATATTGACATGTATTGTATGTGTGGCAAAGTTTGGTTTGTGCGACTTTTGTTTTAGGGGTATGTATGTATGTGTATACTGTGGTGTGATATAAAATGTATTTCGTGCTGGTAGTCATGCTTCCCCCCTCCCACCAAAATCCCCAAACCAGTGATATTCACCAGACGGAGCTTCCAATATCTCATTGCCCTCCCGGGAAGCCCAGATGTGCACGTAGAGACGTACTCAGTAGTAAAAGGGCAAGTGACATCCTATTTGCAGCCAGGGTCAGGCGTGGCTTTTTCTGAGAAGGCGTGGCATAAGTTTGTAGGTCAAGGAGAAGGGTTCAGTGATGGGCAGGAGAGAGAGAAAAGGGAGAGAATACATATAAACACATCATGGGGAGAAATTGATGAGCTCAAGTATGTGGCAAGGCAGGGAGAGCCCCAGTGCAGAGGGCAGACTGCAGGGGAAGTGGTTTAGCATTTTGCTTTCTGGGGGAAAGGTGGACAGGCAGTGAGCAAAGTGAGCCTGTGACAGGTGGCTGGATTTTCATCAGCTGGCAAGGGGAAGGTGATGAGGTACCATTTCTCCGGCTGGCTGGAGCTCTTGGCTGAGGAACCTCAGGTGTCCTCATCCGTGAAAGGAGAAAGTTCTAGTAGCTGGTCCGAGGAATGCCTGAGGACTTGCTGCGATGGTTCATGGGCATGTGCCCTGCAAGGCCTGGCCCAGGACTTGGTTATTATTGCCACTGTTACTTTGCGATGATTCCTAATCCATAAAGTGAGGGAGCACCTGTAAAGTCTTCCAGCAGGTGTCCAAACTTCTGCTTTGAGGACTTGGGTAAAGTTCATGGCTCCATATTGCTTTACACCATTCCATTCTGGGAATATATCTCATTTTACTTACCCAATTTGCCAGTTAATGGATGTCTGGATTTCCCCCACTTTTTGGCTATTATGAGTAATGCTACTATAAACATCACATACACATCTTTGTTGGGATGTAAGTTTCCATTTTTCTTACATAGATTCCTAGGAGTGGACTACTTGGTTATATGGTAAGTTTACATGTAACATTTTTATTTTTTAAAAAGATTTATTTATTTATTTGAGAGAGAGAAAGGGAGAGAGAGAGTGAATGGCAGGAAGACAGAGAGGGAGAATCCGCATGCAGACTCTCTGCTGAGCATGGAGCCCAATGCAGGGCTCGATCTCATGACCCTGAGATCATGACCTAAGCCAAAATCAAGAGCCGGATGCTTAACCAAGAGAGCCACCCAGGTGGCCCAGATATTTCACATTTTTAGAAACTACTCAGCTGTTTTCCAAAGGGCTGTGTCATTTACATTCAGCAGTGTGTGAGAGTTCCAGTTTCTCTACATCCTCCTCAACACTTGTTATTGTTTCTTTTTTATTACAGTCATCTAGCTGTGTATTGATACCTCATTATGGTTTTAAATTGTATTTCCCTATACTGATTCAAGACATGCAGCACCTTTTTGTGTGCTTGTTAGACATTCATATAAATTCTTTTTTTTTATTTTTTATTTATTTTATTTTTATTTATTTATTTTTAAAAGATTTTTATTTATTTATTTGACAGAGATAGAGACAGCCAGCGAGAGAGGGAACACAAGCAGGGGGAGTGGGAGAGGAAGAAGCAGGCTCATAGTGGAGGAGCCTGATGTGGGGCTCGATCCCAGAACGCCGGGATCACGCCCTGAGCCGAAGGCAGACGCTTAACCGCTGTGCCACCCAGGTGCCCCAGACATTCATACATATTCTTTAGTAAAATGTCTATTCAAGTCTTTGTCCATTTCATTAATTCAGAAAGTTGCAGGATATACAATCAATATACAGGAATATGTCGTATTTCTATACACCAATAAGGAATTATCAGAAAGAGAAATTAATATTGCCATTTACAATTGCATCAAAAATAATAAAATACCTAAGAATAAATTTAACAAAAGAGGTGAAAGACCTGTACGCTGGAAACAATTGAAAGACATTGAAGGCACAAATAAATGTAAAAATATCCTATGCTCATGAATTGGAAGAATTAATATCGTTCAAATGTCCATACAGCCAAAGCAATCTACAAATTCAGTACAATCCCTATCAAAATTCCAACAGCACTTTTTAAGAATAGATAAAACAATTCTAAAATTTCCATGGAGGGTTGCCTGGGTGGCTCAGTTGGGTAAGCGTCTGCTGTCAGCTCAGGTCGTGATCCCAGGGCCCAGGGATCGAGTCCCACATTGGGCTCCTTGCTTGGTGAGGAGCCTGCTTCTCCCTTTACCCCTCCCCTGGCTTGTGCGCTCCCTCCCTCTCTCTCTCTCTCTCATAAATAAAATCTTTAAAAATAAAATATCTTTAAAAATAAAATAAATAAAATAAAATTCCCACAGAACCACAAAAGAGTCTGAATAATCAAAGCAATCTGGAACAAAGCTGGAGGTATCACGCTTCTGGATTTCAAACTATATTACACAGCTATAGTAATCAAAACAGTATCGTATTGGCATAAAAACAGACACATAGATGAGTGAAACAGAATAGAGAGTGCAGAAATAAACCCATGCATATATGGTCAATTAACTGAATACAGAGGAGCCAAGAATGTACAATGGAGAAAGGATAGTCTCTTAGTGACGGGGAAACTGCACAGCCATGTGCAAAAGATGAAGCTGGACCACTGTCTTACATGATACACAAAAATTAACTCAAAATGAATTAGAGACTTGAGTATAAGACCTGAAACCATAGAAGTCCTAGAAGAAAACATAGGGGGTAAGCCCCTGGACATTGATTGTGGTGAGGATTTTTTGGATTTGACACCAGAAGTAAAACCAACAAAAGCAAAAAATAAACACCTGGGATTACATCAGACTACAAAACTGCACAGCAAGGACCAGCAACAAAATGAAAAGGCAGCCTATTGAATGGGAGAAAATATTTGTAAATCACCTATCTGAGAAAGGGTTCATATCCAAAGTATATAGAGAACTCATACAATTCAGTAACACAAAAACGATCTGATTAAAAAATGGGCAGAGGATCTGAATAGACATTTTTCCAAAGAAGATATAAGATGGCCAACAGACACATGAAAAGATGCCCAACATCACTCATCAGCAGGGAACGGCAAATCGAAACCACAGTGAAACCTCACACCTGTTAGAAGGGCTGTTATCAAAAAGAGAAGAAATAACAAGTGTTCATGAGGACTGGAGAAAAGGGAACCCTCGCGCACTGTTCGTGGGAATGTAAATTGGTGCAGCCACTATGGAAAACAGTATGGAGTTCCCGTAAAAGAACTAAAATTAGAACTACCATGTGATCCAGCGATTCCACTTCTGGGTCTTTATCCGAGGAAAACAAAAAATTAACTCAAAAATGTATGCACCCCCATGTTCATTGAAGTATTATTTATAACAGCCAAGATACGGAAAACAACCTAAGTGTTCATCAGTGGATGAACGGATAAAGAAGATGGTGTGTATATACAGTGTAATGCTATTTGGCCATAAAGAAGCATGAAATCTTGCCATTCGTGACAACATGGACCTCGAGGGCATGTGCTAAGTGAACTAAGTCAAACAGAAACAGAAATACCGCATGATCCCATTTATATGTGGAATCTTTATTTAAAAAAAAAAGCTCATAGATAAGAGAACAGATGGATGCTTGCCAGAGTTGGGGATTGGGAGATGGGTGAAATAGGTAAAAGGGGTCAAGAGGCACAAACTTTCAGTTATAAAATAAAACAGTCATGGGGATTTAATGTACAGCATGGTGACTATAGTTAGTAACACCGTATGGCATATTTTAAAGTTGCTAAGAGAGTAAATCTTAAAAGGTTTTATCACAAGAAAAAGCTCTGTAACTGTGGTGGTGAATGTTAACTAGATTTATAGTGATGATCATTTTGCAATATATATAAATATGGAATCATTATGTTTTATACCTGAAACTAATATAATGTTGTATTCGGTTACATCTCAATTTAAAAAAAATCTTTTGCCCGTTAAAAAAAATTGTATGTCTTTTTATTATTTAATTAACAGAACTCTTTATATATTCTAGATACAAATTCTCTATCAGATATATAATCTGCAAATATTTTTCTCCCAGGCTGTGGCTTGTGTTTTCTTTTTTTTTTCCTTTTATGATGTCTTCTGAATCACAGAAGTTTTCTTTTTTCTTTTTTTTTTTTTTTAAGATTTTATTTATTCATTCGACAGAGAGAGAGACAGCCAGCGAGAGAGGGAACACAAGCAGGGGGAATGGGAGAGGAAGAAGCAGGCTCATAGCGGAAGAGCCTGATGTGGGGCACAACGCCGGGATCACGCCCTGAGCCGAAGGCAGACGCTTAACCGCTGTGCCACCCAGGCGCCCCTGAATCACAGAAGTTTTTAAATTTGACAGAATTCAGTTTGATTTCTTCTTTCATGGATTGTGCTTTTGGTGTATAGCAAAGAACACTTCGCCCAGCCCAAGGTCATGAAGATTTTCTTCTATATTTTCTTCTAGACGTGGTAGAGTTTTAGCTCTTACATTGAAGTCTGTGGTCCATTTTTTAAAAGATTTTATTTATTCATTTGAGAGAGAGAGAGTGAACGAGCATGAGCAGGGCAGAGGGGGTGCAGAGGGAGAGGGAGAAGCAGACGCCCTCCTGAGCAGGGAGCCGGACACAGGGCTCCATCCCAGGACCCTGAGATCACGCCCTGAGCCAAAGGCAGACGCTCAACAGACTGAGCCACCCAGGTGCCCCCATCTCTGATCCATTTTGACTTAATATTTATGTATGGGATGAGATTTAGATTGAGGTTTATTTTTTGTGGATTGTGCAGAAAAGAGTTATCAGAGCAGACCTGAGACAGCTATCCTTAGAAAGCCCGCTTGCAAGGTTAGCCCTTGGCTAGTGTCTGGAAACTTAATTTCAGGATAGTCTCCGCCGTTTCCAGAACTGGTAAGAGGGGCTCACTGTGCCTGAACTGTTTGCACAAACAGTATGGTTTATAAATGCTGAGCACCTGCTTTCCTTCTAGGGGGTCTGGAATTGTGGAACATGCTAGACACAAGTGCCCATCTGACCAGTCCCCAGTAAAAACCTAGGGCACCATGGCTCGAATGGGCTTCCTGAGTGGATAGCATTTCACACGTGTTGTCAGAACACTACTGGAGGAGTTTAGCACGTCAGGTGTGCAAAGAGGACTCTTTGCAGCCTGTGCCTGGTGTCCTCCAGACCTCACCCCATGTACCTTTCCCTTTTGCTGTAATAAATCAGGGCCATGAGTACAACTATGTTATGAATCCTGTGAGCCCTCCTAGTGGATCACTGAATGTGGGGGTGATCCTGGGGACACTGTTGAAAAGACTGTCTTTCCTTCTTTGAAATGTCTTGTCACCTTTATGCAAATCAATTGACTGTAAATGTAAGGATTTATTTCTGGATTCTGTTCTGTTCCGTTGCCTGTCCTTACATCAATACTACATTATCTTGATTGCTGTGGATCTGTGGTAAGTTTTAAAATCCAATAGCATAAATCCTCCAACTTTGTTCTTTTTCAAAACTATTTGGCTTCTAGGTGCTTTGCATTTCCATACAAATTTTAGGATCAGTTTGTGAATTTCTACTGAAAAGCTCACTGGGATTTTGACCGGAACTGCATTGGATTGATAGATGAATTAGGGAGAATTGACACCTTGACAATAGTGAATCTTCCAGTCCGTGAACATGGACTGTCTCGCCATTTAATATGCAGTGTTTTGTAGTCTTCAGTGTACGAGTCTTACCCTTCTTTTGCTAAATTTATTTCAAAATATTTTACTCTTTTTTGATGCTATTGTGGATGAAATTGTTTTCTTAATTTCATCTTAAGAGCGCTCATTGCTGGTAGTGGAGATAAAATTGATTCTTACATATTGAATTGTATCCTGTGCCCTTACTGAGTGTATTAGTGCTAGTATGTGTTTTGTGAATGCCTGGGGATTTTCTACATACAAGATTATGTCATCTATGAATAAAGATTCCTTCCTTTCCAATCCAGATGCCTTTAATTTCTTTGTTTACCTATTGTCACTGGTTCGAAGTTCTAGTACAGTCGTGATTAGAAGTGGCAAAAGCAGATGTCATTGTCTTGTTCCTGATCATAATGGAGAAGCATGGCTTTCACCACTAGTATGATGTTAGCTTTGGGTTTTTGTAGGTGCGTTTTATCAAGTTTTGTAAATTCTTGTTTGTTCCCAGTTTGTTGAGAATTTTTATCATGAATCTGTGTTGGACTTTATCCCATACTTCTTTTGTATCTATTGAGAGGACCATGTGTTTTTTTATCCTATATCCTAGTAATACAGTATGTTACAATAATTGATTTTCAGGTATTAAACCAACTTTGCAATCCTGGGATAAGTCCCACTTGGTTGTGGTATATAATCCTTGTTAAATGTGGCTAGGTTCGGCTTGTTAATATTTTGTTGAGGATTTTTGCGTATATATTCATGAAGGATGTCGGTTTATTGTTTTACTTTCTTGTGATGTCTTCCTCTAGTCTGGGTCAGGGTTAGACTAGACCTCTTAGAATGAGCTGGGGAGCGTTACCTCCTTCTCTGTTTTCTTTTTCTTTTTCTTTTTTTTTTTTTTTTTTTTACAGATTTTATTTATTTATTTGACAGAGATAGAGACAGCCAGTGAGAGAGGGAACACAAGCAGGGGGAGTGGGAGAGGAAGAAGCAGGCTCATAGCGGAGGAGCCTGATGTGGGGCTCGATCCCAGAACGCTGGGATCACGCCCTGAGCCGAAGGCAGATGCTTAACCGCTGTGCCACCCAGGCGCCCCCTCCTTCTTTGTTTTCTTATCCATTTCCTTTCAAGGGGATAATTTATGGTCTTTTTTGGGTGGCTGGAAGCAGGTCTCTTTTCTCTTCTCAAAGCTGATTCTCTGCAGGGATGTCTTAAGATTTATGTCTGGTAGCTTAGTCTATCAGCCACGTCCCAAGTGCATTTACTGGCAGGCGTGGCTCAAGATGGGCCAGGTGCGGGCATCTCAGAGACATCTGGTCACCTCTGGCCCTCACATCTGCAAGTGAACCCTCCAAACTTCCTTATGGGGCCTGGGAGGTCTGTTCCCCTGGCAACTGGGCAACCTGGCTGAAGGCACTTTTCTCCCCCTACTTTTCCAACAGAGCAGCTACGAACCACAAGGTACGGGAGCAGGTGCGCCTGGAACTGAGCTTTGTGAACTCAGATCTGCAGATGCTTAAGGAAGAGCTGGAGGGGCTCAACATCTCAGTGGGAGTCTACCAGAGCACGGAGTAAGTGGGGGCAATGCTGCTTCGAGTTACTCTCTGAGCCTCGGAACGTGCCTTATCGGGATGGTGCCCAGATAGACGTGAGAGTGTGGCCGACCCTGCTTTGGGAAGAGAGGGATCGATCAGTTTGAGGATTGAGCATGGTACAAGAATCAAGGGACGAACAGATGGGGTTTGTTGGAAACACCTGGGCAGTTGGACAGAAAGGCATCTAACTGTCCTTGGACCCTTGCGGCATAGTTTTAGGGAAGAGCCATGTGACTGGGTCCGGATGAAGAGATGGCATCTCTCACATGGCTTTGCCATAAAGATGCCCTGGACACCCACTTGTGGTTAGATTTGAGAGCCTGCCTGCTCTCAGGTGGGGGCCCACACTGCCCTCCCTCCTTCCCTGTCAGCCTCCTCACCATGCACAGGGCCTGACTGGCTCATTCTGTGGATGGGACACAAAAACACATAAACTACTTGACAGGGGTCATTTACCTCAAAGATTAAGGGGACCCATGTGAGTTCCCTGAGGGGATGCTTCAGAAATGTGCCCCAGTAAATCTTTGAGAAACAAATGTCGGAATTCAGAAGCCTCCCCTGGGAGTGTCTGTGAGAGGCGTGGTATTGAGGCGGGGCCTTCAGGAAAGCTCAGAAAGTCTCCCCAAGGTGAGCTACCTTTGAAAGAGAGGTCCCTCTTTATAGAGAAATAACTTTGAGAAGCTCTTTGTGGGCAACTGAGACTTCTCAAAAGGTAGGTGAGCTCCAGGGGAGACTCAGTGAGTGAATAGTCCTGCGGATTCACAAAAGGATGACATTTGGGAACCCGGAGTCACCTTTGGATTGTCCCCAAGCCTCTGCATGGCGCGTGGGTGTTTTTCAGGGCCGGAGGGAAAGCGTTTATGTGTGGAACCTCTGCTGTTCCTTCTGTGATGTCCGTGTGTCCTGGCTCGCTCACCTGTGGGCTCCCAGTGTGGGTTTGAACGCCTACTCAGAACACTAAATGAGAGGCTTCTCCCAGCCTCCGCTGTGGTAGTAAATTCCAGTGTTCTGCCCAAAGGTCGAAGTTCCTTGAGTAAGTGAGGCAGGGCCCGACTTCGCTGGTAAATGTAGGATGTTTCATATTCCCACTTGCTGTCTGGAGTGCGGGCACAAAGGCCCCTGCGTGATTACAGCCTGGCTCTTGTTTGCCGGGAGGTCCCCTGTGCCGTCGGGAAGAGGGGAGAGAGAGGTAATGACGCCTTGGGCTCGCCTCCACCCCCTTCCTGTTTTCAAAGCGGATTGTTTCTTTCTAAGCACAGTTGATCTTTAAACACTTCTGTGAGGCAGGCCGGGAAGAAACGGTCTGGCTGGGCAGATGAGAAAACACGAGGCTGGAGGTCATGGAAGGAGTTAGGTTAGCGCCAGGTTGGGGCTGGGGTGCCCTGGCTGCTCTCCCCAGTCACGGGGAGAACAGGCCTTGCCTCCAGCCCCAGTGGGGTGAGGGCAGGAGGGTGCTGGGCGCAGAGGAGAGAGGCACGGTCCATCCTGTCTCCTTCCAGTAGGGTCCAGCTTTCCCTGCAGGCTTCGGGGAAGCCACACGCCCCCACGGTTGGATGGCGCAGCCCGTGGTTTTCCCGCGGCCACGGAGGCAGTTCCAGCTTGCAGCTGCATTGTCCGCTCAGCCTGCTCCGCATTCCTGGCCTTCTCCCTGGCTGAGCTGAGCGGCCCCAGGAGGTCTCCTGTTACAGGTCAGGGAGCTAAATCCCTGTTTGCAAAACACAGCCCGAGCCCCCTTTACTTCCTGTTGGCCCTGCCCCTGTCCCTAAGAATGTAGGCTCAGGGCATACTTCCAGGGTGACCGGTGGGGGAACTGAGTGGTCAGTTGGGGAGGAGCCGCCTGGGGGGCAAGTAACTGGCCAGCGCGTGACCCTAGGCTGGAGCTGGGTGCATTTAGGTATCAGAAGGGGCCCCGGCCCTCAAGGCCTTCCCCATACAGGTGATGGGACACCGAGGGGGACACGCCCCATCAGAGGAGGCCCCCGAGGGCCCAGGATTGGAGGGCCGCAGGAGAGGTGGGACCCGCCCTGGTGAGGAATGGGGGAGGAGGGTGGGGATGGGAGCTGATGAAGGAGGTCCACTGGCAGTGTGGTGCGTGCAGGTCGGGGAGCAGTGCACGCCCCAGGCCCAGACCCTGCCACACAGGAGGTCCTCGGTGCAGTCGTTGAAAGAACAGTGGAGGTCGGGACCTCGGTCAAGGTGGTAGGCCTCCTGTGTTAGGCTGCATAGTCCAGAAGTCACAGGGCATTGGGATTGGGCTTAGAACAGAGACAGGCAGGTGACCAGAGTCATCTTCATGGAACATGAAGCAGTGTGTGTGGGACTGGCGTCCAGAGGTGGGGGTGCCCTGAGTGGGCTGCTGGGCGCAGAGCGGCCGGGGTCACAATGTTCACATACCTTGCTGTGTTCCTTATAGGGAGGCATTTACGGTCCCACTGATTCCACTTGGCCTGAAGGAAACCAAGGATGTTGACTTCTCCGTCGTTCTCAAGGTAAATCTCAAAGCAGTGGGCGCTGAGCTCACTGTTTGAAAAGACAAACTAGGAATTGTGTATCCCTTGCAAGCGGCCTTAGGCTCAGTGGGCTGAGTATCATTTGATTTGTGCGGGGTGCCCCCAGGCCCCTCAGCAAGCCAGCGAACCTTATGCCGTCTGTCCTCTTGTGATTGCACCATCTTGGGTCCCTCCGAGGCTCAGGGGCCCCGGAAGGCAAGTTAGAAACCTGGGCCTGCCCTCTCCAGGAGGCCAAGCCAGAGATGGTCCGTGGAGGACGTGCTTTGGTTTTAAAATTGTACCCTATTTTAATCTTTTCTTAAATTTGGTAACCAATTTAGGCCCTGTTTATGGGAGAAGTGCTAATTTTCCCCCCAACATTTTATTAGGAAAATTTCTAAACTTAGAGAAAAACTGAAAGAATTTTGCTGTGAATCTCTGTGTCCTCAGGACCCAGATTCTACCATGAACATTTTGCTAGGGTTACTTAATCAGATTTATCCATCTGTGCATGCCTGTATCAATATACCAATCCATCCTGTTTTTTAACGTATTTCACAGTAAATCACACATGTTTGGTTCACTATCTTTAAATACTTGAATAGCTGGAATTTATGGGGTTTTTTGTCCTCCACGAATTCCTGGGGATCCAGCCTCCTTCTCCCTCTCTTTCTTCTGTCCTCCTCCTCTCCCTTCTTTTTCTGATTTTTTTCTCTCCTTTTAAAAAAATTACAGCTTTTTTTTTTAAGATTTTATTTATTTGAGAGAGAAGAGAGAGAGCATGAGTGAGAGCATGAGCGGCGGGGAGGGGAGAATCAGAGGAAGAGGGAGAAGCAGACTCTCCACTGAGTGGGGAGCCCATCCCATGCAGGTCTTGATCCTAGGACCCTGGGATCATGACCTGGGCCAAAGGCAGATGTTTAACTGACTGAGCCATCCAGGTGCCCCAAAATAACAGCTTAAAAAAAAAAAAGAGTATCTGGCCTCCCCTTCACTGTGGGGGTCCCTGGTAAGCAGCTGCTACCTGTAGGCCACCTGTGCCTGTCACCGTGCTGGATGCTGGTGACGTCATGGTTACATTCTAGGCCTGTGGTTCAATGGGGGATTCGGGGGGGAAGTGGAATAGGTGCTTTGGTGCAGGACCCCAGAGAGGCCTCACCCCCGTCCAGGGCCAGGACAGGCCTCCCTGTGCCCGGGATGGCCTCCCCTTCGTCCTCTTCCCAGCCGCGTCATTCTGAGTTTTAATGAATCCCCTCCAGGGTCCATTCAGGAGGAGAAAGGGGACGTGGGGTGGGAGGTAGTGCCTGCCTCTGAGCCCTCCAGCACAGGCGCGGTGGACGGCAGTGAACCCCAGTGTCATGAAAAATGCTTCCAAGTATTACGTTTCTTTTCACAGTAATCCTGTTAGTTGACTCATCTTGGACTACTTTTAGTTTAGAAAAGAAAAAAAATGATATGCATGTTGGGCACTGTAAAATGTGTCCTTTTAAAAGCAGTCGGTTGGTGCTTTGAAAGCTGCTGCACTTGACCCCCATTCTGGAGCACAGGCCGCCAGTCTGTTGACAGAGGCTCTTTCACTCGGGGCCTTTTTGACTGCTGCCTTGTTTACATCTAGGTCCCGGTCCCTGTCAATTTGGGGTTTATTTTGGAGTTTGAGAAGGGACGCTGGTAGTCTCACAGGACTCGGGATCCCACGAGATTTGATTTCTCTGGGTAGAAAACAACCCAGGAGCTGCAGCTTTGTGCCAACTATTTCCAGGCTGCCTGAATTTACAGACGTCTCTGAGACTTGCCACATGTCTGTGAGACTCAAGACAATCCTTGCGTCTTTGGAAATGTCTTTAGGTGCTTTTGTAGAGTGGTTTCTTTTTTTCTTTCTTTTCTTTTCTTTTTTTTTTTTTTTAAGATTTTATTTATCTATTTGACAGAGAGAGACAGCGAGAGAGGGAACACAGGCAAGGCGAGTGGGAGAGGGAGAAGCAGGCTTCCTGCCAAGCAAGGAGCCCGACGCAGGGCTCGATCCCAGGACCCTGGGATCATGATCTGAGCCAAAGGCAGATGCTTAATGGCTGAGCCAACCAGGAGCCCCTCTTTCTTTTTTTTTTTAAGATTTTATTTATTTATTTGTGAGAGAGAGCGCGCACAAGCAGGGGGAGCAGCAGGCGAAGAGAGAAGCAGGCTCCCTGCTGAGTAGGGAGCCGGATGCGGAACTTGATCCCAGGACCCTGGGATCATAACTTGAGCTGAAGGCAGATGCTGAGTCGACTGAGCCTCCCAGGTGTCCCTGTAGAGTGGTTTCTTTCGATTCTGTTTCCTGCTTGGAGCCAGGCTGCAGGAGTGCAGGCGTGTTAGAGGGAGACTTGGAGCAGCTTGGAGATTTCACGGGCATCTGTAAGATCTAAACGTGTCACGTGCTGGGTTCCACATTAAACTCAGCGGAGAAAAGAAATCACATGTTGCGGGCACGGCTAAGTGCTCTTCAGCCGAGGCTTCCAACCATGTCATTTTAGCCTAAAAGGGACTCTTGAGATGTCAGTCAGACGAAAATGAGAACCTCTGGGGACGTTCTGTTTTCTCCTTCCCACGTGTGTGCTGCAGAGTCCTGGGCAGGTGTAGTCCGGCCGGCTTCGTGAGGCCTGTCTTGCGCCTCCGTGTGCGTCCCTGTGACACTTCATGGTCAGGAAAGCTTCACGCTGTGATTTGGTTCTATTTTTAAATAAATGGGCTTTCAAATGACCTCATTAAAAGGCATCGCCATGGGGCGCCTGGGTGGCTCAGTCAGTTAAGCGTCTGCCTTGGGCTCAGGTCATGATCTCAGGGTCCTGGGATGGAGCCTCACTTTGTGCTCCCTGCTCAGTGGGGAGTCTGCTTCTCCCTCCTCCCCTCCCCCGTTGTTTCGCACTCTCTCTCTCAAATCTTTTCAAAAAAGGCACCATCAAAATAAATTCCCTTTCCAGAGAATTCAAGGTGGTTGGGTGGTTTTTTTTTCCTTTTGAATACAGCTTTATTTATTTGTTTGTTTTGATTAAGAACAGGATTGCAAAACATTCAGAAAAATACCAAGACGTGGAAAGATCCCTCCCCGCCCCGTCCCTGCTGAGCTCGGTAACCTGCTCAGCACTTAATCTTTGGACACTGGGGCTCTTCCTCTAATCAGGGGCCTGACTCATGAGGGTGTGTGACTCATCCCCTCCCCTCTCTTAGGGCTCCCCGTGGTGCCTGCTCGTGGTAGATGCTGAACAGGGTGGCTGTTAATCTCGTTCCTTTGGCAGCTTCCAAATGCTTTCTGCTGTCTGCAACCCACCGCTGAGCGTCTGCACACTTTTCCCAGTGTCCTCTTTGGATAAATGGCTAGATACGGATTTGGTAGGTGGAAGATACGCCTGACCTACTTACCCACCAGAAGGGGTCCCGCCTTCATTCCTGCCTGCTGTGTGCGACCGCTTATCTTCCTGCCCCTTACGTTACGCTGGCTTTCGTTCACCATTTGGACTTTTTTATGATATCGTTTTGATTTTTGTGAAATCAGGCAAAATAGTGTCTTACAGTTTGCATTTCTCTGATCAGTACTACAGTTGGATACACTCTTGTGTATGTTTCTTTGGCCTTTACTGCTTCTGCCTGATTTCATAATGACTGTTTCTGCCCTTCCTCTGCTTTTCCACAGTTTTGCTCTTAATTTCTTACAAGAGTTCTTTTACATATGAAGGATATTAACCCTTGGTTATAATATTGCAAATTATTACTCTCAGTACGTTCGCTTCTTAATTTACCTTTTGTTATACAAGCAATAACAGGTTTAAAAAGTATAATATATATGTTTTTGCCACTGAGATTTTATGTTGTCGAATTTGCTAGTCCCTCCCTTTACAGTTCTGCCTCGATGATATGTTCAGAAAGGCACCCTCCGCACCAAGATGGCATAAATATTTAGCTATTGTTTCTCCCAGTTGTCTTGTTTCAGGTGTTTTTGCATCAAATCTTTCATCTATCTGGCATTAGTTTGGGGGGGTAAAAGATGAGGTGTAGGGCTATAACTTTTTATTTTCACCAAATGGGTAGCCAGTGTCCCCTGAGCGCTATGTAAAGAAGCCATCTGTGGTGCTGGATGGTGTCCATTTCCCTCTGTGAGCACCGCCCCCCTCCCCCCATCTGCCTTCCTCTGTCCTGCTCTGTGCCAAGGAGGCCGCAACAGGCTGGAGGGACTAGGAGGACAGCGAGGTTCGGGTATTTATTCTCCAGGTTGCCCAGCTGGCTTCCTTTTGCGTTGCTGGAGGGAAAGTCCTGGTGGCTTTGGGTGCCTACCTCAGGTAGCCATCTCTCCGGGTTTTCAAAGCTCCTTCTCCTTCTTGACCCTTTGGCTCTGGGATTCTAACGGCCCCGGAGGTTCTGCACCGTCCCTGCGGTTTCCCTTAACCCTGCCCGCACCACTCTGTTAGCCCTTTCCTTGAATTCACAGCGGGCACGCCGTCTGTGGGTGCCACCTTCTTCGTGTCCGAACCTGCTGGGTGCTCCAGCCTTTCCCACTTCCGTGGAATGCTGGCTTTTGTTATACACCTGATTCTCGAGTCTACTTCCGTCTGTTTCTGACCCATGCCTGGTTTCATTGTCTATCCATTGCTCACTGTTTAATCCCTCTGTGTTTTAATAGCAATTAGAGCAAGCCTCCTTTATGACCATGCTTTTCCAAATGTTCTTGGCTTTTCTCCCACGTTTTTACTTCCATATTTTGTCAAGTTTCCCCAAAACAGTACTTTTGGGTTTTGATTGACATTTCATTAGATTCATCCCTCATGTAGGACAAAATTGTATCTTTACAATATTGCACATTTTCATCTGTGAACATAATATTTCTGATTGTTGATATGTCAACAAACAGCAGGTTTTATGTGGGGCAGGGACCATGTCTGTCTTATTAAGAAAAATGATTTAATGCTCCCCATTTGTAACACATGGGTGGATCTGGAGAATATACTGCTAAGTGAAAGAAGTCAATCAGAGAAACACAAATACCACACGATTTCACTCATATGTGGAATTTAAGAAACAAAACAAGCGAAAAAAGAAAAAAGAGACACACGAAAAACCAGACTCTTTACAGAGAACTGCTGGTTCCCAGAGGGGAGGTGGGGGGGGGGGGAATGGGTGAAACAGGTGAAGGGGATTAAAAGCGCACTTCTCTTGATGAGCTCTGAGTCATGAGCTGTTGAATCGCTATATTGTACACCTGAAACTAATATAACACTGTATGCTGACTATACTGGAAATTTTAAAAAATGCCTTAATGAGTACATGAAAGAATAAAATAACTTAGTCTTTCAGTAAAGCTTAATACTTAACTGCTTAGTGAATTCAGTTAATTTTTTCCCTGGGACTAATTATACTTTTGTTGAGATGGTGCAGTTGGGAAGTTATTGTTTCCCTGTTACATTTTTCTAACTGGTTAGGGCTTATATAAGAAGGAAAGACTATTAATTTATATCTTTAACTTTGTGGCCATTTCACTGAATACCTATTCTTTTAGTGGCTTTTCAGTTGACACTCTAGGTTTTGTAAACGTGCCATTAGTTTGCAAAAAAATTAAATTATTTTGTTTCTTCCTTTCTAGTATTTGTTTTAATTTGTTGGCTAGAGAACTTCAGAATTATGTCATAAGATAGAATTATGTTATGTAATCCTTGTCTTATCCCTGATGTTTACAGTGGGTTTCAGCTAGGTATTTTTTATCCTACTATTTGGTAGGATAACATATTTAATATTAAACATATTTATGTTTAATCTAGCCTAGGAATGCATTTAGAATTTACCACAGTTCTCTTTGACTTTTATGGGGTTAACATAATTTTTTTTTTAAACTTACTTTAAGTGTAATTTGTCTCCTAATTTTAAGAAAAATTTTGCCAGAACAACATGCTGTCCTGAAAAGGATGTAGTTTCTCTCATCCCTGAGCATCTCCTGAGTGGTGACCCCTCACCCTGCTTTCAGGGATGTCATCAGAGAAGCCTCAGATGATCTTTGTCCTCCAGATTATTTTCACCATTATTAACACACGAATAACATAATTATAGTGGAAGATCATTTCAAATTTTACAAATGGTCATTGTGTTAGTAGAGGAGCTGATTCCAAACATCAGCACTTTAAGTCAAGTTGTGAAGAAAATCTGTGACATCAGGAGACCTGGGTGGCTCAGCTGGTTAAGCATCTGCCTTCGATTCAGGTCATAATCCCAGGGTCCTGGGATCAAGTCCTGCATTAGGCTCCTTGCTCAGCAGGGAGCCTGCTTCTCCCTCTGCCTCTCCCCTGCTTGTGCTCTCTCTCTCTCTGACAAATAAGTAAATAAAATCTTAAAAAAAAAAATTTGTGACATCATAAAATGAAAGGAAAAATTGGGTAAAAATGATGAAATTGAAAAACAGAAGGAGCCTCTATATATCCTTGGACACAGCAAGACATCTCAAACTTTATGCTGAGGAGTTAATCAAAGGTGTGCATGAGGATGACTGTCGTGGTATTATCTTTAATCCCAGAAATGTACAAGTAACTTAAAGAGGTTAAGAATATCATGATACATATTGGCTAGCACATAGTAGGTGCTCATTTTATTTGTTTAGTAAATGACTTGTAAGCTCATTACACTGGAGGTTTGCATAATCATTGAAAGTCATGTAATAGAGGGGCGGCTGGGTGGCTCAGTTGATACAGCGTTGACTCTTGATTTCAGTTCAGGTGATGGGATCGAGCCCCATGTCGGGCTCTGCACTCAGCAGGGGTCTGCTGGAGATTCTCTCCCTCTCCCTCTGCACCTTTCTCTCCCTGCGTGTTCACGGTCTTTCTCTCTCTTTCTCTAAAATAAATCTTTAAAACAATTTTTTTAAAGTCATGTTATATTTTGTGGCATATGAAAATGTTTGATACGTTGCCAGTACAAAAAGAATAGCAGAGCAATGTGCATATTCATTCAACAGAACCCCATTTTTATAAGTCGAGGGTGTGTGAGCGTGCGTGTGTGGGTATGCACTGAACAGACAAAAAGTAGGAGGGGCTTTAGTGTAGAAAGTGTGTCATGAGGGGCGCCTGGGTGGCTCAGTTGGTTAAGCGGCTGCCTTTGGCTCAGGTCATGATCCCAGAGTCCTGGGATCGAGCCCCGCATCGGGCTCCCTGCTGGGCGGGAAGCCTGCTTCTCCCTCTCACATTCGCCCTCCTTCTGTTCTCTCTCTTGCTGTCTCTCTCCTTCAAATAAATAAATAAAATCTTTGAAAAAAAAAAAAAGAAAGTGTGTAGTGAGAATCTGCTCACAGACACCTGAGCAAACATAGATGAACATGTCTTTCCTCCACTTTCCGGTAGCCAGGGAGAGCCAACACTTAGGGCAGATGGTATACAAGAAGCCACTCTCGATGCCCATTATACTATATTTTTTGTTTTTTCCCCATCATACTTGCCATTTTACAATGTATGATGTAATTTGCGTATTTATTTGTTTTTTAGATTTTATTTATTTGAGAGAGACAGAGAGCACGAGCTGGAGGGTGGGGGGCAGAGGGAGAAGGAGAATCCTCCCTGAGCAGGGATCCTGATGCAGGACATGATCCCAAGACCCTGTGATCATGAACTGAGCTGAAGGCAGACCTTTAACCGACTGAGCCACCCAGGCACCCCTAATTTACCTATTTGTTGTGCCTGTCACTTACTGTCTGTGCCCCCTTGTGAGAATAGAGGCCGCATGGGGAAGTCTTTAGGCTGTACGAACAGTGCCCGGACACAGCAGGTGCACATCCGTGTGTGCCGTATGACCGAATGAACTCACAGAGTGGTCATCAAACGCTGGACTGGGGACCTGGTTAGGGGTCTCATTCCGGTGCTTCATTTGTGGAAATGCCCAAAGCTGCTCTCACAAAGGTTCACATCGCAGGCCCTGAGGGTAGTAGCCTCATAACAGCCCCTAGGCATGAGTTTCCTTTGCCAGGAAGGCCCTGTGCCCAGGTACTGAAGGCAGCCCACAGACAGGATGAACATCGGAGCCCCCGAGTGTCTGGGATGTGTGCCAGAATTGTTCAATGTATTGTCACTTACACAGTCACTTGAGTGTGACGCAAAGACATTGTATTTTTTTCATTCTTTTTAAGTAGGCTCCGTGCCCAACTTGGGGCTTGAACTCATGACCCCGAGATCAAGCGTCATGTGCTCTACCAACTGAGCCACCCAGGTGCCCCCACAAACATGTCTTAAAATAAATAAGAACTTCAGGGGCGCCTGGGTAGCGCAGTCGTTGAGCGTCTGCCTTCGGCTCAGGGCGTGATCCCGGCGTTCCGGGATCGAGTCCCACATCGGGCTCCTCCGCTGGGAGCCTGCTTCTTCCTCTCCCACTCCCCTGCTGTGTTCCCTCTCTCACTGGCTGTCTCTCTGTCACATAAATAAATAAAATCTTTAAAAAATAAATAAATAAGTAAAATAAAAAAGAACTTCAACTTTCCTTTTTACTGAAGCCACAAAGGAACCTTTTTAAATATACATGCAGTTCAGAAAATAAATCCCACCATCCAGAAAATCACTGTAGCGTATTATCTCGTGGTTTCACGGATTCTACATGTATTTTTAAACCAGGGGAGGGGGGCACATTAGACATTCCTGTTTTACCTGCTTATGGTTTGGAATGACGCCTTACAGGATCTCATCTCCTTTTTCTTACAGGACTTTATCCTGGAACATTACAGTGAGGACAGCTCCCTGTATGAAGACGAAATAGCGGACTTGATGGATCTGAGACAGGTGCGGCGTTGCGTGCAGCGGGGAGGGGGGCCGCCAGAGTCTGCTGTGTCTTCAGGGTGGCTGGAGGTGATAGGGAGGCGCTTTCAGAACCCTCTGTGCACCCTGGCACATCTGGGGCAGGATTCCGGGACTCCTGAGCCCACCCCAGCCCCTTCCACCCCTCCCAGTGCTCAGGGTAGCAGCAGCGGGGGGGGGGGGGGGGCAGGCCCTGCAGACACAGCGTGTGCAACATCTGGGGTGGCCGTGTGCTGCGTCCTCACCTGCTACCCCCCCACCCCCCCGCGGTGGTTCCTCTCCCTCCAGGCTTGCCGGACGCCCAGCCGGGATGAGGCCGGGGTTGAACTGCTCACGACCTACTTCAATCAGCTGGGATTTGTGGAGAGCCGGTTCTTCCCGCCCACCCGACAGATGGGGATCTTGTTTACATGGTAGGTGCTCGAGGCCTCCGCTGCTGCCTTCCCCTTCAGCACCCCCCTCTTTCAAGCGGTCCCATTGCTACAGGAGAGCCTGGGGACACATCGATAAGCGGGTGTTTATGTGTGAAGGGGATCCAAGGGGAGAAGGCTCCAACAGACCGTGGCTTCTCGAAGCAAGTGAGCCGAGGAGAAGAGGCCTTTTTTGTGTGTGCTCATTTTATTGCTGGGGAAACACGGGGGCTCTGGGGTGGAACTAACAAGAAGCAAGGTTCTTGTTCCAGATGGGACGGGGGATGGGAGTCGGGTTTTGTCCCAACGACAAAGGCAGCGAAAAAATAGATCAGCTCTTAAAAACCTAAGCAGAGCAGTTGATTCTTCTCCAGAGTTGGTGTTTCTGAAGGTTAGTGCTGTTTAAATACGTCAGCGATGCGGTGCCTCTTCCCTGAGGGTACTTAGCCTAGGAGAAAGGAGAGTAAATCCCAGGAGCCGCAGGGCATGGTCGGAGCCACATTGAGCACGGCTGGGCTACGGATGCCGGATGCCGTCCTTTTGAAAGGTCAGGCACAGGACTTCTGCTAAAGATCCTTAGCTCCCTACTCAGAGCGCAAGGGTAAAGGTGATTTCTCCTTAGTGTTGAATGAGGAGGGAGCTCCACGTCTACCTGCTGGTTGATGGGTGAACTTTAAAACAGATCCTGAGTCTTTTAGACTCGAGGAAGAATTATGAGGGGTTCATAATTGCTATGTTTCACTTAGGACACACACACATGTATGTATTTTTGGAGTGGGAGAGCGGGGTGGGGGGCAGAGGGAGAAGGAGAGAGAGAATCTTAAGCTCCGCGCCCAGCATGGAGCCTGACACGGAACTCGATCTCACAACCCCAAGATCATGACCTGAGCTGAAATCAAGAGTCATACGGTTAACTGACTGAGCCACCCAGGTGCCCCAAGAGAAGACATATATTTTTAATACGTCATATTTTTTTAGAACAGTTTTAGGTTCACAGCAAAATTGAGAGATTTCCCATATATCCCTACCCCCCCACATTATCACCCAAAGTCCATAGCTTGCATCGGTGGCATTTCGTGGGTCTTGACCATGTATAGGGATGCATTTCCACGTTACAGGATCACGCAGAGTAGTTTCACTGCCCTGCAACCCTCTACTCCACCTCTTCATCCCTCCCCCCGCCCCTCAACCCTGGCATCTACTGACTCTTTTTGTCTCCATTGTTTTGCCTTTTCCAGAATGCCAGATAGTTGGAATCATAAAGTATGTAGCCTTTTTTTGGATTGGCTTCTTTCACTGAGAAATATGCATTTAAGTTTCCTGCATGTCTGCTCACGGCTCAGTAACCCATTTCCTTTTATTGCTGAACGATACTGCACCGTATGGTTGTGCCACATTTATCCGTTCACCTTTGGAAGGACATGTTTGTTGAGAAGCCTTACTTTTGCGTGAGACTGTGGGTGTCTTTATTTAGCGTGATCAGCCCGTTGGCTTGCTTGGAAATGAAAGCTTCATTGCATGTGTATCTTTGAATTTAATTCAGGAAATAAATTTTGTCTGCTTTCACCCCAAAGTGGCCTTAACCAGCCAAGTAACTCATATTCTCAAAACCGATTTCTTTTGAATAGGTACGACTCGCTCACCGGAGTTCCGGTGAGCCAGCAGAACTTGCTCCTGGAGAAGGCCAGCATTCTGTTTAACATCGGCGCTCTCTACACACAGATTGGGACCCGGTGCAATCGGCGGACCCAGGCTGGGCTGGAGGGTGCGGTGGACGCCTTTCAGAGAGCCGCAGGTGCGTCTCCAGGAAGGCCGTAGGGATAGCGTCCTCGTCCCACTGGGGCACTGGGTCCTGTGGCGGAAGAGCGTCTGTGGGCCTTCTCCAGGCCCATGCTTGGGCTCACGGGCCTGTAAGGGCCAGGCGGGTTTCTAGGGCTGGTGTGATCTTCCCACCGAGGGAATTGCTTAACGGCTCAAGCCCTGACGCCTCGGTCTGGGTATGGCTCACGGACACAGCGAACCCTGTGGTTAACAATTAATCTTTTCCGAATGAGTGGCCCCAGGGATGGCAGTGAATAAACTGTTCCTTTGAACACTATGTTGGAGAAGGGGAATACGTTTTTCTCAAAGAGTGCGAATGAGAGCTCTTTTTTCTTTGATCAGGCGTGGTTCGTTCCTGCGGGTTACTATCCACATGCATTCATATTGTGCTCGTCATGCAAAGCTTGCCTGCCTGAGGCTGTCCTCCCAGGCTTCTGTCCTCCCAGCCTTAGCATCAACCTGTAGAGGACTGGAGGTCCCCGGGCTGAGTGCAGTGGGTGGGTCTGGCTCGGCGGTGTCTGAGGGTCCTGCATTATTCTCCTGCAGCGGGGCCCATGGCTGGCCGACTGGCCATGAGGAATGGTGGGGAAAAGCAGCCACGCAGCACAGACCACAGCACAAGCCCCCGAGCAGGCTCCACACCAAGTTCCCTTCTGTGCTGGTCCTCATCACTCTGCTTTGGGGAGTTACTCCCACTAGGGGACTTTTGGGGTGTCTCACTTTGCTCTGCAAGGCTGTGAAGAGCCATAGCTTTGTCATTTTGGGTGATCGTGAAATTGCTTGTGTTAAAATGACTGATCCCTTGGGGGACGCCTGGGTGGCTCAGTCAGTTAAGCTGACTGAGTTAAGTCTGCCTTCGGCTCAGGTCATGATCCCAGGGTCGGGATCGGGTCCTGCATCGGGCTCCTTGCTCAGCAGGGAGCCTGCTTCTCCCTTTGCCTGCTGCTCCCCCTGCTTGTGCTCTGTCTCTCTCTCTGACAAATAAATAAAATCTTAAAAAAAAAAAAAAATCCCTTGAGATGAAACAACATGCTAAGTAAGATCCCACGTGGGAGTGGATTTCTTTCACTGTAAGTCTTTCCCGGGCTCATTTTCTGTCTGAGGAACCCAAAGCAGGTGTGCTGGTGACCCATCTCTAAGACAACAGCAATATAGACAACATGAAGCTTAAGAACAGAGTGGGAGCAGGGGCGCCTGGGTGGCACAGCGGTTGAGCGTCTGCCTTCGGCTCAGGGCATGATCCCGGCGTTATGGGATCGAGCCCCACATCAGGCTCCTCCACTATGAGCCTGCTTCTTCCTCTCCCACTCCCCCTGCTTGTGTTCTCTCTCTCGCTGGCTGTCTCTGTCAAATAAATAAATAAAATCTTAAAAAAAAAAAAAAAAAGAACAGAGTGGGAGCAAACCCCAGAAGGGAGCAAATAGCCCGCAGCCACTGCCATCTATCCGCGGAGCAGTTCCGCTGTGCAACAAAACCAGAGGAACCAGTCAGATGGGATTCATGTCAGATTTTATTTCAGCCTCCGGTTGATTGTCAGTCAGTGCTGTGACAGTCAATTTCCTACCATATAAAAAAGTCAGCTAAGGGCTACAGCAGGAAAATTTCCATTGGAGTGGCTGGGTTGGTCTTCCCTGAGGTCCTGGGGAAAAGCCCTGAATGTCATCACCACCCAGGTGTTACGTGTGAGCGTGTCCCGCGGAGAGCCCTTCTGTCATCCTGCCTGCTTTCTGCTTTCACCTCCATTAGATGCCTGGTCATGTATGGCATGTCTCACAATTGGCCCGGGTGGGACGGGAGTAAACAGGGAACAGGCCGGTTTCCTTGCTTGATACAGATGTAAATGTTTTAGAAAAGAATCTGATTTTCTTTTTAAATTTTGTTAAGACGTACCAAAGAAAATGACCATTTGTAACCAATTTCAAGCGTTCAGTTCATTGGCACTAAGCACATTCACGTTGTTGGGCAGCTTTCTATCGCCAGAACTTTTGTCATCTGCCCAGGCTGAAGCTCTGGGGGCGCCTGGGTGGCGTAGTGGGTTGAGCATCCGACTCTTGGTTTCAGGTCAGGTCATGATCTTAAGGGTCGTGGGATCGAGCCCCGTGTCGGGCTCCATGCTCAGTGTGGAGTCTGCTTGAGATTGTCTCTCTCCCCCTGCCCGTCCCCCTGCCTGTGCACACACGCGCGCTCGCTCACTGTCTCTCTCCCTCTCTCAAATAAATAAACATAATCTTCAAACTGAAACTCTGTACCTATTAAACACTAACTCTCTATTCCTTCCTGCCCCCTGCCTGTGGCAACCAGCGTGTTGCTTTTGGGTCGCCCTGAATTTGATTCTTCCAGATACCTCGTGTCACAGAACCATAGAATATTTGCCCACGTGACTGGTTTATTTCACTTAGCGTAACGTCTGCATCCATGTTGTAGCATGTGTCAGAATCGCCTTCCTTTTTAAGGCTGGAGACATATTCTGTTGTATGTGTACATCACATTCTGTTTAACTGTATGTGGATGGACATTTGGGTTGGTTTCTACCTTTTGGCTGTTATGACTAATGCTGTCGTGAATGTGGGTGTACAAGTATCGATTTCCACCGGTTTCCATCTGCTTTCAATTCTTTAGGGTGTATACCTAGGAAGGGAATTGCTGGGTCTTACGGTAATTGAGAATCAGATCTTTCACAACATTCCAGAACACGTTTATTTTTGCGACTCTCCTTCTCTGTGCTTTTGAACAGCGTGGTGTCGACCCCTGACTAATGTGCAAAAAAAATTCCATTTGTAGGGGTTTTAAATCACCTGAAAGAGACGTTCACTCATACTCCGAGTTATGACATGAGTCCTGCCATGCTCAGCGTGCTGGTCAAAATGATGCTTGCACAAGCCCAAGAAAACGTGTTTGAGAAAATCTGCCTTCCTGGGATCCAGAATGAGTTCTTCACGCTGGTGAAGGTGGCTCAGGAGGCTGCCAAGGTGAGCCCTCCTGGTTCCTGTGACTTTCGGGGGGGGGTGGGCGGGATGTGTCGACGTGGGCCCACTGGAAGCAGCGGGGGCTTCCCACAGCTTGCCCGTGACCTGGGCACCATGCCTGCCCTGGACCGGGTGCGAGCTTACATTTTCTTGGCAAGCTGTGGCGTTTCCAATACGGATCACTGATTCCATCTGTAGCTTAGCCAAAAGCCCCGCATCATGACAGTTGCCTGATCTCCCTGTGAACTCTGACGCTGAAAGAGCTAGGAACTCTTGGAGCCGCTCCCAGATTCTGGAGCAGCGGTCGGCAGGACCACTCCATAGAAGAAAGGGCTCTTTTTCTGCAGCCTGGGTGCATCCTGGGCCAGGCTCCCCCTTCCCAGCGTTCCTTCTATTGCAGGTGGGGGAGGTCTATCGGCAGCTGCACATGGCCATGAGCCAGGCACCTGTGAAGGAGAACATCCCCTACTCCTGGGCCAGCTTGGCCTGCGTGAAGGCCCACCACTACGGAGCCCTGGCCCACTACTTTGCGGCCACCCTTCTCATCGACCACCAGTGTAAGGCTTGGGGGCTTGGAAGGTCTGGGGCTTTGGTCAGGGTTGTGCTTCCAGAACATTCTGCAGTGGGTGAGCCCTGTCTGCCTGCCCTGCAGATGCTCACAGCCTGGGGGCCAGCGTGGGATTTAGGGGTTCTCCGTTCCTGCTGTGGAGGAAGAGGGGCAGTGTAATTCTGCCCAGGATGGAGCAGAAAGCTCCAAGGAGATGACTTCTTTCCTGGCGTTAAGACCAGGCGCTTGTGAGGCGCTGAATCTAAGGGGACCGAGTAGGCACCGAATCTAAGGGGACGCCCCCAAACTCAGTATTCAAGATAGCCTTTGGATGTGATATTTTAAATGAATCAAAACTAATGCAAAAAAAATCCATGGTGATCCAAATTTTAAATAAAGACTACAGATTAGTAACGGTGCTGTGCTGACCCACATTGGAGCCCAAAGCAGAGAGGACTTTTGATGTCTGCTCATCACGCTTTTTTTTGGCATACATTTTGGTATTCAGAAAATTGTATTAAACTCCCCTGTATCCTGACTGCTGAGTGTTTGGTGTCCTTTTAAATTTTCAGCCTGAGGTGAGTGTCTTGCTCTCCTCACCCTAGTCTTGGCTCTGATCTGAGGTCAGGTGGGACTCTTGTTGTCATGAGCTCTAATGAGGGTCACCCCACAGTAATGAAATGGGCAAGTTCTCAAGCCACTGCCCGGGTTCATATCACAGCTCTGCCATTTACTAGCTGTGTGATCTTGGGCAAGTTACTTACATTTTCTGGGCCTCAGTTTTCTCATCTATAAAATGAGGGCATGAAGAGAACCCATCTTATAGGGGCTGTTGTGAAAATTATGTGCCTGGATGCAAAGCTAAATAAATAGCGCCTTGTATCTAGTGGGTCCCGGAAAGTGGTAGCTGCTGCTGCTAGTAATACCAGATAGTCTGTTAGACGGGACAAGTCACGTAAACCCATCAACAATTGCATAGCAGCACACATGGGGCAGCAGTTGGACTCATTTGGCGTAGTCATGGAAGGCTTCTCAGAGGCGGTGACAGTTGAGTTGGACCTTGAAGTCCGAAGAGCACTTTTGCAGCTGAGCAAGGAGGAAAAGGACAGCCAGAGAAAGAACACTAGCCGAGCTCTGGAATGGAGGCCGGCATTGTTGAGGTGGCAGTGAGAGGTTTGGTGAGGCTAGAGAGGGGACGCATGCCAGGGAGGGTGAGTACAGGCATGGAGGCCACCAGAGGCTAGAAGAGGGGCTATGCTGGGAGGTTCTGTGAGGTGAATGAGTTGGAGGAGGTAGAGTGGGGGCTCAGAGCCAAACCACGAGCCCCTAGGATACGCCTGGCCCGAGTGCACAAAGACTTACGAGCTGGATGGCCGAGGGTGTGTCCAGGGGCTGCAAGGAGACCTATTATCCCAAGTGCCTAATAAAACCGGAGAAGGGAGGAAATGGGATGTGGTTGAAAGAGTCCTCCCTAAGGGGTCTGCGGCACCGTCTCCAGAGTCTGTGGTCGCGTCCACAAGAAGGGATTTATCTCATGGCTCTCATTGCAGTGAAGCCGGGAGCTGATGAGGACCATCAGGAGAAGTGCCTGTCCCAGCTTTACGACCACATGCCGGAGGGACTGACGCCCTTGGCCACGCTGAAGAACGGTCACCAACGCCGACAGCTGGGTACGTGTCAGCTGTCCTGTTCCCTCCCTCTGCAGGCCCCGTTCAGTGCCCAGCTGGTCCTGCTAACAGACAGCCTCAGACAGGTCCCCAGGGCAGGGCCCAGAGAGCAGGGCATCCTGGGTCATCGTGGCCACTCTGGATCAAAAACCATGAGGCGCAGTCTGCAGCCTCAGCAGCCTCCTGGGGCTGTGTTCTCACAGGTTCTCTGAGGGCCCGGGCCTCCCAAAGCCAAGCCAGAGCTTTCACAGTCGTCCCATGCCCTAGTGGTCCAGGGGATGGCCCTTGGTCATCTGAACGTGGAAGGGCACGTTTATTAATTTTCTTCTGTCACACCTAAGAACTGGTGACGGGTGGTCCTGGTTTGGTCTCTGTCAGGGAGAATATCTCTTCCCATGTGCGAGCCTGAATTCCTCTACTACCCAAACCTGCCCCCTCCCCCCTCGCGGGCTTCCCCATTTCACTGATGGCAGCTCCAGCCTAGAGGTGCACAGGCCAGGAACCCGAGACTCACCTCCCGCCTTCAGACTTCTTTCTCACCTCGCATGTGATTGGCAAATCCCATTGATTCTACCTGGACAATGCATCCCAGATCGAACCACTTCTCACCTACCACCCTGGTCCAAGCACACACATGCAGTGCTTATTTAACACACATTGACTTCCTCAATCTCACACAGCCCTGGGAGATAGGCATGATATGATCCCCGTTTCATAGTTAAAGAAACAGAGGCCCAGAGAGGTCATGCAGCTCATAACTGTTCCCCCTGCTTTCCTCTTTATTCCTTCATACTCAGTTCACATGGGTCACATCACACCAGTCCTCTGCTCACACCCTGATGGGCTCCTGTCTCACCCAGAGTAGGGGCAGAAGCCCTTACCCTGCACTTGTAAGCCTGGTGACATGTCTGTCCCCTGCTCCTCTCTGGCCTCATTCCCTGCCTTCCGTTCAGCCCTTACTCCCTCTGCCCACAGCCCCAAGCTCCTTGCAACCCTGGAACACACAGGCATACTCTGCCCCAGGGCCTTTGCACTTGCTGTTCCTTCTTTCAGGAGTGCCCTTCGATCAGATATCCTTGTGGCTGCTCCCTTGCCTCCTTCAGGGCTCTGCTCGAAAGTTACCTTCAGAAAGGCCTTCCCGGATCACCCATCCTAGAAGAGCAGCTTTCTGTGCCCAGTCTTCTTTTGCTAGATCTGCTGCCTGCCCTGCTTTATTTCTCTCCCTCATCTCATCACCCCATGATCCATTCCCCATTTCTTTGCTTGTTAATGAGCTGTCTTCAGCCACCAGCACATAAACTTCCGTGAGGACAGAGGCTAGTTTGTGTTCCGTTGCTTCACTTCTCGTGCCCTGAACACTTGGTAAATATTTGCCGAATGAATGTTTTATAGACCCGAGTGAGCGTACTGCACATGGGTTTAAGAGGGACTTCCGCTGTCCAGCCAGGTCCTTCAGAAAAGAGAAGGTCCACCCTTCCGGGCTAGGTCCTTGGGCGCTTGGGCTCTCCCCGAGATCCTCACACTGCCGCGGGGTGCACCGTGTCACGTGGGGTCGGCTCTCTCGGGGCAGGCAAGTCGCATGCGCGCAGAGCCGTGGCGCATCATGAAGAGTCGGTGAGGGAGGCCAGCCTGTGTAACAAGCTGCGCAACATCGAGGTGCTGCGGGAGGTGCTGTCCGTGGCGCACCAGCGGTCCCGGCTCAAGTACGCTCAGCACCAAGAGGACGACGACCTGCTGACCTTGATCGAAGCTCCCGACATTATCTGTGAGTGACCCGGGGGCCTCTGGCAGGTGCGGAGGGCGTGCCCGTGTCTCCGGGGGCGGAACCTTAATCCGCTCCTCCGGGAAGGCTGGGGCAGACACCGAGTTATCTGTCTGCTCACTCAGTGCAGGGGCTTCTTTATGGTCTTCGCCCCGGTGACCTCGTGGTAGCATGTGGACCCCCCCCCCTCCCGGTGTTGGGGTGCCCTGCTGCCTTGTGTCTGTCCCCGCCTCCCTCAGCACCCCCTTTGCTGACTGTTCTTGCCTGATCCCACCCACCCCCTCCTGGCATTCTCGGGGGTCTACTCTTGCTGGCTTGTCTCCTCTAGATGCCTTTCCTTAAAGTCTCATAACCTCCCTGGGGTTCCAACCATCGCCTCCAGCCAGGAGACCTCGGAAACTACCTTCTAGATGCTTCTGCTGCACTCCACCCCCGGATTCCGTCTGCCTCTGGGAATGAGCTGTATCAGCCGTTTACAAACTCCAGCTCCGTGGTTTTAAAAACAAATGCTTCCTTATTCCCTCCCCTGTGCTTGCTCATTCCCGTTCTCCCCTTCCTTCAGCACCAACGTTTCCCTTCTTTCTTTTTTAAGAACAAACATAATTTTTATTATGAAATGAGAAGTAAATTTTCCACTGAGAGAGTGGAGCCAGGGGATGGGGGGAAATTTTTTACTTTGGCAGTGAAAATTCTTCAAAACCCAGTTTATCATGTTTGCGTGTGTGTGGTGAGAACACTCAAGACCAGCTATCCTCTTGGCGATTTCAAGTAGACAACATAGTATTGTTAACTGTGGTCACCAGCCTGTGCGTTAGATCTCTAGAACTTACTCGTCTCGCACAACTGAAACTTTGTACCTTTGACCAGCATTGCCTCATTCCCCACCCCCACTGTCACCCCACCGTTCTGCCATCTGCTTCTACGAGCTTGACTGTTTTAGATTCCACGTATCAGTGAGATCATGCACCATCAGCACTTTCTAGGCATTTCCGAGATGTTAATTACCATCCCGAGTTCAGGAAGATGGAGGTGAACAGGACCGTTGTTGCTGCCCTCGGGGTGGGGGCTGTCGGTTCTGCCCCAGGAGGCAGGAGTTGGGAGGCCTCTCAGAGAGGTGACTTGATCGTGAAGGAATGAGTAGGATCTTTCAAGGAGTTAGGGGAAGGGGATGGAGGGTGGCCCAATCAAGGGAATCCCCTTTGTCCGTACCTCCTTCCACCCCACTTCCTGTGCCTTTGTTTCCCGTCTCTGAGGTTCCACCTCAATTTCCAGAGACCAGTTGTTAGAGACAGAGCCCTGCTCAAGCTGGAACCCTGGGCTTGTCTGTGGTAATGTTGGCTGATACCTACTGAGCATTTGAGGTCTGCCGGGCACAGTAGTAAGCACCATAGGTATACAGAAGCTCATTCAGCTCTCCCTCTGACTCTGTAGGGAGGGACTAGGATTGCCCTCCTCTTAAAGATGAGACAGTAAAGGCTTAGGGAAATCGGAGTCTTTGCCCCAGGCGACCAAGCTGGGAGGTGGAGGCAGGAATGGTACTCCATGATTCTCCTTCATGGACACCTCCTTGGCCCCTTTGTCCACACAGTGTGCTCTGTGGCCAGGAGGTAGAGACACGACCTCCATGGAGGGACAAGGGGAACGCGGCTCCTGGCGAGGCTGTCCAGGGCCGGTGGTGTCGCTCTGGTAATGGATAGGCACCGTATTTGAGCCCAGCTCGGTCAGGCAGTTTGTAAGAAGCCACAGGGCCACCCTGTGCATAGAGAGCTGTGTTCTACCCTGGCAGGACCAGGCTTCTTCCTCAGGTTTTCTTTTCACACTGCTCTCATGTATACTTAGCTTGCTCTGGGATCCCGTGTTAGGAGCTGACTAGCCTCGTGGTGAGGGTTGGCTTGAGCCTCCCACGAGTAGGATGGTGGAGGTTTAAGCTCTCAGTGGACACAACTGCCCACTAAATCCTCATCTCACACTTGAATGATGAAAAGAGGAAGCTCCTCTCACCCAGGACTGTGTGCTGAGAGATACAGTACTTCTGTAATAGCCACACTTGAAATGTAGATGGCATCTCAGTCGGGTTTTGTGAACGCCAGAGGAAGTCCGCTAGAATATACATATGCTCCCTGAAGGTGGGGGATGTGTCTGATTGTCACTACTGTGTCCCAGCCCCAGAGCAAGGTATGGCTCATGGTAGGTGCCCAGATGGAAGGTACAAATGACACTAGGCCAGGGGTTGACCAGCAGTCCCACTTCTGTACTACTTGTTTAGACCAAGAGGAAGGCCAAGAGACCCAGAGAAAGGTCTGCTTCTCTTCCCTTCAGAAAGACGACTTAGACCTGCGTTTTCAAGGATCAGTTTCAGTTACAGAAACATTTACGCTTTCCCTTTTTAATATTCTTTTCCAGCTAAAACTGAGCAAGAGGTTGAAATTATATTGCCACAGTTCTCCAAGGTGACAGTGACAGACTTCTTCCAGAAGCTGGTATGTTGAATGCTTATTTCATAGTGACTCAAGGGGACAGCTCATATAAGTTGCAAGAATGTAAAAGGCTATTTTTAGATGATTTTAGATTTTTTTTTTTTAAGTAGACTCTATGCCCAATGTGGAGTTCAATGCATGACTTTGCAATCAAGACCTGAGCTGAGAAAGAAGAGTTGGACACTTAACCGACTGAGTCCCAGGCACCCTGATAATGTTAGACTTTTTAAATTAGAGCCTTTATACAATTTTCATTAAGATGATTTTTTTAAAGACTATTTATTTATTTATATTTTATTTATTTATTTGAGAGAGCGAGAGAGCACAAGCAGGGTGAGCTGCAGAGGGAGAGGGAGAAGCAGGGTCCCTGCTGAGCACGGAGCCCAATGCAGGACTTGTTCCCGGGACAGCAGGATCATGACCTGAGCCGAAGGCAGACACTTAACTAGTCAGCCAGGCACCCCAAGATTTTATTTATTTGAGAGAGAGAGTGTGCACACGGGAGCATGGAGAGGAGCAGAGGGAGGGGGTGAGCAGACTCGTTCTGAGCGCATAGCCTGATGCGGGGCTCGATCCCAGGACCCTGAGATCATGACCTGAGCTGAAATCAAGAGTTGAACACTCAACCGACTGAACCACCCAGGCACCCCTAAGATGATTTTTTAAAGAACATTTTCTCGGGGCGCTTGGGTAGCTCAGTTGGTTAAGCATTTGCCTTTGGCTCAGGTCATGATCTCAGAGTCCTGGGATTGAGTCCCACATCGGGCTCCCTGCTCAGTGGGGAGTCTGCTTCTTCCTCTCCCACTCTCCTTGCTTGTGCTCTCTCTCTCTGTCAAATAAATAAAATCTTAAAAAAAAAAAAACACATTTTCTTTAAAATATAGTGGCTATTTTAGAAAAAATGGCAGTTACTGTTCTTGTATGACTGCTGTAGCGCGTATTATCCCTGGTGGTGTCACTGGTCTCTGATCAAGGCCGAGTGACATCTGCAAGGACGACAAGGTGACATTTCCTGTAGCTTTCAAGTGCCTGATTCAGCCTGCAGATCCTAGACCTAATAATGCTCTGTTCCCAAGGGCCCCCTGTCGGTGTTTTCGGCTAACAAGAGATGGACGCCGCCTCGAAGCATTCACTTTACCGCAGAAGAAGGGGACTTGGGGTTCACCTTGAGAGGAAACTCCCCCGTTCAAGTCCACTTCCTGGATCCTCACTGCTCTGCCGCGGTAAGCGTGTACCTCTCTAGATCGGGAGCAAAACTCAGCGGTGTCCTTGCAGGCAGTCAGACCGGTCACATACAGAGGAAGCTGCCCAAACAAACCTACCTGGGTGTGTGAATGAATTTGGGGTTCCTTTGTGTAAAAGGTCTGACTGTGTGAAAGGCGTCTCGCAGCTGCTACCTGCCCAAAGAGCAAAGGACTCATGCCCGCTGTGGATTTTGTTCATGTACTTGGGAAACTGATCCAGGGATTGGAATGAACGGAACACTGACCTTCCTGTAAATCCTACGTTTGTAGCTGGCAGGGGCCAAGGAAGGGGATTATATCGTTTCCATTCAAGACGCGGACTGCAAGTGGCTGACGGTGAGTGAGGTCATGAGGCGGCTGAAGGCCTGTGGCAGGGACGGCGTGGAGATGAAGGTCGTGAGCCTGCTGGACTTCACCTCGTCCATGGTGAGCGCTGACAGCCTGGCAGGAAACAGCAGTGGGGGTGAGGCCGGCGTGAGGCCGGCCCTAGGGGTGTGCCAGGCCCCGCACCTCCTGCCTGCATTGGTGACCTGACCACTGGACTCCTGAGCTCGTCCTCGCTGGGATGTGCTCACCTTGGGCCAGAGATCATTGGAATACTGTAAAAAATGCTGTAGATGAAAGAATCGGCTCATTTTTTTTTTTCTGATTCAGTTTTTAAAAAATATTTATATATATATATATATTTTTTTTTTTAAAGATTTTATTTATTTATTTGACAGAGAGACAGCCAGTGAGAGAGGGAACACAGCAGGGGGAGTGGGAGAGGAAGAAGCAGGCTCCCAGCAGAGGAGCCCGATGCGGGGCTCCATTCCAGAACGCCGGGATCACGCCCTGAGCCAAAGGCAGACGCTTAACGACTGTGCCACCCAGGCGCCCCATATATATTTATTTTTAAAGACTTTATTTGAGAGAGTGAGAAAGAGAGAGTGAGCACAAGCAGGGGGAGGGGCAGCAGGCAGAGGGAGAAGCAGCCTCCCCGCTGAACAGGGAGCCCCATGCGGGACTCGATCCCAGGATTCTTGAGATCATGACCTGAGCTGAAGGTAGATACTTAGCCGACTGAGCCACGCAGGCGTTCCTAAAGATTTATTTTAGAGAGAGAGAGAGCGCGTGATCGTGAGCGAGTGGCAGAGGGAGAGGGAGAGAATCCCAAGTAGACTCCCTGCTGAGCGCAGAGCAGGACACAGGGCTCGATCTCATAACCCTGAGATCACGACCTGAGCCGAAACCAAGAGTCGTATGCTCCACCGACTGAGCCACCCAGGCACTGCCTGATTAAGTTCTTTTTGACTCTGAAAGTACTATGTACTCATGGTAAAAAAATACATCCTGAAATGGTACAGAAGGGCGTGAGAGGACGTGGAAGTCCCTTTCCGCATGGCAGAGACCGTGTTAGCTGTTCCCCGGGAGATCTTGGGAAGTGTCTACTGCCTGTGCCAGTTCGTGTGCGCAGTGACATCCTTTTTTCTCCCCAAGCGGGAGCGTCACTGTGCACAGACTCTTCCACACTTGGCCGTGGTTCATTATGTACTTGAGACGCTTCCCTCCGTGACAGTACTCAGGGATTCATTCATGATCGTGACTGCGCGTCCTGTGTGTGTCAGGCCCTCCCTCGCTGTTAGAACTGCGGCTGAGCTCGTCGGATGCGGTCCCTGCCTCCGTACAGCCGGCACCAGATCCGCAAATACGTGGTTGTGATTCTGATCAGTGCAGTACAGGAAACACCATGCGTAATGGGACGGAACGTCTGGAGGCGGGAGAGGCTGCTCTAGACAGGGCTTACCCCGAGACACGAGTGACAGGGACGAACCCGCGAGTTGAGAGGGCACCAGAGGAGCATTCTGGGCAGGGGGACTGGGTGCAGAGAGTCCCTGGAGGAGGAAGAAGCTTCTCCCGCAGGAGGAATGGAAAGAAAGCCTTTCAGCTGGAACATGGTGACAAGGGAGGGAGCGGCAGGAAATGAGGGGGGAGGGAGGCCGGGCCTCTTTGGCAGCGGTGGAAGAGTTCGGAAGCCATGGAGCCCTGCAAGGAGAGGAATGATGTTTATTTCAGAAGGACGTCTTTCGTCTTGTTGCCTGGAGGCTGGCTGGGTGGCAGCAGCGGGAGCTGGCTCGAGCAGGTGTCCGGGCCAGCGAGGTTAGCAGCTGACATTAGGGCGGGGACGGCAGAGGTAGAGAGAGGTGCATGCGCCCAAGACGTAGTTTTGGAGGGAGAACTGACAGGGATTTGTAGATGATTTGTGTAAAAAAACATCGTGGAGAGAAAATGATTCCTCAGGTTTGGGCTTGAACAAAGGCACCATTTTTTGTAATGATGGGGAAGAGGGCCAGGGGCGAGGGAGGGAGATGAGAGAGGGAACAGTTGTACCATGAGTGTTGCACATGACATTAGCCGTCCAAATGTGATGTGAAGGAGGCAGCTGGACGTCCACATCTTCAGTTCAGGGGAGAAGTCAGAGCTAGAAATAAACATCGGTAAATCACCAACACAGAGGTGATCTTTAAAGCTGTGAAGAGAGTAAATGGAATTACCCACGAGGGGCTGAGGGTCAAGGGCTCAACCTTGAGACACTGCAAGCATCTGGAGGTCAGTTAGAAGAGAAATAGGCACAAAGGAAGTTGCAGAGTGGCATTCAGAGAGAAAGGATGAAAAGAAACTTCTGGAATCGAGAGAAGAGAATCCTGCCAAGAGAACACGGTCGGTTGTGTAGAGGACAGTTAAGAGGTGGAGTTGTGTTTATTATATTTGGCAGCAGGACAAAAGGACACTTTTCATGGAGAGATGGAAACAGAACTCTGATGAGAGCGGGCTGGAGAGTGAACGGATCGTGTGAGTCCTTCAGTAAGAAATCTTCAGAACAGGCTAATCCATAGAAGCACAATGTAGAATAGTGGTTGCCAGGGGCCGGGGTGGGGGGCGGGGTATGTGGTCAGGGAATGGGGGTAACTGCTGATGGGTTCAGGGTTTCTTTTGGAGGGGAAGGAGTTGTTCTGAAATTAGGCGGCGGTGGTGGTGGCACAGCTCTGAACAGACTCAAAACCACGGAGTGGTAGTAACGTGGTGAATGTTAAGATCTGTGAATTTCATCTCCATTTACAAATTAAAGAGGATGAAGTCGGACTCACAGAGCGTCTTGGGGGAAGGAATCACTGCGAAATGGAATTTTTAGGGGCGGAATCCGTAGAATTGCTGGGCAAGAGATCAGGGTCCCAACCAGAAACAAAAGAAGTTTGTCCAAAGGCAGGATAAATAAAAGAGCTGGGCTCAGGACCAGAGGGCTTGTGTGTGTGTGTGTGTGTGTGTGTGTTGCCCAGCACAAGGTGTGGCTTTACAAGGAGAAAGGCTTATCTTTCCAGCCTGTAATAACTTTGAGCCCAGCCCGTGAAGGAGCTGAGGTAGGGGTAGAAAGCAAGACTTTCTAGACTCAGACTGCCTGGAAAGGAGCCCCAGCTTTACCACCCGTGGTGTGACTGTGGCTGTCAGGGATTGGTTCTGAGCCGTGGGAAGATGGGGAGGTGACACCTAGCATGGGCACATGTCCTTTACAAGAGGTGTTATAATAACCATGGTAGGGTTATTCTTTTCACCTGTTGAGGCCTTAGACGATGGCAGCTGAGCACTGTTTTTAACTGCTGGGACTTTGCTCTAAACAAAACCAGATAATGAGAGTAAAGCCCAGGGTCCTGGCTGAATAGATGATCGCTACCCCACTCTTTGGATTGTGGTTTAGACCCCCAGCATTCCTCCATGGAGCACGTTTGGAAACTGCTGATGTAGCAGAGAGACCGCAGGCCTGGAACTGGGCCCTGCCCACTGGAACCAGCTGTGTGGCCTTCAGCAAGTGAATACCCTCTCTGGGACTGTTTCCTCATTCCTACAAAATGGGATGAGTACAGTGCTTTCCAACTGGGCTCTCTCTTGCTGTGAGTCAGAGGGGTGCCTCAGGAATATTTGGGGAATGGGTAGTGGGGAGCATGGTGCTTGAGGACAAGAAAGAAGGAATGGCAGGAAGGGAGCAGACATGGGGGTGTGAGCTGGGAGGGGGACATAGGGAAAAGGGAAGCCTTCCAAGGTTGGTGGTGGTGGTTGTGTGAGTATGTGTGTGTATTGATAACACATTAAACTCCTATGCTGATGGGAAAGGTCGGGGAGGCAGGAGTGCAGGATGGGGGAACCGGGGGAAGGGAGTGAGATCCAGACACACAGGATTTGTCTTTAGGGACAGACACAGTACTATGAGGAGGACGTGTAGACACGTATGGGGCTTCAAGAGACATCTAGGAGAGAAGGAACGAATTTACTACGATAATGTTAGGAGTGCAGGGTGATGAGTTGCCCAGTAGAGGCTTGGGGTCAGGATTAGAGTTTCTTTGCTCAGCGGGAAGTCTGCTTCTCCCTCTCCTGCTGCCCCTCCCCCATGCTCATGCTCTCTCTCAAATAAACAAAAAAAATCTTAAAAAAATAAAAGAATACATTTTTAAAAAGTGAAAAAGTAAAAGCAGAACAGAAATCGTGGTTACTTCAGGGGAAAGGCCTGGAAGTCAAGGTGCAAGGGATGCCTACCGTTCAGTATATGTATTTTTATACTGTTGACCATGAGTATTATTTTTACCAATAGAATAAGAACCTTAAAAAGCGAGTCATACTACTAGCCTAAATTACTACTACTGAGTCTGTGCTGTAAAAATTGTCCCTGTAAGTCACCCGAGTTCCAGAATTATATCAACTTAATTTTTTTTTTTTTAAGATTTTGTTTATTTATTTGACAGAGAGAGAGACAGCCAGCGAGAGAGGGAACACAAGCAGGGGGAGTGGGAGAGGAAGAAGCAGGCTCATAGCGGAAGAGCCTGATGTGGGGCTGGATCCCATAACGCCAGGATCACGCCCTGAGCCGAAGGCAGATGCTTAACCGCTGTGCCACCCAGGCGCCCCATGTCAACTTAATTTTTAAAAGGATGCGTAAGAGGGCCGCCTGAGTGGCACAGTGGTTAAGCGCCTGCCTTCGGCTCGGGGCGTGGTCCCAGCGTTCTGGGATCGAGCCCCACATCGGGCTCCTCTGCTGTGAGCCTGCTTCTTCCTCTCCCACTCCCCTCGCTGGCTATCTCTGTTAAATAAATAAATAAATAAAATCTTAAAAAAAAAAAAAAAAGGATGCGTAAGAGCAGAATGTGAGCCTCAGACTTTGCAGTCCCGTATCAGCTACCTTGAGGACTTCTAACACCATTTTTTTTCTTTCCCACGTGCAGCACAATAAGTGTGCGACATACTCCGTGGGAATGCAGAAAACCTACTCCATGATCTGCTTAGCCATAGATGATGATGATAAAACTGATAAAACCAAGAAAATCTCGAAGAAGCTTTCTTTTTTGAGTTGGGGCACCAACAAGAACAGGCAGAAGTCGGCCAGCACCTTGTGCCTCCCGTCGGTTGGGGTTGCGAGGCCTCAAGTCAAGAAGAAGCTCCCCTCTCCCTTCAGCCTTCTCAACTCCGACAGTTCTCTGTACTGATGTGAGGAAACCAAAAACGTCCAGGCCCCAGATGTCTCCGGTGCTGACCAGGCGTTCATATTTGTGCCACGATGGAAAATTTCTAAATACTCGCAGATCCCATTTTCTCACTGGGTAAACTCACAATTGGTAGATCTTCATGAATGACAGTAACAAGAAACCTTGAGAAATTTGGGGAGTGTCACCATATTGCTGCAAGTTATTTATTATATAAAGTATTGTAAATAGAACGGTGTTGAAAATACGGCTGTTTTTAACGGCTACAGTGACGGTGTGTAGTTACTCTCAGAATTAAATAGGCTTACCTCTGTTGGTCCTACTTGTAATCATTTCTAGACTTGGGTAATAGATCATTCCTTAACTCAGAATTCAGATGACCCCAAATCAAGGCAGGTCAAGGGACTATAACAAGTTAGTCCTATTACTAAGGTAGTATTACTAAGAAATGTTCCAAAGAACTGCTTCCTTAGGGGGAGTTCATGAACCTAAAATGATAAGATTTTACGATTATTTCTACATAATCTGAATGCTATTTCCAGATAAAGTCTAGTGCCAAATTTATCATAACTTATTAAATAAAAACAACAAAACAAAACAAAAACCCCCACACACAATTTAGGAGCAGCGTTGCTTCTAGTCTGATGTCATTTACAAGTTGTTAACACAGTGGCAGTGTTAGATGGGATACTATCTACAAGGTAGACAATATGCTGTTTGATACTCAAAACATTTTTGTTTAAAGTAGAAAATACGTAATTCTATATTTTAAGAGTCTTTAAGATGGGTTAGAAACATTTTATAAGGTAAAGATGTAAATGATTCTAGTTTAAAGCTCTATTTGACTTTTTAAAGTGACGTTCTTACGTGTCGATTTCTCTTGCCATAAGTTGGATGATGCCGTGATTCTAGTAGGAGTCACGGTTGACATAGTACAAGTTCTATAGCTTAAAAAAAAAAAAAAAATTGAGATCTATTTTTGAGAATTAACAAGAACAAATATTTTCTAGTGTGCAATATCAAAAGGGAAGCAACCATATTTGGCAAAGTGTATCCACTGCTGTTAGGGACGTTTTGTATAAATATTTAAATAAACGTATTCATTTGACTGAGTTAATGGGTTTTGGCTTTTTTTTTTTCTTTTTTACTCTTTTTCTACTTAATGTCACTCCTCTTTCAAATTGTTTCTACCCTCATGCACAAAATGTTCTTATAGTTTGGTTTTTTATGACTAACATTTCACAAAACAGGACTTACAGAGGTTTCAAGTTATCTTAGTATCTTGGAAAACAAGGCATCTTTAAGTGCATTTATTTTTTTTTTAATTTTTATTTTTTTAAAGATTTTATTTATTTATTTGACAGAGATAGAGACAGCCAGTGAGAGAGGGAACACAAGCAGGGGGAGTGGGAGAGGAAGAAGCAGGCTCACAGCGGAGGAGCCTGATGTGGGGCTCGATCCCGTAACGCTGGGATCACGCCCTGAGCCGAAGGCAGACGCCCAACCGCTGTGCCACCCAGGCGCCCCTAAGTGCATTTATTTTTTTAAATTTAAATTCAGTTAATTAACATATAATGTATTACTAGTTTCAGAGGTAGAGGTCAGTGATTCATCAGTAAGATACCCAGTGCTCATTACATCATGTGCCCTCCTTAATGTCCATCACCTAGTTACCCCATCCCTCCACCCCCCTCCCCTCCATCAACCCTCAGTTTGTTTCCTATGATTAAGAGTCTCTTATGGTTTATCTCCCTCAGATTTTGTTTTATTTTTTCCTCTCTTCCCCTATGATCCTGTTTAGTTTCTTAAATTCCACATACCAGGGAGATCATATAATTGTCTTTCTCGGATTGACTTATTTCACTTAGCGTGATACCCTCTAGTTCAATCCACGCCATTGCAAATGGCAAGATCTCATTTTTTTTTGATAGCTGAGTAGTACTCTACTGTATATATACACCACATCTTTTCTTTATCCATTCATCTGTCGATGGACATCTGGGCTCTTCCCATGGTTTGGCTATTGTGGACATGGCTGCTATAAACATTGGGGTGCAGGTGCCCCTTCGGATCACTATATTTGTACCTTTGGGGTAAGTACCCAATAGGGCAATTGCTGGGCTGTAGGGTAGCTCTATTTTCAACTTTTTGAGGAGCCTCCATGCTGTTTTCTGGAGTGGCCAAGTGCATTTATTTTATTTTATTTTTTTTTTTAAAGATTTTATTTATTTATTCGACAGAGATAGAGACAGCCAGCGAGAGAGGGAACACAGGCAGGGGGAGTGGGAGAGGAAGAAGCAGGCTCATAGCGGAGGAGCCTGATGTGGGGCTCGATCCCGTAACGCCGGGATCACGCCCTGAGCCGAAGGCAGACGCTTAACCGCTGTGCCACCCAGGCGCCCCGGCCAAGTGCATTTATGTTTTGAGTGGTTGATTGTACCTTTTCACCCCCACCCGGGCTCTCCTCTCTGGATGCATCTGCCCTGCCATTTTCCTACATATCTCCCCACTGTTGGGCTATACGTGGGCAAACATGTTCTTTTCCTCCTTCGTACACATGGGCTTTTTACCTTTAAAAGGGAACTCCCAACTGCAGGCTGTGTTCAGAAGTCATGCTCAGTGACTATGAACAAACTGTGCTGCTACCAGGAAAGGGAGGGAGGAAGGAAGAAAAAGTGCAGTACGATTGTTTATTTACACTGGCAACACCCTCAAAACATACCGATAATAAGACCACATTGGAAGCACACTGGCTCTGCCACCAGGAACAAGGGGTTTATGGTACACATTACAGCACTTCACTGTAGGTTTGTTTCCTTCAGACGGTCCCATCTACCTCCTGGAACTTGATTAGAACTTTCCATGATGGACACAGTTCAATCTGCTCAGGCTGGCTTTTTGCTGAGTTTGAGAGTTCCTTAATTAAACTCTCTTAGGAAGATCCCCGTGGGCCTTCTCTCTCTCTTTTAAAGATTTGTTTGTTTTTGCTTTTAGATTTATTTATTTTGAGAGACAGAAGGAGAATCCCAAGCAGACTCCATGCTGAACAGAGCCCAATGGAGGGCTCGATCTCATGACCCTGAGATCATGATCTGAGCCAAAACAAAGAGTTGGATACTCAGCTGACTGCACCACCCAGGACCCCTGGTTTTTTGTTTTGTTTTGTTTTGAAGATTTTGTTTTTAAGGAATTGCTACCCCCAACATGGGGCTCAGTCCCAACCCCAAGATCAAGAGTCACATCCTCTACCGACTGAGCGGTCCAGGCGTGCCCTCCACGCCTCCTCTTCCACTAGCAGAGTGAGGGCTGTGCTATCTGGAGCCCACTAACTTAAACGCCCGAACCCAGAGAGCAAGGCAGGGCAACTGGCACTTTCCATGCAGGTCTCACCCCCTCATTCAGTAGGTGGTGTGAAAGGAAAGTCTTTGTTCTCCATTTTTAAATATGAAAACCAAACAAGATCAAGATCCAGTAGCTCATGGTCCAAGAGGAGTACATGCTGCGAGAAGAGCCAAGAAGAGCCGAGAAGAGCCGTCAGTGGGGCTGTGTGAAGAACTCTTGAATGTGCTGGGCGACTGCTTGTCCCACGACTGGCTCCAGTTCTCGGATGGAAGCATTGCTTAGTCGCTGGATACTTGGGAACTTCTGAAGCAGAAGTGGAGCTTTAACTTTTCCAACTCCTGGGATCTGTTGCACCGTTCGAAGGAGGGATAGCTCAGGCACCTGAGTCCTTTTCTTACTGAGGAAAGGGTTCTTTCTGGGCTCTTTGGTTTGTTCTTGAACCTAAACCAATGGTAAAGGGAAAGCACGTGAGCGCCCTCTAGAGGACTGGCAGTTCTCAAAAATTTATGCAAATTTAGTTTCGCTTTTTCCATTTGGTCCAGCTTGACTTACCACTACAGACCTTTTCATATACCATGAATATAATTTTTCAGGCATCAGCAAAATTATTGAAAGATGAACCATATGAGTACACAAAGGACTAAGAAAAATTTATTAAAACTTGGATTTTCAGAGTGCTTAGGACAAAGCAATGCAAACATACTCTGACGAATTCAAACATGTTCCAGTGGTCCGCTAAGAAACGATTCAGTTGTATGGGATTAAACTTTTTTTAAAGATTTTATTTATTTATTTGAGAGAGAGTGAGAAAGCAAGCGAGCACGTGCACATAAGCAGGGTGGGGGTCAGAGGGAGAGGGAGAAGCTGACTCCCTGCTGAGCAGGGAGCCCGATACGGGACTTGATCCCAGGACTCTGGGATCATGACCCGAGCAAAAGGCAGAAGCTTAACTGACTGAGCCACCCAGGCACCCAGTATGGAATTAAATTAAAACTAAACTGGACCTGATTGGGACAGGACCCAGAGAGAGCTTGCCTACCAAAGGAGAAACCCAGTTTTCAGTCAGCGGTGGATATAGGAGGGCAGACAATAGCATTACATCGGGAGAAGTTAGGAACAGTGAAGCAAGGGAGGCTGCAGAGAAGGAAGAGTGGTCTCTGAACGACCCGGGGCTGCTTGCATTTTTCAGTTTGGTTCTCAATCCTAGCTACACATCAAAAGGGAAATTTAAAATCAACAACACAACACAAATTGATGCTTTAGGCCCTACCCTGACATTCTGATTTTTAATTGATCTGAGGTAAGGCTCACATATCGCTGTTCTTAAATTTTCCTCAGGAACTTCTAAAGCACGGCCAAGATGAATAATCAATGAAGACAATGCAGAATCAGGTTTTGTTTTTTTAAAAAAAGATCATCTGCTTTGGACTGCAGTTGACCACAGATAAGTGAGGACGACTGTAGACAGGACTGATGGATTGCAACCGTGGCAAGGGCAGCAGCTGGAGTGAAAGATCCAGGAATGTCAGGTGGGAGTCTGTAAGGCAGGGCTCCTATTCCTAGAGGAGTAGGAATCAGTACTTACCAACTGGATGATAAGGCAGGACGCTTCCATCTGGCTGGCCACTGGAAGCAACACCATCCCAAGGTCCAGCACAGTAAACTTCTGTATGGCCGAGAAGTATTGTTCACTCATCTGCGTTTTCTCAACTATTACAATCCCTTGAAGATTACTGGACTTCAAAGGAAGAAAAAAACCAAAACAGTAAACCATTTTGTAACATTTTGTACCCTCCAGTTTAAGAAAGCTATCAGTCCAAGAGTGCTTGGAATGGCCAATGGTTATATATAAATTATTACAAAGGATGGAGGAGGGGGCGAATGGAAGTCAATTTTCCATCAGTGTCTTCAATTCAGTACTTACATTTCTAACCCGAACAAGCCTCTTCCTGTAGCCATTTCCTGCCACCAAATCAGCTTCAGTGACATAAAGAATGCAAGATCTGCTTGACAGGTAAAAATCTACCGGTGTCAGGCCATCCTCAAAAACGATTTTAATTTTCCCTTAGAACACAGACAAGAAAAATGAGTTCCGTGAGCGCTGGGTGAAAAGCGACAGTAGGTAGCACGTTTTGAAAAAGCTTAGAAGAGGGCATGTGCAGAGGGCAGCCCACCGACCTTGCATCCCCTGCACGAGCTGCGACCCACGCCACTTCTCGTTGGCCACGACATGCCCAAAAGGCACGTGCATGGGGCTTGTGCCCTCAGGGGTGTTCCTGGCCATCGGTGGCCTCGATCTAATAAGGAAAACAAGAAGATGGCGTTTGAACAGGCTCTCCTGCACACGGCACCACGTACCCCTCAATGTCGGGGCCTCTCTGGCAGGCGCCCATTTGCAGCGTCTTTAAAAGACTGAATTATTTGCTAAAGTCTAAAATCCAGGAGATTCCCGCCGTGGTAGCCGCGTCGCTCATTTTCGTCACCTGCTGGCTCCTGATCCCCCCGCTCGGTCTGCGCCACGGCTTCTCAGTCCCGTCTGGAGCCAGCCCAACCCCACCTGGGCCCCAGCCAGAGGATCCCGAACTTTCACCGGCGGCGAGCCACTTACGGTTTCCCTCGGTTGAGCTTGCTGATTTTTCATCCTGCCCGCCCCCCACCTCTCACGGCGCCGGATTGGCTAGGGCGTCAGAGATCGCCACCTCAGCTAGCCAATACGAGAACGGACCACGCTCTGTTTCCGCCCCGGAGGAATTTGAATTGGGGGGGGGATGCTGGTTGCCAAGAGCAACGGGTGCGGAGTAGCCTTGGCTCTGATTGGCCGAGGACAAAGCAGAGCCAATGGAAGACGAGGTTGTTGTGAAGCGCTTTGCGTAGAAAAAGCGTCTGGGGCTAAGCCAACGGGAGGGGCTCGGGTTCCAGGGAGCGGTCCTCGCCTGCGGTGCTATCTGCAAGTCGGTCCAGCCCTGGTCCGGTCACTCCCCGCGGCAAGGATGCTCCAGGGATTTCGCAGGGGTCGCAAGAGCCAGTTTGTAAGTAGATCCCGGGGGCCAGGAGTTAAAGGAGAAGGGTTTGGGATTTGGCCTGAGGTTGAAGCCAGCAGCAGCACAAAGTGGTTTTCCGAAGTGGTTTTCCGTTCGAGAAGCCCTGATTTTTTGTGTTCTAAAGCAATCGTCTATCCCAGGGTCAGCCTCAGTCAGACAGGAGTCGCCTTGTCTCCCCTGCTATGTTCGCTCCCGTGTCGGGGAGCAGTCCTGCCGGCAGAAACCTACTCGACTGTTGAATATCTCCCAGTGGGAAGTCGTTCTTGAGTCCTCCCTCCGCTATCCACCGCGTAACCCCATCAGCCAGTTTCCATAAATTTTACCCACCAAATATAACCTGCTGTTCCCGCCTCCACCCTGGCTTTCAGCATCTACCTGGCTCCGGCCTCAGCTCCTCGCTTTTTCTCTGCTTCCAGTCTTGCCCTTTTCCTAGGTCCGTTCTCCACATGGCAGCCAGAGGGCTTCTTTTAAAATGGACATCTGATCTTGCTACTGCACTCCTTAAAACCCAGTGTCTCCAACACACACACACACACACACACACACACACTCACTCACTCCAGCCATTTCTTCTGTTCCTTCAGGCCTTTGCTAGTCCTTCTGCCTGGAATGCTTCCCTCCAAACCTTACTATGGCCACTCTGTCACTATAGGCGTCTGCTCCCAATTTCATGCCTTTCGCTGCCAGATGAAACTTTCCAGGGGCTAATTTCGGTGTGTGTTCCTGACTAAGCCACAGGTTCTCCTTAGTCACGTGAAAAAACTCTTAAATGGGAACAATCCCCACTCTTACCCCAGCCCATTCTTCTAGCCTCTCCTCCCAATGCTTCTGTATTCCAGCAAACTGGAATACTTCTTTTTTTTTTTTTTAGATTTTATTTATTTATTTGACAGAGATAGAGACAGCCAGCGAGAGAGGGAACACAAGCAGGGGGAGTGGGAGAGGAAGAAGCAGGCTCACAGCAGAGGAGCCTGATGTGGGGCTTGATCCCACAACGCCAGGATCACGGCCTGAGCCGAAGGCAGACACTTAACGGCTGTGCCACCCAGCCGCCCCAAACTGGAATACTTCTTATTTCTAGAACGCTGCCACTAATGTCTTGCTTCTTTCCGTTGTTCATGCTGTTCCCTCTTCCTAGAATGGTTTTCCATCTCATTTCCCACACATGAGAGCAGTGGCTATCTTTGATGACCCAGTCTAAATACCTTTGTGATTTTTCTCCAATGAGACATTAGAGGTCCCCTTGCTGGGTCCTGAAGGAGCCCTTCCCTCCCTGTGCCACCCCAGCACCAAATTTGTCTTTACCTTTCCGTTGGTGCTTGCCATAATTCTGTGTTACATGATAAGTACTTGGGTGTTTTCCCTCCGAACGCTATTACCTGGACCGTGAGGACAAGGTTTCTTCATTGCAGTCCTGGTATTTTGCCTCTAATAGGTGTGAATAATGAATGGCTAGTGCCTAGAGAGTGAAGAGTGGGCTATACTCAGAAACTTCTGAATGACTACCACTTGCCTAAAGCCAGATTCTCTGATTTTCATTGTATGTAGGAACTAGTTTTTATTGTTCTGCATCTTTGAGGTAAACTACCTAAAATCTTTATTAAGCTTCTACTTGGTGTGGAGTAATGGGGGAAGTGCTTGAGTTCCAGGGTTGATAAAGACAAGAAGGTTGTCTGCTCTCGGGAAGCTTCCATTCTGCAAGGGGGGGGAGCAAGAAAGTGAGGGAATAGAGTCATTGGGGGTCGTGCTGTGAGACTGGAGGTCCTAGAGGGTGACTCTGGGGGATGGTCAGGTAAGCCCCTCTGAGGAGGGAAGGATGAGAAGTTCCCCACAACGGGCAGCTGCAGTGGTGTTCCCTGGGTGGGCATGCTTGCCTGGCCAGATGGGAATTGGGGATGGTAGAGGGAGGACTGGGTTCCTGGTGGGGTTAGATCCCTGGGTGGCCAGTGCAGGTGTCCCCTTTTAAGCCCCAGGTGGGGTGGTAACAGGACCCAGGTGATTCCATACCCCAGTGACGCCGCTGGGTTTCATTTGTGCAGAAACACATCATCCATGGCCTTCTACCTGCAGCCAGCATCGCACCAAAGCCAGCTGTGCCCCGCACACCGCCTCCCCGCAGCCCCAACCCTTCTCCAGAGAGACCAAGGTGAGTCTCGGGTGAACAGGCCATTAGATTCATGTCCTTCGAACTGTTCGTCATGGTTCCAGAATCAAGCACTTAATACGGTTTCTCTGTGGGATAATGATCTGTCCCTTTCAGGTGTATGGAGTTTGCCCATTTCGTAATTGAAGACAATTAGTAGTTTTCCAGAGAGAAAGCGTTAAAGCCCAAGTATATAGGTTCATAGTACGTTGAAAGCAATTTGAATTATGCACATAATTTTCTTTTGAAATACAAGTCTGCCTTTTAAAAGAGCTGATTTGGGGGAAGGAAGGAGGGAAGGAGGGTGTTCACTCTCCAGGGCCTGGAATTCCCCCATCTCCCAATGCTCCCAATATCAGAGGACTGACTTTCTTTTATACCTAACACCCCTGCCTGTGCCTTCTAAGGGCTTAGACACAGGAGAATTTTAGACTATTTTTTTATCCATAAAAAGCACTGATACATGGCTTGACACTTACCAATGAATTGACAGTGAGAACTAATTTCATGCACGGGTGGAACCTTTGTTAGTGTTCTTCGAAACTAGAATATGGTATGCCTCCTGAGAAAAAAACGCTTTGAAATATTTTTAGTGTTTGTTTTTTCCTTAAGTACCATGTTGCTAACAAGAAGAGCCGTCTATTAGTGTTTACCCCGAGCCGAGGACTGTAGTAAGTCCTTCAGAAGCATTATTTCATCCCATCCTCTCAACGACCCTCTGAGAGAGGTCTTGTTGGCCCCTCTGGCTCGGGCTCAGGTGTCGTGCGTTGGTGTAAAGTCTCACAGCTGGCAAGCGATGGCCCCACCGCAGGACCTCTGTGGGTCTGTCTGTCCAGCTCTTCAGTGTCTGTGTGACCAACCCTGACTCCATGTCGTTCGGGCTTACATGTTTATGTCTCAACAGTGAGAGCGAGACGGATAGCTTTACCTTCCATCATCAAGCAGAAAAACCAACACGTTTCATTTCATGGCAAGCACGCTGTTGGTACATGAGAAAACCTCTTGTCTCCTCTACTATACAAAAATACCTTCCTGGATTATAATGTTTATAAGCCAAAATAATCCACAAGGCTCTGGCAAATGTGGCGTATTTCTACATTTTTTTATTTATAGGAAATGACGTTCAAATTAAACTGAGATGTTACTTCCTGGGAAGTGTAATAGCCTAAGAATCCCACAGCCATTTACTTCCACTTCCTCCTTCCCATCCTTTGGGTTACTGTTGCCCCTTTTAATTCCATCCGTTAGGGGTGCCTGGGTGGCTCAGTCGTTAAGCATCTGCCCTTCAGCTCAGGTCAAGATTCCAGGGTCCTGGGATCGAGCCCCGCATCGGGCTCCCTGCTCAGCGGGAACCCTGCCTCTCGCTCTCCCACTCTTCCTGCTTGGGTTCCCTCTCACTCTCTGTCAAATAAATAAATAAAATCTTTAAGAAAAAAATTCCGTCCATTATAAATCCCACAATGCATTGTTATTATTTTTGCCTTAAACAGTCTTTTATCTTTCCTAAACCAGTTTTATTGAGGTATAATGGACATATCTGAAACGCATCATGTCGTGACATGTTTACACCCATGAAACCATCACCGTGATCAAGATAATAAACATATCCATCATCCCCTCGGGTGTCCTTCTGGCCCCTTTGTAATTCCTGCCTCCTGTTCTTCTCTCCCTCTTCCCATTCCTCTGCCCTATCCACCGTCACCCCCATCTCCCCACCACCACTGATCTGCTTTCTGTCGCATTAAATTAGTCTGCATTTTCTAGAATTTTATACGAGTGGGATTACACAAAATAATTATGCCGGCTTCTTTGATTCAGCAAAATTATTTTGAGATTCAGCCATATTGTTGTGAAAAATCAGCAGTTCGTCCCTTTTATTGCTGAGTAGTGTTCCATCGTATGAATAATGAATATGTCGCAGTTACAGTTTGTTTCTCCATTAACCCGTGGATGGATATTGGAGTTGTTTTCAGGTTCTATTATTTTGAAAATAAAGCTGCTGTGAACATTTGTGCACAATTTGTTTCCTACACATGCTTTTGTTTTTCTTGGGTAAACACCTAGGAGTAGAATAGGTGGGTCCTAAATAGGTGTATATTTGTTAGGTAACTGTCAAACCATTTTCCAGCGTTTTAATTTTTGTTCTGACCAGCGTTGCTCACATCCTCACCAACACTTGATTTAGTCAATAGTGTGTGTGTGTGGGGGGGTGGTTTTCTAATTTTAGTTGACATTAGTTCTAACTCATATTGCCTGTTGATAGGATTTTGGAAGTGGTGACGGAGCATAGGTAACAATGTATGGAGCTTGTTTGGTGAATCTCCATCTTCCTTAGGCTTTCTGGATGACCGTATACTGATTTGGTGTGGCCCATTCCTTATTGCTTTGGCCTGGGCAGCTCTGTTGTGCCTGGAGTCCTTGCACACATCTGAAATTCCCAACTCCTTCCCTGCAGTTTTCTGGATCTCTCTACCCGAGGGGGCAAATTTCTTGAGGCTCCCTCCACAGATGTGCTTGTGAATGTGAATTTTGGACATTCTAAGAGAAGTAGTGTAGTAGTGTCTCATTGTGGTTTTATTTTGCATTTCTTTGATACCTAAGGTCGTTGAGCATCTTTTGTGTTTATATGGCATTCGTAGATCTTCTCGGGTGAAGTGTCTATTCAAGTCTTGTGCCCACGTTTAAAAACTGGGTGGTTTGTGTTCCTGTTACTGGATTTTGAGAGTTCTTTATATATTCTGGATACAAGTCCTTCAGCAAATATGAGCTTTGCAAATGTTTTCTCCCCGTGTGTGGCTGGCCTTTTCATTCTCTTAACAGTGTCTTTCAAAGAGCAGAAGTTTTTAATTTTTATGAAGTTCATCTTAATCAATTTTTTTCTTTTACAAATCAAGATTTCAGTATCTTATCAAAGAAATCTTTGCCTGACCCAAGGCCACAAAGATTTTCTCCTGTATTTTCTTCCAGAAGTCTTATAGTTTTGGGCTTTACACTGAGGTCTATGATCCAGTTGGAGGTTATTTTTGAATATGGTTCTGTGGGGGAGGTACACATTCAAGCTCATTTGTTTGCATATGGATACCCGGTTGTTCCAGGACCATCTGATGAGAAGGCTGTATTGTATTAGTTACCTATTGCTGTGTAACAAATGACACCAAAACTTAGTGGCTTAAAGCATAAAACAGTCACATGTTTTATCGCATGTCTCATGATGCTCCTTTTTTTAAAAAAATTGTGTCCTCTTTGTGTTTCCTTTTGGCTGTTTTCTCTTGTTTTGCTTTCAGTTTCTCTAGTCTTTTCTTCTGCAATGGGTAATCTGCTGTCTGTCCCATACTGTGTAATTTTCAGCTTCCAAAGTTCAAGTCTTTTTCAATAATCTCCTGTGTTTCTACTTAACTTTTTGAACATGTGGAATAAGTTATAACTGTTTTAATGTCCTTCTCTGCCAATTCTAACATATACGTTGAGCTCTGAGTGGGTTTCCGTTGATCCTTCTCATAATTTGGGGTCATGTTTTTCTGTCTCTTTGCATGCCTGGTTATCTTGGATTGCATACTAGACACTGTTGTGTCACCTTGTTGTGTGCTAGATATTTTTTATTCCTACCAATCTTCTGGAATTTTGTTCGGGGATGCAGTTAAGTTACGTGGAACTGATTTGATTTCTTAGGTCTTGTTTTTATGATTTACTAAGTACATCTGAAGCAGTGCTCAATCTTGGGCTAATTACTCCCCACTACTGAGGCCTTTCCGAGGACTGTACTCAACATCCTATAGATTATAATTTTTTCCCATCTGTCAGGTGGGAACAAGCATGGTCCCCAACCATGTGTAAGCACCTGGCACTGATCCTCTAATCATTGTAGGTAGTTCTTCCCCCAGCCTCGGATAGTTTCCTCACATTCATGCACTGAGGAATGTTTTGCTGAACACTCAGGGGACCTTCTGCAGACTTCCGGATCTCTCTCTGTTCAGCTCTCTCCTTTCCGGTGCTCTGTCCTGCAAATTCTGTCCGCTGGGCTGCTCCTGGACGCTCAGCTCTGTCTCCACAGCTCAGGAGGTAAACCTGGCTCCATTTCAGCTCTTCCTCCCTGTGCCATGACCTGGAAATTCTCTCAGGCAGTAAGCTGACACAGTTGTAAATCTGTTGTTTTGTTTTGCTTTTTCAAGCGGGAGGGTAAATCCACTACTCTGTCTTTCCAATATTATAGTTTTGAATAGTTTGCAGGCGTTTTTAAAATGCCTTTTAAAATCTTTTCTGTCTTTTTTTGGGGCACCTGGGTGGCATAGTTGGTTAAGTGTCCAGCTCTTGGTTTCAGCTCAGGTCCTGATCTCAGGGTCATGAGAGCCTGGGTTGGGCTCCGCACTCATCATGGAGTTGGCCAGAGATTCCCTCTCCCTCTGCCCCTCCCACTCACGCGTGCTCTCTCTCTCTCTCTCAAATAAATATATATCTTTTAAAAATAATTTTAAAATATTTCGTATTTTTTTATATCTCTCCCTTCCCCCCCATTCTGATCTTTTATTTTAAAAAGGAACGATTTGAATATAGACTGCCTAGATTAGAGACCTGGACCCATCTCCTATTAGCTAGGAAATCTTGGACAAGTCATTTATATTTTAGGCAAAAATGGAGATGACAGTAATATCCATTCATTCAGTTGGTGTGATAATCAAATGAGGCACATAACAGACGGCGGGCACGTAGGTGGTAGATACGCACTAAACATGGACCAGAAGGTCACCCTTCAGGAATTCTCGTGTCCTGTTGTTCAGCCTTCAGCTTGCAGGTTTGTGTCTCACCTTCTCCCTGGCATGCTTTTGTCCCTAGGTCTGCTCTGGCTGCAGTCATCCTAACAACAACACTGACCGGCCGGACTGTTGCCATTCCTCAGCCTCGCCAGAGATCGCTGTCTGAGAGTGACACGTCCTGCGTGGAAAAGGACAGTTTCATCGAGCCCTATGCCACCACCTCGGAGCTGAGGCTTCAGTAAGGCCATCGCGGCTCTGCCGTTCCTCCGGCAGAGGAGCCCCAGCGCGTGCGTGCGTGCGTGCGTGCGTGTGTGTGTGTGTGGTTACGACTGGAGCTCAGTACTCAGGTTTTCATCACCAGGGACAAAGGGACACTGTCCTGGGACACTGATTGCTTTTGACTCCTATCAGAATTTTCTCTAGAGTGGCTCTTGTGAGATTAGGGCGTGTGAAAGCCCTGGTTGTTTTCATGGCTGCACAGCCAATGAATTCAGGGCTGCTTTCAGCCCCTCACGGGACTCTCCTGGCCACAACCTAGATGCAAGAGCTGTCGCCACCACCTCTTGTGTGGCCCCTCTCTGAACATTCATACTGATTTTACCTTTGTTGGCACCTACACTACAACCTTTTCTTTAACATCATTTTCTCTCTTGTTTGAGCTGGGCGAGAACAGACATTGGGTGAGCGGTCAGGAAGGTTTCCTCAGGAAGAGAGCATTGAGAGAAGAGCTGAGGAAGGTACAAGGAGGGCCTGGGAATGGCTCAGGGATTTGGGGGAGATGGTCAGTGTGGGGCTCGGATGCGCTTTCAAGACAGAGAAGAGGGAGCATGACGCAAGGACACATGTGAGCAGCTGAAGGAAGATGTTTGTGGCTGGGGGCACTTGGGTGGGGTGGGCAGTCATTCAAGATGGCCTGGAGGAGTGGGCAGGGGTCAGCCTGGTGATGCCTGGGGTGTCCTGTTCTGAGGTTTGGTCCTTCCCACCCCCTCCTGCTAGGAGTACCAGGAAGACACTGAGGGCTTTAAGGGCTTATGGGGTGGGGCTGGGGGAATACATGACCAGATTTGCCTTTTATCTGTCATGTTTATTCAATTTTGTTTTTTGAGGGTTTTTTGCATACCTTTTTTATGCAGTAAGATCCATCAGTCTTTGTAGTTTCTGACATTATTGTGAAATCTGGACACCTTCCCTATTCTGTGACTGCTCGCTTATTTCCTTCGTAACACATGTTAATATTTTTGGTTTTCACATTTTAATCTTGACTTCATTTTGAGATATTTGAACATAGCGTGTTTCACTTTAGCTGGATAAGAACTTAAAGAATGAAGAAATGGTCTTAAACTTCACTAGAAAGAATGAGCGGATAAGACCATCAGAGGAAATTGGAAACGAAGAATTTTGACTCGGGGGAGGGCTGGATTAGCCACATCACGTTTAAAACGCAGAATTGAGGGGCACCTGGGTGGCTCAGTCGTTAAGCGTCTGCCTTTGGCTCAGGGAGTGATCCCAGCTTTCTGGGGTCGAGCCCCACATCAGGCTCCTCCACTGGAGGCCTGCTTCTTCGTCTCCCACTCCCCCTACTTGTGTTCCCTCTCTCTCTGGCTGTCTCTCTCTGTCAAATAAATAAATAAAATCTTTAAAAATAAATAAATAAATAAATCGCATAGTTGAAGTAGTGAGAGCAGTAGGACTGGTTATATAGAGGACTGCATGTGGATGCCCTGAGGCGACCTGGGGTTTGCATGCATGGTGACTCTTTCATAAGGGCCACCTCACAGAGCAAAGGGGTAGGAAAGGATTCGACAGGATAGTGAATAGCAGTAGTAGAAAAATCAGCTTCGAGCCTAGCCTACTTCATATACCAAACAAATTCCTATTAAGTGAAAGAATTAATCTGTACATACATCATAAATAAAACCAGGAAATCCTATAGCCACTCTTATCAAACCTCTCAGAGGGAGATGCCTGCAGTGCCCTTCTAAGCTAAGAATTTAGAAAGTAGAAAAGGGTGTGTTTTTTTTTAATCATCTTTATGTTAAAAAAATTTACATAGCCACAATGGAATTAATAGAATAGGAAAAGTACTTATAGTACATACAAAGTTTTGAACTTTGTAGATAAAAAGGTTAATTTCAAATTGAAATAGACATACTAGAAGCAAAGTGGATCAGTAGACAAAGGACATGAGCAGACAGTTCACCACAGGAATTAGGACTTGCACACAAATCTATGGAAATACGTTGTTTCAGTAAAAAATGCAGGATTTATACAGTGAGATTTAAGTTCTTTTGCCAAGTTTTGGAAACTTGTTACTAATGTAGTCACAGGTTGGGGAGCTGACTGGTGAAATGATTTTGGAGGTATACCTGGAGACCCCCAAAGTAGTCACGCCATTTGACTCAGCAGTTTACTGTATGGTTATTTGGTTCATAAGACGGATCCTAAATACAGAAGAGATTATTTGCATGCAGATGTTCATTACAGAGTTATTTGTAACAGTGACATTTGGGGGGGAAAGCCTAAGTACAGGAAATGGCTGACGAAACTGGTGTATCTACTGGAGTCTTATATTTTAATGTTTTGACTTTTTTTTTAAAGATTTTATTTATTTATTTGACAGAGAGACAGCCAGCGAGAGAGGGAACACAAGCAGGGGGAGTGGGAGAGGAAGAAGCAGGCTCCCAGCGGAGGAGCCTGATGTGGGGCTCGATCCCAGGACTCTGGGATCACGCCGGGATCACGCCCTGAGCCGAAGGCAGATGCTTAACGACTGAGCCACCCAGGCGCCCCTAATGTTTTGACTTTAAAAACGTGTTACCAGTGAGGCAAATTGTATATGTATGCAGTGATAGGAACTAGAAAAACCCATGTAAGAGTCTGGAAAGAAATGCTGAGTGTACAAGGAGGTGGGATCGTGAATGACTTAATCCTTTAGCTTCTGTATGTTTTGTAAGGTGGTTATAATAATTTTGTGGTGGGGGTTGGAGGTGGGGCATCTGATACACATACATATAGTGACGTGAAGTGTTCAGTGGCTTGTTTATTTGTTTTGCTCCCGACCTTCTAATGCAGACCAAATTGGCAGAATGAGACGGGAAGAAGATCATCTTTGCCATCCTTTGACATGCTGGGCTACGGGGAGGACGACTCGGACACGCACCTGTCGTCCATCTGCCGGGAGTCGGAGGATGTCCGCGCTCCCGAAGCAGAGGGAGATCTCAGTGATGCCGTCTATGCCGCGCCCCACAGAAATCAGGTGTCGCTCACATTCCAGAATTTCTTCTGCGCCCTCTTAACTTACCGTAAATTGTGTAGAGTGCATCAGTAAGGATTTTCTTTTCTCTCTTCTGCCTTTAATGGCTTTTGTCTGGGGGCTGATTTTCTTAACACGGACAGTCTCTTTTTTTTTTAATCTGGTCAGGCAACAAATTTCAGACTCTTTCCTTTATTGTTCAGAGACAGGGCCTTCAGAGACAAAGATAAACATCTTCCACATTCTTAATGTAGATTTCCAGCCACTGCTAAGTAAACCTGCTCTTTCCTTTGGCCCCCAAAGCTACTTTTCCTGTCACTTTTCCAGTTTCAACATGCCTGTTGCAACCTGTCTTCAAATTCATGCCGGTCAAGAGGAATATCGTCATTCGTCTCAGTAGTAGCCGCCATTCTTTGAGTACCATACGGGAGTCTCTGTTTCAAGCTCTTCCCGCAGTTCGCCCCCACTGCCCCGGTGAGGGAGGTTGCATTTACGGCCCTGCCACGTGGGAGGAACCATGGTGCAGAGAGGTTGATGGAGCCCATTCCTCCACCACGTCCGAGCTGCCGTGGTTTCAACTCTGTCCTCCCAGGGTTTGGGAAACTAGGTAGTGCTGTTTCTTTAATGGCAGGAGACAGAACTGTCATTTCTCTTTCTTTTCTCTCCTTCACCGTCACTATAACGTATGTTACTCATAGTGACTATATATACAGATTTGCAGCATCGAATGATACTCAGAGCGATTATATTTCTACTGAGTGCCCCTCCCCCATATTGACTCACATGTTCAATGGTCCCAGGGAGCTTAGTTTGAAGAGTCCTTCTGTGAGCATTTCATGAACTCACCATCACTTTCTAACACCTGCAGACTGTAACATGCAGAGTGAGGTTTCTCTACAGCGAGGTGGCCGAGCCCCGAGCAGGTTCCACCTTGGGCCCGGGGGAAGTCCCTCTGCCCCTCAGTCTGCGTACTTTCTGGCTAGTATTTTGCACTGAGGTTACAGACGAGTTGTTTATCACTCAACTATTTTGGAAGTAAAGCTTACTACCCCATTTCCCATAGAAGAAAGAGATTATAGGGACCTAAACAACCTTCTTTATCATTAGCAGGATACATATTTTATTTTGTAGGCACGTCTGTCATGGTGGCTTCAGGACCCATGTGCAGTTGGGAAATTTTGTTTTAGTTTAAAATGTGAAAAGTAGAGCAGGACAACTAGCCATATCAAGGGCTGGTGAGGTGATGGAGGGATCGTCTAATGCCAGTGGGTATGTGAGCTGGTACCACCACTCTGAAAAACTGACATTTCGGTTTATATTAAAGCTGAACATGTATATTTTCTATGACCCAGCAAGAAAAGAAATGGAAAAGTAGAAAATAATATAACACGTTAGTATTCTCATTCTCCAGAATGAGCAAGTATGGACAGCTTATCTTTTCTTGTTTCAGATTTTTAAAAAAGAAATGAGATTATAGTTAGGGTTGAAATCTTCTTTGTCTCCCTCCCTGGAAGGCCATCTGCTCTTGGATTTGGAATACATTCTAGAAGTCTGTGTTTTTATTTTTTTACTACAAGTAAGTGTCAGCAAATAAATACAGTACAATTTTTTTTTTTTTTAATTGTAAATAGGTCATCATAGTGAACCAGTCATTCCACCTCTTGGCTTTTTTCACTCAGTATTGCAGTTTTGAGATGAATCCACGTTAACTTTTTTTATCTACGCCCCTACCAATGAACATTTGGATTGTTTCCTCGCACATTTGGTCCATGTACCTATGTGTGCTGGGCCATGCCAGATATTGCCAGATTGTTCTCCAAAGCAGTTTTTGTCCTTTTGCCTTCCCACCAGCAGCATATGCATGCCAGTCACCCCATTTCTGTTCATTCCAGCTGTCAGGAACACCATCCCTATACAACCCAGGAGCCAGAGGTGGACTTTGAGGAACTGATTGCTTTTGGAAGGGCTCGTCACAGTCTGTACCTTGTCCTGGTCAGTTGCAGATGGCATGAATGAAAGGGCCCCGTAAGCTGGAAAGGGATTTCAATTTCCCACAGCCTTACCATTTAGGTTTTCTGGGGTGGGGGTGGGGAGAGGGTTACAGGGATAACACAAAGTGCAGGAAAACACAGTAACATTTTCTGACCATTTAATATAGGCTAGGCAGCTTCTGTGGACCATCTCATTTACTTCACACCCTCGGGGTTAAGTGTGGGAAGAAACAGGGCAAGTGACTTGCCCAAGTTTGTTACCCAGCCAACCATCCAGGAGCAGAGGCAGGATTCAGACCAGGGCGACCACGTTTCTCTGTTTAGAATTCAGATTTGTGTTTATTGTCCTTTTGCCTATTGAAACTATTTCTTAGACATAAAGCTTTCTTTGAAACTTGCCAAATATTCTTAAATTGATATAATTAAAGTATATACCTTTGGGGAAAATGGTGTGAGGAGCATGTAAGAATGCTGTTTAATTGCTTGATGGCACCAGCTCTGAAGGAGATAGTGCCCGTGGGGTACATTTAATGTCGAAAAGTAAACTTGCCTTCTCGGTGTTTACTATAGACATTCTGTAATCTGAGGAAAATAATTTGTAATTTTACTCTTATGAGTCATTTGTACTTCCTTTAAAGTGAACAATTTTCAAATTAGAAAGATAAGGAAACGGAGCAGCCCAAATCAGGCTATTTGGACTGAAACCTATACCTCATGCCTCTCTCTGTGTTTCAGGGTAGTTGGGCAAACATCTTCATGTGAAGTATGCACCCGCTCAGAAATGGCCTAACATGGAAAGCAAGTCTTGTTTTCAGCAGTTTTCTTATTGGTGCCACCCAAAAGTAAGGCTGGGGGACGTGGGGGGCGTGAATTTGTGGTCAGTTCACGCGATGCTAGCGTCCAGTGGACAGAACAGTGCCGTGGGCATTCAGAGACCTGGGTTTAAGTCCCTGCTTCTCGACTTCCCAGTTGTATGGCTTGGATGAGTCAGATAACCTCTCTGCATCCATAAAGGACTGTGTCAGGGAGGTTACTCTGTCTGGGGTAGGTCAGTAATTCAACATACAGTGATTGAGCACACAGCGAGGGCCAGGCATTGTGCTGGGCGCTGGAGAAGCTGCGTAAGACAGAGTCCGCAGTCACACGATCACCAGTTAGTCAATCACAGTTACGATAAATGTTACAAAGGAAGGGGATGGGGTGGCATGAGACCATGTCAGCGGGGGACGTAACCTTTCTGAGAGGGCTGCAGAGAGAGACAGCAAAGGGGTGGGAAGGAGCTCTGGCCTCCTTGCTTTTCCCTTTACTTGATTCTTCTGCCCGACCCCTTGATAGGGTTGTTCGTTATCCTTTATAGTTCAGTAACCTCACCAGAATTCATTGTGGTGTGTGTTATTATCAGTCTTTTTTCCTGAAATTTAGTTTGATTATTTAATTCTGCAGACACAGATTTTCAGCTCCCTTATTTATTTTCAGAGAACATTTCCTTCCTATTTTATCGACTAAGCTTATCATCTGTTTGTTTTATTCTCCTTTGGGAACGCGAGTTATACATTTGTTGGCTGTCCTCTGTCTTCCCTGTCTGTTCTCTTTTCCGTAATCATTTGTCTCTCTTTTTTCTTTGCAGCGTTATTTTCTGTGATTTGCCCTGTGCACCCTCCTCATCTCTTTGGCACTGCGTTCTTGTTTCTAGTATAGCTTTTACCTTCTCTGTGTTGGTTTCATTTTTTCCTTTTGGTTTTTAGTTTTACCAATTTACTTTCCACATCTTTTGTTGCCTTGTCATTCTTCTTGGTCTTCTGTAGCTCTTCTTTGGGTTCTTCGTGTCAGTCTGTGCTGTCCTTCATTTCTTGGAGAGAATAGGGGCTGGATTCTGGACAGTCAAGTTGGGCTCTCCACTGGTGTCTCCCTTTAGCTTCTTCTCCCCTCGCTTCTGCCGTGTGGCAATGACTATACTTTTCCTGGGCCCGTCCGCACCCTTGCGCTCATTGCACCTGTCAGAACATCACTGCGGACCTCTATAACTGTGATGCTTTGTGGTTTTTCAAGCATCTGCATGCCTGATGTCTGAGGAGGTCTGGCAGCTTTTGGCTTCTCTCTCTGTTCCAAATTTCATAGATTTGGTAGCTGTTTTCTGCCCATTGATTAAGCTTTCTCCCCCCGGCCCAATTCTTTTTTTTTTTTTTTTTTTTAAGATTTTTAAATTTATTTATTTGACAGAGAGAGACAGCCAGAGAGAGAGGGAACACAAGCAGGGGGAGTGGGAGAGGAAGAAACAGCCTTCCAGCGGAGGAGCCTGATGCGGGGCTCGATCCCATAACGCGGGGATCACGCCCTGAGCCGAAGGCAGACGCTTAACGACTGAGCCACTCAAGCGCCCCGGGCCCAATTCTTTTGATTGCTTTCAATAGGTTTTAAGGGAAAAGAGTGTAGTGTAAATGCCTAGTTACTATTTTTGAATAGAATTCATGAATAGAATGTTACCGAAGTGCTCCTGTCCTTATTCTTGCTATCGTGTTTGTGGACTTGCGAAGCATTGTGTCAGGGAGTGCCATTCGTTCGCTCACTTGTTCACATATTCATCCAACCAGCCGCCAACAAACGGATATTTGCCGTGTGCTTGGGTGGAGACCCAGAGAGGAACCATTCATGCAGGAGTAAACCAGTGCTCTCTAGAATCTTCTGGCGGCCAAGAAATAGTGGACATTCTTCTGCTACTCTTGAGGACTAGGAACGTCTCCTTTCTGTCTCCATAGTTTTCAGTTTCTTTACATTTTTCTTTTTGTTACACAGGTAAATGCATGACTACATGTTTCTTATAAAATCTTTGGATAGTGAACTAAAGCACAAGCTTGTCCTGAAACCTGCCGTTCCTATTCCAGTCCTCTTCTCTCCAGGAGAAGCCTCTCTGGTCACTGACATCTGTTTTGGGGTGGTGGTTTTTTGTTTTTTGGCTGTAAAAATGGAATAAACAAGCATAAGTTTTAAAGAATAGACCTTTAACTCTCTGACCTAACAAAGCCAAAAGGCAGGAGATTCTAATATTGTTTCAGCTGCCTATCAAAGGCTGGTGCCTGGCATCCCCTTGGCCTCCTCCTCATGGTCACCAGGGGGTGCAGCCCGTCCTGATCCCAAAGCAGAAAGGAAGAAGTGGGGCAAGGGCCTTCTCATTGTGCTGCTCTGTATTTATTAGGGAGAACGTTTTTTTCCAAAAGCCTCCCAGCAGGAGTCTCATTGGTCACATGGCCATCCCTTGACTAGTCACTGGCTAAGGGGAAGAGGATTCCCATGGGTCATACCCTGGAGCTGAGTCCATTTGCACCAAACAAAATCAGGAATCTCTTAGCAAGGGAGAAAGGAGGGCAGTGTAGGGTGCCTGCGGTGGTCTGACTCCTGTGGTCTCTGCGTTTGCAAGTCCACGTCCAGGTGCAGAGAGAAATGCCCCCTCCAGTCTCTGTGCGTGAGGAGTATTGACTCTGCTCCGCCAGTACTAGCACCTCTGCGGGAGCCTCACCCCCTTCGGGAGCAGTAGAGGGCCAGGACAGCGAGGAGGGCAGCAAGTCGTCACTGCAGCCAATATGCAGAAGCCACCTAGAGAGTGAGCTCCGCCGTCTTCCAGGGTGGGCTCGCCTCCGTGCAGCAGTTGAGGAAACACGGATCCCCAGACCCTTCGTCGAGCATGGCGTTGGACCTCCGGCGGTCCTTCTACCGTGCACATCAGAGTTAGTTTTGGGAGCACTTGCCTGGCTTAGTCTGCAGGAACATACGACTCTTGATCTCAGGGTCGTGAGTTTGAGCCCCACGTTGGGCATGGAGCCTACTTAAAAACAAAGCAAAACTAGAAAACTGGAGTTAGTTCTTGTTCGCTGCAAATTCTTACCACACTCTTGCCTTGACTTTACCCCAAGGTGGCGCTAGCTGGACCCTCCTGTTGCTCCACCGCAGATGGCCGTGTAATGCATCAGGCGTGGGGTTCTGTTCTTAGCATCTTTGATGTGAGGCGTGCCATCGCCCCCGTGGTCCCGGCCCTGTGTCATTGGGCTAATCTCTGCTGGCGGCCCAGGAATAGTGGGGACTCCACCCGGATAGTCGGTCTCCCAGCTGCCTCACCCCGGAAGCCACGAGAATCCACACTTGCGGCTTCCCTGCTGTGTTGGCAGGCTTTCTCCTCTAAGTAATAGAAGGCTTCCGACATCACCGATCACTTGTGCGTGTTTTTGAACTTTATATGCACGAAATCCCAGAACATGTGTTCCTTTGCATCCAGCCACATTGTTAGGTGTGTACACGTTTAAAACTGTATCTTCCTGGTAAATGGGATATTTTGTCACTATGAAGTGAGCCTTTTTATCTCTAAAAATGTGTTTGGCTTTAACATCTATTTTGTATGACATTTTCCATGTTTCTTCTGTTTGATATTTGTATGGTCTGGTTTTTTTCCATCCTTTAATTTCAACCTTTCTCTATCCTCATGTTTATCTGTGTCTTGTAAAGAGCATATCGTTTTTTAAAACAAGTTCCCTGAGATATAATTCACATACCACACTACTCCTCCATTTATCACTGGAGCATGTGGTTTTTTGTTAACTAGGTTTGACAAACTTCCTTTGTCTTTTTACTGAAGCGCTTAGTCTTTTTATATTTAAGGTGTATGTGGATATATTTGAGTTTAATCTTGTCAACTTCAGTTTTTCTATTTCTCCCCTTATTGGTTTTTGTTTGTTTGGTTTTTTGGTCTTTCTTTGAATTGATTATTTTTTCAGTTTGATTTCTTTCCCTCTACTAGGTTGAAAATTATACCTTTCTTCCCCACCTAAAATCACCCTAGTGATTAAAGCATGTACATTTTCCTCTTTAAAATCTGGGGTGCTAGACCACCCAGGAAGAGCGTGAAGGAGTCTGGCACAGGTGCCGTGGGCACGTGAGGACAGGCTATTCCCAGCACCTCACATGTCCGCGCTGCAGCCTGTTTGGCCTGCTTCATCCTTCCATTTCTTCGATACCCAGACAGGTTTTGTTTGCATTACCAAGGTAATTTTTATGTTCAGAAGTATCTGGCAGTTTAAAAAATGTTTTAAATTCAAACTTTTGTGTTTTTTTAATTTTTGTAAAGATTCTATTTATTTATTTGAGAGAGAGAAAGATAGCGAGAGAGAGCATGAGCAGGGAGGAGAGGGAGAAGCAGGCTCCCCATGAGCAGGGAGCCCGATGTGGGGCTCGAGCCCAGGACCTTGGGATCACGACCTGAGCCAAAGGCAGGCGCTGAACTGACTGAGCCACCCAGGTGCCCCAAATTCAAACTTTTAAATTAGAGAAGTTTTTAGGTTTTGTGGTCACAAATTCTTTAGGCTTATTGATGAGTGTATTAACTATACACAGAGATACGTAGACCATAAATGTACAGCTCGGTGAAATTTTATAAAGCGGCTACCACCCAGATTAAAAAGAAAAATGACATTACTAGTACCCCGGATGGTTCCCTTCGTGACGGAGAAGAGGCCACCGCTTCCCCAGAGTTCACCACTGCCCCGACGCCCAGAGCTGATTAGCTCTTGGAAAATCACCGTAGTTTTGCCTACTCTGAAAACTGTGATTTTAGTCAGGACAGCCTGTATTGTTTGGAGCCTTTGAGGCTCTTAGGGTGTCGCAGTGCTTGGTTCACTGTCCCTGCTGACAGTGGCCCACTGTGCAGCGCTACCGTTCGGGGACTTCCTTGTTTTACTGATGCTGGATATCGGCTTGTTTTGTCTGGCGCCCTTTGGAACAGTGCGCTGTAAACAGCCATGTGTACATGGACGTGTTTCCGGCGGGCCTGTACGGCGCCTAGACACCGGCGTGTGGCACAGGTACAGTCCAGGGCCCGTGTGGGCTCAGCCTTCGCCCTCGGAGACGAGCAGAGAGAGAGACACTCCAGGCCCCTAGCACTTTCCCATTTCCTTGATGGTAGTCACTTAATAGATCTCTGACAGGGTGAGCCAGGCAGTTGGTTCCCAGGAGATAAAAGCCAAGAAGTCACTTCTTGTTTCTTCCTTCAGAAGCTACGTAGAGTGGGAGACCTGTGCGCCCTCCTGAGCGGGGTCACCCTGAAGCCCTGTTCCCAGAGCCCTGTGGGCCTAACAGCCTTAGCTCTCGGCTTGGAAACTCCCCTTCTGGTGGATGTCTTGCCAGTCAGTGCCGCCACTTCTCTGTCAGCCTGGGAAATGGCCCTCCCCCTGCCCACAGCACAGCGAAGCCCCCTGATCACAGAAGCAAGACTTTACTGAAGAGTCAGGATAGCAGAAGGGACACTGGCCCAGAGAGTGCCAGTCATGGCTTATTGTACAAGACATGGTTCACTGTTCTTCCCCTCAGACAGCCTCTGCCCCAGTGGGACTGTCTCAGGCTCCTCACAGAGAGGTCTGTAAGGGACAGTTCTGCAGCCCTGCCACCATTCAGGATACCTACAGACAGTGGCGGGGAGGGTTCCATTCCCTCAGGAAACAACAGTACTAGTGAACTCACACAACCAGCAAACATAGCAGACCTGACAGACCTCGAGCCCACACAGTGACCTGGATGAGGCTTCTCCCCGGGGCAGCTCAGTGGTTCCTGGCCCACGTAGCGATGACTAACACGGCATCAGTGCCCGGCTGGAGTGGTCCTGGGGGCTGTGCCAAGCGGGCTAGATGCAGCCGCCTTTCCTGGGCTGGTCCCTGACAGGACCGAGGAAGGCATGCGGCCCAGGTGGCATGGGTGGGATGTGGAGTTCTCTGTGGCCTAAACATAGCTTGGACAGCATCGCCTTTGCTCTCAGGCTTTTCCGGAAGGACCTGAGGTTTCATCCAGCCCTGCGTATAGTCCTTTCGTGCCTCAGTGGCAGGTGGCCGTGGAGGAGGTAGGGAATAAGACATTTGAGTTTGGTAGGAGGAAATTTGATACAGATAGCATTTATCACATGTTCTTTTGTCTTTTGTAATAAGGTTCCACTGTCACATGGGGTGGACAGCGAAGATGACGAAAATATTTCTGAGCAGGATGGGTTTCCAGGCTTGCCTCTTACAACACAACATACAGAAGAAAAAGGTAAAAAAAAAATTTTTTTAATATAAAAGCATTTTGTGGCAATAAATATTCGTTATTTTTTTGAGCATATAGCCACTGTAGTGCCACACCATGGTTCTGTGACTGTAAGATGGAATATTCCTGAATTCAGTTTTCACTGGAGAGAAGTTAGTCCATGGCCGCTTGCCTGGATGTTAGGTTGTCTTTGACGTATCAGGTGCTCACTCTGGAGTCCGTTCTGTCAGCCGTGGGAGGACACGTCAGCAGGAGGATTATGGCTCAGGCTCTACGCTCTACGCGCTCCTCCCCCGCGGCTCCAGAACAGTTGTCCATTTCCTAGGAGGTGGCTTCCATGTACAGGTGAGAAGGACACCCGGCACACAGTGGGCACCAGTAGCTGCTTTGTCGGGACCCTCAGAGTTGCTCGGGCTCACGGGGACTGATTGGAAAACAGAATGCCAGCCCCGTTAATACCTAAACCAGAAAACACCAGCTGGTTAGGTGACATGTTTTATTTCTGTGGGAAAATCTATATGAATATTAAATTCATGTAAAAAAATGTATCTTTTTTAATTACAGAAGTAATACTTTCTCACTGTAAAAAAAAAAAAAAACCTGAAATGCAGAAATACATAAGTGCACATAATTGTACTGTCATAGATAATTTTAACAATTTAGAATGTATGCAGGTGTGACATACACATCATTTTGTTACCTGCCTCTTCTCTTACACCCTGAATATCTCCCTTGGTTTATACATGTCCATCCGCTTTCTAACATCTATGCTGCCTGTGGCCTGGTGTGTTGTGAGTCAGAATCCAATCAGGAGACAGAAAGCACATGGCGATCTGAACAGGGAAAGTTTAACATAAAGAATCATCAACTATCACAGGGTTGCCTGTGAAGGGCTAGAGAGAAGTCTAGAGGAGACAGCCGTAGCAGAGAGAGGGAAGAGCCACTCCCCTACAGTTAATGCACTTGTAGGGCACCCAAGGGAAAAAACACATTTGGAGAATCACCCAAGGCCCAGATGCAACACTGGGAATGGTGTCTCTGTGTCCCACTGGCTAGTGGAGAAGTTAGCTATGTTGTGTTAACAGAACTCACTGGAAAGCCACCCTCTCCAGGGGTGTGCCAGAAGAAGCCACCATGGGGAAGTGCTGGCTGGCCACTTAGAGAAAGGGAAGGAGGGAGGGGAAGAAGAAGAGCAGAAAGGACAGAGAGAGGGATGGAGACAGTCCTGGGATGAGGCACCCAGGCCCCGTTCCCCTCCGTGTCCCTCCGTGTCTCTCGGGCGCCCTCTGCTGGCGCGGTGCCGGTAGTGCAGGTGCGCGGTGGGCCGCTGAGGTGGATTTGCGGCTGAGAGGCACACGTGCTAACAGGAGCCTGGAGCACACGGTTGCAGAGGAGTCCAGGTCCTGCAGTGGTTTTTGCTTTGGGGTGGGCATTAAAAGCCTCTGGACACTTGTGAAAAAGGCCCCACCCCAGCCCCAAATTCTCACGCAGTGGCTGGGGCCCGAGGTCTGTGTTCTTAACAGGCACTTTGGAAAGTGTACTGTGGGTGATCCTTGGACAACACATGAGAATTTCTGGCTTGCAGTGGTTTGGTTCTTGGCTCTGTCATTTCCTTGGCTAAATTACTTAATCCCGGAGGAGCTCAGTCTGAGCGCACCCCTCATCAGATTCTTACAGGGATTAAATTCTGTCTTCAGCGGAAGGCACACCACCCTCCACAGATGCTGGCCGATAATACTCTTCTAAAGGCCAAGGCTGTGAAGTCCTGCGAGTCACGCGCGCCGTCCTGCGCCCTAGCGATAACCGGCCAAGACTGGATGCTGACGTCGTTTGGTCGAGATGCCAGTCCACTGGTCGGAGCTGCTGTCCCCTGCCTTCCTCTGATCCCAGTCGTGCCCTCCCACCCCACTGTGCTTTCTTGGTCTCCTCCGTAGTGCAGTTGGGCGAAAGACAGCTCTGTACACACCTCCTCCCTGCCCTCATTTGACAGTGTCTCCTCGACGCACTGCGCTTCAGCGGGCTCTGTCTCCGTGACTCCCTGAGCCGCTGACCTTCATCCCGACAGACACAGTGGATGGTTTCTGGCTTTATCTTACGTGGCTTCTCAGGAGCCGTCCACACAGAGGATTGCTCCCCCACACCATTTTTACTTAGATCTCTTCACTGGTTTCCTGTAGCCTATGAGACCTGCTGAGCCTGCCCCTGCTGGCTATTTTCTAACCACTCCGGGGCTCTTTTAGTTCTTCAACCACATGATGTTCCCTTCTGCCCCTGGGCCTTTGCACATGCTCTTCTCCCTCCCTACCCACTACTGTCTATTATATATAAAGGAGGTGGAAGGAGGGGTTGTGTGTTTGACTTCCTTAAGTTTTCTATGTTCAAATATATCTGAAAGGAAACATACCCAATTGCTAACCATGGTTACCTCTTGGGAGGGGAAAGGTTCAGAGGCTTATGGTCATGCGGGAGTTTTGACTTATCTGTATTATTTGCATTTTGACAGCAAGACTGTGCTCATGTGGTGTGGCTTTTTTCTAGGAGGATGGGGGTAGTGCCTAGCGTGGCATCTCGTACACAGCAGGGGGCCCAGGATGGGAGACTTTGCTGTTATTTGAATAGTTTATACCACTTCCTGACAGACTGTAGAAATGAGAAGGGTGAGGAGTCTGGAAATGTTTTTGAGAAATGATCAATGAGAAAACAGGAAAAAAAATACCTGCCCAGAGCCCAGTGTACAGTACACACACTAAGTACCAAAGTGAGCTTGGGTGATGCCAATTCTGGCTCTTTTTCTGAAAGCTGGTGACTAAGCTACAATAAAGATGATGATTTTCTTTGGGAAAATAGGGGAATTGCCCTTTTAGAAACATTTTATCATGAGACCTTTCAAACATATAAAAGTAGAGAAAATGGTCAACGGAGCTCCCATGTACCTACCACCTACCCTTTACCCCTGGCAGCATTTTGCCATTCTTCGTGAATCCCCTGCCCTTCCCCAACTTTGTCTCATGAAGAATTTAAAGGGGGAGGCATCGAAGAGTCCATTAAATATGACGGCAGTAGGTCTGATGCAGAATTGGAAGACACCAAAGCAGGATTATTGCAACGGTTATTAAAAATGCAGAAACTTTTTTGTATCAGTTTAAACATTTCTCATCAGATGCTCACCTACTATGTGCCAGAGATGACGGAACCACGGGCCCCTCCCCTCACGTTCCGGTTGCGGGGGAGGACGTGCAGATGGGGAGCTGTAGTCCAGGGTGCCGAGGAGGATGGCAGAAGACCAGGAGAGCGGTCAACATTCCCAGCTGGAGAAGGTGGCAGGTAGACGAGGCTTCGTGAAGCCGGATTCAGAAGGAAGAGGCAGGATTTCATTGGGTGCGCCAGTCTGGACTGCCCCAGGACATTTGATCAGATGTTTAGTTACAGATAGTGGGGCAAGATGACATTTTGGTCAAAAATAATTTCTTCGGTGCTTTTGTTCAAGTGTTGGCAATTGTAATGAACCAGGAGGTAGATTTACAATCTTTTATGTATCTTTAGGCATTTTTGTCTGTCTTTCTGAATTCTATTGGCTTTGCACGTTTGTTTCTAATTTATTTTCATCCAGTTATTTCTGCTCTGTAAATTGACTAGAAACTAACAACAGCCAACTTTTCACTATGACAAAAGGCACAAGGCACACTAGGGCATAAGATTACCCTCCTCAGGGAGTGCCTTCATCCCGAATGTAATGTGTATTTGTAAATGGAGAGTAACTGGGCGAGATTTGTTTGCATTTGTGTTGCCAAGACGGTTTGCTTCAAGGAACAACTATCTGACCAGGTCAAATGCTACTTCTAGGCAGAGAGGAGTGGAGCCTCGGCACTTCTGGGGAACAGCGGATGGTATATTTGGGGCACATTGGGGGAATAGGGGAGAGGGCCATGTTGGAAAGGAAGGGAGGGCTCAGAGTCACTCCCAAGGACTTGGCCCTGGTTCTGTAATCATGCGAACCACAGGAAGTGCTCCAGAACTAACAGAAGACAGATGAGCAATTCAATCAGGCCCCCTGCCTTCTCCAGACCAGCTGGTGAAGGCTGTCCCCGCCCCAGGCCTTGTTCAGGTCACCACTAGAAGGCAAGTTCCTGTGATCATGCTCTTCTGAGTTGTCAGATGTCTTTATCTGCTTTAAAAAAGTTTTCCTCTCTCTCTCTTTTTTTAATCAGGTGGTAAACATTCTGTTCTGAATTTAAAGGTAAGATGTGCTTTTTAAAAACCAATTTTCTCAATAAGTAGAACTTCCGCCATAATTTAAAAAAAATTTTGTGATTTTTGAGAGGGGGGGACACCTTCCCTTAAGAGTCCTTTCCCATTAAAATTTTTAAAAAATACTTTTGAGGGGCACCTGGGTGGCTCAGTTAAGTATCTGACTGTTGATTTTGGCTCAGGTCATGATCTCAGGGTCGTGAGATCGAGCCCTGCATTGGGCTCCACGCTAAGCACGGAGTCTGCTTAAAATTCTCTCCCTCTCCCTCTGCTCCTACCCGCCCCCGCCGCCGCCAACCGCATGTGTGTGCGTGTGCGCCCGCATGCTCTCTCTAAAAAAGAAATAGTAAAATAAAATACTTTTGGAACATGAAGAATTTTCCATGATTTGAATTCCAGATTTTCCATAGTTTAAAAATGAATGTAGCACATCGAGTGGTTAGAAATCTGGAAGAATTTCCAGATTTTCCATAGTTTAAAAATGAATGTAGCACATCGAGTGGTTAGAAATCACATATATAGTTTGCAGAATGAATAGACTGTAACAAATTTGCAGATGTGGAAATAGTTTTTTCCCTTTTTTGGCAAACACGGAAATAGTTTTAACTTAAGTTCTAATCCTGCGATGTCATAGGAATTTAAAAATTTGAAAGATTTCTCAGCAGAAATCATTTATAACCTTATCTACTTTTTCAGCAGAAATTAGAAACTTAGTATCAGACCGATAGGTAATGGAAAAATGAATGCTGTCAAATGGAAAAATGAACAGAAGTTCAAAGCCTTCCCTTTTCTCTAACCTTTGGGTTGAGAAGGAAGATCATATTCTTTTCTCAACACTTAGAAATGGGCTTCTCTATGGCGTATGGGGTCTTTTTGCCTATCCCAAGGAAGAAAAGCCCAGTTAGAGTTTGCTTTGTGCGTCTCTGCTCTGGACCTGCAGTCCTGTCTCTGCTTTTGAACATGAACTGACAGCCTGTCCCTCGTGAGACCTACGTGTGAAAACAGTGGCTGAACTCACAGGCAAAGAGTCAGGAAGAAAGCCTGAACAGGACTTCTTTTATGCCTCGGAGAAGCCACCAGAAGGGCAAGACAACGTTTAAGTTTCAGTTAAAAGAAACAATGGATATTAGAGTTTCTAAAGCTAAAGCAGACTAGGAAGTGTAAGAGTCAAAGTGAAGAGAGAGAAGCGTATTTAAATATTTGATATACAACGGCCCAGCTGCTCATGCCAGTCTCCTTTTAGAAGCTGCTAAGACGCTTAATTCATTGCTCATGTTTTTTCTTCCCTAGGATGAAAAACCACCGTTATGTGAAAAGCCTCCACCCGCCCCAGGTATTTGGCTTTTGAATTTAATTGTGATGAAAAGCTTATAATTTTGGAGAATGCCCAGAATCCTCTGGTCTAATATAAAGGTCACTTTTTCCCCCTGTAAAGACTGTTGCTTCTGTCCCATGACTGAAACTGGGAAGAGGGGGCACCCGTGGAATTTCTACCTTTGCTCTAAAAGAGAAGGTCTGAACATTCACACAGTCACTGGTGGACGGATGTCCTCATGGGATGTGCTCAGACACCGGGAGGCCAGTGTCTGCAAGTGGGGGCCAGGCCTATGCCGGGAAGCACTCCCACCTTTTCTAGCTGACCCCTCCTGGCATATTTTAGGCCGTTGCTCCCATCTTCAATCTCAAATGCTTTCTTTCTGGAATGCCTCCAAGTTCCCCTCTTGTATTCAGTGGAGCTGCGGAGGTCCTCATTTCTTAGACTACCCTTTCATGTCCTAGGGATTGGATATGATGTATCAGGGGCCGGGGACGCTATCTGGAGCCCCCGGTCCTTCCGCTAGCCCTTGCCTGCCCCTCGGGTTGTGGGCCAATCCACTGTCCGGGGCCACCAGCCCTCCCACCCTGGTCTGCCCCCAGGAGCTCTGCTTCCGCCTTCACCTTCATTCCGAGGCTTGCCCTGGCCGGGGAGCCCACTGTGGTCCTTACCTCCCTTGACCTCTGTGAGCGTATCTCCCCATGGAACATCGTTCTCTGTTCTCCTCCAATCTCTCTTCCTAAAACTCCTTCTTAAAATCCTTTGTGACCTATGGTTTCTCCTCTCCCTGATGCCCACAGCTGCTCCGAGTCTCCAGCAGAGGCTGCCTTCAGAGCCCGGCCCTGTCCTAAGCTGAGCTCGCCTTCCCTGCGGCATTTGTGTTCCTTGTTGGGCTAAGTGTCTTCCAAACCACAGGTGTCTGTAGGCCTGCTTGATTTGCCCCTCCCTCGCTGCCCACACCCAGTCACCTGGGGGCCCTGTCAGGGTTTAGCCTCTGTGTCCTCTTCCTCTGTCCCTTCCTCTCTGCTCCCGCTCTGGGGGCCTCCACCCGGCCTCCCTGCCTCTGAGCTGGGCTTCATTCTCATTCACTTTCTTTACTGTTGGCCTCAGGGGCTCATCTGAGAGTAGAGCCTCTTCCTTTTCACACCTCTGCTTAAAAGCCTTTTCTGGCTCCTGGTGGCCTGCAGGACAGAGCCTCCGCTTTCCGTGTCTTGACGTGCAAGGGCCTCCCTGGGCTCTGGCCTCTCCCTCCACCACCTCTTGCTACTGTAGCCTCAGCCGACCAGCCGCTTTTTCCCGTGCAGGCCGTTCTCTTTGCAGGGACTGAAGGACCCAGCATGACGCCTGACATGAAGAGGTGACACGTGTGGGGGGGTTGGTTGGTTGTTTTTTAAATAAAGTGTCTTATGATTTTGATGTAAAATTGTAAAAATCAATATTTAAAACTTTTTTTCTCTGTACCTTCCAGATATAACTGGTAGAACACGGCAAAGATTTATAGAAATAACCAGAGAAGAGTTCAAGAAATTAAAAGAAGAAAATTTGCTTCTAAGCAATGCAAATCAAACCCTTACACTTGAACTTAACCTAATAAGACAAGCAATGAAAGATCTACAATTAAAACTGAAAAGAACAGAAAAAGAAAATCGAAAGTTGAAAGAGGCTGAGAAAGCATCTCCTCAAGAAGGTGGGGACAGCTGCCCAGTTCTTTTATTAAAGGAACAAGCAAGAATTCACTACTTTTCTTATTTATTTGAAAGCTAGTATTTTATGTTGTAATATTTGCTTATGTTAATGTTGATATTGTATTATAATATTTAAGGTTCTTTCATTAATATCCTTGCTAAAATTTGATTTTATCTGCTATAGCATTATTATTATGCTGAAGAAATTCCAGTACTTCTTTTGGTTTTTTATGCTTAGCATAGTATCTTACGTACATTTCATATCAGTTTCTTTTTTTTTTTTTTTTTTTTTTTAAAGATTTTATTTATTTATTCGACAGAGATAGAGACAGCCAGAGAGAGAGGGAACACAAGCAGGGGGAGTGGGAGAGGAAGAAGCAGGCTCATAGCAGAGGAGCCTGATGTGGGGCTCGATCCCATAACGCCGGGATCACGCCCTGAGCCAAAGGCAGACGCTTAACCGCTGTGCCACCCAGGCGCCCCTCATATCAGTTTCTTATCCCCATGAACAGCATATAAAAGTGCCTCTTCGTGAGATCGAGCCCCACTCGGGCTCTTGCTCTGCGTGGAGTCTGCTTGAGATTCTCTCTCTCCCTCTGCCCCATCCCCACACCCCCGCTCCCGCATATGCACACGCTCTCTCTCTAAAATAAATAAATAAATCTTTTTAAAAAGTTCCTCTTTCTCCACATATTTAGCAGTGATGAGGATTACATTTTCCTTATTAATTTGACAGGCAAAAAGGTCAGGGAGGAAATCCTATTTTAATTTTATTTGTATTTATTTTACTATTGGTGAGCTTGAGCATTTTTTTTTCATACCTTTGCAGGTCATTTTCTTTCTCTTTCATAAGTTTTCCCATTTTAAATTGAGATACTGGGACACCTGAGTGGCTCAGTCTGTTAAACATCTGCCTTCGGCTAAGGTCATGATCCCAGGGTCCTGGATATGAGTCCCACATCAGGGTCCTTGCTCAGCGGGAAGCCTGCTTCTCCCTCTGCCTGCTGCCCTCCCTGCTTATGCTCTCTCTCTCTTTCTCTCTGTCACTCTGACAAATCTTTTTTAAAAAAATTTTTTTAAAGAAAAGGAATCCTTTAAAAAAAAAAAGATACCTTGATTTTTTTTTTCTTATTGATTTGTAGGAGCTCTTTATATGTTAGGGATGTTGGCCCTTTTCATGTATATAATGGTTTCTCAGTTTGTTGATGATTCAGCTAAATATAGGATATTTTTCTTTTATGACTTAGGCTCTTGGTCAAGTCCTTTTTAACACTAAGGTTATATAAATATTCACTAATGTTTTCTCTGTACATTGATCTGTTTATATTAGTCTTATATTATGACCTTAAGAAAAGCATTGTAGTTTTCTTCATACAGACTCTGTGTATTTCGTGTCTTAGGCACATTTATTTCTACAACTTTATATTATTTGTGCTATTACTTTTTTGAATCTGTTTTCTGTGATGTTTTCTAATAGGACATTACTATTCTATGGGAAAGTTCTTAGATCTAATACATTTTCCATTTATTCTATATGACTTTCCAGGCATTTACTGTATATCATCTGAAATAATGACTTTTTCTTTCCAACATAAAATATTCATTTTACTTTAATTGTATGTGTACAAACTTCCAAAACACTGTTGACTATTGAGCGTTAAAAAAACTTAGTCACTTTTATTCATTAATATTTATACATCTGTCCTCTATTGGCTCTATGGGCCCAAAAGGGAAAAAAGATCAGATGATTGGCAATTTACATAAAATCTTGATCAATTTGGTGTAAGTTCTTCTAACATTAAATTTATTTTTTTTTTCAGTAGTTGATGCGCCTGAACTACTTTATCTAAGAAAACAAGCTCAAGAACTGGTGGATGAAAATGATGGGTTAAAAATGACTGTCCATCGTTTGAATGTAGAATTGAGTAGATATCAGACAAAATTCAGGCATTTGTCCACAGAAGAGGTAATGCTTTTAATTTTAAAATATCAGTTTTCTGATTTTTTTAGGCTTTACTGTTGAATTGACTTCTAATCTTGAAGCGTTCATATTTGCTATTATTTGGTATAAAAAAAAAAAAACACAGTCTTTCTGGGGACTTTCTATGTCCTCCTTTTGTCCCTTCCTTCCCTTTCCCCTTTATCGAAATGAAAGCAATAAAAACTCCTTGTAAAAGAAAAAGAAAAAAAAAGAAAGGAAACCAACCAAATAACCACAACAAAAAAAGACTGGGTACAACGAAGTATATAAAGTTAAGGAGTAAAAGTTCCATGTCAGCAGCTCCATTCTTAGTCCTGTTCCTCAAGGGTATAGCTGTTGATTGTTGGTGTACCAACTTTGGAAAGAAAACAGACTAATTTTCACAGCCGCCCTTCCCCCCCCCCCCCCCCCCCCCCCCGTCACCTAGCTATCATAGCCAATGGGACTTGAGTTCACGATTTCCACAGTATTAGCAAACAAAGAAGCAGTTTTGAGACAGGCATGGGAGCACCCCTCTGTGGCTCCACACTGGGTTCAGCGCAGGGGGAGCAAGCAAAAACACCCGTTTCTTACTTTTTCCCTGGAAGGGGTTTGACTGCATACTTTCCAGCTGCTGCCTGAGGTCTGGTGTCCAATCAGCCTGCATGTAGGTGCTGAAGACAGTCTCCCTTTTTGGGAAATTAACAAGTCTCGGTACACCCTCAACTACCGGGAGCCACTAAGAACGAAGACAGTGGCTTAGACAATCACAGGTGTTTGAGAGGCAACCAGGCTGGACTGATTGATGAGTCTCACCTCTTACGTGAGACCAGTCTGTCAAAACTGGGAGAGGAAGGCTGTTTTCCTAATGCACCAACAGAGTCAGGGAAAATGCAGGAAAAAGGGAGTGTGTTCCAAACAAAAAGATGAGAAACTGATTTTAATGAAGGACAGATAAGTGATTTACTTGATAGAGAGTTCAGAATAACAGTCATGAAGATGCTTACTGAGGTCAAGAGGACATGAACCAAGTGAGAATTTCAACAGATAGAAACATTAAAAAGTACCAAACAGAAATCATAGAGCTGAAGACTACAGTACCTGAACTGAAAAATTCAAGAGTTCAACAACAAACTAGAGCAAGTGGAAGAAAGAATCCATGAATTGAAGACAGAGCAGTGGAATTCATCTGCCCAGAGAAGCAGAAAGAAACTGAAAAAGAATAATGGGCCACTATCAAGTGGGTTACAGGGGTCCCAGAAGGAGGAGATTGAGAAAGGGCAGAAAGTTTAAGAAGTAAGGGCTACACTACTGGGTATTTACCCCAAAGATACAGACGTAGTGAAGAGAAGGGCCATATGCACCCCAATGTTCATAGCAGCAATGTCCACAATAGCTAAATCGTGGAAGGAGCTGAGATGCCCTTCAACAGATGACTGAATTAAGAAGTTGTGGTCCATATATACAATGGAATATTACTCAGCTATCAGAAAGAACGATTTCTCAACATTTGCTGCAACATGGACGGCACTGGAGGAGATAATGCTAAGTGAAATAAGTCAAGCAGAGAAAGACAACTATCATATGGTTTCTCTCATCTATGGAACATAAGAACTAGGAAGATCGGTAGGAGAAGAAAGAGATAAAGAAAGGGGGGTAATCAGAAAGGGGAATGAAGCATGAGAGACTATGGACTCTGAGAAACAAATTGAGGGCTTTAGAGGGGAGGGGGGTGTTGGAATGGGATAGACTGGTGATGGGTAGTAAGGAGGGCACGTATCGCATGGTGCACTGGGTGTTATACGCAAGTAATGAATCATCGAACTTTACATAAAAAACCAGGGATGTACTGTATGGTGACTAACATAATATAATAAAATATTATTATAATAAAAAAATAAAATAAAAATATTATAATAAAAAAAAAACGACACCAAAAGCGATGGCTAGGAAAGCAAAAATAAACCAGTGGGGCTACATCAAACCTCTCAGCAAAGGTAACCATCATCAAAATGAAAAGGCAGCCTAACGAAGGGGAGAGAATATTTGCAAACCACATGTCCAGTAATGGATTCATATCCAAAAAATACAAGGAACTCCTACAATTCAATAGCACAAAAATAAATAACTCAATTTAAAAATGGGCAGCAGACCTAAATAGCCATTTTTCCAGAGAAGACATACAGATAACCAACAGGCGCTCAACATCACCAATCAGGGAAATGCAAATTAAAATCATAATTAGCTGGCACCTCATACCCATTAGCATGTCTGTTATTAAAAAGAGAAGAAATAACAAGTGTTGGTGAGGGTGTGGAGAAAAGGACCCCTCGCGCACTATCAGTGGGAATGCCAGCTGGTGCAGCCCCAGTCTGGGGACAGTATGGAGGTTCCTCAAGAAATGAGAAACAGAACTACCATATATTGAGCAATTCCACTTCTGGGTAGATGTCCAGAGGAAACAAGATTACTATCTTGAAGAGATGTCTGTACTTGTATGTTCATTGAAGCATTATTTACAGTAGCCAAGGTATGGAAACACCCACGTGTCTGCCAGTGATGAATGGATAAAGAAAATGTGATGTATATACAAAAATGTGATTGATGTGGATGTAATGTGTATATACATACACGGGAATATTACTCAGCCTTAGAAGGTAGTACAGTCATTTGCAATGATATAGATGAACTTGGAGGGAATCTGCTAAGTGAAATAAGACCGACAAATACGGCATAGTATCACTTATATGTGGAATCTTAAAAAAAATAGTCAAACTTAGAGAAGCAGTAGGGTGGTGGCTGCCATGGGCTGGGGGGTGGAGGGAAATAGGGAGAGGCTGGGGTACGCACTTTGAGTTATGAGTAAGATCTGAGGATCAATGTAAAACATGATGATTGTTGGGGCACCTGGGTGGTGCAGTGGGGCGCCTGGGTGGCACAGTTGTTAAGCGTCTGCCTCCGACTCAGGGCGTGATCCCGGTGTTCTGGCTTCACATCAGGCTTCTCCGCTAGGAGCCTGCTTCTTCCTCTCCCACTCCCCCTGCTTGTGTTCCCTCTCTCGCTGGCTGTCTCTCTCTGTCAAATAAATAAATAAAATTTAAAAAAAAAAACATGATTGTTGATCGTGCTGTATTGTATAATTGAAATTTGCTAAGAGAGTAGAACTTAAATGTTGTTGTTGTTTTAAAAGGTAAATATGTGAGGTGATGCGTGTGCACTTAGGTTGGGGGTGGGAATGCTTTCACAGTGTAAGCAGACTAGTTTTTACTTTAGGAAAGGTATTGAAAATTCAGTTCAATAAACTCCCCGAGCATGGGGCGCCTGGGTGGCACAGTGGTTAAGCATCTGCCTTCGGCTCAGGGCGTGATCCCGGCGTTGTGGGATCGAGCCCCACATCAGGCTCCTCCGCTATGAGCCTGCTTCTTCCTCTCCCACTCCCCCTGCTTGTGTTCCCTCTCTCGCTGGCTGTCTCTATCCTGTCAAATAAATAAATAAAATCTTTAAAAAAAAACAAAAAAAAAAAACTCCCTGAGCAAACCACTGCGAGGAATAACAAGAGGCCAGAAGGTCAGGTCCTTGTCCTTAGAGAATGGTGCATGTGAGGGGTGGAGGGGGGGAGGGGGTTTGGAGACGCGACTCTTGACATGTCAGGATACACAGCTGACTGGCCCCTGCTGGGATCGAGGTGGGAAGCCAGGGGTACACCTGTTCTCACGTGGCTCCTGGGAATTCAGGGCAGCTTCGCGAGCTTCTGATTTTAAAGTAGGACTTAAGTTTAAATTTTCAAATAACAGCATTGAGATGGAATTCACCTATTCACTTCACCCACTTGGAGTGCACAGTTCAGTGATTTTTACTGTCCTCACAGAATCCGGCCACCCTCACTGCAGTCAGTCGTAGAACAAGTTCATCGCAACAAGAAATTTCCTGCCTGTTAGCGGTCCCGTCCCTCCCCATTTCCCCGCACCGTCGGCACTGGCTCCTGCAACCACTAAGCTACTTTCTGTCTCAATGGATTTGCCTGTTCTGAACATTTCACGTCCACAAGATCATACAGCATGTGGTCTTTTGCGACTGACTTCTTTCATACAGCCTAATGTTTTTTTAACCACAGCAAAAAAAAAGTTCTAAAACAAGCTTCCTAGGCCAGGGCCTTCTGCAGGGCTGTGGGTGGACCAGTTCTCTTTAAAAAGGATACAGACAGGCAGGCCCAGTGACAGGCCACTGCTCTCCCACACCCTTCTGCCTCCTACTCTGTGACCGCCTCCCCTGATCACTCCAGTCAGATATGATCTCTCTCTCTCTTAAGTCATCGCAGACTTTTGTTTGTTGTGCTCTTAAGGCAGCTAGAACATTCTACCCTGTACTATATTTTTTGTGTAGTGTATTATGTTCATTTGTGTGAGAAGACTTTGATCTGTTGTTAGACCATAAAATCCTGGAAAACCATTGTGTTGTCATGTCCATAATGACTTAGAGAGTTCTTTCTGCTGAATGAATGAGTGATGAGATGGATTTAAGGTGAATGTGTCAGAAAGTTGTTCTTGAAGAAAGAATTATTCCATCAGGGCTGTTGCTTCTAGGCCTGATGGAGTAACTGCTACCAGGTTTGCCGTCTTCCTGTAAACAAGTCAAAACTAGACGGAACACAGACTACTACTATTTACAGAGAGCAGGCAGCACAGTGACCTCGGGCAAGAGAAAGATAAATAGGTGAGCCTTACGTTTGCCTCTGCTTTCGGCCTGTAGACAGTCTGGTGTCGCAGGGCAGGAGCCCCGAGGGACCGGGCCTTAGTAGCTGGCTAACCTAGCCTCTCCGTAAACGTCACTACAGACCCACCCTCACCAGGTAAAAAGCAAGCCTCAAATGCATCAGGTCGATCCATGAATAACATAAGAGCCTACAAAGGAGAAGAAGAAAAAAAACCCCTCACTCTTTAAAAGAAGGCAACAAAATCCAGACCCTCTACATGTAACATTCCAAGAGTTCAGCATTCAGGAAACAATAACTAGCTATGTTCCAGATTTAAAAAGACTGAAAAGACTTGACAACACTAAATGCAACATAGAGTACTGGATGGGATCTTTGACCAGAAAAGGACATTAGTGGGAAAATAGGCAAAATGTGAACATAGTCTAGATTATAGTATTGCAGCGGTGTTGGTTTCCTGGTTTTTATGATGTTACTTTGGTTGAGTAAATGAATATTTGTTTTTAGGAAATACATGCTGAAGTATTTCAAGGAAGAGGGGCAGTGTATCTTCAAATTAGTCTCAACATTTCAGAAAAAAATTGGTGTCATGTATATCCATATCTATATATCTATAGATATATAGATATATAGATATGGATATACATGCATAGATTGCCGATGCCCGATCTGGAATAGGAATATCTTAGGCCTATTTGCAACGACATGGATGGAGCTAGAGGGTATAATGATAAACAAAATAAGTCAGGCAGAGAAAGACAAATACCATATGATTTCACTCATGTGGAATTTCAGAAACAAAACAAACAAGCAAAGGGAAAAAAGAGACAAACCAAAAACCAGACTTTTAACTATAGAGAACAATCTGGTGGTTCCCAGAGGGGTGGGGGGATGGGTGAAACAGGTGAAGGGGATTAAGAGCACACGTATGATGATGAGCTCTGAGTCATGTACAGAATTGTTGAATCACACTATCTTGTCCACCTGAAACTAATATAATACTGTATGTTAACTACACTGGAATTAAAATTAAAAACTTAATAAAAAAAAGAATAAGGCCTGAACTTTCAGAGGAAGCATTGTTTAATTTGCCTTCACTATGTGTTTTTTTCTTAGACTTTAAATACTGACGGCCTCCCATCAAAGGGCCCGACACCACCCTGGTTGGTAAGTAAAAGTTACTTAATTTCAGGCCCATATTCTCTGGGCTCTAATTGAATAGCTATTAAAAACCATTCCAAATGAAGTACATTTTCTTAGCTTTTAAAAAATGTACTGGTTGTGTTCAGATGTAAGACCTAAGTTAACCTTCTTTATTCCGTTATGCTCAGTTGGATATAAAGTACCTGTCACCCCTGTTACTGGCCTATGAAGACCGAATGAAGGAGAAGGATGAGCTCAACGCCACCCTTCAGGTAGGCTGGCAGACGTCTCAGGACAAGGTTTATAAAAAATAAGACTGTTTCAAACCTTAAAGAAACATTTTAAAGATAGGGATGCCCAACATCTACTCTGTACTCAAATGTTGGAGGAAGGGAGAAACGGAGGGAGGGAGGGAGGAGGGAAGGAAGGAAGGAAAGAAAAGAAAAGAAAGAAAGGAGCGTAGTGGTACAGGTGGGTGGGAGAGAAGAAAGGAGAAAAAGAAAGAAGGAAGGAGGCAGGGAGGGAGGGACCAGTGGAGCCGGAGGGTGCATTGGGATAGATGGGAGAGGTGTGGACGGATGGGCTGGTGCTCCACCGGAAGCCCAGATGTCCCAGGCAGGCAGCCCCATGTGGGCTGGGCTCTTGGGGTCCAGACAGGACCAGCTCCCTTCCTGGTGCTCTGCAGCTGCAAACTCTGCTGTGGAAGGGACACTCAGGAGGACACGGGGAGGCAGCAAGCTGGCGATGTTTTAGGCAGACTTAAATGCTTCCTCATTCTCTGAAGAGCTGACCCCAGGGAAGTCCGGTTGTGTTGGTAGTGGTGAGGGCGCCAGGTTTTTGACAATTCTGCCTTGTTCCCCTCTGTTTCTTGGGAATGGCCTCTGGCAGCAGAGCTCACTCTCATTACACAGGTGAACAGTGCTAGTGGGTGTGATAGGTATGTCCCATCCTTTCCGTGCTGCTCCTGTGAGTGGCCAGAGATCTCTGGAATTGGAAGGATCCAAAGAGAACAGTTTGGGTCTCCTGGGCTCTCTGGCTGGAAGGGTCTGTTAAGTCCCGCAGCCTGCTGTTGTTACACTATCCCACCTACATGGTCCACGTGATGAGGTTTTGAAGCTTTTCTTCTAGAGTTTCTGTTGGACACTTAACTTGGTAAGAGAGTGAATTAATCTTATACTAGTTGATTAATTATCAAGCCAAATAATTAACAAATTAATTTGGTGCTCCTTCGAAAACGGGGGTCAGGAAACATTTTTTGCAAATGGCCATTTAGTAAATATTTTAGGCTTTGCAGGCCCTGCGGCCCCTGTTTGCAACTCCTCGGCTCTGTGGTGGTGGCAAGAAAGCCGCTATAGACAAAGAGCAAATGAATGGGCGTGGCTGTGTTCCAATAAAACTTTATTTACAAAACAAGCAGCTGGCCTGCTGGCTTTGGTTTGCCTGAGCCCCGTTCTGTAAAAGAGCTGTCAGCCACTGGGGAGTGTGTCTGCTCCGAAAGGTAAAAGAGAAGCTCCTTGGCATTGTTAAGCTAAACAGGTATAAGCATACATGTCTAGTAGCTGGGAGAAGAATATTTAGAATCATCCGAGAATAAACACTGGCGGCTAAGGTTCTCGCTGAAGGCCAGCACAAGACAGGGAAGCCCGCTGAGGGCTGGCTGAGGAAAGCAGGAGGGCGGAGGCCCAGCAGGAGTGCCACCAACAGTGTGTAGGAGGCGAAAGCAGACCCGGCGGCAGTCCTCAGTCCTGCTGACGCCGGAGGAGCTGTCCTGACTGGTGGCTTCATGGGGGAGAGGCTTTCTCGTGATCACAACGGGGCAAAATCAGGAGACTCCCAGCCTTACCCACACTGACTCCTTCTACTCCACGGGGGCTTTACTTAGGATGAAAAGTTCTTACATTTCTCTAAAAAGCTCCAATTCATCCTCCAAAGTGTCTAAACAAAGGACAGATTGCAGTGTTCATAGGCATCTCTGCTTTTCTTTTTGACCCGCCCTTGTCTTTTCTTGCTTACCGAAGTATTTGGCACTTACAGAAAAATGCTTATCAAGGCAGGAATGGAGCATTTCAGACCTGAGGCTCTCTGTCCCTTGTACTCAGCATCGTGGTCTCCTGGTTGCTTAGCAGCCCGGGAGCTCCTTGCGGCCAGGCACCCGGAGCTGGTACCTGCCATTCCCGGGAGACTTTGCTGGAAGGCTACTGACCTTTGTCTTGAGGCGCGCGGCGGCGCTAGGACTAAGAGACGGCGCCTGGGGCGTGTGCGCGTTACAGTTCACCTCCGGTTCATTTCAGGAGGAAATGAGGACGTTCAGGGTGCGAGTCCAGGAAGTGGTGAAAGAAAATGAAGAACTGCACCGAGAGTTAACGAAGAGTAGTCCTGCTACCAGTGAGGAATGGCAAGTGATGCTGGGGTTCTGGTATTTTGCTAACTCAAAAGAAAACACGATAATAGGAATAAACTTTATGAAATCGTCAAATCCATTTTCTTTTTTTACCTAAAATATTTTCAGGGAACGTTTCTAAGAAATCAGTAAGATACAATGACAGTGTAGTAAAGAAATTAATAAGGTACAATGACAACGTAGTAAACTATTCTAAAATTCTAAGTAGGTTTTTGAACCCGAAATCCATCTACGCTCCCCATTTTTATTTTCCGAGGTTGTAATTCTCTAGGGCAGTCTTCTCATCCCAAACTTGTTGAGCCACATCCTTTTTGCCCCCCTGGGACTGTTCCCAGGGCTTTAGAACAGGAAGCTCAGGATGGGGCTCTGTACAGCTAGCTCCCGTCTGCCCTGACAGCTGAGCGTGGCCTCACTGCGTCCCGCCGCTGCCGCCTCGCCCCAGAGCGCCCCTTCTGCACTCTTACTCACCCATCAGGCCCTGCTCACATGGCCCTGATTGAATTGTCCTGGTCAGTAGCACTCCCTGAAGGCAGAGTTCATTGCTCTCTTGTCTCCGCTTCTGACACAGCCCTAGACCCACGCCCTGCCCTCATACCTGCCATGCTCTGCCTCCCTGGGTGTCTCCCCGTCTGTCTCCCCTGTACTCCTTGATGAGCTCCTCAAGGGCAAGGCCAGGTCCTGCTCATCAGCACAGTGGCAACAGATGGCTAGTCAATGAATAGGAGAAACTAAACGTCTTAGAAAGTCAAAAGGCAGGGCGCCTGGGTGGCTCATCGTTAAGCGCCTGCCTTCGGCTCAGGGCGTGATCCCAGGGTCCTGGGATTGAGCCCGGTGTCGGTGTCGGGCTCCCTGCTCTGCTGGGAGCCTGCTTCTTTCTCTCCCACTCCCCCTGCTTGTGTTCCCTCTCTCGCTGGCTGTCTCTCTCTGTCAAATAAATAAATAAAATCTTTAAACTACAAAAAAATAAAAGTCGAAAGGCAATATCCAAGCACAAACTATTCAGATCAATCTTCTAATCCTTGGGTAGCTATGTTATATTTAGAAACTTTTAACATGTCTTAACATCACTGGACAAAATTAAAATGTTTTCCATGTGTGATGTCCAGGAATTTGGAAGAGGAGCCAACAGCATTCCTACCATTAGGTGGGTTCTCCCTGCTGTGACGGTCACTGATGTGACAGTAGCTGTGTAGCTACTGGATTTTAGTGCACTGTGGCTTCCCCTGTTGACCTTGGGTTTTCTTCTGACTCCTAGCGAGCTTCCCCACAAGCCCTGGAAAGCAGGTTGGTTAGAATGCTTCCAAGAGCCCTCCAGAAAACTGAGATCTCAGATCCTTCCTCTAACCTTGTATATAAATGCCAGTTAAACCGTTTACTTCTCTGTAAAATCGAAATAAAGAAAGAAAAGAAAAGAAAGACATTACTTTCAAATCCACCAGTGCACAGTGTCCCCTATCCTGTTTCTTTGGGTTTGCACTTGGCACCCTGCTCTAGTGTGGTGCCCAGGCTGGGGATGGGAGCCACTAGGTCTGTGGTGCCTCTTGAGCACCTGCCGCAGCCATCTTCCCCCTTACTCCGAACTCACTGCACAGGTATGGGTGCCCAGATACTCGGGCACACCAGCTTTACACTTGAGTCAAAGCTGTCCCCTCAGTTTCACGTAATTTCTCCTTGAACTTCTGGGCAGCAACTAGACTCTGTATTTCTTTTCCTGACTTCCTCTGATCAACTGGGATACCTCATGCTTAAAGGGCCTCAGTGTCTCTACCCATAAAATGGGAGGGAGTATTAAACTGAATGTGAGGCTTTTTTTTTTTTTTTTTTTTAAGAAATAGAATCCCTTTCATTTAAAAAAGAGAAAAGGTGGAAGGAATGGTGGGAGGGGAAGGAGAAAAGAGGGGAGGAAGGAAGAAAGGAGGAAGGGAGGGAGGAAGAAAGCAAGTCCTAAGAAAGTCCAAAGTGCGGGGGCGCCTGGGTGGCTCATTTGGTTAAGCGTCTGCCTTTGGCTCAGGTCACGATCTCAGAGTCCTGGGATCCAGCCCAGGCATCAGGCTCCCAGCTCAGTGGAGAACCTGCTTCTTTCCCTCTCCCTCTGCCCCTCCCCCCTGCTGGGGTGTGCTCTTTCTCTCTCTCAAATAAATAAATAAAATCTTACAAAAAAAAAAAAAAAGTCCAAAGTGTAAAAAGGAGGAGTGGAGCTAGTCTGTCTGAGGCGGGAATGAGGAGGCCGGGGCAGGCCAGCCCGGGTGGGCTCCCGCCCCTGACAGCAGGGTAGCTCCCTCCCCATCCTCCGCATGGGTGTCTGCAGCCCAGCCGGGGCCCAGGAGCCAGTGCGCTGTTGGAGTCAGGTTGTTGCTGTAGCTCAACTCCTTTCATCGTTTTTCTCTCCTTCCTCCACCTCACTTTTTGAGTTCAAAGTGAAAAATTGTGATAATTTACTGGTTTACCATTTGCTTTGAATGGTTAGCATTTAACCAGATTTCTAAAGGCGCCTTTAGCTCATGCTAATTGGAATTTTTGATCATGAAGTTTGGGCTGGGCCAGGATTGACTTCGCACCCCCTTGAGGAAAGGGCAGTTTTAGTGCTTAGTATGGCTTAAGAAATCAGCCAGAGGCTTTTCACAAAGTCATTGTTTTGGGGGAGTTCTTCTCAATTAAAACAGGAACTTTCTGGGATGCCTGGGTGGCTCAGTCATTAAGCGTCTGCTTTCGGCTCAGGGTGTGATCCCGGCCTTCTGGGATCGAGCCCCGCATCAGGCTCTCTGCTCCACTGGGAGCCTGCTTCTTCCTCTCCCACTCCCCCTGCTTGTGTTCCCTCTCTCGCTGGCTGTCTCTTTCTCTGTCAAATAAATAAATAAAATCTTTAAAAAAAAATAAAAAACAGGAACTTTCTAAATTCTTCTAATTTCCTACTGGCTTCAGAATAATCCAGTGGGTGTCAGGATTGGAGCTTTATTTTATTTTTTTAAAAGATTTTATTTATTTATTTGACAGAGCAGGAGAGCACAAGCAGAGGGAGCAGCAGAGGGAGAGGGAGAAGCAGACTGCCCACTGAGCAGGGAGGCTGATGTGGGACTCGATCCCAGGACCCTGGGATCATGACCTGAGTCGAAGGCAGTCACTCAACCAACTGAGCCACCCAGGAGCCCCAGGATTGGGACCTTATATATGAAACAAGATTGGCCATCTGGCAATTGTTCAAGCTGGGTGTTGTGTTTTGTACGTGGAAGTCTATTATCCGATTCTTTTCTGCTTCTGTATGTGTTTGACATGTTACATTTTAAAAAGTTATTGAAGCAGTTCACAATGCAGTCTTTATCGCTGTCCTCCTGCCCCCCCCCCCTTAATGCGAATGGTCAGATTAACTGTGCAAATGACGTGTTTAGCATTAAAACTTGTCCAGATATTCGTGACCTGCCGCACATCCATTGCTCTCTTTTAGACTCCGGAGTGTCCGTGTAATCATCCAGTACCTGGGTGGCAGTATTTAATTTTGTAAATCAATTGTAGGCGTCAGCTTCAGACTCAGGCAGAACTGGTTTTAGAGGAAAACAAGTTGTTGATAGAGCAGCTGGAAATTCAGCAGAGAAAAGTCAAGGACACCCAGCAGGAGCGTCTCCAGGAAGGTGAGCTGTCTGTCCAGCATCTTTTGACACTGGCACCCCCACCCCGCAGCCTGCTGCTGGTAGGGACCCCCTTCAAATCACAAATGGTGGAAATCACCTTTTCTAGAATGTGTTCCTCTTTACTGAAAGGCTATCCAGTGTTACCCATAACACATTGACTGCTTTCTCGTAGACTTACTGTGTCTTTCCAGTTACTCTACATCGTACAAAGTGGGTGTAGATGACGTCGTTAGAGTCAGCAGAACTGGGTGTGGGGGAACTAGTGCCATGTAAGTGGAAAAAATCATGTGAGTTGAATATATGAAACCACGCCAAGCTTGGTTCCTGAATGTTTGTTCTGTGAGTAAATGAGTGTCCCTCCCTGCCCCTAGGAGCCTCACAGCATGTGGCCATGGGCTTTGAAGTGGGCCAGATTGAGACATTTCTTCCACTTTGGTCAAACCCCAAATTCATGAGCACAGAAGGGAGTGGCATTTTCTTCCTTTCGCTTTACTGTCTTTTCTTTTTCAGTGAAGAATGATCTAGCACAGGAGGGCAGAACGTAAGTGTAAGCCCTCCTTTCTGTCTTCCCTTCTGCTCGTGATTATTTGATGACTGCCCTTAACACCCTGGGCACTAAAGCCCGCGCTGCTGCTGGAGTTATTGGGCTGAAAGTTCATTTGTTTCCATGAGCCAGCTCATGTGAAAAAGTGAGAGTGTCTGGGGCGCCTGGGTGGCTCAGTCAGTTGAGCGTCTGTCTCGTGGTGTCAGCTCAGGTCATGATCTCCCAGTCCTGGGACCCAGCTCTGTACCAGACTCTGCCCTCAGCCCATAGTCTGCTTCAGATTCTCTCTCCATCTTACCCCCCCCCACCCCACTCTCTCTCTCAAATACATCAAATCTAAAAAAAAATTTTTAAATGAAACAATAAAACAGAGCATCCAACAGGAGTTCCCTTCACAGGACTTCCCCTTAGACTCTACGTGGCACAGATGTGTCTGCCTTTACTTGGGCATTATTTGGGGTGGAGGAGAGAGAAAGTCATCGAGCCTCCTGTCTTTGTTTTCAAGATCAGAGATGGGAGGGAAAATTAATTTTGTATTTCCCGAGCCTAACTTCTTCAAATGTTGCAGGTATAAGCAGGCATGATGCTGGTTCTGATCATGTAGAAAGGGCCAACCTTTGGGCCCGTATGACTGATCCAGTCAGCTGCCCGTCCTATCTTCCCATTTCCCAGAAGGAGCTGTTCATTTTGATCAACTAAATCTTTTCAGAGAGTGGAAGGATTTAAAGTTTTATGTTCTAACACTAGTAAGTGCTACTTTCAACAGATGTCTGGGAAGTATCTTATCATTACATATACAGTGTTGCCCAGGGCGAAAATATTTATGATTTACTTTAAAACAGGGCTTATTGAGGTACAAGAAGAAAAGTCATACATTCAATCTGTCCTTGGGCCATAAAAACTTGAAAATCTTGCAGTTTAAGGCACAACATCCTGATGCTGCTATCTGTGTGTGACTTAAGGCTTCAGTCTTTGGAAAGTCCGTTTCTCGAAGGCTAAAATCCTGTCTTGTTTAATTAAACATCATATGTTAACAATGATACCACCATACTGAGCCCCAGTAAGAAAGTCGATATTTAGGGAATGTTTAATATAGGGGCAGTGATTTCTAAGTATAAGGCTTCTGGTATCATTTTACAAATCTCCAAAAGATTTTTTTTTTTTCAAGATGATTATTTATAAGCTGGCTCTCCTTGGTATTACCTACTAATCAATAATCATGTTTTCTTAAGTCTTCTGTACCAAGTCTTTTTCCATCTCGTTTGTTTTTCAGTTTCTAAACTGACTAAACAACTAATGCTTCTGGAGACGAAAACACAGAACCAAAAAAAAGAACTAACTGAAAATAAGGAGCAGTTGGAAATTTTACGTACCGAATGCCAGGACCTAAAGACACAGCTGGATGGCAAAATTGCAATGAACGTTCATACTTTGATTGTGAATGAATTAAAAAGGTAAGGATACAATGTCTTGTGAAGTTTGAGCGCATCGCTGTGCGTGTGGTTTTAGGTGGACTGGAGGGGGAGGTTGCCTATCTTTTTCTGAGTCGTCTAGCTACGCCAGCACAGGTGTCCGGGACTGAGAATGGCAAATCTATTATTACTAAAGGACACTATGCCTGTCCTTAAGGGCCACGGTCTGCACTTTGTGTGTGTGTATATATGATTTCTTTTCCCCCTACTCTTCCAGCCTTTATTGGTTTTAGACCCAAAGATAATTTAAAGTAGTAGAACTGGAAACCTGGATATCCAGGACGAGGGAACAGATTAAATGAAAGATACAACCATAAAATGAAATGCAATGCAGCCATTAAACAGGATGTCACAAAGGAATCTTTTGGCAAGTTTGGGAAAATATTTTTAAGTGAAGAGATTAGATGACAAAGCAGTATGTATAGAATGATCACAATTTTGTTTAAAAAGAAAAAAAGCATATGTATGTATGTGTGTTAAGGTAACCAACCATCCCAGTTTGCCTGGGACTGAGATTTTGCCAGGATGTGGGAATCCCAGTGCTACAACTGGGAAAGTCCAAGGTAAACTGGGATGAGTTGATCATTCTAGTGTGTGTGTGTGTGTCTTTATATGTATAATTAATTGCACGTATGTGTAAATACATATACACACTTGTATGTATATGGTTACACACACATATTCCATAAGTACACAGAAAAAAGACTGGAAGAAGGGAAAAGTAGTAACAGAAATTCTCTTTGGCAGGTGAAATTCTGTGTATATCAGTAGTCAACGTTCTCTAGGAAAACAACTGAAATATGTAGGGTATGTGTATAGATACTTCTAGAGAGAGAGAGTTTAAGGAATTGGCTCACACAGTACGGGGGCCGGCAAATCGAAAGTCCATAGGACAGCCAGCCTGGAAACTCAGGCAGGATTTCTGTGTTAGTCTTGAGGCAGAATTCCTTCTTTGGGCAACCTCAGTTTGGGCTCAGAAAGCCTTCAACTGATTAGATGGGGCCCACTCACACTATCAAGGGTAACGTTTTACTTAAAGTCAGTTGCTTACAGATGTTAATCACATCTACAAAATACCTTCACAGCAGCATCTATCTAGTGTTTGTCCAGAAACAAACTGGGCACCATAGCCTAGACAAGCTGACATGTAAAATTAACCATCAAAACGGGTAATTTAAATTTTCTTTGTGTTTTTTTAAAAATATTTTACATGTATTCTATTACGAATATGCCTTACTTTTGTAATGGGGGAAATAATTTTTTAAATGGTGTGGCTTTCAGCTAAGATGGTTGACGTGGGGGAATAAATGAGTTGGTGCATGTGAAGGGCTTAGGTTGGGACTTTAGTAAATGCTGGTGATTCCAGCTACTGGAACCCAGTGTTTTGACTCTACTATGACGTGCTGTCTGGGCCAGACCTGCACTTTACTTTTCCATCGCAGTAGAGGAAGGAAATTTTTTTGAAGTTCTGTTCATCTTTGTGCTTTTATTTCTCTCAAACACCCCAGTCCCGTGGCTGATGTTTTTTTGTGGATGTCATCATCACATGCTCTTTTTTATTTTTTTAAGATTTTATCTATTTATTTACTTTCAAGAGCGAGCGGGCGAGCAAGTAAGCAGGGGAGAGTGGCAGCGGGGGAAGGAGAGGAGGAGGAAAAGAATCCCAGGAATCAACACAGGGCTCCATCTCATGACCTTGAGATCATGACCTGAGTCAAAACCAAGAGTCAGACGCTCACCTGACTGAATCACCCAGGCGCCCCCATAACCACGTATTCTAATGGCCCCCTAGATGTGAGTACAGAAGGTATAAAAACCTTAAAAAGGAAGGCACTAATGGGAAGGCAGTGGAAGACATGGTTGTTGAAAAGGCAAACATGTCACCAAATCTCTTCTAAGTGGAGATCAGGTGAGGAGTGTTGTGGCAGCGAGTGAACTGGAGTAGGCACGGAAAGCCTGTGTGCCAGCTTTTGGCCGGGAGGCTTTGGGCTCAGAGTTGACAGGTGGGGTAGAGGCTGGAGGAGTCAGAGTGCACGTGGAGAGGGTTGACCCTGATGGCTGTCTGTTGGAAGGCACAGTGATTGGTGAGAGCATCAGTACCGTGGGAAGACGGGCACGAGTCCTTCAGAGATGGAATGTGTGAATTCAGGGCAGGCTATAGAGGCTGTACCAAGACCTGGTAGAAAAACAGAGTAAGGAGACTACTGCAGATGTGAGGTCAGCCAAGGACTCCTTGGAGTTGGGCTGAAGGGAGCCGACGGGCTGCAAGGCTTCAGTGCACCTGCCCTCTGGGTGCTTCCGTTATGGGGGCTCCCTTCCCACACCGATAGGGTCGTGAGAGATGTGCCACGTGTACAGGCGTAGTCGTTAGCGAGCAGCAAAGCAGCTGTGGAACTGGCTCCTACGATGGGGGTGAGTGTGAGGAGGACTTTGGGAAAGAGTGGTGTCGCAGGCAAAGATGAGGTCATGGGAAAAAGATTTCTGTTTATATGGAAAAGGGTTAAATTGAACCTGTGCTCAGGGAGCTTCTAGGTATGGTGCATGTGTGTTGTTTCTCCTTGCCAGGTGTGGGGTGGTGTAGATCGTAAATTTGGAGCGGCTTCTCCATTTAGTCTGCTTGTTGTACCTGTCAGCAACCTTGCCTGGGAGGGATTGTGACCCCTGAAATGGCAGGAGGTTACTTTCCTAGTGAGCTGTCCAGTTGACTTACCGTTGTGCCGGTGGTCACACCTGGAAGCTTCGATTGTTCTTTGCTTTTACTGCTGCTTGCAAAGGTTGAGCCTATCCAGGATGGGTGGTGGGAGAAAAACAGGGAGTCACCCCACTTCTAAAGAAAGTTAGCAGACTTGTTTAGGGAGAGCTAAGGGTTTGGGGTGACTAGTGGTTTCTACACAAGGAAAGCCTTCCTTATTCTGGCTTTTTTTGGGGGGGGCTATTCTAAAGTGAAGCCGACTGTTCACATAACTCATCTGTGTAGACAGAGTCCTGATCAGCAGTCCGTGATATGCCTGCTCAGGGGGGTGCCAGGGCAGAAAGGCAGTCTCCTTACATAATACACACCAAATGCCAAGTCCTTCATCCTAAAATAAGAACAGACTCCTGGATGTGAACAAACGACAAGGATCATTGGGTATAATGGGGAAAAAACTCAATAAAAGAGGAAGACCTACATAAGCACAGAAATTCGCTTCAGAGACAACAGATACTATAGATAACTGAGAATACAGAGAACACAGTGGCATAAAGAAGTACAGTCCTTAAGAGCAAGATTAGAAGTGATTACCAGAATCTAAAGAAAATTCAGTAGAAGGGCTAAAAGACACATCAGCCAATTCTGCTAGAGTATAAGGAAACAGACGATTGGGAATGGAGAGAAGGTAGTGGACGGAAGACCTGTCCAGGAAGTCCAACCTCAGATCGTCAGGCATCTCAGAAAGAAAGCTTAAAGAACATGGGAAGGGAGACATGACTAGTCGAAGGGCATTTCCAGGTCTCCGAAGACCTTGACTGCTAGGACCTGCAGAGTACCTGGGTATAGTGAATGAAAAAGACCCACACCCAGATACACCCACATGAAAGATCAGTGGACCAAGAGTGGTGAGACAAGCCCATCACCTTCAAATAAATCGTGGGCGGGGACTCCGGAGGGCTTCATCCTCAGGGTAAGGTGAACTCGGAACCAACCAGCCCTCAGTCCTCTCTGGAGGAAGGCTCTTTACTCCTAAAAACGTTTCAAGGATAGTGTTCAGGACACAAAGCAAACCAGACCGACAGACAGTGCCTGGGAACCAGCGGAAGTAGCAAATAATAATCAAGAGTCCAGATCTGAGAATTAGCAGCCAAAGCCTGTAGAACAACCGGTGGCCCTTAGGCTTTACCGAAATGAAGGGCTCTGAAGTGTCTTCAGGGAACTATAAGACATAACGATACTGAATTTGAAAAGGAAACCACGTTCAGAGCTGAAAAATACAAGAACCTAGATTCAGAACTCACTGGGTGGGCTTCACTGAAGATGAGACACAGCAGGATGGCGAATTAGCGAGCTGCGAAATCGGGCAGAAGCAAGGATCCGTAGGATGGTGTGCAGTGTTCCAAGGTCGCGGTGTCAGTAGCTCACAGACGGGAAGCAGCAGAGGGGTCTATTTCATCAGCAGTGGTTAGAGATACGTCAGTGGGGCGTCTTCCCCGACTGAAGGCAGTCCACAGTACGTGGGTTGGGCTGGCCCATTTACAGTTGGGTCAATGAAGAGCCGTCTTTGTGAAATAGCAGAGGACAGATGGCCTTCCAGGGAGCGCGGCAACAACAGGGTGTTTAACAAGTAATGGAACATGCCAGTCCCTGGCATGCTAGCTTCAAGGGTGCTGGGAAACAACCAGAATCCCTGCCGAGCCAGAATTTGATTCTGGAGAAAATGCCTTTCCGGAATGAAGTCAAAATAAGGATATTTTCAAACCCAAACTGAGTACCACCACCAGCAGACCCACATTAAAGGCAGTTCTCAAAGAGGGACATAATTCAGTGTTGGATGTATGGGAGGCAAGGTACACTAGAGTAAAAAAGACACAGTAAATACGTAAATAAATGTAAATGACCATTGATTCCATAAAACAATAATAATGTCTTTTGGGATTTAAAAATGCATCGAATTCAAATGCGCAACAACAATCGTAGATAATCGGAAAAGGGGTCAATGGAGTTTGTCTTCTGAAGTCTTTATATCATTCCAGAGAGGAGGACGGTGTTGATTCACTTTATAGTTTGAAAATACACTCGAAATTTGTGGAAAGAGAATGTCTGTAACTTCTAAACTAGTATAGGGAAAGAATGATTTTTTTTTTTTAAATCAGTCTAAATGAGGGCAAGAAAAGATAGGACAAGTGGTAAAATAAAAAACACAAAATGAAGAAATTTAAAATATATCAGGAATAGGTAACGCTAAAGAGGCTAAACGTTAAAGTAACGTATGTTAGGTAGAGCCCCGGGGTGTTGGATGGCGACCACAGTAAGACCACAAGGGACAGTGAAATAGAGAAGTTTGTAACCCACAGGTATCGGGAGGGGCCACGTGGGGATGTCCAGGCAGGGTGTCTGGGGCACATGAGGGTCCAAAGAGCAGGGTTTTAGCAAACTTCCGGGCCTCTTACCTATGGGGCAGTGAGGGCAAGGCCCTCGGAGGTGGGGAAGAATGCTCATCACACAGAGCAGTCACACCAGGAATTTACGTTTACCTGTGACTGTGTGGGCTGTGACCGAAGTCCTGTGCGCGGGAGGCTCGCGTCAGCTCGAGGCCCCGTGCAGGCCGCACACGGGGGCTTCCACGTCAAAGACACCGTGGGGCGGGGCAGCTCAGCTCGCCACAGCAGCTCTGTGTTGCCTTTACGCTGCGCGTGTCGATCAGAAACACACGGACGGGTCCCGAGTGAAAGGGCAGATGCAAACCAAACGAGAGGTGCTCAAGTTCCATTCATATCTGGCAAGACCGATGACAAGGTAAAAAACACTAAACGAAGAGAATCAGTTGGTAGAGAAGGCTTAGTCCACCAAGTAGATGTTCGTTTAAATGTGTGCGCACCAGAAATAGAGTAAGTTCCTGTCAATACGCTTGAAAATTCAGGCGACATAGTGACATTCCTGGAAAAACATAACGTCCCAAAACTGACTCAAAAAGAATACCTGAATATTCCTTTAATCATTAAAGAAATAGAATCCAAAGATCATTCCTTGAAGAAAACTATAAGCCTACATAACTTCACCAGCGTGTTCTAAAAATACCCGAGGAGGAAATATCCAGTCTTACATAAACCCTTCTAAAGAACAGAAAAGGAGTTAATGCTGCCTAACTCATTGTATGAGATCAGTGTCACCTTGATATCAAAACCCAACAATTATAAGAAAGGAAAAATTACTTTTCCTTTTTGCCCGTGAATCTAGATGTAAAAAAAATTTTTTTTTGAAGATGTTATTTATTTGAAAGAACAAGCTGGGGAGAGGCAGAGGGAGAAGCATGCTCCCCACTGAGCAGGGCGCCCGATGTGGGACTCGATTCCCTGGACCCCGGCCGGGATCATGACCTGAGCAGAAGGCAGACGCTTAACTGACAGAGCCACCCACGTGCTCCCAGATGTAAAAACTCTCTATCTCTTTTTTTTTTTTTTTTTAAGATTTTATTTATTTGAGAAAGAGAGAGAGAGCACAAGCCAGGGAGAGAGGGAGAATCAGATTTCCCGCTGAGCAGGGAGCCCAGCTCGGGGCTGGATCCCAGGACCCCGGGATCATGACCTGAGCCAAAGGCAGATGCTTAACCAACTGAGCCACCCAGGCGCCGGAGATATAAAAACTCGTAAAGAAAGGGTTTTTTCAAAGATGTTCTGTTTCTTCACCAAATGGTTATTATATGAGGGTTCGTTATAATAATTATTTGTTAAAACATGAATTTATCTTTTATATACTTTTTTATATGTGTATTTCACAATTTAAAAAATTTTAAATCATGGCTTTTTACCAAAAGAACTAAATTCAAAAGTGATCAGGACGGGTTTCCTCTGGGGAACCCAAGGGGTAGAATAGGAAACATTTTATTAAAAAACATTTTTTTTGAAGCAACTATTTTGGGGCACCAGGCTGGCTCGGTCAGTGGGGTGTGCGACGATCTCAGGGTTGTGTGTTTGAGCCCCATGTTGGGTGCAGAGATTACTTAAAAATCTATAAAGAAAAAAAGAAAGAAGGAAAGGAAGGAAGGAACTATTTCTCCCACCAGCTATTCACTGTTAACGTTTTTTTTTTTTAACGAATTGTTTTTACCTCTTTGTTTTACCTCTTTGTTTAAAATGAATTGTTTTACCTACTTTGTTACGTAATATTGTTAGAAATACGCCTGAAGTCCTTTTTAACCCACTCTCCTTAGTCCAATATTTATCCCCGGCTTTGTGAAAGGAATCACTACCACAAACTTGGAATTACATTTCCAATCTGTTTTTTATTTCTACATACGTTTCCATAAATGACACACGGCATTTTTTTGGTGTGTCTTAAGTTTATATGAATGAATTCACGCTTTGAGTATCTTGACCTTTTACACTCAAATTTCTCAAGCATCTCTCCATGTTGAAATAGCTCTTAGAGTTTATTCTTTTAGCTTCTGCCTGGTGGTATTTTACTTTACATTTTACTTACCTTAATGGAAGTATAAATAGTTAATGAGTTTGCTCCATCAAGTTGTGCCACAGTAAGATTTCGGGTATGTGTCGTCAGTTTCCCTACATACGTATTTAAAGGTGGCACTTTGGGCCCCGGGGTAAGTGCGTCTTCTAGATCTCGACGTGTTGTTCTCTGAGGTAACCGTGCTGGCCCACCGATGCTTTCCCAACATTCTCCATAGCCCCTAGTTGCTTTTCGTTGTGAACTTTTCTTCAGTGATTGAGTTGATACCAGGTTGAGTCCGTTACTTTGGCAAAACTACATTTAAAGAAAATTCTCAAATCAAAAGACAGTGAAGAAAGAAGATAAATTAAAAATCCCAGTTTCATGGTTTTTATCTAGGTATGTTCTGCACTCTTTGACTAATTAAAACTAGTAAACCAGAAAGTAATGGAAACTATCTGGAAAATCCCTGCTGGGGTGTTCAGGGAGCCAGCCCAGGCCGAAGTCACTGAAAATTGCCTGACAAGTGAGACAGACCCACACACAGGCCACCTGCGCCCATCCGCCGGCCAGCAAGCCTCGGAAGTAAGGCCCACGCGGTACCCAGAGACACCCTCCGCTCAGAACTGGGCAGCCTCTGTGCGCATGACTCTGCCTGTTCAGTTCTGGTTATTACCTGAGAGCTGACCAAGAGAGCCAGTGAAGAAATAACTCCCCTCTCAAGCACCATTTTGCCAGAACTGCGTGTTGAAATTGTATGCCTTCCTTGTTCTTTTGTTGCTGTTATCATAAAAACATAGAATTACTTTTAGTATGACATAGAATTCGGTCTAGCATTAGGATTTGGGGGAGGCAGTTATAACTATGTAAATCAATGAAGTGGTCTTAAGTTCTTTCTGGAAGGAATATAGGGTACAAATAAGTATATCTATACAAAGGCATAAGCAACAGTTATGAGCAGGAAAAAGCATTAGATCGTTATCCTCAAAAAATTGTGTGCCCAGCCCCCGGGAGTTCCATCCCAGGCCCTTGGGGGTGAGGAGATGAGCAGCGTTTCCACGGGGGGCCTTCCACAGACCCCCACGGGCTGGCGGGCTGGGCTGCCCCTTGCTTGTCTGGCAGCGGCTGCCTGGTGTTGGCTTCGGTGTGCCAGATCCAAGCCTGTGATGTTTTTGCCTGCTAGCCGGCTGCAGGAGGAAGAGGAGAACGGAGGTGCCGAGATGGAAGAGTTGTTGGGGAAGTTGGCACTGCTGCAAGTGCAGAAGCAGAGCCTGCTCGTAGAGAAGAACAGTCTGGCAGCGAAAAACCAAGCGCTGGGAGCCGAACTGGACAGGGCCCAGAAAATAAATAGGTTTTTATCTATTTTTTCTTAAGCTAGTTTGGTTTTTTTGTTTTGGGGGGTGGGTTTTTTTGTTTTTTTGTTTTTTGTTTTTTTTTAGTATTAGAAAGAGAAAATTAAATCTTCTGTTTTGTTTTCTTTGTCTTTTCTTTTTCTAATATTGGCCGTAAAATGGAAAAGGATCATTGAGATTACTGGGTATCAAAAGTACGGTAAAGGCTGTCTGTTGACCAGCATTAGCCAACATTTCTCAAGTTTATAGTTCAATATAGTTGATAGTCACAATGATGACCCTAAGACTCTGGAAGTCCTAGAAGTTCTTTCCTACACGTTTCCCAAAAGTTGGCTTTGGGGTAACTGGATTCCTTTTTCAAAACCATCTTTTAGAACACGATCCCAAAAATGAATGGAATAATACATAAATAGCCTATTAATTGCCTTAAGCATTTTGTGATTCCTGTTGACTTGGCTTGGAGTCGATAATTATGCTTCACTTAAATTTAAACCCATTTACCTCTTCTCACCCTGAAACTTAATAGAAGATTTAGGTTGGCGAAGAATACATTTAAATGCTAACATACTTGCTATTTTGACGATGCAGATTTTCACTATGTCCCAGCCATTCAGGCTAATGAGTTTTTTGTTCCACCATTTGGGGAAACTCTCTAGGAGGTCTCAAAAGAGAATTGATGTTCTCAAAAAGCAAGTGGAAAAAGCCATGGAGAACGAAATGTCCGCTCACCAGTACCTGGCAAATCTTGTTGGCCTGGCCGAGAATGTAACCCAGGAACGCGACAATCTTAAGTATTTGGTAAGCTCCCTCACTTTCTTCGAGTACACTGAAAATTAATATGCAAACGTAATTTTAAGAGCATTTTCTTGGGGCAGCTGGGTGGCTCAGTCGGTTGAGCATCCGACTCTTGATTTCGGCACAGGTCATGATCTCGGGGTCCTGGGATCGAGCCCCGAGTCAGGCTCCACGCTCAGTGGGGAGTCCGCTCGAGATTCACTCTCTCCTTCTCCCTTTGCCCCACACCCCCGCTCTCTCTCCCTGTCTCTCTCTCTAAAATAAATTTTTTTAAGAGCATTTTCATTACAAAATTATCCATAAAAAGCTTCATCTTTTTAAGTTTTAACTACACATTTTCAGATTCTCCAAAATGTTAGCTTTGAACCATGGAGAAAAAACATTTTTGAAAGACAAATAACCCAGACTTTTAAATAATGGTAAATGAAATTTTAGAAGGTAAACTAATGGAATTAGTCCATTTAACCAAATAGAGCAGTGGTCGTCAGGTGTTTATTACCCATGCATCTTCATATTCTGTCCGTAAAGCTAACTCAGTGTGTTTCCTGTCTGAAGATGAACCAGAGCCATAGGCAGGTTAAATAGAGTTCAGCCCATGTTGCTTCTGGCAGCCCTAGTCCCAAGGACAGAACCAAGGGGATCATCGCTGGGCCTAGATGACGGAGCACTGCCCCGCCAGCAGGAGCGATGCCACCGACATGATTCTTGGCATTTCCACACTGATTTTATTTTATTTTTTTTAAACAGTTTAATCCTCACGTTTCTCTTTTTTTTATGATTTTATTTATTTGAGAGAGAGAGCAAGCACGAGCGGAGGGGCGGGGGGGCAAAGGGAGAAGCAGACTCGTCCCTGAGCAGGGAGCCCAATGTGGGGCTCAATCCCAGGACCCTGTGTTCATGACCTGAGCCGAAGGCAGACACTCAACTGACAACCACCCAGGCGCCCCTTCCACAATGAGTTTAAAAGGTGTCAGCCATAGGGCTGCGCAGTGAAAGAAGACAGACTCTGCCAAGCTGGACGCAGTAGAAAAGCCCGATAGAATTTGCCACAAAATAGGAGTTATGTAACGATATCTCCAAGTGGTGAAATTACAAGCAATTAAAAAGCAGTCTTCTTGCTTACTTGCACTTTATGATTTTTCAGCTTTGAGCCTCTGTTGCTATTTCCATACATTTATACGTTTGTCTAAGCAATGTTGCAAATCTCTGGTAGCATAGGATTAGAAGTAATAACGGAGTGCTTGTCATGACGGAGGAGAGCAGAGGACCTCCTGGGACAGTTGGAAATTGGCACACTTGGAGTCACTCAGCCCTTCTCCCAGATGATGGTGTGGGGAGTCTGTCAGGATTTGGCGCAGGCTTATTCACATCTGCTAGGAAGACTTTAAGCTCCTCCATAGGAAAGTGGACATAGGCTTTTAGCTATTGTTTACCTAAGAGGAAATATAAATAGCACACAGCTCGTGGGGGGAAATGTGCCCCTTATTGTAATAAAAGATGCTAATTAAACCAATGTTGAGACACCATTCTGTACTTACAAGTTCACCACAAAAAAAAAAATTTTTTTTTTAACGATAATAGTTGTTGGCAGGAGTGTGGTTACATGTTACTGGTGATCTCTAAGTCCTTCCCGGGTCTTTTAGAAGCAATGTGACTCAGACACAGCGTGGTAGGAGACTAAGGCTGCACCCCCCCTCCCCTGGCAGCCCCCCTCCTGGGAGGTCACCACCCTAACCTGTGCCGGACTCGGGTGCTCTCTGTAGCAGTGCCGAGCACCCTTGTCCCCTTCTGCCGTGCCTGCTGGGCTTACCCATGGGAATGGCAAGAGTGCAAAGCAGAGGCTTGCTCAAAAATGGGACGTGCCAAACGGCTCATTCGTCTAAGCAGACATTCATGGGCACCCCGCTGCCACGTGTCAGTACCACTGTAAGCGCGAGGCCCGTTTGTTTGCAGGGCAGCGCACGCGGGCTCCCCCAGGAGGCAGGCCCTGTACCTCCCATGTGGGCCGGTGAGCTCCCAGGTTTCCACGATGAAATTGAGATCCTCCCCAACCCTCAACACTCTCTCTTAGGCCCACCCCTCGTATTTGTGGGCCCAGGATGGGAATATAAATGGGAGCCATATACTATTTGTCCAAATACTTAGAAGTTAGAAATTAAGCCAACAATCTGTCAATGAAATGTGTTCTCTCCTCCTGCCTTGACCTTTGTTGTTATGGCCTGTAAGTGAGGCTCGGGTTCAGAATCCTTAGACCCCTCAGATGTGGGGGAGCTGCTTTCATTCCACCTTACCTCTGCCCACCACAAGGGACTTCTGTGTGTATACTGACACTGCTGTTCCCTTGCCCCTGCAAGCTCCTTGCACCCGGGAGCCCCAAGGTCAGCCCCTCTAGCTGGGGTCCAGCGGTAGTACTGGCTGCCTCTGCCCTGCCCTGGGACTATGGGCCAAGCATCCCAACCTTACCCTGTCCTGGTCTCCTAGACCTTAATTTATTGAAAGTGGCATCTTAATTTTTTTTTTTTAAGATTTTATTTATTTGTCAGAGAGAGTGCACAAGCAGGGAAAGCGGCAGGCAGAGGGAGAAGCAGCCTCCCCCCTGAGCAGGGAGCCCGATGCGGGGCTCAATCCCAGGACCCTGGGATCATGACCTGAGCCAAAGGCAGACACTTAACCAACTGAGCCACCCAGGTATCCCAAAAGTGCCATCTTAATTTCTAATCCCACCATTAGGATGGGTTTTCTGTGTGACTTATGGCAAGTTATTTAACTTCCTGTGTCTTATTTTTCCTTTCTGAAGGAAATCAAGTGAAATCAAATTGTCTTCCTGGCCTGCCTTAGAAGGAATGCTCATCTTTGCTTTTTTAATTTTAGCATTTGAAAAAATTTACAGTGTGTAGCAATTCATGTCCCACGTGGCTATTAATCTAAATCATTTAGCTTCAAATGACATCCCTCTTGGATGTGACGCCGTCACATTTGGCTTGGTGAATGGCATTGTGCGTTCACGTTATCCTTAATTTTGTAATTACCCAAGTAGTCGAGCTAAAAGTTTATTTGCATCTTGGCACGTATTCCTTGGATACGATTGAAGGAATGCTGTCTTCCAGAGGAAGAGAGAAGTGTGCTGGAAGTCCTTACAACACATTCCCCTTGGTTGGGGGGCTCCATCTTCTGATGGTGCCCAGGAGGGGCACCCGGCCTGCTGTTCTGGGTTCTCACCCCTCCTCAGCTACTGGCCCAAGTTCTGTCCACCTCTCTCACACAGGAGTGGGAGGCAGGCAGGGTGGTGGGCCGCACGAGTGGCAGAATGGAGATTATGTATCAGGAGTAATGTTCTTGGCAGAAGAATTGCTATTTTAATTTTTCCGTTAAACTCAGAGCCCCTTATTTTTCTTTTCACTTTTCTCCTGAGGCTAAATGTTTAGAAAGTGAGAAGCATGGAGTTCTCAACAAAATCATGAAAGGCAGTATTCGTTTGGGAAGGTTAGAAGAAAAAGTCGAGGTAAGTGGCCGTTAGCCTCAGAGGTTTCTGTTTTCAAACGGAAGCAGCGGCTTGCAGCGTCAGACTTCCGCGTTTAAGAAAGTGACTCATGGTGCGTGCGTGTGTCACTCGTCATCCTCAGGGTGAAGCGGTATTGCTTAGAGCACCAATCCGCGCATTAAACAAACCGGTTTACCTGCACGATAAGATACCATGCGGCTGTTTGAAAGAAAATTTTAAAAAAGCTATGGAAAAGTCTCCGGCCTCTATCCTGAAGTTAATGTGCAGGCTTTATGCTCAAGTCCAGCATTCTTTGGTTCAGCTGCGGATCAGGCTTGACCCTTTCCTCTCTAGCTTAATCCTAATTGCACCCTCTGGTTTCTCTGCCCAAGAAAACTGTTGTCAGGGTACCAACTCTCCTCCCCTAGGCCACCTCCCTCACCTGACCTCCAACCTCCCCGACATCTGCTGGCCTCCGCACCTGCGTGCACAGCCTCACCAGCCAGACGGACTTCTCCGGAGCAGGAGCAGGGGTGCGGGCAGGCTAGAGGCCTGGGGGGAGGCAGGGAACCTGTGGGTTTTAAAGGGGAAGGTCTGTGAGAGCATGTAGCTCTAGGGTGGCGAGTAAGATCTAGGACCTCTGCCGGAGGATGATTAAAAGGGCCTGACACGTGGAGAAATTGATCGATGATATTTATGTGCTGGGAAATTAACAAACTAAGACACGAAACATCAGCTGGCTCTGTGTACATAAGTGTGTTGCTGGGTGAGCAGCAGGTGTATGTATGTATGTAAATATATCATGACTTTGTTTTAGGGAATATAAGTCCGAAATTATTTATTTTTTAAAAGTGAAATAAAATTCAACTTCTAATTGCTCAGACCTAATGCAAAGTATAGACTTTGCCCCCCGATGTTTCCTGAATATTGCCCAAATAACACAAACACCAGGTTTTTGGAAGCCACATAGCTGTTCATCATGGTTTTCAAGTGGTACAGACAGGGATGCTCGCTGAGGGGCTTTCTGGTTTCCAGTAAGATCTGCCACACGCAACATCCCTGAGCTGTCCTTACCCTGTTCTGGAATCTGCCTGGATCTGGGCCTTCCCAAGGGAAGAGCACCTCTCTCGAACTGGCCTACCCACCAGCACATCACTATTCGCACTGATAATGGGCAGTGGTCTTTGAGGTGAGGGATGTTCCCACCACAGGTCCGGGGAACTCACTCCTCCTGTGGGCCAGAGCTGCTCCAGTCCTGTTCCCAAATATGGGCTTTTAGGCGTGGTGCCTAAAGGGTTGCTTTGCTAAAAGGAAAGTTGAAAATGCTGCGTGCGTCCTCCGCCCAGAACTCAGGGCAACGTACCCTGTGGCTTCAGGTGGTAGGAATGATTTAATTTAACCAGATAGCTTTTGGAGTTGTGTCGGCTTCTAAAATGTCATTAGAGAGTCCTAGCAGACATCGTAGTTTTCTGGGAATTTTATTTCCGACAGTTTTAAAGTCAGTGAGGATATGGTTAAGTTTAATCTTCAAGTACACTTAGTTGTTACAATCTAGGTAGGATAAAGAAAAAGAAATCCATATGTAGACAGGGGCACCTGGGTGGCTCGGTTGAGCATCCAACTCTTGGTTTCAACTCAGGTTGTTATCTTGGGGTCATGGGATCAAGCCCCGCATCAGGCTCCACGCTCAGTGCAGAGTCTGCTTGTCCCTCTCCCTCTGCTCCCCCCAGCTATCTCTCTCTCAAATAAATAAATAAATAAATAAAATCGGAAGGGAGAGAAGGGGAGAGAGAGAGAGAGAGAGAGAAACAAGAAAACAAACCCCACTTCTCCACAGCAATACTGAATGCCAGAGAGCAGTTCAATGCCTTCTATAAATATTCGAGGAAAGAGTATGAGACAAGGATGTTTCCATCCAACCAAGCTACTCTTCAGACAGTTTTGACCATGTAAGAACTCCGGGTACTTTTTCCATAAATTTCACCTGAAGATTAATCAACTTGAGTTCAGCCAATCAAGAAACAATTGGGCAAATTTCCGAAAAGTACTGGTAGTGAGCAAAGGATATATTTAACTGGGAAAAGACTTCAGCGAAGCAGGGATGAGGCTGATGGAATAAAAGGTGCATGTTTTCTGACAATGTGGAATGAAGACAAGGAAGGACAAACTGACAGGTCAAGGAGGTAGGAAAGTAGAAAGTAGAACAAACCAGCTGACTGCGTCCTATGTCATAACTAAGAGTTCAAAGGATATCATTTCAAGCAAAAAAATCAAGTAGGAAAGCTTTAGCATATTTAAGTAGGGCAAGAAAAGGTTGTTGTGAGCTAACATTATGTTGCTTTTGATAAATGAGAGGCCTAAGGACATGTAATACAAAGGCATGAGAATAGAAGTCACCACGATAATCAAGAGAGATCCATTCCTGATTATTAGTATTACAACAGTGAAAAGACGAGAGAAAACGGACTACATTAAGGTCTTTAAAAATGTATGTGGATAAAACAAAATAACGAAATTGAGACCAAATACAAATGAGCCTAATTCACACATTAAAAGAAAACAGATTGATAATGAAACAAACGGAATTCCGTGATAGAGCCAGAGACAGTCTGAACAAAGTGCCTCAGAAAGCTGAAGAGTGAAAGAGTGAGTGAAGATAATCCAGATTTATGCAGACAAAGAAAGCAAAGTTGCAGCCTTTACATGTGCTGAGATAGAGTTCAGGCCAAAAGCACTAAATGAACCAAAAAAGGGAGGAGCCTTCATAATGTTAAAGACTGCGATTAATAGTATATAAGAGCCGGGAATATCTCTGCACTAAATAAACACAGCACATCTATAAACTATAGGACATACAAAGGGAAATAGAAACAGTAATAATAGGAGCTTTAATCTTCTCTTGGTCCAAGACAGATCAAGAGATTAAACAAAAGTAACTAGGGATAGAGAAGATTTAACAACCTAATCTATAAGGTTTGTGTGTGTGTGTGTGTGTGTGTGTGTGTGTGTGTGTAAAGATTGGTTGTAGATTAGCTCGAAAAATAACCCCTAGAGTAGAAATAAGGCACATTTGATGATGATTAATAAACAATCAGAAAGCAAAAAAAAAAAAAAAAAATTCTTTTACCTGGAAATGTAAAAACTATGAGGTAAACCAATTGTTTGGTCAGAGGGAACGTAAAATTGTCAGTTTCTAAACAGAACTGATACACCAGTTAGAATGGCAAAGATTAAGGCAGGAAACAACAAATGTTGACGAGGATGTGGAGAAAGGGGAACCCTCTTACACTGTTGGTGGGAATGCAGGCTGGTGCAGCCGCTCTGGAAAACAGTGTGGAGGTCCCTCAAGACATTAAAAATAGAGCTACCCTGTGACCCAGCAATTGTGCTACCAGGTATTTACCCCAAAGGTACAGATGTACTGAAAAGAAGGGGCACCTGCACCCCAATGTTCATAGCAGCAACGTCCACAATAGTCAAACTATGGAAAGAGCTGAGATGTCCATCGACAGACGAATGGATAAAGAAGACGTGGTCCATGTATACAAAGGAATATGACTCAGCCATCAGAAAGGACGAATACCTACCATTTGCATCGACGTGGATGGAACTGGAGGGATTACGCTAAGTGAACTAAGTCAAGCAGAGAAAGACAGTTACCATATGGTTTCACTCCTATGCGGAACATAAGGAATAGCATGGGGGGGGCCAGAGTGGAAGGGAGGGAAAACCGAATGGGGAGAAATCAGAGAGGGAGACAAACCATGAGAGACTCTGGACTTCTAAATGGAATGGAATCTGTGTCAGGTACAAATTAGAAGCTATGTAACACCGGCTTTAGAAATGCTCAGAGGGAAGTCATACCTTAAATACTATCCAGTGAAAATGTTGAAGGAAAATAAAGGAACCAGGCCTTTGTCTCTGTCCTCTGTTTACCAAGAGAGTGTGACAGACCTTGCCAGGTTGGTCTGTTTTTATTTGTAGCATATAAAAAACTAGGCCTGACGCAAATTAGAAATTTGGTTTTATTATACTTGACAGTTGTTTGTTTGTTTGTTTGTTTACTTTCTATGACTTTTATGATCCAGACTTGCCCTCCCAGATCAGACTTATGCACGGTTTACTCACCACGGGCTCTGATCACCCAAGTGGGGAGGGTACGCATCCGGGAAGCCATCCCCTGGGCCGCGGGCAGCATCCCCTCGCTCACACAGGGCCTCCCCCCCAGGGGTACAAGAAGCAGGCGGCACTGAAAGTGGATGACATGAGTCACCGGCTGATGGAGCAGGAGGAAGACTTCGCTAGCCGGACCGCCCAGTACCGGCAGGAGATGCGGCACCTGCACCGGCTGCTGCAGGACAAGCACGATATCCTGGAGCAGGCTCTGCAGCAGAAGAGGTGGGGCCGCCCCAGCCCCGTACCCTATGCTTAGTCCTGAACGTTTGCTAGAACTTTCCAGTAAACCCCCCCCCCGGACCCGTTTGTTTATTGTTTACATTGAAGCTTTATCTGAATGTAATATCGGTCTTGATTCCGATTTGCTCATTTTCTTTTTAAATTTTCCCCCCAGTCATTGACAGACAGGATTGCGTAAGGTTAAGGTGTATACCATGATGATTTGATACATGTGTGTCTTGTGAAATGATTACCACCGTTCGTTAACACCTCCCTCATCTCACCGAATCCCATTCTGTTGTGATGCTGGTGGCGGTGGTGGCGGTTACGGTGGAAACATTGAGGATCTGCTCTCTTAGCAACTTTCAAGTATACAACACCGTGTTGTCAACACAGTCACCATGCCATGCTCCTCGGGTTTCTTAATCCTCCCGTAGAACTCCCCGTCGTTTGAATACTGGACTTCCTAAATCAATCCAGGCCTCTAATTGTCCTTCCCTCTTCTCTCCTCTCTTTGATGCTTTCGTTTTATTCCATTTTCTTTTTTTTTTTTTTTTAAGATTTTATTTATTTGACAGAGATAGAGACAGCCAGCGAGAGAGGGAACACAAGCAGGGGGAGTGGGAGAGGAAGAAGCAGGCTCACAGCGGAGGAGCCTGATGTGGGGCTCGATCCCACAACTCCGGGATCACGCCCTGAGCCGAAGGCAGACGCTTAACTGCTGTGCCACCCAGGCGCCCCATGTTTTATTCCATTTTCTTGGGAGATTTTTAATTTTTGATTCAATGTCTTCTTTCTGCTTTTCCTTTTTTTCATTTCTGAGGATTTTAAAATCTCCGATCGTTCCCTTCTCGTAAGATCAGAATCGTCAAGATGGTGGGTGTATCATGCTCTTTGTGCACGTAAGGTACTAACTCAGTGGCACTTTACCCTCTATACACACGCTAGAGGAAGTCTGTTAAAAACATCGGGGAATGTCGCGTGCTCCGTGAAGGTGAACGTGGTGGTCCCTCGCATTGTTTTGGTTTTATACTCAAGTCTCCTTTTCATAACGGCTGTGCTGTCTTTGACAGACGGGAATAGAAAGGGATGCACGCAGAAGAATCGTAATACACTCACGGGATTCCGTCAGGTTGTAGGCGGGTCCGTGTATTTGATGTCACGCAGAATGCAGGTATCTGTTTGTTGTCCATCAGCCAGATGCTGCTTTTTTTTTCTTTAAAGATTTTATTTATTTGTCAGAGAGAGAGAGAGCACTGAGCAGGGGGCCCGACGCGGGACTCCGTCCCAGAACCCTGGGGTCATGACCCGAGCCGAAGGCAGACGCTTAGCCAACGGAGCCACGCAGTCGCCCCAGCCAGATGTTTCTTAAATGCAAGGGAGGATGAAGTCCTATCGATCATGGCTAGCATGGTTTCTGTAGTCACAGAAGTTCTTACCACCATAAACAGCTACTTTGTAAAAAGTTGGGCCAATACCAAATTTCTTGCCGGATAGGTTTAGAATCACAACAATAAAATGGCATTTTGTTTTTCACTTTTCCCTTATTCCACTAACTGCCCTTAAATGGTTGGAAAGTTATGCATTCTATTTCTGTACTTTCAATGGTTACCCTTAAAATTTTACCATGGAAATTTAACGTTAAAAAATCTAAATTTAGGGGCGCCTGGGTGGCTCAGTTGGTTGAGCGACCAACTCTTGATTTCAGCTCAGGTCTTGTTCTCAGGGTTGTGAGTTCAAGTCCTGCATTGGTCTTAAAAAAAAAAATCTAAATTGAATCAACATCTCTACATTTTGTCCCCCCAGTGCAAGATCTAATACCCTTATCCAATTCTTTCCCCCCTCAGTTTATATGAGATCATCGTCTAGTGTCATTAGGTAGATAAAAGTGAAAAACAAAGATCTCTTTTATATCATTATCTTTAGCCCCCAGATTAAGTGTTATTAGTTTCTATATAGTTCTTCGTTTTGATTTACCCATAGGTACCAATTTCTTCACTTACTGATTGTATAAACAAGACAACAGGCCCCAAATGGACTTCATGTATGCTAGTCCCACATCACCAAACCAAGACTTGGCTTAATTACAGTTTCGGCGCTTCCAGAAAGGGAATCGTAAACTAGTCAGTCAAGAACTGACTGGTCTGTGCTGCTTAGGTCATATGCCTGGGAGACCCCTGCCATCCCTAAAGGAGAGTAACTTTGCAATAAGCAACCCACTTTTGCTGAGTATAGCTTCCTTGTTCCTGCTCCCTTCTGCCTATAGAAGTCTTTCATTTTATACAGCTCCTTGGAGCTCCTTTCTCTCTGCTAGGTGGGATGCTGCCTGATCCAAGTCGAGTTTTGCTCAAACTCTTAAAAATTTTCTTATGTCCTCAGTTTATCTTTTAACATATTCTCTCTTGCATCTCAGACCTTATTTCTCAGATTAGTTTCCTTCTTTCTAAAATACATCATTTAGAAGTTTCCTTAGTAAGAGTGTGTTGGGAGTAAGCTTTCTTAGTTTCTGTTTACCTGAAAACGTCTGCATTTTTCCTTCATCCTTCTAAGGTAATTTTTGCTGGCTACAGAATTTTACTTTGACAGTCTGTTTCTCTCAGCATAGTCTATCTTCTCTGTTTGAGAAGTCTGTTTTGACAAATCAAAAGACAAGTCTCTGACAAACCTTTTGTCATTTTGTAAAATAATTGACATGGGGCACTTGGGTGGCTCATTCGGTTAAGTGTCCAGCTCTTAATCTCATTTCAGGTCTTGATCTCAGGTCGTGAGTTCAAGCCCTGCATTGGGCTCCATGCTGGTTGTGGAGCCTACTTAAAAAGAAAAAAAAAAATTTAAATCACAGGAACAGTGTAGTGTAGCCTACAATAAATAAGTAAATAACCAACCATCTTTTTCCTTGACTCTTAAGTTCTCTATCTCTGGAGCACCTGGGTGGCTCAGTCGGTTAAGCATCCGACTCTTGATTTTGGCTCAGGTCATGATCTCAGGGTGGTGAGACTGAGCCCCGCGTTGGGCTCTGTGCTCAGTGCAGAGTCTGCTTGAGATTCTCTCCCTCTCTCTTTGCCCCTCCCCCTGCTGTACACCCTTTGTCTCTCTAAAATAAATAAATAAATACAATCTTTTTTTTTTTTTAAAGATCTCCTCTGTCTCTTGTATTCTGTAATTTCATTGGTATGTGTTTAACTGTAAGCTTCTTTTTACTTATCTACTTGATGTAAATTATTCTCTATATTTGTGATTTTTGTGTCTTTCATTAGTCTAGAAAATTCTCATCTCTTAAAATAAGCCATTATCTCTTAAAATAAATGGTTTCCCCTTCTTTCTAAATGTCCTTCTGTAACTCAGATTAAATGTACATTACCCTACCGAATCCTCCATGTGCCTTATCTTTTAAATTTTCCATCTTTTTGTTTTTCTGGTCCACATTCTGGGTAATTTCTTCTGCTCAGTATTCCTGTTTACTAATTCTCTCTTCATCTGTGTCCAACGTACTGTTTAACCCAGCCACTGAGTTTTTTATTTCAACAACAGTGTGTTTCATTTTCAGTTCTGCTTGGTTCTTTTGAAAATCTGTGTAGTCGTTTTTAAAATAAATTCTTAGTCTTTGCTTATTTTATTTTATTTTATTTTTTTTTTTAAAGATTTTATTTATTTATTTGACAGAGAGACAGCCAGCGAGAGAGGGAACACAAGCAGGGGGAGTGGGAGAGGGAGAAGCAGGCTCCCAGTGGAGGAGCCTGATGTGGGGCTAGATCCCAGAACGCCAGGATCACGCCCTGAGCCGAAGGCAGACGCTTAACGACTGCGCTACCCAGGCGCCCCCCAGTCTTTGCTTATTTTAAATACATCTTTTATTTCTTTTAACATTTCATTTCTAATTTTTTCAGTATCTGAAAGTTTAAAGTTGGTTTTTTTGACTCTTTCTCTATGTGGCTTATTTCTTTCTATGTACAGTAACTTTTTAACTATGAACGCATGTATTGTTGAATTTAATCTGTGGAAACCTGACATTCTGCATTAAGGATGTTTTTTTCTAGAGAAGATTTACATTTGCTTTTCTTTGGTGCTAGAGAATATTTCCAACCTGGAGCTACTTTAATTTCTTTTTTTTTAAAGGTTTTATTTATTTATTCGACAGAGATAGAGACAGCCAGCGAGAGAGGGAACACAAGCAGGGGGAGTGGGAGAGGAAGAAGCAGGCTCATAGCGGAAGAGCCTGATGTGGGGCTTGATCCCATAACGCCGGGATCACGGCCTGAGCCGAAGGCAGACACTTAACCGCTGTGCCACCCAGGCGCCCCGGAGCTACTTTAATTTCATTATTAATTTTTAAAATAGGCTATAGTAATGTTTTTTAGAAAACATACAAAAAGACTTTCAAAATGTCCACAATGCTATTATTACATTTATAATGTATAACTCCTTAATATCCTGTATTTTTCTGTACTGCATTCAGAGTGATTTCCTCTGCTCTGTAGTACAGTTTGCTAATTCTCTCTTCAGCTGTGTCCAGTGTACTGTTTAACCCATCCGTTGAGCTTTTTCCCTAATTGTCTCTAAAATGGCTTTTCACTCTTGGTTCACTCCACACAGGTCCTGGGGATGCCCAGTCATGGGGAACGATGTAGCTTGAAATTCCAGATCTATTTGAGAGCAAGCTGGTGGCTACAGCCCCCTAGGAGACACTTAGCCTCTCAGAGCATTTTTGTTTTTTTGTTTTTTTGTTTTTTTTTAAATGGGCAGGTTTTCTGCCCAGCCATGCTTTCTTTGAGGGCCTTCATGTGCCTCCACTTACCTGCCCAAGTGAGGAACACATAGTTCAGAGTGTTTCTAGGAAGAAGGGGAGAAATGTGGATAAAAGCCAGCCCTGAGGTTTTCTATCATACCCGGTTTGCATGGGCCCAGCACCCAGTCTCCATTCTACAGAAATGTGGGTTTCTGGCACGGGCTTTGGTCCTCAAAGCAATAAGCAATGCCAACACTCTATTCCCTCCCTGTGTGCTTTCAGTTTCGTTTTTATTTTTTTCTGCCCTTGGAGATTTCCTATTCTTGTTTTGAGTTCAGCCATACATGTCTCATGATAGCTGGAATTTATCAAACATCTAGGTGTTTTGTGCCAGAAAACAGAAATTTGGGAATTTTTAAAACAGTTTAATTACATAGCACCCAACATCCAGTAGGCATTAGGGGGGCTTAGAAGGAAGCCACAGTTCACAAGAGAAGTGATGCTGGACAAGTGGGCATGTCGCTGGCCTCCCTGAATCTCATTGTGCTCCTCCTGAAACAGCAATGCTCAGTCCACTTGGTGGTCCAGTTTCTAGCATATTCCATAACCACCCGGCCATGTCTGTGAAGGAGCTGGCCTCCCCACTGTGTCCTTCTGCATGAGACCTACTCTTCCCCCCCCACATACCCTCCAGGCTGAGGCTGGTCTTTCTATCCCCCTCACTCTCCGCTGGGGTCCACCATCCTGTGAGGTGGTAGCTGGTACCCTGGTCCATTCCCCCAGCAGACCACAGTCCTGTGAGGACACGGATACCTTGTCGGCCCAGTTTCCTCAGCACTCCACGTGGTACCCTTTCCTTTACTCATGCACCTTGGTTCCCTCTGAACGCTCATTCCTAGCGTGTGGTCTATCTAGGCCAGTCTTTTCTGTGTCCTCAGTTATGAGCCCCACTCCGCACAGTCCCGTCCTCACCCCCAGACTAACTGTTTATGTCCGGACCCCTCATTGGCTCCGCAGATGGGTGTCATGAGAGGTGCCTGATGTTGGCCAGGTCACAGCGGGGACAGGTAGAGGGGACGCAGGAGAGGCTTGCGGGGTTCATGCTGTGTGGGCGGCCACGGCCGGGCCATTGTGCTGTAGGTCAGCCACTGCGGGTGCTGTATTTTATTCTTCTACATGTTAATTCTATAGCGAACAAAGGTCCGAAATAAAGGAAAAGGCAAAACTCAATATTTTTTCTATTTCTAGGGCACCTCAGCGTCTCATTCCACCCTGGGAGTCTTTGCCTCAGAACCCAAGCACCGTGGGCTCTGTTCTCTTGACATGAAGCGTTCTTTCCTTTGAGTTCTTGCTACTTTAGGAATTGTAAGGGCTCTATAAATATCTTTCTCATTGTGCTCTTCTGAACTCTTCCTTTTTTGTGTGTATTTCTCTCAGAGAAACGGAAGGCGAGCTCGAGGTGGTTTGGCAGTCTACCTCCAGGGAAAACCAAAGAATGCGGGAGCTGCTGCAGGCCGCGCTGGCGAGGCCCGGTGTGTGGGACGGCACCGGGGAGGCGTGAGGGCGGCCGCGGCTCCGGCTACCGTGACGTGACGCGACGCCACCTCCTGCCACCTGTCGCGGCCCGGAGCGCTGCCTCGCGCAGGACAGGGGGGCACCAGGGAAGGGCAACTCCCGCCTCCCCCCGCAGCGGTTCTCCTCGTCAGGGCAAGGTAGAAATAAACTGTCTCAGGCGCTTAACCCGTTCTTTTTTTTTTTTTTTTTTTTTTTGCTTTATTTGACGAATACAATGCTGAGCTATATTTTTGCCAGGCTCTGTGAGACCCATTGCTCAGGGTGACAGGTGGCCTGAGGAGCTGGCCTGCCTCTGGGCGTCTAGATCCGCAGCCGGGAGAGTGGCGCAGGGAACAGGTCGGGGGCTGGCGCGCTCAGGCGTCGGGGTCGGTGGATGAGGTCAGTGGGATGTGTCCAGTGTGACACTGTCATTCACTCTGGGTGCTGTTCTAGCATGTGGTGAAAGACGGGTCCTAGCACTCACACCCCAGTAAGTTACACAAAATCTGCTCTGCCCTGTCCGCCTGCCCTTCTTTAACCTTCTGGAAAGGCAGTTTTTCTGGGGCCACATAGTACCAGATGGGGTCTCTGCCCCAGTGCCACCATCCAGAAGGATGCCAGGGGCCAGGCTTCTGCTCCTCTCTGCCACCTCCTCAGGCAGGTGACCCCAGCTTCTTGGGTCCATCCCCTGGCACTTCCTGGTGGCAGTGCCAGCCACCTAGGCTGCTTGTCCTTGGCATGCTGGGAGAACGAGGGACATCAGGCTGCACGGGACCCCGGGAGCGGTGTGGAGGGCAGAATCCCGGAGCGCAGACTCTCCCAGGCCCCTCCCAGCGCACACCTGCCTCGGGGCACGTGCGCCCAGGCCGGCCCTGGTCCCTGGTTGGGTGCAAAAGTTACACGTCTGAGCTCTGATTGCTAGTTGGCAGTTGAGACAGAAGATCACAGTTGTTCTACGTTTTATTCAACTTGTTCAACAGTTCAGCGATTCGAATTTATTTTCGTTTTACCAGAGGCAGGGCGACTCACCGGGATTTCAAACTCCCTCTCATCCCCCTTGGAGGTGACCTAGCAAACAGCTTTGATGTTACTTCCAGGGAGCCCAGCAGCTCTCCGGCAGTGTGTAAACAGGCTGCAAGGCCCCAGCGCCCCGTGAGTCTCGCACCTTCCAGACCTATGCTTGGAGGGTGGCTTGTCGTGGGAGCCCTGCTGTTGTCACGCGTAGAGGGTGTCACTCCTGGCTCTGTCCCACCTTCTAGGAGAACGTTTTGTTCCCTGGAGAAGTGAGTGTTTGCACATTTCTGCTTTAAGTTTATTACACGGTACAAACATACTTGGCAAGTTTGGTGACCCCTGGACCTCGTCATGGCCAGGCAGGGGTGGGCTTGTGCAGCACCTGGGCTCTTCCAGCCTCCTGCTGGGTGCTGTCAGCACGTGGCAGGTGGGCTCAGAGTCCAGGGTGCGAAGGAGGGCCAGGCAGGCAAAGCAGCGAGACACGTGGCAGTTGAGGGGCCCAGGGACTGAACTTCGATGCTTCGTGGGGGAACTGGAATGCCCTGGGCCTTGCCGGATGGGCAGGGTTTCAGGAGCTGGAGAAGGGCAGAGAGGGCTGTGTGGGTCGGAGCAGGAGGGGTGTTTGGGCTGGAGGTTGGGGTGGGCAGGGAGGCCAGACTGGCCCCGGGAAAGCCCGGAGTGCTGGGAGGGGCTCCCATTCTACTTCATCGTGCAGGTGCCAATCGGGGCAGGAGCCGGGGCCATTCCTGCTTGGTCCTGGGGAGCCTGTATATGGCTCTAGAATGGTCCTGATTGGGCCAGCAGTTATAAAACCAGCCCCAGGGACTCAAATGAGCCCTGCCGCCTTTGGTATTAGCAAAATGTCGTCTGGGGGAATTCTGGACCGGGTGCAGAGAGGCCGGAGACCAGCGGGGATGTGGGTGTGAGTTTGGGGTGACGGCAGGCCAGGAGTTGCCCTCCGTTTCCTGGTCGATCTGTGCAGAGGGCCACAGGGCTCGTCAAGCTCTGAGAAGAATGGGAGAGGCCGTCCTTTCCCGGCAGCTTCACTCTGTGGAGATCAGTGTGTCCTCCAACTCTGAGGAGAGGAGAAAATCCCCAATTGTATTTCTTTCAGTGCAGTTTGTTTTATGGCAAATATACATGGAGTGCTTATCCCTCCGCTTGGTGTCGAGAACAATAGCAGTGACGAAGGCAGACCTAATTACAGAGCACGCTAGGTGCTTGGAAGGAAACAGGACAGAAACAATGGCCCCATCACCTTCACGGCTGCCGTGGGAGCTACAGGGTGAACCCGTGCAGAACATTCCAAAACCTCATTGCACGGAAGCACGGTCATGATCTTATCCTTCAAAACAAAACATGGTATTTTCCAGGAGTTCTCTTTTCCTCCCATCTCCCAACGTCCTGTCCCGCTCTCTGGCAGGAAACTCACCTGATCAGTGTCTGTGTGCTCGGCTGGCTCCTTTGGCTCCGAAGTCCCAGGTGATGGTTCGGGCTGGGCCGTGCAGTCCAGCCGCTCCGCAAGGAAGTGCGCCCGGGCTCTGGGACGGGCCGCTCTCTGCCCGCAGGAAGGCGAGCCAGGGACTCAGAACCACGTAAGGGATGTCATTTCTCTGGGGAGCGTGAACGAGTCGGGAGGAGGGACGTTTCTGAAGGGCTGTGGGTAGGAGGTAGCGTTTCAGTGGGTGTTAAATGGGGAGTTGGATTTCCCCAGAGGAAAAGTCTGTAAAGACGAGGACTCAGTAGGTGCGGACGTACTTAGGGAAGATGAGGTCAGACTGGAGGGGGTAGGGTTGGTCTTTCATGCCACATGACTGGTGCCCTTAAAAAGAACAACTGTGTGAGGACAGAGACACCCAGGGAGGACGCCGCGGGACAGCAGTCAGTGTTGGAGAGATGCAGCTGCCGGCCAAGGACACCCGGGTGTGCCGGCGACCCCAGAAGCCAGAAGGAGGCCATGAAGGACCCCGTCCCCAGGTTTCAGAGGGAGCACGGCCCATGTCCACACCTGGATTCGGACTTCTGGCCTCCAGAACCGAGGTGATAGATCTGTTGGTTTTAGAGCCAAAAGAGAAGAAAACAGGACAGGTCCCCAGAGCCGTGGGTTTCCAGAGCCAGCAGGGTCTCCGCGCAGTGACAGGAAAACTTGTGTGTGTGCGGAGCACAAGGGGGTGAGAACGCACCTTTTCAACCAGATACATTTTAAAAGGTAACCTAAGGATAGATCAAGGACTTCTGATAAAAATCTCGCCCCCAATTGAGATGTGCTACAAACATAAACCATACCCCAGGTTCCGAAGACTCACAGAAAAGAACCATGTGAAGTGTCTCACCAATGAATTCTTGTACTGGTTATATGTCGAGAGAACATTTCGGATGTATTGGGTGGAATAAAACCTACTGTGAAAATGGATGATTTCACCGGTTTTGGTTTTGGTTTCTACTTTTTTAAAAAATGTGGCCACTGGAAAAATTTACGTATATAACTCACTTCCCTTGGACTCACTTCCCTTGGACAGTTGTGTGTGGGCCTAAGTGGGAAAGGCACACTAAGCTACATAGCTCAGGACTTTGGGTCAGGGAAAGATTGCTTTTTTTTTTTTTTTTAAGATTTTATTTATTAGAATGTGGGGGAGGGACAGAGAGACTCTCCAGCAGGCTCCCCGCTGAGCGTAGAGCCCGACAACAGGCTCCATCTCGAGACCCTGACATTATGACCTGAGCTGAAACCAAGAGTCAACACGACACCCGACTGAGCCACCCAGACGCCCGCAGGGAAGGATTTCTTAAAGCAGACCCGGAGAGCACCGATCCCAGAGGAAGGTATCACATCTGACAGCACCGCCGGTGAAGATCTCCTCGCCTGGGTGCAAGGACAAGCCCCACGGAGTGCGGAGCGGCTCTCACCGCTCACGGAGGCCTTCGGGCCAGAAAGCATGAAGGAGGCCAGGAAGCAGAAGACCGCCCAAGAGAAGACGGGGAGAGGCGCGGACAGGCATTCGGAGGGAGTAACCTCAGTAAGGACGTGAAGAGGAGTCGGAAACCACCACGACACCCGTTCAACCCGCCACAAATGCTGAAGCGTCCGACAAGCCAACCGAGCCAGTTCGAGAAACAGTATGAGCGTGGTCAGAGTAGCCCGTCCACGCAGCCCCCACACAGAAACACCCACAATGCCCTCGAGGCGGGGACGGGGGGCCCCCGGCCGAACGAGGCACCCACGTCGACAGGAGCCCTCCCCGTGCTGTTGGACCAACACAGCGGGTCTCAGCACGGTCCAGTGTGGATGCGCTCGTGTCGTGCTCAGAACCACGCAGGCCGGGCAGTGTGTTCTCTGGGGACGGACGTGGGTGGTGAAGGCCAGAGAAAGTCACGGGTGGAAAACGCAGCTCCTGCTGCCTCAGGGGGCACGGCTGGGGGCTCGGGCTCAGTCTGTGCCTGGGCATTTATTGTTTTTAAAACATAACCTTTTTTGTACGTGCACTGAAAGACTGAGTTGGAATTTGCATAATGAAAGAATTCCAGTAAAGTTTTGGAGAAGTGAATGGGCGGGTAAGACTGCAGAGGGAGGGCAATTTCGGAGCTGTGTGGCTGCACGGCAGTGGGAGAAGCGGGTGGCGCTGAGGACTCAGGCCCCGCTGGGAGCCCTGGAGGGTGCTGTCTGTCTCTGGGGAAATGAAAGGGAGGGTGGACGCTGGGACAGTCCCTCGGCTGTGGTCCCAGGAGGGAAGGTGGAGGGGTTCCAAACTCTGGAAGCAGAAGGGGGAACGCAGGGGGAGGAGGGAGGCTTTGAGAGGCTTGGGGACCATGAAGGCACTTTCACTGGGGACACCCAGGGCCGCCCGCCCCGCTTGGCCTGCTGTGTGCCTCTCCCCAGTAAAAGTCCCAGAAGCTGAGTGACCCCCACCCCCGCCAGGTGGGCAAGGAGGGGAGCAGGCAAGGGCGTGAATGACACAGGCCACGGAGGGCAGCGGACAGCAAGGGAAACCCCTGCCCCTGGGATTCCCCTGCTCGGATGCAGCCAGTTCCTCCTCTCCTAGCTGTTTCTTCTGGAATTACCTCCGTCATTCTTAACGAAAAGCTTGCCCATTTAGTCCCCTCACCAAGCCCTGCATTGCACCTGGCCTCGATAGCCCTGGCCAGGAAGGGGGCTCTGCGTTCAGTCCCGCCTCTGGGGCTCTCCTTGGGGCACGGGAAGAAAGAGGCCAGGCTGGTTGCCCACTCCATGGTGTGGGGCAGTCTGTGACCCAGGCTCGGTTCCACCCTCCCCTCTCTGTCCTGGGTTTGGGGCACCCACAGAGTGGGGCCCTCCTGAGGTTCTGCAGGGACCCTGCCTGCTGCTTGGTGGGGGATGTTTCTTGTGCGTGGGACCGTCACCTGGTGTGGCTCCCAGGGGTGCATGTGTCCTCTGGTGGAAGATGATGACAGGATGTACTGGGACAAGCAGATGAGTGGGTGAGCTCCTGTGTGGGAAGAAAATGCTTCTGTGAAGAAGGGCCTTCCTATTCCAGCAAGAATGTTTTAGGTGAAGGAGTGAGAGGAGCTAGGAGGGAAAGGCCCCTGGCTCTCTGGCTTGTCCCTGGCCTCAAGCAGCCACCTGTGACTCGCACTGGCCCCGTGGTACCCAGGATGCACGCAGGGTTTGCACAGTAGAACCAGCGAAACCAGGGCAGGAGCTGAAGCAAGGAGAGAAATGTGTGGATTCCAGAGATTGGAGACTGGACCCTGGGGTGAGCCAGAGCCTGCAAGCCTCCACCCAGAGTGAGTAAGCGAGTTCGAGGGGTGGGGGCAGGTGCGCGGAGAGGGAGCAGTTCCCGGCAGCCAGGGCTTGTGAACTGTCTGTCAAGGATCCACTTCCCTCAGAACAGAGGTGACTGTCACCTCCTTGATTCCTCGAGCCGCTGGGCTCGGTGGGTGGGGGTTACCTCCCTCCAGGGGGACACACACGTCTAGGTAGTCCTAGATGTAAAGTCTGGGTCACTGTGGGCAACCTCTCTTTCTACACAGGCTTCCCATCGCAGCAGAGACCCCCGCAGTGTCCCACATCTAAACGAGAAACCGCTCCTGGACCCCACACTCTCCGCAGCCCATCTCCATGGAGAGCCTGAGCCCCGGCTCGCTGCTCCCCTCCAGCCTGGCTGCTGTGAGTGTTTGTCCAGCAGTCTGCGTGGGGACGCGTTTTCGTTCTGTTTGGGTGAATACCTGGGGCTGGATTTGCTGCATCACGGGGGCACGTGTACGTTTAACCGTGGAACCTATCTCAGGCACATGAGGACAGATACTGCGTGGCTCCACTCACACGATGTACTTAGTCCCACTCAGAGACAGAAAGTAGGATCTGGGATGAAGGAGCCAGCAGAGAGTCAGTGTTTAAAGGGACGAGTGAATTGCTGTGTTAATTGTTTTATGGCGAGACTGTAAATCCCTGACAACGTAAAGACACTGCACCTTCCACTGACTCTTTACAAGTTCTTCTGCCCGGAATCCAGGTAGTAGGTGAGCGCCGGGCTATACAGTCCTTGCGGTCCCGCCAAGGCTCTGAACCATTACCAGCCGCAGCGGGAAGGAATCTTGACCACGTGAACTTCGGAACCGAAGAAAGTCCGTCAACCCCAAGGCCCGTCTGGAACAAGTCTGAGCCTTAAAGGCAGGTCCAGCATCTGTGTGAGGGTTTGACCCTCCCTCTGAGGAGGAAGGTGAAGCAGAGGACGAGACAGCAAGAGGCTGTGCAGAAATGCATTCACGGACGTTACAGGAGGAGGAACCCAAATACATACCACACAGAAAGGATAAAATGCAGACGGTGTTCCTAAAAGGTTGCAGGCACCTTTGCAATGGGAAAAAACACAGTTTGAAAATGAAGATCAAGAGCTTTAGCTGAAACGTAAGAAATAAGAGAGTTGTACTAAAAAAAATCTGCAACTTCCCAGGAAACGCGCTCCGAGAGGGAACAGGCTGCAGTGGGGCAAAACTCAGGCCTGTGCTGGAAGGGCCGAGGCTCGCGGAGCCAAAGGTCTCCTCGAATCGCAGCGGAGGTAGAGGGGTTAAATCCAGATGATTTTCCCTGAGGGTGGAAAAAGATTTAGGCTAACTGGCTGAACACTTTCTCTGCCAGGGAAAAACAAAAAAGAAGCTACAGCTTTATGAAAGGAAGTGCTCACGAGGGGACGCCAGAATTCCCTGGAGTGTATTTCTGACCCTTAACAAAGGAGCCACATGCCCAGATGTTCCAAACTCAGCACTTGGCGGAGACCCCAGGAGACCAGGGCATCCACGGAAGTTTAAGGCTAACATTCGGTGACCCCTACTGTTGGGGGGGTGCAAGTGCTGGGCCCACTTACAGATTCGGATCTGGAAGCCTGGGGAGAGGCTGAGTCACCTGCAATCACAGGGCTGGCTCCCGACGACACCCTCCCACCCACCTCCCAGCCCTGCCCTCCTCACGTGATTTCTTTTAGAACAGGAGCCCTTTGGAGGCAACTTTGACCGAGGGAAGATTCTGCGGTGTTTTGCAGATATCAGCCACACCAGCAACTACAGTTTGAGTGCTGCCGTGTTGGCAAAGACTTGAGGAATGACACAAACAAACCTGAGAGCAGGTCCTGTCTGGGACAGCAGGTCCTGCCCCTGCAGGGCCTCTGGCCTCCAGCTCAGGGCGGATGAGCCCACTGGGGAGCAGTGTGCTCAGAGCCCTGGGCATGGTGGGCAGGGGAGCACTGACTCTGAGACAGTGAGGGTCCCCACGTTCTCCAGATGGCTTTAAGAGACAACCCTGAGAAATCCACCCACCCCAAAGTGCCCCCAGTGCCACCACCTGTGGCTTGCCCCGGCTCTTTCCTGTGACCTTTGATCTCTTTTGGCTATCTGAGATGCTGTCGGATTTATCCCAGTGCAAAACGCCCCACGCCCGGAGGAGGTGGTTATGATAACAGTACAATGCTCCCTGCCCGGGGTTCTCCATCCAGAGAAAGAACTTATCTGAGACAAGGGATTAGAGCTGCCACCTGAGTCAGCCTTCCTGGGAAGGGTGGATCCTTCCCCAGCCCCTCTGAGCACATCCGGAGCTCTGGGTTGGGGGGTCGGAGCTCTGTGGCCTTCGCATACTTTGTTATCTCTGGGGCCTCAGTTTCCCCATCAGGTAAGGGAGAGTGTGCAACCCCTTTTCTGCCCCACAGTCAGGTGAGTGCAGACAGGGCTACAGGGAGAGCAGAACCGCCAAACGGAACTGCCTGGGGCGGGAGTGGCAGGTGGAGGGAGCAGGCGCCGAGCTCTGCCAAACTCTTCTGCACGCACGGTGCTGCTGGCACCCAGTCACTGCCCAAGGGGAGCGGGAAAGACTTGCTCACCCTCCTGCAGGCTCGGCCAGAGCCAGGTAGGACGAAGACACCCGCCCTGACCTGCCAGTTCCCTGTGCATCGGCTCCTCTTTGCGCAGCCTGCCTGGGGCTGTAAATCTAGCCTGTTAACCCAATAAAAGAGCTGGTTCCAAAGTTTATCCCCTCTGATGCCAGTTCTTAGAGGGGATTTCCCTGACAGGGTGTAACTGATGGGGAATCTTGTTAAGGAAAAACCAATGATGAACAACACGAAAACACCGGTGCATAGAAATTGGCTTGCCCGCCCTCCCCTCTGTGTGCGCTGGATCCAAGCTTCGTTGCTGGAAGACAAAAGAAAGAAAAAAAAAAAAAGAAAAAGTGTTTAATAATTACCTTTGTTGACCTCTGTACCTTCTGGCTTCCTCCACTCCTGGGCACAAGACATGGCCATTCCTGGGCGCGACCGTGCAGCCGTGCAGACGCAGCGCGCCGGCAGCTCCCCGGACTGCGCGAGGGCAAGAAGCAGGTAAGGCCGAAGGGCGATGGAAAGGTTCTGCACTCTCCCGGCCAGGGCCCGAGAAGGACTTTATTTAGAGAAAGGGTCCAGGAAATGACCCCAACCAGCTCAGTCTGGAGCAGATTCTCCCCAGCATCTCATGGCTGGTGTCACTTGGGGCAGAAGCATCCCGGCTACGGGTCTGTCCCGCACCAGGCACCTTCATCCTGGGAAGTGATCATGGGGAAAGGATTCCTTCCTAGGGCTTGATTCCACCAAGGATCTCCCAGGATGTTTAAAAATACTTCTTTTTACATTTTGAAAAAAAAAAAAGGAGGTAGAATGATGGGCGTTTCATTCCTGGGGAGCAGGAGCTGAAATCTCGGGCCTGGGGGTGGCTGCGGGCGGGCGGCAGGGAAAATGCATGGGAGCCCCCTTCCCTGCGGCCATCTGCAGGGGGTCATGCAGATCATTAGCCCAGGGACTCATCCCCAAGGGGTCGACAAGGGCGCTTCCCGGAAACAGTAGCTAAGAAGCTGCTTTTAGAACCCCCCCCTCCCCAGGCCTGGAGGGTCAGCCAGGAGAGCGCTGGCTGAGCCCGTGTCTGCATCTTGTCCAGGTGCTGAGTCAAGGTCCCTGCTCTCCTTGCAGCCTCCTGGAACTGGCGGGAGGGGAAAATGGAGGAGACAAGCCTGAGAAACAGGAGAGAGGATGAGAGGTCCGTCCAGAGTATCCAGAGTAAGGAACCCAAGACCACAAGTCTCCAGAAGGAGGTAAGGCCATGCCTCGGCAGCGGCCCTTCCCAGGTCAAGTGCCCCAGTGAAGACCCCGCTGCTCTCTGATTTGGAAAGCGCATCTCAAAGCAAACAATTCCTTGGACTTACCTCTTTCCTTCTGGCCAGTGAAGTCAGCATTTTGTTACGAGGTTACTGTGTGTTTCTGTACACCGGGCGAGTGCCTGGAGGGGCTGGTGTTTGCTCAGACCCATGGCATCAGGGATGCTCAGAGAGGACCTTCTGATGTTGGAGCCCCCTCTATAGTGTCTTCACCAAGTATCTGCCCCTGTGTGTGCCTCTTGTCCCTCCAGTGATGGGAAACTCGTTCCTTTTTAGTGAGTCTAGCAGGGGTGGCGAGTGTGACATGGGTGTGACGTGGATGACCCCTGTGAGATGGAATGTAGTAGTGGCTGGACTTGGAGGTGCCTGCGCTCTAGGGGTGAACTGCGTCACTCAGGGCTAGCACTGGGGCTGCAAGGAAGGGGAGCTCTGGAGGGCGGGGAATGCAGACAGAACGGAGCTCGATGCAGGCGGATGGGCGTGGAGGGTCAGCTTCAAGCTCACAGGCTGAGAAGGGAGAGTCCCAGAACAAGATCAGGATGGCTTTGAGGGTCCGATGAGTGGGCTAAGCTCTGGGCAGAGCCTCCAAGAGCTCCCAGGCCTGGTGGCAGAGGGGACGGAGAAGGAATTTGGGGGATGGCATGGCTTGACTGTGGGTTGGTCTGGGATCTGCGGTCCCTAGAAGTTGGCTGATGGGTGTTGCTGCCCACTGAAGAGCGCAGAGCTAACCGCAGGTGTGTCCTCAGCTCATCCCTAAACCTGGGCAGCTTCTGGGTGAATGCAGACCTCAGCCGGAGGAAGGATTCTGGAGGGCTCCCAGGCTGGTCAGCTAAATGAGCCATTAGAGGAGAAAAGCCAAGACTGTCCTGCTAGTGCACCCCAACCCTGAGGCCAGAATGGGACCTGACCCTGCTCCCAGGGCCCTTCCCAACTGTGTGTGACCCTTGCTGGCAAGCCGCAGACCCTTCCTTGTTCACTGGGCTCTAACCCTGAGCCCAGCCTCTGCCCAGAAGGGTGAGCATGTATGACTCCAGAACTCAGGCCTGGTGGCTGCTGAGGGCTGACGTTCTAAGTAGGGGCCCGAGTCACACATTGTCTCCCTTTTAAAAAAGTTTTTTTCCCTTAATTCATGTATAATTCACGTACAAATCTTCAGTGTTCAGTTTGATGAGTTTTGACAAACTGATCACCCTAGAAAATTCCCTCTTGCCCCTTCTCGGGCGGGCCCCCCAGCCCTGAGTTTCATCCCTGTAGGTTAGTTTTATCTGTTCCTAAATGTCATAGGGATGGAACGGTATGGTTTGTGTCTGAGCGGGGGCTTGTTGGTAGGAAGCTCACACCCTGCAAAATGGCATCAGAGAAAGTTCTCAGCCTCTGAGTGTTCCTGTCCCTGGAAGCCTCTGTTTCTCCCCCTGCCCCCTCCTCTGCTCTCCGTGAGGCCTCTGGCCCAGACCAGAGCCCTGACCTCATTGTTTGCTAAACCAGCCTTTAGAACCGTCTGGGTCGCTTTGTGCAGTGCAGTCAGGATAGAGGTCAGGAGCGTGGCATCAGGTGCCTGCGCTGGCTGTGCCTGCAGGTGTGCCTGCGCTGGCTGTCCAGCCCTGGGCAGTACCGTGACCTTTCTGTGCCTCCGTGTTCTCCTCTGTAAAATGGGGGTGACAAGGGCACACCCAGCGCTTGGGGCTGTGGTGAGGATGAATGGACTTGATGTGAGCTAAGCCCGGTGTTACCTGCTACAACAGCGCTGGCCTGAGGCGCCTGGGGGGCTGGCCGCACTGAGAGAGGGGAGTGGGGGGAGAGGGCGGCTACACAAACGCCCCTCCCCCTCCCCTCCCCCACATCCCAGGTGGGCCTGCTCAGCGGCATCTGCATCATCGTGGGCACCATCATCGGCTCAGGGATCTTCATCTCCCCCAAGTCTGTGCTCAGCAACACGGAAGCCGTGGGGCCCTGTCTCATCATATGGGCAGCCTGCGGGGTCCTTGCAACCCTGGGTAATAAAGACGCCCTCCCCGGCGAGCTGTCCCGGTGGTAGGTGGGGATCGGCTAGGTGGGCACCCTCTGCGCCCTGGGCCTCGCCGTGGCTGGGATCCCTCTCAACACCTGTGGGCGCCTGGTGTAGATCGGCCACGCTGAAATGAGCCATGGCCAGAACTCAGGGCGGGGCGGTCAGAGGAGAGGGCCACGGTGGCCCCGTGCGCGGGGCCCGGAGGGGAGGGGCTCCCTCGGACCAGGGCAACGCCTCACCGGGGGCCTCGGGGGGACCCCTTCCTCTCTGTGTTCCAGGGGCCCTGTGCTTCGCGGAGCTCGGTACGATGATCACCAAGTCGGGGGGCGAGTACCCTTACCTGATGGAGGCCTTCGGGCCCATCCCTGCCTACCTCTTTTCCTGGACCAGCCTGTTCGTCATAAAGCCCACGTCCTTCGCCATCATCTGCCTCAGCTTCTCCGAGTATGTGTGCGCGCCCTTCTACTCAGGCTGCGAGCCCCCCAAAGTTGTCGTGAAATGCCTGGCTGCCGCTGCCATCCGTGAGTCCCCGAGTGTGACGCCCGGGTCAGGGGGCAGGAAGGACCTGCCGCGGGTGACATGGGGAGACGGGTGACGTGGGGAGAGGGGCTCTGGCTCCTCTGCGCCCAGAAAGAGGCCGGTGGGCCTGGAAGTGCCGGTGACAAGCGGGGCCAGGTCTGCTGGGGGCCCGAAGCCCTGGCAGAGCGCCCGGGGCGGTCCCTGTGGTGCACTCGATGAATGAGGCGGTGGAGAGGGCAGGTTCGAGGCGGGAGACCCAGGGGCGCACCACGTCACCCCGCCCCCCGCTCGTTCCAGTGCTCATCACCACGGTGAACTCGCTGAGCGTGCGGCTGGGGAGCTACGTCCAGAACGTGTTCACGGCGGCCAAGCTGGTGATCGTGGCCATCATCATCATCAGCGGCCTGGTCCTCCTGGCCCAAGGTGACCGCGACCGCGGGCGGAGGAGACGGGGAGGGCGGGTCCCACCACCTTGTCCTCCAGAGGCTGTGCTCCGGGGGCCTCTCAGGAAGCCCGCAGCAGTTCCGCCGGAGGCCCTGTCGTTTCCCTGCTTTTCAGAGTTTGTGTGGTAACCTGAGGGCCCGAGTCGGGCCCTTCTGTCGCCCAGAGATGAGCCAGGGTCCCGGTCTGGTCCTCTGATACCCACAATTCACTGTCTGGCTTAATTACAGGAAATACAAGGAATTTTGAGAATTCTTTTGAGGGCACACAACTGTCTGTGGGAGCCATCAGTCTGGCATTTTATAACGGACTCTGGGCGTACGACGGATGGTAAGGCCCTCTGAGACGCCACACACATCTGGTCGGGGTGTCCCAGGCTACTAGACTGAAACCAAGGAGAGCAAGGACCCTTCCTTCCTGGGGTTTGGGGGGGCCCTAACGTTCACCTCCACATCTCCATTTTGCTCAGCACCCCCCCCTCGTTCTCCTTGGACCCCACAGACACCGAAACCCCTGCCCCTTCCCCAGCCCCGCAGAGTGGCCCGAGGGCAGGCAGTGGTGGCCCGGGCCGGAAGCGTCATCGGACACAGACAGGCTCGCGGAATGGGAGGCCGTCAGGGCTGCCCAGGCTCTTGACATGGCAAGAATATTCCACAGCCCTTCCGTTTCAGCCGTGGAAATAGGAGGCGTAGTCGATGAGGGAAGAAGCGTGACCCTCTCTGACACTGGTCTTCCCCTCATGCAGAACAGCTTTCATTCTCCTTTCAGACAGCGAACCTTCTGGTTTTTCAAAGCAGCTTGGGGACTCATTGCTCCTGATAATTCGGCAAATTCCCACGACTCCCACAGAGGACAAAGACTTCTCACTGACAGACATGCAGACCTTTGGGAGCCCCCCCCATCACGGGGCTTTCTCCACAAGCAATTACCCTGAATTCCTGCCGGAGAATTTTCTCTGTGGTGGAGAGTCTGAAATGAGGCCAGCCTTTATTGTGTGTTTCACGATCTTGGCAAAGGAGGTCCAAGTTAGGTCACTCATGTTACTTTTCTTTGCCTAGGAATCAACTCAATTACATCACGGAAGAACTTAGAAACCCTTTCAGGTAAGAGAGCTGAGTCAGGTGGGAGACGCTGGGCCAGCAAGCATGTTTCTCTCTCCCATGCAAGAGGCGGCCCCCCTCCCGGACTGTGAATGCTTCCCCAGTGGCTCATTTCCATATGCTCATTAGAGCTTGGCTGTGCTCTGGGCAGTGGAATAGTCACTGGGAGGATGGATGAACCCCAACTTTATCTCGGGTGGATTTTGCTTTATAAACAGTTCCACCTCACTGCCCTGGAGTCTGAGAGCAGGAGCGTTCTTTCTCATGTGACAATGTCACATCCCACAGCCCCTGCTGTGGCAGCTGGGACCCCAACCCACTACAAGGAGAGGTGGAGGGCCGGCCAGCCAGTGGGAAGAAAGGACAGGACAGAAACAACAGCCCTGTGAGGCTCTCACGGGATGCTCTGGTCTGACCCTGGGTCCCTGGCCCTCCCAGAAACCTGCCCTTGGCCATCATCATCGGGATCCCGCTGGTGACAGGCTGCTACATCCTCATGAATGTTTCCTACTTCACTGTGATGACTCCCACCGAGCTCCTGCAGTCCCAGGCGGTGGCCGTGGTGAGTGCCCGGTCTGGGCAGGTGGCTGCTGGGGTCTGTGGGAAGCCCTAAATGAGCTGAGGTACCCTCTGGGGAAGAGGGAAATAATCGTCTAGACACGGGCAGAGTGAGCAGTTGAGGGCGGCAGCAAAGACCCACCTGCTGGTGGCCTTCCGGTTCGGTGTGTGGCCCGGGCACTGGCACAGAATGCAGGTGGGGCAGGGCTGGATTTCACTAGGGGTTTTGACAGACACAGACGTGGGTGAGAAAGTGCAGGGAAGGGATCAAAGGAGGGAATTATAATAACTGGGGAAATCAAGCTGGGCGGGGGGGGTCTCAATGACGGGGATGGGGGTGAGGGTCAGTAGGAAAGGCGGGGGGGTGTCCACATGCTGGAGGCCTTGTGGAGCTAGGGTGGGACAGGAAATGAACTGCAAACAGGCGACAGGGATGGGGAGCAGGGAGCGATGTCTTGGTCACGATGAGGTCACCTGTCACAAGGACAGGTGGGCAAGGTGCAGGGAGAACAAGGTCGTTCTGAGTGAGGGGGGTCAAGGAAGCAAGGGGCCGGGGTGTTGGAAGGACATTGAAATGATGAAAAATTAGGACAGGGACAGGTGGAGAGAAGATTTCTGTTACTCTGTGTTAGGAGGTTGGGGAGGGACAGTAAAGTATCCCTCAAACTGAGAAGGCACTTTGAGACAAAAACGACTCCATATAGTTTATACATGGTTCTATTCAGGGTAACTTCCTGACAGGGGAATCAGGTGGAGGTTGATCCAGGCTCAGTGCAGTTATTCTCTGCAAAGTCTGGACCTTAGTCCACAGATTTCATGGAATGAGGTGGTGTGCAGAACGGCACTCTAGTGACAGCAAAGGGCTAGCCTGCACCCCACTGACAGCCAACCTTTAATTAGATCTTGTGGCACCACCTGTGCACTGGGAAGGGGAAAGACTATGTTCTAACAGAATCCTGGGAGGCCAAAACAAGCCTCCCTGCATCCCGACCTTGGCAGGCGTTTCTAAGGTATAGATATTAATCCCCAAGGCACCCTGAACATGTAGCCCTAAGAGAGGTCATCCAGCAAACATGAGCAAGATGGAGGGCCAGGGATGGAGTCAGTACAGTCCGCTCTCCTGCACTACGGGGGAGAAAGGCTAGGTTGTTTTCCTCCCGAGGGGTTGTCTACTTTCTCCTTTCCTGGAGGGGAGTCAGTGGCCGTGCCCAGGCAGGGCCCAGCAGCTTCCTTGGGACCCACGGCTCCTGCAGGCCATGCAAGACCCTCAGGACTCCTCTGCTTCTCTCTGCAGACGTTTGGCGACCGTGTTCTCTATCCAGCCTCTTGGGTGGTTCCACTGTTCGTGGCCTTTTCCACCATCGGTGCTGCCAATGGGACCTGCTTCACGGCTGGCAGGTAGGGAACCCCTGCACTCATCCTGGGGGGCAGGGGGCAGCAGAGCCCATCCCACACTTGAGGAAGACAAGACTCGGAGCGAAAGTCCTTAGGGCTCTGCCAGGTTAACACTGCATGGCATAACAGAAAACCCAAAGTCTAACTGGAATTTGAATAAAAACTAAAAAAAAAGAAAACCCGAAGTCCTGGAAAGGGAGCAAAAAGTGTAGCCGAGCTTGCACACTGGCACTGGGCATGGCGGCCCCACTGGCGGTAGGCTCCTACGCTCCTCGGCAGCAGGGAGCAGTGCCGCCAACTTCAGCACAGGGTGAGTTTGGCGACAGAGTGACTGGCACACTGGTGGTACTTCTCATCTTGTCCTGTTTGTCACTTACGGATAGTTCTTGAACATCTCCTATGAATATATACATAATCAAGATCAGAGAGTAACATTTTAGGCTTTCAAGCCATGGAAGTTTGTCACTACCCAACTGTCTCTGTGCACGACAGCAAACAGTTACTCACACAAACAGCCCCGCCAACCCTCCAGACCCTCCTGGTCCAGAGACCGTTAGTGGCTGTACTGTATTCCATTTTATGACATAGCACAATTTCACATAACCTCAGCTCATGGGCTGAGTGGGGCTTATTTTCATCAACACTGCCACAGGGGACATTCTGGAACATGTCCTTGCCCGGTTGTCCAGTGTTCTGAGTGGATATATTTCTGAGAGTGGAATTGCCAAAGATTATACACTGACACGCGACAGACACCAAACCATTCTTCTAGGGCAGCCCTGTCAAAGCACACACACTGCCGGTCCAACACCTTCCCTTCTTCAGAAGCGCCCAGCTCTTCTGGGTCCTTTGCCTTTCTAGATGAATTCTAGAATCTGCTTGTCAATTTCTACAAAAAGGCCCTCAAAGATTTTGATCAGGGCTGTGGTGAACTGTAGATCAGTCTGGAGAGGGCTGCCGGTTTAATTGTATTGATTGTTCTCATCTAAGGGCGAGGACCCTCTCCCTTTATTTAGGTCTTAATTTTTTTCAAAAGTGTTTTCCTGAGTAGTTTCAATATATGGCTCTTGCATATTTTTTGTCGGATTCATCCCAAAATATTTCATATTTTGGGGGTGCCTGGGGTGGCTCAGTTGGTTGAGCATCTGTTTTCAGCTTGGGTCATGGTCTTGGTGTCTTGGGATGGAGCCCCCAGTCAGGCTCCCTGCTCAGCGGGGAGTCTCTTCTCCTCTCTCTCGGCCCCTCCCCCTGGCTCATGCTCTCCCTCACGCTCGCTCTCAAATTAAAAAAAAAATTCCTGGGGCGCCTGGGTGGCACAACGGTTGGGCGTCTGCCTTCAGCTCAGGGCGTGATCCCGGCGTTATGGGATCGAGCCCCACATCAGGCTCCTCTGCTATGAGCCGGCTTCTTCCTCTCCCACTCCCCCTGCTTGTGTTCCCTCTCTCACTGGCTGTCTCTATCTCTGTCGAATAAATAAAATCTTTAAAAAAATAATCCTATTTTTTGTGCTATTGTAAATGGTATTTTTTAAATTTCAGTTTCTGGTAAGTTTGTTGCTCATACAGAAACACAATTTCAGTAGCTCTACTGAGGCTTAAATACTATAAAACTCCCTTTGCAATTATGTAATTTGGTGATTTCAGTAAATTTATAAAGCTGTACAAATGTCCTCACAGTCCAATTCTGGAACATTTCCATCATCCCAAAAAGTTCACTCCTGCCTAACTGCAGTTCATCCCTGCTCCCGCTCCAGCCCTAGACTACCACTGACCCGCTCCTGTGTCTGTAACTTTGCCTTTTCTAGACATTTCCTTTAAATGCAGTGATGCACCATGTCATCTGCATGTGGCTTTTTCACTTAGCGTGTTATATTTGAGGTTCACGCATGTCATAGCACGTACCTCCTCATTCCTTGTAACTGCTGAACTGTATCCCATTAAGTGGATATACCACATTCTGTTTATGCATTCACCAGTTCGTGGAGTTTGCTCCGCTTCTGGGCGGTTAGGGACAACGCTGCTATGAACGTTCACGCACGCGGGTCTGTGTGGACACGTCTTCATTTCTTTAGGTAGCTTCCTAGTAGAATCACTGGCTCGTACAGTAAATTTGTGATTAACTTTTACAGAAACTGCTTAACTGTTTTCTAAGTGGTGGTTCCACTTTAATTTCCGTAAGTCGTGCATGAGCGGTCCAGTTTCTCCACCTCGGAACACTTGGCATTGTCTTTTTGAGGAGTCTTTCTAATGGGTATTAGTCATGTCACTGTGGTTGTAACTGCAGTTCCCTGATGACTACTGATACTGAGCATCTTTTCATATGCTAATTAGCCGTTCATATATCTTCTGATGAAATATCTACTCAAATTTTTGTTCACTTTTAGATTGAGCTGTTTGTCATCTCATTGTGTTGTAAGAATTCTTTACATATTATGGACACAAGTCCTTTATCGGGTATCTGACTTGCACATAATTTCTCCCAGTCGGTGGCTTGTCTTCTCATCTCTTCCTGGTGTTTTTGAAACATGCATGTTTTTAACTTTGACAAAGCCCAACTTTTTTTTTTTCACGTGTCATGCTTTTGTTGTCATATCTAAGAGCCTTCGTGCAACCCAAGGTCACAAGGATTTTCTCTTGTTTTACCCTAGAAGTTTTATAGACGTAGCCCTCACATGTAGGTTTATGATCCATTCTGAATTAGTTCTGTCTGGTTCTGCACCTGTGCAGCTTGGGGCCTGGCCAGAATTATGACTTATGTTGGGTAGAATTTTTGTGGGGTCACACCAAAGATTTTTACTTCCTGGTATCTTGAGTTTTCTAGGTCACATATAGAGAAACCTTCCTCCTTTCAAGAATACCCACCCGTGTTTTCTTCCAGCATTTTACTTTAGCTCTTTGATCAGTCTGGAATATATTTTGATATGAGGCGTAAATCTCACTTTTCTCCCTCAAACCTCTACCTGTTGTCCTGATATTATTTATCCGTAGTCCATCCTTTCTCCTCCTGGTTTGAATGCCATCATTATCACGCCCAGTATGCTGGGTTCGCTCTGCTTCACAAAGGGCCCTGTCCTGTGCTATCACTGTGAATAGGAAGGCTTCCCAAACCCCCTCAGGTAACATCTGGAAGAACCAGTGCTCCTATGTCCATGGCTCCACTCCTTGCCTGCTCAGCCCTCCAGCCACACCTGCAGTGACTGTGTCCAGTCGCAAAAGTCCTGCTTGCTTTCTGAGCCCATGGAATTTACGGAGAGGTTTGTGAGCTCTTAGGGTTTAAAGCGTGAGGTCACAGCACCACCTGAAGTCCGCCTCTCTCCATCTGGTGACCGCTTTCCTCCCAGTTTCAACTGGCTTGTTCTGGGAACTAACTTGTCGCTGTGTTTGTCTTTTTCAAATTTCAAATATGTAGTTTTATTTATTTTTTAAAAAGATCTTATTCATTTGAGAGAGAGGGAGAGAGCACAAGCAGGGGGGAGAGGCAAAGGGAGAAGGAGAAGCAGACTCCCCACTGAGCTGGGAGCCCAACATGGGGCTCCATCCCATGACCTGGAGACCATGACCTGAGCTGAAGGCAGACACTTAACCGACTGAGCCACCCAGTCGGCCCTCAAATATGTAGTTTTAAATAGACGGATCTAGTATGTTTTTTTTTAAAGATTCTATTTACTTATTTAGAGACAGAGCGTGAGTGGGGGGAGGGGCAGAGAGAGAGAATCCCAAGCACACTCCACACTGAGCATGGAGCCCAATGTGGGCTTGATCTCATGACCCTGAGATCATGACCTGAGGCAAAATCAAGAGTCAGACACTTAACTGAGCCCTCCAGGCACCCCTCTCAGATCTAGTATCTTTTTTTTTATCATGATAATTAGAGCATTAAATTTAAAAAATTGTTTATTTTTTAAAATTTAAATTCAATTAACATAATGTATTTTATTGGTTTCAGAGGTCAGGTTCAGTGATCCATCAGTCTTGTATAATACCCAGTGCTTATTACATTACGTGCCCTCCTTAATATCCATCACCCAGTTACCCCACCCCCGACCCCCTCCTCTCCAGCAACCCTTAAGTTTGTTTCCTATAATTGTCTTTTAATGGTTTGTCTTCCTGGTTTTGTCTTATTTTTTCCTCTCTTCCCTTTGTTTTGTTTCTTAAATTCCACATGAGTGAGATCATAATTGTCTCTGATTGACTTATTTCACTTAGCATAACACCCTCAAGTTCCATCCACTATTGCAAATGGCAGGATTTCATTTTTTGATGGCTGAGTAGTAATCCATTGTATGTATATCACATCTTCTTTATCCAGTCATCTGTCAATGGACATCTGGGCTCTCTCCATAGTTTGGCTCTGTGGACTTGCTGCTATAAACATTGGGGTGCAGGTGCCCCTTTGGATCACTGCGTTTGTATATTTGGGGTAAATCCCTAATAGTGCAATTGCTGGGTCATAGGGTAGCTCTATTTGCAACTTTGAGGAGCCTCCATATGGTTTTCTAGAGTGGCTGCTCCAGCTCGCATTCCCACCAGCAGCATGAGAAGGTTCCCCCTTCTCCACATCCTCACCAACATCTGTTGTTTCCTCACTTGTTAATTTCAGGCATTCTGACTGGTGTGAGGTGGTATCAGATCTAGTTTCTAATGTATTTTTTTCACTCTGAACCTAGATTAACAGCTGTTGATTACATTCTTAAATTATGGTAATTTATTTTTTAAAAATTGTTTGGCTTTTTCCTTTTCTCTCTTCAACATTTTAAATATAGTCTTTCAGATGACTGAATCACCAGGAGTTCTTGGGAGTGGGGGTACTAAGCCATTTGTTTGCATCTACTGACACATTCTTGATTCATCTTTTGGGGTTGTTTTTTTTAATATGGAAATTCTGTACAGCGTGGATTTAGGAAGTGCCAGGTGCCTCTGTGTTTGCCTCTGTCAGGGGCTCCAAGCATGGGGGGTCCACTGGCCCCAGACCAGGTTTTCCCTTATGTGAGAGCATAACTTTGAGGACACTGAGTAGGTGTCTCCTCCTGAAAGGTCCTCCCCAAACCCCAAGCCAGCCCCCTGCTCTCCCCTGCGTAGGTGACCCACAGCACCGGGATGTGTTGCTCTCAGGGGCATTTAACCACCTCTCACTTCCCCAAAATTCGCTTACCTCCCCGAGACCGCCTCCCACTGAAGATGCCAAGTTCCCATTGAGTCCCTCTCCCCGCGGCTTTGTAGCGAAGCCCCCTGATGGTACAACAGCTCGCAGGCCCACCCACAGGGGCTCCTATTGCTTTTTCAGACTTGTGTACGTGGCGGGCCGGGAAGGCCATATGCTCAAAGTGCTCTCCTACATCAGCGTCAGGCGTCTGACTCCAGCCCCTGCCATCATCTTTTATGTAAGTATGAATTCTGCCAGCAGACACCCCCTTAAATGCAGAGGGGCCCTGAGGGAACCAGGTATTGCTAAGCCCAGTGGTTTTCCCATGGCCCAGGCTCCCTCGCTCCTCGACATGAAATAGGTAGGTTAAAAAGCCCATGACAATTCAAACATTGCCCAATGTCTGCTCTTTGTTCTCAATCTGTCCGTGAAAGACACTGACTCTTCCAACTTTCTACCCTCTGCACTCCTTACATGTACATCTGTATGTCGGGGTCCCCAGTAACGAACTATATAAAACCCCACCAGCTTACAGGGAAGGAGAATAAGGCATTTATGAGGTGGCTACTGTTAAGTGCTTCTCCTTATGGCCCCCTTGTCTAGATGTCATGGCGTCCTTGCACAGTAGAGGCCCTCTGACGTCCTCTAATTGGAGTTTCTCAGTGGGGGATAGTCCTTGGTTGTGTGCAACTGTCCCTGGCCCTTATGGGCCGTCCAAGCCCAGCCTCGGGGCCAGACTCCTTCCACCCCGAAGAAGAAGCACTACTCTCCATCAGCCTACTCCCTTAGGAGTAGGCCATGCAGCTAAGGCAGGTCCAGGCCAGGCTAAGACAGCTGAGTGTCGCAGTGCAGGCAGGGCCCTTTCCCCTGACGAAGACTCTCTGGCAGGAACACTTATCATCAGAAAGCTGGTGTGACATACACGCATTATTTTGTTTTTTCCCCTGCTTAAAATTGCACCTTCAAAGAGTCACAAATTTTCCAAGTCCTTTCCATCAGGCTTCAGGGAGAACACTCACCACAGCCAAAGCCTGGTTTAACCCCAACTCCAATGGGATGCATAGGTTTCTTTCATGCTGACATGTTCATTCACAGGAAACACTACTTCTTCAGTCTCCTGTGAGGTGACAGGGATCCATCTTTATGTACCAATGACCTAAGAATCCACGCTTCCTTCCACTAGGGTATCATAGCGACTATTTATATCATCCCTGGTGACATCAACTCACTGGTCAATTACTTCAGTTTTGCCGCATGGCTGTTTTATGGCCTGACCATTCTGGGATTGGTTGTGATGAGGTTTACAAAGAAAGACCTGGAAAGGCCTATCAAGGTAGGTTTTGTGCCCCACCTGTCACACGTGGCTTTGATTTCTTGATGGATTAAAAGTAAGTACTTTAAAATCTAGGGGCATGCTTTCTATTTCCAACCTGACTCTACTCTTCCCTTGAACATCACAGTTTAGTGGGGTTTGCTCCTGAATTCTGGCTCCAGACCCATTCCTGTGCGGGCAGCCACTAATAATCTGCATCTGCAAACCGGGGTTCCCTGCCACCTCTCTGCACAGCTGAAGTGGGTCTATATGCCAACGCAAAAAAGAATTTGTCTCGCTTACGTTAAAGGCTTTTGCTTTATTTTGTTAGCAACTGTACTATTGAATTACAACAAATGCAGGTATAAGAACAAGGTAGGAAAGCTGAGTGCTTAAAGAAATAGGACAAGAACAAAATAATGTCTTTAGCTTTAGGATTTTGTTTCAGAAATGTGCCTAGTGGTCTTTCTGGCCCTGTAGCTTGACTGTCACCAAGTCTCTGGAGTGAGCTGAGCCATGGAGTTTGGCAGTCCCACCTTAGCTCATCTCGCAGGCAAGATCATGACATGGAATAGATTTTTCATCGACACAAAATCCCTCAAACAAAAAGTATTTGAGAGAAAAATAAGGAAGATAGGGAAAGGAAGGTCTAACACATGTAAAATTGGGGTTCCCGGGGTGGGGGGGGGAAATAAAAGCAACAGAAGTTTTTTTTAAAAGATTTACTTATCTGAGGGTGGGGAGAGAGAGAATTTTGAAGCCAACTCCCCACTGAGCAAGGAGCCCAACATGGGGCTCAATCCATGACCGCAAGATCGTGACATAAGCTGAAATCAAGAGTTGGCCACTTAACTGACTGAGCCACCCAGGCGCCCCAAAGCAAGAGAATTCTTGAGAACTGTAATTCAAGAAACATTTCCTGGGGCAGGTGGGAGAGTGGGAGGGGACCAGAACCAACAAACCAGATACGAAATTACTGGAGAACCTGAGCTAGGAGGGGCAACAGGGAAATATAGTGATTAAATTATGGAGCTTTGGGGATCCACTCCTCCTTTCATGCCCTCCCCTGACCCCAATTCACTTATAAAGGAAAGAAATTAATATAGGTGTCCGGATTCTCATCAGCAACACTTCCTACCCTGAGACAGTGGAGCACATATTTGTGGTATTCAAAGAGAGAAAATACAAGCCAAACTGGCCTCAAAGAAGAAAGTTACCAAGGGACGCCTGGGTGGCTCAGTCAGTTGAGCAGCCAACTCTTGGTTTCAGCTCAGGTCATGGTCTCAGGGTTGTGAGATGGAGCCCCACATCAGCTCTGTGCGCAGTGGGGGGTCTGTTGTGGATTCTCTCTCTCCCCCCTTAATAAATAAATAAATCTTAAAAAAAAGAAAGTTATCAATATGGAACACCTCAAGGCATGGATGGTTCCATGAGACCTTCAGGAGGAATCACCTAGAGAACAAGCTTCGGAAACCACAAAGTCAGTTGGCACAAGATGAATACACTTCACTACAGAACGGGCCTAAATGATGGGAGATAAAGGGGCTACAACAAGGATGCAAGTATCAAGCACTGACAGTGTCATGTGACAAAAATGGAAGCAAAAGCATATGAAAGTGTGCCAGTAAAGGAAAGTATGCCGAGGAAACTGCCCTAGGCTACCATCTAAAATTAGACAGGAGGAGGAAAGAAGAACCCCCGGCTAATTCTACTACCGTTTATCATAGTATGTGAAAAAGAAGAGAGTAAGGTGTGATATTTACTATTTATAATAGCAACTCTCAGAACAAAAACAGCATTTATAGATCCCAAAAGATATATCCAAAATAAACCCACACACACGCTCACAAGAGACCATATCATAAAAGACCCGCTATATTAAGACTCCAGTAGGGAAGCAAATCAGAGTATCTTCCTGGTTAACATTTTCTTGGTAGAATGGATATTAGGGTTTTTTGTTTTTATTAGTTTTTAACACCCCAAACTTTGTAGACTCTATAAATCTCTTATACTATTTCTAGCTACTAGTTATATGGGAAAATTATTAAACCAATACTTATTTTATAATTTATCAACTTATAATTATTTAATTATTGGTTTAATTATTTTTTAAATGAAGTTTGAGTCTTTTATTTTTATTTTTTTTAAAAGATTTTATTTGTTTGAGAGAGAGCACAAGTGGGGGGCAGGTGCAGAGGGAGAAGCAGACTCCCTGCTGAGCAAGGAGCCCAATGCCGGGCTTGATCCCAGGACCCTGAGATCATAACTGAGCCGAAGGCAGACGCCTAACCAACTGAGCTACCCAGGTACCCCTTAATATAATTATTTGATAATTATTAATATTTAAATCCCAAAATGTAAAATGGTATTTTCAAGACGTGAGAGAAAAGTTTCAAATTGCACTCCAAATTCAAGACAAGTCAGAATCGTCTATGGGCGCCCCAAGTGAGAGTCACGTGTCACTCATGCTGGGAGACTGTGTCACTGTGTCAAAGGTAACCACTTGTTAACAACTGTGATAACTGCTTGGTCAGCAGGAAATCACTTTTTAAGCAGTTTATTTCCTGGTATAATGCACATTGGGTATTTATATGCATTTACTGTGTTATAGTTATATCTGAGGACATTGGGTAGGAACTTGGGGTTTCCTGTGATACATCATCTTTTTTTTTCCTATATAAAATAAGAGAAATGGGGGGCGCCTGGGTGGCTCAGTCAGTTAAGCATCTGCCTTCGGCCCAGGTCATGATCCCAGGGTCCTGGGATCAAGCCCCACATCGGGCTCCTCGCTCAGCAGGGAGCCTGCTTCTCCCTCTGCTTGTACTGTCAAATAAATAAGTAAAATAGAATAAAATAAGAGAAATAGACCTCAGGTGAGAGTTTTCCTGCAGAATGTCCCTGTTTAAGGGCATAAACTAATAATAAGCAGAAGCCTGCATATGGGAATAGAAACAGTGTGGAGCCCAAACTTATCAGTTACATGAATAAACTGGCTTATTTAGTTTAAATGAGCTGAAACCAACCATTAAAGGGAGAAGATCTTCAGACAGGTTTACAAAGCTGTAAGAAAATTAAAAGGATAAGCAAAGACTTACCAGGCAAATGAAAATACACAGAAGGCAGGGGTTGTGATCTTAGCAGATGACAGTTCTCCTGCCCAAAGCACAGGCACTTCAGTGTCGTCAGTGATGCTCACGGCTAAAATTCACAAGAAAGAGATGGCAGGCATGAAAACCTGCTCACCAAGTCACACGGTAGCCACTGTGATGAAGCAGAAACGTCAGCAAGTACAAGAAGCCACAGACACACACCCTCACAGTGCGCTTTAACGTGGCCCCCTTCAGTCCAAGACAGACCCAGAAATCTCCCCGGTATAGGTGACAAGCCCTCACAGAACAAAGCAGATCTTAGAGACCGTTCCACACTCTGAATCCCCAAGAGAGCAAATGCACCTTCTCAAGTGCGTACAGCGCATGTCTGAAAACTGACAAATGCCCCAAAGAAAACCTTGGTAAAAAATCAGTAATAAAGACAAACCACATTCTCTATCTATAATGCAAAACAGGCAATTCATGTTAAACTTTTCAGTCCAATAGGAAATGAAAGTACATAAATTCCTAAAAATAATAAGACATTATCTATGATCAGTGCTTTGAGGGAGTTTCATTGCATTAAATACAACATTAAAACTGAAAACAAATAAGCAACTCAAAAAGCAAGAGAAAGAACAAAGAAAACCAAAAGAGTGTATAAGGAATTAAACAAAAAAGGGAATTTAAGATTCTTAATTGGATCATCTGGTTTTTGGAACTTCCCTGAGAATTCTGATTCTGTTGGGCTTACTTTTAGTAACTTTACATTTTCCCAGAAAATTGTTCATTTCATCACATTTATTTATATGGGGTTGTACAAATTAGTTTTATGATTTTTTTAAATTCCTATATTCTGGAGATTATTTCCCCATTTTTGTTTCTTCTTTGTGTTTGTGCTTTGTCCCATTTTTTTTAAAAGGTCAGCTACAGGGGTGCCTGGCTGGCTCAGTTAGTAGAGCATGTGACTCCTGACCTCAGGGTTGTGAGTTCAAGCCCCACGTCGGGTGTAGAGGTTACTTAAAATCTTAAAAAAAAAATTAAAGTGAAAAGTTAGGTACAGGTTGTTTTATTGATTTTTCAGATTATTTCTATCAACAGGGCTCCTGGATGGCTCAGTTGGTTAACTGTCTGACTCTCGATCTCAGCTCAGGTCTTGATCTCAGGGTTGTGAGTTCAAGCCCTGTATTGGGCTCCATGCTGGGCATGGAGCCTACTTGAAAAAAAAAAAAAAGGCAAAGAAATACACTAAAATCAATAGCCTTTATTTATACAAATGACATCCAATTAAAAGGTGTCAAAGAGAGCACCTCATTCCCCAAAACAAATAATAAACAAGGGCCTCGCCAGAACCTTAACAAGAGGTGAGGCCTCTAAGTTGTAGCAGAATTCTTTTGAAAGACAGAAAAGGCACTTGAACAAGTGAAAATTCACACCTGTTCTTAGGAAAAACCAGTGTCCTAAAGATGCCACTATTTTTTGTTGTTTTTTTAAAGGGGGGGCGGTGGGGAAGGGCAGAGGGAGAATCTTAAGCAGACTCCACACACAGCAAGGAGCCCAGCCTGGGGCTCGATCTCACAGCCCTGAGATCATGACCTGAGCCTAAATCAAGAGTCAGATGCTTAACCAACTGAGCCACCCAGGAGCCCCAAGATGTCACCATTTTTTAATGTAAACATTTAAGATCACGATGCATCTGAATTTTCTCTAGAGTTGCAGGAGTTGATTACAAAGTTCACAGTGATGGAAGAATAGCCAACAAAACAGAAAAGAGGATATTAAAATATGAAGGTTCTAAAATGTAAATATTATGGTGATGCATGAAGAAAATATATAAATTGCTTTGTAATCCAGAAATGGGGGAAATCTTTCCTATGACTCAAAATCTGTAAGTACTCAGGAAAAAATGGACAAACATAACCCCAATGAAATAAAAATTTAGGCGTTGAAAAAAAGAGAAGTTAAAACACACACATATATATAACAGATGGGGAAAATACTTGCAATAATATCACAAAAAGGGGGCTAATATCCTTCATTTAAAGTGTGCCTAAAATGGAGATGGGAATTAACAACATCTGAAATGGACAGAACATATAAACAAACAAAAAAAACAAACATATGAAAAGACAGTTCAGAGAGATACTGCAATGACACTTACAAATGAAGCGGACGAACCCCACCGAGCCACCCCCGCCCCGTAACAGGAGAACGCGGGCCCCAGTTCTGAGGAGGTGCCACCGCTTGCCCGTCAGACCGGCAGAGATCCCACGCTCTGGCCCCACTGCGCTCTGCTGAGGCCACGGGGAAGCAGCTGCTCGCACATGGCAGCTGGAATACAAATGGAGTAGCCGCTATGGGGGGGAGGGGGACTTGGCAACATCTGGCAAAATTCCATTTGCACTTATCTTTTGGCCCAGCCACCCCATTGTGAGGTAATCTACCCCCAGGGTAATACTGGCAAAAGTATGAAATATATCCAAGGTTGTTTACTGCAGCATTTGCTGTACTAGCAAAAGGCTCAGCACGACCCAGAAGGTAATCAATGGGAGACTTGGTCAAATAAATGATACATCTACAGAGTGGAGTGGGACGCGGCAGGAAACGACGGAGGAGTCATGGTCTGTGTGTTACTACGGCACTCTCTCTGGAATATATTCATAGGAAAAAGCCAAGTGCAAAACTATCAATTATGTATTTGCGAGCTTTTTTTCTGGGGGTAGCAGAAGACGAACAGGTGCGTGTATGGTTGTGCTTCTATGCACTTCTATTTATTCTCAAAAACAAATAATTGAGAAAAGCAAAATCAATAAAAAGTTTTAAATGATAATATGTTAAAAATTAAGATAAAAGGGAAAAAACAAATCCCTCAAAACTGAAAACAAATGGAGATAAGAAACCTTACTCTGTGACAAGTAAAGGACAACACCACATAGGGAAAAACTGAAGGGCAGTATTTTGAATGAATCTCCCTTATGGGTTATAGTCTGAGGTTAAAAAGAACTATAAGAAATCTTACACTTCATACCATACTTATAGTAGTGGTAGGACTGGTACAGTTATTTCTGGCTACTTATTATGGGCATATTACAGGATAAAGCAAGTGAGTAACTATGCTAAAGCCATTAAGAAACAAGATTTTCAGAAGTGTAAGAAAAAAAAGTCTAAAGGGAAAAATGCAATGAATTGGAAATATCAGTATGAACTTATAAGATTTTTCCCTTCTTAAAAAAAAATATTTTCTCTCTGTCCCTGTAAAAGAACAATGAGTACTCAGACCCCCCAGATTATGGTTTCTAAGTCCCATTTCCAGCGGCAAGGAAAGAGCTCCCTGGAGAAGAGGGAGGAGTCACGATGTGGCGGCACTGGCTTCCCCCCCGGCCCCTGAACCCACTGACTGACCTTGGTGATTCGGAAATGGGACAATGGGACGTGAAGGGCCTCGTGATGTGTTACAAGGGAAGCACACGGCTCCAACTACGACCGTGTGCGGGACATCTGAGGGACAGAGGAGCAAGTTCTCAGGCAAAGTAGAATTAAGACCTTGCGTTAGGATGAATCGTCCAATTCCTACATTAAATCAATGACAAAGTAACAGAGAGAGCAGGGAATGAACACGTTAAAAACAAAGTCCTCCTCAGAGGCGTACACTGAATGGTGTCACAGGTAAAATGACACGATGTCTGACATTTTCTTTCTATTCCAGGGAAAAGAAAAAAAGGTAGACTAGATGACAAAAGATTGGCAAAATTACTTTAAAACGATTGAAATTGGAGGATGGGCCCATGGAGTCATGGATATACATTCTGTAACAGCATTTGTTTGGGATGAAAATTTTCGGGAAGACAATGCACATGGCCAGGTCATGACACCATGTTGTTTGTCTGCAGGTGCCCATTTTCATCCCCATCCTGGTGACCCTCATATCCGTGTTTCTGGTTGTGGCCCCGATCGTCAGCCAACCTGCATTGGAGTACCTCTACTGTGTATTATTTATACTGAGTGGCCTTATATTTTACTTCCTTTTTGTCCACCATAAGTTTGGATGGGCTCAGAAAATCTCAAGTAAGTACCAACAGAGGGACTGTTCTCTTAGGGAAGCACAGACAGGCACCGCATCCCGCAACCTCACCTATCACAGGAGCTCGTGCAGCTAGCGAATCTCACCTTCTCCTCCGTGGGACACCTCTGGGGTCCACCTGTGGCCTCTGCCTTTGTTCTACTCAATTACTGTAAACAAGTAGGAAGGGAAATCACCATCTGCTTTTTTTTATTGTAAGATACACATAATATGAAATTGACCACCCTAATGATCTTTAAGAGTATGGTTCAGTACCAATGAGCATATTCACATGGTTGTGCGTCCAACCTCCAGAGCACCACCTTCCCTTGCTGAGAGGCCCAGCAGCATCCCAGAGACACCCAACACATGACAGCGTTGGGACGAGGGCCTGACCCTTCCCATGCCAAAGCCCTGGCTCTTGCTCACCGCTTTCAATCAAGGGAACTCTGAGTACAGCACAGAGACATTCACGGTGCCGTAGTCCACACCATAGATTCGACCCCAGGGAAGTGCCAGCACCCCGTGGCCATCAGGGGCCAAGGCCATCAGTGATCCATCACCTGAAGACCCTTTTCTTGGTCTCCCTCTCCCTGTACTGTTTCTACAAGGCAGGAATCAGGCTGTGCAGTTTCACTCCGGATCTATACCACAGCCGCCTAATGTTGATGGGTCAATGTGATCCAACATCTGCCCCTTCTCCTTCAGCTTGTCTGAACAGAGAGCAGGAAGTACAGCCGTCCCCTCCGCACTCCTCTGGGGCTTCGACCTCTGTCTATATATGCAATTCAGGGAGACATGCAGGGTACAAAAGAGCAACACCCAACCGGACGCCGGTGAGGGTGACCCTGAGACTTAGAGCCAGCGGGAACTGGGAACGCCCTTCTCCAACCTGGGCCGTTCAGATCCTGGCGTGGCCTGCATTCCTCCCCTGTGAAACCCGACAGCGGTGTTATAATAAGCAAGAGAGAGTCTGTTTCATGTTGATTAGTCAAGTGAAACCACACCCGAAATAGGGCTTTATATTTCCACAGGGATTTTCCCTTTCCTGAACAAGCTCTCCCCACCGCCCGGCCTCTTTACTCCGATCGAAGCCCTACGCTGAGAGAGGGCTGCAGGCACACTACTGCAGAAAGGAAAGTACATTCAGTGCTAGAACAGCCATCCCCCCCCACACCCCGCCTCTGACCTTGACCTTAGATCTGATCATACTGATAATCTAGCCAGGATGACACAACCTAAGGGTATAAAATGGGTCTTAGCCAAGCTGCTCCCTACAAGAACTGGTTGGAAGTGAAAAGAACAATCTAGCTTTTAAGCAAGATGCGGGCCCAGGGCTTTCAAACTCAATATTCAACTCTCCGTCAGTGGTGGTTACGCACAGACACAGAAGTGAGCTGTGCGACCTTACCCAGAGGACACTGTTTGGTGGCAGGAAAACCGTTAGCAGGCTCCTAGAGCTTCCCTAGGAAATAACTTACCTCCAGGGAAGCCACCGTAGCTCCCAGCATGGCTCCGACTACTTTCAGCCCACGTCCCCTGAGCCGCGGGGCAGGAACCGAGAAACGAGGTGAAGCCAGCTTTTCATTACAGCTCTCTGACCGCACTTCCTGACTGGCTTTTACTCCAGGGCCCATCACCATGCACCTCCAGATGCTCATGGAAGTGGTGCCTCCGGAGGAGACTCCAGAGTGACGAGCTCAGCCTCCCGGAGCCAAGTCCGAGCCACGACGAATTTATTTTTGTAAGCAATATTTGTTATTTCTTCCTGATGTTTTCCTTAAGAAAAAAAAATGTATTCAGATGTTCATAATACTGCTATTTGTAGACCTCCTCAATTCGCTGGGTGGGGGCTCTGAAGTGACGGATGTTTGCTAAATTAGCAGGCGGAGACGTGGCGGCCAGGCTCAGCAGACTGCCCCCTACGCCGGGACTCCTTAACAGGGCAGGCCTGCCACACCTATGTAAATAAAGGGTATTCTTTAAACTCATCAATAAGGTATACATATATATTTTATATAAAATAGGTAAAACTTTTGCTTTACTTGAAATAGATTTTTAACATACTAAAGTACAAATATTTTAATGCCCCCCAGAAGTACCGAGCCCCTGTATTTTACCTGGGATGTACAAGGCGGGTCTATCCCGGGCTGAGTGCCAAGGTCCCCAGTGCAAAGCTGACCATCCAGAACCATTGGAGCCTGATGCCCACGACAGGAACCACAATCAGTGGTTGGCCTCACAGGCCCCCCTCCCCCCAGCCTTCACTGGCACTCCAGTCAAACCAGAAAGGGTGGTAGTGAATACAGTTCTATTTTGCATTTGGCACTCAGGGAAAATACGGTCTAAGAAAAAAAGTGAAATGGCATTTCTGTGAAAACACTGAAATTTTATTGATATCCTATAAAAGACATTCACACCACGACTATGTGAACAATTTTAGAAGTGCAGAGACAAGGTACTTTTACCTTGCATTTCAGAAATTTTCTCCAAACATGAAATCAATACGTATTAATAGAACAAAAAAATTAGTAATTGTTTACATTTCACAAGTCACTGTCTATGTCTTACAAAATGTTATTCAGAACTTCAAATAGTAAATTTAAATGTCTGAAACAAAGAAATCAAGATTTAAACATCTAGCCCAGCTCCCCCACGATCCCCCTTCCATTGTTTGTGAACCAGGACTCCCGCCCCGATTTATGCAGCTTTATTATTTGCTCTTATTATTTGCTATGTTTTACAAAAGAGAGTGAATATAAGCTAGCGTCCCCGGCAGGTGGCCAGCAATCACGGGGCAAGCCAGTGCACCCAGGCGGCCTGGCCATCTGCCCAGAGGCCTCCCCCAGTGGGAGCAAAAGCTCTACCTACAGAAGCCGACACCTGCTGAGGACATTACAAGAGCTCCGCAGAGTCAAACCTTTGCCAGCAAAGACACCAGGACTTCTGACCTCCTGAAGAGCCTGCCCGATTTAGCCCAGAAAAAGGACGGTCACCCCTGTACTTCGTGTGCCAATCCTGACACCCACGGAGCAGCCCATGGGAAGCCCGGCAGCAGCCAGCTGGCGTCCTCCCACCGGCGGCCCGGGCCCCCACCTCCCTCCCTCGAGGCTCCCCTGCCCAGCAGCGTCCAGGGGCAGCACCCAGAGGAGGACGACGAGGCCACGCAGCGAGCGGAAGGTCTTCTTTTACAGATGAGGAAACTGAGAGAGTGTGATCCAAACCTGCTCACAGGACAGCCTGGTGACAGTTTACCTTTCGTTCAGGCGGTGGCTTATCTACCGGGACATCTGTGCTTTCTGCTGTGTAATAATAAAGGTCTCGGGGGCAGAGACAACGGTCACGTTCGGTCACCTCTTTCCTGCCTCTAGGCAAAGCCACCGCCTCCTGCTGAAGACAGACGCAGGGCTGGCGTCTCGCTCCCCTCTGCAACTCTTCCAGTTCACACGGGAAGTCCGGCTCAGGGCGCTCCTGCAGCTAGGGGGTGACGGCCGGACACCCTCCTCCGGGATAGCGTCGTGAGTGCCGTGAGGGCTCCCCACATGCGGCTCTTCTGAGGGCCACCTCCAGGCGCCCCACACGTCCTCTTCCATTTCCACTAAAGAGAAACCTTCGTCCCGCGTGCCCAGGACTGTTTAGGGTCAGGCGGTTCTTCCGAAGCAGCCCCTTTACCCCCAGAAGCCCTGGGTCTGGCTGGCGGCGGCCGAGGCAACCGTGCTTTCGCCCCTGGTCGATCCGTGGGTCGCCACCGGTCTCCTCAGGATACTACAGGCACAGGTGAACAGAGGGTCTGTTGAATCCCAGCCAGCTCAGGGTGGAAAGCACGCGCTTGTAAGCCGGAAACCTCCACCTACATGCATAACACCAGGGTTTCGGCAAGGTACCAGCCGGGTCTCCGCGAAAAGTGAACAGACTAGCTCCGGACAGGACAATCCATCCCCCAAATGGCACGCCATGCTCCCCGTTGCTCAAGGCGACTGTGCTGGGACAGGTTCCGTGCGAGAGGCAGTGCGGGCCCGAGGGGGCCGGTGGATGCTGGGCCCGGGTCAGACCAGCGCCCACCCCCTCTGATTATCCCCGCAGCCCATCTCCCACCAGTACCGATCCCAGTGCCACAGTATGATGCCTGGTCAGAATCTACTCTTGAGTCAAAGACAGGTCTGGCCATGACGGCTTGTTTCCTGAGCTCCCAGTCACACAGCGTGTCCGTCTGTCCGTGTGCGGTTCAGGCCACCCTTCCGGATTGGACTCGTGTTCATTCACTCTCACTTCCGTCGTTGTCCGACGGCCGGTCACTGCTCTCAGCCAGCTCTGCCACTTGGCGCTGCAGGTTTGTAGAATTCGCAGCTACAAGAGTTTGATGTTATTGAACAATCTGTTAACTACAGACTAATGAGCACATCGCCCCCACCCCCGAGCCCTGCCATTTTTTTGGCCAATGCAGAAAAAGTTCCTTAGGTTCTAGAGCTCTACCTATTTTGTGACTTACTTTATATTTTCATTATTTTAGACAAGAAATGAGTGGGTAAAATGTGCCTGCTTAGAAATTAATTACCCTCCTGAAGAAACTCTGTAAAAGGGTTATAAGAAGGTATGCTTATAATTAAGAATTGATGCCTCCTCAGACCAGAACATTTAGCACCAAGATCGACCACAAGGAGAAAAGCCATCCTAAGGGCCTCACAGTAACGACCTGTTCCCACGAGGGCCACAGTCCTCAAACCATGGCCTTCAGACCTGCGACTCCCCAGGAAGTGGGCGCACCCCCTCTTACCCTGGGGGAACTGGCTGTCCTCTTCCTTTTCTTCCCAGTGATCGAAATCAAAAGCCACATTAGGATTCTGTTCAACAGAACAGGTGACATTAAATGACAAAGTCAGTCACGCTCAGGGCACTGAGACCAGGCATGGTTCATTTCCACTCACCCTCTGTTTGAGCAAGCTGCACCAAGGTCCCCTGGTCTCTTTTGCAAGAGTGATTACAGGTTCCTCGTTCACGATCGTGCATTTGCAGGCGTCTTTTACGATGTTGGCCTGCAGCTCCATATCGGCCAAGTAAAACTTCTCTCCCACCCAGCCACTAGGGGTACAGAAAGAAAGGCCAGTCTTTTAACATGTTAAAAGTGATTTCGACTACACTCTACAAGACATACGTGAACCTACCTGAAAATGACTCTATCTCGGAAATATTTACATTTGTAATCTTCTACGTTCCTTATTCTTATCTTCAGTATGACCACATCATCTTTTTGGAACCACTTTATCTGTGGGTGGAAGCTAAGAGAGAAGACGATGGCTTACAAGGGCACACAATTCACTCACTGAGGGGGGAGGGAAGTAGACCCCGGCCGTGGGTGGGACGTACCTTTTCAGAGGCTCTGTGGTTCTGTGAAGGGAAGAATCACTCGGGTTTTCAGGTAAAGTTTCTGGGCAGAAAGTCAAACGTTCCAATAAGTTATTTGTACGTAACCATACACTCCACGTACTTACCTGTGCTTTCTCACACTTCATGTAACTTTTAGCCAAGGAACTACTGACAAAGGTATCAATTTCCGAGTATCCACTTGCAAAGAATAATTAGATAAAAATAAAATGCACCACACTTAGAATTAATAAAAACAGGCTCTAACAAATACTATAATTAAACAATCAGGTAAGTAAAGTCACTCTGACACGGGAGGCATTACTGCTGGTGGCCACCTTAACCCGCGAGGCCCAGGGATGCGCACCAGAGGGGAAGGCATCTGGTCGCCAATCTACGCAAAGAACCAGTGCTGAACACGGCACTTCCCAAAACAATGCCATCTGAACTTCTCGGTCTAAAACCCTTGAATCTTCCATCTGAGGATTTGGGCAAGAATGTTCACAGCATCTCTAATCCTAGTCAAAAACTGAAAACAGCCTCAGTGCCTATCAACAGGTGAACAGAGAGTAACTTGTGGTATATTCGTATCACAGAATACCGCTCAGCAGTAAGAAGGTAGCACCGCTCCTTGTAATCACCTGGCTGAGTCTCACAGACAAACGCCGGGCGACAGCGGCCACCGGAGCGCCCACTCTATGCTTCTAATTCAGCAGAGCTGACGGCAATGGACACTAGGACAGCGGCTCCTGGGAAGGGTTTCAGGTGGGAAAGATGTGAGAGGGAGATTCCTGGGGCTCTGAAAACGTTCAACCGCCTCATCCGGGTGCGGTCAGTGGACAGAGACACACACGTAAAGAATTCTGATGAGCTGTGTGTACTTCCCTGGATGAACATTACACCTCCATTAACAAAAAGGGAAAAGCTATGAAAAAAACACTGGAAGCAGAATTGTCAAAAATAGGAAGTTAGCTAATACCAGTTTATGTCACCTTCTATAGAATTCCTCTAAAAGTGGAAAGCCTCAACACTGGAAAACTTCCAAGCTTTCATGATTTTCAGTGAGCCTTGTTTTTTTTTTTTAAAGATTTTTTTAAAAATTCATTTGAGAGACACAGAGCGAGCCAGCAAGCAAGCACGGGCGGGGGGAGGGGCAGAGGGAGAGGTGGAAGCAGACTCCCTGCTGAGCAGGGAGCCCAACAGTGGTTTCATCCCAGGACCCCAGGATCATGACCTGAGCTGAAGGCAGACGCTTAGCCGACTGAGCGCCCCCCCCCCACCCGATGCCCCTAAGTGAGCCATGTATTAAATCACCAACCATGCTTCTGGTTTTCTGGCTTTGTCTCGGAGTCCGCACCTCTTTCTGAGCTGCTGTCCTGTGGCCGTGGGCTCTGCAGACGAGCAGCATCTTCCGCTGGAGAAGGCGCGCTGGACGGAAGAGGTGAAGGTTAACTTGGAGTCGGACAGACAGCAAACTCTGGCTCTCCATGGGGCCATCCCAGCAAGAAGAGGAAGACAGGCCCCAACAGACCACCAGGCACTCACCACACCCTCAGACCTGCCCAGGGGTCAGGGCTCATTCCTGGATGCGGGCAGGGCCGCCAGCTCTGCTCCCTGCTGCGGCCCCTGTGCAAGGCCAGAGTACATCATCGATACATACTGGCAGATAAGTGCATTAACTCATTAACCAAAAAAGTTCCCTTTCAAATCATTTGAGAATAACCAGCCCTGCTACCCATTTCAAAATGAATAAAAGGGGAGGAAGTAAAAGCATCCTGCGCCCCTGCCCTAGTCCCTCAGCTCCTCCTCCCCGAGACACCCCCTTACCAGTGTGGGGCTACTTCTAGAAACGATCTTTGCATAAACAAGCATATAATGCCATCTGCATCTAAAACACACATACACACTGTTTAAACACCTGGGAACCTACTCCATTCACTTTTCTGCCCCTTTGATTATACTTAGAGACAGATTACTCTGTATCAGTACACAGAGGGCTGCCTCATTCTTTAAAAATGTTAATTTTTTTTTTTTTGAGCAGATAACCACTTTCATGTGGCTCAATGTTTTGAAATAAATGAAAAGGTCTTACACAGCAAATATCTCTCATCCCTGTTCCCCTGCCACCCAACTGCCTTCCTCATAGGTGACAATCTAATTCATTTTTTGTGTATCCTTTGAGAGATAATTCCAGCCTGAAGGAGCAAGCCCATATATATACGTGCACGCATGTGTGCACATGTGCACACACACAACTATGGCATGGGGGGTGTGCGTGTGTGTCTCCAAAGGGACTTCCGGTCGACACACATGAAGCCTGTGAGTGGCATCCCACAAATGGCGAAGGCAGCATCTTGTGTTCCAACCACCCAGGCAGAGACCCCTCCCCAGGCCTCATGCTCCCCACGGTGCAGCACCAGACCCTCCAACCCCCTCTCTTCCACCCCAGCTCTCGCTCCTTCACCAGACCCCCATCCACTGGGGTTCCATCCCTCCTTGTCACACACTTCCCGAATGGTGACTCTCCTCCACTCCCAGCAGACAAGTCTTCCCCAGCAGCTTTCCTGAGCTCCAGGCTTATGCTTTCCATAATCTTTACACTTGACGTGTCTCAAACCAACTTGAGATCTCTTCCTCCCCAACCAGCACTGTGACACCATCCACCATGCCAATACCAGCCCAGGGCTCAGAATTCTACAGTCACAACCCTGACGTCTGTCAGACCCCAAGTCCTATGGCTTCCAGATTTTTCACGTCCCCAGGATCTGTCCTCTTTCCCAGCCTGCTGTAAGAATGGTACCCTTCTCGTTCTGATCCAGATTACCACCACAGCTTCCCGATCCAGCTCCTGAACGGAGTCTCTGCTGGGCAGCCGCCATCTGTACACCCTCATTCTCAGTCCTCTGCGCTCCTGCCTGTGTGTGAGCCCTCACGTGCGCCAGACTGCTGCACACGTGCAAAACCGAGCGTGCCGAGGGCCGAGCGCAGGACGGAGCCGAGGCTCGGGTGCAGCTGCTGTGTCTCACAGAAGTGACCGAGCCTCGTGTTCATCGAATCTACTGAACTCTAATGACATCTTTGTCTTAAAAAAAAAAAAAATCTCATAATTAAGCATGGAGCGATTTTTGTTTCCTGGAAGTGTGTAGAAACGGACATGTCTCCTAATCCCACGGGCACCCAAATTCATTAAGATAAAAATTAACAACTTCAGGTTGAAGTATTTCAACCTTTGCAACATTCTTTGAAACTCTGCTGCGCTCATCAGTCACCAGGGGCCCCAGGCTGACGCCGTGGCCGGCTCGCCGCGCTCACTCCTCAGGCCTCCTGGCAGTGTCTGCCAAGCTCGGGACTCCCTGCTCTGAGACACCCCCTCACCTACCATCTGGGTATCTGCCCTCCCCGGCCTCCTCCTACGCTGCCGCTGCTCCTTCTCAGGCTCCCCTCCAGGGTCCCCACAGCCACCCACCTCCCAACACTGGGCCCCCAGGACTCAGCCCTTGGACCTTGACACTCACTCCTTTGGGCTCTCATCCAGGTCCCAGCTGTCAGGACCCAGGACCCGCCAACAAGCCTCCATGAGGCCAGACGCTCCCTACAAATACATTCCGAAAGCAGCGACTTCTTGCCACCTCCACAAAGCCGTCCCAGCCCAAGCCACCAGCACCCTGTCCTGAGCTCTTGGCACAGCCTTTGTCCCCCACCCCCAGCCTCTTCTCAACAGAGTAGCCAAGGATCTTTTGACTAAATCATTCCTCTGCTCAACACCTTCTCAGGGCTCCACCTCTTCAGAGTGGGAGCCCAATGCTTGCAAATGGCCACAGGGTCCAAACAAGATCTCACCCAGACGGCTCACCCCCACACCTACGGTTCTCCCCGCGTTTCCGCACTAGTCACGGCACCTTCCTTCCCGTTCCCAGAATCAAGGGATAACTGAGCCTGCTCTGTGACCACCCTGTGGGGATGCCGTGTACTTTTCCAGTGACTTCCATGGTCTCTCCTGTTTGGCTTGTGGAAGTGCCAACTGGGACAACCAAATCCGGAACACTACTGGGCACCAGCTCTAATTATGACTCCGCAATTCCGTACGTGCACCAAACACACGAAGGAGAACGTCGACAGTACTACCAAAGTGGTCCAGAGCGGGGGGAGTGTCTCCCATCGGCAGAACGGGTAAATAAATCGTAGTACAGTCTCTAAACTCCTGAGTTCTATTCCCACAGAACAGCACTTCCCAAAGGGAGACAAAAACCCACTTACAGGGCCTGGCTCAGGCTTTCAGCACCATGTAGCATTTTAGCTCCTTCGTGTAAAGTCCTGAGCTGTTCCACATGCTCGGAGTTGTCAATGCCCATTCCCGTCGACAAAATTTCAGTACGAACATTGTAATCAATAACGGACGTCTTCAAATTTGAAAGTTTTGTAATGTGCACCTTGAATCAAAGAAGAAGTCCATTTGCAGGAATCAGACTTTGAACTTTCAAATCAATGGGAAACGCTCTCGTGTGACCTCGCGATCGTGGGCCTCTCTCTGCAGCTTCCAGCTGATCTCATAACCGAGGGGACATGTGAGATTCTTCCAGAGCCCACTCCCACCCTGCAGAAGTACGATGAGGGCTGGGGTTGGGGGGACCCTGTAATGCTGGGACCACACACAAAGTTCCTAGATCTAACTTTTTACCTCTCTTAACAACAAGGACCCTAAGGCTCAGAGACGTCGATACCCAGAAAGGGCCTACACCATGGCCCTAAATCCTGTGTTCTGGGCAGTTTCCTCCACTAGTTTCCTTCTGCAACCAAAAGATTCTCATCCTTCTTAACTTACACAAACTATGAGGTCCTGCAACTTTGCGATTCCTGCTGATGGGCGGTGCGGACCCAAGACTGGGCGTCCCTTTCACGGCTGGGGGGGGAGCCGGCTGCGACCAGCGGGAGCACCTTCCTAAGCCAACACCAGGGATGTGTTCCCATCTGGGTATGGCAGAAGAGCCTTTCTCCCCTCACACTGGAGGCTGAGCAGTCTAGGGGGAGAAGGAAGCAAGTGGGGGGGGGGGCTGTCTCTGCTCTACCATGCCATGGATGCCGCTACACGAGCTGTGGGAGCAGAATACCAGATTTCTTTTTCGCTTCATTTCCTTAGCTATTGTTCAAAAAAAAATCTCTTAATAAAATTTCCATTTTTTTTTCTCTCCAGTGAAGAACCAGAATGCTATTATATAAACCAAGACCTCAAATCTTCACTTGACCTGCACTGGGAATCTTTACCTAATCCACTAAAAATCACTGTCTCCTCGGACCTCTGAAATCTTACACCCAAACTCCTCTTTGTAGGTGTTAAGGCTTTTCCATTCTCATAAAAATAACTTTCAGCAGAACAATTTTATGAACGGAATTCTTTTAAATGTTATAAACATACTGATTAAGATTTAAGTCCAACAGAGAACTTCAAATTGGAAAGCAGAGTTCTTGGGATGCGAGCAGTCAGAGGGCGGTGATGCCGGCATCAGAGGGGATGCGGGGAGGCCCCACGTACAGGTCCTGGTCTGATACTCAGTCCTGCCCACCCCTACGTCAGCTCTATGGGATAGGAGTTTCTGTTCATGGACAGAAGCCAAGTGTCCCACACAGGACCTAGCACATAGTGGGTGCTCAATAAATATTTGGTGAAGGAATGAGGCAGAAACTGTAAACGTAGTAAAACCTATCTTTGAAAGCCCAAGGCCTGGAGTCCTCGACGTGACCGATCCCACGTGGGGACCCCAGCCCTGACACGGGCCTTCCCCAGTGTTGTGGACAGAGGACTGTGACACCGATTTAGTGGTGGACAACCAATGCTTGAGAAAACATGGAACAGAACTGTATATATCAGAGACTGTCACATGTAGCGAGGAGAGTGTCATGAAGCTTGTTTCCTTTGTGTGAATGTTGGCTTGCAACGTTAAGGGATTCCCTTAAACAAAGAAACCTACAATTCGTGACCCAAATAACATCGAAAAAAACAACTCTCCCTAACACAAAGCCCCTCAAAGCCTCCACTTCCTTGAGGCAAACCATTATTCAAGCAACAAATTAGAATAATGTAATTTAAGGGGTCCATCCAAAAACAGATTTCTTTTAAGAAAACCACATACTCAGGGTGCCTGGGTGGCTCAGTTGGGTAAGTGTCTGCCTTTGGCTCAGGTCATGATCTCGGGGTCCTGAAATTGAGCCCCACATCAGGCTCCATGCTCAGCGGGAAGCCTGCTTCTCCCTCTGCCTGCCACTCCCCCTGCTTGTGTGCTCGTTCCCTCTCTGACAAATACATAAATAAATCTTTTTAAAAAAAGAAAGAAAACTGCATACTCACCATGGGATCGATCCACACAGTATTTCCTAAAGCCAGTATCACTTTGGCATCATGCAATTTTCCAATAATTTTATGATGAATGTACCTAGTAACCTAGGAAAAAAACCACTCCGGTAACTTCTCTGAAGCTTTTGGAAAATATCTTATTCTGTTTATGCTGTATAGTTTTGCAAAAAACGTTTCCATGCATTTTGCTTGAGCCTTACCCCCACCCAGTGAGGCAGGCACAGAGGCCATCGTGCCCCTGCGTGGATGAGAGTAATTAACAGGGGAGCTAAGGAAGGAGAGAGGCAAATGGCACCCCTGGACCCCCCAAACTGCGTGCTCCCCATTGTGGCCACGTGTCCTCGCTCTCCTCTGGGAACGGTCAACAAGTCTGTCTTTGGAAGCTCATTGAGCCTGAAGAGACACGGAGCTGAGGGGCCCCGGGCTTCTGTGTACCATGTCCCCAGCACGTGGCTGCTGTTTTGTAGGCCCTCAGCAGACACGACACGTCTGAGCACTCTTTCAGGTCCATTTTCGCTCCCATACAGCAGACAAGATTAGATTGCTTCCATCCCCCTTGAACCTTGCACAGTAATTTGAAAGAATATGCATGGGAGAAACTTCCCCCATTTCCGGAGGCCCCTCTTCAAGAAATACTTGTGGTTGATCATCTGGACAGACCAAAGGTTTTCTGAAGACAAGAGCCGTGACCTTCTTGCTAATGGCTACATCCCCAGAGCCCAGTGATACCAGCCCGCAGTGGACAGTCAGTAAATACTCTGCAGAAGGAACAAGACCGCTACTTAATAAGGAGCATTTTTATCCAACCTCCAACAGCAGTGTTGTGTGTACGTCCTGTATTGTGAACTCACTCACCTGTTTATTCCCTGGACCATGTCTGACCTTGTTTATAACCCAAACTGTTTTTACTTTGCCAACCGTAATGGCTTATTTTGTGTCCTAGTAATCGGACTACATGAAATTTAACCTTCCTTTGAAGAATCAAGCGCATCCTTAGGAAGAAGACTCACTGCTCTGGTGATGAGCGGGACCACCTGTCTGGTCTGTGCCTGGCTGGTGAGGGCTGCCCGCCCCATCCTGGACAAGCTGACAGCCAGCTTATCTCACTGTGATGTGTGTCTTAAACCGATTCTAAGACTGTGAGCGCTAACGATGATGACAGCCACCCGTACAAGGGTCTTCAACTATTCGGGAACATGAGGCATCTTACCCAAACTCAGTATTCTAAATTCAAATAAACCTCAGTTCTGTGTACATTCTGAAAGTCAGCAGAGTATAAAAAGCCCAAATAACTTACCTTTGGATTCCACTCAACTTCATTGTCAGCGGGTTTCGCCCTGCAAACAATGAACTCCACCGCCTGGGGGGGCAGAGTGTGGAAACCATCCGGCAGACGCAGCAGCTGGTCTCTCGTGACGAGTCCAGTCCGGCCTTCATCTATAAACTGTACAAGGACGCTATCCGGGCCCCACGTGTCTTCTTTTTGGCTCATCTCCAGTACCTTGACCCTAGAGAACAACCGTGGCTTCAGCGTAACACTGTGATCCCAAAGGAAAATCATCTTTGCCTCCACCTACTCATTAAATCTGAGAAGACTCCAAACTGCAAGGTTCTTTTCCATACTAGAAATAAAAATTAGCTCGAGCCATCAAGAACACTCAGAATGGCTTATTAATTCAAGTATACAGAAGCATTAAAAATGTGCAGTACTTCTGAAGAGAGCAAATCCCTTGATCAGACAACACAATGAAAATCCACCCAGTGAGGCGAAGTTCCCATGTTTCTCGACTGAGCGGAGCCAGGAATGGCACGGGAGGGGGTGGGCAGGCCCCTGAGGCTCACTGCCCAGGTCGGAACCCGGACCACGCTGCGTACTGAGCCGACGCTGCACAGCCTACGTCCTCTCGCCAGGGCTCAGCCTGCTCATCTGTAAGAGGGACCCACTTCCCGGGAATCACACGAGTGTGAAGTGAGGTGGAGGCGTCTACGTAGGCGGCACAGAGGGACGGCTCGGGAACCGTCAGTGTGTAAGCATGACACCATCTTCCGTGCTCTGCGCTCACGAGCCCAGGGTCCGACGAGTGAGTCTCAGGTGCAGAACCATGCCAGGCAGCTGGGGGGAGCACAACACCGCCACCACCCCTCCAGGGGGCAGCCAGGCTGCGTCCACGCACGCCGGGGCAGATGGACATGGGCAGAAATGGGGATTCGATACCACTGAAAGTTGCCTTCTGCTTCACGACTCTTAGAGGTGAAAGACATAGACCTTTTACCTGTGAAAAAGTGTTTTTTCTGCTAATCCATATAATCCAAGTTTCTCCACCTTTTCAACGGTCGTTTTATTGCTATTACCCTTAAAATACTCATTCATTTCAGCATTCAGAGTTGCGTAAAGATCCACTTGTTTATCAACGATTCGACCGAAGTAATGCGTTGCATTCAAAATATAGAAGGGTATTATCTGAAAAATAATCAGCAGACATATTGAGACAACAAACTCAATCTAAACCAAAAAGCTCTCTGCAGAAATCAGCCCCTGACCTAAGAGCCCAAAGCACTCCACCAGAGATGGAAACATGAACCAGGAAATTGGCCAACACACGAGACAGAACCTTCTCGTACCCACAGAGGACAGTGGTTTCCCTTTAAATCTAAGGGAAGACTTTTTGTTAATCTTATTATTAATATTATTATTATTACTGTAAATTTTATTTATTGGACAGAGAGAGACCCAGCGAGAGAGGGAACACAAGCAGGGGAAGTGGGAGAGAGGCAGGCTTCCCGCTGAGCAGGGAGCCCGATGCGGGGCTCGATCCCAGGACCCTGGGATCATGACCTGAGCTGAAGGCAGACGCTTAACGACTGAGCCACCCAGGCACCCCTGTTAATCTTATTATTTTAAAACTTCATTATAAATTACAAGTGTTTGTTTACTCCCTAACTGCACTTTAAAAAAATTGTTCTTCAATATCCCTGTCTTGAGCTCTTTCTGATCTTTGTTCCCATAACAAGCAGGATTTTATCGAGAACCTACTGTGCAGAAGGCGCTAGGCATACGAGATAAGCCACGTCCTACGGGAACCCCCTGCCCCGACCCACACGCGGACAGACGGGCCACGGCTAGCATGTGGTCAAGGAAGACAGGTCACAGTCAAGCGTACTCAGGGTGGTTGGTGTGCACGTGTGTTAGCAAGAGTATGGAGAAGGCGCTGCACACGTGGAACAGTCTGCATGAAGGCGGGGAGTGGTGAGCTGCCCCAGCAGAGGCCAGGGAAGAGGAGTCACTTGCTGGGAGGGCGGAGGGGACAGTGCTGACTGGTAGGCAAGCAGGCCAGGCGGCAGGGGTGAGGTATTCCGCTGAGATCAATCTCACCGGCTAACAGCCCCCAGCCCTCCTCTGTGGTGCCCCCGAAGCCCCCCTGCTTGCCATTCCCCCACTCTCACCGCCAACGAGCCCTGCCCTGTGCCACAAACATGCCACGCTAACTTCTACCTAAGGGACTCGTGGTTCCTCTCCCCAGAACAGTCTTCCCCAGGTCTTCTGTGGCTGGATCCTTACCCTTTGGCCCTCAGTGCAACTGACTCCTCAGAGACTGCCTCCCTGCCCGTAATCCCCAAAGGCCCCCTGATACTTTGCTGCATTTCACCTTCTCCAGAGCACTTGTCACCATCTTTCCCACTCACCTGTCCCCAAAAAACCCAGATATGTGCCCCCAAAACCCCTGGTCCTGGGCACATGGGGACAGTCCCTTTCCAGCCACACCCTCCAGCCCCCTGTTTTGACTCCACTCTCACAACCAGTCCTGTACAAAACTAATTCACTCTGTTACAGTCACAGGATACAAAGTAAGGACACAAAAATCAACTGCATTTCTAAACAATCAGAAAATGAAGTTCAGGGGCGCCTGGGTGGCTCAGTCGTTAAGCGTCTGCCTTCGGCTCGGGTCATGGTCCCAGGGTCCTGGGATCAGGCCCTGTGTTGGGTTCCCTGCTCAGCGGGAAGCCTGCTTCTCCCTCTCCCACTCCCCCTGCTGGTGTTCCCTCTCTCGGTGTGTCTGTCTTTGTCCAACAAATAAATTAAAAATCTTAGAAAATTAAGTTCAAAGAAAAATAACATTAGCATCTAAAAACATGAAATGCTAGGAATAAAGTTAACACAGTAAGGACAAGATCAGTCTACTGAAAAGTATAACACATTGCTTAGAGAAATTAAAGGTGACCTAAATAAATGGAGTGACAGATATACCATGTTAATGGACAAGACTCAGTATTGTTAAAATGTCAATTCTTCCATAGTTGTCTACAGACTCAATGCAATGCCACTCAAAATCCCATCAGGCTTCTAAGTACAAACTAGCAAGCTGATTCTAAAATTTTCTATCGATATACAAAGGAATAGTCAGAAGGATACTGAAGAAGATGGGCAAATTGGAAGACGTCCCTACCAGTCTCCAGGATTACTTATAAAGCTACAGCAATCAAGCCAATGTGGTACCACATAAGGGTAGACAAAGAGACCAAGGAATAGAATGAAGAATTCACAAACATGGTCTCTTAATTTATGTCAAAGGTGCCAATGTAATTAAGGGGGAAAGGAAGGTCTTTAGAATAGACGATGCTGGAGCAACCAATTATCCATAAGGAAAAAACTTTCTCCTTACCCACACCACACATACACAAAATTTAATTTGAGATGGATCATAGACTAAATGTAAAACCATAAAACTTCTAGAATAAAAAAATAGGGAAGAATCTTTGCAACCTTGGGGTAGGCAAAGATTTCTTATGGCATGAAAAGCACAAAACGTAAAAGAAAAAAGGATAAAGAAGACTTCATCAAAATTAAAAACTTCCACTTTTCAACTGAGGGAAAATATTGGCAACATATCTGACAAACAAACGTATTCATAACGTACTCGACAAGACAACTCAAATTAAAAAATGGGCAAAAACTGTGAACAGAGAATTCATAAAGGAGATACAAAGGGTTAAATAAGCAGTGAAAAGAGCTCCAAGACTCTTTATCACCAGAGAAATGCAAACAAATATCCATGCAACAGGGCAGCAAAAATTAAAGACTGAGAATCCCACATGCTGAGCATGTGGACCTACTGGAACTCTCCTAGGCAGCACTGGTGAGAATGTAACATGGTATAGACTGTCTGAAAGAATCTTACACACACACACACACACACACACACACACACTTATCTATGACACAGCATATTTCTACTACATCTCACCCGAGAGAAGTGAAGATGTAGGTCTACAAAGACTCGTAGCACAGGAAGTTCAGAGCAGCCAGAAACCGCAAACAACCACAGGTCCGTCAGCTTGGGAACCAACTAGAGCACACCCACATGAAGGACTCCTGCTCCGCCACGAGCAACACGACAGAGCTGAACCTCAGAAGCATTACGCTGAGTAACAGAAGTCAGACTCGAGAGACTACATACTGTGGGATTCCATTTATATGAAAGTCTAGTAAAGACAAAGCTCTAGTGGCAGAGGCAGATCCGGCGGCTGCCGGGAGCCGGGGCTGGGTCTGAGGACCGACACGAAAATGTTCGTATCTTCGTTGTGGTGGTGGTTACATGATTGTATGCATCAAACTATACCCTTCGAAATAGGAATTTTTATTGTATGTAAACTGTACCTCAATACAGCCAATTAGAAGTGGGGGTCTGGTTAGACAGGGTCTGGGAAGGTGGCAGCAGTAAAGTGTCATACGTTTTGACTCTCTCTGAATCTCCACATAAAGACAGAGCAATGAGATGGCAAAACCCAATACCAGGGATATACTCTGCAACAGAACTAACTGACAAAATATCCCCAAAGTACCCCAAATAAAAGCAGATGCGGAAGATAACAAAGGCGAAATCTAGGTGACCTTGGGTTTCGTGATCACCCTGGGGATAGGCCAAAAGCACGATCCATGAAAGACAACTGGAAAGCTGGACTTCATTAAAATTAAAATCTTCTGCTCTGCAAAAGACTATAAGGAGAACAAAAAGACAAGCCACAGACTGGGAGACAGTTTTTGCAAAGCATATTTCTGATAAAGGACTGGTGTCCAAAATCTACAAAGAAAGCTTACAACTCAACAACAAGAAAACAGACAACCCAAATAAAACAAGGGCAGAAAAACCCTGAACATACAGCCCACTGAAGAAGACATATGGGTGACAAGCACATGAAAAGATGCTCAACGTCATCAGGGAAATGCAAATTAAAACAACGAGATGCCACTACACGCCTACTAGAATGGCTAGAATCCAAACACTGACAACATCAAATACCGCGAGGGCTGAAGCAACAGGAACTCTTGTTCTTTGCTGGTTGGAATGCAAACAGCACAGCCACTTCAGAGAACAGTTTGGCAATTTCTTACAGAGCAAAACAGTCTTACTATACGATCCAACAATCAGACTCCTTGGTATTACCCAACTTGAGTCGAAAACTCATGCGCCCACAAAAACCTCCACACGAATTTTTCTCATCACCTTATTCATAATTGCCAAAACTCGGAAGCAACCAAGATGTCCTTCAATAGGTGAATGGATAAACTGTAATGTTCAGCAATAAAAAATGACCTATGAAGACACAAGACGACGTGGAGGAACCGCAAATGCACATTGCTGAACAAGAGAAGCCAGTTTGAAAAACCCACATATTGTATGGCTCCAACTATATGACATTCTGGAAAAGGCAAACGAGGAGACGGTAAAGTATCGGTGAAGAGGGGAAGGGTGGAGCATGGGAGATTTTCCAGCAGTGTAAGAATTATGTGATACCATTATGGTGGATAGGAGTCCATTTGGCAAAATCCCCAGAATGTGCTCTACAGGGAGTGAATCTCAATGTAAACTACAGACTTCAGTTAATAATGAAGTATCAGCACTGGCTCATCAGCTGTCACACATGCACCACCCTAAGGCAAGATGCTAGTAATAGGGGGAACTTCTGGGGGGGTAGTAGAGGGAACTCTATTTTCTGCTCAGTTTTTCTATAAACCTAAACTGTTCTAAAAAATAAATATCGATTAATTTAAACAACAACGATAACAAAATAGCAGATGAACAAAACCCAGCCAGATCACAAAGCTTGCACGGTGTCACTGTCTGATGGACCCAAACACAGGATTCCGTGAGCAGCAACAGGTACTCACGGGAAATACAGGGCTGTGGAGGGGGGCAGTGGGACGAGAGCAGCTGAGCCTAGAGGCTTTCATCCACTCCAACAGTGGGCGAAGCCTGAGGCCCTGTAGAGTCTCGGAACTGTCCATCCAAAGACACCAGAGATGAGGGACGAGAAGGGCCAGACGCAAGTGGGGGAGGGAAAGAGGGCCAGGAAATCTTAACAATCTCAGAAACTACGTCTCCATATTTTTTTTAAATAAGAATCAACAGAAATGAGAACTCCGAAATTATAAAGGTGACCCTGACCCACACCTCCTTCTAAAATTTAAGGAAAAAATATTTTATCTAAAAAGGAGCCGTAGCAAGGTATCAAAGTCAAAACCCATATTAAATCATAACAAAAAAGAAAATGAGAGTAACAGTCCCTACAGATAATGAGAGCCTCTAGGAAAGATGTATCCACAAGACAGACCAAAATTGTACCCTTCCATTTCAAAACAAGCTACCTTTCCTCTTAAGAAAATAATGGGGCACCTGGCTGGCTCGGTCAGGGAGCCATGTGACTCTTGGATCTTAGGGTTGTGAGTTCAAGCCTCACATTGTGTGTAGAGACTACTTTAAAAAGTCCTTAAATAAAATAATATGTAAAAGAGATACATACATAATAAATGATATGTAAAAGAACAACATAAATTTTAAAAAACTTAGAAATGAGGTGACAGAACTAGGGAGAAAGAATGGTGCGAATGAGCAGAACGGACCTGCCTTAGGAAAAAGGGAAGGCAGAAAGGAGAGCAATCTTGAACTCAAGAAGAAAGGAAGAAATATTAAAAAGGATTCAAAAGAAAGTGACAGGGGTGCCTGGGTGGCTCAGTCATTAAGCATCTGCCTTCAGCTCAGGGCGTGATCCCAGGGTCCTGGGATCGAGCCCCGCATCGGGCTCCCTGCTCTGCTGGGAGCCTGCTTCTTCCTCTCCCACTCCCCCTGCTTGTGTTCCCTCTCTCGCTGGCTGTCTCTCTCTTTCTCTGTCAGTCAAATAAATAAATAAAAATTAAAAAAAAAAAAGAACAAGAAAGTGACATACTGTCACTTAGCTCAGCAATTTTATCTACATCTCAGAATTTTCCCCAAAGGAATAATCATGGATGTTGTGAAAAGATGAGTGTGCTATCACTGCATTATTTTTAATGGTCCCCATCCCTAGATGGAAATAACTTCCTGAAAATAAAACTAAAAAACCTCTTAACCGTTGAAGTGGTTTATCTATTTTCCCAATCTGACCCTGGTTTTCTAAATAAACTGGGGTCTTGAAATAAGGCACCTTATAAGGATCCATGCGTATTATCAGATTAATGGTGGTTCATGAAGAGTGTCATAATTACTCCACTGCTTAAGAATTAAGTATGTTCAGGGGTGCCTAGGTGCTCAGTTGGCTGAGCGGCCAACTCTTGGTTTCGGCTCAGGTCATGATCTCAGGGTTCTGGGACTGAGCCCCATGTCAGGCTCCCCCTCGGCACCGGGATCTGCTTGAGGATTCTCTCTTCCTCTCCCTCTGCCTCTCCACCCCATGCTCACATGCTTGCACACTTGCTCTCTCTCAGATAAACAAAGCAATCTAAAAGAAGAAGAATGATCATTAATCGCTGAACAAAGTGCAGCGGAACTTACTTTGATGTATCCAAATGTTGGGAGTGCTTGGTTGGATAATTTCCTTGGCATGTCTGTTTCTGGATTAACATGGTGTCTATCAGGACAGATCCTTTTGTCTCTGAAAAAAAGTAACTGGCTTTTAAAAACAAAAACAATAATTTTTAACATGAATTTTAAACTATTCTTCAGGAAAATTAATCTATAATTGAAATCAAAGGACCTTTATTCTAAATATTTTTAAGTAACCATGTTAAATAATTCAGATAACACAAGCACACTAGTGAAAAGAAGTCCTAAAATTTAATTAACACTGAATTAACTTAGAGAGTTACTCTATTATTTCTCTAGACACTGTAAATGAAAAAAATGTACTTCCAAAATAAAGACTCCGAATCAGAAATTTATCACCACAACCCCAAGCAAAGGCTAATAATTAACCTCTAAACCAGAAGTCATTCTGTAACCCAAACTGAGAAATAGTTAAAGCTTTGGTTTCTAAAGTCAACAGAATAATCGAAATTGCCACTAATAACCTGCTTAATGTACCATAGTTCAAGAAAGTTAAAGTCAACAGTTACCTTAAAATGAAACTCAATCCAATCAATACACATCAGACATCTCCAACCCAGTCCCAGCGATTGCTGATCAAGGACTGGCATCACGTCTGGGTCAGTGAGAAGGCCCCCCATGACGGTGGAGATCTCCATGCTCTCCAAACTGATTGATACTATCAAGGCACGTGCTATCAAAGTCAGGTAACGTTTCTGAGGAAACTGACAAGCCTATTCCAAAACGTATGTGGAGATGCAGTTGACTTAAAATAGCCAAACAGCCTTGATGAAGAGCAAAGTTGGAGAATTTACATACCAAATTCCAGGACTCACTAGAATATAAGCTACTGTGAGAGAATGTGGTACCAGGGTAAGGACAAAGAAACCAATATAACACAGAGAGTCCATGAGTGGACCACATACGCTATCATCCGGTTTATGTCAAAGGCACCAATTCAGGGAGAACACAGTGATGTCTTAAAAAAAGGGTACCGGAGCAAGCGATTATCTGCATAGGAAAAAGTAATCCTTTCCCCGTATCTCACACTATACACAAACATTAAACTCACTCTAGATTATACACCTAAGTGTGAAAACAGTCTATAAAGCTTTTAGAAGAAAACAGAGAAGAGTGTCTTCATGACCTAGAGATCAGCAAATATTTCTTACACAAGGACACAAAACAACGGCAACCAGGAAATACTTCATCAAAATTAAAAAGGTCCGCTCATCAAAAGACTCTTACAAGAGGAAAAAGGTAAGCCATGGACTGGGAAGAGAGCTTCTCAAGGCACACCTCTGAAAAAGCAGTTATATCTAGAATGAATAAAGTACTCCCACAAACCAAAGAGAAAAAGGGTAACACCCAATTTCAAAAATGGGCAAAAGAACTGAACAGGCTTGTCACAAGAAGAGGCTGGTCAAATGTCCCACAGGCAGGTGAAAAGACACCCATCGTTGATTACTCGGGAAATACAGATGGAAACCACGGTGTGACACTATGCCCCCAGGACCGCTGTGTCGGTGAGGGTATGGAGCCACTCAACTCTCTCACACGCTGCTGATGGGACTGTGAAACAGTCACACACCTCCGAAGGTTACAGGTGTGCTCACCCCGTGACCCAACAACCCCACTCCAAAGTCTACACCCCCAAGGAAATGGGTGCTTATTTCCACAAAAAGACACATGCAAGAGTGTTCACAAGCTTCATACATAATAGCCAAAAGCTGGAAACAGTTCGCAGGCCTGCCAACAGGAGACTGGATACATACATTGGGATATATTTACACAACAGAATACTGCACCACTCAATAGATAAATCCATCCCTCAGGTCCACACAGGAACAGAGATGAATGTCGCAGACGGTAGGCCGAATGTTCAATTCCATTTATATAAAGTTGGAAAATGCACAAACTTCATCAACACGGATAGATTCTGGGGAGGCAGTTACTTCCAGGGGGAGGGCAGATTGGGAAGGAGCATGGGGGCATCTCTGGGGTGTCCCCCAGAGGTGGGTGTGGTTGACATCGTGCATATCCAGCAGTAAACCTATCACTGGGCACTTTATTGTACATTTCAATTTTTAAAAAAACGACTGGCTTACTTGCAAAAACCGAAAGCCTTAAGATATGGACAAAGAGGCCTTCTGGCTTTTTTATCTTCTTTGGCTTCTAGAACCCCTGCAGTAAACTCATACAGCTCCGAGGGAATCTTGGCATCTGCTCGCTCCAGGTAGCGCAGGATGCCGACCGCGTGGCACGCGTTCCTCTCCGTCAGCAGCAAGACGGACTTGGTCTTCTTATCTCCCTGTTCTGCAGGGGAACCCTTAATATTGGGGGTGAATAAAGGCAAAGGTCATCCATCACAGTCTAAATGATAAAACTTTGTGGGCACAGAAAATGCCAGTAGAATATTTAAAGATCATAAGTTCATCAAACCTGCTCGATGGAACTCTGAAAATGACCAGACATGCAGTAGAGGCGTCCACCAAGAATTTTGGGGGAGGAGGGAAAGCTGAAGTGAATCACACACGTGGCATCGGTGATGGCCAAGAGTGGTATGCAATCATCTGTTAAGGCTGGAGAGAAGGATCCGACAGTCACAAACGAGGCTGTGCTTCTCCTGCACTTACTCTACAGACCAATTCCGGGAACCGTACGTGAACACAGATCTCTACTGCATCTTACTCTTTAGATGCCAACAAACTTCTTCCCCATTTTTTTCCCCCCAAATGTCACAGCACAGTGATTACATTCCAGAGAAAAGTGGTCTCCCTAATGTTAGCTTGGAAAATGCGTCTTTCTATTACGAATGTAGGCTGCCCATCAATCTTTCACTTATTTTATACATTTTGACTTTTCGATGTCTAACATGGTAGTTTACAACCATCTGTGACAGATTTCATCGTAGGCACACACACGTACGTTCCAGCTTGAACCCCAGGGAGAAGGCCTACACTCAGGGCTGCTACACTCAGAGCTCCAAGGGCCCCTGCCTTCACCTCAACACCAAAATCTTGGTGGAGCTTACCCTTCATTTTGAAATTAACATTACTAATAAATTCTCAGTAAATCTGGGAAATGATGAGAAATCTGGAGACGAGCTATACAAATAAACTGAAGACATGATTCCTATTAGCTCAGCCTTCTCTAAATGGAAGTAGAAATTAAAACACTTACCTAATACAATGTGAGAGCCAGAACTTAACTTCTTCTTCCACTGTTCTAAAACACTTTTTAAATTAAAAACCATTTCTTTATGCATTTTCAAGCAAAATATTGAACTGCTTTCTACTACCTAAAGATGAAACCAAATAGGCCAGTTCACAGTCAGGAACATAAGCTTGAATTTAATTGTTCCATCAATAATTATCAGTATAAAACATTTAAAATTATCTGTGAGGGTATGACCTCATTGATCCACAAACTGTACGAACAAGATGATTGTAAATTGAAACAAACATATTTCTAAAATTCTATAGTTTGTATCTAAAAACTTGCTTGAGTGAAAGAAACATTCCGCTAGAACTATTTTCCTTCCTTTTTAAATAATGGGTGCATACACAGATGTGTGTATTTATTTTTACACATATGTGTGTGAATATATATGTATACACACACATCAAATTTATGTGCCAACACGTCACACTTTTTCATGAGACCTCTAGTTCATCATTGCTGAAAGGTGTTACGTACTACTGATTCCCACGTATTTTTTATTTTTTTATAGAACCTTTTTAAAAAAGATTTATTTATTTGAGAGCACGCATGCGTGCGCATGTGCAGGGAGGGGGAGGAGCAAAGGGAGAGGGAGAGACAGAATCTCAAGCAGACTCCCCACTGAGCATGGAGCCTGACGCAGGGCGCAGGGCTCGGATCTCAGGACTGAGATCACGACCTGAGCCAAAACCAAGAGTTGGAAGCCTAACCAACTGCACCACCCAGGAGCCCTTGATTCTTTTATTTTAATATATATTTGGCTTCATTTCTACATTTTATTATTTATGTAGATTTAGATTATATTAAATAAATCTGTAGCCGATTTAGCTGACTTTTCTGGCCACATGATCAACCTCTTGGTGTTATTTTCTCTCTTCTGTAAACAGGGTACAGAAGTCGCTGGCATTTCTTTATGAATGGGTTCCTTTTAATGACAAAACACAAGGCACTGGCCTCCTAGGGGAACATCAGCTTCCTTGGAAAGGCTGGTCCCACCTACTTGGCTCCTCCCCCAGGGCCCCGCCTCCCGCTGTCCTGCCTCATCGCTGCGAACACTCCCCAGCACTAGCCACCTCTTCCTCCGACTAAGGATCAACTGGTAACCTTTTATCCCCCGTCAAATATTTAACTACCCGTAATTCTCTGATGATTTCGAGATTCAGTCACGGTTTAAACACACAGTAAGGACATTTTATGGGCTCACCTTACACACTATTTCTGTTTCAGCTACAGAACCGGTGAAGATCAAGGTCTTTTGCGCTTGACTTGGAACGAAATCTAGAGTCTGGAGTAAAGTGGAGGTTTTTTCACATTCTAGGCAAAGGTGCACTACCTGGTAATGAAATGCAGCAACAATGTGGTTTTAAACACATTCGAGGTGCTCCAGTTTCAGTTTTCATCGCTAAGTGAGGAACTGAACAGAAGAGCATGCACAGAAAATCAATATAAATCTAAATACACGATTATAGATCTGTGCATAAGATTAAAGCTGTAGTATTTTAGGAGGAGGCCACGAAATCACGGCTACTCGCTGGAGTCCATCAGCCCCCACCTCCCATTGGCCCGCAAGGCCGCACCTGCTGGACGCTGCCGTAGAGCGCGGCCTCCTCCATGGCCGTGACCACGATGTAGGGGTCGTTCATGAACTCTTTGACCAGCTGCTCTATATGTCTGCTCCAATGAACACCAACAGCAACAATCTGATGTGGTGCGGATTCCCTTTCTTCAACGTCAATATTTTTTTTAAAGTTATCTAATATAGCAAACATCTAAAAAAATTAGTATAATTTCATTTTTACTTCAGAAGGGAGGAATAACTGATTCACAGAACATGACAGGTAAAGAACTGTGCATTTTCTGTTCTCGGAGCGGCGGAAGGCCTTTCCAAACAAAAGAGAAAAAAAGTAAAAAGGAGAGAACATTAAGTATAAACAAAAGAAAACACACACAATAGCTGGGTGAATGTGTAACATATGTAATGAAGCATGAACATCCTTCTATTAAAAAGTTCTGCAAACGGACTAGAAAAAGATGATCCTGCCAACAGAAAATAAGCAAAGAAAACGAACGAACAAGCAGCTCAGAGACCAGTACGAGTGGCCGTACGAACGCTCGACTCGACAAGTAATCAAGGAAATGCACGTGATGCTAACACGATGCCTCGTTTAACAAGCCCACTAGACACAGAGCTGGCCTAACGCTTCCCACTGCGCGGGGCGCGGGGCAGCACGCTGTCCGCGGCAGTCTCCGCTTTCAGAGAGGCAACCGTACGTGCAGGATTCAGGATATTAGTTTTGCAAATCACAACTGCAGCTGTGGAGGCATTCACAACCCTGCACAGGCGCACACGGCGGGGCAGCAACAAAGCCTGGGCTGGAACCCGGCACATCACTGCTCCCAGATGAAATGCCTGTGGTCATCACGTTACACTGCGCCCAAGAAATGCCTTCTTGTAAGAATCCAGTCTGTGATCCATTAATCCCCTTCCTACGAACTTATACTAAAGGAAATGTGCAAAAAAGATGTATGCTGCTCAGCCACATACACTCACAAACATGCTAAATGTCCAAAAATCAGACCGAAAGAATTATGCTATGCCCACAGGATTCCATACTGGCCCAGGCCAGTGAACGATCACACTGGAGAACAGTTACTAATACTCCTGACACCGTTTACTGAAAAATGCAAGTTATAAACTAGCTATGAAATAAGGCCTGATGTTAGTTCCATGTGTCGCCAGACACAGGGATTACTCTCAAACAGGCAGAGTGATTACCTGTGAGTGTAACACAATGGATGCTGGGATTTTTCAAGTGTTTTCCTCTGTATCCCAAGTTTTCTAGAATAAAACTTATTGCTTTCATAATCATAAAAATATCGATATTTTGGAAAACCTCACTGGAAAATAATCTTTGCTCTTCAAAGAGAACTTTAAAATTTGGGAAGGAGGGGCACCTGGGTGGCCCAGTCAGTCAAGCATCTGCCTTCAGCTCGGGACATGATCTCAGAGTCCTGGGATCGAGCCTCATGGAGGGCTCCCTGCTCAGCGAGAAGCCTGCTTCTCCCTCTCCTTCCTGCTCATTCATGCTCTCTCTCAAGCGATCTCTGTCACTCTTTCTCTCTCAAATAAATAAATAAAATCTAAAAAAAAAAAAAAAAAATCGGGGAAGGAAATTTCAGACGAATTCTCTTCACAGCTATAAAAGTTAAAGGGAAAACCTTTCAAGATTAACCGGTTTCCCCCCCACCCCACAACAGACACGTCATCTCCTGATTCCTAGAAGCAGGTAAGACTTCAATCACATATACATTTATTTCTGAGTGATAATGACATCTTGATGGCCGCCATACTTACTTCTTCGTTAGCGTCAAAGAACAACACTTCCACCTCATCCAAGATGAGGTGACAGAGTCTAAGAAACAGCAAGCTTTGGTATCTAAGGAGTCTCAGGAGGCTGTGGGGTGTCGTAACAATGATATCACCTACATTTTGAGAGAAGACAAGTAACATTCAGAGTTTCCACAGGTTTTTCTCACACTTCCTTTGCTAAGATGCTACACACTTCCTAGAACTTCTAATGACCCAAAAAGCGGTTTTTCTTGCTGGGACGGGCGAGGCCTGCCCGTCCAGGCCAACACCTGTCCTTATCTGACTGACACCTGGGCTCCCACCAGTGTTTGTGCTTCTGAAAGGCAGGGGTGGGGGTTCAGTCAACATCTAACGAACAGGAGATATTTGATAAATAGTTAATGAGTGAAGGAAATCATGGCGTTTTCTCAGTGGAACGGCTGTAAGTTGAGGTCAAACCCTCGCCCTACTGTGCCCGCCCCATAACGGACAGCGAGGTCCCACCTGTAGCTGGACGAGTGACATCACGTGACAAGCCCATGTCCCGGGCAGTGGCCGCGCCTGACTGGCAGGGCTCCACTACGCTCCGCGGGGAAAACCAAACAGCTTGGAAAGGATGCTTACACCCCCTTGGAAGCTTCATGTTTTTGGCTTCATCTTTGTGGAGTCCGATTATTAGCAACATAGGATGAAGAGGCCTGGAGGATGGGCTATAGTCTTCCAGTAATTCAAAAATAAATTGGGCCTTTTTCCACCCAGGGCACACAATGACTGCCAGAGGCTGCAAAGACAAAGTCACATAATTTGGGGCAAAAGTTAGGAATTGAACCTAGTCTATGCTGAAGCGTGCAGAACGTCTCCTTGCATGGAGGAAGCGCTACACACTTTGTCTGCTATCGTCACTGTCCTGTAAGTCAGAAAAGATATAATTCCATCAGAAGGGATTCAGACACACGGACTCAGATTCTTCTAGGGCTTACACGAAGCATTCGCAAGTGTTAACTCATTTTGTCTTTAAAACACTCTCACAGGGTAGGACCTATTATTACCTCATGTCACAGATGACGAGTGTGAGACACAGAGAGGTAAAGTTAGTTGCCCAAGGCCACACAGCTGACACCCGGGAGCAGCGGGATCTGAATCCAGGGGTCTGGCTCCAGGGCTCCTGCTCCCAGGGACCAGGCAAACTAACTGCCTCCTGAAAGGGGCTTTAAGAAAGGTTAGCCTCTCTTCCTTAGGGGATAAGTCAGCTACGGCTCCATCCGAACGCTGACTGCCACCATCTCACTGTTCTCTCCTGAAGGTGCACTGCCTGCCAAACACCGTCTCGGACACATGCCCTCCATGAACTGAAGACAAGAGCAAGTCTCCCCTCTCCTTCACGCAGATCCAGGTGGGCGCCAGCGTCCAGGCGCCGGGCCTGAAAGCGGGCTGACCACAGAGACGTGTAGAAAGCAGAGGACACAAGAGGCAAGAGCCGGACATCTTTTCTGACCCAGCCCACGAGGGTCAGCTGCTCACGGAGGGATGCAGATGTGACGTCAATACATAACAACCCTGCCAACGCAGACTTCCAGAGGGCAATCATTAAAACCACATGGCAGACTGAGAAAAATGAGCATCTCTCCCATATGCAATGGTGTCTTTTCTCACTACGATCTTTCACCTTCTAACGAGGAATGGAGCTGTCCGCACTCTATCCTCTGAGACATGTCTGAGACAGAGCTCTCCTGTATGGGCGTTCACCTGACCGCCCGGACCTGCAGTGCATCACCTGACCCCACACCCCACTTCTCTCCTTTCCAGCGTCTTTCACAGCTCCTTGCAGATTCCCGCACACGGGAAGAATAAAGCAGGGTTCTACACCAGTGTGGGCTGCTGTGGAATAATTAAAAGAATGTGGGACATGATGACAGAAAAATCTGAATTCTAATCCCACTTCTTGTCTCACTTGTCAGATGAGGCTAATTTTCTCATCTATGAAACGGTGAAAACTGTACTTGGCCTGACCATCTCACAGGGTGACCGTGACAGAGGAATCCAATCAGTGGAATACGTTTATAAATTATATATTCGTCTCCAAATGCCAGAAATGTCTTGGCTCAGCCGATGGCCACAACGGGGGCTCCAGGGGGAGAATCAGTGTCAGAGAATCAATGATTCTGGTAAGTTCCTGTCTTGTCATGGAAACCAAATAAGTAATGTAACCCAAACTTCACCAAAAGTTCAGCACAAAATTTAAAAATAAATATTTAAGCCATGCTGTTGTTGAAACAAAACTGTCTCCAACTTACTCCATTTCTACTTGGTAAAGACTTGTAGCAGCCCCTCATTTGCAGAATTGTAAGGACTGGTGGCAGGTACAGCAGCGGATCATTTCCACAGTGAGAGATGACCACCACGTCCCAGCCCCGGGCTATGGGAGGCCAAGAGTAGGATTCCGCGTGGCTAGGTCCCGGGAACTTGTTTCTTTGAAGAGCCTACAAAACAGCAGCCACCAAAAAACCACAAATGAAGCATAGAGAACAAAAACTCCATCTCTTTGTTCACCCCCTCCCCCAAACAACAGCCACTACAACTGCTTAATCTGGTATTTTCTAAGACCTAACTTGACAAGTGCCCGAGTCTTTTCTCAGAGCCAAACTCCTGCCATAAGACGCCTGCTTTTCTAGGCTCCAAATCAAAACCAGGTGCCTAGAGCTCGCTAGAGCAAGGACCTGGCTTCTCCTCCTAATGATCGATGACTGCGTCACCTTTAGTTACAACGTTTTGTTGTTGTTGTTTTTAAACATGCCTTTACTGGGGCACTTGGCTCAGTCAGAGGAGCGTTCAACTCTTCATCTCGGGGTCGTGAGTTCAAGCCCCACACTGGGTGTGGAGATTACTTAAATAAAACTTAAAAAAAAACTTCACATGCCTTTATTTGCTTATTTTCTATGTAACAGTCACTAAAACCTCCCAAGTCCTGCAGCGGAAGATTCTCCAGCCACACTGACCCTACGTTCCAAGAGGCTAAACTCATGAGCGCAACTGGTAGGTGATTTCCTCGTCCCCCGGCCCTGAGCCCCGGGAGCGGCACAGACCACTGACAGTGTGTCCCGCGTGCAGCCGTCCCCCTGCGGCCTCCCTGCACTGCCCCTGCTGCCTGCAAGGCCGGTCATCCTTCTCGGCTGATTTTCTCGCTTTGGTGGAGAACATACTTAAGGAGCATCTTTCCTGAGGAAGTCAGTTCTTGTGAGACCCTTCATGTCTGAAAATGTCTTCATTGCCAGTTTCGGATGGACCTCAAGGTTGGAAATAACTTTTCACCAGGACCTCAGAATCAGTGTCCCTCCGGTGTTACCAAAGGCAAGTCTGAAGCCATTCGTGCCGGAAAAGCCCCCTGGTTGGACGCTTCACAGCCGAGTGCCCTCGATCCTGCCCCCTCACTGTGCTGGGCTCGTGGGAGGGGGGACTCTACCAACTTGGACAGTCCCATTAGGTCTGGGAATCATTTGTGTGTTGTCCTTCTCAGAATTTTCTGCCCACCGTCTTCACTCTTTTTAAAAAATCCCACTTCAGAGACTGGACCTCCAAATGACCCTCAAATTCTGTTTTCCCCCATTTCCATCTCTTTTGTCTTTTTGCTCTACTTTCTGATAGTTAGCTTTCATTTCCCCTCTCCAATCTGGTGCTTGGTTTCTATTTCTACAGCATTCTGAATTTCCAAGAACCTTTTTATCCTCTGGGCCTTTTTTTTATAGCACCCTGTTATTGTTTAATAAGTACTGTTAATACTTATCTCTGAGAGTATTTATTTTATAGCATTATCTTCTACTGCCAACGCGGTTTCCTTCAGAGTTTTATTTTGATCTTTTTTTTTTTTTTTAAAGCGCTTTTCTTTTCTTTTTAGGTGAGAACTTTCATCAAATGTCTTTTTAGGTGAGAACTTTCATCAAATGTCTAAGGAACCCTGATGTGTGTTCGCAGGGAGGAAGCCACTAAAAGCGGGCTGGAAGATGTGTGGCCAGAGCAGAGCTCAGCTCCGTGAGTGTCACACCCCTGCAGGAAGCCAGGACACCGAGCAGGTATCTTTACTGGGAGAATTCATCTGAAGGGTATTTCCAGGGCCAATTCGGTTCCTTCAGAAAGATCGTCCTTCCCAAGAGGCTGACTGTGAATGCTCGGGAAAGGGCGGAGGGAAGTTCAGAACCCCCGACTCTCTCCTTCCTCTACTAGTCAGCTGCACTCTGCTGCCTGTTTTCCATCTTCTGAAAGCGTGCGGAAATTTCTAGGCCGCTAGAGACTTTGCTCTCATTCAATCCACCCTCATGGTTTCAGCTTCTTTCTTTACTTTTTTTTTTGGAATCAAGAAGCAAATAGATAAGCACGTGTGATCAATTTACTAGTTGAAATGGCAGGTCTCTAAAGCAGTTTCGAGAAGAACACTCGGAAATACAGCGTAACTGCCCTGGCAACCTGCTGCTCCTTCCAAGCCCCTTTCCAGAGACGCATTTGAAAACTTACCTCAGAAAAGCATTAAGAGCTACACAGTGGTTTCACCACAAAAGAGTTACTCACTTACAGGAAGTTAACCTGAAGAACACATGAGAACTTAATAATGGAAGCTGAACAGAGGATTTCAATAGCCAAGAAATTATACAAGCGCAGCCTTGGAAGGGTTTCCTAAAAATCCTCCTACGTGAGAACAGGTTCCTTCACAAGCCCGTCTTCAGGAGCGCTTTACCTTTCTCAGGTCCGCCGAGAGCGGGGACGCGTCAACGGACAAGCAAGGCTCGATCCTGTTCCGGAGCACGGCCAAGGGCTGCTGGGAGCTGGAGCGCAGCCTCTGCAGCTGAGACAGCACGTGTGCCCCTCAGACACCTGCCCGTGAGACGCCCCCGCCCCACCCACCAGCGCAGGAAGTCAACCACTTCCTGCAAGCGAAGGACAGCCTAGGTGTCCATATGCTCATCAAAACCCACCAAAACTACCAAAACGAAAGGAAGAACATCTACTACCCCCCCAAATAATAATAATTGCTCTAAAGCAATAATTCACTGGAGAATCTCTAAAAGGGTGTCTTCAGGGAGAGTCCCCACCTAAGGGGGGTTTTCGCTTCTAACCTCAAATCCAGACGAGGAAGGAGAGGGACTTAAAGAGTAAAGAGCTGTCGTGGATTTTTAGTCTTTTCGTAGGGTTGTCATACCTGCTGCAGCTCAGAGGCCCCATCAGCTCTCAAAGGATCGGGATTTAAAAACTGCAACAATCTATAAAAGAGTGCAAAGGACAATTTGAAGGAAAAAGGAGTCAATATTTCTTCAACTGAGTTATAGTTTTAATTCTTCCTCGACAGAGATAAGATGAAATACAGTTGGCCCTTGAGCCACGCGGGTTTGAACCGTCCACACCCTCTCATATGCGGATTGTTTACGGTACAGGACTCAAAATGTACTTTTTCTTCCTTATGATTTTCTTAGTACCATTTTCTTTTCTCCGGCTTACCTTATTGTACGAATACAGTACATAATACATAAGACATACAAATACATGTTAATTGATTATGTTATCAGTAAGGCTTCTGGTCAACAGTAGGCTATCAGTAGTTAAGTTTCACGGGAGTCACAAGTTCTATGCAGACTTTAACCGTGTGGGAGGTCAGCACTCGGAATGTCCATGTTGTTCAAGGGTCAACTGTATATCCCAAAGTATAGCTGTGAAATTACGGCTCGTCCCGTTTTGTCCTGTATATTGTGATGCAAAGACCACAGAGGTCAGCTCAGTACGGTACTTGCCCCTGAACCCGGGCCCCCAGGCTGTGGACACAGCGCTGCCAATCCCAGGAACACTCGTTCCCAACATGAAGAGGGACTGCATGATCACCAGGTCATCTCACGTTGCTGAGACACCCACCGCCTTCTCCCTTCTGTGCCGTAATGTTGAACCACTGGCAGAGTAACTGCCCTAGCTGAATCAACAGGTTCTAAGTAAAGGGCATTTAGCCCAAAAGGAGAGAAGATACCACCTTTTAATACAAAATAAAAGGCAAAAGAGTATCTCAGGGTTACCTATCAAGTTATAGTTTAACATAATTAAAGAAATAAGCTGCGCGGGTAATGCAAGGTCTCTCGTTCCAGGAAAACCACCACGTGCAGCCCCACGGCTTTCGGGGAGTAGGGTGGAGGGCTGCCCTGGGAAGAGGGGGTCAACACAGCTGCGCTGACGGCCACCCACAGATCTGTGGGCTCTGGGGCTGTCTTCCCAGCCCCTGGCCCGGGAGCCCTGTGAGGAGTTTGCTTGGGTGCAAGGGTGTTACGGGGCCAGAGGGTGGGCTCCAGAAGGCAGGCAGCCCAAATGGCATTGCAGTCTGCACCCTCCCCTCAGTCATCCCGGGCAGCTCAGTGGATACAGCATGACCAGCCCAGTTCTGAACTGTCGTAAACTCCTTGTCACTCTGGTGACTTCAGAGCAGCCAGTAACTTGGAATACAAGGGTGTTTTAGGCTGGTGTGGTAAGCAATCATAAAAACGAGTATGAGAATGTTTCATGGATTAAACAAGTATGAAATAAAGTTACTACTCCTTTGTTAACAACTCATCAGTGAATACCTTTGTGAATCTGATGAGACAAAAAAAAAAAAAAAAGAAAGAAAGAAAGAAAAAAAAGAAAAGAAAAACCCATTTCCACACTGCAGGTAACTAAATAGTTTCTCCAGCAGGGGGAAGACCCACCGAAGCAGCAGAGAACTGGGAAGGCAGCACACGCAAACCCACAGATCAACAGCCCCAAGGACCAACCATATCTAATTTGTTTCATGAAACTTCACCAAGGGAATCAGGAAGGGGAGGCAGAAAAGGACTATTTACAGTGGAACAAAGATTTTAAAAGAAAAATCTATCCTAGTGAACAGAAAAAAACAATTAACTTCAAAGCCTACAGCAGACACTGTAGGTGTATTTTCCACATGGGAATGCAGATTTGAAATAAATAATAAAATCCTGTGTAAATTCTCCTGCTTATAATTTTATTACAATTATTTCAATAAAACATTTAGACCAAGGAAAAAATTCGTACTTCACACAGCCATTCTTCTCATTGTGTTCTTTCTTCTCGGCCAACCTGAGCGGTTTCTCATTTGGCTTCTGACATAAAGTGCTAGAAACCAAAAAACATTCATTAGAATCTCTGAGCCCATTTGCCCCAATCCTGAAAATGCCTTTATTCTCTGGAAGAAAACTAAGTAGCACTGAGGAGTGAGTCGCTCTACATATGAAGATTTATTTCTGTGAGAACGGACCCTCTGCCCTCTAAGGATGAAAACCAGGTTGAGGGCGCTGGAGCTCGCCAAGAGGGCGTAAGCCCCCCACAGCCTGTCTCTCTTCTGACCTCAGCTGGAAACTCCATGTAAACTCCAGAATCGAAGGGGAGAGAAGTCAAAACCTGCAAACCACCAGAATCGTGGAGAATTTCCGGGGATTTTATAGTACTCTGTCTCCTGGTGTTGGCCTGAGGCTGGCCCCATACCCCGAACTGCACAGTGGATGTCCACATCAAGCACTGAGAGAAACCTTCTATTTCAAGCCAGAGAAGCAGGAAGGGGAGCCAGAGGCCAGACAGCTTAATCCTGATTTGTTTTCCCTTTTTCTCTCTTGGCCCTGCCCCGAGGTCAGCTCCAGTCATGCAGCTGCAGTGGTAATAGGGGGGAGGGCTGTCACCCCAATCTTCCTCTCTCTAGAGGATCTGGGAAGTGGGCCCCAGGGTCCAAAGATGTGGGTGGAAACCACCATCTCCTTCCTCTCTTGTTTCCGTTGCCATTTGGCTCCACTGGTGGCCCCAATCACACAGAAGTGCATGGCCATTTCTCCGTGAAAAACCACCTACCTGGACAGAGGCTCAAGGACAGGGAGCTTTTAGAAAATGTGAGGTCAATGTGAGGAAAATCCTGCAAAAAAGATAGTGTGCCAGAGGGAGGGAGGTCCCCCATTCCTGTCTATGACCCAACACAAGTCCCAGGCTCGCCCCAAGTTGAGTATATTCGGAACAGACCCAAAGCAGAGCTGCAGTCACCACCTAAACTGAGACAGAGTCTGACACCTGAATGGAGTCACTGACTTCCTGCTAAAAGAAGTCTCACACCACAACATTCAAAATATCCAGAATACAACACACAAAGAACCAGGAAAACCAGATCAACCGTCAAGGGAAAGGATGATCACCAGGTACAAGCCCCAGGACGGCAGACAAGTGGGGCCATCACGTGCGTTAAAGCAGCTGTTGTAACCACGATCCCTGAGAGAGGGAGGGGTGAGCACTCTTGAGTGGGACAATGGAAGTTCTCAGCAAAGAAATGCAAACTATAAAAAACACCAAATGACAATTTTAGAATGGAAAAATACATCAGATAAAAAAAATTCAGCAGATGTCGACAGAAGGCTCAGTTAGGTTAAAGATACATCAGCACTATTACTAATCTGAAGAACAGCAAGGAATAAAGGTCCAAAAAATGAGCCAAATCTCAGTGACTTTTTGGACAATATCAAAATGTGTGATATTTGTCTCACAGAGTCTCAAAAGGATGGGAGAGAGAGATGCGTGCAAACATCTGCACAACAGCGACGAACGCTCTCCAAATGTGACGCGAGACAGAAACCAACACAGGAAGAACGTTGATGGGCACCAAGCGTAAGAAACAGGAGAGACACGACACCAAGGCATATATAATAAACTGCACAAACCAGAGACAAAGAGAAAATATCAAAAGCAGTCAGAGGAGAAAGGAACAAAGGAAAAGATGACAGTAGATTTGCGCTGGCAGCGATGCAGCAGACAGTGCGCCAGTATCTTTAAAATGCGGGGAAAAGAACGTGTCGACGTAGAATTCTATACCTAGCAAAAATACCCTTTTTCTCAGAAATGAAGCTGAAATAAGTTTCCCAGACATACAGACGCTGCAGAATCCATCACTGGCAGACCCACAATGCAATCAACAGTCAAGGCAGTCCTTCAGGAACAAGCACAACGATACCAGAGGGAGATGCAGAGCCGCACAGTAACAGCGCTGACGGTAACTACATAGGTGAACACAGTATTTTTCTTCCTGTTGATCATCTCTCAAAAAGACCACTGACCATTTAGATACAAACGATACTAGAGTCTAGGATTCATAAAGAACATATAAATGAAATGCAGGACGACACTAGCACAAAGCCCGGGCGGGAAGGAATGGCGCACACGACTTTAACATCTCACACTATTTGTGACATGGTGTAATAGTGCAACTGTCCTGCGATTTCACAAACACCATTAACCCGCCTCTTGATGTGGACAGGGTTACAGTCAACGCCTCAGGTACTCCTCTTCAACAGCCAGTATTTGCCCTCCACCACCTTGTACTGCCATCTGGCCCACACGTTCCCAGTCTTGCCATCAGGACAATCCCACTGGACCTGCTTACAGAAACAACTCTGTCCAACTCTGTCCAACAAGGTAACACGGAGACTCTAGAGCCACTACCAATGTTTGGTCAGTTGTGCTACTAACCAGTTGTACTATGTTTTTCTTTTAAATTAATATAGCTTTAATCAAAATTTCTGGGGCCACTCTTTATTGAAACGGAATCCTTTCTTATCATCAATCACACAGAACACTGTGCAAGACAATATTACACTCATGTATCTATTCAGTTACACTGACTTTTCAAATCGTACCTTGCTGTTGGTATATCCGGCTCAGCATATATGGTTATCCCCCTCTTTGTTGGCCAGTACACGGAGGATTCAACACACTGTAAAAAAAAAAATTTTTTAGAAAGAATATCTATTCAAGATATGTATTCTTATGGAACTAAAATTCCATGGGAATTATCCTCATAAACAACCATCCCAGATTATTGTCAGGCGACACAGGTGTGAAGAGACAAAGAACCGGACAATGTGATTACGCCACTGCTGCCACCACGAGATTACAGCGTCCAGGTAGCAAGCAGTTGGCACTTCAGAGAATCAGTATTTCAAATGTCCTATAATTACATCACTTGTCTTGTTGAAGGACTGGAAAGACAGGTTAGACTTGAACTATTAGAGTGTCCTATAACCTCAGGTCTTCACACCGTTGTTAAATGAGCATAAATATCCAATCCTGCTGAGAAGCCCCCAGGCCTGGAGTTCTCTCGTTCTTTTGAATTAGAGCAAACACACAAACTGTATTTTGTCCTGAAAGACACTATATCATAGCCAAGGATTTCTTAATAGAAACAGACCTTGGTTCCTAAATTTCAAATGAGAATATTCTAAAATTAACATTGTATGAACTTTATACCTAATGAACATTTTAAAATACAACCTTATTTACATCTTTGAAAGAGATGCGCTGTTGTTTCTTTTCAGAATTTTTTTTAGGTGAACCTCTCAATGAATCCATATTATATTTTATAGTTTTATCTGCAAAATAAAAAGTGATAAAAGACCCATCTTAGAAAGCACTATTAATAGAAAATAGAACAAAAAGGATTATAAATTTAAAAGTACAATCATAAAAATCTTAATACATGAGATTATTACAGAATAGGGTTTTGAATTAAACTTACTTGAGGAGATTAAATTTAAAAATCTCGTTTCAACCCTTGTCACATTAAAAGATGTTTAAATAATTCCTTTAGTGGCTTACTAGCAATTAAACACAATTTATTTTCCCAACTTGGCAAACTATATTTTTCAAAGAGGGCCACAACATGTCTACCAACATACATGCTCTTCTTACAATTTGTCACTGACATGTGTCCCACTGAGAGATGGGCTCTGTATTCCCTTCCTGTGAGCTTGGGTGGGGCAGGGCGGGGGTGGGGGGCTTGTAAACAATGTGGAAGTGGGGTTATTTGACTTCAAAGCTAGATAGCCAAAATGCCATGTACTTAGGACCCGTCTTCTTGAATGCTCACTTTCAAAACCCAGCCAGCATGCTGGGAAGCAGCTCAAGCAACCCCATGGAAAGGTCACTCTAAGTATTTCAGATTAGCGCCCCAATCAAGGTCCCAGCCAAAGGCAAAATCAGCTGCCAGAGAAGTCACTGCATAGGTTTCAAATGCATCCACCTGTTTCATCACCACCAGCCCTCAGGTAGACTGGCTGCTTCGTAGAATCTCTCTCAGTTGTGTAAGATTGAGCTTACGCACCTGTGGCAGGGATCCCTCAAGAGAGACCCTGGGCTCCTCTCATTCCATCTTACCAGCGGACATAAAACCTTGATGTGTCCCATTACTGGTGCTGGTCCCTTTGACCGGTTAATTAGTTAGCATCTGCCAGGCTTCTCCACTGAAAGTTACTCTTCACCTTGCACATATTTTGTCGGCTGTTACTATCATTCCTTTTCATTTGGTCATTAATCCACATTAGTACAGATTCCTATCTGAAACCCCCAAATCAGCCACTTCTCCAGGTTGCCCTGGCTGCTTTGAATGGAGAATGGTATTTCGACGCTGAGATCCGGGAGCGGGGTGTGTTGGTTTGTGTTGTGGTTGCTCCCAGGCCCTTCAGCGGACAGAGCTGGGGACTGTGTGCGTATGCGTACATGCTCACACATTTACATCTCTGTGGATTTTATATCTGGGTGTGATCTGCGTGCTGAAAACCAGGAGTTGACACCAGCGCTTCCAGTCGTGATCCTGCTGCTGCTGGATTTATGCTAGCGCTCTGCCTTCCCAGATTTGTCACGCCCCTCTGTGACTGTGAGATTCCTATCGGCCTTTATCCCTACTATAGTTACTTATGGGGTCACTCCTGCTAGATAAGCAACCGCTGTTTGGTTGTGTAAGTGACCAGTGGTTCACGGCCATTAGTACCCTTTCTGCACAGATGCGCTCCCCACTCCTTTTGCTGACAGCACCCCCACCCCTCAAACCTCACCTGCCTCCATCACTCACTTAGTTCAGGCTGATACCCTCCCCCTGCCACACATGGCCACTCTGGGGACGCTTTCCTCATTTCACTTAGGCGTAGATCCACTCCCACTCAGGTTCTGTGTTCCCGTAGGGTTGCCCCTCACTCCCACCCTCGCAAACCTGGGCGGCTCAGTCGGTTAAACGTCTGCCTTCGGCTCAGGTCATGATCCCGGGGTCCTGGGATCGAGCCTTGCATGGGGCTCCCTGCTCAGCGGGGAGTCCGCTTCTCCCTCTGCCCCTCCCCACTGCCGCTCGTGTTCGCTCGCTCACTCTCTCAAATGAATAAATAAAATCCTTAAAAAAAAAGTCAAGACAGGGTCTAGAACTGGTAAGCCTAGAAATGATAAATTAGTTGTAATGGTAAATTAATTAATTGTAAGGGTTTCAAGATCTGGAGACAACCGCCAAAATAAGGTAAGGGGAACGATAAAGGTTTACCTCTAGGGAACAGCCTGTGGTGGTGAGAAGCTGGAAAGAGAAAATTACTTTTCATCGCTTTTCATTACTTCTGTGCTACTTGTTTAACCAGGTATTAACGAAGTATTATACTTTCATTTAAAAAACATAGGACAATTTCAAGGAGAAGTACCAAAAAATAATTAAAATACCATTGAAATACCTTCTCACCATGATTACAAGGAAAAGGAAATCTTTGCTTGGGTAAGTAACACCTAATAATTTTGTCTTCCCATGACAATCAGTTACTTTTCACATCAGCTTTGCTTTCCTTTACCATCAACCTTTTCCTTTTTAAAGACACACACAGTGCATCCGGACACTGACCACGGCAAGGAAAAGTGGGAAATGCTTACTGCCCAGCAACCTGGGGCCACTTGAAAACAAAGCAAAGACATATGATGGACACATTTCATGTGATGGAAAGCTGGGCACTGATTAAACGCAACGTAAAATGCCTGGTATTTTTCCAGCTCCGGTAGAAGCGGGCATGTACTTTTATTTCCATTCGCATTTCTTCCGTCAGTAACAGGGGTGTGTTTCGGCAAGAACTCTCAGCTGGGACCCCTGCAGGAGGCACATCAGAGCACGGGGTGGCGTCCTCATGTGCCACGTTGGCCACGGGCCAGCAGGCATGGGGCTATGTCAACCGTGTATGTGGATGGTCCATTTAATCAAGTCACTGCGATGGGACCAGCGCCTCCCCCCATCACTCAGGAGGAGGGACACCAACATCCCATCTATCTCGCATCAGAGCTCAGGTCCTTACACTCATGTGATCCTGGACACATCTGACCCAAAAAGAAGTTCATCCATATGTTAACCAAAAAACACTACACAGAGGTGTGTACAGCCTCCAACTTGAGTGAGATTAAAATATTATTCGCAACCCTCACACCTGGAAAACTCTGGAAAGCAAGACTCTAACACTTCAGTAAGTAGTTATTAAAGATGACAGGTTGTTACAACTTTGATTATCTGTATTTTTCTATGATAAGCAACATTACCAAAGTAATTAAACATAATGCTAACTGTAGGGAGTGATTTTGCTGGCGAAAGCTTTAACTTAGTTGAGGTTTACGATGCACGTGCGTGAAATACTCGTGTACATGCGCCCGACAGAAGAGGGGAGTGGTGCAGGGGTTACCACAAAGGGTGACCAAGAATCAAAGAGGCTGGCAGTTTCCACTCTGGTCCAACAATTCCAATCCGTTATGTACCTTGGAGATACGGAGTTAAAGACTGGGAATTTCTACCTTCCCAAATGCCTTTTATTTTTGTGCGTTCTGCTGCTTAAAATGAAAATCACTCACAAATCCGTACATACACTCTGAGAACAAGTAATAATCACTAGTGTATGGCTGGGCTGAACAAATGCCTGTTATGTATGTTCTTTACAGAAAAATCCTCTAAGTAAGGGGACACCTGGGGGGCTCCGTCAGTTAAGCGTCCAACTCGTGATTTCAGCTCAGGTCATGATCTCATGGGTCGTGCGTAGGGCTCCGCGATCAGCAGGGAGTCTGCTTGGGATTCTCTCCCTCTGCCCCCCGCCCTGGCCGGCTCATGCTCTGCCATGCGTACACTCTAATACATAAACAAATCTTAAAAAAAAAAAATCCCCTGAGTAAGGACTGCAGCAAGGCCAAATTACCTGTCAGCATTTGCATCATGAATTGGTTCCATGATATGAAGAGAAACAGAATTACCACAGCCCTTCTAAACAGCCCTTGTAATCTCAGACAGCTGAGAGTGTTCTGTGATGCTGCCTATGAAATAAGCAAGTAAACTTACCCAGGATCACAGCAGTTGGCCCAAGGTCACCAACAACACCCTTGGGCCACGGATGCTGGAGGGACTGAGCCAGAAAAGTTAACCCATGTGAATCTGATGGAAAGAACACAGTTCAGGATTAAAGCATGAAATAAAACCCAAACGACAAATGCAAAACTCAATGGCATACTACTTCAGCTCCTGCTTCTGCCGGAAGGTCATGGGAGACCTATCTCGGGGCAGGAAAGCAGTGTGAACGAGTTAAGGAAAACTGAATTTAGAGAGAAACGCCTAAAGTTGTTTCCACTGTCCATGACGGTCTCATCTCGTATTTCCCTACTAATAAATAGCTCTATTTTTAAGAGTCTAAAATGGTAAATATTTGACCTTGTTTTGGTAACATCTTCAAATTACAAACTTACAGACTTTTGAAAATGTAACTCCATGTTAATAAGATATTGAGAATAGTTTTTTCCTTGTCTCATAAAAACAAACTTTAGCAGCTTAGGACTTGGCAAAACCTGTCACAAACTCACTAGAATCAAAATTAAAATATTAAATCTTAATATTTTAATAGTCCAAGTCTCTGCCTCCATATGGGGAAAAGTTTGTACAACTTACATTAGCACAGTAAGAGTCCTATAAATAAGACCGTTTAAAAGAAACATGTATCAATAAGAATCCACTCACTTTCCATTCCTTGAGGATCTTTTCCTTGCAAAAACATTGGCCAAAGAGTAAGTGCTGGATTGAGTTTACTGGAAAAGGATGCTGACTTTATACTCAATTGTGATTTCTCTATGGAATGAACGTTTTTATTCTCCTTGGGTGACACGTAACGAGCGAAGTTCTTCGCAACCAGATCATCATTAACACAGACCTGTACGATTTTCAACATTGCATGAATAAGACAGTGTCAAGTGACTATTCAAAAAATATCCCAAACTTCACCCCAAATTTCAACCTTCAGAAGAAATTATTTTATAGAACACAGTTTGAAAGAAATTCATTTCTTGACTTCTGCTCTGGTAATGGTGGACTAGATATTTTTGGACAACCGTCCTCGTAAGAAAAACAATGAGGATCTGTATAAAATGTAAGAACCATATTCCTGAACAAAACATCAGGGAGCTAACATGACTTTACTGGGCAAAGATCTGGGGGGATGACAAAGCGCAAATCATAAAAAGAAAAACTGATAAAAATTTAAAATCTAAATTTTAGACTACATCAAATTTTAAAAATTTCCACTCTTCAAAAGACACTAAGAGATTAAGGGCACTCCACAGAGAGAGAGAAAATATTATTAAATCTTACATCTGCACAGACACAAATCCAGAATATATAAAGAACTCTCAAAATACAATAAAAAGATGACAAACGACCCTATTAAAAAATGGGCACAAACTGCGGGCTTCAGAGGGGAGGGGGTGGGGGAATGGGCTAGGCCGGTGATGGGTATTAAGGAGGGCACGTATTGCATGGTGCACTGGGTGTTATGCACAAACAATGAATCATGGAACACTACATCAAAAACTAAGGATGTACTGTATGGTGACTAACATAACATAATAAAAATTTTTTTAAATGGGCAAAATACAATGGAATATTACTCAGCCATAGAAAGATGAGATTCTTCCATTTGCAACATGAATGGACCTAGAGAGTATTATGCTAAATGAAATAAGAGAAAGACAAACATCATATGATTTTACTTACATGTGGAAGGTAAAAAAAACAAATGAAGAAACAGACAAATAGCACAAACAGACCCATAAATACAAAGGACTGATGGAGGCCAGTGGGGAGGGGGATGAGCAAAAAGGGTGAAGGGGAGAGGGCGATACAGGCCTCCAGCACGGAACGAGTAAGCCACGGGAATAAAAGGTTCATCGGAAACAGAGTCGATGGTATTGTAATGGTGTGTGGTGAGCACGGTAGAGACTCGTCCGACCACTCTGCTGTCTACCTGAAACATCGTGTGCCAACTACTTCAATTTAAAAAGCTATCCAAAAAATGCGCCAAAGATCTGAATGCACACTTCATCAAAGAAGATATACGGATTGCAAACAGCAAATGAAGAGACACTCATCGTCATAAGTCATCAGGGAAATGCAAAATTAAGCCACGATAAGATACCACTACACGCCCACCAAAGTGGCCATCGAAGCACTTGTCCACTGCTGATGGGATCGTACAATAGTTAACCCCTTTGTACACCATCTGGCAACTCTTACTACCTATGATCCCATCCAGAAATTTCACTCCCAGGTACTCATCCAAGAGAAATGAATGCATGGGCTCACAGGAGACTGTACGTGAATATTCATAGCAGCTTTATTTATAACAGCCCCAAACTGGCCACAACGCAAATGTCCAAAAGTCGTGAACAGGTAAATCCACTGTAATATATCCAGGCAAGAGAAGAGTATTTGACAATAAAAGGGACAACGTGGATATGTGCTCAAATAATTTTGTTGTGTGAAAGAAGCCGGGCCCAAAAGAGAAAACCCTGGGATAACCTTGTGCTTCCTTAGGGAGCTGGAAAAGGATGCTGGGCCCTGTTTTTCTGGGGACGATGACCTCACGCATCTGCTCTAAGTTCTCCCTGCTAATAAGCATACCCTCTGCACTCCCCCACTGTGATGGACGGCCACAGAGGGAAAGAGACCCCCTTGAAAAGCAAGAAGAAAGAACCAGGTCAGTAGAGAAGTTTAAAGAGGATTCACCAGACCGGTCCAACGGCCAGCATTTTGTTATTTTTACCAAACTGTTAAAAGCAAAAATGCACCACAGAGAGTAATAAATGAACTGTAATGCACATGAACAACATCATCACAATGAAGAGGGAGGGGAGAAAGAACCAACCTAAGTAACTTCCGATGTATCATACAGTGTTTTGGGTGCACGCTGTTTGCCTTTAGACAAACTGTGCACAGGACTGTGGGTTAGCAATTCTGGAATTACTTTACGTGGATATTAGGATTAATCAAATTAAGTAAAATGTAACTAACAAGAGCAGGTTTCTCACTGTTGGAAACAGGTGTCAAGATAAGGACTGGGGAGGGCCACAGCGAACCCTGCGAAACTGGACTAGAATGAGAGGTACCAGAGCTCTTTTTTTGAGAGAGAGAGGAGAACAAGTGCACACATGCATGAGTGGGGGAGGGGCAGAGAGAGAGGGAGAGAGAGAATCTTAGGCAGGCTACATGCCCAGCATGCAGGACGACATGGGGCTCAATCTCCCTGAGCCGAAATCAAGGGTCAGACACTGAGCCACCCAGGCGCCCCCGTACCAGAGCTCTTTATACACGTACAGACAGACAGATACACGCACAAACAGATGCACGTACGGACAGACACACACACGTGCAGACAGATCCAGGCATCAATCCATGTGTGCGTGGATTAGCGCCCATAAACGTACTTCCTAACTGTCTGCAGAGAGGGGCTACCACCACCGACACCCCAGCAGCAGTGAGCACATCTCGTGCCCTGGTCTCACTATCTGAATAACACTCTTCTTTGAGAACTGGTTGAGTCTCAGGCTGGGCTGGAGAATGACAAAATTAGCCTAGAGCATCTCGTGGCACCAAAAATAGAAAGTTTCCAACAATGATGGGGCACAGTGAAAGGACATGTAAGCCACTTTGAAGAAGTTGCTAATGGCCAAATCTGCAACAATTTGAACAGGAAAATAATGACAGTAGTGGACTCTATCCCCTAGAGTAAAACAAAGAGTCAAGAGTCGGCACTAAGATAAATTACTGAACCACTTAATAAATGGGGGAGAAGGGCCAGTTCTTCTTTACAGAATTCCAATTAAAAATGTAGAAGGCCTGGGGCGCCTGGGTGACGCGGTCCATTAAGCGTCTGACTCTTGGTTTCACATCATGATCTCAGGGTCCTGAGAGCGAGCCCCGCACTGGGCTCCACACTGAGCATGGAGCCTGCTTGAGATTCTCTCCCTCACTGCTCCCCTGCCCTCTCTCCAAAAAAAACAAAAACAAAAAATGTTCATGCTGTGTGAATGACATTCTTTTCCTTGGAGTTTGCTCCATTTTGTCAAAATAAAAAATTTAAATAAGGATAAAACATTTTTTATTGTAATAATATTTTTTATTATGTTAGTCACCATATAGTACATCCCTGGTTTTTGGTGTAAAGTTCGCTGATTCATTAGTTGCGTATAACACCCAGTGCACCATGCAATACATGCCCTCCTTACTACCCATCACCAGCCTATCCCATTCCCCCACCATCCTCCCCTCTGAAGCCCTTAAAATACAAATCTTTCACTCACTTTTTCATTTTTTATAGTTGCATAAAGGTAGACCTCAAAAGTATCTTCTTCCACAGCACATAATTTGGCTTCCACCTGCGTGGTTACTAAATAACAGAAATGAGAAGAAATAAACCAGCTGATATTGAAACAATTCCACCTATTAATCTGTACTAACCACTTAGGGTCACCCAGAGTCACCATATCTACCGGCTTCCTCCCGGGGGTGGGGGGGCTTGGAGCAGAAGTCGTCTGTGGGAGGCGAGTGGAGGTGAAGACTCTCCTGGCATGGGGTCAGCCACGTACCTGCCATCCCCATCCACAGCTGCTGCCCCCTGCCCCCTGCAAACCTCCTCGAGCAGTTCTTGGCCCTCTTCCCTCACACAGTTCCCAAATCCACTTCCCACCCAGTCTTTCATCTGAGTCTGTTCCACCCTGCCAACACCCTGTAAGTCAGAGCTCTCAGCGACTCAGACCCAAGCACCCAAACAGCAGCTCTAGGCCCGGGCACCTTCAGGCACCAGGCTCAGTTCTTCACACACGTGTTTCACTTCACAACCGTCACTGTCGTGTACAGGGCAGGAGGCCGGGCTCAGAGAAGGCTGCAGGGAAGCCGCGGGGCGGGGCAGGATGCCGTCCCAGGTGCTCCGCTTCCCCCACATCTGCATCTCCAGTGTCCCCCCAGGGGCTCACAAGGGCCCAGACTCCAAAGCCGCAGGCCCTCCCAACCTCCCCGTTCCCCCAGGGGCCCAGCATCTGGCTATTCCTCTGGCCAGACAGGGGCCAGCACAGGAGAGGGGCCAGCACCCCAGGCATTTCACACCCACTTCTCAGAGCAGCCCCGGGCAATGGGCACAGGGACTTGGCTCCTGCCAGCCAGGGGTCAGGACAGACGGCCCATGAGGCTGTACTTCACCACCAACAATAGAAAATAAAGAGAGCACGCCGGACAGCTGCTCTGAGACAGACTACACCTCTGAAATCGGCAATAATGGTCACGAACAATCAGTATCCGCGAGCGAAGTTCAGCTTTGCATCACCTGTTGCTTCATGAAATGCGTGTACGTATATTTTGCAGAGTGCAACCCACACAAATGAAGGGCCCCTCACCCAAACAGCCCCTTTCTCATTTTAACTCTCAAGTACTGATGTCCACATCCACCCCCAAACCTTCAGGGGCACAGGGGCAACGTAACACGGGGTGGAAGGAGTCCCAGGTAACAGATGAACCCATGAGGAGGGGCAAACAGCTGAACGTGCGCATCTCAAACCCCCTCGTCAATGGAAAGATAAACCAGCCTGGGCGTCAGTTCAAAGCAGGCTGCGATGGTGATGCACCTTACCTTTTAGGATGTTCTGGAAGTACTGAATAGCTGCGCTGTCCCACTTCTTGGCAGGTCTGGAACAGTAAACAGATGCAACCTTATCAAATAAAAATCTGAGGCTAGGACACCAACATCACTTTGTAAGCCATACGCTGGATGTTTCTGACATTACGTATTGAACATATGATGCCTGGCTCTGCTTTGGGGGTGACGATTCCAGCCGCACCCTGCAACGGGCTCCTCTCACCACTGCCACCTGCACCCAGTGCAGAGACTCACGGAGAACGGGCCCATCCTGGGGCTTCCTGAGCGGCCTGTGCCTGCCCCAAGGGCATCGTCTGTTCCAGCACCAGTGACCTGGGCCCTATCTGTCTCTCCAGCCAGAACACAAGCCCCCTGGAGTGGGGATGCTGCGCACGCAGCGTCCAGCACAGGCTGGCACAGAGCGAGGGCTCCAAATGTGCTGGTGAGACCAACACGGAGAGAAAGGCCAGGGGAGAGCCACCAGCCAGTCTCTCATGGCATCCAACACCCTGCTGACACCTGTCCTCTGTCTCCCACGTTCTATCATCTTGCCCTTTCCTGTGCTCTGGAAAGGAAGTCGTAAGAAGAGCTGTAGGCAGTAGAAGATGAAGAGAAACCAGTATTTCAAAGCAAGGAATAAAAATACACAAGGGGAGAGTGCTATGTTTTAGGCTTCTCTGCTGGTTTGATTGTCCAAATCAATGATGGTTTGATGCCACCATCATCCTCCAAGGGCTGTTTTCGGGATCAAATGAGGTAATGGACATAAAGCACCTAGCCCCACGCCAAGGTGAAGGTATTATTTTACTTTACTAAAAAAAGATATTAAGCACATTACTTCAAGAAAATCACAAAGCATTCCTAAAAGGAAGTAAAAAAAAAATGAAGTTAGTGGTTTTAAACCCTTGCTACACACACACAAAATTACCTAGTAAGTTAAAAACAAAATGAAGTAGATTTCTAATAAGAAAATGGACCAAGAGAAAAATCAATCTAAGCTATTCACAGGTAAACCAATCATTCAGTCCCTGTGTGTGTCTGTCTGTCTCTCTCACACACACGCACACACAAATAACCACATGAAGAAATACCCAACTTTACAAATTAGAAAAATACAAATGAAAACAAAATACCATTTTCACACAGCAAACAAGCAAAAATGATAAAGCTTGACGATAGTCAAAGTTGTGTGGAAAAGCGGCCCCCTCTGTACCCCTGCGATGCGAGTACACATCGCCAGTCCTCTTGGAGGGCCATTCGACCAAATCTATAAACACATATTGAGACAGACATTCTGGATGAACTGCCCACACAAAGGGACATGTGTCTGCACGGAGGGTATGTCCACGGCTGGGGAAGGTGGTCACACAGAGGGGGCGAGGATGAGGGGCCTCTGAGGGACAGCTGGGCGTGGACAGACTGGCACCAGAGCCAGCCCTGGGGGTGAGTAGCTGGCTGCTCTAGAAGAGGGCCAGGTAGGAGGCAGGAGTGCTGCTGTGCGGGGGACCCACTTTCCCGGAGTCTCTGAGGGCAGAGGTGGTGTGGGGGGACCACGGGGAGCCTGGCGGGGCACGCTGGCGTCAGCAGGGACAAGCAGACTCAGCGTCCATTACTGAGCTTCTGAGGCCAGCCACAAGGTGAAGGACAGGTGCTGGGGGATGCAGGGAGTGGGAATGGAGGGTCTCCATAGATCCTGCGAAAGCATCCACAAGAGGGGTGCCTTCCAAGTTCAGGGAACAAAATGCAGCATCACCAGGACATGCACGTTAAGCTGGAACTGTGCTGTGCCCACAGTGTTTCTTCCGGTAATGCCACAGTCCAGGGGGTGGGGGCGCCGGGGGGGAGGGGTGGGCCAGGAACTCAAGTAGCACTCAGTCCAGACAGTGTAGAGCGCAGCCATATCCCTGCCACCACAGTGCCCAGGGCGGGGACCCTGGTGAGTCCTGCACAAACACGGACGATGTGGCCCAAGACCAGGAAAACAGGGCATAGAGAGGGGAGGGGTGATGTGTGCTTATGGGCACCCACATCCATATCTTCACACCCATGTGTTATTTGGATTTATCCATATTCTCATGGAAATGTGCAGTGCACAGCGGTCTGCCAACCATCTAGCTGGCTCTCAAGAGAGGAACGGTTACATACACAAGTAGCCAGTTATGTTCACCCAGAAAGATAACAGGAGAAGGCGGTGCAGGTACCAACGAGAGCTTCAGCGCACTCTTAATTGAGTTAAATCTGCCAACAAGGCAGGAGGTTCTAATTTTCATGAAAGCCTCCACACAAATGAATGCATATAAAGCACTGAATGAGGTCTTCAAGTTCCAAGCCTGAACAGTTCTGGGGGGGGCGGAGCTGGAGAAAAATGCAATGGACTTTTTTTTTTTAATGCTCCATGATCCTGTGTACCAGCCTTTCTCTTTACAGGTAATCTATTACTTTTTGCAAATTAAAATTCATCCCAGAGCATAGAGCTCAGGGGCCCCTCTAAGCCCTTCCACTGCAACGTCTGGAAGGGGGGCTGCCCAGGGAGCTCCGCTCACAGCCAGGTGCAATGCACACCAACTCAGGAGATGTCTCCTTAAGAACAAAGAGGCCTCTGGAATCACTCAGCGGTTCACAAGGGGAACACATTCCACATAAACCTCACACACTCGGTTTCAGACTTTTACCCACGCTTCAGCATCGGTCACCAGCAGTACTTACACGATCTTAGTGCTGTCTTCACAGAAGTCAATGTGTAATGTAACAGGCTTCGTGCAGTACAGCCTGAATTTTTTCGCTCGGTAGGGAAGCTGCATAAAAGTTTCTACTGCAACTCGGATGCTTCACAGTGAAACAGAAATAGCTCCGTTACAAAAAAAAAACTTGTATAGAAAAGATTTCCTTAGAGTTTGCCCCTGCAATTGACATCCCTAAAACACACCCAAGCCAATTCTTTGTTTCTAATCCAGCCCCCAGCTGCTGGAAGGGCGGGGGAGGGAACAGAATCTTACTCGTCTTAGGTATAAAAGCAGAAGATATATGAATAGTACCTACATAGATATTCAGAGTATCTTTAGTGTTAAAACTGCATGGTGTGGTGGTGGAAGAATTAGAAAAATCAGCTTCTAACAAAGGCTCCTCAGACAAGGAAACACTAGGAAATAATGGACAATCCTGTGAAGTCAATTCTACTTAAGATTTTCAAATTTCAATCTTAATACACAACCCGAATTACAGTTTCTGTAAATGAGCAGATGTTTGTTGTGGTTTTTCAGCAGATGTTTTTATAGTTAGTATTTATCGATTCTGCACAAAAAGAGGGGCTGAGATTTGATAAATCTGTTGCTCGGCACCTTATTTCCATTCTTCCAGCCAGTGACAGACCACCTGCTCGTACCGTTTCCACAGAAGCGGTTCTGGAAGCCCTGCATGGGCAGCCTCGCCACCTCATCTCGACAGTCCAGAAACAGGTGCCCATTCTAACTGTCCGTCAAAACCTCCCCCTACACTGTTTGATCATGGGCTTCTCTTGCCCCAAACTCCAAATACTAAAGATCTCCCCCAATTAAACACAACATTTACTTTGATAACAATTGTGGTTATAAAGGTGCAGAATCACAAGCCAGAAAGGCATCTACTTTTTTTAAGTATTTGCAAATTCCCAATGTCTGAGAAGTCCTTCTGCCATGAAATTCTTTACTCTTGTTTTAAGAATACTCTTTTGGAAGAAAGGTCCTCACGTTAATTATTAAACTGATATTCTCTTACTCTGGGACAGGAAACTATGAAAAATTAACACAAACACAAAAGCTGACGTGTTGCTAGTGTTTTCTAATGACTGTTAGTGGGTGGTCCTGGAGATAATGAGGGCCCCTTCCTCCCCGTCTTATGTGACTGTGGGTCACACCCTCACTCTGCTAAGAAAAACGACCAGGAGTACTTGAACAGGTGCTCTGCTCCCCAATACCTGACCCCACACCCCTTCTGTGGGGACCAGACGACTTTCCGCCTCCAGGTGGAGTCTTTCCTACAGCCCAGCCTCTGGAAGGACCCACCGCATCACAGGAACACACCAGAGGGGAGGCCCGGAGCACCTGCCCTTGCCAGGAAGGAAGGTGGAAGGAGGGCCCAGTGGCCCCGGATCCTCACTGAAACCACCAGCCCCAACACTGACTGCGTGTAGAACCAGAATCTGCAAGCTGTCCCCACGGGAAGCTAAGAACATTCCAGTTCTATGACCTCTATCTTCTCGCTGTGAAAACTGACCCTCTCCTTTAAATCTGATATTCGTCTCCCTACAGAGCAAAGGCAAAATAAACACGTACGTACTTTTTAGATTTCACTGGGATGTACTTGGCAAAATCCACAAGGAAACATTCTGCCAGGTAATGGTCTGCCGAAGACACAATGGACTTAATAACAGCCCTGCACCAACACTTCAGTTCCTGACAATACACCACACAGACCTACAAAATAAAAACCTCGGTGTTAAAACCCCCAGTCACGGGAGAGAACACAAATGCACCCCCAAACCATCTCAGCCCACATTCCACCTTCCGGAAGAGGAAAGGTAGGGAGGAGGCTGGGCTGCCCATGCTGACCCCTGCTGGGTGGTAAACAGAGCACTGGGCACCAGAGTCTGACTTCAGGCTTCTCTTACTTCAGTCACGCCAACTCCTTAACTCAGGACAGACTTTTGAAAGTAAAATAAAGAAAATCCATTGCTTTGCCTTAAGTCAGAAAACAAAGCTTAGAAATATACTGTCAAGCACGTTGCCAGACCCCTGAAGAATCTCCCCCCCAGGCTCACCTTCCCCATTCCGCTCCAGGTGGCTGTTACTGCTAACGTTTGTTACTACTGTGTACTACCTGTCACAACTGACAGCTGCCTCCAGGACGACGTGACTGTCTTCTGTACCACCACGTGCCCAGCACCTACAACAGTGCTTGCCATGCACGAAGCCTTCAATGACCCCTTGCTGAATGACTCAAGAAATCAATGCGTGCCTGCAGCCCCATTTTAGGGAAACTACCCGGCAGGAGTGACAACCGCCTGTTGTCCTGACCATCCCATGGGACTGCCAGGCCAGAGTGGACTCGATTTCGACCCAGACCGGCAAACCAGACGCCGACCACAGGCTCTTACAAGGCCCTGCGGGGAGAGAGCTGCATCCCACGGGGAAGAAGCCAGCCGATGGGAGATTGCCGCGTTCCAGAACTGAAGCCGGATGCCATGGAGCAGCCACTTTGCCAGGGAGGGGCTCTTGGGAGCCTCCATAACTCCAAAGTCAAATAACTTGAGAGAAATCTTGCCAAAGACGGAGGGTGTTTCTGGTCAGCACTGAAGTCAAGGTAATTTGTAGGAATGGTGTGAACAGGTAATCATTCACGCGGCCAGCCGGCTTTGAACTGGTGGCTTACAGGGCTTCCACCAACCCAGAGTGGGGCAATTTAAGCCTCAAGAACAAGGATTGCAGCTGATGAATATATTAAAAGCCATGAGTTCAATACAGTACTTTAAGAATGAAGAGGAGGAGAGAAAAACAGCACAGACCTCTGGATGCCCGCGTACACAGCTGGGCACGAACGCTGGTAAGGGAAAGAATCAAGCAACGCGTCTACCTTTCCAGCATCGACTGCAGGCGAATAGTTTTCTGCAGACGAAGTCCACCTCAAGATCGCAGAAGGAATGTGAAAAGTTAAACAGAAGGGCTGCTTCAGGCCGTGCTGGTCACGGGATGGTGCCTCCACTGCAGGAAAAGCTGATGGGCACCACCTCCAGGCAGGGCTCAGGTGTCGCCTTCCGAATCCGCTGGGCTTTGCCAACAGTGCCCGTACCTCCCAATTCAATGCAAGCAGCAGCTCATAGCCCAATCACTCTGAGGGGGCAAAAACGTGACCCTGAATCTAATCAAAGCTTTATCTTTAACTACCAGTCCAGATAAAATAGAAGTGGAGAGACGAGGAAAGTTCAGCACCACCACAAGGAGGCACTCACACTATCCAAAATGTGGACTGTTTTAAAAGGACAATTAACTAGGTTTCCTCTCTTCAACAAGTCAATGGTATGGGAAAAAATAATAAATATAACTAAAGAAGATTTTTTTTGAAAGGGGGAAGGAATTCAAGTTATTTCTAATGCTTTTCATAGTTTATAAACCTTTCCCAGTAGAAAAATTCAAACTCTTCTGAAAAGTGACTGACCAGCAGAGAGAATCAAACAATGGGCCCAGGAGCCAAGGAGGCAAGAAAGGAAGAAGGGGCCGTGATGTGAGGTAAGGAAAATACACAAGCGTGAGTTGGGCAAAGTCATGAGCAGCAAAAGGGAGGGACTGGCCCTAGACTGAAAACCCCCAGGCCGCCTCGGCTGAGGCCCCCACACCTGTGATAGATCTAGAATAGCCCTCCGGTTCCTAGTCCCAGGAGGGTGGCCCGATGCTTGAATCTGGATGACACCCCATGTCCCCCTTCCCCACATGAATCTTCTACAACCTCTGCTTTCCAACACCAGCCCCAATCTCATGCAGCTCAAAGAACCTAACACAAGGCAACGTTTATGAGCAATTAAAATACTCTAAAAGCTTTTATCGCCAAAATGTGTACATTTTAAGTAGTATTTCAAGACACAGTGCTTACAGCGCACTTAGATACATACCTGCCCTTCTTCCAACATTAACGGTTTTATTTCTATATCTTGACACATGCTATTATAGAAGTCATTCATGGCCCTATTTAGTTTTTGATAATCAACTTCATGATCTAAAAAGGGACTACAGCCCTTTATAATAACCCAGAAGCATCCTGGATCTTCAATCTGTAAAAAATTTTTAAAAGACAGACAAAACAATGCATGGTTTAAAAAGCAGAACCATAAAATAATAAACTTTCGAGGCACGATAACTTAGTGGTTTAAGTGATGTAACAAATTCTAGATGAGCACCTCTGTGTTAAAAGGTCAGACCAAAGGTAAAAAAGATGGTCAATTTAGATCAAATCATCACGCTGTACACCTTAAACTTATACAATGTTGTATGCTAATTATATTTCAGTTAAGCTGGATAAAAGGTAAAAGATGCAAGGATAAAATTCTAAAACATGTAAAAGTTTGAAAAGCCACATAACCAATAATATGCCAGTAATTTTTAATTACGTGCTATGATGCAAAAAGCAGGGATCAATGTCCTTCATCTCCTGTATTATTTTAAAGATTTTATTTATTTGAGATAGAAAGAGGGAGAGACAGAACATGAGCAGGGGGGCAGAAGGAGAGGGAGAAGCAAACTCCCTGCTGAGCAGGGAGCCCGACATGGGTCTCCATCCCAGGACCTTGGGATCATGACCTGAGCTGAAGGCAGACACTTAACCAACTGAGCCACCCAGGGGCCTCATCTCCTGTATTTTTAAAATATTCATAATAAAATACAAAAGCAAGTGTCCATGTTTGCAATATGCTATGTCTTTTGTAAAAAAGAGAAGGAAATATGAATACATGTATATTCTGTTCATATTTAAAATAAGAAATGACAGCAGATAAACCAAAGCAAATACAAGTTATTACCTATAGGAAGCCAGGAAAAAAAGGCCCTGACTTTCGGTGACGAAAGTCAGACTTCTGTGAATGTATCTTGATATATACCAGTGTCATTGGAAATCAAGATTTTCATTGTTAGAGAGTACAATAGATGTACAGTAGAGATGTACAATAAAAAGTTAAATTTGACTTGAAAATATCAATAGGAACTCATGACCTTCCAAGTGTATTTACTTCTTAACTCTGCCTACTGAAAGGACCTAAAAGCAATGACATCCCAAGACTTCGGATCCTAGGTACCAGGTGGCTGGGGAACAGGTGCTCATGGTAATATTCTATTTTTCTAAATATTTGACGATTTTTATAGTAAATAGTTGGAAAAAAAGAACAGTGGGCCATTCTGGTGCCAGGTGTAGCAGAGTCGTTTACATGGACTAATCCCACCTAACAATCATCAGTCCAGGAAAAAATATAAAATAACAAATATGAAGGCACTGAAGAGAACAGAAACTGCACGGACTGGACGCTTCGCAAGGAGGACTGGTCTTGGGTGAGATCCGTGCTTCCTTACAGCTTTTCTAGTCCAGGAGGACGGGCTGCAACCCAGGCAGAAAACTGCAGTGTCTGTGGCCTGAGGAACCTGAGAAGGGAGCTCTGGGCTACGAGAGTAACTGTACGTTGACAGGAGAAATCCTGAAAGAGCCGCAGCGGGGAGAGCCAAGGCCCTGGCCAGCCTGCATGGCACAGTGAGAGCCCAGCGGCCCAGAGGAGAGCGACCAGGAGAAGGCGGACAGAAACACCACAGTTTTAGCTGCTGCCCGTGAGAACGGCAAACTCGTGCCATGGCACCTCCCCAAACCTCTGAACCAAGAGGCCCAGTCCCGGGGATGACGCTCGCCCCCCAACTGCCTGCCTGGGGAAGCTCAAGGCTGCCAGGACAACCTACGGTCTGTAGAATTCTAGCCGGCTTTGGACAGAGACCCTCGACCTGCCTTTCTGTGAGCATTTCCTCTAAAGGGCTGACAGGTGCCAGTCCTCCCCGTCCCTTTGAAATGTGTCTGTATCTCCCGCTACTCAGGAGTACGTCTCGAGGGCCTGAAAGCCATGGCTGCCACCTGGAACCTTCTTCTCGGCTAGCAGGCACTGACCAGCCCTTGGTCCGTGGATCCCTGGAGCCCCTCCCCTCCTCTTCCTCGATCTTGCCTCAAAATGCTCGGCCCCCTCTGCCCTTTCCCAGCTCCTGCCCCTACTGCCGGCAGCAAATGCTCTAACGAGCGTCTGCCTTTGTCTGTCTTTGGCACCCATCACTGGGAAAGTCTGCAGGGGAGTCCGGCCAAATTCAAGAGTACGCTCAGTAGGCCCCGCAGGCTCTCCGCGGAAACCCCTGCCGTGCCCCGCCTGCGAACTCAGACCGCGCTCCTGGACAGACACAGTATGCTCTAGTAAGGGCAAACGGGCTCAGAGAGGATGAACCAAGCCTCCCAGACGGTGCGCGCCGCGAGGGACTGAAGCGTTGGTCCACGCCCTTCACCATCGCTGCAATATCCCGCGTAGCGGTTACTAGCTGTGCGGGGATGAAAATGGGATGTGTGGCCAAGGACAAAAGCAGTCAGAAGTGAACCCAAGACCACCCAGGGGTTGACATGAAACGGCAAGGAAGTCAAAGCAGCGGTTAGAAATACGCTGAACAACTTAAGGCCAAGATGGTCGTACTGAATTCGTGTGTTTACTAAAGAAGAGAATTTCATGTAAGAAATGGAAACTATTAAAAAGAAAAAAACCTTTGGAAAAGATAATTCCAGAACTACAAGGTAAAACATACCAAAAAAAAAAAAAAAAAAGAAAGAAAGAAAGTGTTACCAGTAGCGCGCTCTCTACTCCTATTCGACACCGTACTGGAAGCCCTAGTCGATATAACAAAATAAGAAAAATGTTGTCAGCAAGACTGGAAATGAAGAAAGAAAACTGTCTCTATTCACAAACAATACCTCCGTAGAAAATCTTAAGGAATCTACAAAAAACATATTAGAACTAGTAAGTGGCTCTAACAAGGTTCCAGGGCACAAGGGCATATAATACACTCAATCATACATCTATAGCAATGGAAACTGGATATTTAAATTAAAAAAAAAAAAACCATTTTCAACAGCACCAAAAAACAGGATTACTCAGGAATGAATCTAATAAAATACATGCAAAATGTGTGTGTTGGAAGGTACACAAGGCGATCAAATAGCTCAAGGAAGGCCTTTAATGCCAATATGCCATGTTCATGGATTAAGATGTTGATTTTTCCCACAATCACCTATAAATACAACTTAGTTCCAGCACGACTGAGAAATCAATGAACTCACTATGAAATTCTTACTGGAAAGGCAAAGGAACTAGAACGGCCCAAAAAATTCTGAAAAAGAACAAAATAGTTGGAAGACTCATTCCACCTGATTTCGAGACTTACTAAAAAGCTACGGTAACCAGAACACTGTGCTACTGGAGAAAGCACGGACATAAACCAACAGAAGAGAAACAGACCCACACATATATGGTCAACTGATTCTCAATAAAGGCACAAAAGTAATTTGATGCAGAAAGGGTAGTTTTTAACAAATGATACCAGAACAATCAGTTATCCGTACACACAAAAATGAACTTTGATCCATTCTTCGTACCAGATACAAAAATTAACTCCGATGGACCCTGTATCTAAATGTAAAACATAAAACTATAAAATTTCTAAAGGAATCCATGGGGGGAATCTTTTATGACTGCGCGTTAGGCAAAGATTTTAGCCATAACACCAAAAGTATAATTTGTACAAGCGAAAAACTGATAAATTGTACTTAATCCAAATTAAAGACTTCTGCTCGTTGAAAGACACTGTTAAGAGAAAGAAGTCATAAACTGGGAGAAGATATCTGCATCACATCCAAAAAAGCACTTCATCCACAATATATAATCTCTAAACACTCAACAAGAAAATGACCAATTAGAGAAATGGACAGATCCAAACGGACACTTGACCAAAAGAGATGGAAGGATGGCAAATAAGCACATGGAAAGACGATTAACATATTATTCATCATTAGAAAGTGTACATTAAAACCACAATGCGATACCACTACACACTAACTAAACATTAGCAGAACGGCTGAAATCCATGAAACTTGACCACATCTTGTGTTGGTGAGGATTCAGGGCAATTACAACTTTTTTTTTCTTTCAAAGATTTTAAGTAATTTCTACACCCAACATGGGGCTCAAACTCACAACCCCAAGATCAACAGCCCAGATTCTAGGTGCCCTGCAGCTAGAACTCTCACACTCTTACACATTGCTGATGGGAACACATAATTGTACCGTCACTGTGGAGAATTTTCTCATGAAGTTAAACAAACAGGTAATCCAAGCCTAGTTATTTAGCCACGAAAATGGAACTTGTGTTCACACAAAAACCTGTCTGAAAAGGTCACAGCGGCTTTACTTATAATCTCCCCAAACAAGAAACAACTCAAATGGCCTCCCGCTGGTGGCTGGACAAACTGTTGCACATTCATACACTACCGACTGCTCAGCAGTAAGAAGGAAGACTTTCACGATTCGTGCAACAACCCAGGTGGGTCTCAAATGCAAACACCGAAGCAGAGAAGCCTCAGGCTTCTGCGTCCTACTGCTGACTCCACGCGCACATTTCCATTTTTAAGACATCCTGGAAAAGGCAAAAGAACAGGGAAGATAAAGATCAGTGGTTGCAGCGGATTTGGGGCAAAGAAAGGACTACAAAGCACAAGGTAACGGAGGAGTGACGGAACTGCTCTCTGCGGTGGTGGTGGTTACAGGACTGTATGCATTTTTCTAAAGGTCACAGAATTCTACACGAAAAATGACGAAGTTTACCATATATAAATCATACCTCAATTTTAAAAAGTTTATGGGTTAAAAAAGAAAAGGGGGGCGCCTGGGCGCCTCAATCAGTTAAGCATCCAGCTCTTGGTTTTTGGCTTAGGTCATGATCTCCGGGTTGTGAGATCTAGGCCTGCTATGGGCTCTGCGCTCAGTGGGGAGCCTGCTTGAGATTCTCTACCTCTGCCCCTCCCCCCACTTGCATTCGCGCGCGCATGCAAATGTCCTCTAAAATAAATAAAATCTTTAAAAAAATGATGCAAAGCAAACATGGCAAAATGTTAAAAGATCTGACAAAGCTAAGTGGTGGATGTCCAGATATTTGTGATTTTTTTTTTTAAGATTTATTCATCCAACAGAGAGAGAGAGACAGCCAGCGAGAGAGGGAACACAAGCAGGGGGAGTGGGAGAGGAAGAAGCAGGCTCACAGCGGAAGAGCCTGATGTGGGACTCGATCCCAGAACGCCAGGATCACGCCCTGAGCCGAAGGCAGATGCTTAACGACTGCGCCACCCAGGTGCCCCTGGTTTTATTTTTTATACTTCTTTTTATGTCCAGAATATTTCCTAATAAAAAGTTAGATTTTAAATTATTTTTAATCACAAGGACGATTTTTTTAAAAAGCTTCTTGTCCTCTGATGTGATATTGCCTATGCAGTATTTTACTAAAAATGCCTAACCTAAACATAACCATGAAGAAACAAGTAAGTCCAAACTGAGTGATATTTTGCAAAGCAACTGGCCCTGTTCTTCATAAAATTCAATGACATCAAAGACACAAAAAAGCCAGGGAACTGGCCTAAATTAAAGAAGACTAAGAGGCCATGACAACTCAATGCAATGTACAATTTTTTATTGGATCCTAGAGCAGAGAAAACAAGTTTTAGAAGACATTATTGGGACAAATGGAGAAATTTGAACAGAGACTATTTATTATGGTATTGGATCAATGTTAAATTTCTCAAGTGGGATAATTATATCATGATGATGTAAGAGAAAGTCTTTGTTCTTAGGAAATACAAGTGTAAGGATTTAGAATTCTCAACTAATTCTGAAATGGTTCAGCAAAAAAGCAAAAAATTTTATATTATATATAAAAATATGCAAATCAAAAAACTGTTAATAATTAGGGTGTAGAGCATATGGTTATTCTCAACATGGTTTTTGTAACTTGTTTTTATATTTGAAAACTTTAAAATATCAAGTTGGAAAGATGTTCAAAAATTTTTTTCAGGTGGTGTTCCTGGGTGGCTCAGTCGGTTAAGTGTCTGCCTTCAGCTCAGGTCATGATCTCAGGATCCTGGGATGGAGCCTGACATAATGCTCCCTGCTCGGTGGGGAGTCTGCTTCTCCCTCCCTTCCCCACTCATGCTTGCACTCTTGCTCTCTCAAATAAATAAAATCTTTAAAAAAAAAACTTGTTAAGGCATCATAGATCCTTTGAAGTTTCCAGAATGTTTCATTTTTTAAAAAACATTTTCCTCTAAAACTTTAAAACTGTAGGCCAGGTTTAGTTTTACCAGCCAGGAGAACACGTGCACTAGTGCAAGGGGACGGGCTCACTAAGATGGGGAGACCCTCACCACTGGCTGCTTCCAGCCATGGCTATACAGCAATACTGCCCACACTGTAATCACCAGCCTTACACATTTTTTCCCCTGCGTGTCTGTTGTATTCCCATTAGAAAAATATCATCTATATAAAATTTTGGTCCACTTTCTTCTCCTTTACCCCTACCATTCAAACTTGAATACTTAAATTTTATTCAAATAAAAGCAGAATCATTTTATCTGGCAAGAGAACTAAGTATTTCACGTCATTACTAGGATTTAATTGAATTACGTGTGCTCTTTATTATTTCTCAGGAATGATTAACCCACCTTTTCTTTATTATTTCCTACATTGTTATTCTCCTTTACTTTTTTTCTTCCTTGAGTAATAATATGAGCGTCTCCTTTCCCACATTCGGTAGTATGAGCATATCCAAGTGTAATTTACAACATCATCTAATCTTTATTTTCTGTTCAATTCCCCTTAGTGTTCGTATTTCCATAACTCCAGATATCTCAGTCAAACTTACACTCTTCAACATCGATTGTAAAAATTAAGATGTTAATTTTAATCCTCTGTGACAATTCCAAACAAAGCAGTAAGATCTGGCCACTCAGAGTCACGCTGATGTGAGAGGTCCTTGGACCTTCATTCTCAACATGGCCTCCTTTGGGCAGGAAAACCACCCTTGAAATACTGTTCGTGGATTCCACGGACAGTGGTGAAATCATTCGTGTGACCACAACAGCTGCTTTACCCCATTAGTGACGTTACAGGCTGCAGCTTTCAGAATTTCACCCGTGTCAACTGTGTTTGCTCAACTCCTGCCACCCCTCCCTGGCACAAGCTGTCCTGTCCACTTAAAGGGTCCATGTAAACAGTCCTGCTGGAACACAGCTTGACCGTGAGACCAATGGCCCTGGGGGCTTTTTCGGTGTCGACCACCTTTCTTATCAAAGATGCCATGGCTAATCCTCCTCTCCTGTAGCCCTTCTGGGGGAACAAGCCCATATCCGCCACTGCATCTCACCGCACTCTGCCTTACTCTTTGCTGACGTAATGGCATGTTGCCTGGGATGCTTTAACACGTATTTTTAATCAACACCTTTTTCTTCATTAGACTCAACAGGCTTGTAATGCTAGTTCTGTTTTTAGTTCTAAAATCTGTTACAACCAATATTAACTGTTAAAACAAAATTTTTAATAATTTTAATTGTGGTAAAATACACATAAAATTTACCATCTTAATCGTATTCAGTGGCATTAACCACATCCATCACCACCATTTCCAGAACTCCTTTCAGCTTGCAAAACTGAAACTCTATACCCTTTAAACTATAATCCCCCCCCCTCCACTCAGCCCCTGAGCAAACACCCTTCTACTTTCTGTCTCTATGAATGTAAGTACTCTAGGAACCTCAGGTAAGTATAATCATATAGTATTTGTCCTTTTGTATTTGGCTTATTTCACTTAAGTGATGGTTCATCCATGTTACAACATGTATCAGAATTTTCACCTTTTTTAAGGCCGAGTAATATTCCATTATATGTCTAGACCACACTTTGCTTCTCCATTCATATTGATGGGCACTTGGGGGGAAAAATTCATCCATGTAAAAGCTAAATTAACCCGGAGAACTACACCTGGTAACCTGTACCACACTTAGGGAACTATTCCTATATCGTATAGAAAATTTGCTTGAGGGCAAACAGGTAAGAACCGGAAGTGTGGCCAGACGAGAGCTGACAGGGTAAAGGATCTAAGACGGGTTGGTTCCCAAGTTTGAGGCACTGAGAATCCAACTCCTCCTGCCAAAAATTCTGCCCGGGTGGATTTGCACGTGCCAGGATCCGCAACCCTAGAAGAGCCCTGTCTTTCTAAAGGAGAAATGGGAGATGTCTATTTAGGACTGGCGACGGAGAGGAGCTTGCCAGTTGGATCTGAAACCCCTGAAAGTCTTGAAGCAAATCCTCTGTAAGAATCAGATGCTTCAAACGTCCGTGAATCTCTGCTCATATAAATTACATTAAGACCTAAAACAGGAGCGGGAAAGTTGATGGTTTTTAAAAATCCCATCATTTGCTACGTTCCTCTCCTCTGCCCACAGAAGCACGATTTAAAAAAATAAAAAAAAATAAAAAATAAAAAAAAGATTTGTATTTCCTTTTCCCAGGGACGGAAACACACCCCTCTGCTCTGGTTTGTAAACTCCTCCCTCCAACTAACCTTGCAAACACGCCATGCCTTCAGTCTCCGGCATCTTTTGAGACAGGAAAACTGCAGCTGCGGGCCCGCCCCGCCTCCTTTCAGCTTCGCTCCGAGGACTGAGGGTCGGAGCCCCGGGGCGCACGCGTGGGGAGGGGGCCGCCATTGTCCCGGGCGCGAGCGAGTAGGGTTTCCCGCGAGAAACCGGGACGGGCGTGTGTGGAGGGGTGGTTGCCACGAGGGGCCCCGAGGTGGGGACCCACCGGAGAGGACCCCTGTCGGGCGAGGGGCCCAGGTGAGGGTCCCCGTGTGCAAGAACTGGGGGCCCGAGAGGGCTCTCCGCCAGCGCCTCCCGGGACGGGTGAGCGCGGGAGAAGGGGTTACGGTCTGTCCTCCCCCCTAATGCTGCAGAGTTCGTAAAAACATGAGTTTCGGACGAACAACTTGTAACTTTTTACTGTGTCCCAAATAATACATGGGCACACCTGAACGGAAATCTCGTGCTGTGGATCTGCATTCGGGGGTCCGGGATCCCATCTAGCAAGCCCACCCGTGGGTCCGAAGCCCCGCGTGGCGTGACCGGCCGGGGCGGCCCCTGCGCGGGGAGAGGGCGGCCGGCCGGCCAGGGCTAGGCGCTCGCTCACCTTCAGCACCAGCACCTCGAGCATCTTCCCCGCGTGTCGCTCGCCGCCGGAGGACCGGCGTGGGGAGACGAGCACCGTCGCGGCCGTGTCCCTTCCCGGGTCTTCCCGTCGCCACTCACTCGGAAGGTACTTTGCGGCCAAAACCGGTGGCAGGGCCGGTCTCCACCCTCCGTGAGGACCCCCGGCACGCCCAGCTCCGGCCCCAGTCCCCGCAGGCCCGCCCGCTGCGCACCACCCGCGACGCTCCGCGTTCTCCCAACAGGACGCCGCCGGGGGCGCGCTCGGGGCACGGGCCCCGCGGCCCCGCGCCCGACCCCGGCCGCGCAAGCCTCGAGGCTTCCAGAAAGCCCGCGCTGCGCCAACGGCCGGGACAACTGCCGGCCTCCCTGTGCGCAGAGCCCGGGGCGGAGGGGCGGGGCAGGGGCGCCGGGAGGAGGCGCGCAGGGGGCGCACAGCGGGCGGTGCCCGGCGTCACGTGGTTCGCCCCCCACCCCCGGCGTCTCACCCTTGCCGAATCAGTTCGGGGTTGTCTGGCAGGGAGTCTCGCCGGGCCCACCTCCACCAGGGGGCCTTAAGGGTGAGGAAGAGGCACAGCCGGTCACTAATGTGAGGGTGGGGGTTCCTGGCAACATCCCCTCCCCCCACCCACCTCAGCCTCCTGCTTGGGGTCCCAGATTTTCTCCTTCCTAGCCCTTAGCGGGCAGGGTTCCCCCAGACTCTGTCACTGGCCATTCTGGTGACCAAACTGCAGCCTCCGGGGCCGGGCTCTTCCCCGCACGTGTATCTGTTGTTGAGGCACCGAAGAGTTCTCTAAATTTTGAACACCTGGACGCCTCAGTTTTTCTCACCTAAAAAATGAGACTCACAATTAGATGGGGTCACACTGTGAAACAAAGGGCACCCAAAAAGCACTCAGGGAGGGTCAGCTTTCACTACTATCTCAGGAATCTCTCTCCAACGCTTGAAAAGCCAACAAGCAAGAAGAAAAAGGAATATTCCTTAAAACTCAAAAGAATCACAGAAAAAATATACCGGGCCTATGTGGTTTTGCAGGTGAATTCTTCAGTATCTTGATTGTGAAAAAACAAAAAATTTAAGACTATGTCAAAAGGTATTAATTTGCTAGTAAAGGGCACCAACTAGATGGCAAAAAAATTGCACCACTTTTAAGAGCATGGCAATTGTGAGGTTATGTTTTTGGGAAACAATGCTCACAAAAGCGTTCAGTTTTAAAAGTTTGTTAGATTTCACAGGGTCAAGCAACATCATCTGCTTAAAGTCTCAGGCAGGAGAGTTGGAGAGGAAAGGTGTGTGGACTTCCAGTGAGGAGGAAAACAGGGCTACCCAGTACAGAAGTTCACCTGTTGTTGAACTGGATTAACCAGGCTTCACCCCCACTGGGGGCACCTGGTGGGGCCAACAAACCTGAAAGCTGCAAACTGTCAGAAGGAGGTGTGAAAGGACCAGATCTTATTTTAACAGGAGGTTCCAGGAACAGTTCCCAAGCCCTAAAGAAAATGCAGGGTACAGCTTTCTCCTAGTTCTTAGTGTGGGGTCAACATTTCTTTTTCTTTTGACTGGAACCCACGCTACAATATGATGTTTCCCAAACTTTTTCACAATGCAGCTCACAGAAAATGTAAGTATTTCTCCATCATACTTCCTGGTCCCCTTGAGGCTGAAGGGGATCAGCATCTGTACCTGTCTCCCCCCAACACGCACCCCCACTAGCTAGTGGGGAGCCTTGCTTTAGAAAATTACCCCACAATAAGTCAGTCATGGGTCTGTGATGTACAGCATGGTGATTATGGTTAATGATACTGTATTGCATATTTGAAAGTTGATAAGAGAGTCGATCTTAGAAGTTCTCATCACCAGAAACCAATTTGTTTGTAAATATGTTTGGGGGCAACTAGAATTATTATGATCATTTCAAAATATATACAAATATCAAATCATTGTGTTGTACACCTGAAAGTAATGTAATATGTTGATTATATCCCAATAAAAAAAATTACTCCACAGGGGTGCCTGGCTGGCTCACTTGGTGAAGCATGTGCCTCTTGATCATCGGGGTTGTGGGTTCGAGCCCCACATTGGGTGTACAGATTGCTTAAAAATAAAATCTTAAAAAAAGTACTTCATAACATAATAAGATGAAAAGACTCCCAGTGCATTTTCATAAGGCAGTTAAGTCCTGATATTAAAACTGGACAAAGATAACACAAAGAACTATAGACTAATTCCACTTACCAACATAGGTGCTGAAATCCCAAATACAGTGCTACCAAGTAAAAACCAGGACAAAAAAAAAAAAAAAAAGGAAATTAAGCCACAGCCAAGTAGGCTGTAGGGGTTATTCCAGGGGTGCAGGAACGTTTAATACTGGTCAGTAACAGATATGGCCAGTTCATGGCACAGCAAGCAATCAAAAGCTGTCGTGAGCAGACTGGCTCGTGCAGGCACATGAAGTGATGTTAGGTGTTAGAAAATTAAAGTCTCGGGGCACCTGGGTGGCACAGCAGTTAAGCGTCTGCCTTCAGCTCAGGGCGTGATCCCGGCGTTCTGGGATCGAGCCCCACATCAGGCTCCTCCGCTATGAGCCTGCTTCTTCCTCTCCTACTCCCCCTGCTTGTGTTCCCTCTCTCGCTGGCTGTCTCTATCTCTGTCGAATAAATAAATAAAGTCTTAAAAAAAAAAAAAGAAAATTAAAGTCTCTCCCATCATGAAAATGATATTCTGGTTCTGCAAAGGGCCTAAGTAGAGAGTAATTTTTTTTTATTGTTTTGCTCTGCACCCCAAAGCATCTTTCAAACCCCCAAGGGAAGGGAGAAAGGGAGAAAAAACAAAGCATTAGGAATAGGAGGGGAAGTCTGAGATAGCAGGACCTCCAATCCTGCGGGACTGCCAGAGCATTCTCTCCTCACTGTGCTCATGGAACTGAAACAAGTTTTCCAGAACTGGCATAATTCTTTTTTTTTTTTTTAAAGATTTTATTTATTTATTTGAGAGAGAGACAGTCTGCTTCTCCCTGCTGAGCAGGGAGCCAGACGTGGGGCTCGATCCCAGGATCCTGAAATCATGACCTGAAGGCAGGCACTTAACTGACTGAGCCACCCAGGTGCCCCTGGAACTGGCATAATTCTTAAAAACGGGTCCGGGAAGGGCCCGTTCTCTCTTCCCTTCCCTGCAGATCCCTCCTCTCCCAAATGTAGTTCAAATCAACTTACCTTGGAGACATCAATTCTAAAAGGCAGTCTGCACTTCCCTAGTTGTTTTTTTTTTATAATATTTTTTTATTATGTTAGTCCCCATACAGTACATCCCTAGTTTTTGATGTAGTGTTCCGTGATTCACTACTTGCGTATAACACCCAGTGTACCATGCAATACGTGCCCTCCTTACTACCCATCACCGGCCTATCCCAATCCCCCACCCCCTCCCCTCTGAAGCCCTCAGTTTGTTTCCCAGAGTCCATAGTCTCTCATGGTTCATTCCCCCTTCTGTTTACCCCCCCTTCCTTCTTCCCTTTCTTCTCCTACCGATCTTCCTACTTCTTATGTTCCATAAATGAGTGAAACCATATGATAATTGTCTTTCTCTGCTTGACTTATTTCGCTTAGCATTATCTCCTCCAGTCCCATCCATGTTGCCGCAAATGTTGAGAAATCGTTCTTTTTGATGGCTGAGTAATATTCCATTGTATATATGGACCACAACTTCTTAATCCAGTCATCTGTTGAAGGGCATCTTGGCTCCTTCCATGATTTAGCTATTGTGGACAATGCTGCTATGAACATTGGGGTGCATATGGCTCTTCTCTTCACTACGTCTGTATCTTTGGGGTAAATACCCAGTAGAGCAATTGCTGGATCATAGGGTAGCTCAATTTTTAACTTTTTAAGTGACCTCCACACTGTTTTCCAAAGTGGCTGTACCAACTTGCATTCCCACCAACAATATAAAAGGGATCCCCTTTCTCCACATCCTCTCCAACATTTGTTGTTTCCTGCCTTGTCAATTTTTGCCATTCTAACTGGCGTAAGGTAGTATCTCAATGTGGTTTTGATTTGAATTTCCCTGATGGCTAATGATTTTGAACAATAAATGGTGCTGGGAAAATTGGACAGCTCCATGCAAAAGAATGAAACTTGACCACTCTCTCACACCATACACAAAGATAAACTCCAAATGGATGAAAGACCTCAATGTGAGACAGGAATCCATCAAAATCCTAGAGGAGAACATAGGCTGCAACCTCTTTGACATCGGCCACAGCAACTTTTTTCATGACACATCTCCAAAGGCAAGAGAAACAAAAGAAAAAATGAACTTGTGGGACTTCATCAAGATAAAAAGCTTCTGCACAGCCAAGGAAACAGTCAAAAAAACTAAGAGGCAGCCCACAGAATGGGAGAAGATATTTGCAAATGACACTACAGATAAAGGACTGGTATCCAAGATCTACAAAGAACTTCTCAAACTCAACACACAAGAAACAAACAAATCAAAAAATGGGCAGAAGATATGAACAGACACTTTTCCAATGAAGACATACAAATGGCTAACAGACACGTGCACTTCCCTAGTTTTAAAATATTCTCACTGGGGGCGCCTGGGTGGCTCAGTCGTTAAGCATCTGCCTTCGGCTCAAGTCATGACCCCAGGGTTCTGGGACCAAGCCCCGCATCGGGCTCCCTGCTCTGCTGGGAGCCTGCTTCTCCCTCTCCCACTCCCCCTGCTTGTGTTCCCTCTCTCACTGTCTCTCTCTGTCAAATAAATAAAATCTTTTTAAAAAATAAAATAAAATATTCTCATCGTTTTCACAAAAAGGAATGAAAAAGAAGCTTGGCCCAAAAGCTGGCTTAATCATTTGTCAGTCGATTTTTAAGAAAAGAACTTCTTTTGCTTTTATTTTTTAGACATTTTGCATCAAGAGAGAGTGGACATTACAGTTATGGCATCATAACCCAAAGATAGAAGTCTGGTGCTTGTCCAGCGTTTACCCCAGACACCTCAGTTGTCTTTCATGGACTCGATCTATCAGAGAATGCCTTATTCATGGTTCCCACTAATATTATATATCTGTCAGATTATCCCTGTTTCTTGTGTATTTTTAATAGCTCAATGTTGTGTTATTCACTGCAAGAAAGTTCTCTTATCTCCATTTTGAACTATACACTATCAAACTAAAATTAACCTTGGTCCCATTTACTGCTTTGTACATTGATACTTCATCTGATTAATACTCTCTAAGCTTTTCTTGTTTTTTCTTTTTACTTTTAGCCCTCCTGCAGAATTGTTTTAAGTGACTTACAGTTAGGTTTAGTTTTTTCCCAGTTTGAGATATAGTTGACGTATAACATTGTATAAGTCTAAAGTGTATAACATAGTGATTTGATATGTGTATATATTATGAAATAATCACCACAGTAAGTTTAGTTAACATTTGTCACCTCACAGAGTTAGTTTTTTCCTTGTGATGAGAACTTTTAAGATTTACTCTTAGCAACTTTCAAATACACAATATAGTATTGTTAACCATTAGCCATCACATTGTACGTTCCAGCCTTAGAACTTATTCATCTTGTAACTGAAAGTTTGTACCTTTTGATCACCTTCGCTAATTCCTGCACCACACACCACCCACCTCTGGCAACCAAAAATCTGATCTCTGTTTCTATGGGCTTGGTGTTGTTTTGTTTTGTTTAGATTCCGCCTAGAAGTGAGACCATACAGTATTTGTCTTCCTGTCTGATTTACTTCATTTAGCATATTGCCCTCAAGGTCCATCCATGTTTCATAAACGGCAGGACTTCCTTCTTTTTTATGGCCGAATGGTATTCCATTATATATAATAAATTAATTAACATTACATATATCATATATATTAGAAGATATACATTTATATATGAATATAATAGTGCTCCACCTTTTCGTTAACCATTCTTCCATCTTGGACAGGTTGTTTCCATGTCTTAGCTATTACAAATAATGCTGTAATAAACATAGGGGCGCAGCTATCTCTTCAAGATAGTGATTTCATTTCCTTTGGATATATTCCCAGGAGTGGGATTGCTGCATCATGTGGTTCTACTTTTAATTTTTCAGGAATCCCCATACTGTTTTCCTTAGCGGCTCTATACCAGTTTACATTCCCACCGACCGTGCACAGGGATTCCCTTTTCTCCACCACTTCATCAACTCCTGCTATCTCTTGTTTTTCTGATGATAACCATTCCAACAGGTGTGGGGTGATATCTCATTGTGGTTTTGATTTGCACTTTCCTATTAATTACTGATACTGAACATTTTTTCATGTACCTGCTGGCCATCTGAATATCTTCTTTGGAAAAATGTCTATTCAGATCCTTTGTCCGTGTTTTAATTGGATTTTCCTGGCTGAGTTGTATGAGTTTCTTATGTATTTTGGATATTAACATTATCAGATATGTGGTTTGCCTTTTCATTCTGATTGAAACAATGTAGTCCCACTTGTTTTTTGTCAGTTGTGTTTCAAGTGTCATTTCCAAAAAAATTATTGTGAAGACCCGTGTCTTTTGCCTTTTCTCTGTTTTCTTTTAGGAGTTTTATGGTTTCAGGTCTCACATTTAATTAAGTTTTTAATCCATTTCTAGGGGTCTGGTTTCATTCTTTTGCATGTGAGTACCTGATATTCCTGACATCATTTATTGAAGAAACTAGGTTTTCTCCATTGAGTATTCTTGGCTATCTTGTCAAATACTGGTTGACTGTATATGCATAGGTTTATTTCTGAGCTCTTGATTCTATTCCATTGGTCTGTGTGTCTACTTACATGCCGGTACCATACAATTGTGATAGCTTTGCAGTATAGTTTGAAGTCAGGAAGTGTAATGCCTCCAGCTTTGTTTTTCTTTCTCAGGACTGCTTTTCCTATTTGGGGTCTTTTATGGTTCTGCATGAATTTTAAGATGGTTTTTTCTATTTCTGCCAAAAAAAAAAAGTCATTGAAATTTTCGTAGGGATTGACTGAATCTATACATGATATGGGGTTGTCCGGACATTTTAACAATATTATTTCTTCCAATCCATGCTGTCTTTTCCATTTGTGTCTTCTTCAGTTTTCTTCAACAATGTCTTAATAGTTTTAGTGCAGAGCTCTTTAGTGCAATGATCTTTCATCATTCCTAAGTATTTCATTATTTTTGATGCTATTGCAAATGAGATTGTTTTAGTTCTTTTTTAGAGAATTCATTTTAGTGTACAGAAATGCTACTGATTTTTGTATGTTGATTTTGTATCCTACAACTTTACTGAATTTATTGATTAGATCTAAGTTTCTCGGTGGAATATTTAGGATTTTTTACATATATTTTTCTATGTATATAAAATCATGTCACCTGCAAATAGAGACAATTTTACTTTGTCCTTTCCAACTCTAATGTCTTTTACTTCTCTTTCTTGCATGATTGCTCCAGCTAGAATTTCTAGTACTGTGTCGAATAGGAATGGTGAGAGTGGGCACCCTTGTCTTGTTTCTGATCTTAGAGAAAAATATTTCAACCTTTCACCACTGAATATGATGCTAGGACTTCTAGTACTATGTTGAATAGGAGTGGTGAGAGTTGTCACCCTTGTTTTGTTCCTGATCTTAGAGAAAAATATTTCAACCTTTCACCACTATGAAGTTGGCTGTGAGCTCGTCATCTATGGCATTTGTCATGTTGAGGTACATTCCTTCTATACCAAATATATTGAGTTTCCTGTGTTGTTAATTTTAGCCATTTTGACTGGTGTAAGGTGGTAACTCATTGTAGTTTGGATTTGCATTTCCCTGATGATGAGTGATATTGAGCATCTTTTCATGTGTCTGTCAGCCATGTGGATGTCTTCTTTGGGAAAATGTCTATTCATGTCTTCTGCCCATTTCTTAACTGGGTTATTTGTTTTTTGGGTGTTGAGTTTGATAAGTTCTTTATGGATTTTGGATACTAATTCTTTATCAGATAGGTCATTTGCAAATTATCTTCTCCCATTCCATAGGCTGCCTTTTAGTTTTATTGTTTGTTTTCTTTACTGTGTAGAAAACTTTTATCTTGATGAAGTCCCAACAGTTCATTTTTGTTTTGTTTCCCTTGTCTTTGGAGATGTGTCTAGCAAGTTGCTATGGCCGAGGTCAAAGGGGTTGCTGCCTATGTTCTCCTCTAGGATTTTGATGGTTCCCTGTCTCACATTTAAGTCTTTCATCCATTTTGAATTTATAAAATATGAATTTTTTAAAACATTTACAGTACTCTATAGACATATTCTTCACATTTACTTCCTATATTTAATTGATTTCCACACTCCCCATTAGGACTTCTACCACATACTTCTACTTTAAAAGTTTTTGTTTTGATTAATCTCTCAGTTATCCATAATATTCCTATCAAGTGAATTTTTTCAGAACAGGTGGGATTTTTAGAGCCCATATGTGAATGAAAATTGTATTCATGACTTTCATACGATATAATTATTCTCTACACACATCCTTTCCCTCTGCTCAGTATATTCTGTTACTCTGTGACACACATTCAGAAGCCTGATTTTCTACCTTTGTGAGCAATCTTCTCTTTTTCTTCCTGAAAATCTGTGCATTCTTTATCTTTGAAATTCAAAATATCATACAGATATTGGACAATTTTTGTTAATTTTCCTTTGACAGCAACAGGACCTTTTTATCTGAAGATCAACATTTTTCTTCAGCTCAAAGAAATTTTATTCTCTTCTCTAAATAATGGTTTTCTTCCTTTTGTCCTGGAATCTTCTTTTATACATGCCAACGATCCACATGTCGGTTACTCATCCTCGTCTGTTTTCCTGAGGCAGTAGTAACAGAGACACTCAAGAACAAAAACAGTCCAGAGACCCGGGTTGGTTTCAAGGCAACAGTATGTGAAAAGATCCTGAGGTGGAAAGAACTTTGAATAATCGAGGAAGAGAAAGAAGACCCTTCTGATGGGAGTGTAGGAGAAGGGTGTATGAAATCAGAGAGAAAGGTGGGGACTTGCAGGCCACAGTAAATTCTGTTTTTAAGTGTGAAGAAAAGCCACTGAAGGGTTTTAATGAAGGCAGTGCCAGGACATGGCTTACATTTTGATGTCGAGAGCATTTTTCCAGTTCAATAGGAGAGAATGCGTCATGAGGTTAAGAATGAAGATGGAGAGACTAGCTCTTACATTTGTTACAGGGCTGTTAGAGTTGGCTAGGTAAGATATAACTGTGGCTCAACTGAGGTGATGGCAGTGCAGAGGACAGAGGATGGGAAAATCCAGATAACTGTGGGCAACAGAATCAACAGGACTTGCTAGTCACCTGGATATAAAGGAAAAGGAGGAATCAAGAATGACTAATATTTTTAGCTTAAATAACTGGTAGATTTCTGATATAGGAAGATTGTGCTGAGGGAACCTGCTTAAAAGGGAAAATTACAGGTTAGGAAACAAGTTCAACTGTTTTCAACAAATAGACCCCGAAATACAGTGACTTCTATTTTCTTTCACGTAACAAGCAAGAGGTGAGCCGCCCAAGTCTGGCAGGCAGCTATATCCTAACACCTGGCTTCTGTCTCTGGGTCCCAGGGAGCTGCTCCAGTTGTCACAATGTTCAGCCATTGAGGAGAAAAAGAAAGTGGAGGGCAAGCAGGTTTCTTTTTAAAGGATGTCACCTGGAAGTTGCTTACCTTACCCAAGGACAGAAGAGGGTCTGAGAACAGGTACTGAGGGGCTCCAAGAGGTAAAGGTCAATTAGAGGAGAAGTTAAAGAGAAGGCAGAGGATGAGTGGCTGAAGAGGAGGAAGGAGTGGAAAACTGCCCAAAGTTGCAGAGAAGTTAAAAGCAAAATAGAGGTTTGAGAAGAGACCGTAAATAACTACATATGCCCAAATGTGAGGGCTCCCCCACCCCAAAATCCCTTGGAAGAGAAGTCCCCTTATACCTGAGCCCTTTGTGTCTCCCACAGTATAGGACACTCTTATTTTTATTAACAGAACTGAGGACGAGACACGTTAACTTGAAATGCTGATGCCTGTGCAGTTTTGGATTCTCATAGAAATCATTCAAAGGAATCGGCAAAAGAAGGTAGGTAATGGAAATGAATACCGACTTTGTATTTATTCCTGAGTTTGTAACTTCGGTTTCAAGAGACTGTATAGTATCATAGAAAATAAGTTTTCCTGGCTGCGTGCTGGATGAGATGGCATGGAGTAGGGATGCCAGCATGGGCGGGAAGGGGTCTAAGAAGGAGGAGGAGGGACACGTGATTGGCTTCCTGCTTCTGCATCTGAAGCCCAGGTGGCTTGAATACATGGGATAAGAAAGAGCATATGGTAAACGCCACAAACTCTTGCAAGCTGGGCTCTAGAACAACGCTCTTTTTTGGCTCACGCTATTTTGTGTTGGGGCCTTAGGGTATCACGACAGGTAGGAAGTCATGTGATAGTCTTCCAAAAGAAATTCTTGGAAGAAGGAGACAACGTTTCATTCAGATGAAAAAGACCAAAATACATCGTTATGAAGAAAACTATGTCACATTACTTTGTCACATCTCCTAAAATCACCCACTGAATCATGTAACTCCAGCAAAAAGGGTGCAGGGCTAGGAGGGGTGGGAAAGGCGATGCTGTGCAGTTTTCTGACTTGCTCCCAGCCACCTAAGTGAGCCTGGAACACTCCCCTACCGACAAAAAGAGTCCTCACAGCCTGTGCCGGCCTCATCGCCTTGTGTGGGAATAGCCTTTCCCTGTTTCACACTCAGTGTTGTCGTCCTTTGCTCCGTGTAAGCATGTGCCTCCTAGGACCCCTGGCCAACCCCACGACTGTATCTGTCCACTGCAGGAGGAGATGGGATCCTTCTGTAGCACAAGAGGGGTGTCTGCAGGCCACGTACTCTGTGTCGGCTGCAGGCGGAACACCTGCTGGCTGTGGGGGCCTGACGTGTATTACTGGAGCAGATTCTGCTCTGCCTCTTGTCCATGTGAATACAGTGTTATTCCATCCAGTGCCTGGCTCTGTCGTGGCTTCTTCGGTGACGATGATACCAAGATGCTGTGGGCCGAACTGCTACCCTTTCTGCTTCCGGTGGTCGTAACTGGTGTCGCTTCCCTGACAAACCATCAGGTTCTACTCTTAGCTATGGCACTAACCAGCTGTGTGAATCTCAGCTGTCTAACTGGCAACAGAATGGTGTTCAGCGAGTTCTTTTCCAGCTATAACATTCTGTTTTCTGTGAGAATGAAAGAGTATTATGCCCAAAGCCAAAAATCAGTAAGGAGAGCTTCTGTAGGTCCAGAAGCCAGGGGGAATGCTAATAGTATATGGTTCTCAAAACGTATATATTGGAACCATTCACTGAAGAAAACATGTTTACTTTAGATCAGAGTTTCTCAACCTTGACCAGATAATTGTGCGTAGCTGTTCTATTTATTGTAGGATATTTAACCACATTTCTGGCCTCTCCCCACTAGATGGTAGAAGCATCTCACTCTTACAACCAAAAATGTTTCCAGGGGCGCCTGGGTGGCACAGCGGTTAAGCATCTGCCTTTGGCTCAGGGCGTGATCCCGGCGTTATGGGATCGAGCCCCACATCAGGCTCCTCCGCTATGAGCCTGCTTCTTCCTCTCCCACTCCCCCTGCTTGTGTTCCCTCTCTCGCTGGCTGTCTCTATCTCTGTCGAATAAATAAATAAAATCTTAAAAAAAAAAAAAATGTTTCCAGACACTGCCAAATGTCTCCTGAGGGGCAAAAGTGCCCTGGGTGGGGAACCATTCATCTGGATGTATTCCTCTAGCCAAGACGAAGTAATACACATATACCTTATTTATTAATACCTCTATTTCACAGGTAGAAAAACTAAGACATCTCATGAAAAATAAAATCCAGTGTATCATGCATAATATAGTCAAGGATCTGAAACAGAATTGATGTCTCAGCCATTGCCCATCTTTAATCAAAATAGTATTCCTCTTAGGAGAACATGAAAAAATTACCCATATTAAAAATATTGAAAATAAGCATCATTAATAAAACACCACTGAATGATGACTAGTTCTACATCTCTCTAATCTCTTTGCATTCATTACCTTCTGCTCCAGAGTAAAAATAATGACGGTTTTTGTTATGGCTTCATATTTCTTTAAAATAGGTTTCCCATTTGGTAAACCTAATAACTAAGGCCATTTGGTATTAAACAGAACTGAAGGTTAATCATCAAGCTAAAGACGTAACAAGAAAATAATGACCCTGTCGCCTGAAGGTTGTCTCAGTCTACTGTTCCCTGTGTAGTCAGACACCCTTCAACTAATTCCAGCAGCAAGTCTAAGGGAGTCACGGGTCCATCTCCAAAGCACATCAAGGAAAGTGCTAATATACCGGACAATGGCAGGAGAACACCTTATTTAAACTTCTGATTATAAAATAATACAGAAGTGGAAACCCCTATGAAAGGTTTTTCGCTCAGTCTGGGAATAAGATCACTAGCACTTTGACACTTGTGCGATACTGTAAGGCTTGAAGACTGAAATAAGCAAGGAAGTGCTATAATGCACTTGAATGTGAGAGACTGTACTGTAACTTCCAGGCAGGTCCTAATGCTCCAAGCAAGTCTAGTCAACCTCCAGTATGCCATAGGACAACTTCAAGCAGTCAACTGAGCAAGTACAAACAAGCAGGACTCTACAAATGGCTCTTACTTATCACATAGGTCTTAGGATAAACATGTTTGTACTTTGACTGGATAGTCACGTGGAGATTATACACATGGCGGCTGTGTAACACCAGTCGGTGAAAGGTCTTGCCTTCCTTCATGATTTCTTCAGTCTTTTTTCCAGAGGACATAACAGTTTCTAAAAATTCGGAATCTTCTAAGTATAGCTCATCTCCTGAAAAATAATATTTTGATTCCACAGTGTTATTTTATAAAACATTCCAATATGTTAGTGACATACACATTGGTACTTATTTTCATCTATGCCATGTTTGGAAGTGAGATAGGTGTTAAGTAACTCTAATTTTATGAGCTTACCTAAATTTCTTTCTTGTGTTTTTAATACCCACATCCCCCACCTCCCCATTCCTCAGCCAAGAATTTTCCTTGAGCACATAAATATTTATGACTGGTATTTTTTCATCACGAAAAAATGGCCTTTAAGTCCATATATTTTGGGGTTTCAATGTGGGCTGTTCTAATAATTTTAAGGTTAAATTACAGAAATTATCTTTATACGTCAAAACTGCTGAACTATCCCACTGTAGGATGAGGAACAAATATCATTGCTCTTCTGAGCACTGAGCCAAGTAGCCAGGAGACAGGTCACAAAGCCCTGCTCTAAACTGCCATAAAACCCCTGCCTGGCACTTGCCCAACAATCAACCACCAACAAACTCCCTCAATCAAATAAATTGACAACTGCTCATAATTACAGTTCTTAATAGAGTGTACTTGAAAATGGAAGTTCTCAACTTCATAGTTTGTTCTTATCATCCAAAATTAAAATGTAAAACAGTGAGATAATATACAAGAAAGAACTTCGTCAATGTCTAGGAAACATTTAAATAAACGTATGTGTGTGTACACAGTGAATTATTCAGAACTTTTGGTTATAATAAATACTATGGATATTTTATAGAATTAGACCTTACTTAATAAACTGTACTGTATAAAACAGACGGGAATTCATGTCTCTCTGTTGGGCAATACTGCCATACAGCCCCGTGCACTAAATGTGAATACTAAATGTAAAAAAGCATGATGCTTCACTGACTTACCTGGTAAAAGCTGGAGCATTGCATCAGCAGTTACAAATGTGATCGGCAGCATTCTTTCCATTCCTTCTGATGCACCGTCCAAACAAAATTTGTGCAAGTCAGAGAGAGAGGAAAAGTTTCCCAATCTTCTTATTTCATAGAACTGTGGAGGTGCCAACCAAATTTCCTTTGATATGAAACTCTCAGTTGCCTCTGATGGCGATGACCACTGTGGAAGACAAAGGTTGGGGTTCTTAAGGTTTATTCCAGAGGTAATCAAAGATTTGAAATTGTTAGGTTGGTACCCAAATCTAATTGAAGCTGTAAAATTAATTCATTAATGTGCCTTGCTAGATTCCTCTGAGACGACATGAAAAGATTTGGTAACAAAATCTGGGTTGACCCTCTGCCCCCAAGAGGTTGGTTAAATAAAAGTGTCTGAAATGAAAAATACACAGGGTAGTATTTACAGCAGGCTAGATGCGAGGTATGAGAGAGAGAGAGAGAACTTGAAAATATAGCAAAGAATCTATTCAAAATAAAGCACAGAGGGGTGCCTGGGTGGCACAGCGGTTAACTGTCTGCCTTCGGCTCAGGGCGTGATCCTGGCGTTCTGGGATCGAGCCCCACATCAGGCTCCTCCGCTATGAGCCTGCTTCTTCCTCTCCCACTCCCCCTGCTTGTGTTCCCTCTCTCGCTGGCTGTCTCTATCTCTGTCAAATAAATAAATAAAAATCTTTAAAAAAAAAAAAAATAAAGCACAGAGAAAATATTTGGAAAAAAAAATGAACAAGGTATCAATGACATTATCAAGTAGTCCAACATAAATGTATAATTGGAGTCCCAGAAAATAGGTAAAAGTGAAAAAAATCTGAAGACATAAATAAATAAATAAAATAAATAAAATAAAAAACCATGCACATAGTCAAATTGATGAACACCAATGATTAAGAGGAAATATTTAGAGTAGCCACACATGCCAAAAAAAACAAACAAAAACACACTACGTACAGAGGAACAAAGAGTTAAAAGCATACTTCTCATCATAAAATTACACAAACCAGAATATACCAAAGCAACACCTTTAAGTACTGACAGAAAAAAAATCTGTTAACCTGTAATTCTATACCCAGCCAAAATACTTTTCAAAAAAATTGAAGGCAAAATAAAGTATTTTCCAGATAAACAAAATTTACAAGATTCCTTGTCAGAAGATCTGAAATACAAGACCTATTAGAGGAAGTTCTTTAGGCCAAAAGAAACCAGTTGTAGATTTTAATCTACACAAAGGAATGAAGAGTGCTAATGATGGTAAATACGCAGGTTCACATAAAAGACATTTTTTGCTCATTTTCACAGTCTTTCAAAGATTGACTGTTTAAGGCAAAATAATCAGTGTATTGTAGAGTTCATAATAACAATAAAAGTCAAATGTATGACAATAGCTAATGGACATAGGGGGAGAATTGTAAGTATACTGTTGGAAGGTTCTAACGTGATACATGAAATGCAACCTATATATTGCAAACCCTAGCATAACCACAAAGAGGTATAATTAAGAAGTCAATAATGGAGATAAAACAGAGTTCTTAAAAAATACTTAAATAATCCAAAAAGAGTCAGGAAAAGAAAAACAGTGCAAAGAATAGATGGGACAAATAAAAAACTAAAAGACGGTAGATTTAAATTAAATATAAATACTTAAATATATTAACATATATAAATGATCTAAACACCCCAACTAAAAGGTAGAAATTGTCATACTGATTAAAAAAAAAAAAAAAAAGGCAAGACCACAGGCTGCCTACAAGAAACATACTTTAAATATAAAAACACAGGGGTGCCTGGGTGGTACAGTAGGTTAAGCATCTCTTTCTTGGCGTCCGCTCAGGTCATGATCTCATGGTCATGAGCCGGTGTCTGCTTGGGATTCTCTCTCCCACTCCCTCTACCCCTCCTGTTCATGCTCTCTCTCCTTCTCTCTAAATTGAATAAATAAATCTTCTAAAAAATAAAACAAAATGAAGACACAGGTTAAAATTAAAGGCTGGGAAAAGATACTATGCTATTTTGCTCATTGAATGGAAGGCAGAGTGGCTATATTAGCATCAGACAGAGGAAATTTCAGATCTCAGCACAAGGAATATTGCCAGGGATAAAGAAGGACATTTCATAATAATCAAAGGATCAATCCATCAAACTTTAACAGTCCTAAATGTCTATGCAGCACCTTACAAGATACATGAAGCAAAACCTGATAGAACTAAAAGAGAAAAAGACAAATCCATAATTACTCATTAAAAATTTCACCATTCCTGGAACACCTGGCTGGCTCAGGCTGTGGAGCATGCGACTCTTGATCTCGGGGTTGTGAATAGGAGCCCCATGTTGGGTGTAGAGATTAGTTAAAAAAATCTTAAAAAAATTTTTTTTTCAGCATTCCTGTCAATATCTGATAGAACAAGGAAATAGCACAGAAGAAATGAAAGACACTACCGACAAATTTAACCTAATTGACTTTTTTACAAACACTCCATCAAACACAGCATTATTCTTTTTAGGTGCAAAAGGAACATTCACCAAGACAGACTCCTATTTGTGGCCATAAAACAAAACTCAATAAATTTAAGACTGAAACCACATAAAGTATGTTCTCTGAGGACATAATTAAACTGCTGTGGGCATGAAATGAGTTAATGCAGGTAAAGCGCTCAGGAAGGAGCCTGGCCCCTGAGCAGCACTGTACAAATCCTGGGATCTCCCTCGGGACCCTCCTGGGGGAACCACAGGAGAGGCAGAGTAAGGCCTTGGGATTATGAAGCTGGGGAAAGCAGAGAGCACTTCACCAAAGTCCTGCCTTTGGCCTGCAGGGCTGAGGGCCAGACTTCCTGGATGCCATGCCCACTCTGTCACTTACTGGCTCTAAGGCTCTGAGGAAGCTACACCGACTGGACTTTGGTTCAATTTACAATTTCGCAAAAGCCATATGCTGCAAAAGCCATATGCATTCAGGAGAAACGTTGCTTTTGAATTATGATGTTTCCTCCCAGCTGGCTACTCACTCACTACTGGTAACACTGGGCAGGAGCAATGTGCAAGCTCGCCATCAGGCGTGAGATCCTGAGGGTAAACAAAGGATATGCTTACACCCATTCTGAACCATACAACCATTCTGTTGCTCACTTCTAGTATGCAATAAATTACATGAGATAGTCAATCCTTCGTTATAAAATAGATTTCGTGTTAGGTGCCTTTGTCCAGCAGAAGGTTAATGTAAGTGTTCTGAGTACGTTTAAGGTAGGCCAGGCTAAGCCACGATGTTAGGTAGATGAGGTCCACCAGCTGTGGCCCCATCATAGATGGAAGGACACCTGCAATCAGCCTCTCTATGCTGGGCTTATCGGGAGGTTCCAGATGGCCTTGGCTGCTGGCCGGGTCCTCATTCTCAAGTTCGGGTGGGTCCCCACTCCGGCCCAGCACGCCCTACCTGGCAGCTCACCACCTCGGTCAAGTCTGGGTAGACCGGCGGCGGTTCGCTCAGGCAACACAAGAAGAAGGCCGTGTCGAAGCGGCGACCGCCGGGGCTCGAGAACGGCGTGAGCCAGCCGGCCCAGTCGTGCAGCGCCCAGATGTCGGGCGTGCAGTCGAGGTGCGCACACAGGCTCAGGAAGTGGCGCGGGTCGCGGCGGACGCGGTCGCGCCAGGCGTCCAGGCCCGGTGGCAGCGCGAGGGCCCGGGCCAGCTCGGGCGCCGCTGGCAGGGCGGCTCGCGGCCGCAGCAGCAGCACGCCCGCCTCCTCGAAGGTCTCGCGGATGGCGCAGATGCGGGAGGCGACGTCATCCGGCAGCGCCGCGGCGTCCCCGTCGGCGGCGGCGGCGGGCAACCCTGGGAAGGAGGCTGGCCGCGACCGTGCGGGGCCCAGGCCGAAGCGTGGCGGCCGGTGGTGCGGCGCGAAGAGGCGCAGCCAGTCCGCCGAGCGGTCGGCGGTGTCCTGCACGCCCCCCGGGAAGACGTGCGCCCCGGGCATGAAGCCTTGGCTCCCGGAACGCTGCAGCAGCAGCAGCCGGAAGCCCTCGGGGGGCAGCGACGGGACGGCGGGGCTTGGGCGCGCCCAGCCGGCCGCCAGCACGACGGTGGCTGCCCGCCGCCAGCTGCTGGCGTGCGGCCGCAGGGAGCCGTTCATGGCGGGCGGTTGGCGGCAGGAGACTTCCGGTCCCTGGGTTGCGGCGCTGCAGGAGCTCCTGCGCACCGATCCTACCGCCCCAGCGGTTGTCCTGGACTGGGGGACCCAGGCCAGTGTCTCATAGGACGAGCTTGAGGCGTGGCGCGCGCACTGGGCGCCGGGTGAATTCGGGCTGTTCGGCCTGCACCCGCGCCTGCTTGTGGGAGGGGCGTGGCGCCGAGGCGGACCAGCAACGCCTCTAGTGCCCTAGTTCCCAGTCGGGTCGTTCATAGGACTAAGGCTGTCACTGTCTCTGGCGAGGGATTGTCGTTCGCAGGCGCCTGAGAGGAGGGCCTCATCGTCCCCACCCAGGACACTCGGACGGAGAGCAGGAATGCTCAGGGGTGTACATGGCCTGCCATGGTAAAAATGCGATGCACTTATTTCACCAGGCTCGGTGACACCTACCCCACCAAAGCCGAAGAACTAAGACTTAATCCCCGAATCATGGGTCGACAACAACGTGTATATCTTTGGCAGAGAAAGAGGTCCAAAGGGTAGGTCTCTGAGCTTTGCCGGCCCACTTGATCCCACCAATGAGGAACTGATGGATGAACCGGATGCCAAATAATGAGTTTCCCACGGCACAGCCTGAATGCGAAAGGTCCTCTTTGCGTCCCTGCCCCTCAGGGCCCCTCTGTCTTGTGTTCTGGACACCTTTTCTTGTCAGGGCACCTGGGACCACCTTAAGCATCTTAGATCATTTGATGATTTCCACTTTCATGGGAGATGCTTAACTCAGGCCTAGAGATGGGAATTTCTCTCCACTTCACTTTCTTAGTGGCTGTAATACTCCCACCTCCAAGAGAAACATTACTATCTCTTAGAGCCTGTTTAAATTGGAATCTTCTCTTTTACAACTCCTCATCAGTGGCGAACAGCTTCTGCCACAATTGCTATTATGACATTTGCTATGTTTCTGGATGACATATATACTGTTCTTTTGGTGGGCCTCATTTAAGGGCTATTATTTTTATGTCACTTATTTCCGGGGGGAGGATCCACAGATGACACTGCTGGTTTGGGGGCTGGTTTTTGTTAGCATCATTTTCTAAAGGTGCAAATCCCTGTATTGACTGCATCCCAGAAACAAAAAAGCGGGTCTACATACTGAGAGAAGCACATATGGAGGCCAAGGGAGGACACATATCCTCTTGGGAGGGTCTACCAGCTGTCCTCTACCTTGAGTCCGCTGGATCCACAGTTGGGGGACCCCTCCCTGAACTGCTTCCCAGATGCATGTGGCTCTCTGCTCTGAGACAAGCATTTCAGAATCTATTGGAGAGTCTGGAGTGGTACCCTGGAGCCTGTATTTTCACACTCCCTGACTCCCCAGGTGATTCCAGTGCTGTGAGCCATGGGAAGCTGTGAAAGGTGGTGACATGATCGAGTTCATATCTTCAGAGGTCACCCTAACAGCGGCATGGTGACTCAGTTGGAGAGCTGGACTGAAGACCCATGGACTGTGCTAGGCAAGAAATAATGAAGGCCTAAACCAGGAGAGTGGCCATGGAGAGAGGGTGTGGTGGGAGAAGGAATGATTTACAGAGTATTGAGGAGGTAGACTTTTTATATTTTATTTATTTATTCATGAGAAACAGAGAGGGAGAGGGAGAAGCAGGCTCCCCGCTGAGCAGGGACCCAATGTGGGACTCCATCCCAGGACGCTGGGAGCACAACCTGAGCTGAAGGCAGATGCTTAACGGACAGAGTCACCCAGGCACCCTAAGAGGTAGACTTGGTGTAACGTGGTAATTGGTTAAATATGCAGAGCAAGGGACAGGTAGTAGTTAAGTCCTAGCTTGGGAGATTGAAGTAATAGTTATTCAATCCTAGAAGCTGTAATAACAGTGATATTATTAAGCACTTGCTGTGTGTGAGACACTAGAAACTTTGTAAGTATTAGCTGTATAATCCTCACAAAACCACATAAGGTGGAAATAGTTATTGCCATTTTATAGAAGAGAAGCTAATCACAGAAGGGTTAAGTCTCTTCACTGTAAAATAACACCATCGTTTTATAGATGAAAATGTTTATTTTGATATCAGCTAGTTTTCCCAAAGGCTGGTCACTCCTGAGTGAGATGCCCAGGTTCTAGGGTGCACAGCAAAGTGGCATGCTTTGGTTGGGTCTTAACCAACGCAGAACAGTCTCGAGAATTGTACACGGCTGTGTTGGTCCTAGGAGGCTCTGTGGTTATGCGATACCAGTTTATGTATCATCCACAGATCACATCCTGTAACCTCGGTTATCTGAACTGTAGCTAAGAACAAGAACAGAAGCAAAGAATAGACCCTGTAGTAGCAAAAGGGATACAAATATCATATTCAAATCTAATGTGCTCTGCTCAGAGGAAAAATTAATTTGCAGATATATTAATCTATTGCAATTAACAAATTCCTCTGAAACTTGGAGGCTTACAACGATAAATGCCTCACAGTTTCTGTGGCTCAGGAGTTCGAGAACATCTTAGCCGGGTGGTTCTGACTCAGTATCTCCCATGAGATTGTGGTCAGCCTGTCAGCTGGGGGCCGAAAGATCCATTTCCACAATGGCCCACTCGTATGGCTGTTGGCTGAAGGCCTCAGGTCCTCACCCCACTGGCCTCTCCATGGAGCCACCTGAGTGTCTTTGAGACTGGGCAGTTAACTTTACCCAGAGAGAGAGACCAATGAGAGAGGGAGGAAGAAGCCATGATGCCTCTTATGACTTAGCCTGAGAAGTCAGTCACCTGCCATTTCCACAGTATCCTGTTTTTACACTGGTCTTCTCAATGTGGATGGGCACCACACCAAAATACCAGGAGGTGAGGGGATCTTTGGGGGTCATCTTGGAAGCTGTCGTAACAGTGGATAAAAAAACGAAAGCATCCAAGCATTAGAAGAAAACAGGTAAATTCTTCTATTATCTTTGACTCAAACTTTAGAAGCAGTAAGGGGGAAAAAATGGTCAACTGGCCATCCTCTCCATATTTATAACTTCATCATGACAAAAAACAGCCTAAGAAAGTCTAAGACATAATAAACTGGGGAAAGACAAAGGAACAAGCCTCCAATTGTGTAGAAAAATGGGCAAGAGTTCAGAGGGATTTACTTAAGGTCACAACCAGCAACTGTCAGAAACGTATTGGCATATTCTCAGAATTCTCTGCCCAGACCCGTCCTGCCAGGCGCACTGTGCCAGCGGTTCCAGGCCTAACAGTAAGTGTGCACAGCAATCCCCCACTAGTGGTTGGTTACATGTGCCACTTGGTCATGAGAGAGTGAGTCACTCTGTTTGACACAGTTGCTTACTTCATAGTGAAGGACAGTTGACTCTTCATTCCTGTGTTCTACCGGTCCTGCCCAGCTTTATTTACAATTTAAAAAGTCCTTATTTGGTTTATTAGCGCATGTGAAGCCTTGAAAATTAAAAACAACTTTCCCCATGTGTCCTGCTGCTTCTCACCTTAGCTCGATGCAGTCTTTTAGTTCAGTCTCAAGTTCAGCAAGCCCAAATTCATTTGTTGTCCATTATTTATCAGGCTTTTCAGTTAAAATGGAAAGAAAGGAAGAGAACGTGATCTACGGGGCTAGCTAGAGAGAGAGAGAACTTCAGCTTGGACGCTCAATGGTAGCAGTTGCCCTGTTCAGCCTTCCTAGAAGCCAACAAAATCCACCTGTGATTGACCAGTAACATCCCGTGCGCCACAAATCACCACATAAAAATTATGCCTCAAAATGATTTTTAAGAAGGGTTTTAGGGGCAGGCGCCTGGGTGGCTCAGTTGGTTGAGTGACTGCCTTCGGCTCGAGTCATGATCCCGGACTTATAGGATCGAGTCCCACATCGTTGGGCTCCCTGCTTTGCGGGGAGCCTGCTTCTCCCTCTGACCCTCTCTCCTCTCATGCTCTCTTGCTCTCTCTCTCAAATTCTTCAAAATAAAATAACATTTAAAAAAGGGTTTTTTAAAAGTTTCACAGCATTGTTTTCTCAAAAATGTATGGATTCCATTTATGGGACATTCTGGAAAAGGCAAAACTATAGGGACAGAAATGAGGTCAGTGGTTGCCAGAGCTTGGGGCAGAAGGAAAGGATTGACTAGGAAACACGTGTGTGTGTGTGTGTGTGTGTGTGTGTGTGTGTGTGTGAGAGAGAGAGAGAGAGAGAGAGAGAGAGAGAGAGAGAAAACGTAGTCCTGCTTGCAGTGGTGGTTACATGATTGCATACCTTTGTCAAAACTCAAAACTGCTCAACTGAGAAGGGCAAATGGTACTGTATTTAACTTAAACCTCAATAAGTTTGACTTTAAAAATGCATAGATTCCAACTTCCAGGTAAGCAATCTGTACTTGATCTTTGTATTACCTTCTGTCATTTTGATAAGTGTATCTAATTTTGACCTTCAAATTGATTTTTTGGCAGATTTTACCTAGGTTAATGGGGTAAATGTTTTTATATAGTTTCTTTTCCCCAATTATCCAATTTTGGGACTTCTGAAGTAGTTTGATAAATAACAACAGCAGTGGCAGCCAACATTTATTGAGCCCTGTGCCCGGAAAAAGTTTTATTTCGATATCCTTATGAAGTATACCTGATTATTACTCCCATTGCAAAGATAGGGACATTAAGGTCAGAGACATTGAAGAACTTCAATGAGATCTGCTCTGAACTCAGGCGTACCTTCTTTCATAGTTAGTGTTCTTAACCTCAAGGCTATAGTGTCTTGATACTACATTTCAAAACTTCTGATTCCCTGGGGTAGGATTCCAAAACTGTTCTGCTTTGCTTTTAGGGGAGAAGGGTCTGAAATGGTTTCTCCTTATACTTTGAGACCCTAACTGTTAAAATTTACTTTTTAAATTTTTTAAAAAAGATTTTATTTATTTATTTGACAGAGAGAAACATCGAGAGAGGGAACACAAGCAGGGGGAGTGGAAAGGGAGAAGCAGGCTTCCCCCTGAGCAGGGAACTTGACGCGGGGCTCAATCCCAGGACCCCAGAATCATGACCTGAGCCGAAGGCAGATGCTTAACGACTCAGCCACCCATGCACCTAAAATTTATATTTTAATAACAGTAATACTTTCTAGATGATAAAAGCATTCAGAATTTTATTGTAAAAACAGTATAGCATTAAATTATTGAAAAAACGCCATTCATAATCCCACCACCTTCACAAATATTTTCATTTCTGTTTACTCCCTTGTAGATCCCTATATGCCTAACATCCATACAGGCAGGGGACACTCAACTTTGCTTTCTGGCAACAGCGTATTAAAAGGACTCTTCAAAATCACTTTGCCAACGGGAGCTGTCATTTGGCTTATTTACCTTTGTCATATAAGCCTTAGGTTATAAACACCAACAAGCAAGGATGCCCAAGATCTCATAGTACTACAATGAAAACACCCAGAATCCTCTGTGGAATGAGATGAAAATAAGTAAATGAAAGGGGGGAATGCTTTTCCGAGAAATCCATCTTATCCCCGAGGACACAGGGCAGCAGCATGTGGTCAGTCCCTGCACCTTTGGTCAGTTCTTAGGAGCCAAATAAATAGTATTTGACTATGACTTTGATCTGTGTGGACCACAGCCACAGATCACTCATGTGGAGACCTACCGTTCTTCCCACTTCCGTCCTGCTTTACAAGGTAAGTATAATCATACCGTAGAGAAGCACTTGGAGATTTATAATCCTAGAGTATTTCTGAACATCTCTTTATGTAATAAAATCTATGAAGGGTAACAGTGTTGATCAGGACCTTCCCTTCACTTCAGATGGGCATAAAGAAGATTAAGAATACATCATATATATATATATATATATATAAAATCACAAGAGTTGATAGCTGAATTATTTGAGGGTGTCTTTTCCAGCTCAGTTATAAATGCTGCATGTTACCTTTGTTCTTTTTTTTAAATTTAATAAACAATTTAAGGTAGATAAACTTGACATGAAGCCTTTAATTCTACTTTGGATTTGATGCCACGTACAAAACCCCCCACGCTGTGCTCATGTCCTGACATCAAGCAGCCAATGCAGTCATGGTACCAAGGGCTCCAGGTTACCTACAGAGTAGGATTTTCCCAGCCTCCATGATAAAGGACAGAGTTTCACATCTGTAATTTCCCAGAATCAGTTTAGATGGCCCGACTGCTGGGTAAAACCAACTGTTTAATCAATGGTAGGCTTTCTTGGACTCAGACTTACAGTCTGAATTTAAATTCCTAATCTAATTTAAATACTATAAATAAAATAGCATTTATGCAAAGTTGCTTTTTAAGTCCATCCTCTAATTCTGATATGGACTAAAATCGCAGTAAGCTCAGTTCATTCTGATTTTTTAAATTTATATGGAATTTTAGATAATAAACACCAAACTGTAACATTTCATTTCATTTCATTTCGGTGTGTACCCAGACCAACAATGCCAATCAAAACCCCCCAAACAAACAGAATAATCCTTTCTTGTTTTACTGCATTCTGTTAAATGTTCTAAACTCTGGAAGGGACCTTTGAGTCCATCATCAGGGCTCCCCTCATTTCACCATGGAGGGAACCCAGGCACAGGGAGGTCAATGACTTCTCTGAGGTACTTGGAAAGAGAGGCAGAGCCCCTGTCCATCATAGCTGATCTGGCCTTGAGAGAGGAGGCACGCCCCAAAGGAAGACGGAGGCCAGTCTGAAGTTCTTTAATTCTCAGGCTCACACGTGACATGTGTCGGGGCTCACACCCTGAACAAGCGTTCATGACAGAAGGGAGAGCTATATCTGAAAAGCAACGGAGTAGCTAAAAATGTATCAATGTGCAGGTTGAAAGGGAAAATGCAGCATCATCAGGACCCTCATGCAAACCAAAACACTCGTTTAACCAAAACTACCTGTCATCTGACATCACACTCTCTTATGTAGCTTACTGTAAACCTTAAGTAAATCATGCAGGTTATGCTCTAATTTTCCTTACCAAAAATATCTCCCTTGCAGCATTTTAAAGCATTAAGTTCTTCGAGCACACAAAAAATGAATTTGCCAGGCTTTTTTTTTTTTTTTTTTTTCCTCTTCTACAAACATTCGTGTTCGGGCTTTTCCCCCCTACTAACAAAGTTCAAAGTTTCCATAAGTGTCTTGACATTCCAATTGCTTCTCTTCTTGGAATCAGATAAAATAGTAGTTTTCCCAAAAGAGAAGCAGGAATATTTTCTCTTTACAGGTACTTATCATAGCATTTAGCTTTGGATATAAAGATCTATCCTTTAACTTGTATCTTTAATTTCGGAAACTAGACGGGTTTTTGGGTTTTTTTTGCCATAGACTCTAACGTTGACCTTATGATATATACCCTATGTTAAATATTGAATTTTTCCCTATACTTGTAACATGGTATAAAATCATACCAAATTTTTTTTAGAAAATTAATGACTTTGATATCAAACACCTAAATGGAATCAGGCTTCTATCAGAAAGCAATGTCTTGAATTATATACATAGAAATGAGAGCAGAGAGATAGTGACAGCAGCCTATTGCTCAAGCAGAAAGTGAGTCTGCTTGCATCACATAGTGAAAGTTCTAGTAGGCAATGTTAGAACTCCAAATAATATCAAATATTCCTAATGCTTAAAACTTGCAAACATAGCGTTGTTCAGGTTCACAGGTCCATAGGATAAATATGTTCATTGTCATTCAGCTTTTTTTGGTGTGTGGGTGCAACATTTTATACCTAATTTCAGTGAGCAGAGGACTCTCGGAATTAGGTACACATCTGATTGCACGTATAATTAAATACCTAAAGATCTGCTAAGTGGGTGGAAAGGGTGACAACAAAGACGTTTGTTGCTCTCTATGGATTATACAACATCGGATGGGTTTTTTTCTTCAATAGGTTCGGCTGAACAATTTTTGTCGTCGTTCTGAACCAAAATAACTTGATAAGAACAGAAGAGTCATTGTATTAGAAACAGGAGAATATACTTAGGGTGTGGTGTTAAAGGATAGCTTCCAACATTGGGTTACAAAATGCCCAGCCTCCTCTTGTCTGGGAGAACTGAGACCTTGGAGAAGGTAACAGAGATTCTGTATTGTGTTGTGATGGGAGGGGGATGAGGGTACGAGGGGAGTTAGAAAAATTTTGTGTCATCTCTGAAGTTACCCTGAGCGGGCAGGTGCAAAAGAATTTGAAGTGGCCGCTATTCAGATGAGGCAGAAGGTGTTCCTTTCATTAGTTAAGGTCATAAAACTTTTAATCGGCTTAAGACCTTGTGGGTGTCTTAAAGCCATTATCACAGACACACACACACACACACACACACACACCACACAGATCCCATATTTTCACTATGAGGTACTGGAATCTGTGTGTTGAGGAGGGGGGGGGTGAGCTGGGCTGGCCAGGTGGCCCTCAGGACTGGGCAAGGCGCCACCCCTGCTATTTGCCCCTAAATCCCTTGGCCCTCCAAGCTGCCTTTGTGAAACTGTCATTTCCCTCCTCTTCCCACTTTTAGGGTAAAAAAGTGAAAAAAAAAAATCCTTGTCAGTTTTCAGCCAAACCAAAGTCTCTGGGTTTTATTCCAAATTACCTTTTGAGATGTGTTTTCTCAGCCTTATTTCCCCAACTGCGTTTCCTCTGCCCCACTGGTGGCAGGTGGTGGCTCCGCTCACGGCAGTTCCAGCCTGGGACCCAGGGGTTTCCATCTTCTTTATTTACTGAGCAAAAGCAGCAGGGGTCACTCAACCTCTGTTATGGACACCCTGGTTCCAGTGGTTTATGCTATGACCTCCTGCCTTCCAGAAGGTCTATTTTAATAATGGGTGTATATTTACTAACTTCAGGATGTAAGTGAAGACCACTGTGTTTGACTCATTGGCACGTATGACTTCGTGGCCAAATGTCCTCTATAAAAAAACAGCTTTGATAGGGCATTGTGTGCTTACGTGGTTTTTCTTTCTCGATGATTATTGTTTTTAAAACGCTCCTGAGACCCAGTCTCAGGGCTAATCGGCTCTGACGGCATGCGGCAGTGAGGTTTACCCTCTCAGGGGTCAGTGTGAGGGTCAGGGAGCTGTGCAGCTTCCTCCAAAGCCAGCTCTCCTACTGGCCAGCAGGCAAATTCCAAGGGATAGATAGGATTAAGGGCTCCAAAGAGGATTCTGCAGCCCTCCCCCAAAGGAGGATCAAAAACTCTGGTCTAGTTCTGGAACAAACACAAGCCCCGGGAAAGGAGGAAGTGCGTGTTTGAATAGCATATGTCCCTTCCCAAAGCCTGTGCGCCTTCCAGGCTGACCCAGGAGAGCCCTTTTCAGTAGGCAAGTGGGTGCAGTGGATCCAAGCCTGTGGGGGCAGTTTTGACGTGTCTTGTCTGGTTTCCTAAGTAGGGTCAGAATTTGTGGGGGAGGTCACCAAGCCCCAAACCCAAACCTCTTCTAGCTGCTTTTGGTGACTAATAGATAAACTCTGCCAAGAAGCTCAATGGTGTGCCATAGAGAAATGGTGCACGGACTTCTCTTTGCACACTCTCCTAAGCTTAGGCCCCAAAGGATTAAGGTAATAAAACCTGCTTACACCTTCTTACAGTTTTGTCCAGGAAACAAAATCACCACCCACACAAAGCAAAACAACTCCCCTCCCCCCGACTTCATTTCACCTCACCCTTCTTTCAAACTGCCCCACGCAGAGAGTGGGAATCGCTGGTAGGGGTGGGGGCACCAAACTCAGGCACCGTGTAAACACGCCCCAGCAGCACACGTGGTCACCCATTAACTCGGAGGGATCTGGGGTCACTGTGGACGGTTTTCTATTAATAGGGGATAAAGCTGCTGCATACATTAGCGGTAATGCCCTGGCTGCCCGTGCAAAATTAACTCTTCCCCGGCCAGCAAGAGGAAACCATGTTCTGCCCAAGCAGATGTGTGCTTGAAACGCCCAGGTGTACACACACACACACACACGGTTTTAGAACCCCTTCCCTTAAACGTGCCAAATCCCACTCCCATTCCGAGTCCAGGCGATTGCCGTCGTTCCCGAGGGATGTCTCCGGGGAGGGAGTGGTAATGGCAGGAAAAGTCGCATGTCGGTCAGCTCAGCTTCGCCACGCAGACCGCCAGGGCCACAGCCGCCAGCAGCACGGCGCTGAAAACGGTGGCGGCCAGGGCTTTGCTCAGGTCGCAGGGCCCCGTGCGCTCCTGGACGGACACGGTGCCCACCGAGGAGGCGCCGGCGCTGGACAGGAGCTCGGCGCCCGCCGTTTGCCGGGCCTGCACGGTCCAGCGGGGCACGTTGACCTTCATCTCCATGTCGTGGATCATCTCGCTCACCTGAAGAATCTCGCGCTCCAGCTCGCGCAGGTCGTCCACGTCGAAGTCGCCCTCCGCCTCGTGTCGCAAGCTGCGGGCGCTCAGGGCCCGCGCCGCTACACCCGCCGCGCCGCCCGCCACGCCGGTGCGCACCAGCGGCCGCCGCGGCGCGTGCAGAGGGAACGCGGTGCCCAGGGCCAGTGCGCGCCGCATGTCGGCTTCCAGCAGGTCCAGGCAGCCAGAGAAGGCCACCCAGAGGCGCTCGAACTCGGCGCGCTCCTCGGCGCCCAGGCCCCGGTCGCGCAGCGCGGCCGTCAGCTGGGCGCGGGTGGCCACCGCCAGCTCCTGCGCCTTCTGGCGCGTCTTCTGCAGCTCCTCACGCAGGTTCTGCGAGTCCGCCGAGCCGCCGACGGTCAGCACCAGGTGGTGGTAGCATGCGGTCGCCTTGTTGAGAGCGTCCAGCAGTGCCTTGCACTCCTCCCTCGCCATGGCTGTGCGCTCTGGCGCGGCCCAGCCGCCCGCGCCCCTCTCCGTTCCACGCCCTCAGCGCGGCAGGACGCTGCGAGCCCCGACGGCGGCCCGCGCGCTCCTCATGGCCCGAGACTAGCTCGGCGCTGCAGCTGTTGTCGACGGAGCCTCTGGAGACCCGCGACGTGCGCCTCTGCGGACCGGACGCAGAGAGGGAGCCCCGTTAGCTATCTCCCATTCCCTGGTCCATCCTCCCCCGATTCGCTCAGAGTCACACAGCGAGTCTCTGCACCGCCCTCGCCTCCAAGGTGGCTCTCTGCGAAGCCCGGGTTGCGGTCCCCATTCTCCGGTGCCGTCGCCAGGGCTGGCCGGCCGCGGAGCCTCGCGCTCCGCCTTAGCCGCTGCCAAGGGCTGCCGGGTCGGGTTTCTTATGATCCGCCCACCCCCGCCCGTCCTCGGAGGGCGCTTGGATCCCTCCGACCAGGGATGGGCGGGGCCCCGCGCGGGAAAGTCACGTGTGGGTCCCCCATCTCCTTCTGCTCCTCTCCCCATTAGTTTTGGAATACTAGCACTCGGCAGTTCCAACCCTCCAGTATCGTAAAGATGGGGAAACTGAGGCCCAGGTAAAAAAAGGGGGCCTAGGTCACGCGACGTCCATACACGTGAGGGAATCAGAACCCAGGGACCCTAACTCCCAGAGCCTGCCAGCGACGGAGTGGTGTGCCTCGTAGGGCTGGGCACCTCCGCTCTCTAAAGGTAGCAGTAATGGGCGATCCGCAACGCGGGACAGCTCCGGGGTCTTCCCATCCGGATACAGCCCGCTTTCCAGGGACCAAGCTTGGAACCCACCTCTAGTGTCAGATCAGCTTCGGCCCCGCCCCCTCCCGTTCCGGGCACGCGCAGTCCGCGACTCAGGGCTGGTCGGGCCTGAGTAGGAAGTGCTGTGCACCGCCTGAGCCCCACCCCGGCTGGGCAGACTCAATGATTGCTCTGCGCACACGTCACTCTGAATAACAACGGCCGCTCATTGGGCTGACCAGGCGCGGCTCCGCCCAACGGCGGAGTAAAGAGGTGGGCGGTGGAGCAGAACCGCTGTGCTGGGGTGGTGGGCACCGAGGTCCGAGTCCCGGGTCCGGGAGGCGTCGCCGCGGCTCAGAAAAGGACAGGGAGTGAAACTATGTAGCCTTTTAAGTAAGTGTCCTCCCTCCTGTCTCATCCCGCGCCTTCCTTCCCTCGGGACGGCTGCGCCTCGGGGCCTGGAGGCCGGGCGGGGCCCCGGAGCTGGAAGGGGGAGGGGCTTTTTCCTCTCCGCGGCCAGCGCCCCGCGGCTCACCCAGGCTGGGCTGGCTGCCTCAGGGCGGCACCCCAAGATCCTAGCTCCTCGTTGGCTGGATCGCCCTGCCCGCGCTCTGCGGGTCCCGTCGGCAGTCGGGCTCTCTCTGCCCCTGGAGTGCGGGGTGGCGAAGAATGCGCCCTCTGACCCTCGCGACTACAGGACGGGTCAGCGGGTTCGGGGTCCTGGGAGCTCGGACTTGGGGGCAGTGGGCGGGGCAGTCGTTCAAGAGCTGAGTGGCCTCCGTGGTTTGCGGACCGCCTGGCGGGGCCGCTGGAGGGGGAGGGTGTGGTGAGGGTCCGGAGCCTGGGGTCTTGTGGCCTCCGGGGGTAGTGAAGGCGCAGGGGAGGGAGGAGGGAATCCCTGCCTGCCAGCCTCTTGAGGGGCCGGATATCTTCGTCCTGCTGGGTAAAAATTACTCCAGGAAAACTTAAGCACCAAGAGATGTTCCGGACTCTGGGTCCGTTCAGTCCTTTTCGTTGAACATAGACTGCCCGAGGCGCGCGAGTTCGGCATGGCCCCTGGCGATGTTGGGGACTTGGGTACTAGCTGCCGGTGCTGGGCCACGGAGCAAATAACGCGTCTTCATTGAGGATTTAGGACATTCAGGGAAGGAGGGGCTGGTGAGACTGGAGGGTCTACTAGTTTGCATGCGAGCTGGGGTTTTCCAAGTTTATGGGTTTCATGGGGAGAGGCCCTTATTTTGATTAGCTCACCCTCCCACCAGCCCCAGAGAAGAGCAGGGTATCTTAGTGGGATATTAGCGTTTTGAGTCGACCTTCCCCAGCATGGTATTGAGGCGGTTCAGAAGATCCAGAGCGCTGGGCCCCAGGGCTCCCTCTCACTTTGTGCTCTGTCCTTTCATCTATAGAGTTGGGGCCATTTGTGGCCAGGGCTTGGACACTCCAGGCCTTGGCCATTCTCCATGGTGGAGGGTCTTAGCCATCCACTGACCAGATGGGGGCCTTGACAGGTAAAGAGTAGTTTTCAAGACAAAATGGATGGAAGGAGGGAAAACCCATCACTTTGGGGAGCTTTAGGGACAGCCGAGGGATATGAAGCTACAGAGATGCGTAGAAGGCCAGAATGAGAAGCCCTTAATGCCAGGAAGAGAAATTGGGAGTTCATCTCGTAGGGAGTGGAGGGGAAGTCCTGGAAGAATATAGTAGCCCCCCTTTAGTCCATGGGGGTTGTAGGTTCCAAGACCCCCAGTGGATGGTGGAAACCTCAGATAGTACCAAACCCTATACTCCGTTTTGTTTTTCCTATACCTACATACACCTATGATATGTTTAATGTGTAAAGTGGGCAGAGTAAGAGATTAACAAAAATAACAAAATAGAACAATTATTAACAATATACTGTGATAAAAGTTATGTAAATGTGGTCTCTCTCTCAAGATATCTTTTGTGCTGCACTCACCCTTCTTGTGATGATGTGAGATGATTAAATGCCTTGGTGATGAGAAGAAGTGAGGTGGAGGGTATAGGTATTGTGATGTAACGTTAGCTGCTTTTCTGATGATACGTCAGAAGGCGGATTGTCTGTTTCCAGACCCCAGTTGACCGTGGAGAACTGAAACCGGAAAGCAAAACAGAGAGTAAGGGGGACTACTGCCCCATAGTAGACCTCAGTGTTGGAAAGATCACTTTGTCTTTCCTGTGGACAAGCCCGAGTAAGGTCAGGAGGGGAGAGGCCTCTGAAGGAGAAGGGCAGGATGAGATGAGGGGCAGATACTTGTGTCTAGCCTCAGTGGCAGGAGAGCAGTTGAGGCTCTGAAGTTGAGCAGATCACTTGGGTGAGCTCGCCTCACTCTGGCTTGCCACCAGAAATCATCCTGCCTGGCAGCTTCACTGGGAGAACATCAGTACTGTCTGCGTAGGGGCTGGGGTCAAGGTCTTGATTGTATCTCCTTGTGGCTCTTGGACTGTGTTGGCCTTATGAGGGCAACTACAGGGTCTTTGTTATTCCCACATCTGTGTACTGTTAGTGTTTCTGTGGGGCTCTCCCTTTGTTTATGAATTGCCAGGATTAGGTTGGTGTCCTGTAATTTGATCTTCTCCTAGAGGAGCAGAGTAATGTGACCATGCGAGGATAGATCTAGAAAGGATTCAGACCCAAATCCAGGGGTGGTTGTGCCTCCTCCAAACTCTCCTGCTCCCTTAGTGGTCACACCCCTCTTCCAGCTCTGAGGCCTTCCCTCCCTGTGGGACTCTCCACATTCCAGCTGTCACTGTTTAGCCAGCTCTGAGTAGATCGTTTGTTTCTGGCATTTTGCCAGTGCCTGCATGGCTGCCTCGGGCCAGTCCCTCACCCTCCCCTGGATATGGGCAGTGGATTTCCAGCTTCTGGGAGAGATGACCCCTCCCTGGGAGTCTGAGCTTCCTCTAACACCCCACTATCATTTTGTTCCAGTGGATGAACAGTTAAAGCATGCCTACAGTGAGCCATGTGGCCAGGCACAGACTGGACGCTTTGAAGACGAGATTTGAGAAAAATACGGATAGGATCCATAGACGGTACAGGCTAGGAGGACATAAGTGACTGTAATATCATACATTACGTCATCCAGTTGATTCCATTTGCTATGAAACATAAATAATTTAGAAAGTTTTCCCTTTTTGCCTTTTCCTTCTTTATCACAAATTAAACTAGTTGCAGAATAATGCTCATCCTTTGGAAAATATGCCTGGTGTGGGTCTTTGGTGAGCGCCCTCACCAAAGGGTGGGAGCAACCATAGCAGTGAGATTTCAGCTGGGAGTTTATCTCTGGGAGACACAGACTTTCCTGTGCTGGATTCTGCTGAGCCAGGCTGCACACTGTCACCCGATGGGGACACCTGACCACCCAGCCTCGTCTGGGCTGGTGGGACGGTTGTAGACCACAAAACCACAAGTGTACACACCACCCCTTGAAATGTCCGGTACTAGTTTGAGACCTTGCCTGGGTCTCCTGTTCATAGAATTAACCTCAGATAACTCATGTTCAGGGGATACTTGGTATCTCTGCCTAATTTAGCTGGATTTGCTGTAAATCATCCTATCATTTGAGCTTAGGCAGGGATGGAATTTTTTTTAAACGGAGTTTTATAGAGGATTTACTCCTCTTTCCAGTTTTATAAGGAATATTCAGTTTATGTTGCATGTTATTTTAAAATATAAAACGAATTCTTGCAAGTAAAACTTGTGAGGGCGTTAACCTGTTGTCAGTATTTATGCCCTATATGAGAATTCCATTCTAGCGTTAAGCACCTAATTGTATTAGATTCTTACATGTTTTAACCACCAGGACAAAAAGGTTGAGAAGAGCATTGGACAGCCCTCTTCGAATCCCTACTCCTGGACAGAGGGTTCAGTCCTTGGCAACAAGGAGGAATGATGTCCAAGAGAAAGCAGATGACTTGAGGCTGAAACCCAGCAGGCTGTGTCCCGCTCCCCAGCAGCACTTGCCCCAAGTCTTGTGTGTTTCATGCACTTGAGCTGAATGTTTTGATGTAGCTTTCAGGGGCCTCCCTCCACCCTGCTGTCCCTCTCTGACCAGCACTGTTTGGATTTCTGGACTCACCTTCTCATCCAGTAAAAAAAAAAAAAAAAAAAAAAGTTACTCTTGGGTTTTCTGTGCCCACAGGAACCTGCTCCTGCTTCCCGAACCTTTGCCCTACACTGGTCCCTGCCAGGGATGCCTCCTGTGGTCCCCATCCCCTTCCCTGCTGCTCCCTTCTCTGGTCCTTACCTGTCCCAGCACTGCTGTGGGTTGGTTTTACTCTGCGGATGCACCTTCCTTGCCTCCCAGCCAGGTTGTTACTTCCTGCATCAGAGCCTGTCCTTGTCACCTCAGTCTTGGGTGTAGCGGTGTTGGAGCTCTGCCGGCATCCTGTCTGAGGCGCAGAAGGAGGGTCCCTTCCTAGCTTCATTCTGACCATACGGCATCCTGTCTCTCGTGCAGTTTCTGTCCAAGGTGTCTTAACTTTTCTACTCTGTCATGTAGAACCAATTGCATCAGAAACCAGAAACAATTTTGTTTTCTTGTGACTATGTCCCAGCAAAATCACATTATCCAGTTGTTCTGGTTAGGGACTCATAGAAGGATTATTTGGGCTCTAATAATAATTGAATTCAACAAGTCAAATACCTGACTTGTTGCAGAGCTGTCTCTGGGGTCCAGGAAGAGACTATATGTAGCCTTTTTCATGCTAGGCTCCCCTAAGAGGATTTGCAGGGAGCTCAGGGGCCTCCTTCAAGCAGTTCCCAGGAGGGCCTGAAGCAGAGACAGTTCTGGCTGGACCAGACTGAGGGAATTCAGTGTAGGGCCCATGTGGCTGTCTGTCATGGTGACTTTTCCTTTGGGGGAAATGAAGTATGGAATCTGTGCATCTGTGGCTTATGAAATAACCCTTAATCCAGGCATATTTATTTTACACAGTGGGCGTAGTGGTTAAAGAGGCGGATGTTAGAATAAATTCTGACATCTGTGTAACCTCAAGTTGGCCAACCGAGCCTCAGTTTCTTCATCTGCAAAGTATGAGGCTACTGATATCAGTAGTTATTGTGAGCATTAGTTTTAGTCGATTGCCTGTAAGTTATCATGAACATTAAAGTAGGATGAGGATGAACAGAAATTATCACAGTTACCTGAACCAAAGATGCTCTCAAATAATGGCTGTTTTTATCATTAGCTGTAACAGATAGAATTCATAATGTACTTACTTATATGTGCTGTCCTGGCATCTTCCCAAGAAGGCGTGTGGGAATATGGTTACATAGTAAGAAAGTAATTTAGTTTTTATTCATATTTCATTTATCTGATGGTATCAAGGATAAGTTTACTTGATGTTCTTTAATGGTTGCTAATTTTCTCTTTTTAAAATTTTTATTATGTGTTTATTTTAGAGAGAGAGAGCGTACACAAGCATGGGGGGAAGGAGCAGGGGGAGAGGGAGAAAGAAACTCAAACCGACTGTGTTGAGCGTGGCGCCTGATGTGGGCTCCATCTCATGGCCCTGAGATCACGACCTGAGCCACCTGAGCCGAAACCAAGAGGTGGGCACTTAACTGACCGTACCACCGAGGTGCCCCATCTGATTTTCTCATTTTAAAGAAGAGGTCTCAAGCTCAGAACATTTGGCAGTCAGTAGTATCTCTAGCAAGGTTTTAAATAATGTCAGTTGTTCTCGTAACTTTTTAAAAAGACTTTATTTGAGAGAGAGAGAGGGAGAGAGAGACAGCGTGACCACAAGCCGGGGAGGGGGAGAGGGAGAGGGAGAGGGAGAGGGAGAGGGAGAAGCAGACTCCCTGCTGAGCCGGGAGCCTGGCACAGGGCTTGATCCCACAACCCCGAGATCATAACCTGAGCCCAGATCAAGAGTCAGATGCTCAACCAACTGAGCCATCCAGGCACCCTGGAGTATACTGTTTTTATATTTAAAGTTGTAATAAGGGTTATTTTAAAAATAAATTTTAAAAGAGAGTAGGTGTTTAAAGGAATGTGTCAAACACTAACAGTAGAGCCATTGTGTACAATTATACAGATAATTGCATAGGTGCCCAGGAGAGTGAGATGTTGGCAAACTGGGGCTGATAAACAGCCTGTGAGCTACTTACCAAGCCATGTGCCCTGGTATAGGACTGTGGTACCCACTGAGAAGATGGGGTGCCTTTTTCTAATTCTCACAAAGACACCATGTGGGCCAGCAGTAAGTGGTGGTCCATTGGTATGCAGTATGGCAAAAATAGTGAAGGCAGCATGTAAATGGGAGTCCTTCAAGACAGGTGTTTGTATTCTCCATTGCACCACTTGAGATGGAGGCTCAGATTCTTTTTCTGTGCCCGTTTTTCATATTCCTCTCTGATAGCTCAGTGAAACTACACTTATATATGGTAAATGGAGTAGATCAGGGGCAACGGAAGCCCCATTCACAACAGACTATACAAATAATATTTAATAAAAGTTGTGTATAATCTATTTAATTTAATTGGAAGACGTAGAAGAAGACATACGTGGAAAGACATACCATGTCCATGGATGATGAGATTCATTATTATAAAGATGTTGACTCTCCAGTCTATAAATTTAATGCAGAATTGAGAAACTGATTTTAGTTTATGTGATATTGCAAAAAATTAGGAATAACCAGACAATTTTGGAGAACAAGGAGGGAGGCCTTTCTCTATGTGTTATCAAGGCTTATTATGAAGCTGTAGTCATGTAAACTAATGTGGTCTAGCCCCTCTCTGTCCAATATAATAGCCACTAGCTGCATGTGGTTTTTAAGCCCTTGAATGTGGCTAGTATGAATTGAAAAGTGAATGTAAGGTACACACCAAATTTTGAAGATTTAGTAGGAGTAAAAATGTAAAATACATCATTAATAATTTTAAAATATTATCACATGTTAAAATATAATATTTTGGATATATTAGCATAAATATATTATTAAAACTAATTTTACCTGTTTCCTTTTTCATGTGGCTACTAGAAAATTTTAAATTACATATGTCATTATGCATAGTGTATATATAATTACATTTCTCATATATCTGTTGGATGGCACTGGTCTAGACTGTTGAAAGACAGTAGAGCTTAGAAATACGCCACACGTATATGAGAACTTGGAGTATAGCGAAGGTAGCGTTATTGGCCAGTGCGGAAGGGATAGACTATTCAAAAAAGGATAATGGGACAATTGGCTTATGCTATGGACTGAATTTTTGTGCCGCTCCATTCATATGTTGAAGTCCTAATCCTTAATGTGATGGTATTTAGGGGATCAGAGAGGGGCACAGGGGGATTCTGTTGATTTTTTTTTTTTAAGACTTTATTTATTTTAGAGAGAGCAGGGGAGGAGCAGAGGGAGACAAATCTCCAGCAGACTCTGAGCTGAGCACAGAGCCCGATGAAGGGCTTGATCAGAGGACCCTGAGATTATGACCTGAGCTGAAACCAACAGTCGGACACTTAACTGATTGAGCCACCCAGGCGCCCCCCTGTCTATTCCGATATACTTTATTTCTTAAAAAATCTGAGGCAAACATGACAAAATGTTAAGATTGGGTAGTTCTGGGTGGCAGATTTGCATTATTCCTCTGTATTTCTCTATATGCTTAAAATAGTTCATTAAAATTTATGCATATCTTTAAAATATAATTTTGGTCATGAAGGATGTTCTAAAAATAGCCATTTTTACTTTTTTGCAATGACTTGGAGTTTGACAAGATTTTTAAAAAGATTTTATTTATTTGAGAGAGAGCGAGAGAGAGAGAGAGAAAGAGAGAGAGTGAGTGTGCACAAGCAGGGGGAGCTGCAGGCAGAGGGAGAAGCAGGCTCCCTGTTGAGCAAGGAGCCTGATGCGGGACTCGATCCCAGGACCCTGGGATCATGATCTGACCTGAAGGAGCCGCTTAACCAACCGAGCCTCCCACACACCCCTGAACAAGATTTTCTGAATATAATGTCTGCAGTTAACCAGTAAAAAAGTCATCTTGCAATTGGTGGGTTATCTTTGATATTTCCTATCGAGTAGAATAATATATGTCAGAGACACTTTTTAGAAATTGCCAGATCAGGACTTTTATGTGTTAAATAAATCTGAAAGTGGTCATTTACTGCTTTTTCTCCCCTTGTCCCAGGAGACTCTCTTTGCCATCTGAAGTCCATATGGCTCTGTATGATGAAGATCTCCTGAAAAATCCTTTCTATTTGGCTCTTCAAAAGTGGCGTCCTGACTTATGCAGCAAGGTGGCCCAAACCCATGGCATTGTAAGTGCATCAATCCTGGGGGTTGTCCTTCTCCATCAGGTGTGGACCAAGCAGTGTTGATAAGGCCAGAAATACCATAGACTTTGGTTAACTTTAGAGAGAGTCAGTTACAAACCTGCTGAATGTAACAACCCCCAGACCATGCTCAGTATGAGAACGAGCAGAGAGGGACCACCATGAGCTGCCTCCTCCAGGAAGCCTCCTGGCTCTGCACCAGTCTCGGGTGTAATTCTTTCTCTGTGGACAGCCCCTGTTGACACTGATCTCATGGTATTCGTCTTGTTTCTCTCTTTCCACATTGACCTTGAGAGCTTCTGGGGGAAGAAAGTGTATTTCTCTCAGGGTGTCATGGGTCCTTGTCTGTGAGGTGTGTGTTCACTCGCATATAGTAAGGGAACATGTGAACACATTTGTATGTTGCTTTGAAAGGCATCTCCTAAAGGGAAAGAACCGGTGGAATAATGGAGGTGTCCAGATGGCAGGATGAGGGGAGCACATGAGAGAAACCATAGTCTGTGGGGCATCTGCTGCCTGCAGGGAGGCGGGCTTTCTGCTCCTGGCATCAGCGGGCCTCTGATACACACGGCCCTGTGCCGCACAGAGCACTTGCTGCCTTTGTGCTACTGCTTTTCTATTTTCAGGGTTTTTTGTTTTTTTTTGCCTTTGTGTTTGTCTTTGTGTGCTGTCCTCTTCTCGTACTATGCTCCTACTTTGTGGCCAAGGATTGGAACTAGACAAGTCAGCATAGCTCAGGTTCACTTTGGGTTGTCGGCTGCCTTGTTTTGGGACTGGGAGCTGACTTTCACCTTACCCACTCTGTCCCACTGCCACCCCAAGCCTGCTTTTTCCAAGTTCCTTCCAGTTTTTAGGATTGGTTTTGTGAGTCATATGTTTTTTCCCAGAATTACTTTACTTTGGTTTTTAGAAGTCATAAAGCTCATTTTGTGGGTGTGTATATGTGTGTGTATATGTACATGTATACATATGTATATACGTATATATGTGTGTGTGTATATGTATGTATATGTATATAAAACAATTGGAGAATATAACTTTCCAAGAAGACAAGAAAAATCATATAAAGTTCACCCAGAGACATTATCATCTGTTCATCTCACAGTAGTTATTAAATGCTCTTCTGGGCAAGGTACCATGTTTGATGCTGAGGGTTCAACAAAAAATGGGAATAAACATCACCGTCTTTACCTTTATAGAGCTTAAATGCTATTGGGAGAGATGGTCATGCTCTGGGCAAATATCTGCTAATTACAGTTGTGGTACATGTCCCAGAGAAGAAGTACAGGATGCAAAGCAATCATGTTAAGGGGAGGGGCTAAACAAATTTGGGAAATACTCCTTCCCCATCTTTCTTCTGTAACATTTTTAAAAATGCTGTCTTCTGGGTAAGAGCAGACTATGTGTAACTTTCTCTTGCTCTTTAAGAATGCCACGCTGTGCGGGCGCCTAGGTGGCTCAGTCAGTTAAGCATCCAACTCTTGATTTTCAGCTCAGGTCATGATCTAAGGTCGTGAGATCGAGCCCTGAATTGGGCTCCATCCTGGGGGTGGAGCCTGCCTAAGATTCTTTCTGTCCCTCTGCCCATCCCCCCAGTTCACATGCGTGCTCTCTCTCTCTGTGGGACCTGTATGTCTTGCTCACCACTGTGTTGCCAGGACCTAGCTCGGTTCCCGTCACCAGGTAGATGCTTTTCCAGCTGCAAGTAGTGGACTCCCACTCGAGCTCACTTCAGAGAAAGGGAAATTTTGAATAAGAACTTTGGCATCTTGGTCATCTTCCTTTTGGCTCCACTGAGGAATGGGAGATTCTTCTTCAACTGTATCATCCCAAGTTCACAGTGGTATCCTAGGTCTTTTCTTCCGTCCCCCTGAGATCTGCAGGGTCCATGGGGAGCTGCTGGGGTCCACACTTGGCAACACTGACTTTGTGGCCTGCAGTAGATGGGAGAGTCAGTGAGGCTGACTCCTCAGCAGAAGTCACCGTGGGAAGGAGCTGGCTACTGCTGCCCAGCTCAGCCCACTCAGATGTTGATGGCTAGCTCCTGACCCTCTTGGCTGTGTGACAAGGGCTCCAGTTCGACCTGCTCTAATTCACAGTAGTGCTCCACATACATCTGTTGGTGGAATGAAAAAGAATATTCCAGTCACCTCTGGAAGAGTACTTATCATTTCTGCCACCACGAAGGGATTCCTGTTGCCTCAGCAGGTGAATGCTGATTTTCTTTCCTTGGGGCCTGGCCATAGGGCCAAGTTTGACTGCCCTTGAATCAGCCCTGGGGCTCAGAGTCATTTATCGGGCTCTAAACTGTGAAATCATCACTTTTAAACATATGCGTCCCTCCCCGCCAGGGTTAGCTGCCCCTCACACCTCTTCCTAAAGCCCAGCTCGCTGGCCATCCTTATGCGATGGTGTTTGGCAGCTGAGGGGTGCAGCTTGACTGCTCCCTCCACCCGCCCCCTCCCTCCTCGAGTTTGACTTCCTTCCAGAACCTTCCTTTGATTGGGATGCCCGTGCATCCAGGCGGGCACCTCCCATCGTCACCTGCTCTCTGACGGGATGGGGGAAGCTCCTTTTCCCCATGTTTCCCAGGTTCCAACCACAGAGGCTCGTGACACCCCCACACTGCTTCTAATAGTCACCCCTGTTCTATTTAATTAGCATCCAGCTAATTACACACTGTGGTTTCTTCAGAGTGGGCCGGGCAGGCCTGCTGCCTCCCTGGGGCTCTTGTCCACGACATGGCAGGGGGAAGGTCCTCCAGGATCCTCAGGTGGGTTATTGCCTATAGGAGAAAAAAAATTACAAAGGGAGATTAATTTTGTTCCTCTTATTGTGATCTTTTTTTTAAAAAAGATTTGTTTTATTAGAGAGAGAACGCATGGTGGGGAGGGGCAGAGGGAGAGAGAGAGAGAGAGTCTCAAGCAGACTCCGCACTGAGTGCGGAGCCCGACACAGGGCTTGATCCCATGACCCTGAGATCATGACCCCAGCCGAAATCAAGAGTCAGATGCTCAGCTGACTGCCCCACCCAGGCGCCCCTATTGTGATCTTTTAATTATGGGGTATGTAGGCTTTTGAGGGCTAGCCTGGGAACCTGTCAGCATGTCTTCCAAGTTCCAAAGAACTGACTTTCAAGGAGAATACCCGCACAGGCCAGCTGAGGGCACTAAGGTCCATACTCTAGTTCTTAGGATTCCTTTGGCGTAGACCCGGCCAACAAACATCTGTTGAGCGTGCACTACGTGCCAGGCACCACACGGGGTGTCCAGGATTGTGCAGATGAGTGGGGAACACAGCATGCCTTCGGGGGATTCCAGAAGCTGGCCATTGGTCGCTCAGAAGAATGGGTGTCAGGACAGAAGTCACCCTAACATTGGGGAGGAGTCAGGAGGGTGCCCTGGAGTAGCGTCACGAATGCTGATTCTTGCTTTTATTCTCCTGTCCTTTCTTTAATTACTGTTATTTAAAAATTCTTTATAAAGGGACTAGAATAAAAAGTTTTATTGTTAAGCTTTAAAATAAGCAGGGGTCCTCCACTTACGGTCTACTCAGAGACTCAGCCTTGTGTCCTCCACCTAGGCTATAATGCCCATGAGATCTCCAGAAGTCTGAAGCACCGTCTTGGGAGAGCCCCGAAGGCACTTGCCCTTGACCCCGCCTCCCACGGGCAGCCTCATAGCTGTTCCATGTCCCCAGCCCCGGCGGCTGGCTCCTCACCCTCCCTCTCAGCCGGAGAGCCCAGCTGCTGGCTTCTGCTTGCAATGAAATGCTCTGGACAGCATTGTCTGCCTGAAAACTGGGGGGGCGAGGGGGTCCTTGATATTGGAGGACCCCTATTCACTCAACAAACATTGATTGGGCACCTACTGTATGTTGAACAGTGAGGTTGGTAACAGGGATACAATGCACCAGGAGCCCATCGTACTCTAAGTTAGGGAGGCAGACAAAGCGGATGTAAACAGGTCAATAGAATGTAATCACAGCTGGGCTGAGGTTCTCCAAAGCACCTCAGACGTTCCTGGTCTCTCACACGGGACCGTGTGACTCCTTCATCCATAGAGCAGGTTTGGGACCATCTCTGGGCCTCCCTAAGTTTGGGCGTTAAACATCCCCCAGATCTGATTCATGGCATTCCTGTGCCTGTGGCTGGCCCTAGGGTCTCCAGGCTCTTCTTCCTGTGCTCCCTGAGGCCGTGAGGGGGCTGTTTCTCAATTCAGGCTTAAACCTGAGGGCCTACCTTTTCTTTCTTTCTTTCTTTCTTTCTTTCTTTCTTTCTTTCTTTCTTTCTTTCCTTCTTTCATCTTTATTTTTTCCCCTTTTTAAAGTTTCACTTTTATTAAAACTTAAAATTTTTTTAAAAGATTTTATTTATTTATTTGCCAGAGAGAGGGAGAGAGCGAGCACAAGCAGGGGGAGCAGCAGGCAGAGGGAGAAGCAGGCTTCCCACTGAGCAAGGAGCCCGACATGGGTCTAGATCCCATGACCCTGGGATCATTACCTGAGCCAAAGGCAGACGCTTCACCGAATGAGCCACCCAGGCATCCCATAAAATTTTAAATTATTTTAAAATGATTTTTTTTTTTTTAGGTAATCTCTATGCCCAACTTGGGGCTCAAACTGTGACCCCAAGAGATTGAGAGTCCCGTGCTCTACTGACTGAGCTCAATTTCAAACATATGATCAAAGTAGAAAGAGTAATGTAATGAGCCCCATGCACCTGTCACCCATGTTCAGGGGTGATCCGTTCGGTGGCCCATCACATGTCATTTCTGTCCCCTCCCGCCCTCCACCCTCGGCCACTGGATTATTTTGAAGCAAATCCCAGAAAACTATGTCAGGTACTCATACAGTTCCGTCCGTAGGTATTTAGAAATGTGTCTTTAAATGATAAGGACTCTTTAAAAAAATGTAACCACAATGCCATTATCACAGCTAAAACTTTCCACACTAATTCTTCAATATTGTCCACCATCTAGTCCCTGTTCACGTTTCCCAGATCATCTCCCAATTGCCTGTCTCACGGTGGGTTTGTTCAGATCAGGCTCCAGAGGAGATCCACACGTCACATTGGATGGTCGCATCTCTACGTCTGTCTTTTCTCCTCGCTGCGGAGCTAAAGTGAAGTGCGCAGAGGCGCGCGTGCCCCGCGTGTGAGGCGTGGTCAGTGTCGACATACGTGTGGCCTTGGGAAGCCGTCTCCACAGAGTTCCGCTGCTTTTTCGTTTTACCTTCCCCTTCCCTCGTTTTCTTTCTTTGTGCCTTTGCAGTGCATTCAGCCGGGTCAGTCATGCTGGAGAGTTCTGGCTCTTGCCAATTGCGGCCCCGGGGGTGGTGCTGACGGGGGTCCTCTGTTCACCGCACTTCCTGAAATTGGTAGTTAGATGTTCATCTGATTCTGTCTCGATGTTTTGAGGAGAGGCCGGGCCATTTTGTCAATGTGCCTCCATCCACAGTGCCTCCTTCTGCTCTGAGGGGTTGGCGTGTCCCTCTGTGTGGGGGGAGGCCAAGCCCCCCTTCCTACGCGGCCTGGGTGACAGCGGCTGTCAAGGCTGCGCGGTTTCACGGTGTCTTTGCAGCGGGAGCTCCAGCGGGCTCTGGGCTGAGCCTCCGGCCCTGGCTCCAGGAGGCGGCAGGAGTTTGCGTCAGGGCCTCACCATTCACTGGCCACGTGACCCCAGACAGGTTCCTCGGCTCCCTTGGGCCTCAGTTTCCTTGTCTGCAGGATGGAGATAGCGCAGAAGCCGTTTGCTTTGTGCCGGGCTGCTTTTAGGAGATGGGGTTCCGAGGGTCTCCACCAGCTTGGTCGTGTTCCTTCCGAGTACACTTGAGCTGAGAGAGTCCCTGAGCTGCCACGCACAGGCCCGTGTGTGGTTGCCAGGGCAGAGGCCGTGTGGTGGCCACAGTCGGGCCACAGTTCACATCTCAGATGGAGCCCGCCCCAAGGACAGAGTCTGGCACCCCGAGACGCCTTGGTGGAGGTGGTGATCTGCCGTAGGAAACCCTGTTTCTGCGGCTCGTATTACAAACTATGATCACAACCGGGTTAAAAAAAAAATAGAGAAAAAAGACGGAAGGAAACTATCTTCAAGGTGCAGTGTTTCTTCTCATTCAGGCGGCGGGGTTTGGGATTACATGTGACTTTTTAGTTAACACTTTTCTGTTCTTTCCAAACTACCCTGTCTGCCTCTGGAGTCGTCCCTGAGCCTCTTGAGAATAGAGGGGGCGCCTGGTGTTGGCTGTGGGTGGCGGGACCCAGCAAGTGTGGGAACAAGCTTGGGGGCCTGCGCCTGCCCCTCTGCCCAGGTCTGGGGTCACGGCTTTGCCATCAGGACGTCCGTCACCCCAGTCGCTTTGTTCTGTCTGCCAGTAGGGTCCCCACAGCAGTCCTGGCGGGAGCGTCCTCCCGCAGCCGTTAGTGGCACATCTCGTACTCTTCACCCTGCTTACTGTTTCCAGGTCCTGGTGCCCTGCAAAGGAAGCTTGTCGAGCAGCGTTCAGTCCACTTGTCAGTTCGAGTCCTATATTTTGATACCCGTGGAAGAGCACTTTCAGACCTTAAATGGAAAGGTATTCATTTCTTTGTGGGTCAGCCAGGGTCCCTCACTCAGTGTTTGGGAAGGGGGGGCAGGGGGTCCTGCGTCTCACCCTGTCCCTGCTGTGGTAAATGATGGCTCGGACACGCACAGCAGCCCATGGCATGGGGTTGGAGGGCCCCTGCCTTTGAGGAAAGAGGAGATGGTAGTCAGGAGCAGGGCCTGGCTTGGCCTCTGCCTGGGAGGAGGGCGGGTAGAGGGGTGGGGAGGGCAGGGCATCTCTCCCTCCTCGAGGGCCTCCTGCTGGTAAGTCTCTGGAACACCTCCTGAACGAGGTCTTGTCAGTAACCTGTTTTCTCCCCGTGCTCTTGAAAGCTCATCAGTGTTTTGGCCACAAATCGGACATCAGGGGTGAATTTTAACTTTTTAAAAAACATTCTTAAAAAAATGTTATTAAAACTTAAGCCAAAACAAAAACAAAAAACAAGTATGTTTTAAAAACTTAAATAAGTTAAGGGGCGCCTGGGTGGCACAGCGGTTAAGCGTCTGCCTTCGGCTCAGGGCGTGATCCCGGCGTTATGGGATCGAGCCCCACATCGGGCTCCTCCGCTATGAGCCTGCTTCTTCCTCTCCCACTCCCCCTGCTTGTGTTCCCTCTCTCACTGGCTGTCTCTATCTCTGTCAAATAAATAAATAAAATCTTAAAAAAAAAAAACAAACTTAAATAAGTTAAAAAAAACCAAAAACACATTCTTTTGAAATAATCTCAAACCTAGAGAAAGCTTCAGTAAAGCACAAAGAACTCTCCTACACTCTTCCCTCAGATTGGTCTGCTGTGAGCATTTTGGCCACATTTGTTTTCTCAGTCCCTCTCCCCCACACCCCACACGCTACTGTTGCTTTTTCTGAACATTTTTCAGAAAAAGAGTGAGTTGCAGATACCATGTCCCTTTATTCTAAAACATGCCTTTCCTGCGAATTACAGCAGAGTGAGCGCACTCAGGAAAATGAACCGCTCAACACACTGTCCTCATACAAATCGTGCTAATTATACAAATAATATCCTTTCCTAGAAATTTTTTTTTTTCTTTTCAGATCCAGGACCCTGCAGTGCCTTTAGTTGCTGGTCTTTTAAGTTTCCTTCGATTTGGCACAATCCTCGGGCTGTCTTTGTCTTTCATGACATGGACTGTTTTGCTTTGTAGACTCTCCCTCAGCCTGGGGTTCTCAGAGGTTCCCTCACGGTTGGAAGGGCGTTTTCTCTCTCTCAGCATGTCATGACAGGAGATGTATGACGTCTGTCTTCTTTGGGGTCCGCGTTTTCTTACTTTTTAAGGGGAGGTAGCGAGATTCTGGGACAGGGTGTTCTGTTTGTTGCAGGGACTGGCATGGGCCCAGGTGCATTTGGTGCAGCTCGGTCCCTTGGACCTGACAACTAGGGCTCGTGTGGGCCTGTGGCGGGAGAGGAGGGACAGGATGGGACACGGGGTTACTGGGACGCCACCTGGGGGGGGGGTTAGCAGCCCTGTTCGCCATGCCAATCACTGTTAGTTTGTTCTCTTCGGGGAAGCCAAATCTACAAGGAGAACAGAGGAGTCACACTTACCACGGCTCGTCTGCCAGGGCACCCCAGCCGTGGCCAGAGTGCTGAATGTGGCGGGGATGGCAGCATGCCTTTCCCAGGCCTGTCCCCTTGCAGTGGCAGGTCATTCCAGGAGAGCCTTCTTCCTCCTGTCCCAGAGGGTACAGGTTTTCTTCTGCTCTAAGAACCAGCTTAATGCATCTCTGTCACAGTATTTAAAAAGGATCAGCCGTAGCTACAGGGCGAACAAAGAGGAAGGAAAACATTTTAGAATCAAAAAGCAAATTGGAAGAATGTTCTTGCTCCCCTGCAAAGCCCCATTGGAGCAAAGGCAGACAGGTCGGAAGCAGCGCTGTATCGGGGCCCAGGCGGAGGGGGGATCAGTGGTCACCCCCCGGCTGCTGGTGCAGTGACGGCTCTCTTGTTCCAGGATGTCTTTATACAAGGAAACAGGATTAAATTAGGAGCTGGTTTTGCCTGTCTTCTCTCAGTGCCCATTCTCTTTGAAGAAACTTTCTACAATGAAAAAGAAGAAAGTTTCAGCATACTGTGCATAGCCCATCCTTTGGAAAAGAGAGAGAGTTCAGGTATTCTGGGTAAAAAACCCCTTTCCCCTGATTTGGAGAATTGTATTGGTTGAACTTCCTCCTGACGTAGCTGTTATAAACATCCCATAAAATATTCAAGAGCCCATTAGAAGCTTGCCTAACTTTACAGTAATTCCCCAGAGCTTAATCAAAAAGTCTTCTTGAGCTAAGACAATGTGGCTGGTGGCTGCTGTGTAAGGTTGCACAGGTTGGACATTACACAATTCTGGGAGGCAACATCAATGTAGACCTCTGTGTGAATGTTGCCCCCTGGAGTTGGGCAGGGTGGTAGCCCTGGCTTTGACACTGGGCCTCAGTGTTAGAGCTAGCTCTTACACCATTATTGCCCCCCCCAGCCCCACTGTTGTGCCTCTTTGAGAGCTCATTATTTTTAATAAATAATAATTGTTCAGTTGTTCCAGGAAATTGAGATAACAGTGTGCTGAATGTACTCTGAGGCCTCCATTGCCAGGAATCAGGTCGTCTTCACCAGAGCCTCAGAGGTCATGCCCATGGTCTCAAATTGTTCTCAAATTGTTTTCTCCAAGGAAAGGGCTTCAAGAGGCCAGGCGCTCTGGATCCTGAGCTGTCCTGTAACGAGACTGCTCTTGGGCAGTATCTTGAAATAATTCCCGTCCTCTCCTGGGAGATGGGGCTCCAGACCCTGGGGGAGCAGGGCAAAGGATGTGGTACTTCCCCCATTAGGAAACTGTGAAGGCTTCAGCCAGCCTGACCCTCTGTCTCTTTTTCAGAAGAGCCTTCAACATCTTCAGATCCATTTATCCTGAAAACCATCGAAGATGTGAGGGAGTTTTTGGGAAGACACGCGGAGAGATTTGACAGGAGCATTGCGTCTTTCCAGCGAACATTCAGGGAATGTGAAAGAAAGAGCCTCCGTCAACACATAGTCAGTAGCTGTGTCTTGCTTTGCCAGGGTGCCCTGGCTCAGGCTGGTTCAAGAACACGGGGATCCCTCTCAGTGCGTTCTGCAACTTTGCTGCCTCCACTGTCGGGAGCTTTGTTTAAATGTTTCCTTCTAACAATAAAAGTAGTACAGGCCACTGGAGAAAACTCGAACATGACAGAGTATGAAAGTGAATATTGTTATCACCTATGTGAACCCCAAGGGAAATTTTCTCTTACCCTTCATGCATATACACTTAAAAAAAAAAAGTTGAAAAAAAAATCACATAATTTATTTGATAAGCCTGTATCAGGACTTAAAGAGCTTGTCACCCAGGAAGTACCTCCTGCGAAATGGGACCTCTCGCTCCGGGACACGTGACACGTTTCAGGGTTTGTGTTGGGGACTTGGATTACGAGTGACCTATTTCTCTGCTCTGTGTTGCGCAGGACTCGGTGAATGCTCTCTACACCAAATGTCTCCAGCAGCTTCTGAGGGACTCTCACCTGGTAAGCCGTAGGACTTTCAATTGAGAGAACTACCGTTTGCCCACATGCCCAATCCGAGCTCTTTAACGGTACCTTCTTGTCCTGCAGAAAATGCTTGCCAAGCAGGAGGCCCAGATGAGCCTGCTGAAGCAGGCAGTGGAGGTAAGAGGCCAGGCCAGTGCGGCGGGAGAGGGCAGCGGTGCTGGGCGTGGGGGGGGCTCCCCCTGTCACCCCTGTGCGCTCGCAACGGGGGTCTGTTCGTTGATTTTGCAGATGTACGTCCAGCACGATATTTATGATCTGATCTTTAAATACGTGGGGACCATAGAGGCAAGCGAGGTAGGTCCTAAATCCCCAGCATCCCGGTTGGAAGCCCTTTATTCTAAGCTTTTCAAGAAATTTGAAACTTCGTTAAAATCTGTTGTTAGGACGCTGCCTTTAATAAAATCACAAGAAGCCTTCAAGATCTTCAGCAGAAGGACATTGGCGTGAAACCGGAGTGCAGGTAAGAGTTTGTGCTGCCGTCGCTCGGCATCCTCGGAGGCTGGGGCGTTCTGCTTCTGGAAACGGGGCTCTCAGCGGCAGGAACTGCACATGGATTTGACTTGGTTCATTCTGAGGAGCAGTGCGGTTACTTGTGACCAAAGATAAAGGACTGAGGTTGGCAGATGTCACCTTCCTCCCCCTGCTGCCAGCTGGGTGGGAGCTCGAGGGGCGGGGGTTTCGCACAGCTGGTCTCTTGACAGGCACACCGCTCACCCAGGTGGGTCCCACGTGCAGACACCGCTCCTCGCCTGCCCATCTGAGGGAGGCCTGCCAGAGAGGCACCTGGCTTTGAATTAATTTATGTTTCTTTAGGCTACAAAAATGTCTAAAGTATTTATGTTGAAACGATTTTAACTCCTTTGAGCTGTCTCACTCTGGGGCTAAGGATTTTTACTTTTTTTCCCCTCATTTTTTGGTGCAGCTGTAATACCGTTTTGCATCCTGAATGGGACATTCAGAGGTGTTGAGTTTGCCACTGATTTGAGTCTGACTGCTTCTGGGTTTCTACTTTTGTTTGTCGTTACTTACAGTTGGTCGTAAGCAGTGTAAGCTGGGGGTGTGCTATTAGATCAGGGAAGAAGGGCCCTCCCACCGTGGTCTTAAGTTGTCACTTCCCAAATTATTTTGCAGCTTCAACATACCTCGTGCAAAGAGAGAGCTGGCTCAGCTGAACAAGTGCACCTCCCCACAGCAGAAGCTGATTTGTTTGCGAAAGGTGGTGCGGCTCATAACCCAGTCTCCCAGCCAGAGAGGTGTGTGCTCGGGGGAGGGGCCTGATGGTGGCGTAGACACTTCCGTCCAGATGCAAAAGTCTGTTAAGGAGCGGTGTCGTCTTCAAGGATCACACCAGTGGGCTGACGTGCAGCAGAGCACCCCCGTGTGAGCACACTGGAGTCTGCTCTGATGCGTGGGTGCCTAGTAACGGGGATTCGGGGGTAGGAAGGCAGATAAGAGTAAGAGAATGGTGGCGGAGGAGGAGCGGCCTCAAAAGTGAGCCAGGCCTCCCCATACCGCCGTGGGCGTCACACAGCTGGTCTATAAATCAGAATCCAAGTGGCATAGGTTCTTTGAGACCCTGCCTTTTCAGTAGCTTTGGGGTTCCAGAATGACACTGTCCACAGCCCAAGTCTGAGCTTGTCAAGGTACAGCAGTGTGTGTGATTGACTTTAAGCTTCCTGTTGGGGTTCTCTTGAACTTGTCATGGCGCTAGGGTGTGGGTATATGGCCCCATCAGGACGTTCACGGCCGACTGTTTAGTCCACGCCACATTGCTCACCGGTCCCCTTCTGCAGCTGTGTTCCAACCCGAAGCCGTTCCATTGACATTTTTTGGCTAAAATTACAAAACTTTAATTTAAAAAAAAAAATGATCCAAGCTGGTGATGGGCACACGGGGGTTCAACTGTTCATTAGATCCTTCTTCCTAATTTTGTGTCTGTTTAAAATTTTTCATTATAAAAAGTAAAGCAAAACAAGCTGAGAAAAAAGTAAAAGGGAGTCCTACCCATGTGTGCAGATAGGGGGTGATCGTCACAGCGCATTAAGTGAAATAAAAGGGAGCGTATATGGTACACTTCCAACGACATTCCAGAGAAAGGGGTCGGCTCTACATCCAGATGCACGGTGGTGAGTTCCTGGACTGTCTCCGGAAGGTTAGGTGGAAGCAGCAGCAGTAGCCTCGGGGGGAAGATTGGGCAGCAGGGATGGGAGAGACAGTCACAGTTTGCTCTTTTGTGCTATTCAAACGTGAGCATTAGACTTTGCTTGCAGTGTATAAAATGGAAATGACCTCAGGAGGAAAGAGGCTTTTCTCGGTGGCTCTGGGCACACCTTCACCTCGTGTCCGCCATCACTGACTTGAACCGCCTGGAAGGTGGCGAGGGGGAGTCTGCTTGGAATTTCCTCCTTTTGCACATGTTCTGAGAATGCTAGGCATTCATTTCCCTCTCAAATGTGACAGTAATTCAGGACTCTGTAAAGGAAATTGTGCAGTGGAACTTCTCCCTGATGTGTAGTCTTACTGGATTGTGGCTTTGTGGGTTGGATGATGGCGGGAAGTTGAAACACCGGTCTCATGATGGCTTCGAACATGTGCTTTCCCCCCCCTGCAGTTAACTTGGAGACCATGTGTGCTGATGATCTGCTGTCGGTCCTGTTGTATTTGCTTGTGAAAACAGAGATCCCTAATTGGTAATATTTTGGGTTAAAATACTTTTTCAAGATGGCAGCATTGTGCTGGGATGGTTTTAGTATATAACTCCAGGACATCAAGCGCCCCTTATGAGTCCATGGTTGTGTCTGCCCTGCCTTCGTTCTGCAGGGGGTGGCTGTCATCCCATTTACAGATGGGGAAACTGAGGCCCAGAGAGCTTATGGAACACGCAGCTAGCCAGTGACTCAGCGGGACGCTGACTGCAGTTCTGTTTGACTCCAAAGCCCGTTCTCTTCTGATGGGAACCCCCGGGTCACTTTATAGTAGTTAGCTTTTTAAAAACTGGTATATTGGTATACTGGAAAGGACCAAGTAGTTTTCCTTATTTTCCTAATTGCACACTCTAGAGCTTAAGGGGGGAGCAGTCATAGCTCCTGGAGCTAACTGACTTCAGTCACTCAAGTCCATAGCGCTGTTTCTGGAGAGGTGTTAATTGATTGGGTCCACAACAGTGAAACTTTTTTCTTCTTTTGTTAGGATGGCAAATTTGAGTTATATCAAAAACTTCAGATTTAGCAGCTCAGCAAAAGATGAATTGGGATACTGCCTGACCTCGATTGAGGCTGCGATCGAATATATTCGGCAAGGAAGCCTCTCCGTTAAGCCGCCCGTAAGATCCCTCCTGCCCTGGCCTTTCTTTGTGGGTGTCAGGGCACCTTTGGTAGGGTTCTGAGGTTGGCGGGTGGGGAGGGGGATTCTCTTCTTTTTTTTTCTCCTCAAGATTTATTTATTTGAGATTGAGGGGGCGGGGAGCGAGTGAGCGTACAAGCAGGGTAACAGCAGAGGGAGAGGGAGCCTGACATGGGGCTCGATTCCAGGGAGATCATGACCTGAGTCGAAGGCACACGCTTAACTGACTGAGCCACCCAGGCGCCGTGGGGGAGGGGGATTCTTAAATGGTCTCCCAAGAACGAGGCCTCTGCTGTCTAAGGGCTCTGAGGCTTGATAGCCACCCAGCAGCCTGAAACGATAAGCACCCAATTGGTTATGAAAGTTGGCAGAATATGACCGGGATTCAGTTAAAATCCTGCTTTATTAATCCTTGCCATTCTCAAAAAAGCACATAGGCAGAAGGGAGGAGCTAGAAACCATGAGTTTGGATATCTAGGCAAGAGATGGAATTATTCACATACGCAATTTTAGGACTCACTGGCCTTATGATTTTCTCGGTGAGCTATGCTTAAGGGAGGTGGTTGTATTTCGATGTGAAGTGTGAGAATCTTACACCAAGATTGCACTGCTGGCCTACTGCACCAGCTGGCAAAATGTGACAGTACGCACAGAAGTCACAACGTGGAAATTAGTAAGATGAAGAGATTCCTGTATTACACGCCAGGAGTCCTGCGGACTGAGCATTCCCTTGATCTTAATTTTCTGCTGATGGTAGAATCTCCCAAAGTAATGATGAGTTAAAATATCTGGAAAAAACCAGAGGTCTCCCCAGACAGGTGCACTTGGGCGAAATCACTCACCGTTAAAAGATTTGTTCTCCTGTCTTTCTCCCATCCCTGTATATTTCACATAATTTAAATTATATTGTATGTAGCATTTTACACTGTTTTTACCAAAAGAATAGTTGTTGTTTTTTTTCTGATTAGGAGACCAATGCTTGCTTATAAACAATATTTACCATATACAGTTGACCCTTGAACAACATAGGGGTTAAAGTTGCTGACCCTCCACGTGGTCGAAAAGCCGCATATAACTTGTGACCCCCCAGGACTTAACTACTAGTAGCCTACTGTTGACCAGAGGCCTAACTGATGATATAAACAGTTGATTAACACATATTGTGTATGTTATATATATCATACATACCGTACTTTTACAATAAAGTCAGCTGGAGAAAAAATGTTACTAAGGGAAATCATAAGGAAGAGAACGTATGTTCATAGTACTGTCCTGTGTCTGTCGCCATCTAAGTGGACCCATGCAGTTTAGCTCTGTGTTGCTCGAGGGACAGCTGTATACACTTGCAGGGAAGATCGCAAATACCTCTCACAAACTCACCAACTGGGGATGACTTTTTAACGTTTTGGTACATGTCTTTTTTCTGTGCCTGTACAATTTTTTAAAGACTTTGTTATTTTATTATTTTTTTTTAGTTTATTTTTTAATTAATCTATTTTTGATTTAAATTCAATTAGCCAGTGTATAGTACATGACTAATTTTTGGTGCAGTGTTCAGTGATTGATTAAGTGTATATAACACCCAGTGCTCATCACATCGCATGCCTTCCCTATTTTAGAGAGAGAGAGTGTGTGTGTGTGAGCAGAGGGAGGAGCAGAGAGAGAGGGAGAGGGAAAGAATCTCAAGCAGACCCCATGCTGAGCGAGGAGCCTGACACGGGGCTCGATCCCACAACCCTGAGATGACCTGAGCTGAAACCAAGAGTTGGACGCCCAACCGACTGAGCCACCCATGTGTCCCTATACAATTGTATTTTTAACTAAAATTTGAGACTGTGCTCCTCTTGTTGGCACATAGGCTGATGGTAGGAATTGCCTCATGCTTCTCGATGGGGCCAAGGGTGCCCCCTGTCACCTAGAGGGAAGTGCTGCCATCCCCTTGCTGCCCCCATAACTGCACAGTGGCCATCCTGCTTGCTTTCTGTGACGTGTAGGCAGCAAGGCTAACACCTGAAGCCTTTGACCAGAATGGAAGGAGGTGGCTGACCACGCAGCACTCGTCAGCTTCCCACACCCACTTTGACTTCAGACAATATCCGGAGTGGGATCTGGGGGAGTTGTTTTGGTTTTTAATTTTTATTTATGTATTTTTAAAGGTTTTCTTTTTAAGTCATCTCTACACCCGCCATGGGGCTCGAACTCACAATCCCGAGATCAGGACTCGCATGCTCCACTAACTGAGCCAGCCAGGCACCCCTGGATGAGGGGAGTTTTGAGGGGTGGCCCCTCTTGTGCTAGAGTTGGTTTGAGCCCAGCACTTGTGTTTGCCCTTGGTCAAGTCTGTATCTCTAAGTTTCTGTCCGCTTCCCATCCACCCTGAAGGTGGTGCTGTGTGTTTCACCTCTTGCTAGGAGTTTGCAAGAATGAACTAGGGTGTTTGGAAGGGCCTTTGTGAAGCATGAGCTGATACTGGTGCCCTCAGCTTGGTTCTCCAACACCCCCGCGTCTGCGTGTCTCTGTTTCCAGGTTCTCTGGTGCATCCTGTGTGGATAGGCTCTCTGGACAAGGTGGGGATACCGCCCTGTGTGCCCCTCTTGTCTAGGGTGTCTGCCCCCGGTCCTGGTCCTGCCTTTCTGAATGGGGGTGGTTGGTCCCGCCAGGTGTTGGGACAAGGTGTGCCTCATCCTTACAGGTGGCCGTGGAGCCAGTCCCTTGGGCCTTGTGTGGGGCAGGCGTGAGAGGTGCTACTTACCTGTGTTGATAGAACAGGTGTGGTGGCTTCCTTGTCTTTTGTGATGCCGGCATTGAGATTCTGCCTTGGCCTTGGTCAGCCTCAGCTGCTGACTGGCTTCCTGTCCTAGTGCAGTTCTGTCTTGGAAGGTGTGAGGCCAGGACGATGTGTCCATGTCCCTTCCTGGGGAAGGAGCTCAAGTGGATCTCCACACAGCAGGTGAGGTTTCTGGAGAGCATTCAGGACTCAGTATTAGTAAATCAAATTTTGTTTTCCTATTACCTCTTTATGTAATATGATGTAGTTTCACAGAAATTTCCCCCCCCAAGATCTAATTGTCTCTGAGGTGACCATATATACATTCTTTAAGCATAAAGACTTAAAAGACTTGAAAATCAAGACTAGTTTTTTTTTTTTTAAGATTTTATTTATTTATTAGAGAGAGAATGAGAGAGAGGGAGAACGAGCAGGGGGAGGCTCAGAGGGAGAAGCAGACTCCCCGTTGGGCAGGGAGTCCGATATGATACTCAATCCTGGGACCCCAGGATCATGACCTGAGCCGAAGCTTTTTGAAAATGAGCATTACTGGGATGACTCTAGTTTAAACCTTGGAGACTAGAAAACAGAACCCTGAATGAATCAGTCCCCTTCTCTGTTCAGCTTCTTGGGCTTCTGGTCTTTCTCACTGTGCTGGGTTTCTCATAAATAGTATTTACCCCCCTTCCCAAACAGATCTGAGCTGATATGCTGTCTCTCCCAGTAGGTCATTTCTCCTTGAAGGTTCAGGCCCTGAGGACTTGCCTCTCTTCGTCACTGCCCTTCATATAGTTACCCAGAGTGGAGGAGGGGACAAGCAACAGTGTCTTTCACGGTTCTCTGACTCTAAGCTGTTTGGCTATAAATCACTGAATAAAACAGGTTGTTAGAACTTTATACAGCAGATGGCAGCCCGGAGCAAACGGGCTCTCGTTCTGAGAGGTTGGTGTGTGTTTAACCCTCTTAGGGCTGCCAGTGTGAGGGACAGTGCCTGACAGAGGACCCCAGAAAGGGACCGACCCCTGAGGTGTCACCCAGGATCTCTGGGTCAGAACTTTGAGGGCCATGAAGGGCCTTCTCCCATACTTTTGTCAGGGTTCGGTGAGTTCTTCCGGCAGCAGCTGGCTGCGGGGAGAAACTCCCTTTACCTCCCACTGAGACTCTTTTGAGGCAGTTAATTCGTCACCCGTCAAGTTGCAGGTTCTCCAGGGAGCGTTGCAATGTCTCGCTAGGAATTATTTCATGAAGGAAGGATGCATTTTTAGATTTTTGTATCAAACTAAACATTACCTGCAACACAAAGACGTGAATTTATTATTTGGGGCAGACCCCAGTGTATCACAGGATTTGGGAACAGTGGCCATCTTTGTTTGCTGTTTTTTTTTTTTTTTTTTTTTAAGATTTTATTTATTTATTCGACAGAGATAGAGACAGCCAGTGAGAGAGGGAACACAAGCAGGGGGAGTGGGAGAGGAAGAAGCAGGCTTCCAGCGGAGGAGCCTGATGTGGGGCTCGATCCCAGAACGCCGGGACCACGCCCTGAGCCGAAGGCAGATGCTTAACCACTGTGCCACCCAGGCGCCCCCGTCTGCTGTTTTAATAAGCATGTTCAGAAAGCAAGACTCCTCTCTCTCCTGCTCCTGCTGCTTGACACTGGGAAATCTAGAACAGTCTGTCAGATGGCTGTCCTCTCTGTATGCCCAGGGCTGTGCAGGCTTTAGGACAGCGGTCTGAGAGGAGGAGGCGGCCAGGGGCAATCCAGGCTTCCGTCCTGGGGAGGATGGTGTGAGCTCGCTACATTCCACACTCAGTGATGACACATTCCACGCATGTGTGCACAGAGGCAGTGTGTCCCCAGGCCCCTAGGGCTCCCCGCCCAGCGGCTGCTTCCTGGAGGGACAGACGGCAAGCCCTTCGTCCGGCCGATGAGGATCTGCTCTCTGGCCCAGGGAGAAAGGCTCTGCCGACCCTGTTCTGTGCAGAAATATCAAGGACCGCACCCGGGTTCTCCATTGCGAAGGATCTGCTCTGACATCATGTGACAAGTTGATAAGAACAGATTATTGGGTTTTTCCTGCAGGAGTCTGAGGGCTTTGGTGACCGTCTGTTCCTGAAGCAGAGAATGAGTCTGCTGTCTCAGATGACTTCAACTCCCATTGATTGTCTGTTTAAGGTAAGACACCGGGAAGGCCGTGCGGGCACAGGCGTGTGAGGGACGTTTCATCTCTCCAGCGTCCATCAGGGCAGTGTGCTTGGTTCAACACCGAAGTTCGCGTTGTGCCCAGCGCGGGTCCGGGAATGCTGAGGTTTTACGTCTGGGCATCTCCCCCAAGGTGTGCTGTGCTGTGGCCAGGAGGGGCAGCATGCCTGGAGCCCCCTGCCCAGGTGGTCCTCTCTCCACCTGTTCGTCGAGGCCAGCTCCGAGGTGCAGAGCTGACGCCTCCCTGGGCTCCGGGAGCCCCGCACCGCCGATGTTCACGTGAGCACGCCCCAGGCTGAGAGCTCAGTGCACAGCAGTGGTTTCATCACTCGGCGCGTGCAGGCGGCTCCCTGCTCAGATGTGATTGCCCCTGGGAGGCTAGCGAGGTGCCCTCCTGGGTCGTCGGCGAGGGCTGGGTGAGGGCAGACCTCCTCAGGGAGCCTGTGGGTGCTTCTGGCCACCCGGAGCCGCCGTGGGTTCCTGGAGCACTCAGGGAGCCTCCCAGGGGCAGCGTGCTCCCCAGAACGTCTCGGTCCCTGAGAGGAGCACATCCTGGAATCCCAGGGCTGAGCCCTGCCCTGCTGGCTCGTTTGTGGATGGGATCTCTTGCTACTGCAGCCGTTCCCTTTCCCCACAAACCGAGGCTTTGTTAGAACACAAGAGTTCAGGACCGAGGCGTGTTCTAGGGAGGGGTCTGCATCCACCCTGAGGTTCAGGAGGCATGATCCTCCCCCACGATTGCTTTGGGAATTTTGTCATATTGTTGTTTTAAGCTACGGAAGATTTGTAACATTTCCAAAAGTAAAGAGAGTGTAAATGCACACCCACGTGACCATCTCCTTGGCCATCTCTGTCCTATTTCGTCTCCACCCCCACCTGCTTTCCCTGTCCACCCAGATTATTTTAAAACACATCCCAGAGAGCAAGTCCTGTCATCCATGCGTGCATAGAAACATGTTTCTGTAAGCAGGCTCCAAAACTTCACGCCTTAAGAAGAGAAGCATTCCTTAACTTTGGTAGTGTTTTTAATGTCACTTTGTAGCACATTGCAGCGGGTAACCAGAAAGAAGTGGAAAGACTTCTGAGCCAAGATGACCAAGACAAAGATGCCGTCCAAAGGATGTGTCACCCTCTGTGCTTCTGTGACGACTGTGAGAAACTTGTCTCTGGGTAAGAGTGTCCCCATGGAGGCTCAGCGTGCTGGCAAGGAGGAGGCGCGGGCCTGGGCAGAACTTTCCACTGGTGTGTCGTGCGATTTTTTTTTTTTTAAGATTTTATTTATTTGAGAGAGAGAGAGAGCGCGTGCACACACACGAGGGGGCGGGCAGAGGCAGAGGGAGAAGCAAACTCCCCACTGAGCAGGGAGCCCAATGTGGGGCTTGATCCCAGGACCCCGAGATCATGACCTGAGCTGAAGGCAGACGCCTGACTGAGCCACCCAGGCGCCCCTGTTGTGCAATTTTGAATCCCTTGCTGCACTCAACTTCCTCTGCTGTTAAGTGGAGACAGTAACATCCACCTCTTTGGAGAATCAGGTGGAATAAAGGTCCTAAAACTACTTGGCATGCTGCTGGTCCGGATGCCAGAGTAGGTGGGTACAGAGCCTACCCAGCCCCAGAAAGTAGATTTTAGGATGGAAGGAATGTCAGCTTCTCCGGTGACCTTTCCCTTCCCCTTGTCAGGCTATTCTGCTGGGTGTCAGAGCCTAGACGGGTGGGTGGGGGAGGGATGCTGGAACCAGACCCTCACCCTGCAGGAGACCGAGCAGGGGCTGGATGATCTCTCGGACACTGTTAAAGAGATACAGCTTGGCTAACATCCTGAGATCTGTCTGCTAGCCCCAGGACACTGGCATGTCCAACCTGGTAGGGAGAGGCTTTTCCCTGCCATTCCTAGGGTGTATTTTTCTATGTCTTCTATCTCTCTCGCTCTCTCTTTTTTTTTAGAGAGAGCGTGAGAGTAGGGGTGGGGAGGGGCAGAGGGAGAGGGAGACTCTTAAGCAGGTTTCATGCTCAACATGAGCCCAATGTGGGGCTTGATCTCACGACCCTGAGATCATGACCTCAGCTGAAATCAAGAGTCGGATGCCCAACCAACTGAGCCACCCAGGGGCCCCTCTTCTCCCTCTTTTAGGAGGCTGAACGATCCCTCCATTGTCACTCCATTTTCCAGAGATGACAGGGGTCACACACCGCTCCATGTGGCCGCCCTCTGTGGTATGTGGTCTTGGGTTGGCCTTTGGTTGGGCTACTAAGGCAAAGGGATGGAGCCAGGGGTGGCCCAGCAGAGGCCTGACTGACGGGGGTGGTGGAGTTGGGTGTGGAAGGGCCTGTGTCATGGGACACCCCCAGGGGCTTTGCTGTTTTCGTAATGGTCGCACAGTATTCCATCCTGTGAACTGATAAACCACAGAATCTTCTGTGGATATCTAAGACTCTTTTCCACTACCTTCTGTTGCTGAGAGGTGGACCAGAGCCGAGCCCCCTCCGGAGGGAGGGGGGCCCACCCCAGGAAGTCTGACTTGATGTTAGCTCTGGTTCCTCTCAAGGGGAGAAACACTTCCTGGATTGTCCCCTACCAGAGAATAAGAGGGTAAAATAATGGGACTTCCTGTTTAGGATTTGGAGAGGCCCCGGCTCTTTCCTTCTCTCTGGTGAAATCCCTCTGTTCTGCAGGGCAGGCATCCCTCATTGACCTCCTGGTCTCCAGAGGCGCGGTGGTAAACGCCACGGACTATCACGGGTCTGCCCCGCTGCATCTCGCCTGCCAGAAGGGCTATCAGAGCGTCACGGTGAGCAGGGGTGCCACCCCCTGCGCGTGCTCAGACGAGCCCAGCTCCGCATGTCCACCTCACGGCCCCGCTCCTGCCTCGCACCCCGGCTCTTCCCCAGCCTCACAGGATGGGCCGTGTGTCCGAGGCCACGGCACCTGCCTGTGGATCCACTGGACGAAACCCTTCGGTGTCGACTTGAAGCCTCACGATGGCTTCTGGGGAGAAGGGTGGGGCTGTGGGCCTTGTTCTTTAATCTCTCAGCGTTTTGAAGGGAAGGATGAGAGGGATGATAGAATTTTGATTGTAGTGTAGGTCCACAGGGTTGCCGGTGGGAAGGCGTGGGCTCTGCGGTGAGACTTCGGGCCACGCTGCCCGAGGAAGCGTGGGTCGGCGTCGCGGGGCGGCCGGTGCTCACCTGCTCTCCCTTCTCCTTTGGCAGCTGCTGCTCCTGCATTACAAAGCCAGCCCCGAGGTGCAGGACAACAACGGTAACACGCCGCTCCACCTGGCCTGCACCTACGGTCACGAAGACGTGAGTGGCACCCCCCCCCCCCCGCCCCCAGGGTTGCCGTTCTTCCCCTTTCTCGCTCGCCGAGAGATGCGAGTTTCTGGTCAGGTGAACGTCAGGCTTTATGCTGTTGATCGGTACTGGAACATTTGGTGTGTAATTTCTTTTTAATTAAAAAAAGCCTTAAATTTATCACAGATGCTCTACTGAAATAAGAGAAATCTAAACTTGAATTGCCCGTTAGCGTACCCTGAAATTAAAATCATCTTCCTTCATCCCTGCTGCCATCTGGTTCTTACCTTTGTTCTCCTTCAGTTTTTACATTTTACATTTTTGTAGTAATGGCGACAGTTGTATCATTTCCGTTTCTCCTTAACATTGAACTGTGTTTGTGTGTGTGTGTGTGATTTTGTCCTGACCGCTCCCTCTCCATCTTCTCTGTGTGGCAACACGTGGGTTTCCACGTACGTACCCAAGGTGGATGCCGGGTTAGGGGTGGATGTGGAAAAACAAGATCGTACCCTCCCCATTTTTATCAAGCCACTTATGTGCTTAACCGTACGTCATGGAAATCTTGGAAGTTAGTAGATGTAGCCCCAGCTGGTCCTTTAATCACTGCATGGTGATCTGTTGTGTGTGTTGCATTTGTGTCCCTGAGACCACCCCTTGGTTCAGTGTTCGGGACTCAGCATATAGTCACACTGCTACGATTGACGATACCCAAAGGACCCAGAGCACAGTCACCAAAGGGAAGAGGTGCACGGCTGGAGTCTGGAGGAAACCAGGTGCAAGCTTCAGAGTGTCCTCTCCCCAGGGAGACGTACAGGACAACCTTAGTTCATCCAGCAGTGGGTTATAACAGCAAATATGAAGTGTTGTCTACCAGGAGCTCTATAGGGACTCAGGGCCCAAGATTTTTATGGGAAGCTGGTCACGTAAATACGCTGTGCCTGCCACATGCCAAACTTCCAGACTCCTAGAGGGAAAGCAGATGTTCAGCGTAAACCACGTTGTTGCACGGTTTAGACAGAGTGAGCCCTTCCTCAAAACCAAGCTCCTGAGGAGCATTGCAAGTCAGGGGCCAGCCTTGCAAGTGGGACTTTCAGGGGCTAGCAGCCTCCAGCCTGCTGTGGTCGTTCCCTTCTGCACATGGATACATTACCATTGGTTCAGCCTTTCCTTACTGATCGGAGTTGGGTTCTTTCCGAAAAACGATGTGTCCTGGTGAGGTAACCTTGAGGTTTATCTCTCTGTTTCTGCACGTTTGCTTGGTGAGTGGAGCCTGGCTGGAAGTGGGGTGTGGACCGAGGCTGCGGGGTCCACAGACATTGCCCGAGGCTTGGCATGTGCCTTACTGGTGGTATTTCCCATTTTCTTTGCAGTGTGTGAAGGCTCTGGTCTACTACGACCTGCAGTCGTGCAGACTAGATATTGGTAACGAGAAAGGAGACACCCCACTCCACATAGCTGCGCGTTGGGGCTACCAAGGCATCATAGAGACATTGCTACAAAATGGAGCATCCACGGAGATCCAGAATAGACTGAAAGAAACACCCCTCAAGTGTGCACTAAACTCAAAGGTAGCCTTTCTTCATCTCAGAGCATCAGTATGACTTAAAAAAAAAAAAAAAAAATCAATGTCCAAAGATTGGCTCTTGGCTGCGCTGGGCCAATTGTGCATTAGTGCCTGAGGCCGCACTTGGCCTGCACCCTCTGTGCTGCATTTAGGACCTGGTTGTCAATGGGTTTTACTTATTTATATTATTTCCAGCTTTACCAGCAGTTTTTCTCAGTCTTGTGCCAAGAGCAGCTCCCAGCAGAGTTTGTCCCAGCTGCTGAGTGCTGTTGGTTTCAGAGCAGACGGCATAGGGGGGAAAAGGGACAAAGGCTCGAGCCGAGAGAAGCAGGGACGGGGCCTGGGGCATGGAAGCAGCGCGTGTCGGGGCTCGGTCTTCCTGTTACTTCATCCTTGGCTCCTAAGAGCCGCCTTCTTGTTTGGCCAATTTTGAACATCTTAGGGTACGGAAGGTTTCTTTCATCATGAGCCAATCCTTTCTTGTTGGTAATTTCTGGAACTATGTTAGTGTCTGGCAACGTGTCATTTAAGTGGAGAGCGAGGGGGTTCGCAGAGGCCTGTGCCTCACCTCCTGCAGCCGCCCCGGCCAAGGAGATGCCCCGGAGACGTGCAGCCAGCCCGAGGCCATTGGACCACGTCCAGAGCACCGCGGGGATGTGGGCCCTGTGCGCAATCCCGTCTTGATGCCGACCTCTGGCCCTTTCCCTTCGCACAGGCTCCGCTTTACTCCTCGTGGCGTTTTACCAGCCGCTTTAACACTTCCAGCTCCGTTCCACGGGGCTCTTTCAGGGGTGTCCACGCCTGTTTCTAGGAGAGCAGTTTTTGTGTTTTAACCACTTTATTGAAGTACGATTAATGCACAAAAAGCTGAACTTATTTAATGTGTGCAACCCAGGGAGGTTGGGGGCAAGTACACGCCCGTGAGACCAGCTCTGTGACCCGTGCCATGGATGTGCCCGTCACCACCAGGTGTTTCCCCCCACCCTCTGTTACTGTATTGCTGTTACGGTGTGTGTGTCCTAAGAACACAACATGAGGTCCGCAGTAGCCGTGTCTGAAGGCGTAAATCCCTGCTGCTCACCCCAGGCGGGCCTCCCCCACGTTCCCGGTGCACTTGCAGTGTCTCGGCTTCGAAGCGGCCAGAGCTGGCGGGAGGTGTCCGTGAGGAGCAGAGGGCTCCTCTTCCCCTCTAGCTTCTCCCAGAGGCCCCTTCCAGAGGGAGACAGGCAGAGAGGAGAGCAAACTGCCTTCTTGGCTCAGCTCTGAGCTGTTCTTGCTCAAGACCCCAGGGTGCCAGGGGGAAGGTCACACTTTGTGGACACACGGTCTAGGGACCTTTGTGTGCCTGGGCTTCTCTCGTCCTCTGAGGGGAGGTCACTCACGGGAAGCCCCAACTCCTGTTGGACAGCAGGGGCGGTGAAGTGGCAGCAGGAAGCCCCCACTTAATCCGTGTGATCCTGGGTGAGCTCTCGCCCACTCAGGCCGAGGTTTCTGTGTCTCTCCAAGGGTGTGGTTGGGCTGTGTGACCTTCGGAGGAGAAGGGCAGGCAGCCAGGCATGTGGGTGACGCTACTTTGGCAATCTTTCTCAGTCAGTACTTTTCATGTCCCCTTCTCCTCCTAGATTCTGTCAATAATGGAAGCCCATCATCTGCCGTTGGAAAGAAGGAGGAGGTCTTCAGAGGTGAGTGAACGGGGCTGGGCTTGGTGGCCCTCTCTGAGACCATGGCCTGCTCTCTGGCCCTTACAAGGCCCTTCTCCTGTCGGGGGCCCCTGGCCACAGGTCCCAGTGCAGCCCCCTCAGCGCCCCGTGGACTCCATCAGTCAGGCCTCCTCCACCTCCAGTTTCTCCTCCGTGTTGGCAAGCTCCAGACAGGAGGAGCCCAAGAAGGACTACAGAGAGGTGAGGCTCCCAGATGGGAGGGCGTACGGGAGGGCGGCCCTGTGTCAAGGCGGCCAGTTAAAGAGCCATGGTGTGATGAGGGCTGCCTAGTGGGCTGCCGCTGTCATTACTGGGCCAGCGGGTATGCTGCAGCCTGGAGTGGAGCCCAGCCAGGAGTTCTCACCCTGCTCCTTGCATGCTCGGCTCCTGAAGCAGCTCTTTGCTTTGGGGATAGTGTGTGTCTGTGTGTGTGTGTGTGTGTGTGTGTGTGTGTGTGTCTGTCTGTCTGTCTGTATGCCTCTGTGTGTGAGAGACAGAGGACGGGAGGAGGGGGTCTTCCAGGAAAAGTCTAAGGAAGGTCACCTGTAGGTCCACAGATTTAAGATCATTTTACAAACTGAATTCTCTGCCCTTGGGTCCCAGTCTATAAGCATCCCTGTCAACCTGGTGTGTCGTTCCTGACATCTTGTCAACACCTGGTGTTCTGTAAAAGGTGATTTATAACCTGTTTTTTTATTTTCTCCATTTAATCTGAGAGCTTGTCCAGCGTCAGCCCACAGAGCAGACCGTCCCGTGGACGTGCCACGACTCTGCCCGTTCCCCTGTGCGTGGCGGGGAGCCTCACTGCCTCCACGCAGGGCATTTGTCCCCTGCCACCCCCAAGCTGTGACCTGCTCTTGCAGGGCCCGATGAGCTTAGCCTGATGCGAAGGCCAAGTAGAGAAAGCCAGGAGACACGTTTCAGAGCCTAAGAGAGCCCTGGAATGGTTCCTGGTGTGCCGTCAGCTGTCAGATGATGAGGGCTGGGTACGTGTGATCCTACAGGGTTGTGCTTCGTTTGCAATGACCAGCATCTCGCTTGGCCACGTCACCAGATCATTGCCTAGACCTCAGGGGGAAATGGGCCAGTACACGCTGGGACCCTCCTGGACAGCCTAGCAGGGCAGGCTCAGGGATATGCTTGCAAGATGCTGAATGAGGTGTTAAAACTCCACAAACCAAGAGACAAATGAGAGCCTCTGGATTTTCTATTACTGCGTTATCATTGAAATCATTTCCTAACATTCTTTTTCCTTTAATTAAGGTAGAAAAACTTTTAAGAGCGGTTGCTGATGGAGATCTAGAAATGGTGAGTGTTTAGCAGCATGTCTAAAAAAGCTTGCTCTCGGTCAGAAGAGAGGAGCCTGTTTCTTGTCTCTGGTTCAGTCAGGAGCTGTGTTCTGTTCGCCCTCACATGGAAGGGCCGCCTTTAGTGACTACGCGGTAACGTAGGTGTTCGTGGTTTCCCGTCACGTAGTGAGCGGGCGCTCCTAACGCGGCCCAGTGAGCCTTTTAGTCGTTCACACTGCAGGAGGCTGGTGAGGTGCTGGCCAGCCCCGCGTGCGCAGGAGCGCAGAGGGCGGGCTCTGAGCCTGGCCCGCCAGCTGGGAGCAGGGTGCGCAGGCAGGCCTGGTGGAGCGGAGGGGTGGCGGGTGGGGGTGTGGCCCCGAGGATTGGTGCGGGGCTGTGGTGCCTGGGCAGACGGCTGAGGTCTGAGGCTTGGGACTCCAAGGAGGCACAGGCAGGGTGTCCCGATGAGGTGGTGCTGGCTGCCGTGGGTTGGCATGGGGAGAAGGCCTGGCTGGGGGAGCTGTGTGTCCCAACCCTCCCTGCTGGTGCCGGAGGCCATTTGATCGGGTCACGGGAGAACGGAGACAGCCTTCCTTAGATGCCCGTGGGCGGTTTCCCCCGGCTTGCGTTTGGCTCCCTGAAAGGAACTTGCTGTGTCTTCCACTTTAGAAGGAGGAGTGACTTGGGTGCTTACCAGATTGAGGAGCTCTGAATGGTGCTGTGTGTTTCAGGAGGGCCTTGCGCAGATGACGCAGTTTGAAGTGGTGCACAGAAGTTTCTGGGATCCCATCCTAACAACCTTGGGGATGTTGAGAATCTGACTGTAGTGACTGGTATATTCGCTTTTATCCAGAGGCCACGGTCCATGCACCAGACTGGCACATGGTCTCTCTGGGGGGCGGAACATGCGTCTCTGTTCCTGTATCTGTCCTCTCATGAGACCGGCCCCAGGAGAACCCGGCATTCTTTGGAGGAAGCAGAGTAGGACTTCTTCAGGCACGCTGGAGCCGTGGTGTGTGCTGGTGGCGTAGTCTGTGTGGAGAAGAGATTATGACTGTCCCTGTGTCGTGACACACCCACGCCTCTTCCTTCTGTGGGTACGCAATGGGGCCAAGGCCATTCACGAAGAGGGCGAGCAGAGGCAGACCGCCCGGAGCCCAGGGGTCACCACCCAAACTGATCTACACACGTGACAGCTTCCAATCCCCGCCCGAGGCAACCTGTCCCTCCGCTCTCCCCGTTCTTGTTCCCTGCCCTTGTCTGTCCCAGCTAGCCTGTTGGCTGAGGCCCCTGGGTCGAGGCCTTTGGCATTTCCACCCTGAGGGGTGTCTGCTATCGGGATGTGGAAGGGACCTGGAGGAGAGACGTTTGGGGTCAAAGGCAGTCTTCTTGCAACCCCTCGTCATTCCCCACATGCATATGCTGACTTCCTCAGTGCTCAGAACCAGGCCGAGAAATGTATTTATATTGTTTCCAATTTTCATATTTAATATCCTAGAGACTAGTTTTTACTTGAACATAAACATGACCTTTTTCTGGTGGTCTCCAATGTGTCCACGTGTGGCTGGTGCATGGCAGTGGAAAGGACGCTGGTGTGGTGTCAGGGAGGCTGTGTGTAGTTTCTGACCACACTTCCTAGTTGTGTGGCCTCGGACGAGTTGTTCCCTCTCAGAATGAGTTTTCTCCCAGGTTAGAAGGGACAAGTGGTTGTTGAAAGTGTATAATTAGATAACACAAGCCAAGGTGCTCACTAAGTGCTCCAGGACTGGGGAGTTAAAGCAGCCCCACTCTGTCCTCTTTTCAGAATAAGGAATCTCCAGGGCCCCTGGGTGACGTGGTTGGTTAAGCGTCTGACTCTTGGTTTTGGCTCAGGTTGTGATCTCAGGGTCCTGGGATCGAGCCCCGCGTTGGGCTCTGTGCTTAGCTTGGAGTCTTTCGGATTCTTTCTCTGCCCCGCCCGCTTGTGCTTGCTGTCTCTCTAAAATAAATAAATCTTAAAAATAAATAAATAAATAAATAAATAAATAAATAAATAAATAAATAAAGGAATTGCTACCACAAGCTGTAGAAATGGCAGCTAAAGTTGTCTGCATCACCAGTAAAAGGACTGAGAAAGGGCTTGGGCATGGTGAACCCAGTCATTTATAAATCACTGTGGTGGTCGAAGAAGTGTGGGCCCTGATTCTGGAGCAGGTGTGTGTGTGTGTGTGTGTGTGGAGGTGGGGGAAGGGAGGGAGAGATACTGTAGTTGTAAAGGAGCTAAGGATGAATTTTAAGTTCCTTTTTCTGCTTCCTGCTCAACACCAGGTGCGTTACCTTCTGGAGTGGACGGAGGAGGACCTGGATGAATTGGAAGATGCTGTCAGTGTAGCTGATGTTGAATTTTGTCACCCTTTGTGCCAGTGTCCGAAATGTGCTCCAGCTCAAAAGGTTTGGCTTTGTTTCCCTTGGTGCGGCTGCGGGTGGGGATGGGGAAGCAAATACTTCTTTTTCCCCTTAGGAAAGTTGTCTGCTTCTCAGCCAGCTAATTACTGAGTGGCTGCTAGTTGGTATCCCCTGAGATGCAGTGGGGTTTAGTTATTTAGCTCAGGGAGGAGAGAAGCTAACAGTAGTGTGGAATTGGCTTGGGCAGGTTGCTTTCTGAATGCGCGGTCAGTGAGCAGAGACATGCACACGTGCTCAGTGTCTCAGCTGCTCTCTGGGCCCTTGAGTCACAAGGCACGAGTTTATGGCTGAGGGTGTCTGTCCCCATGGCTGCCAATACCCTGAGAAAGCTGCATTCAAGACCTGTTGCTCTCTGTCTTTGCTCAAGTCAGTCCACCTTCTGTGGGAGCACCCTATGCCCTTTACCCAATCTTCCCCAGTGGTAACAGCTTGCAAAGCCATAGGATGGTATCCTAGCCAGGATGTTGACACAGAAATAATCCACACATCTTATCCACGTTTCTTTGCTTTTACTGGTGCCCATGTGTGCATGCATGTGTGTGCCTGTGTGTTCACTTTTATCACACTCATAGCTTTGTGCACCCACCACCACATCAAAGGTACCAACAAGCTCCCTCACCACGGGAAGAGCTACTCATGTTGCCCTTTCCCACATCCATCTGTTCCCCTGCCTCCCCCTAACCCCTGAGTTAATTTTTGTACAAGGTTTAAGATTCAGGTTGAGGTTCATTTATTTGCCTCTGGATGTCCATCTGTTCCACATCACTTGTTGAAAGACCATCCTTCCTCCAGTGACTTGCTGTTCCCCCTCCTTCGATAATATGTGGTATGGGTTGCTCTCCAGGTTCTGTGTTCTGTTCCACTGATCTGTGTGCTTGTCCTTCCATCAGTTCCACGCTGTCTCAATTACTGTAGCTATAGGAAGCTTTAGTATTGGGTAGAGTGATTCTTCCTAACTTACTCTTTTTTGCCAGGATCATTTTAGCTAATCTGCAGCCCATGCCTTTCCATGTATATTTTAGAAAAAGTTTGTTTATGTCTACCAAAAATCTTACTAGGATTTTGGTAGGAATTGCATTAAAACCGTAGATCAAGTTGGAGAGAAACATCTTTACTGTGTTGACTTCATGAACATGGTATATCTCTCCAACTATGCCGGCCTTCTTTGCGTTCTTCATCATTTTGTGGTCTTTACCATACAGATCCTGTGTATGTTTTCTTAAGTGTGTACTTAAGTATTTCATTTTCTTTTGAGAAATTGTAGATAGTATTGTGCATAGAGTATGCACTTGTGTACTAGCTACTTAACTCGGCTGTGTGTGTCCCATACTGAGAAAATTAATTTGACTCTGCAAAACAGGTATAGTCGTGTTGTCCTTTGTATTACAGGATAATACTGCCTTATCTTAAAAAGCTATCCACGGCTTATTCTAACCCAGTAATATTGAAAGGAGTAAAACTTTCATTCACATGTAGCTTTTCAGCTCACTCTGGGGTCATGTGTACATTGGGATATGCAACTTTTGCTCGGTCCCGACGCTGCTGGATGGGGACAGCCCAAAGAATGCTTTCCCCTGTGCAGACTGCTATGAAAAGCATAGCGATTAAAAAGGCAGAGGATGTTTCAAAGGCTACGATGTGAAGTGACCGTACTTCAGGCCCGGTCCAGGACTGTGTCTGGCTAGAGGCAGTTTCTGCGTCTCGCTGTCACTGTTCTTCTTGCCGTTGTCCTGCACTGTATTCTTCCCCACCTTACTGTTCATTCGTTGTGAGAAGAAACTGGATTACACATTAAAGTAGTGGCTGGATTTATTGACTAAAATCTTGCGTTCTCTGCTTTTTTTAAACACCTCTTTTTCTCATTTTGAAATTTCTCAAAAAGACATAAAAAAGACATTTATATGGAAATGGCTTCGTGTCTGTGACTTAACTAACCACCCACTGGCCCCACCCTCTTCTAGCCCACTGGTGTGTTTAGAGTGTTGTTTAAAAAACCCTATTAAAGTACAATTTACACCCAATAAAGTGTACCTGTGTACTGTGTACCATCTGATGAATTTCCGCAAATGTGTAAAACCATGAAGCCATGACTGCAGTCCAGATCCAGAACACTCCATCACTTCTGAGGGTTTTCTTGGGCTTCCCCCCACTTCCTCCCCTGTCCCGGGAACCCTGGGTCCACCGTCCATCATCATAGACTTGTTGGCATTTTCTAGGATTTTATGTGAGTGGAAACCAAACAGGACACACTCTTTTGAGTCTGACTTCCTTCCCTCAGCAGAATGTTTTGAGATCCATGCCGGGTCAGTGGGTTCCTTTCTTTTTATTGTGGGGTAGTATTTTGTTGAATATACTATAATCTACTGAGTCACCTATTGGTGAACATTTGAGTAGTTTCCTATTTGTGGCTTTGTGAAGAAAGCTAGTATGAACATTTGTGAACAAGTCTTCGTATGTATGTTTACTTGGGTAAATACCTTGGGGTGTCATTGCTGGATTATGTAGTAAGTGTGTGTGTAACTTGATAAGAAACTGCCAGTTTTCCAGGGTGATTTTCCATCTTCTATTCCTGCCACTGGTGTGTGAGAGTTCTTTCTAGTTTCCCCACATCCTCATGACCATTCAACTTAAGCCATTCCTGTAAGTGTGCAGTGGTATTTCAGTGCGTTTTTTTTTTTTTCTCCCTACTTCTTCACCTATTTTGTTTTTTACTTTTTGAGGTGCAATTTACACGCAGCAAAATTCACCCTTTTAGGGGCGCCCGGGTGGCAGAGCGGTTAGGCGTCTGCCTTCGGCTCAGGGAGTGATCCCGGCGTTATGGGATCGAGCCCCGCATCAGGCTCCTCCGCTATGAGCCTGCTTCTTCCTCTCCCACTCCCCCTGCCTGTGCTCCCTCTCTCGCTGGCTGTCTCTCTCTCTGTCAAATAAATAAATAAAATCTTTAAAAAAAAAAATTCACCCTTTTAACTCAGCATGCATTTTTTCCTAGAGAGAACCCATTTAATCATCAAAAAGTGAACTAGATAACCAAAGTTTTCATCCTTGGGCAGTCACCTAGAACACTGACATAGCAATTTTATTATCAAAATGTAGGATTCAATATCAAATTTAATGTTTGTTTTCAGTTGTATGGTTTATAAATGTTTTGTTTGTCCTTTTAATTACTGATTGTTCTTCTATTGGCATGATCGATTTTAAAACCACTACAAATCGATACAGACTGTCTCCATGATATAAACATGTGTCTTCTGTTTTTCCAAATCTTGTGCCTATCTTTTTTTTAAAGTGGGATTGTCTAACGGAGTTGTAAGAATCTGCTGTCGTCTTTAAATTCTGGTTGGTAAACGTCCTTTGTTGGGTCCACGTAGCACAAACGTTCTCTCCTGCTCCCCGACTTGCTTTTTCATTTTCTTAATTATGTCTTTCAAAGAATAACCATTTAAAATTTGCATTAAGTCCAGTGGATCAAACTGTTCCTTTAAATGGTTTTTGCTTTTTGTGTCTTATCTAAGAAATCCTTGCCTATCCCAGTGTTGCAAGGACTTTCTTGTGTACTGGCTTCAAGAAGTTTATAGTCATAGCTCTTACTCCTGTTGTTCCGACGCTGTTTGTGGAACAGACTTCCTGTTTCCCATTGAAGCGCCTTGGCATAAAGAGGGCATCGTTTTGGGGGGGCTTGCTCTCTTGGAAATGGAAGTAATCCTTCCTAAAGTTGTAGGAATTCACCTGTGGGCAACCTGATTCTGGATCCCACTGTGATCCCAAATTGCGCACAGAGGCTGTGCAGGGGGCAGATGGCTTCAATTCCTTCAGCCCAGTTTCTTAAATGCTAATGACATTTTTCTCTCCATCTTCTGCATTTGCTAGAAGCTGGCCAAGATTCCTGCCAGTGGACTTGGTGTGAATGTGACCAACCAGGACGGCTCCTCCCCACTGCATGTCGCTGCTCTGCACGGGCGGGCGGACCTCATCCCCCTCCTGTTGAAACATGGTGCCAACGCGGGTGCCCGAAACGTAAACCAAGCTGTCCCGCTCCACCTGGCCTGCCAGAAGGGCCACTTCCAGGTACGGGGTCTTTCTCCTGGGCAGAGGGCATGGTGTGCTTGCTCTTGCTTAGAACTGTCCCTGATGGGAGTGCTGTGGAGGGGCAGGGTTGGGGGCGGGCCCAGACGGACACATTTCCTTCCTCCCAGCCGGAGATGCTGTGCTGCACGGGGCAGGACTGTCAGTCTTTCAGCAGAACACAGTGCTCTGGTGCTTCTGGGGGCGGGCCCTCCCCTCCCCCTCCCTTCCCCCTCCCCTCCCCCTCCCCCTTATCCCCACTCCCCCACTCCACTGCCGTGCACCTCTCAGTGGCACAGAGGCCTCATCCTGATTCTGACTCCAGCAGGAGCTGTCTCTGGTGCTTGATGTCGGTCATTGAGGGATCTGCCTACAACTTGGCACCTTTCATCCCCACAGCCCTTGGTCTTTGTCAAACAGTTTAGGACTTTTTTTTTTTTTTTTAAGATTTTATTTCTTTATTTGCGAGAGAGAAACACCGAGCAGGGGGAGGGGAAGAGGAAGAAGCAGACTCCCCATTGAGCAGGGAGCCTGATTCGAGGTTCTGTCCCAGGACCCTGGGATCATGACCTGAGCCGAAGGCAGACACTTAGCCGACTGAGCCACCCAGGCGCCCCAGTTTAGTACTTTACAAAGTAGAGAATGGCCCTAAGGAGGAGGTACAAGAGACAATTATGAAATGATTGACTTTTTCAAAGTCCTGTATTTTGTTTTGAAAGTTATCTATTTAAAATAATTTTTCCCTTACCAGCTCTACTGTAAGCTTTTAAGACAGGAACCAGGGTTGCCTGCCTGGCTGGCTTAGTCGGTACAGCGTGCGACTCTTGATCTCAGGGTCATGAGTTCAAGCCCCACGTTGGGTGTAGAGCTTACTTAAAAAATTAAAAAAAATAAAAGACAGGAACCAAATCAGGTCTCCCATCTCCCTTGTGACACCTAACATAGCACTTCAAATGTCGGTTTCCCAGTCTGTAAAACTGGAGTAATAATTCCAGCCCTCCATAGGGCAGGTCTAATGATGAAATGAAAAAAAAAAAAAATAGGGGCGCCTGGGTGGCACAGCGGTTAAGCGTCTGCCTTCGGCTCAGGGCGTGATCCCGGCATTATGGGATCGGGCCCCACATCAGGCTCCTCCACTGGGAGCCTGCTTCTTCCTCTCCCACTCCCCCTGCTTGTGTTCCCTCTCTCGCTGGCTGTCTCTATCTCTGTCAAATAAATAAATAAAGTCTTTAAAAAAAAATGGCACCTAGCACATTGCCTGGTGGAGGAGACCCTCAGCAAATGTCTGTTGCACCCCATTTCAGTTGGTCGGCTTTCTCCCGAGAGTCAGACATGTGTCCAAAGAGCCTTCCAGATAAACTTAGAGAAAGGTCAAAAGGCTATCAAGTTAGAAGATTTCTTCCACAGATTTAATTAAGATTGGAATTTTGTCTTCTCTGGGCTAGGTGGTGAGGTATCTTTTGGATTCTAATGCAAAACCCAATAAAAAGGATATAAGTGGAAACACACCCCTCATTTATGCCTGTTCCAACGGCCACCACGAAGTCGCGGCACTGCTGTTACAGGTAAGGGCCCCCTAGCCCTGGAGCTGCCAGTATTCATCAGTCGTGGGTACCTCGTTTTCTGGTATTCCCCCTTTTTTTTAATTAATTAATTTTTTGAAAAAGATTTTGTTATTTATTTGCCAGAGAGAGAGCGTGGGAGAGAGAGAGAGCAAGAGTACAAGCAGGGGGAGTGGCAGGCAGAGGGAGAAGCAGACTCCCCGCTAAGCAAGGGGCCCCATTCGAGACTCGATCCCAGGACCCTGGGATCATGACCTGAGCCGAAGGCAGATGATTAACCGACTGAGCCACCCAGAAGTCCCATTTTTTTTTTTTAAGAGAGAGAGAGCAGCACATGGGGGCAGGGGTGAGGGGGGTGTGGAGGAGAGGGCGAGAGAGAATCTTAAGCAGGCTTCACACCCAGCACGGAACCTGGTGCAGGGCTCAATCTCATGACCCTGAGATCATGACCTGAGCCGAAATCAAGAGTCAGATACTTAACCAGCTGAGCCCCCCAGGCGCCCCCCTGGCATTCCTTTTGATTGCACTGTTTTTCCTTCTAGCACGGGGCCTCCATTAACGTCTCTAACAATAAGGGTAACACAGCACTGCACGAGGCGGTGATAGAAAAGCACGTGTTCGTGGTGGAGCTGCTTCTGCTTCATGGGGCCTCAGTTCAGCTCTTGAACAAGAGGCAGTGCACCGCCATAGACTGTGCTGAACAGGTGAGTGGGGAGCTTCCTTGCGGCTCACTCTGGCCTCCCCGTGGTTAAACCACATCTGGAATAGCAGGAGCTGACCTTTGAATCACGATGCAGGGCTAAGTCGGTGTGCCGGGAGTCTGCCGGTGTGGTTGAATATCCTGTCCTTGGTCCCCGGGTCAGAGGTGGCCCTGCTCGGGGAGCCAGGAGTCAGTCTTTCAGGGCGCGCTTTCGAAGGGCTGAGTGGAGGTGCTCCCCCGACCACTGCAGGTGTCGCACCCTGCTCTGGCCCCGGGGATGAGCCGTCCGGAGCCCCCGGGGAAGCAGCAAGCGGAGACCGAGTTCTGGGCTTGTGCTCCCTGCACTGGGGCTGCACCTGGGGTCTTAGCACGATGGAGAATGTTCGTTCAGTTGTTCTAAGTCTCCCGGAGTTATTCTCCCTGTAAGGGGAACTGTGCTGACCAGTTCACCCCTCCTTTCTGTGCTGTGGGTGTTTGCACAGGGCACTGGTCAGGAGAAGGCCTCCTCTCTAGTAGACAGAAAGCTCTCTACTGTCCCCATTTTCACATTGAGTCTTTTTGTTTTCGACTCCCGGTAGACAGCTGGTAGGCTATTAAATGACTCTGGTGTCATGTAAAAGTCACCATGAACCCAATGTACTCATAGACTTATCACATTAATTTTCAGTGACATTTCCTAACAGAATCAAAATATTTTAAACCTTCTGTGAGCACTTTCTCAAATGGGTAAGGGTGAGTGTTTTTTATCGAGTACTTTCTATGTGTTGGCCCTCGATAACCCCACGATAACTGTGCAGTAAGAGATCCCATTCTCGTCGGCCCCATCGCACAGGGCAGCTAAGTACCCGGCCCGGATTCCCTAGTAGAGGCCGAGCCAGGCTCCAAGGGCAGGGCTGCTCTCCCCGCAAGGCTCTACGGTGTCAGCTTCGCCCGTAGCTGCTGCTTAGCTTCCTGCCCAGCCGTACCAATACTGACAGATCCAAAACAGGCAGTAACCTTCTAAGAATTAAAAATATTAACTGTTACCTTCACCCTTTCAAATTGTAGAATTCAAAGATAATGGAATTACTTCAGGTAGTACCAAGCTGTGTGGCCTCAGTGGACGATGTTGGTGAAACAGACAAGGAGTATGTTACTGTGAAGATCAGGAAAAAATGTAAGAATTTACATTCTCTAATTCTCAACGTGGGCATATTTGGAAATTCACGAGTAGTTGCTGGTGTTCATTTAACCGTGAATGTGGAATGTCATTATATTCATGACTGGGGGCGGGATGGGGGCCCCAAAGGAACGTATGCACAGCCTCGCTCATCAGCTTGTTGTGCTGCTGGTTTTCTGGTTGATCGGGATGACGCTTCCTAAGGCAGTCAGGTGGCCACTCCCAGCCTCTCCTTGAGGGCTCAGGCCTCCCCCGGCAACTGGAGAGGAGCAGCAGCCTCTGGGAGATTCCTGCATGCGCATGGCCCAGACCCAGGCCTTTTTCTAAGCATTTCCTAGACATCTGGGGCGCAGCGTTTCCTGCTAACTTTAAAGGTTTTTTATTTCTTATTTTATTTATTTTATTTACAGGTATACAGAGATTGTTGGTAATTAGAACAGTAGTTGCCAAACATGGTTAGGGCCGAAGTATTTTTTCCTTTTTTTTTTTTTTTTCCAGTTGTTATAGTCTAGTTAGGGCCCATCCTCTATTCTTTATTTTTTTTAAGATTTTTTTTTTTTTTTAAAGCAATCTCTACACCCAACATGGGTCTCAAACTCGCAAGCCCAATTGAGATCAAGAGTCTTACCCTTTACCACCGACTAAGGCAGCCAGGTGCCCCTCTACTTTTTTTTTTTTTTTTAATTAAAATTAGTTTGTAGTACAAATTGTGAATAAGCCTGGTTCCATCTCGATAATCCTGAGGCTGTCTCACCGCAGTTGCCTGTAGCTGGAGAATATCTGTGTATTAACAAGGACGTATCTTCCCTTTCCATGGGGGTTCACACAGTAATAAATAGTTACTAGTATGTTTCTTTAAGCAAATAGCAGTGCTTCATTTTCTAATTTTGTTAAACTAAGGAAATTAAAAGGTTGCATCTAGGCTATAACTTTAAAACAATTCTTGAACTACTTTGGAAGTTTTCAGATGTTTATCTTTTTTTTATTTACAGGGAACTCAAAAATGTATGATCTACCAGACGAACCTTTTACAAGACAGTTTTACTTTGTCCACTCAGGTGGCCAGTTTAAGTGAGTATAAAATTTGAGTTGATTTCTGTGCCTTTGACCCCACCTTTACCTACAACTCAAGCCAGGTATGTGCCCCTTCAGTGGGTTAGAGGAAATCTGCACTCATCAAATGCTGCCACCTCGTGGCCAACCAGAGTGTCTCACACCACTATTTCAGACACTGATGTCACTTTGTTTCACGTTTCAGGGGAAGGACTTCAAGGGAAATTATGGCAAGAGATAGGAGTGTCCCTAATTTTACTGAAGACTCTTTGCGTGAGGTGAGTTATTCAATGCTGGCTTGTCGTCATATTTCTTAAAGTCTGGCTTTTCCAAAACGAATCCACAGTGACCACATTTCTCATTTCATGATTCCCTTCTTTGCAAGAGATTGTAAGAATTAAGATGATTTCGTTAACGGGACAGCCCAGAGTACAGACTTCGTTTATTGAAAAAGGAGAGTGAGGGGAAAATGGGAAATAGGGGTACGCGTGGAGAGATGTTGTGGCTCGTGGTGCGTATACTTGGTGAAATAGCTCCGCTGCCACTAGTGTGTGAATCACTGATGTCAGGAAGAAACCAAGTTTATATAGAGATGGGTAAAAGACTTCTCCAGATGTGGTCTCGAGCTGCTCCCATGGACAATTCTGCACGTGGCCGTCTTCCTACAGCACTACTTACTCAGTGATAAAGAGACGCTTGCTTTACGTTCTGTCGTACTATCAGGTGACTCTTCTCAGAAACGTGACTTTTCTTACTGCTCTTTGCAAATATGTGACCGTTGATGAGAAGCAGACTTTACAGCTTGTGTGGCGTAGGCTTGCTGAAGCAAAGATACAGAAGTTCTAAATCTTTGTTGTAGAGAATTAAAGCGATGTTTGTTAACGTGACTAACTTCAGTCTCCTATGTAACCTTCCGTGACTTTGCTAACAGACGTGCTGCTGCATGGGAAACCCGCAAACTCTGAAATCAAACGTTTTTCCCTTGTGCGCTATGGGACTTCACGCAGGTTGCTTCCCTTTGCTGATCCTGTGTCCTCAGCTATAAATGGGGACAGCAATTGGTATACCCTTGTTAGAGTTATAAAGATTAAACGTGTAAGCAGGTAAAGCACTGACGTTGTGTCTGACGCATGGAGTACACACACGTCATACTGTTCCCACGGGGATGTCAGAGCTGAGATGATGCCCAGAAAGTACCAAGCACATGGGGTGACAAGCAGCCCCCCAGAGCGCTGTTCTTGTAGGGTTCTTGTTTAAAGTGCAGTGCGAATGAACTGCCTGAATTGTACCGTTTCTTCAGCCAGGGAGGCAAAGAGTCACAGGGAAACAGAACCACCTGCCAGACCAGAGCAGACCTGAGAGTGCTGACACAGGGAACGGCAGTCAGCCCGAGGGGCCTGCACCGAAACCGAGTGTTCCTGCGAACAGGCGGATGCTGCGCAGACACACAGTCGAGGACACCGTCGTATCCAAGAGCGCAGGGACTGCCGGCCACCCAGCCACTTCCCAAGAGACTAATGTCACGTCCCAGTCTTAGCAGTGATAAGCAGTTGTTACGTCGGCTGCCAAGAAGTGAGTCCTCGGCAAGGAGGTGCCAGGCAGAAACACAGCTGAGAACCAAGATGTACTTTCTGTTGGATTTGTGAGAAAAACAGAAAGTTCCTGAAAGCTGTTCTGTGGCTGAGGGAAAGAATGCGACCAAGAAAACGATCACCGTGTCCTTCCTCTCCACAGCTCGTGCGTGCACTGGAAAAGGACACACACCGATTCCAACGGTGTCTAGATCCTTAAGGCCAGGCGCACGTTCCTTCTGACGTAGCAGGAGTTCCCTGGCTACTGTGCCAGGTTTCAGGACCAGATTCTGACCGCCTCCGAATGAAGGGTGCTAACCTGTGATGTGCACAAATTAGCAAACCACAGGCTGAAAGAATTCCTCCGTCTGGGATCAGCTGAAGAGAAGCAATTTAGGTTTCATGGTACCACGGAGGCCAGGCAGAAGCGACACATGGGAACAAGGAAAAGAGGACTGGAAAATGTTCCTTTGCAAAGCAACACTTGAACCCAAAGATGCCTACATGCTGTTGTGATGTTCATTTTAGTGAAAAGGACATTTAGGACCTATTCTACACTATGTATGTGGGAAAAGTTGGGTATAATTTTTCTTCCAACAAAGTAAGTACAGATATTTGATCACTGCACATACGCACCTGTATCTGTGTCTCTCGAGACACATCCCCTTCCGTTAAAAACCTCCCTTAGATGTCACACCTGACGGATGGTTACTGAACGAGATTTGGCACATCTTTTCTTAGTCTTTTGATTCAGATTCAAAACTTACAGCACAAACCAGGTGAGAGTTACTTTCAGTTAGCATTTATTGCCATTTATTCCTTTTTATAAATTTCTAGAGATTATACTCTTATTTTTTTATGTTACTAATTGGTCTACAGCCGCAAACATGGGTTTGTCCTGAGTACATTTTCAAATAACTTTGTAACACGGAAGTGGCTTTGTGCATGTTCTTGGAAATACTTGTGTATAGAAGGGAGGGACTGATTATTTTTCTACAAAGTAATTTATGATTTCTAATTTTCTAATGTGCCTTGGATATGTGCCAAATGATGGGAAAGAAACAGTAAACTTTATGATTCTTGAGCGTGTCATGGTACACTTCTTTAGTTAATGCCTTGCTCTGGAGAGAGAGGTGTTTCTCAGCCTGTCTGCTGTGCTCTGTGTATGGAAAGATCCTTCCCCCACTGGGTGGATATACATTTTTCAGTTGCTGATGTCACTTAAATATGTAAACTGGATCTTTCAGAGCAGACCATTATCCATTCACCTGCTTAGGCCTGACTTAATCTAGTAGCTGCAATAACTAGGGCCCACAAAAATGTTTTTAAAAAAAATCAGAACAAAAAAGAGTGGAATACAGCTTCTTAGCCCAAACAGGAAATAAGCACTGTTGCTTTGTAAATTTGTTCTGACTTATTTTTCCTCCTTTTCCCAGTTTTAAAACAAAACCACCTTATTGGCAAGTTGTTGTGGTTTGCTGCCACCCTAATTAAGAAACTTATCAGCACAGCCAACTTCGCAAATGCGCACAGCTGGTATCATCTAATTTTGGGGGTGGTGCAATATAATTTTGAAAACTTTTGTGTATACTCCTATTTAATTCTAACAATTGCCCTGATTGGTAGAATTGTCAAGTGAGGGAACAGATTCAGAGAAAGAAGGGGGCTGATTTGCCTGCACTATCAGAGCTGCGGTCAAGGCCTGCTTGGCGGGGTCATGTGAATTGGCGGTTTCCAGTGTGGTGTGTTCTTCTGGAGATATAAATACCTTGATTGAGACAGTGTTAGGGGAGAAGCTGCTTCTCGAGCTACTCTGGTAATCAGCAGGGTGAGCTACCCGAAGTGACCACTGCGATTATTTTTAAAAACACTTGTTTTTTTCCACTTGCTTTCCCACTTAAAAACTAAACTTGATTTGACAACTCAGAACTTGGTAATGCCCACATTTCTATTCTGTTTAAGAATGGTTTGAATTCAAAGTACTGTCAGTTAAATTAGAAAGAATAACCGCTCCCCATTTCCTAGGCCAAAATGTACCCCACCCCCTTTCTGCCTTCCAGAACTTGTGTGTGTGCAGAACCACTTTCCATTCTCAAGTGTCTCTGGAGGACAGGACAGGGGTTTGATAGTTTAAACACATTCACATAGGTATCTGCCGTTGGGACAGTGGTTATTCTGTAGAAGGAAGCATGTGACAAAACTTGCAAAGATTCCTTTAGTCTCCCTCCAGCGTTTTTAATGTAAATGAGACCTAAAGTAAAGTTCAAGCAAAGTTCACCTGTAATAGGGATGTTTTTTTAAAAATCCCTGAGGGAAACTTAAGTTTGACTATTTAATTCTGTTCCCTTAAAAAAGAATTGATGGTAACAGTTCTACTAGTTCCTTTATTTGGGAATATTAGATGCCCCAACACTGACTTTCTTCGTGGGCCGCAGTTCCAAATTTCAAGCCTCAAAAACAGCACAGTTTAAACATGGATCAGCAGTATGCTAGCTAAAACAGAGATTGGGATTGTAAACCACTTTTCCTGTTACTCTCCTGCTACTAATCTGTTCACCTCATAAAATGTTACGGACTTCCTCCTGGGCTGGAACTTCTGGAAGGTTACACGGAACAGCTCACCTGACAGGTCAATTTACTCACAAGTTTCAACACCTAGTGGGAGGAAAGCGCAATGGAGGAGATGCCATTTAAGTTACCTGCAATTTTATCAGTGAAGAACTCAGAATATTTCTACCAAAATGTTTAACTGCTGAACTGTCTCAGCTGGATTTTAATCATTAGAAGGCACTTCTCTTACCAACATGTTTGTTACTGTTGAAGTATTACTACCAGTATCTCCCAGTTACTGTGGTAATCTTCTGCAATGCAAGTATCACTCTAGTTACAGACTGTCTTGCGTAGGGTGATATTTGTCAGAACATTTGGTCCCAATGCCTTTGTAAAGCATATTATAAATGAAACCAAAGCTAGGAATTTTCTTACATTAAATATAAACACCTTCAGGAAGAAAAATAGTTTACCTGGTTTCAGAAACAAGGAAATATTAGACATTAAGTATTAGATAAATTAAAGTTGATTCCTCTTAATCCGTGGGTTTTAACTACCATGATGTTACTGGATGCTGTTTTCTTCTTACTGAAGAGTCAGCTGGCTTCTATTTCTGCAAAGGCCATTTTCCTACCTAACGCTAACGTCACAGTGACAAAGGATGTATTCATGCTGCTACACGTTTCAAAACTTTTGGAAGGAAAGAAAAATTTCAAAATGCAGATCTTCTGTTCATTCAGCTATGGTACAAAAATAACTTTGCCCAAATTGTTTTATTTTGCATAACAAGTTTATTTTTTTAAAAGGCATATAGACAATAAACAAAGTAAACAATCAGATCTTCACTTCTACCCAGTATTATCTGTCCTAGAACTGTTCCATTAAGTTCCAGTCTCTAAACATCTTAAATTTCAATAATCGTCCTCTTCATCAGAGTCCATGACTTTTCTTCTGTTGAACTGGGAGGAGGGGGAAATTAAATGAGGGTCATAACATGTTTAATAAGGTATAACTCAGACTTTCTGAGAACAAGGTCTACCTGCTACAGCAAGACACTAGTCTTTAAAACAGCTTAGTGTTTTAGGTCTATGGGGGGAGGGGAACGACAGACCCCTCAGCATGTGCAACCTTTCTCCCCAAACTTTCACCTCTTACAAAATGCAAAGGTCTATAGGCTGAAACACATTTTGCTACGTAGATGTATATTTAACACTTATCACTTAAAATAGCAATCTTTTTCTTTTGCCATGAGCATTTGGGGACACTTACTTTAACTGTGGTTTTCTTTTCTGTTTGTTGGCTTACTTTTTCAAGGATTTCTATTAAACCTTGTTCTGATACCTAGGATAACCAGAAAGAAAAACAGTACTTTTTTTAAACAAAGAGTTTACCTCAGTAGACTGAATGGTTTAATTTTTCTGGGATGTGGGGGCAGAGGTCAAGAGGGAAGAAAAGGTAAGACGGGAGGTTCTAACTCTTGGTTTAAGTTCCAAAAGAATTTTGCTCCACTAGCCTCATTTGAGGAGAGGGGTAAGTTGCCATCAAAATTAGCTTTCTCAGGAAAATGCAAAGTTAACATTGTTTAAGAACACCTTTATCACCACTAGCCGACAAGGACAATGACCTACACCACTGTGTTAAGGGTCAGGGACAGAGACACATTGCCTCTGCCCCTGAGCAGCTTAAATGCAGGAGGGAGGTCACTCAAAAAAGATGAACCAGTCGTTGTCTCTTCCACACATGCTCTTAGTGTAAGGGGTTCAGGGCAGGACTGATTCCCGCAGGCTGTGGTGGCAGCAGGTGGTTTCCAGTGCAGGTGGGGCTCATCTGGATCTTGAAGGAAGGTCAGGCTCACCTGAATATACTCATCGTGACATTACAGCAGTGCAAATAACCAGAAATTTGAGCACCTCCTCATTTGCAAAAAAGCTTAACTTCTACCTACATTGGTAGTATTTAATTGGCATCATTGACAAAACTGTTTCCAATGTAGAAGCAATTAGATGCTGACCCTAAGAGTCACTGGGTCACACACACATCAAGGTTCCACAGCAACACTGGTAAAGGTAAGCAGCAGAGGATTTTAGGAAAAACAGTTATCTTTTAGGATTTATGGCAGATACTACACTTCTCCTTTATAAATTGCCTCATTGAAATAGTAAGAATTTCTATAACCGTTCTGAAAATTGACCTTTTGAAGGTATTTTTTGATAAGTTAGGTAAGAATAGGTAAAATTGCCTCAAGGCAGTCCAAGCTTACCTTCCCACTTAGTTGTCCATATCTTGCCATCTGTATGAGGTAATTCTCTACTGCTTTAGATTTTTCGGGCTTTACAAGTGCTAAGTTACTTACTGAAAACAAAAAGAAGGAGTCAGAACTAAATGCACTTATAGAACTTAAAACTATGCACTGACATTTCCAAAGCACTTCACAGACATGTCTTGAGACTAGCAAGGTAGGTAGGTGGGGCAGATGGTACTATTACCCCTCCTAAAAAGCGGAGACTGAAATTCAGCCATGTCACTCAGTCAAAGCCACACAGAGGTAGTGGGAGAGCCAAGATAAAACTTGGGTCCTGGGATTCTAAGCCTGATGGTTTTTTAAAAAATGACTGCCCTCTGGAACACAATTTTTCTACTACTACACGTATATACTTGTGATGATCCACCTAAGGCTGCTTCGAAGCTGGACTTCAAGTTACAATACAAAAAATACTAGTTCATCCCGATTGGCTTATTTTATTATTTTTTTCTACACTGTTTTGGTATTTATTATGAAGAATTATGAACATACACATGAACAGAGACAGTAACTCCCCCCAAGTCCCCATCACCCACCAGCCACATTTTGTGACTGACTCGATTTAAGAGTTGCTTCCTGTAAATCTTCCCTCGTGCACTTGGAGATCATCTCCTTGGTAACAGAGAACTGAGCTGGTATTTTTAATAACGATTTAAATGCATTTCTTTAGATTTATAAACTTCACATTTCTTACAGTATTATCTGTATTGTTTTTAGGTTAAATATTTAATCCAGAATTAGCAATGATTTCACGTCTCTTTCCCTATTCAACTAACTCAAGTCAATGTTATGGAAATAACTTAAAGGAAACTAAAGATGCTTACAACGGGCCCGGGCTGACTGATCCAGGACTTGGGCTAAGATACTGTTTCTCATTTCTGCTTCCCTACAACAAAAACAGGTCAGCAAAATTAGAACTATGCTGTCAGCATTCCTACTGAACATACAAAAATGGAACTCACTCAATAGGTTTCCCAAGATGGAGGCCTGCCGCGGGCACAGACTGCGCCATAGCAGGCGCTAGGCGGGCGGCAGCACCCACAGTCAAGTAGAAGAGGCCATCCCTGCCCTCAGAAGCTGGCTTTATTTTATGTGGGTGTAAACCTACCAGGCTGGAAGGTAAAACTTTACATTTTCATAAGTCAGGGTGGAGTTTTAGTTTAACCACCATTACCAACATTTATTACGTACACAGAGGTTCTAGGAATTTCTAGTGAGGTTCCAAGCAATTAAAGGACCAAACGATTAATCTGTCTGGTATTTTGAGAGAAGAAAGCTGAGACCTAGGGAGGATATGTTACGGGGACATGGGTAATCATGGCCAAGCTAGAACCAGGCCCATGTTTCTTTTCTTTCTTTCTTTCTTTCTTTTTTTTTTTTAAAGATTTGAGAGAGAGAGAGAGAGAGAGCACGCACACACATTGGCTTGTGCGCCTAAGTGGGGGGAGGGGCAGAAGAAAAGGGAGAAAATCTTCATGTAGACTCCTTGCTGAGCGCGGAGTGATCTCACAACCCATGAGATCATGACCTGAGCCGAAACCAAGAGCTGGACACTTAACCAACTGAGCCACCCAGGTTCCCCTGAGCCCCATGTTTCAAGACTCTCAATTCCACTTTTTGAGTGGGCAGAGGGAGTGAAATTATAACACTGCAACTATCTTTGCAACTAGTTCAGGTTCATAGGACAGTGGTTTCAAACTTTAAGTTTGAAGATTTCTCCCCCAAATGAAGTCCTTTAGGGAACTTAATACACAACACAGACAAAACCAGATCTTCTGGCTGAATCAGAAGGGGAGCTGGGGCTGGCTATACCTACTAACCACTACTACCTAAGGAGGTCTAGGAACACAGTTTACCGCTCACTTCCACAGGCCTTTTCGTTATCGCTCCTGAGTACTTCAACCCTGCTGTGAACTGCTGTTACTGTATTTCACTGAATCTAAGATGCCATCGGTTTTAAGATGCACCAGTTTTATATACCTCTAAGAACAACAACAAACACCCTAGATGAGTCTAATAGGAGACCCCTACTCAAAGCTGGGGCATCAAAGAGTAACACCCACAGCACAAGGTAAACAAAAAATAAACTGGCCACACAGAAAGGGACAGTAAGGAAGGATGCATGCATCAGCCTTGGCCCCGAGTGGAAGAAGAAAAAAGTTCCTCTGCGAGTCTGAACTTCAAGCTTTAGTCTTACAGGCTTGCTATCTGAATTTACACTGCTTCGGGAAGTGGAATCTCAGGCACAGAATTTAATTTTAAAACAACTCAGGTTAGAAATGTATCCAAGTGATGGCAGAAACAAAAATAAATCTTCTCTGGAAGAATCCAGGACAAGAGTGATCAGTTATGAGACCCATCCTAATCTATGTTAAAATGTAAAAAAATGTACATCTTAGAATCAATGAAATTCATGTAGTTTTATTTTCTTTTTAGCACCATCTTTCTTCTACCACTAACAAGCCACGTAAGGACGGAACCTTCTCTGCCTTGCCTACTTCTGTAGATCCAACACAGGCCTGACCCAGACCTAGTGCTCAATGAATATCTGCTGAATGGGGGTGCCTTGGTGGTTCAGTAAGCTGAGCATCTGACTCTTGATTTTGGCTCAGGTCATAATCTTGGGGTCATGGTATCTGGAGCCCAAGTGGGGCTCCAAGTTCACTGGGGAGTCTCCCTGGGATTCTCTCCCTCTGCCCCACCCCTCACTCGAATGCACTCTCTCTAAAATAAATAAATATATCTTAAAAATATATATATATTTGCTGAATGAATGAATTTAAATGGCAGCATGATGTGGAGAGGAGAAAATGTGTTGTTCAGTAAGTTTCAGTTTTGCAAGATGGAAAAGTTCTAGAGATCTGTTACATAATAATGAGAATATAGGTAACAAATGAACTTCACACTTAAAAAAATTATTATGTAGGGGGGGCCTGGGTAGCGCTGTCGTTAAGCGTCTGCCTTCTGCTCAGGGCGTGATCCTGGCATTCCGGGATCGAGTCCCACATTGGGCTCCTCCGCTGGGAGCCTGCTTCTTCCTCTCCCACTCCCCTGCTGTGTTCCCTCTCTCGCTGACTGTCTCTCTGTCATATAAATAAATAAAATCTTTAAAAAAAAATTATTATGTAAATTTTAGGTCTTATTTTTAAAAATCACAGAAAAAAGAAAAGGTAGCATGGTGAGATAACTAGGTCTTCATTCAATAAACCTGCCAGGTATGAGATGCCCTGCCATGTGCTGGGAATAAAACAGCAGTAAGAACAGTATAACAGTTAATGTGGATAGAGCATTTACTAAATGTGAGGCACTGTCCCCATGTAATCCTCACAACATCCCTATGAGGTCGTCCTATTATGAGGCTCCTTTTAAGGTAATCACAGTTTAGTAGAGAGGCAAACATCAACCAGCAATTTTAATACCAGGTAAGAATGTGGAGTTCCACATTTCTTTAATTAACTAATAATGAAACTACCCTGATTACTTACGGAAAAATCTACGCCGGGGAAAAATCTTAAATTCACACGCCTATTAAAATAACTAAACTAAAGAAACAATTTGGTGAAACCACCCCTCAAAGCGTTCAGAGCTCCTGCCCATACCTGTGCTTTGCTTCCTGTTGTGCTGCATCGCCAGGATCCTGGGGGAAAAAATCGTATCTTTTAGTCGAGTAATTTCACTTAAGAAAAAAGTAGGAACGACTTTCTTGTTTCTGATACTTAATAGGCTCCTGCAGCGGTAGAGATCAAATTATTAAGAAATAATTAAAAGCTGGGCCTCACAGAAATCAGTGGGATAGTTTCAACTTACTACAAGGTTTTGATAAGCTTCTAAAATCACAGTCTAGTGGAATGTTTTATACAAACCACCATGAGGGAGGGGAGTCTCTATACTACGAAACCGTAGTGTAAGAAGAATAATTTCTGGATACTAGAATTTGCTTCGGTTCTGGAGACGCTGATTGACTCGGGAGACCGCCCCGCTCCAGCCCTAGTCCGGTGGTCCCCTCCTCGCAAGGCAAAGTCATTAACTTGAGCACTTTATCTATGGGATTCGCGTTTTAGTGTGTGGCTCCTCCCCGGGACCATCGATTCCGTCAGGATGTTCCTCTCTGGACCCGCAGCACCTGGCACACAGCACACCCTTTAACAACGTCGCCTACTTGGGTCAGAACACCCGAATTCTAGAAAACAGTTCGACGGGAAAGCAGTCGGAGCCGGCTAGACCCGAAGCTAAGGGGACCGAGGGAGCCGAGGGGCTGAGCATTCCGCTCCGGAGAGACGCCGGCCCGGGGAGGCCCAGCGCCGGCCCGCCCCGGAGCCGCACGCGGTCTGCTGGCTGCCTGGCGGCCCAGCGCCCACGCGCCCGGAAGAGCAGAGGCCGGAGTCGGGGACAGCTGCGGGGTCCTGGGCCCACGGGGCGAACTCCAGCCGCGGCGTCCCGAGCCTCTGCCTGGGGCCGCGCCCTTCACCCCGGGCGAGGGCGGCGCCCAGTGGGTACCGGCCCCGCGGGGACGGGCGTACTCACCCCGTGCTTCGCCTGCAGTTCGGACAGCCTCTGCTTCCTCAACGCCTCCAGCTCCTCCTCAGCCATGGTGCGGCAGTCCAGGGTCGAGCAGCCGCGACCACACTCCGAGGGCTCTCCCGCAGCGCCCAGGCGCACGCACAACCCTCCCCACTGCGCAGGCGCGCGCAGCGCCCAGGCATCACCAATCCAGCCCGGAGCCGCGCCGCCCGCCTCAGCCAGGGCTCCGGGAGAGGCCCGATTGCGCGATCGCAGGCTGTGGGGCGGCGCTGGCCGCCCGGGGCGGAACCCGGGCCGATCCTTCGCGACTCGAGTCCCACTTCCTCGTCCCCGCCGGGCACAAGCCGCACTGTGAGAGGGAAAGGATAGTAATGTAAAAACAGGCCGTCATCAACAAGTATAATAATAGGTAAAATCTGCCGATGGCCGATGCGTGCTAGCCTCGTGTTATCTCTACAGATGAGGACGCGGGGACTCAGAAAGGCGGAATGGGCTGAGGGAAATGTCCAGAAGTTGGATTGCGGTGATAGTTGCACAACTCTTGCATTTGCTAAAAAGACACTAAATTGTACACTTAAAATGGGTCAGGGGTCGGGGGTGGGGCGTGGAATCAGGAAGAACCTGGCGATTAAGCCAAGTTAAAGCAAACTTGGACGCTGACACTGGGCCCAGATGGGCCTTTCCTCAGGGGTTGGAGCTGGGCTGTGGGGTGTGGTGTAAAATTCCACAGACCCCCCCCCCCACCCCACAAGATACCACCACCCTACCGATATCGAGCCCCACAGACACTCCTGCCCCACCCCCACAGACGCCCCCCCAGACATCCCCCCCAGACACTTCTACCCCACCTCACACTCACACACCAACCCACACGGACACCCCCACCCTACCGACCCCAACCCACACAGACACCCCCACCCCACCTGCACACGAGGGCCTGTGGGAGGACCTTGCGCAGGCAGTTGTGCTGTGTGAAGGGGGGGCGTCTTTAGAATGGGACATTGTGTGTGTGGAAGGGGATAGCCCCTTCACCCTTTGACTCATGCTGTTTTTTTCAGTTGAGGCAAAATAGGAAATTTACCATATTAACCATTTTTAAGTGTTTGGTTCAATAGTGATAAATACATCAACATTGTTATCCAACCAATGTCTAGAACTCTTTTCATCCAGTAGAACAGAAACTATACCCATTCAATAACAAGCCCTCAAGTTCTACTTTCTGTCTCTTACGATTTTGACTACTCTACTTCATGTAAGTGGAATCATGCAGTATTTGTCCTTTAGTTTCATACTATGTTCAAGGTTCATCCATTTGTAGCATGTGTTAGAATTTTCTTCTTAGGGCTGAAGGAAATTCCATTATATATATATACCACATTTTGTTTATCCACTAATCTGTCAGTGGACACTTGTGTTTTTTCCACTTTTTGGATATCGTGGATAATGCTGCTGTGAACCTCATTAGCATAGAAATATTTCAATTCTTGGGTATAGAGAATTCACGTCTTTTGAATTAGACATTCACTAGACTTTTTGAATTTAAACATTGATGATACCTTTTCTCTAATATGTAAACAGGCAAGATTTAAGGGGGAGAGGGGCACCAGGCAGGCTCAGTCAGTAGAGCATGCATCTCTTGATCTCAGGGTTTTGAGTTCCAGTCCCAGACTGGGTGTAGAGATTACTTAAAAATCTTTAGGGGTGCCTGGGAGGTACAGTCTGTTAAGTGCCGGGCTCTTGGTTTCAGCTCAGGCGGTGATGTCGGTGTCCTGAGATTAAGCCCTGAGTAGGGCTCTGTGCTTAGTGCTGAGTCGGTTTGGGATTCTTTCTCTCTTGCCCTATCCCCATCCCCCACTTGTGCTGTCTCTCTCTCTCTCTCTCTCTCTCAAAAAAAAAAAAAAAACAAAACAACACTTTAAAATTAAAATCTTTAAAAAAATATTTGAGGGGGAGATATTATAAAAATGGTAGTCGGGAGTTTTAAGGGCATCACGGTGGAGACCCTTTGTGGACCTTTTGTGAGATGGGTGATGTAATGGCTCACATGATTTGTAGTCACTTCAAAGGGCTCTCGGGGAGGCAACACTAGCTGAGCTGGAGCCCCAGTGGCACTCACTTGTGAGGAAGCGAGGAAACCAGAATCAGCAGACAGGGATTCTCACCTCCTTCCTTAAATCTAAAGGCATTCGCAGTGGATCAGATATTTAAAATTTGAAAAAATAAATCACAGAGTTATGATAACTTCTTTATGTAGTTATGTGACTGTTGTGGAGAAATGAGGACTCTCCATAAAACCTTCTGAGTTGGACCCCTCTTTTAAATATATTACTTTGGGATGCCTGGGTGACTCAGTCAGTTAAGAGTCTGCGTGTTGTTCAGGTCATGGTACCAGGTACCTGGGATCGATTCCTGCATCAGGCTCCTTGTTTAGCGGGGAGCCTGCTTCTCCCACTGTGTGCTGCTCCACCTGCTTGTGTTCCCTCTCTGATAAATAAATAAATAAATAAATAAATAAATAAATAAAATCTTTAAAAATAAATAAATGTATTATTTTGACAGCTTTTCATTTTTCTCTAGGGTCATCAGCCTGTTCATGTTTTCTGTTTCTTCTCAAGATAATTTTAATTTCTAGAGAACCATTCATTCAGCATATTCCACGGCACATTTTAAAAATGTATGGCTGTCACATCTGTATCTGTGGTTCCATCCATTTTGGGGATTGTTGATTTGTTTATTTGCATTATTATCTTTCCTGATTATGCTTTCTAGCCATTTTAATATTTTGCTGTTTTCCCCCAAAGAACTCAATTTATCGGTATTCTTTTTTTTTGAAGAATTTATTTATTTGACAGAGAGTGTGAGCGTGTGCACGCACAAGGAGGGGGAGCAGCAGAGGGAGAGGGAGAAGTGGGCTGTCAGTGGAGCAGGGAGCCTGATGTGGGGCTCAATCCCAGGACCCTGGGATCATGACCTGAGCCGAAGGCAGACTCTTAACTGACTGAGCTACCCAGGCACCCCTAGAATAAAAACTAAAAAAAAAAAAAAAAAAAAAAAGATAAAAATAGAATGTAATCAATTATAAAAGAATACCGATGGGGCATCTGGGTGGCTCAGTCAGTTAAGCGTCTGCCTTCATAGGCTCAGGTCATGATCCGAGGATCCTGGGATCCAACCGAGTCCAGCTCCCTGCTCAGCAAGGAGTCTGCTTCTCCCTCTTCCTTTGCCCCTGCTTGTGTGCAATTGCACGCGCTCTCTCTCTCTATCAAATAACATCATTTTTTATCAAAGGCTATTTAAATAACATATCTACATTATTATTTCTTAATTTATATAGTTCAGACATTTTCAAATGATTTCATCCCATGGTGGATATGGTTTTAACACATTTCCAGAACCCTTCTTAGTTTCTTAATACACATATTACTAGTTTTAGTTCTAAAGTTGGTTATTGTTGTATCTTTAAGCAATATACTTACACTTTCTATTTCTTATTCCATCAAGGACAGATGGTGTCTTTTCACTCTCAGCTTGAAAGGATGAAGATATTAACATCTCTACCCTCCTGTAAGCTCACATCTTTTTTTGTAAATTCTCAGCTTCTATTATCTGTGCTTGTATTTCTACAGCTTATTGATATTCTCATCTGCAATCATAATGAAGTCTTTTTGTTTTGTCTATAGGTTGATTCTAAAAGTTAAAAATAGCTTTCCCAGTTCTATTGCTCTTTTTAAAAAAATTGTGGTAAAAGACGCATAGCATAAAAGGTAACCATATTAACAATTTTTAAGCATATGATTCAGTGGCATTAAGTACATTCACATTGTTTTGCATCCCCCCTGTTAACCCTAACAATAAAAGGGTTTGTTCTTTTACCGGCAAAAATGGGTTTATTTGGGAATAACAGAGAATCTCTATTTGAGACAAACAAGCTATGGCAAAACGATAGACAAGTCCAACAAACAAAGGAGAGGAATCTTATTTTATGGAGAAGAATGAGGAAGTTGGGAGGGGTTGTTTTGAACAAAAGTCCATTGCAGAAAAGCATGAATCCAGGGTGATGGTGGCTTCTCATTGGCTGAGTTATAGGGGGGTTGGTTTCTTATAAGAGTTACAATGGACATCTTTTTGTGATGGGGCCTGTAGTTGATTATTCTTTCCTGTTGAGGATTCTTCTGTTGGGGTCCATAATTGACAATTCTTCCTATAATTAATGTTGAATGATAAGGCTCCCCATTGTCACCTCCCCTTCTAGCTTCCCTGTTCCGTTTAAGTGAGATTTCCTTTATTAATTTTCACACCACTATTTCCAGAATGTTTTCATCTTTCTTGACTGAAACTCTGTACCCATTAAACACTAACTCCCCATTTTCTCTCCCCCAACCCCTGACAACCACCATTCTACTTTCCGTCGTCAATGGACGCTTGTATTCTTTCCACCTTTTGGCTGTTGTGATTAATGCTGCTGATACGATGTACAAGTATCTGTTACTACCTGCTTTCACTTCTTCTGGGTATATATCCAGAAAAGGAATTGCTGGATTATATGGTGATTTTATGTTTAGTTTTCTCTGAGGAATTGCCGTACAGTTTTCCACAGTGGCCGTGCAATTTTACATTCCCATCAGCAATGCACAAACATTCCAATTTCTCCACATTCTTGTTGCCAACGCTTGCTATTTTCTGTTTTTGGATAGTAGCCATCCCACTGGACATGGTGTTGTATCTCATCATGTTTTTTTTTTTTTTAAGATTTTATTTATTTATTCGACAGAGATAGAGACAGCCAGCGAGAGAGGGAACACAAGCAGGGGGAGTGGGAGAGGAAGAAGCAGGCTCATAGCGGAGGAGCCTGATGTGGGGCTCGATCCCAGAACGCCGGGATCACGCCCTGAGCCGAAGGCAGCTGTTTAACGACTGCACCACCCAGGCGCCCCTCTATTTTTTTTTTTTTAAGATTTATTTATTTATTTGAGAGAGAGAGAGAGAGAGTGTGTGTGTGTGTGTGTGTGTGTGCATGCGTGCGCACTGGAGCTGGAGGAGGAGCAGAAGAAGAGGGAAAGGGGGAGCCTGGGTAGCGCAGTCGTTAAAATGTCTGCCTTCGGCTCAGGGCGTGATCCCGGCGTACCGGGATCGAGTCCCACATCGGGCCCCTCTGCTGGGAGCCTGCTTCTTCCTCTCCCACTCCCCCTGCTGTGTTCCCTCTCTCGCTGGCTGTCTCTCTGTCACATAAAATAAATAAAATCTTAAAAAAAAAAAAGAAGAAGAAGAAGAGGGAAAGAATCCCAACGCAGGGCTCCATCCTAGGTCCCTGAAATCATGACCTGAGCTGAAATCAAGAGTCAGACACCTAAACTGAGCCACCAGGTGCCCCAAGTTGTAGATGTTTTTTATATGTTTATATATAAACATATGATTTGGAAGTATTTTCCCCCATTGTTTGGGTTGCCTTTTCCCTCTGTTGATAATGTCCTTTTATGCACAAAAGTTTTTAATTTTGATGAAATCCAGCTTATCTACTTTTTCTTTTTGTTGCCTGTGCTTTTGATGTCATATCCAAGAAGTCGTTGCCAATCCAATGTCATGAAGCTTAACACCCTTTGTTTTCTTCTGAAAGTTCTATAGTTTTAGTTTTTATGTTTAGGTGTTTGACCTATTTTTATTTATTTTTTGTACATGGTAGAAGGTAAGGGCCCAACTTCTTCTCCTATTCCTCTTCCTCCTCCTTCTTGCATGTGAATATCCAGTTTTCCCATCCCAATTTGTTGAAAAGACTGTCCTTTCCCTATTGAATGGTCTTGGAAGCCTTGTCAAAAGTTATTTGCCATGTATGTGAGAGTTTATTTCTGTGCTCTCTGTTATAGTCCACTGCTCTGTTTGTCTGTGTTTGTGCCAGTAATATACTATTTTGAATGCTGTCACTTTGTAGTAAATTTTATAATCAGGAAGTGTGAGACCTCCAACTTTGTTCTTTTTCATGATTGCTTTGGCTCTTCACAGTCCCCTGAGATTCCATATGACTTTTAGAATAAATTTTTCTATTTTTGGAAAGAAATCATTGGGATTTTGATAGAGATTACATTGGATCTGTAGGTTACTTTGGGGAGTATTGACATCTTAACTATATTAAGTCTTCCAATCCATGAGCATAGGAGGTCTTTCCATTTATTTGTGTTTCCTTTAATTTCTTTCAGCAACATTTTGAAGTTTAATGTACATGTCTTTTGCCTCGTTGGTTTAGTTTATTTGTAAGTATTTTGCTCTTTTTTAATGCCAATATAAATGGAATTATTTTTAATTTACTTAATTTACTTTTCTGATGGTTCACTATTAATGTCTAGAAATGCAGCTGATTTTTGTGTTGATTTTGTATCCTGAACCTTTGCTGAATTTATTAGATCTACCAGTTTTTAAAAAATGGAATCTTTAGGCTTTGCTACATATAAGATCATGTTGTTTGTGGACAGAGATCACTTTACTTCTTCCTTTCAAATTTGGATGCCTTTTATTTCTTTTTCTTGCCCAATGGCTCTGGCTAGGACTTCCAGTACTATGTGGGATAGATATGGTAAAAGCAAGCATTCGTGTCTTGTTCCTGATCGAAAAGCTTTCACTGTTTCACCACCGAGTATGTTAGCTGTGAGGTTTTTGTATATGGCCTTCATTATGTGGAGGTAGTTTCCTTCTGTTCCTAGTTCGTTCAGTGTTTTTACCATGAAAGGATGTTGAATTTTGTCAAATGCTTTTTGTGCATCAACTGAGGCAATGATGTGGGTTTTTCCCCTCCTTCATTCTGTTGTCATGGTATAGTGCTTTGATTTTCATATGCTGAAACATCCTTGTATTCCAGGAATAAATCCCACTTGGTTATAGTGTATAATCCTTTTAATATGCTTTGGAATTCTGTTTGCCACTATTTTGTTGGTGATTTTTGCATCAGTGTTCATAGGGGCTATTTGTAGTTTTCTGTTTGTTTGATTTTGTTATTTTGTATGTAGTGTCTTTGTCTGACTTTGGTTTCAGGGTAATGTTTGCCTCATAGAATGAGTTAGGAAGTGTTCCCTCCTCTTTTATATTTTTGGAAGAGTTAGAGAAGCATTTGTGTTAATTCTTCTTCAAGTGTTTGTCAGAATTCACCATGTGTTCCCGGACTGTTCTTTGTTGGGAGGTTTTTGATTACTGATTCAATAGTTATTGGTCTATTCAGATTTTCTCTTTCTTCATGATTCAGGCTTCAGTAGGTTGTGTGTTTCTAGGAATTTGAACATTTCATCTAGATTCTCCAGTTTGTTGGTATACGAATGTTCCATTTTATTTCTTTTTATATCCTTTTTGTTTCTATAAAATCAGTAGTAATGTCCCCTCTTCTATTTCTTTCTTCTTTTTTTTTTTTTAAGATTTTTATTTATTTATTTGACAGTGAGAGAGAGAGCACAAGTAGGCAGAGTGGTAGGCAGAGGGAGAGGGAGAACAGGCTCCCTGCTGAGCAGAGAGCCCAATGTAGGACTTGATCCCAGGATCCTGGGATCTTGACCTGAACTGAAGGCAGAAGCTTAACAACTGAGCCACCCAGGTGCCCCTGGACATGTTTTTCTTTGGGCCTGGAGCATACCTCTCATTCTGGATTTCCCTTTGTTACTGTCTTGAGTTGTATCCTCTGTTTCCTGGATTCCTTGTTTTCTTTCCTAGTTCAACCCCTCCTTTTATTGAAGCACATCTTCAAGTAATTCTTTATGAAAAAAAGAGTATAGCAGGTAAATTTTCTATGGTTTTGTATGTCTGAATATTGAATCAACTCTTACATTTGACTCTTTGGCCAAGTATAGATGTCTGGATAAAATAATTTTCCCTTCAAATTATTTTAAATTAATAATTGAAAAATGTATTATTTGATAGTTTCCTTTCCAGCTTTGTTATGTCTTGGTAGTATTTTTTAAATTCCTTACTTTTCATTTTGAAAAATATCAAATCTATACAAAATGGAATGAATGGTACAAAGAACACTTATGTACCTGTCATATAGATTCACTAATCTATAAGATTAAGATTTTGCCATATTTGCTTTATCTCTGTCTACACACGTTTTTCTGAGCCATTCGAAAGTACCTTGTAGATATCATGTCACTTCACTCCTATGTATATATGTCCTAAGAACAAAGACATCTCATACATAACTAAAATACAATTATTGCGGCTAATAAATTAATATAGATAAAATAATATCATGTACTTGATGTATAGCCCACTTCGTATCTCTAGTTGTTCAAAGAACCTTCATGACAGGTGTTTGTTTTCTTGTCAGTCCATGACTCGATAGCATTTATCAGTCATTCCCCTGAAGTACGAAAGTAGAGCTCCCCTGTTTTCCAACATTTAGTTATATAAACAAGCTGATATATGTTCTTTCATAAGTGGTTTTTTTTTTTCTTGAGCTTTTAGGATCTTTCCCTTTTTTCCAGTGTAAGATGTGGTTCTATTAAAAATCCTTATACTGTTTGCTTCGTAGGTCTTTTAAACATGAACATTTGTCAGGCGCCTGGGTGGCTCAGGCAGTTAGCGTCTGCCTTTGGCTGGGGTTATGATCTCAGGGTCCTTGGATTGAGTCCTGCATCAGGGAGTCTCTGCTCAGTGGAGAGTCTGCTTCTCCCTCTCCCTCTCTCTTTCTCTCAAATAAGTAAATAAAATCTTAAAAAAAAATAAACATGGACACTTGTCTCTTTAACCTTTGGGGGATTTTGTTGTATTGTTCATCTGATAATTTTCTTCTTTGTGATTTCTCTTTTTCTGGAGCACTTCTAAAGCTTGACCTCCTGGATAGCTCTTCAATGTCTCTTTTCTTTCATGTCTTCCATTTCTTGGTTTCTGTGTTCTGGAAGATTTCTTCTGTTTTCTGAGCCTTCTAGATAATTTATTTCAGCATAATATTTTTATTTTACAGAAGCCTTTTCTTGTTCTCTGATTGTGCCATTTACATAGTCTTGTTTTTGATTTTGAATGCAATGACATTGAATATAGTTATGATAATAATTTAAAAATCTATCTCTCATTTTTATTTATTATTTTATCTATTATTATTCTTTTATTGATTTAGTTCTCTTTTCTTTCATCTTTTTCCCTTTTAGTGGAACTCTTTTAATGGCATCCCTTACCAAACTAATACACGTCTGTCTCCTTTTCTGTCTTTTCCTTCTTCCTTCTCCCTTCTTTCTTCTCTTCCTTCTTCCTTTTCTACTCCTTTTTCTGGAGTTATTAAATTTCTTCATGGAGGAACTCTCTGATGTTTCATTTGTGGAGTTGATGTTCTATGGCCCTGCATTCTGAACAAGGGGTGGGGATAGGGATGGACTGTTTAAGGCAGTCTTTCAAGTAACCCCCTTGGTTTTGACCAGTCTCTTGCATCCTGTGTCCTGCACGTCTTTGGAATTCTGTAGGGAAGATCAACAACCTCCTCTGTAATGTATCATCTGTTATGCCTCCTCTAGCAGCTTGACAGTGTTGCAGAAACTTTTTTTAAAGCTCTCTTCCCCAGATGGACAACTTTCTGTTCTCTTTGTCATTACGGATGTGTTCCCAGTTTAGTTCCTTACTATCATTTGTGTAGGGTCTCAGGAGGGAGAAGAGAAGAACTGAGTGGTCAGTCCATCGTTTTGAAAATAGCACCTGTTTCCTAGTCTCCAGTTTGCAGTTTTTGATGCCCTTGGCTGAAAAGTCACTTGGGAGGCTCGTGTCAGTTGGGATGGACTGGCTATGCTGTAAAAACAAAAAACTCAAATCTGAATGGCTTAAAACAACAAAAGTTTATTTCCTGCTCATTCTGCCTGTCCAATGAGGTTGGCAAGGGGCTCTGGTTCATGTCTCCCCACTCTGAGACCTAGGCTAATGGAGCAACTGCCATCTTGGTGATACCAGCTGTTGTGGCAGGGACAACCTGGTGAACTGCTCACTGTCCCCTTCAGTCTACGCCCAAAATGATACCTATCATTTCTCTCCATGTTTCATTGGCCACAGCAAATCAGTAGACTGTGCCTGACATCAAAGGGGGCAAAGTGCAGTCCTACTCTATGCCTGAAAAATGGAAAGCTGGAAATGTTTGTTGAAAAATACTGTGGCCCAACAGAAGATTGTAACATTACAAGGGGGTAGAATTCTTTTAACTATTGTTTTTTTTTTTTTTAATGGCATTGGAGTCAGAGAATGTGGGCTTGTGTAAAATCCTGAGGTTTCTTTTCCCATTGTATTATTTGTGATTAATTTTAATGACTTTTATGGGATTGGAAAAGAAGTATTCTTTATTGGTTATAGACAAGTTTCATAACAATAGGCAGCTATTTATATCTTCTATATACCTGTTAATTTTTTTATTTAAAGATCTACCAAAGACTAAAGAAGTACCGAAAGTTCTTGCCATAGTACTATGTTTCTATAGATTTCTCCTTGTTTTTATAATAGTGTTGCATTCTTATTTACCTTGTAGATATACTTAATAGATGGACCTGGTAGATGTACATTTTCTGTTTTGTTTAAACAACCTTCTTTGTCCCAATTAATGGGACTTTTAAATTCTTGTTCCATTGACCACATATCTTCCTTACTCTCTTAGGATCTCCAACTGCTTCTTAATTATTTTTCTGGATTCTTCAATAGCTCATTTTCAGAGCAATGGATGAACTGTTCATGCTTCTGCTTAGACCAACCCCCCCCCCCGATTTGAACATGTTAAAGATTTTATTTATTTTATCTTAGAGAGAGAGAAACAGAGAGTGAGTATGAGTGGGGGCAGGGGCAGAGGGGGAGGGAGAAGGACAAGTAGACTCTGTGTTGAGCACAGAGCCCAACGAGGGGCTTGAACAAAACCCAGAGATCATGACCTGAGCCAAAATCAAGAGTGGGAGGCTTAACCAACAGAGCAACCCACACGCCCCTGAACATGTTAAAGAAAAAATAATTCTGACACTTGTTAAAATGGTAAGAAAGACTTTATTTGAGATTATGGCAAATTTGAACTCAACCCTTAATACAACAAAGACTAGTGGGGATTTATGGCCAAGGAGCAGTGTGAGGAGATCAGTGGATAGGAAATTATTAAGAGGAGATGTTGAGGGTAGGGGATTTTTACTAAACTGGCCTGGTGGGATTCTTGCTAAAGGCAGGTCAAGGCCTCAGACAGCAAGGGCCAGGGATGAGGAACTTGGTAAGTTATCTGGGTAGGTGATGACTTAGCAGGATTCTTTGGTAGGACTGGGCTGGGCAGGCCAAAGATAGGATGGGGGCCAAGGTCAAGACCTAGTCAAAAAGAGGGCTCCGAGGAGCCTGACTGACGTGTGGTAAAGGAGAGAGTATCTGTTAAACACCCTCATGGCAGCTTCTCTCCCCCACTCTGGAACTTTGCTACAATTATCCCCCTTTCTCTTGCACGTAGTTTTTCTCTCTCCTACATCGCTTCCATCAGCCCAGAGACATTCTGCAATATCTTCGTTCTTTAAAAACACAGAAACAAAACCTATCCTTACCTTACTCCAGATAACAAAAATTAACTCAAAATGCATCTAAGATCCAAACATAAGAGGTAAAACTATAGAACTTTTAGAAGAAAACTCAGGGGGGACGCTTCAGGATATCGGATTTGACAATGACTTCTTAGATATGACAACAAAAACATAGCCAACAAAAGTAAAAATAGATATATCGGACTTCATCAAAATTTAAATCTTCTGTACATCAAAGGATACTCAACAGAATGAGGACAACCTACAGAATAAGAGAAAATGTTTACAAATCATATTATTGGATAAGGGGTTGATATCTAGACTTTATGAAGAACTATAACTCAACAGCAAAAAACCAAAAAACCCAGTTCCAAAATGTGCAAAGGACTTGAATAGACATTTCCGCAAAGACATACAGGTGGCCAACAAACACATGGAAGGATGCTCAATATCACTAATCATTAGGGAAAGGCAAATCAAAACTGCAGTAAGATACAATCTCACACCTGTTGGGATGGCTACTATTAAAAACCCAAACAAACAGAAGATAACCAGTGTTGGTGAGAATGTGGAAAAATTGGAACCCTTGCGCACTGTTGGCGGGAATGTAAAATGATGCAGCTGTGATAGAAGGCAGTATTGTGCTTCCTCAAAAAATTAAACATAGAATTACCATATGAACAGCAATTCCCTTCTATGTGTATACCCAAAAGAATGGAAAGCAGGTTCTCCAAAAGATATCTGTACACCTGTGTTAACAGGAACATTATTCATAACAGCCAAAAGATAGAAGCAATGCAAGCTTCCACTGATGGATGAATGGGTGAACAAATTGCGGTATGTACCTACAATGGACTATATTTAGCCATAAAAAGGAAGGAAATTCTGACGCATGCTACGATATGGATGAACCTTGAAGACATTATGCCAAGTGAAATAAGTCAGTCACAAAAGGATGAATACAGTATGATTCTGCTTATTAAAAAAATACTTCCATGTTACTTACTGAATTATGTCCCCCTTAAATTCCTATGTTGAAGTGTAGCCCCCAATGTGACCACATCTGGGGACAGGTTCTTTGAAGAGGTAATTCAGGTTAAACTGGTGGGGCCCTAATCCAGTATGGCTCGTGTCCTTATAAGAATAAGAAGAGACACCAGGGATGTGTGTACACAGAGGGGAGACCATGGGGGGACCCAGGAAGAAGGCCACCGTCTACAAGCCAAGGGAGAGACCTCAGGAGAGACCAATACTGCCCACACCTGGACTGTGGACTGGTAGCCTTCAGAACTGGGAGAGAATAAACTTGGGTTGTCTGAGCCACCCAGCCCGTGGTAATTTGTTATGGCAGCCTTTGCAGACTAATACACTAGAGTCGTCGAATTTGTAGAGACAGAAGGTAGAACGGTGGTTTTCAGGGGCCGAGGGGAGAAAGGAAAGGGAGCTGTTTAGTGAGCATAAAGTTTAAGCTTTGCAAGATGAAAAGAGTTCTGGAAATTGATTGCACAACAGTGTAAATGTACTTAACACTATAGAACTGTACGTTTAAAAATGGTTGTTAAGATGGTAAATTTTATGTATATTTTACCGCAGTGAAAACAAAACACCTCCCCTGAGGCTACAAACCCCTCCTACTAGGGCACTGTTTTTCTGCTCTGCTTGAGAGCCAGACTCCTGGAGAGAGTAGTTTACATTTGCTGTCTGTACTTCTTCACATCTCATTTTTCCTTGAACCCATTCCAGTCAGGATTTTCTGAAACTGCCATGTTCTGAGTCACTGACATAATTCCAACCCATCAGCATTTTTTTTTTGTTTTGTTTTGTTTTGGATCCCTTGCTTCTCAAAATACCTGCCCCCTTGGCTTCCTGGTTTTCCTCTTACTTCTGCCGTGTTGGATCTGGTTGGCGCCTCTTCCTGATTCTGTCTGGGAGATACCCCAGGGCTCGGCCCCAGGCTTTGAATGCGCAGCCAGTGGGGACCTCATCCAGTGTCAGCTGTACACTAGTGAGTCTCAAATCCCATCTGCAGCCCCACCCTCCTTTGGAACATAATGCTGGGATATCCCCCCCCCTCACTCGGCATTGTCAGGAGGATGGCTAACAGGCATCCAAAGTTAACACGCCCAAAACACATCCTTGACTTCTTCAGAATCTGCCACCTACATTGTTCCCTCTCTCAGTAAATGGCACCACCTTGCAACCAGATCAAAAAACAGGTACCCCCATAATGGCATACCAAAGATCTTGGGAATCGAGGAGATCTGACCCCTCCTCACCTCATGCACTACCTGCCTTGGCTAAGCCACCTTCTGCTCTTACCTGGATGACTGTGGCCGCTTCCTTGCTAAATGAACAAATGTATAAATGCAATAAGTGTTGAAATTAATGATAATCCTGAGGACACCATCAGAAATGTAATTGAACACTTTTCTATGCAGGTTGCAGGTGAGAACAGGTGATCATATATCAGCATATATACCCCAGAGAACTAGCAAGTATCCCCACTCCCTTGTCACCCAGCATCTAATTAAACCCAGTAAAATAATGCTAACATCACCAGGAAGTCAGTAAAAACACATGACATCTCTTTTGACTCATTGAAAGGAAATTAGCATGGCCATTAGAACTTTAAGAGGGGGGCGCCTGGGTGGCTCAGTTGGTTAAGCGTCTGCCTTCAACTCAGGTTATGATCCCACAGTCCTGGAATGGAGCCCACATCAGGCTTCCTGCTCGGTGGGGAGTCTGCGTTTCCCTCTCCCTTTCCTTCTGCCCCTCTCCCCTGCTTGTGCACTCTCTTTCTCAAATAAATAAAATCTTAAAAAAAAAAAAAAGAACTTTAAGTGGGAGATCAGAGAATTTGAGATACCGACCATACAAATAACCAAGCTATCAGAGAATGAGCTGTTTTGCTTAGGATGCTTGATGGTTCTCAGAGGAGCTAGTGTGGTCTTTGTTTCAAAGAGTATGATGTCTGACCTCACCCGTGCCTCATCCACTTCCCCTACGCTAGTCCGTCTCCAGGGGTTGGGGTTTATGATCTGTCACTTACCTCTTGGTGACAGAAACAGCTGGAGTTCAGGCGTTTGTTTTTTTGTTTGGCCAAAATGAGCACATCAGACAGAGTTGCAGCATTAAAATGTTTCTGCTGTAGGGCACCTGGGTGGCTCAGTCGGTTAAGCGTTTGCCTTCAGCTCAGGTCAGGATCTCAGGGTCCTGGGACTGAGCCCTGCGTTGGGCTCCCTGCTCAGTGGGGAGTCTGCTTCTCCCTCTCCCTCTGCCTCTCCCGCAACTTGTTGTCTCTCTCTCTCTCTCTCTCTCTCAAATAAATACATAAAATCTTCAAATAAAAATAAAATGTTTCTGCTCTATAGGGCGCCTGGCTGGCTGTCAGTGGAGCATGTGACTCTTGATCTCGGGGTCCTGAGTTGGAGCCCCACATTGGGTAGACAGATTACTTGAAACAATTAAATTAATAAAAATGTTTCTGCTCTCGGTGAGGGGAGTGTTGCTGAGAAGTGACCACTGAAATGGAGCCATGGTGGAGGGCTCGGAGTGGGGGTGGCCAGGTGCACGGAGCGGGGCCCTTACTGCTGTGCAGAAAGTGATAGGCTTTCTGGGTGGTGCAGTCTCCTTGGTGTCACCGGAGTCAGCCGTCCCCTGAGAACTAGCACAACTCTTGGCAGGAGTCTGAAACAGAACCGGAGGAGCTTCCAACAGTGGCTATGTGAAAGAGAAAAGGAGAGAGAGGGAAAATGGGATAGAAGAACCACTCCGGGTGGGCGGTCCTTCAGTGCCACGTCATCACTCCTGTGATGTATTTTACGGGGGACACAGGTGTTGTGGTCGGTCAGTACAGCTTACGGTTCCTTTGTGTTTTCCTGATCCGTCCACTTCTTGCTCCTCACGCAGAAGCAGCTCTGATAGTTCCAGGCTCCCACAGAGGCAGAGGCTACAGAACAAGTGTGTCCCTCTGCAATGTTAGCCCCATCTCTCCCCTCCCGGGACAGGCCACCTGCTCTGCTCAAGTCCTCAAGGAGCCCCGTGTGCCTGGAGTCCTGGTGTCTCCTGCCAGCAGCAGAGGGAGCCCACACTCTACGGAAAGGGATCGAGTTCCTCATACTACAAAGCAGAAAATACAATAATTGTTGTTTTTTGCCGCGCAGTATGTCCTTACAGATGACGCTTTAATCTCCCTCGTACATCTCTGTTGCTGTAAATTCATGCTCCATTATAGCACCATATGCCCGGATTCGCTCGGAGAAAGCCACAGTGAGCTTGACGGCAAGCTTCGACTCCAGAGCTCTTTATGCCTCATGTTGGATTGCATATTGTTCTCCCACACATTTAAGGGTTATGTCTTAATAAGTTCTTTTATATCAGTTTATGAGCCTCGATCCTACACTTGATTAGTCATGTCATGGGAAGGTACCACCGAACTCACTGACAATCACGAGACGCCAGAGGCAGAAGGAAAGTTTGGCCCATTAAAAAAAAAAAAATCTGAAGGCACGAAACACAACGGAGTGGGGTTTCATCTGATTGCCTAGCAGCTGCCGATTTGCCTTCTCATCTGTTTCTAAGTAATAGATATTGATGCTTCTTTGCTCAGTGCAGGCCTACTTTACATACAATTGCATGCGGTACATGGAATGGCATTTTTTCAAAACCCTTTTGGGCTGTTAAAGCTAGGCTTGGTGTCAGATACCAGGACTCGGGGCTATTCCTGCAGCTGAGCCATGCTGCAGAGGTTCCTCATGCTGTGCTCTTTCTGCGAAGAGGAAAACGTTGGCCTTTTCCTGAAACACTCCTGCCACTTCATCTCCCTCCCAGACCGACTGACCAATTCCTGAAACCAGTCTCAGGAGGGAAAACCCTCAGCTCCTGTATCCTGGCCCACAGAGCAGCTATCCTCATGCTTAGTGGGAAAGGGGGCCAACAGGAAATGTCTAGAGCCGGCTGTAGGCCCCATTACTTCAGAAGCAGCTCCCTTCACGCTTTCGTGGCCACTTGCTGGGATGGCAGCAGCCTTCTCAGGAGGAGACCTCTGTGCCTGTGGGCGAGGCCTCGGCTGTGTCACCCTGTCTAGGACTCCCTCCATAGCTGGAAAGCTAACAGGCACAGGACCAATCTAAGAGCCCTCAGGGCTCCCGGGGCTTTGACTTTGGGAGCCCCACTCCATAAAATATCAAAAATATAGAAATGCATTGCTTTCCCACAGTAAGATGGTAACGTATGAGTGAATAGTAAGTGGCAGTACATGGGTGTGGAAACTAGTTGACATATTATGTCTCATCAAGTGCGTTAATCTTGACTTTGCATTCGTTTCTCTGTGGTTCGGCCCCAGTACATTATTTTCTCCCAGGCTGTGTGTACTCCCTTGGGTCTTTGGAGATCTCTGGGTTCTCGACCCTACTTCTTGGGGATTTGATGCGGATGGTGGGGCCTGAATGGCTGGAGGCCAAGATGAAGTTTGGGCCTAGTCCTCACCCGTCTGATTCAAAGAGAACCAACCTTAAAGAAAATGAAGAAGACCCTTACTTGTCCTTAAATAAACCAGAAGGAGTCTCACCTGTTTGTAAAAAATGTACTGAGAAGGAGATTCCTTTTCTTTCTCTATCAACATGCTCATTCGTTCACTCACTGAAGAAACATTTTATTGAAAAACCACAAGTGCTAGCTATAGTGCTGGGCGTTCAGGAAATGAAGGCAAATAGAGCACAGTGCCTGCCCCAAGGAGCCCAGAGCCCCTAGTCCCTCTGTCCCAGGGCTGGCTGTGCTCAGTTGGCCCCAGGATCCCACCTTTGCTTCCAGAGCCTCCTCGGATACTCCTGGCTGTTGGCTGATTTGTATCCTCCAAAAATTCACATGTTGAAATCCTAACTCCCAGTACCTGAGTATGTGACTGTATTTGGAAATAGGGCCTTTAAAGAGGGAATTAAGGTGAAATGAGGTCATTCAGTGGGCCCTAACCTAATATAAATGGCGTCCTTATAAGAAGAGATCAGGACACAGATACACATGGAGGAAAGACTATGTGAAGACTGAAGAAGACAATCATCTACAAACCAAAGAGAGAAGGCTCAGAAGGGGGGCGCCTGGGTGGCACAGCGGTTAAGCGTCTGCCTTCGGCTCAGGGCGTGATCCCGGCGTTCTGGGATCGAGCCCCACATCAGGCTCCTCTGCTATGAGCCTGCTTCTTCCTCTCCCACTCTCCCTGCTTGTGTTCCCTCTCTCGCTGGCTGTCTCTATCTCTGTCGAATAAATAAATAAAATCTTAAAAAAAAAAAAAAAAAGAAGGCTCAGAAGAAACCAGTGCCGTGGACACCTTGATCTTAGACTTGTAGACTTCAGAACTGTGAGAAGTAAATTTCTGTTGTTGAAGCAGCCAGTCTGTGGTGCTTTGTTACGACAGCCTAGCACACCGGCCCACGGAGAGACCCAGAAGACACCGGGGGTCTTTCTCAAGAGAAGAAAGGGGATGCTCAGCTGCCCCCCCCCATCTGGTAGGAGCTTCTGCAGAAGGGCAACCCCATTGTGCTCTTACCCACCACTTCTTCAGCCTCATTTCTTCTCAGTCTGCTTCCTCCAGGTGTAGGTAGGTAGATTAGTGGTGTCTGGGGGATTTAGCTGGGGATGGGGGTAGGGTTGGGGCACCCTTTCTTCAGCAGCAACAGAGATATCTCTAGAGCTTCCTGTGTGTTACTCCTTGGGGCACAGGGCTTCCCTCCATTGCAACTAAGGCTCCAGGGAACTTTCTGTTCTCATTTCCCTTGTGCTCAGGTCCTGTAAAGCTCTCAGGCTGGCCCCTGCCCTTTGCTACCTCTTGATACTCTAAGTGTGTGGGCAGCCCATCTGCTCTGCTATGAGTGTCTTCTGCAATTCAGCAGCCTATCTGCTGCTCAACCGGCTCCTGTCCCACGAGAGATATGCCAAAAACCCAGTGGGCTACAAACAAAAGAAAAGAAACGCTGATTTGTGTAAATGCACCCATCATGGCCAATTTCAGGCTACCAATGTGAAGTCACTGAACAGGGAGCTGAGTTGGGAAGAGAAGTCCAGTAGCACACCATTTTATTATATCCCCACCGAGATACAACAGTCATAAATAACCTCAAGAGGAAATAACTTAGTAAAACATAATAAAATAACTAGGGATGATGTGTGGGGGTATTTCTTACCTTTTTATTTTAATGCGATTTATTTAATCGTATGCTCATATAATTTAATTTTTAATAATGACTATGTTTAACAACCAGCTCACAAATTTTCCGAAAATTTAGCAGTCGATTCTTACAAGCCAGTGGGGGCTGGCTCCAGCACACAGCTAGCGTAACAGCCCTCTGGGTGGAATAGAATGGTATGTGGATGCAGCAAAAGGGGCCAGCATGGTGAGCAAATGACCCCAGTCTGTAAGCCTGTGGGTTGTGAATGAACACATGAACCATCTGGCAGCCTCTGGTGGGAGTGAGTGAGCAGAGAGTGCCAGGGCCATGAAACACATGCTGTTTCTAACAAGCCCTGTGGCCACAGCCTTGTTCCTAGCCAGCCCTACGCTCTGTCACCATGCCCTGATGGTACGTATTCCCAAGTGGTTCCAGTGAACTCCACAGATACACACCTCCATCCAGGTAGCGAGTTTCCCGGACACTGTGAAGGGCTGGTTTTGAACCAGCAAGGAGCAGCCACACTCTGCTGGGGGGCCCACCTCTCTCTTGCGTGATGCTGCAGAGTGGGGTGACGTCTGGGCTGAATTGGCTCCCAGAAGTCCACCCACATCTGTTTCTTCGTGGGGTTGTGCTGCAATGCTTTATTCAGGAGAAATCTCTCCCTTATTTCTTACATAGCTGCATTTACTAAAATTGGCTATTCTTGTGAAACCACCAAATTCACAATTATTTAAGATTTGTTAAATCACTATTAATTAAAAATGTAAAAATTCTCCTGTGATAGAATCATTTCACAGTGAAAATCCAAAGACCAGCTCGTAATTAGAATCTATCCAACCAAACAGTCCTGCCCAGTACATATTAATAGCAATAAAGCAACAATTTCAAGACACATACTACTTCTGCTGGGTCTAGAAGAGAAATATGATGGAAACAATAGGCTGGGATTACCCATGTCAATTAAAGAAACACAAAGCAATAAATGCCCATCTTTCCAGGAAGGCGTCATAAACATGTAGCCTGCACTCTATAAATGCCTGCTGATTGATTAACTGATACTAAACCTCAAGCCTCTCAGCCTGGGCTGCTGCAGACAGACTAGTGGTGGGATTTTAATTCACAAAGAGAGTAGGCAGACCAATTTGTCTTCTTTCCCAACCAGTACTTCTCTTGATATATAAGCTTGCATGTACGACGTAGATCACATATGTACATATGTATGTGACATATAGGTCATATACATACATACGTGCAGGACAGAGCGTTCTGGGCAGTGAAATACCTGGATGAAGCACTGAAAGCTTCAGTGGGCTGACTGACTCTTACAAACACTCTGTAAACATTTTGCTTCATGAAGACAGAACACCCAGATCTGTGACTTTCCCCGGTTAGTTACTTTAGCTTTCAGACTTGGCTTTCCTGTCCCTGCAGTGGTTGAGACTCATTCTTTGTTTGCCTCCCTGCACCAAGTGCTGGGACCAAAGGGCTGCTCTCTGGGGGATTCATAAACAGATACAAGAGGGTTTGGAAAGCACAAAACACAGATTTCTTTTACTCCCAGCTGATAATTCCTGCAAAGGCCATTCCTCTCAGGTATTATTTTATTTTATTTTGAGAGAGAGACAGAGTACATGTGCATGCTGGGGAGTGACAGAAGGAGTGGGAGAGAGAGACTCTTAAGTAGGTTCCACGCTGGGCTGGATCTCACAGCCCTGAGATCATGACCTCAGCCAAAATCAAAATCTGACGCTTAACTGACTGAGCCACCCAGGCGCCCATCAGGTATTATTTTAATAGATGAGTGAGTTCCTGGATATTTCCAGAGGATGAGGGAAAGATGTGCTGGCCTGGGCCTGGACCACCCGGAGTCCCAGCCATATGTTGGCCTTGGAACCAGCAGGTGGTCAGAGGAGCAGTTTCCACCTTTGTCTTTTCTGAATTTCAAGTTAAAGAGCAAACAAACTGTGCCATGACCCCTAAAACGTTTTCTAAAGAACTAGCTACTGTGGAGTTCATTGAGATTCATTAGTTTACTAATTGTCCTTAATTTTATGTTGCTTTTTTAAAAATCAAATTTATCAAGGTATAATTTTTTTTAAAGATTTTATTTATTTATTTGACAGAGATAGAGACAGCCAGCGAGAGAGGGAACACAAGCAGGGGGAGTGGGAGAGGAAGAAGCAGGCTCATAGCAGAGGAGCCTGATGTGGGGCTCAATCCCAGAACACCGGGATCACGCCCTGAGCCGAAGGCAGACGCTTAACCGCTGTGCCACCCAGGCGCCCCTAAGGTATAATTTACATATAGTAAAATGCACACTTTTTAAAAATTTAAATTCCAGTTAGTTAACATACAGCATAATATTAGTTTCAGGTGTACGTGACAGTGATTCATCATTCCTGTATGACACCTGATACTCATCACAAGTGCCCTCCTTAATCCCCATTACCTCTTTCACCCATCTCCCCCACCACCTCCCATCTGGTAACCATCAGTTCATTCACTATAGTCAAGTTTGTTTCTTGGTTTGCCTCTGTCTTTTTTTTTTCCTACGATCATTTATATGACTGAAATCATATGGTATTTGTCTTTCTCTTACTTATTTTGCTTACCATTATACTCTCTAGCTCCATCCATATTGTTGCAGATGGCAAGATTTTGTTCTTTTTGATGGCAGAGCAATATTGCATTATATATATATCTATCTATCTCACATCTTTATCCATTCATCAGTCAATGGACACTTGGGCTGTTTCCATAATTAGGCTATTGTAGATAGCTGCTATAAACATTGTTTATATAAACATATTGTATGTTATATAAACATATTGTAGGCTGCTATAAACATCGGGGTGCATATATCCCTTTGAATAAGTATTTTTTTTTAAAGATTTTATTTATTTATTCGACAGAGATAGAGGCAGCGAGAGAAGGAACACAAGCAGGGGCAGTGGTAGAGGAAGAAGCAGGCTCACAGCGGAGGAGCCTGATGTGGGGCTCGATCCCATAATGCTGGGATCACGCCCTGAGCCGAAGGCAGATGCTTAACCGCTGTGCCACCCAGGCGCCCCTGAATAAGTATTTTTGTATCCTTTGGGTAAATACGTAAGCATTGCAATTGCTAGATCGTAGGGTAGTTTCACTTTTAACTTTTTGAGGAACCTCTATATTGTTTTCCAGAATAGGCTGCATCAGTTTGAAAATGCACCCATTAATGCACACATTTTAAATAATGGTTCGATGAGTTTTGGCAAATGTATGTACCATGAAACCATCACTCTAATCAATATACAGATCACTTTCATCACCTAAAATATTCCTTGTGTCCAGTGGTATGCTGGTAAATATTTAACAGCAGGCTGTGGGAAAAAAAGTTATAGTTTAACTATCTGTTAACATTTGTTTAACATATAAATAATTTAACATGTTAAAAGAGTAAACTTTACTGATATAAAGGATGCTTGTTACATAATTTATAAATAATTAATAAAATGTATGGTATTCTTTAGTATACATTCCATGTAGTCAATTGATTGTCACTAAATGTTTCCACTGAGTTTTGTCAGCTTTCTATCTGTAGCCAACCAGTGGTTGCAAGTAGCTAATGTAGTTCTGACATGCCTGTTAGTTGCTACTTTCATTTGCTTTAAGGAGTAAGGCAAAAGTGAAAAACACAGCGTGATGCGGGATATCACTTGTTTGTCAATAACAGAAGCAACTTCTTTGCTGAATCAGCTGATAGCTTTTGAATGTTGGAAGAATATTTTCTTAATTTTTGTGTGCTATTCCCAATTAACAGCTATACACACTAACTCACTTTTAAGTTTAATTGGCATTATTAGCATTTTTCCCATCACTATCTTTGGTCTAGACAATTAAAAAAAATTAAATCAAAGCATGATTTGTAAAGTTTGCCAATTTCCAAAACTCCCACCATGGCTGATTTCAAGCTGCCAACATGATGTCACGAATGTGGCCTTGGGAAGAGATGGGCACCGTTATACAGTGTTTCTACCACACAGACACAATAGCTGCAAGTAACTTCAAGAGCACAGGTAACAGTAAAACACAGTAAAATGATTGGAGATGAGATAGAAATGAATATTTATTATCTTTGTTTTAAATATATTTTATTTAACTGCAAGTTTAATTTTTTTTAAAGATTTATTTATTTTCGAGAGAGTGTGAGTGAGCAGAGGGGCAGAGGGAGGGAGAGAGAGAGAGAAACTTTAGTAGACTGTGCTGAGCACGGAGCCCAACACAGGGCTTGATCTCACCACCCTGAGATCATGACCTGAGCTGAAACCAAGAGTAGACGCTTAACCAACTGCACCACCTAGGGGCCCCCCACAAGTTTTTAAATAATGGCTGGCTCCCCAAACCCCTGAAAATCTACAATTAATTGACTCTTGGGAGCCAGTAGCAATCCTCCTCAGTACACTGCTGTTATGCCCCTCTCCATCTACCCCCACCTCCACTCCCAGCTCTAGACAACCATTGATCTGATTTCCATAACTATTGATAAGTATTGTTCTTGAACTCTGTATAAATAGAATCACACAGCGTGAACTTCTTTTTGCCTGAATTATTTTGCTTAGCAGAATGTTTCCATAATGTTGTAATTCAGTGATTTGTTCCCTTTTATTGCTGAGAAGTATTCCATTGTGTGGCTATACCAGTTTATCTATCCATTCACCTATTGATAGACATTTGGGTTGTTTCCACTTTTTGGCTATTGCAAGTAAAGGTGTGATGAACATCTGTGTACAACTCTTTGTGTGGACATATTTTCATTTCTCTTGGCCAAATCCTCAGGAATGGAATTGCTGGGTCATACTTTAAGTGTATCTTTCACTTTATAGAAACTGCTAAGTTGTCTTCTAAAGTGGTTGCACCATTCAACATTCCCACCGGCAGGTTGACGGCTCTACGTCCTCACCAACACTTGGAACTGTTAGTCTTTTAATTTTTTAACAGTTTGAGTAGGTGCATAGAGGTATCTCATTGTAGTTTTAACTTGCATTTCTTTAATGACTAATGATGTTGAGCACCATTTTCTTAAGTTTAGGGACCATTTGTACATTTTCTTTGGTGACGTGTCTGTTTAAGTCTCTTGCACGTTTTTAAAAAGCAAGTTGTAGAAACAACCCAAATGTTCATCAACTGATGAGTGGCTAATTAAAATATGATATTGCCATACAATGGAATAGTATCTGGTAATAAAAAGGAACGAAGTACTAATACATGCTACAACATGGGTGAACCTTGAAAACGTGCTGAGTAAAAGAAGCCAGACGCAAAAGGCCACCTATTATATAATGCCATTTACATAAAATATCCAGAATATGCAAATCTATGGAGATAGTAGTTAGATTAGTGGTTTCCTAAGCCTAGGGATGGAAGCTGAAGGGATGGGGGAGGGGTTGACAGCTAAGAGGAGCAAGGTTTCTTTTTGGAGTAATGAAAACACTCCACAAAATTGATTGTGGGGATGGACGCACAGCTCTGTAAATATACTAAAAGCCATTGAATTGTACATTTTAAATGGGTGAATTATAGGGCATATTAATTATATCCAGTATTAAAAATGTGGGTTGTCTTTTTATTAGTGCTTTGTAGCAGTTATTTCTATATTCTGGATACAAGTAGTTTGTCTGTTTTTTGAAGGGCAGAAGCCTTTCATTTTGAGGAAGACCAATTTATCAACTTTTTCCTTTTATATTTAATCCCTTAGTTTTGTATCCCAGAAATCTTTGCCTACTCCAGCATCCCAAAGATTCTTCCTATGTTTTCTTCTAGAAACTTTATAGTTTTGGCTTTTACATTTAGGTCTCTGATGCATTTCAATCTAATCTTCCTGTACAATGTGAGGTAAGGATTAGGTTCAGATATCCAGTTTTATCAACATCATTTGTTGAAAAGACAATTAACCATGTGTGTGCGCCTGTGTCTGAATTTGTTACGTTCCATTTATCTATACATCCATCTTTATGCCATAAATCCTCCAACTTTGTTCTTTTTCAAAATCACATTGGCTCTTCTAAATCCTTTGAATTTCCACATAAATTTTAAATCAGCTTATAAATTTCCACATAAAGGCCTGTTGGGATTTTGACTTGGATTGAATTGACTCTGTAAATCACTTTGGGCAGAATGAACATCTCAACGAATGTTGGGTCTCCCAATCTGCTAGAAATAGGGGTTTTTCCTTTTAGTCAGATCTTCTTCAAGTTTTGTAGTTCTCAATATAGATGTCTGGCACAAATTTCATTAGACATACTCCCAAGCATTTCATGTTTTCTTGATCTGATTTCTATCACTATAGATTATCTTTGATGCTATTTTGAATGGTATTTTAAACTCCTGTTTTCTGATTATTTGTTGCTAGGTCCTAGAATAAGACATTGGTAACGGTAAAAAACCTGAGAGTCGTATTCACCTTTATGTGTTTCCGTTAAGCACAGCATCTTAGCTGATGGCAAAAATGTCTGTAAAGCGAGTTGAATTCTCCTTGTGTGTATGCATGTGTAAGACAGGTTCTCTGATCTCAAGAATTTTTTTTTTTTTTTTTTTTTTTGGTGAGAATGATTATAAAGAGCTGACTTTCCAAGAAAGTGGGTCCTCTAGCTCTCTTCATTCCCCCTCTTTCCTGAAGGCAAGAAATTCTTGGATGGATCCAATTCTTTTGTCCCTTTATCTATTTCTGAGCAACATGAATGCAAATGGAGTGTTACAAAGAAAAACTAGGATATTCTCAGAAGAACCAGAGCACTGGGAATATTCACAGACTTTTCTTGATCCTATATTCTTCTGGTAGGCTCAGAGTCTTATTCCAGGAATTCAGCCTAGCAGGACAGCCAGCTCTCATTCGGCTTTCTCTGTCCCTTGCCTGAAGTCATTGTATATCCTACCATTTGAACATGTGATGTGATAAGATCTTTCAAGAGAGATACTTCCCATCTATCACCTGGCACCTTTTCTGTCTCCCACAGTAGGAGCTGACCCTTGGTTTTCAGTAGACAGCAAGGTCAGTGCTCCGTGAGCCCAAGATGTTAGGCTCATGTTCTCAGAATTCCCATCTGGAAGACACTGGAGAGAGGCATTCCAAGATAAGAACTAGATTAAGGGGTGGGAGAGCCAGGAAGCTTCCTGGGCAGCAGTCTAGAAGAAATGGCAAGATACCACTGAAGCACATCAAAATGTGCTACTGGTTAACTCAGGTTTCCTCACTGAAGTCTTCACATAACTGGCAACATGGGAATTGTTCCTGTAATGGTGGGAATTCACCTGATGCAATGGTAGCCTCCCATTACACAGCTACAGGAGAGAGCCCACTGAGGCCAACTGGAAGGTGCCTGCACTCAGAAAGGGCCTGCTTCACTGGAAACAAATGAGTTGTTTATGATCCACATTTTGTTTCTTTGTTTTTTCTTTTTTTTATTATTAACATATAATGTATTATTTGTTTCAGGGGTACAGATCTGGGATTCATGAGTCTTACACAATACGCAGTGCTCACACAACACATACCCTCCCCAGTGTCCATCACCCAGCCATCCCATCCTTCCCACCCCCCTCCACTCCAGCAACCTTCATTTTTTCCTGAGATTAAGAGTCTCTTATGGTTTGTCTCCCTCTCTGGTTTCTTCTTGTTTCATTTTTTCCTCTCTTCCCCTATGATCCTCTGCCTTGTTTCTCAAATTCCACATATGAGTGAGATCATATGGTAATTGTTTTTCTCTGATTGACTTATTTCGCTGAGCATAATACCCTCTAGTTCCATCCATGTCGTTGTAATTGGTAAGATTTCATTTTTGGATGGCTGCATAATATTTGTGTGTGTGTGTGTGTGTGTGTGTGTGTGTGTATATCTATATATATATATATATATATCACATCTTCTTTATCCATTCATCTGTCAATGGACATCTGGGCTCTTTCCACAGTTTGGCTATTGAGGACAATGCTGCTATAAACATTGGGGTGCAGGTGCCCCTTCGGATCACTACATTTGTATCTTTGGGGTAAATCCCTAATAGTGCAATTGGTGGGTCATTGGGTAGCTCTATTTTCAGCTTTTTGAGGAACCTCCATAATGTTTTCCAGAGTGGCTGCTCCAGCTTTCATTCCCACCAACAGTGTAGGAGGGTTCCCCTTTCTCCGCATCCTCGCCAATATCTGTTGTTTCCTGACTTGTTAATTTTAGCCATTCTGACTGGTGTGAGGTGGTATCTCATTATGGTTTTGATTTGTATTCCCTGATGCCAAGTGAGGTTGAGCACTTTTTCATGTGTCTGCTGCCATTTGTAGGTCTTCTTTGCAGAAATGTCTGTTCATGTCTTCTGCCCGTTTCTTGATTGGATTATTTGTTCCTTAGGTATTGAGTTTGTTTATTTCTTTATAGATTCTGGATACTGGCCCTTTATCTGATATGTCATTTGCAAATATCTTCTCCCATTCTGTTGGTTGTCTTTTCGTTTTGTTGACTGTTTCCTTTGCTGAGAGCAAAAGCTTTTTATCTTTATGAAGTCCCAATAGTTCATTTTTGCCCTTGCTTCCCTGGCCTTTGGCGATGTGTCCAGGAAGAAGTTGCTGCGGCCAAGGTCTAAGAGGTTGCTGCCTGTGTTCTCCTCAAGGATTTTGATAGATTCCTGTCTCACATTTAGGTCTTTCATCCATTTTGAGTCTATTTTTGTGTATGGTGTAAGGAAATGGTCAAGTTCCATTCTTCTGCATGTGGCTGTCCAATTTTCCCAACACCATTTGTTGAAGAGACTGTCTTTTTTCCATTGGATATTCTTCCCTGCTTTGTTGAAGATTAGTTGACCATAGAGTTGAGGTCCATTTCTGGGTTCTCTATTCTATTCCATTGATCTTTGTGTCTGTTTTTGTGCCAGTACCATACTGTCTTGATGATTACAGCTTTGTAATATAGCTTGAAGTCTGGAATTGTGAGGCCATCAGGTTTGGTTTTCTTCTTCAACATTCCTCTAGCTATTTGGGGTCTTTTCTGGTTCCATACAAATTTTAGGATTATTTGTTCCATTTCTTTGAAAAAAGTTGATGTACTTTGATAGAGATGCATTGAATGTGTAGATTGCTCTAGGTAGCATAGACGTTTTCACAATATTTGTTCTTCCAATCCATGAGCATGGAATGTTTTTCCATTTCTTTGTGTCTTCCTCAATTTCTTTCATGAGTATTTTATAGTTTACTGAGTACAGATCCTTTGCCTCTTTGGTTAGATTTATTCCTAGGTATCTTATGGTTTTGGGTTCAATTGTAAATGGGATTGACTCCTTAATTTCTCTTCCGTCTGTCTCATCGTTGGTGTATAGAAATGCAACTGATTTCTGTGCATTGATTTTATATCCTGCCATGTTACTGAATTCCTGTATGAGTTCTAGCAGTTTTGGGGTGGAGTCCTCTGGGTTTTCCACATAAAGTATCATATCATCTGCAAAGAGTGAGAGTTTGACTTCTTCTTTGCTGATTTGGATGCCTTTTCTTTCTTTTTGTTGTCTGATTGCTGAGGCCAGGACTTCTAGTACTATGTTGAACAACTGTGGTGATAGTGGACATTCCTGCCATGTTCCTGCCCTTAGGGGAAAGCTCTCAGTTTTTCCCCATTGAGAATGATATTTGCTGTGGGTTTTTCATAGATGGCATTTATGATATTGAGGTATGTACCTTCTATCCCTACACTGTGAAGAGTTTTAATCAAGAAAGGATGCTGTACTTTGTCAAATGCTTTTTCTGCATCTATTGAGAGTATCATATGGTTCTTGTTCTTTCTTTTATTAATGTAGTGTATCACATTGATTTGTGGGTGTTAAACCAACCTTGCAGCCCAGGAATAAATACCACTTGGTTGTGGTGAATAATACTTTCAATGTACTGTTGGATCCTACTGGCTAGTATTTTGGTGACAATTTTTGCATCCATGTTCATCAGGGATATTGGTCTGTAATTATTCTTCTGGGTGGGGTCTTTGTCTGGTTTTGGGATCAAGGTAATGCTGGCCTCATAAAATGAGTTTGGAAGTTTTCCTTCCACTTCTATTTTTTGGGACAGTTTCAGAATAGGTATTAATTCTTCCTTAAAAGTTTGGTAGAATTCCCCTGGGAAGCCATCTGGCCCTGGGCTCTTGTATGTTGCAAGATTTTTGATTACTGCTTCAATTTCCTTGCTGGTTATGGGTCTCTTCAGGTTTTCTATTTCTTCCTGGTTCAATTTTGGTAGTTTATACGTCTCTAGGAATGCATCCATTTCTTCCAGATTGTCTAATTTGTTGGCATATAGTTGCTCATAATATGTTCTTATAATTGTTTGTATTACTTTGGTGTTGGTTGTGATTTCTCCTCTTTCATTCATGATTTTATTTATTTGGGTCCTTTCTCTTTTCTTCTTGATGAGTCTGGCCAGGAGTTTATGAATCTTAATTCTTTTGAAGAACCAGCTCCTAGTTTCATTGATCTATTCTACTGTTCTTTTGGTTTCTATTTCATTGATTTCTGCTCTGATCTTTATTATTTCTCTTCTCCTGCTGGGTTTAGGCTTTATTTGCCATTTTTCTCCAGTTCCTTTAGGTGTAGGGTCAGGTTGTTTATTTGAGATCTTTCTTGTTTCTTGAGAAAGGCTTGTATTGCTATATACTTCCCTCATAAGAGGGAAATTCATTTCCACAAATTTTTTAATTCTTCTTTAATTTCCTGGTTGACCCATTCATTCTTTAGTAGGATGCTCTTTAGCCTCCATGTATTTGAGTTCTTTCCAAATTTCCTTTTATGATTGAGTTTGAGTTTCAAAGCACCATGGTCTTAAAATATGCAGGGAATGATCCCAATATTTTGGTACCACTTGAGACTTGATTTGTGACCCAGGATGTGATCTATTCTGGAGAATGTTCCATATGCACTAGGGAAGAATGTGTATTCTGTAGCTTTGGGATGGAATGTTCTGAATATATCTGTGAAGTCCGTCTGGTCCAGTGTGTCATTTAAAGCCCTTATTTCCTTGTTGATCTTTTTCTAGATGATCTGTCCATTTCAGTGAGGGGGGTGTTAAAGTCCCCTACTATTATTGTATTATTGTCTAAGTGTTTATTTGATTTTGTTATTAATTGGCTTATATAACTGGCTGCTCCCATGTTAGGGGCATAAATATTTACAATTGTTATATCTTCTTGTTGGATAGACCCTTTAAGTATGTGTCTTACAATGTCTTTCCTCATCTCTTATTACAGTCTTTGGTTTAAAATCTAATTTGTCTGATATAAGGATTGCCACCTCAGCTTTCCTTTTTAAAAAATTTTTTTATTGTGTTATCTTAGTCACCACACAGTATATCATTAGTTTTTGATTAGTGTTCCATGATTCATTGTTTGCGTATAACACCCAGTGCTCCATGCAATACGTGCCCTCCTTAATACCCATCACCAGCCTAGCCCAATCCCCCACTGCCCTCTCCTCTGAAACCCTCAGTTTATTTTCCAGAGTCCATAGTCTCTTGTGGTTCATTCCCCCTTCTGTTTACCCCCCCTTCATTCGTCCCTTCCTTCTCCTACCGATCTCCCTGCTATTCCTTATGTTCCATAAATGAGTGAAACCATGTGATAATTGTCTTTCTCTGCTTGACTTATTTCACTTAGCATAATCTCCTCCAGTCCCGTCCATGTTGCTGCAAATGTTGGGTAATCGTTCTTTCTGTTGGCTGAGTAATATTCCATTGTATAGATGGACCACATCTTTATCCATTTGTCTGTTGAAGGGCATCTTGGCTCCTTCCACAGTTTAGCTATTGTGGACAATGCTGCTATGAACATTGCCACCCCTGCTTTCTTTTGATGTCCATTAGCATGAATAGTTTCCACCCCCTCACTTTAAATCTGGAGGTGTCTTTGAGTCTAATATGAGTCCCTTGCTGACAGCACATTGATGGATCTTGCTTTTTTATCCAATCTGATACCCGTGTCTTTTGATTGAGGCATTTAGCCCATTTACATTTAGTGTAACTATTGAAAGATATGAATTTAGTGCCATTGTATTGCCTATAAGGTGACTGTGACTGCATATTGTCTCTGTTCCTTTCTGGTCTGTGTTACTTTTGGGCTCTCTCTTTGCTTAGAGGACCCCTTTCAGTATTTTTGTAGGGCTGGTTTGGCGATTGCAAATTCTTTTAGTTTCTGTTTCTCCTGGAAGCTTTTTATCTCTCCCTCTATTTTCAATGAAGCCTAGTTGGATAAAGTATTTGTGGCTGCATATTTTTCTCTTTTAGTACTCTGAATATATCACGCCAGCCCTTTCTGGCCTGCCAGGGTTCTGTGGGTAGGTCTGCTGCCAATCTAATGTTTCTACCATTCTAGGTTACAGACCTCTTGTCCCAAGCTGCTTTCAGGATTTTCTCTTTGTCTCTGAGATTTATAAGTTTACTGTTAGATATCGGGGTATTGACCTATTTTTATTGATTTTGAGGGGGGTTCTCTGAGCCTCCTGGATTTTGATGCCTGTTTCCTTCCCCAAATTAAGGAAGTTCTCCACCGTAATTTGCTCCAATATACCTTCTGCCCCCCTCTCTCTTTCTTCTTCCGGGAGCCCAATTATTCTAATATTGTTTCGCTTTATGATATCATTTATCTCTTGAATTCTCCCCTCGTGATCCAATAGTTGTTTATCTCTCTTTTTCTCAGCTTCTTTATTCTCCATCATTTGGTCTTCTCCATCACTAAGTCTCTCTTCTGCCTCATTTATCCTAGCAGTTAGAGCCTCCATTTTTTATTGTACCTCATTAATAGCCTTTTTGATTTTGACTTGGTTAGATTTTATTTCTTCAGAAAGGGATTCTCTAGTGTCTTCTATGCTTTTTTCAAGCCCAGCTAGTATCTTTATAATTGTTATTCTGAACTCTAGTTCCAACATCTTACTAATGTCCATATTGATTAGGTCCCTGACAGTCGGTACTGCCTCTTGTTCTATTTTTCGAGGTGAATTTTTCTGTTTTGTCATTTTGTTGAGAGAAGAACAGATGAACGAGAGAACAAAATGCCAAAAGGGTAACAACGATCCCAAAGAAATATACACTAAACAAATCAGAAGAGACCCGAAACTGGGGGAAAAAGAAAAAGGAAAAAGAGAGAGGAAAAAAAAGAATATGATCAGGCTGATGAATAGAACAGAGCCATACACTAGATTTTGGGTGTATTTTGGTCTGTTAGAAGAAACTGCATCCCAAAATTTTAAAGAAAGAAAAAGTAAGGTTAAATACAATGAAGGGATGGAATATGACTGTAAAAATGAAAATTAAAAAAAGATTTTAAAGAAGGAATTGATAAGAAGTTGGTTGAAAAAGGAAAGAAGAATAATTCAAAAAATGAAGAAAAAGAAAAAAATAAGGAAATTAAAAAAATTAAAGTTAAAAGACTAAAGAATCATGGGGGAAAAAGCCATGAATTCTACAGGCTGTATTCCCCTAGCGCTGGAGTTTTGCAATTCTCATTGATCGGTAAACTTGGTCTTGGCTGGATGTTCTTGCTGATCTTCTGGGGAAGGGACCTGTTGCAGTGATTCTCCTGTGTCTTTGCCCTGGGCGGGATTGCACTGCCCTTGCCAGGGGCCGGTGCTAAGTCGTAGGCTCGGTTTGCTCTCTGTAGCTTTTGTTCCCTGAAGGCTTTCTGTGCAGCTTTAGAGGATGAGAACGAAAATGGCGGCTCCCAATCTCTGGCCCTGGAGCCGAGCTCGGGGCCCCACTCTTCAGTGAGCCCTCAGAGAGCCCTCAGAGAAAAGCTGTCAATCACTCCTGTCTCCCTGGTCTGTTCGCAATCCGTGCTCACCCGGCCTGTGACCGAGCATTTCTATCTCTGGCGCATGACCCCCTTTGGAGTCTCCAGACTCTGCAGATTCCTGCGATGCACTCCTGCACTCCTACTCCTGGGAGAGGAAGGGGAGTCTCCCCGGATCTGCCGCTTGTTGGGCCCTGTTGGAAGAGCTGTGGCCCAACTGTGCCACGGGTCATGGTTTATGGCCACCCCGAGCTGAGAGTCCACTCCTCGGCTCACTCTTTGCGGCCGGCTTCCCCGCTCTGATACCTGGGGGCTCTGCCGCACTCTGGCACCCTCAGTCTCTCTGTGATCCTGAGAGTCCTGAGACCACACTGTTCCAGTGAGGGTCCCACCCCTGGCTTAGCCACCAGAGTGACGTCCCTCACTGGAGCAGACTTCTAAAAGTTCCAGTTTTGAGCTCCGCGGCTCTAGCACTTGCCCGTAGCCGGCTGACAGAGGCTCCCTCCCCCCGGGGTCTATCTTCCCATGTATCGCCTCGGATTCACTTCTCTGCACGTCCTACCTTGCAGAAAGTGGTCGCTTTTCTTTTCCTAGTGTTGCTTTTCTTTTCTTCATTCTCCAGTTGAGTTTGTAGGTGTTCAGAGTGGTTTGACAGCTATCTAGCTGAATTCCTGGGACCAGACGAAATTTAGCTCTCCTAGTCCTCTGCCATTTTGGACTCCTCTATTATGATCCGCATTTTAATTGGTAGAATAAGCCTCCAAAGTTGTGTGATTTGGAAGTAGGCACGAACTTATTTGTTCTTACATATTTTATATTTTTTATTTAAAAATCAGTTTGGAAGGGTACCTCCTTATCCATCACGCCCAGGTGCTCAAGAACTTGGCCTGACCCTATTATGAGGACCGCTGGTGTGGGTTTCCTGCCTGCCCCACTCTCTCCAGGGCCCCAAAGCGAAGAGGTAGGTTATACAGCTGAAGGGGTTGGGGTGGGAGGGCCATCACAGTCTCTCCCGCTGCCTGCCTCCTCCTGGAGGCCCCTTTTTCCCTTCATAACTCCCACTCACCGAGGGCAGAGAAGCAAGTGCTGGGTGAGGGACAAGAGGCCTCAGATCCTTGGCTCTCCTGCTTTTCAGCTACTGGACAGAAGAGCCCAGTGCATGCCAGGCTAGAGACCCCACTGGGGATCAGCGTTTCCCTTTGTGATGAGGACCCTGGCCCCCCAGCAGTCACAGGGCAGGCATTGGGTGGGGGCTGTGCCTCCTGGTTCCTTGGACTCTGCCTGCGGTCTAAGACCCTGGCAAGCCCTGGAAAAGGGAAGGGGCCAGGACTGTGGGCCAGGTGTTGGAGATTGTGGGGATACAGCTGAGGAGCTGGGACTGGGAACAAGTGGACACCTCCAACTTTGCATGGTGATGTAAGGCCCTGATGTCATTTACCTGGAAAATGTGCTCAGCACTGCTCTTTACCAGCCACTCATGGGATTAATTTTGCAACAAAGGCACTGGCACAGTAGAAACCACATTGGTTTCTGACTTCTATTATTTTATTTTTAAGATTTTTTTTATTCACTTGACAGCACAAGCAGAGGGAGCAGCAGAGGGAGACAGAGAAGCAAACTCTCCATTGAGCGGGGAGCCCGATGAGCAGGGAGCCTGATGAGGGACTTGATCCCAGGACCCTGGGATCATGACCTGAGCTGAAGGCAGACGGTTAACCAACTGAGCCACCCAGGCACCCCTGACTATTTTATTTTAAAGGTTAACAACTTAATGGGTTGTGAGCTAAGAACTCTACCCCAAACTCCAGGGATGCACAGGGCTTAGGACTGAGCTCGCCTGCAGTTTTCCTGGCCACAGGGACCCTCCTGGGCCCAAGGAGGAAAGGTGAGGCTTGTTCTGAACTTGGAGAGCTGGACCTGCTACAGCCTTCTTGCCCCGAGGTGAAGCCAGATGCTCGGAAGTGTCCAGAAAAGTTCCAGGATTCACTGACTGGACCAACTTGGGTGATTGACTAAAACAGCGGATGTCCACTATAATTGCTTTATTTATGCTTAGTTGGAAACTCCAGAATTTATAATAAAAACAAAGTTCTCATTTGTTTAACTATTGCTGTATAACAAACAGATCACTCTAAAGCTTATAGCTTAAAATGTTGGTAGTTTATTATGTCTTACAATTTTTTAGGTTGGCTAGATGGTACCTTTGCTGATTTCACCTGAGGTAATTGATGGGGCTGTATTCAGCTGGTCAACCAGGCCTGCTGGAACTTGGCAGGTGTCAGGAAGTTAGTGCTGGCCCCTTGGCTCTCCAGTAGTCTTATCCTGTGGCTTGTCTTCCTTAAGTGCCAACGTGCCTCCCACACGTTCTGTTATCCCAGGTAAGTCAGATGATAGCCCAGGTTCTTGGGCTGAGTAAACAAACCCTATCTCTTTATGGGAGGAGGTATAAAATGTTGTGGCTTTGTTTTTTCTAAGCATTTCTAAGCATAGCAATGTTCCCAAATTTTGACATACATTGCTCTTCCTGTCATCTATTTATAGCTTGTGACTTTTGTTGATTTCTAGTTTGACCAGGAAAGTGACTTTCAGTTTACAAGTTACTAGTTTTTTTGTTGGTTTAACCAATCATTTTGCTACTTTTTTTTTCCAGAGTGGTAAGAGTATATGCCCTGTTATTTTGGTAATTAATTTAGGTTGGTTTTTTTTTTTTTTTTTGTGGCTTAGTATATGATTATTGTTTGTATACGCACCATGGACATTTGAAAAGATTGTGGGTTTTTGTTGTTGCTGAAAAGATATGTAAATTGATAGATTTATCACTTTATATTTTTCAAAGATCCTGTATGCACTCTACCCTATATCTACTTGTCTAGTGTATCATGGCGCTTTCCTACAGGAATCTCGTGGCAGGCAGGCTTGGGAGGCATTATGTTGGGTAGGCAAGGAGCTGAATAAATCAGGAAATGGTTTTCTTCATAACCACAGTTGACCTGGGGTGGGGATGGCCGGGGAGTTCTGGAGTAGAGGGGAGGTATGTGTATTTCACACTCTCAACAATGATCACAATGAGTGTTAACAGGAGGGCTTCTTTCTGAAGAATGTCATTAGCAATACTGAAAACAATAGGATGTGCTTATTTGTTGTATAATTGACTTGGGGAGACAGAAGTAATATGGCAAAACATAAGGGACAACAGGGGAAGTGGCAAAAAGTTAGGAAGCAAGGAAAGTGACAGAGACCAGGGGAGCTGTGAGGAAGGAGTCAGGAGGGGGAGCCTTTGGGCTGGGGTGGGTGGCTCTGGGCTTAGAGAGCTGGCCTGAAGCCTGAGCAGGGTTTTCTCTGGCCTGAGAGGGGGATGGGGGGTTGTTCCTCGAGTTCTTCAAGCACACAGCAGTTAAGTCCAAGTCACTGCTAGGCCTCCCAGTGAACTAGAAGTTTCCCACTTTTGGTGGAGTCATTTTGCTTTGAGTTTTTAGTGGTTGCTGATATATCTTACAAATTTTGACATACAGAACAACAAAGGCTGATCTTGAATAGAGGTGTTGGGAGTGGCCAGAGTTTAGTTTTCACAGGAGAGGGACCCCATGGCTTGTCCTTGGTCCTATGGAATCATGTGGTGATTTCTGTGGTGTCTTCAGACTCTTCATGAGTGTAGAACTTTTCATGAAAACACTGGAGTGCTGCTTCAGTTGTGGCAAACTGTAATTTACTTTTTTGTCTTGTGAAAATATTTGCTAGTCGATGGTTCAGTCTGATCTGTTTACTTGCCAGAGAGATGCAAATCTTAGGCCACTTAAGAATTCAAGAACTAATTCCCTGTGGGATGTCTTTCTATGGTCAAGGTAATGACCAGTTCAATAAAGGGCCAAGCATAATCATGATGTGGAATAAAATGCATTATGCAGGGTGGTCCAAACCCTGAGAAGGTCTTGAACTACTGTGCACATCTTGATTGCTAATTAGAAAAAGGTGTTTCAGCCCAGGAACCACTGAAATACATGAACTGAGAGGCATTGGTTATGGAAATTAAAATCAAAGGCATCAAGCTTTGCATTTCTGATTACATATTCAAACCATACAATTACAGTGTATAAAATAAATTTTTACTGTAGTCATAAGTAGTGATTAGACATAGACTTTTAAAATTCAAATCATATTTGTAATAGATGAAATTTCTCCACTTCTTTACCCCCAAGCAGAAAAAGATCTGAATGGTGGGGCGCCTGGGTGGCACAGCGGTTAAGCGCCTGCCTTCGGCTCAGGGCGTGATCCCAGCGTTGTGGGATCGAGCCCCACGTCAGGCTCCTCTGCTATGAGCCTGCTTCTTCCTCTCCCACTCCCCCTGCTTGTGTTCCCTCTCTCGCTGGCTGTCTCTGTCTCTGTCAAATAAATAAATAAAATCTTAAAAAAAAAAAAAAGAAAAAGATCTGAATGGGAAACTACTGCTGGTGGCTGCTTATTTTACAGGTAGTCCTTAAAATAGTTCAGTTGTAACCCATTCTGCTGGAGGGTGACGCCCTGGGGGAAAAAGTGAAGACTTTGTCTCCCTTCAAATATTATATCACTTATGTTCATGGCTGCTAGTTTTTAGAACTTCCCACGTTTTGTCAAGGATTTGTTGCCAAAGAAAGGGGAAAAGAAAATGAGGGTAGGGTAGTGAAGAGATCCAGAGGTAAAACAGCCAAGACAAGTTCCTCACCAGAGTGAGTAAGTAAGAAGGGCCTGGAAGCAATGAAAACCCTAGCACCCAGATTATGGTCTCTAAATACCATTCCCTACCTAAAGGAAACAAGGCTGCTTGGAAAATAGTGGATTACAGGTCTGGAGCAGAAAATGTACAAACAAAAGCTGGAATGTCTTGTTCCCAAATGCAAGGACATGCTCCAAGGTTGACAGGAACACAGCAAAAGGACACAGGAACTAGCTTGGAGACGTCCCCACTGGGCAAATCCACGGCCATTTGAGAATAAAGAATGGGTTATAACATATGGAATAAAAAATAGCTTGAGTCATAAAAATACTGCTCCTTATGCCCCACCCCCCCTAAAAACAATAATGAATAAATATAGAAGAAATGGTAACACTAGAAAATCACTTTTTTGCAACAGGTTTTGTTACAGTTGATTCAGGTGAAACTTATTGGTGGATGCTAAACCACTGAGTAATAGGTTGTTGGAACAGGGTAGTCACATAGTCTCAAAGTATCACCTCAAAAGACTTACTAGTTAAGGGAAGAAAGAGGATCAAGACAATGGAGAGATCTGGCAGATGCCACCGTAACAGATGGTCAGACTTCACTAGTAACGGGACCAGCTGACACCATGGGTCTTCTGATGAAGAGCACAACATCATCTGTAAGTATCCTTACCCAAAAATGTTTAACCTGAGGCTAGTCATAAGTAATCACCTGGAAAATCCACATTTAGAGACTTTTTATGAAATAAGAGGCTTGGATTCTTTTAAAAATGTCTGGTTGTCCGACTGGGTCAGTTGGAAGAACATGTGACTCTTGATCTTGGGATTGTGAGGTCGAGCTCCATGTTGGGTGGAGAGATTACTTAAATAAATAAAACTTAAAAATGTCAGGGTGCACCTAGGTGGCTCAGGCAGTTAAGCATCTGACTCTTGATTTCGACTCAGGTTTTGATCTCAGGACCGTTGGAGTTGAAGCCCTGTGTTGGGCTCCATGCTGGGCATGGAACCTACTTAAAATAACAACAACAAAACAAAAAACAAAACAAAAATGTCAGTGTCAAGAAAGACCAAGAGAGACGCAGGGAACTCTTCTGGATTCAAAGAGAGTAAAGAGATTTATAACAACTAAAAGCAATGTGTGATCATTGACTAGGTCTTGGATTTAAAAAAAAGTATAAAGGGCACAATTGGGACAATCTGGGAAATTTAAACACAGGCTGTTCATAAGTTAATAAATAAGGTTTGGGGCGCCTGGGTGGCTCAGTCATTAATCGTCTGCCTTCGGCTCAGGGCGTGATCCCAGCGTTCTGGGATCGAGCCCCGCATCAGGCTCCTCCACTAGGAGCCTGCTTCTTCCTCTCCCACTCCCCCTACTTGTGTTCCCCCTCTCGCTGGCTGTCTTTCTCTCTCTCTCAAATAAATAAATAAAATCTAAAATAAATAAATAAATAGGTTAAATTTCTTAATTGCAATAGCTCGTGTTTTTGTAGGGAATGTCTTTGTTCTTAGGAGTGACAGGCTGAAGTACTTAGGAGTAAAGTGTCATGATGTCTGTAACTCATCTCAGATACTTAGGCTCTCTGAAAAATGTGGGGGTGCTTGTGTGCACATGTGTATAAATACAGAGAGATGCTAAGCATTAACAAGTGGCGAATCAAGGTGAAGAATGTGTGGCTGTTCATCATCCTATTATTTCAACTTTTCTGCAGGTTTGAAGATGGTTAAAATGAAAGGTTGATGGAGAAAAGCTGGCCAAATCAGGGTGACTCTATGAGTTTAAAGTAAAAAGAATGAACTTAGGTGCGATTACATTTTTAAATTAATGTCAATATGATTGCAATTAATTCTTGTGTTTCTTAAGTCAACACCTAATTAACTTTTAGGCATGTTAAATTTTTGAATAGAAAGTTGTTCACCTGATTTATAGAAAGATATACAGAGAAATTTCCTTCCGTCCTTACCCCCAACTGCTCTGTTTCTGTCTCAAGTCCCCCTCTGCCATTGGTTTCTGATGTATCTTTTTAGAAGTCATGCATACATAAATACAAAACATATATTTTGTTTTTCTTCCTTTGCTATCTATACAAGGTAGCCCATTCTACATACAGTTCTGCATCTGGCCCTTCACCTAACCACATCTTGATGTCTTTCCACGTAGACCTTTGTCATCTGCATCTTTTATTATAGCTGCATAGTGTTCTACTGTATGAGCATACCGTAACTTATTTAACCTTTGACAGACTTCAGATTGCTTCTTGTTGCTGTTGCAAAGAATGCTACCATGCACACCCTTGTGTAACAGACACCTTTTCACACACATGTGCTGGTATGAGTGTTTGTAGAATAAAGCAACAAAGTGGGATTGCTGAGTCACAAAGGATCAAGGATTTGCTTTTGTAATTTTGGTGGCTATTGCTAATGGAGACATAGAGCTCCTTCACATATGTTTCTACCCCGGGTGCTGGAAAGTGCCTTCCCCAGAGCCTCGTCAACAGAATGTGCTATCAACCCTATGCAGTTCTGCCGGTTGGACAGAGGAAAAATGTATCATGGGGAAATGTTCATTTGCCTTGCTGTAATGAATGAGGTTGAGCTTCGTGTCATATGTTGAAGAACCATTTGCAGTACCTTTACTGTGAGTTGTCTATTCACATCTTTTGCCTCTTTATTATTTGATTATATTTTATGGGAACAAGGAATTTACTAGAGTAATCAGAGCTTACACAAATGTGGGAAGTTAAAGGCCTGGAACAGAGGTGTTGAGAGTCTCTAACAGTGACAGGCAGAAATGCTTGTGCAGCTGGGGGATCAGAGCCTGTGGGAAACTGCCCAAAGCTGGGTGTGTGAAAGAGGAGGTCTGAAAGAGCCATGCCCTGGGGGCCCTGCAGCCCAGCACTCTGCAGTGGGCTGGGGCCACTGTTGGCTGATGGTGCCTGAAATCAGCAAGTGTCTCATCAGCAGCGCCTTCCAAGAGTAATGGCGTCTGCTTCATTTCCATCCTTTCGGATGTCACAGAAGTTCCTGTCTTGGCCATCTTTAACGTGGGGCCATGCAGGAGATTGGTTTCCCAGCCTTAGACCAGAATGGTGGTGTCAAGTTGAGAATATCTGGCATGCTCCACCCCTCTGTCATCGTGGCATCCATACTCACTTCCCTTCCCTATACTTAAATCTCAAAGAGGAGCAGAATCACACTTTGACCCAACAGGAGGCAACTATCCCCCATTTACCCATCTGTAGGGGATGTTCATTCCTCTCCTACCTGAGTCACAACTAACCTTTGATGCCAGATACAGGGTTAATTACTATTGCAGTCAGTTCCAGCTGCTCTAATGGAATACCATAGATGGGGATGCTTAAGCAACACATTTATTTCCCACAGTTCTGGGGGCTGGAAGTCCACGATCAAGGCACTGACAGATCAGGGATGCTCAGTCGTTAAGCGTCTGCCTTTGGTTCAGGTCATGATCCCAGGGTCCTGGGATTGAGTCCCGCATCAGGCTCCTTGCACAGCGGGGAGCCTGCTTCTCCCTCTGCCTGGTGCTCCCCCTGTTTCTGCTTTCTCTTTCTCTCTCTCACTCTCCTTCTCTCTGGCAAATAAATAAATAATAATAAAAATCTAAAGGCACTGACAGATCAGATTCCTGGTGAGGACCCTCTTCCTGATTTGCAGATGACTGCCTTCATGCTGTGTCCTCAGGTGGTAGACAGAAAGGGGCAGGGAGCAGGACAGGGGGAGTGGAGTGGAGGGGAGGGGACGTGGTGGGGAGGGAGAGGAGAGTGGAATTTTGGTGGGATTCACTCTGGAAAGCTAAAGGTATCACTTTCTCTCAGGAGTCTATAGTTCATTTACAGTTCTTCCTAGTCCAGATTCAATTTACCCACCAGGTGTCATTCTAACCATAAACAATGTTGCCTAGTAGCATAATTAACAGGCCATCTTATCAGGCTTCCCCAGTGAATCAGTTATAATGTACCACCCCCAAACACAGTGGCTTAGAACAACAACGTTTTATTTGTTAGTGATTCTGTGGACCAGGAATTTGGGCTGGTCTCACTTGGGTGGTTCTTCTGCAGGTCACTCAAGTGGTTTTAGATATCTGGTGCTGGACTGAGGATGGGTGGTCTAAGATGACCTCACATAGCTGGGTAGGTACTTACTGAATTCTTAGAGTTTTTCAATGAATTCCCTTGAATTTTCCAATTACATCATCTACAAATAGGACTTGCCTATGGGACTTCTTCCTACATGGATCTTCTGCAGGTGTCCTGAATCCTTCAAGTCTAAAACCGTACTCCTTATCTGCTCTGATTCTTGCACCAGTCCTGATGTGTGTTTTTGTCCACACCACCAAACAATTCTTGGACACCAGCTGAGCATCCTAAAATTCAATTCCATTCTGACACTATCTACCTGGACACAGCATCAGACTCCACAGGTTAAGGGCTCAGTACCGCCTGCCCCTTCAGATGCCAATCAAGATTTCAGGTTGTCACCTGTGCTTCTGACTGACATAGATCAGAGGTCCCAAGCCTCCCTCCTTGGGTTTGATGAACTTGCTAGAGCTACTCACAGAACATGGAGAAGCATTTCACTTACTGGATTACCAGTTTATTACAAAAGAATATAACTCAGAAGTAGATGGAGATGATGCATAGAGCAGGTAAGGGGATGGGGTGTGGAGCTTCCCCAGGCCCCTTCCAGGTGCTCCACTCTCCCCAAATCTCCATTGGTTCACCAACCCAGAAGCTTCCTGAACCCCATCCTTATAGAGTTTTAATGGAGGCTTCATTACAAAGGCAAGATTGATTAAGTCATTGGCCATTGGCTATTGATTGAACACCCAGACCCAGCCCTTCCCCTCATCAGAAGGCAGGGAGTGGGTCTGAAAGTTCCAACCCTCTAATCTCAGGGTTGGTTCCCTTGGCAACCAGCTTCCAGCCTTTGGCACTTCCCCAAACCACCTCATTAGCATAATGAAAGACACATTTCTTTCTCTGAACACTTAGGAAATTCCAAGGGTTTTAGGGGTTCCGTGGCAGGAATGGGAAGAAGACCAAATATATATTCCTCATCACAAATTACAGTATCACACCTACCTTCTCCTGAATGTGATGGGGATGGGGGTCGGTATATCATAGGTTCCTTTCCCTCCTTCCTTTTTCCTGATCAGGCACTAAGTTCTGAAGATTCTACCATCTCAAATCTGGTCCTTCCAGCCTCTTAGCGCCAGTCATCTGTGTTGGGATTGACATGACAGCCTCCTAAATGCTCTCTCCACTACCTTCCTGCATTCCTAACTTCTTTGTTTTCCTTGAGTGTCTTTAAAAAAAATCTGTTGAGAAAAATTTTGTGTTATAAGAGACTCTAAGAATGAATTTTTGCTGGAAGAACAATGAGCTCAAGAACGGAACACTGTGTCCTCATGGATCTTTATTCTGAGCACGGAAGTGCAGGGTGCCAAGGTTCCTTAGCCTTGTGACTGGTACTTTGTAGAACTTCACATATTTTAAGAAGACTTTCATCGGCCAAGTGCATCACAAATCACGTGCAGAACTCTCGCCAAAATGGCATTGGTCTCTGTATCTATTGGCTTCTCTGAAGTACACCCTCTAATTGGTGAGGCTGACATGCCTTGTACTTCCTTAAACTGCTATCCTAGACCCTCACTTGACTTTCAAGGTTAACATTTAGAAAAAAAATTTTTAAAGATTTTATTTATTTGAGAGAGAGAGCATGAGTGGTGGGGGGGGGACAGAGGGAGAGGGAGAAGCAGACCCCCTGCTGAGCAGGGAGCCCAACCCCGGGGCGGGGGGGGGGGGGTTCGGCTCAATCCTGGGCTCTCCAAGATCATGGCCTGAGCTGAAGGCAGATGCTTAACCGATGGAGCCACCCAGGCACTGCTTAGAAATTTTTTATGAGAAAGTGTTATCCTGAAATAGTTTTGATTAATCACAAGATTAGTCACAAGATCACCAATACCACAGGATACCAAGAACTACAGTCTGTTGCCACTGGCATTTTGAATGACAGGGACAGGTCAGTGTCCTGAAAGGCCATCCGGGCAAGGGGGCCATGAACTTCCTGCGACTACTGGCCTGTGGTGCTGTGTGGCGGTCTGGCAGGTGTGGCACTGGGGCAGGTGGCTGTGGGACTGTGGCAGGACATTATGCCAGAGGGAGACCAATTCAGAGGACCAACCCTGGGCTTCAGTATGGGAGTCCTGGTAGGGAAGGGAACAGGGTCAGCAAGTCTGGGAAGGTTCAGGGAAGAGCAGGGGAGATAGAGATGCCACAAGCTGTTGTTCTCAGGGGGAATAATCTCAGTTTATGGGAGTTCCTGAAGAGAAAATGTGAGGGACATCGAGAGACAGACAGACACAGATAGATGCCATCAAGTGTGGGAAAAGCAACAAGATTCAACAAGAATGTCCACTGAGCAGATCATTTAAATGAAGTGGTCCTATCTGTGGAATAATTCTCAAGTGGGAAAAGAAAAAGAAAAGGAAAAAGAAAAAAGCATATATTATATATTTATAATATATAGTATTACATAATATATCCACATATCACAGTGTATATGTACTATTATTGTACAACATATGCATTACCACATTATTTTTTTCTAAGATTAAATTTATTTATTTGAGAGAGAAAGAAAGCACAGCCAGGGGGAGGGAGAAGCAGACCCCCCACAAGCAGGGTACCCCGGGGGTGGGATCGATCCCATGACCTCAGGATCATGACCCCAGCTAAAGGCAGACACCCAACCAACTGAGCCACTCAGGCGTCCCTATACTTTACCACTTTAGAACGATTCAATACATACTTTTTTTCTTTTTCTATTTCTATATTCTTAGAAAATCACTAACATTTACGGAAGGCTCTGTGGGCCAGGCACTGTGTGTGTGATTCCTTGGCCTTTTTACTGTTAAGCCTACCACAGTCCCATTTTACAGATGAGGAAGTGGAGTCAGGGAAGTTGAACAGCCGGTGATAGGAGAAGCTGCTGGTATTGCAGCTCAGGGAGCTGAGCTGTGAGCAGCTTTGCTCTGGACAAAGAGCTGCGGCTGGTGTTGCCCTGGCCCTGCAGGTTATTCAGGGGGATCTTTGACTGCCCTGTTACGTTTCAGATGGTGATGAGTTTGAAAAAACGAATGATTCCCTGAGGTGGCTGATTGCTCTCCAGTTCTTGTGGATGCTCGGCGGCATTTGGGGCTGTGAAGGTGAAAAGCCTGTTAGGCAGTTGGTAACACAGTAAGTAGCTTACAGACATTTTAAAATAAGGTGCTGCCTCGGGTGTGAGACACGACATCCCCACCCCCTGAGGAGCTTCTGATTAAAGTCACCGAGGAATCAGCTCTTGAAAGGATGCCAATGGCCACATCTTTTTCTCTCCATCAGGGAGCCCGAATTAGGAAACCGGACTTAGAATCACCAGAGAACTTTATAAGATTTTAATATCTAAGAATCCGAATTAGCATGTCTCTGTTCAAAGGGTATGAAAAACTAATCTGAGCATAATTATCATATAATGTGGTACGAGAGCAGGGACCTGCAGCCTGCTGCCTGCGATCGGAAAGTATGAACCGGGAGGGGGTGTGGGAGCCTAGCGACCCCATCAGTCAGGCCCCCACCCAGCAGCTTAGCCAAGCAGCTCGACGGTGACCCTGCCAGGTCTGAGAGTTCACGGCCGCTGAAGGCTGACAGCCTCAGAGCGGGCGGGGCCGCGGAGTGAGTGTGCGCTTGGAGTCCTGGAAGAAGATGCACATTTAAAATCAGATTTGGGAGGCTCTGGGGGAGAAAGTGCTTGTACGCAGAAGGGGAGGGGCTGCGCGCGGCGGCTGGAAGGCTACCTGCCTTCCCGCAGCTCACCTGCCTCCCTGCTCCTCCAGGGAGCCTACCTGTACCTTCCATTTGATTCTAAGAGGGCGGGGCCTTCTAATAGGGCGTCAATAAAGCTTCAAGATAAATAAGTGAGTGCCTAATTAACTGTCTAAATTCAGCTGAAGCAGTTTACATGGAATCGGGCCATGTCTGCAATGCCTTTTTTTCATTTATGTCTAAGAAGTCACACTTTTGACTTTTTATTTTGTTTCTAAATTCCTTCGATTGACTGTGGCTGCTTGGTGCATATTTATGACCTTGGGTGGTTTGCTGTGGCCCCACAGTGCAAGCCAACAAATAAATGCAGAGGAAAAATAATATGGGAAATCCCAAAAGGTAAACAACTGGTGGGGGAGGAGTGCAGAGAAATGAGCTTAAACAGAACTCCAGAAATTCCTTCAAGGAAAATTCACTCAGAGGAGTGCCAGTATATTTGGAATATTGACGCTCATTCCTGCCAGAGAACCGTTGGCTTTTTGCTAGAAATTATGTAGATTTTTATTAGGGCCTTTATCCACAGACCTCTCCTTTCACCTTTGGGTAAAAAAGTTACTGCCTTTCTTCAGGATCTGTGCTTTGGTTCCCATGCCTCCTGGCAAACATTTTTTTAAGTGCCTACTGTATACAGTGTTCCAGCTGACAGCCTGGTTCATTCTCCCAAATTATGCTCCTCACCCTTTCCTACTTCATTCTTCTTCCCCTCCTCACCCAGGAAGGCATCCTGGTTCTGCACAGCAAACCAGTCAGACAAGTGAATCCGGTTGGACCCCAGGAGTGGGGCTGAGGTGGGGGACCTTGGGCTTTTTCAGGGGGTTCCTTGGAGCCTTGGTCTCTCTGTTCCACATCATCCAAGAGCCGGAGTACTGCCAGTGAAGCCTACACTTCAAGTCTTTAGTTCAGAAATTTATGTTCAAATCCCTTGCGGGGGGGGGGGGGGGTTTGCCCAATTACGGTTTATCACAAAACCAAGCATTATATTTTTGTTGAAAATATAAAATGGGGAAAATAAATATAAAATGGGGGTGGCTCAGTCAGTTAAGTGTCAGACTCTTGATTTCCACTCAGGTCATGATCTCAGGGTCGTGAGATGAAGCCCCATTTTGGGCTCCAGCTCAGTAGGGAGTCTTCTTCTCTCCCTCTCTCCCTCTGCCCCTCCCCCAGCACACGAGCTCTCTCTCTCAAATAAATAAATACATCTTTTTTAAAAAAGGTATAAATGTTAAGATATGTCTGATGCTTAGTGTATACATTCCTCTTCTGTGTCTGTCTTTAACATGGGAAATTTCAAACATACACACAAGTGAAGAAAATAGTATGAGCCCACATTTCAATAACTATCAGCTTATAGCCGGTTTGGTTTCATCTGTACCCTCTTCTCACTGGATGTTTTGGGGGCAATGCCAGACATCATGTAATTTCATCTGTAAATATTTCAGTGTGTATTTCTAAAAAAGAAGGACTTGTCAGAAAATTCACAGAGCCGTTATTCCATTAATCCCCTTCTGCCCTTAAGATCAAATATCTAATTAGCACATGCTCAGATGATTCAAGTACTTTTGTAGTTCATCTGTGGTCATCGGTTTCCAGATAAGGTCCATGCATTGGAGCTCACGTTTGAGTACTTCCGATTTGAACGGTGCCAACCACTGTTCCAAGTGTTTTAATGAGGCTCACATTTAATCCTTAGTGCTGTGAAGTTTGTGATATTATTATGCACCCAGTGTGGAGGAGTAGACCAGTCCTGTAGCTTGTCCAGACAGGATCCAAACCATAGAACCTGCATGCTGAGCTTGGCAGCCTTTTCCTCAAGGCCACAGTTCCTGTAAGGACCCCTCTCTTACAGCCCAATTCTCACAGGTTCCAGAAAGACCATGCCCTCCCTCCCTTGCTTTCTTCAGGCCCCGGGAGTAACAGCTTCCTAGGGTTGCTGATGCCTCACACTCCCACCGCCCCTGGGTGCTCCCCATAACCCAGCCTGCACCATAAAGAGTTCATTAAATGGATTGCCTTAAACCCTTGGAGCAGCCAACAGGGACCACAAGGGGTGCAGTCACGTCTGGGAAGTGCCAGGGCGCACATTCAGCTTGCTTCTGGTAGGCTCTGTGTGCCTATTACCCATAAACAGATTGAAGACAGAAGAAGACAATAGTTGAGAAGCCATCGGAAGATGAGGATGGAGATTGCTTAGATTGGCGTATTTTAACTTAGTATTGAATATCCCCATGTTACAAAGAAAAAGAAAAACTTGTTCTAATGTTATAATTATCACACTATTCATTTTGCTATTTTATCTATTAATTGCTTCGTAGCTGTGTAGTGAAACAGTTGATCTAAGCAACTTATCTTTCTCAAAAGATGTCCTATAACTTTAAGTTCTTGCTGTACCACTTTTGAAGTGTTTGGAATACTAGTGAGGCTCTCTGTGGTACCCCCGGGGGGCTGCCAGCTTCAGCCTCCCCATTGGGTTTTAATTGTCATCACAGAGGAGAATGGTTATTCTCCAGAGTTTAGACAGCTGGTCCATGGTAAGGACATTGTCTTTGAAAGAGTTACCATGACAACCTCCCTCTTCAAGGTAAGCGTTTGAGTTTTATCAAAACAAAGGACTTGGCTTTGTATTAAATTGGTCCCCACGGCAGTGTTCATCACTGCGTGCATGCTGTATCAGCCGCCTCTGCTCCTGGGGTATTTTTACCCTGCGATCTGGGGGCTCAGTTTATGACTGGGTGGCCGCCTCCTTGCATGTTGGACTCAGACCAGAGGCCTGGTCTCTTCCAGGAAACAAGCTCCCTCGTCCCTACATATAACAAGCTCTCTGTTGGCTGGATAGGGCTCGTCATGTAGTTACCACTTCGTCTTGGAATATAAGCTCTTAGATTCGGAAAGAAAATGTAATGCACTGGAACAGACACTTGTTTTCTGTCTCTCTCCAGCCTCCTTCTCTTCTCCCCCTTTCTCTGAGAATAGTATTTCGCTTCCTTTGGTGGACTGGTCCATTGGTTACTCAGCAAATGCTCCCAGGACAGCTGGTTATACATTTGGGGAGAAGTCACTTTTGTGCTTTCATGCTATTCACAAAAGTCTGGATGGATTAAAAAGGGGCACCTGGGTGGCTCAGTTGGTTAGGGGTCCGACACTTGATTTTGGCTCAAGTCATGATCTCAGGGTCTTGGGATCAAGTCCCAAGTCGGTCCTGCTTGTCTCTTTCTCCCTCTGCCCCTACTCCATCTCTCTCTCTCTTAAATAAATCTTAAAAAAAATAAAATAAAAAAGAAGAGGGGAATCCCAATTTTAAAACTTACATACACAACCATGTCATAAAGTTAAACAATAAATAGCAAAATAGGAAACATATTAATTATATCTGGCAGAGTGTTAATATCCGTAATGTGTGAAGCGTTTCTGAACATAGATAAGACAAATATAAGGTAAAAGGTACTCATGTTTATGAATCAAATATGAATAAACTAGCAAAAATATGACCGTCACCTCTCAGATCAGCTTAAATGTAAAAATCTAGAGAATTTACAGTCTTGGGGGATTGGTAAATGTGGCACTTTGTGTCCATTTAAAATGCCCGTGACTGCCCCTCACTCCACTCGTGTTCTCTCTCTCTCTCAAATAAATAAAATCTAAAAATTTTTTAAAAAATAAAATGTCCATGGCTGTCAACTCCCAAATTCCCTTCCTAATAATACAGGAATACTCTTACAGATTGAAGAATGTGTGAGTGTGGAAGAATTGCGAGAATGTGTGAGTGTGGAAGCGTGTGTGGATGTGGGAGAGAGAGTGTGAGAGTGTGAATCTAACATCCCTGGTAAATTTGCTCACGGTCTCTCTCCTCCACTGGGAGCAGGGACCCTGTTGGTTCCATTCACCCCTCTGTTCCCGCACCAGGCGTGGCTGGTGCCTGGCACACGGCAGGTGCTCAAGTATGTGAATGAATGACTCTCAGGAAGATTCGATTTTAAAAACTGCGGTTATGTTCTTACTCCGTGATATGCATTTGGGTCAATGTATGCATGACACAGAAGGTATGATTCATGATGATGTCCATGCCACTCCCACAGATGTGGTAAATTACTGAAGTTGAAATACAGAAAACAAAAGTGGAAGAAATTCAAGAGTACGTTGTCATAAGGAAAATCAGAGTGAGACCCTGGACCACACTGTTCTCAGTCTTTGACAGGTCAAATAGGAAAGACAAAAGAGTCAGAGCTTCGGGATTGGCAGACTTACAGAGCCACAGAACTTTGCCCATCATCAGATTCTCGCCTCAAGACCTGTGAAACTCCCCCGTTCCTCATGGCGGGACCCGTGCAGGGCACGTGTTCTCACAATGATGTAATAAAACTAGCAATCCATTACACAAAGTTTATTTTAAGAATGCAGGGCCTGGAAGTTAAACAAATAAGGCTTCTGGCAGGGGTTAACCTCTGTCAACAAGCAGTTCTGGGCTCCTTAAGAAGTTAAGAACATGAGAAGCACGGAGCCCCCAAACCTAGGAGAAGAGAAAGAAGTGTTTTCACGATTAGGTAAGAAAGGATGAAAATAAATGAACTAACTATTCAATCCAAAGCTGGAAAAACAATAAAAGAAAGCCAAGAAGAACACAAAGGAAGCCACTGGATATAAAATGAGAGAGTGACAGATTAAAGAAAAGAACTGGAGTAGAATTTTCCATACAGGGAATGGTTCTCCGGGAAAGATAAAAAGGACTCAATTTTGGCAATGCTAATCAAGAAACAGAGAGAGATGACGCTGGTGACTAGGGAAGGGAAGGATGAATGGCATTTCCACACAGTCTTCGTCCCTGTCCCCGTCCCTGTCCCCGTTCTGTCCCCAGGCCCGGCTTCGCGGGGGGGGTGGGGCATCAGCAGGGAGAGAGAGCTGCGGGTGCCTCTGCTGCTCCCTGGGGAGCTCCACTCCTGTATGTCATGCTGCATGTGCAGAGACAGCCCTGTCCTTATCTTCCAGACAAGGGGCAGAGGCTGGAGTGGAACCAGAGAGGTCACAGGCTCTCTCCTGGAAGTGGATTTAAACCTTTGGGACTCTGCTCAGTCTGGGCTCTTCCTGGAAGTCGAGAACATGGAAACTTGAGAGCCATGGCTGGCCGTTATCCGTAAGGGTGTGGAGGGAGCCATTCTGCCCAGAGGAGAGTGCAGCAGGTGTGGGGACCATGGCAGGGGTGGGGGGGTGGGGGGAAAGACAGATAGACAGACATGATGTGGCTCAGAGCAACCCCAGACAGTGGCTGCTTCTGGAGGCAGAACGGTTCCGCTCATCTTTTGGGCTCTCTGATACGCATTTTTACCTTATGTTAGGGTATCATTTACAAAAGATCAAATAGCACAATAACAATAAAAAGAACAGTGTCAAAGATTTTCTTTAACTCCTTAATTAATGTGCGGTCCAGGATGATGCTCAAAGTGGTTCCAAGTGCATTTGAGGAACCAGGTATTTTAGGCAATTTTAATAAAGGAATGAGGGTAGGATTGCTGGTTTAGACAGCTAACTAGTTAATCTCCTCCGGGGCCATACCCAGACCACCTGGGGTGATTTTTTCCACCGGCCAGTAATTATCTGCATATCTAACTGAGAAAAATCTCTAAGTTCACATCTGCCCCATGCAGAGCTGTGAAATCCCCAGTCAAGGTCAGGAGAAAGGCAGTCAGAGGTGTTAGCACCAGCACTGCACTGAGCAAACCAGCAAACCCCTTTCATCTGTTTTCAACTTTGGGGTAGCTTTTATGATGCTAAAAAATAAATCCCTTTTTAATCTTATTTGAGAGGAGTCTGGAGCTCAGAGCTTACAATTCTGGCGGGACAGAGGGGATCCAGCAGCCGGGGCAGCCAGGCATGGAAGACTTGGTGACTGAGTCATAGGCTGCCACAGGAGCTCCGGGAGAGAGCTTTCAGACGGATAGCAGTGGTTTCTAGTTCGTTTATAAATTAGCCAATGAAGCTATCCATCGACTCGTGTATTTTAGAGTCTGACAACCGGGTCGAAGTACAGTTGACCCCTGAAAAACACGGAGCGTTAGCGGCTTTGAACCTCATGCAGGTGGATATCCACGTATAACTTGTGACTCCCCCCAAATGGAACTACTAAGAGCCTACTGTTGGCCGGAAGCCTTACCGATAACACACACAGCTGATTAACACACAGTGTTTATGTAAGATGTATTATATACTGTATTCTGACAATAAAGTCAGCTGCAGAAAAGAAAATCATAAGGAAGAGAAAAATACATTTACAGTACTGTATTTGTTGAAAAAAATCTAAGCCCAAGTGGACCCATGCTGTTCAAACCCTCGGTGTTCATTGTTCAAGGGACAACTGTATACATGTGTGGATGTCCTCGAAGACCACTCTGCAACTTCGCCAGCGCGAACACACACACACAGAAATGAGTTCCGCGTGTATGGCCATACGTATGTTACCTTGTCCTGGAAATCTTCATAATCACAGATGTTATTGTAACTTACGGAGAGAACAGGGATACTGCCTGTGAACTAGTAGCAATAATCGCTAGGGAAAACAAATGAGAAAAAGGTGCGTTTGTGCCTTCAGAGATTGTCTTTGGTAGTCACGTCCGGTGCGGTGGTATCGTGGACCACAGACACTGTCTCCTGGGAAACTGGGCATTTGGGAATGGTGTCAGTTATTAAGGCTACTTAACAAGCCAGCCCAAATGCAGTGCTTAAAAACTACAATGACTTACTCTTTCTCATAGTTCCAGGGATGGGTTGGGTTCAGCTGGGGGATCTTTCTGTCGGTCTTGCCTGGGGTTGCTCACGTGACTACAGTTCTCTGGCAGCCGGAGCTTCCCAGAAGGCCTCCTTAGGCATCTGGGGCCTCGCTATTGGCTGTCAGCAAGAGCTCCACTGGGTCCCGTGTCACTTGAGAGTCTAGAGCAGTCTTGCTCACCTGGCAGCAGGAGCACCCCAAGACTCGGAGGAGGAAACTTCGAGCCATCTTCCCACCTGGCCTCAAATCAACTGCATTCCATTGCCCAAATTTGCAAAGCCGGCCTACATCTCAGGGGTGAGAAAACAGGCCCCACCACTTGATGGGAGGAGCCACAAAGTCCTATTCAAAAGGAGGCGTGGCCTCACAGAGGCAGGCTGATTCACTGGGGGGCCTTACCTGTCTCATCCACCCGAAAACCCCAAGGCAGTTGCTGTTTCTAAGGTTCAAAATGAAACAGGCCTTACGCGCTTATGCTACCTCCTTAATTCAGACAGGGCCACACATAGGGGAGGATTTTAATAAACATTGACGGTACCGAACCAGACTGAATGAGCGTAGACCCCCCCAAGCGAGCGTTTCTCTTGTTTTGTAACCTTCAGAACCTTACCTTTCACTGACTGAATGGACCACAAGCTGGGAAAGGTATTTAAAGAAGTGGGTAAAACCCTTTGCAGAATTTTTCATTCTACTTAATTTTAACAAATAGTATATATCTCAGCTAATGAATATTTCAGTCTTTCACATATGAACCAAAAATGTAATTATGGATTTGATTTTCCCAACGTTTGCTGCCTGCAGTAGTCAGTGATCACAAATCGCATTAAATGAAAGGTGAACTCCATTATAGTATCTGCAAAATGGAGCTTAATAAGTTTTGTAATTATGGGGCAAATCTATGCAAATTGCAATTTTTATTAGGCAATTTTCCATCTTCATCTAGGCTCTAATAGTCTATTAGACTGGTGGCAGTTCAGTGCTTTTATTAAGGAAGTTCTTTAACTTCCTTTCTGTTTGGTTCCTTATAATGAAGAAATTGCATTTTGGGGTAAAATGGTCACAGGCCTGATTTACTTATCTTTTCAATCTTATTACAAATAGGAAACTGAATTTTCTGTTAATTATTCAGCTAAAACTCTATAGAGCCAATTTCTGTCCATCTTATATACAGACTAAGGACTTAAGAGAATTTTATGCCAAAAATGTGTGTGTGTGTATATCTATCTATCTATCTATCTATCTATCTATCTTACAATCAAGGTCTTTTCCATCTATTAGTGTTCCATGTTGGGATGTTGGCCAAAAGAGGAGTCCATTTCAAAATCTTACCAGATTTTGTCAGTTTTTTATCCTAAAAGTGTTGTTTCACCCCTTTGGTGATTATGAAGCTATAAATCCTTTTCTAAACTGGGAATTCAAAGTTGACACATAAAATTAACCATCATGCTACCCTTTTCTGTACCACTGTATGGTTGTGCTAAGGTTTTATGATACATCAGGCCCAGTAATTCTATGTTTAGCAAATCATCAGGTTTTACTGTCATATGTTTAAAAAAATTTTGTCGTGTGTTTTTGCATCATGACTGGATGAGAAGAAAATGGCCCCGAGTCACTAAGTGTTAGGAAAAAACCTCGTGGAAGGTTTTTCCAGGTGGCTTGGGTATTTCTATACGCAGGATAGGAGGTGGCTGAGGTGGGACGGGGCCAGGCTGTTCTCCATGCTCAGTTCAAGATTCACAGCGTGAACCTGATCTAGAAACAGAGGACGTGGCAGATGGTGCCCACAGTGGGTCACCCCCAGTGCAGCAGAACTCACCTGACTGGGCGCAGGGACATGCATACTCTTGGTTTACCTTTCAGAAGGCTTTGCGCCAGAGGCTGATGTCTCCACAGCGCTTTAGGCCTTCGGTATAACTGCCTTGTTCAACAGATGACTTTGCGTGCCACGAAGCTCAGCCTTGCAGAAAGTACCAGCCCCCTCTCCCTTAGTGGGGCGGGGCTACCAAGGAAACGGTGACCCGGGCTCTCTTGGGATCCGGGATCCAAGAGAATTATTAAATTCACCAGTATCTATGTCGTTCCCTCTCACAAGCGACGACTCTTGGCAGCTTTTATTTCCTCCTTCCTCTCCTGTTAAGGTCATAGGGAACATTAATTGGTTAATTGAGACTTACCTATGTATTAGTATCTTTCTTCAGTAATGTGTTCACTATTTTTCAGATGGTCTAAAATTTCACCCGTGAATTCTGCCAAACATTTAAAAAGAAATAGTACCAATTTTCAACAATCTTTTCCAGAATATAGAAGCAGTGGGAACACTTTGTAATTCATTCTGTGAGGCCAGCATTAACTTAATATCAAAGCCAGTTGAGACATCATAATGCAGGAACACTAAAGGCCAATAGCGCTCATGCTTAGAGATGCAAAAATCCATAACAAAATATTAGCATATCAAATTCAGTGATAAATTAAAAAATATTATACACCACAACCAAGTGGAGGTTATTTCAAGTATGCAAGGCTGGTTCAGCGTTTGAAAGTAAATCAATGTTATCTACCATATCAACAGTCTAAAGAAAAAAAAAATCATGTGATGATATCCACTGGTGCAGAAAAAGCATTTGACAAAAATCTAACACCCATTCATGATCAAATTTCTCAGCAAACTAGGAGTAGAGAGAGAACTTCCACAACTGGATGAAAGACATCTACAAAAAGCCTACAGATAATATGATACTTGTGACACTGGAGAGACTGGACACTTTCCCTCTAAAACGGGGAACAAGGCGAGAGTGTCTTGTTCATCACTTCTATTCAACAGCATATTAGAAGTCCCAACTAGGGATACCTAGGTGGCTCAGTCCATTAAGCATCTGGCTTTGGCTCAGCTCATGATCCTGGGTTCCTGGGATCAAGCCCTGCATTGGGCTTCTTGCTCAGTGCGAGCCTGCTTCTCCCTGTCCCTCTGCCTGCCGCTTCCCCTGCTTGTGCTCTCTCTCTCCATGTCAAATAAAAAAATAAAATCTTAAAAAAAAAAAAAAGAAATCCTAGCTAGTGCAGTAAGACCCAAATAAAGCATACAGATGGAAAAGAAGATATAAGATCGTCTTTCTTCACAGATGATATGATTGTCTATGTAGAAAATCCTACAGAATTTACAAAAAACAAAACAAAATAAAGCAACATAGACTTACCACACAATCCAGCAATCATGCTCCTAGGTGTTTACCCAACTGACTCGAAAACTTATGTTCGCACACAGACTTGCATACTAATATTTATAGCAGTTGTAATCATAATCACCTAAACCTGGAAGCAAGCCAAATGGAATACTTTCTTTTCACAATTTTTCTTGTTTTGTTATTTTTTATTTTTAAGTAGGCGCCACGTGTGGGGCCCGGACGCAGAGCTTGAACTCACAACCCTGAGATCGAGACCTGAGCTGAGACCAAGAGTGGAATGCTTGACTGAGCCCAACTCAGGTGCCCCCAAGCGGAATACTTTCTATTCACCAATAAAAAGGAAAGTGACATCAAGCCACACAAAACTACGGATGAATCTTAGACACTTATTGCTAAATGAAAGAAGCCACTCTGAAAAGGTACAGACTGTATGATCCCAACTACGTGACGTTCTGAAAAAGGCAAAACCGTAAGAATGGTGAGCAGGTCAGGTTGCTGGGGCTTTGAGTGGGGCTTGACTAGGGGGTGGTTGAGGGTGTGAACATATTCTGTGTGGTACAGGTGAGTACACGACATTGTGCACTTACCGAAAACCACCAGGTAACGGTTTCTGTGCCCTTTGAAAGTTGCAAATCACAGGTTTACCATGACCCACACCCTCAGAGCGCTCTGCTCTCATTTGCAGCCCCAGGACAGAGGGAGAGGGGCTCTGTCCCAGCAGTTGGCTGTCACATCCCTCTGATCTCTGCCACCAGCCCCCTTCGCCTAGTTTGGGTTACAGGCACATGAAAGACAGGACCCCTTCCGTTGCCGTGTCTCAAAGCCAACCTGCGCTTTTAAGAACTCTGGCACAGGGGGAAGCTGGTTGCCGTGTAAGAAGTCCAACGACTCAGGGACCACCGTACTGTGAGAAAACCCAAATTAGGCATGTGGAGGGTCTACTCGGGGAGAGAGGCGCCCCACCAGCCCCTCGCTGTCGTAGCCATCCTGGTCCAGGGGCCAGATGTGTGAGTGAAGAAGTTCTCACGTGATGCCAGCCCTCGACGTCACTTCTTGCAGCAGCGTGAGGCTGGAGAACCAGGCAGCTGAGGTCCGTCAGCCCACGGACTGTAAGACGTAATCGTAAACCGTTGTTCTTTGCATTTAAGGCCGCAACAGATAACCAAGCCAGAGCTGCAAGGTTTTACCTTGTTCTGGGGACTCCCGCCTCCCCCAAAGTTGCTTTGCTTCCCCCGGGGAGCGAAATGCCTGAAATATTGGAGAACAGTAGAAAAGATCTGCAGGCGGCCTTCCCAAGTCAAGGCAGATGGTCCCTCCAGCCCACTCCTCACGCCCCTCACCTGTTCTCTAGAAGCGAAGGAATGAGCAGGTAGGTCCTTGTCAGTGGCCAATAGCTAGTTCTTCACCTGTCTTTCTCAGGGAAGAATTAAAACAGTGCTCAGGTTTAAAAAGATAAAAATAAAAAATAAAACATAAAACAGTGCTCAGGTTATCGGGAAAGAAGATGACGTCCTGCTGTTCTCAGGCCGGTGCAGACAGAGCCACCTGCTCAGTGAGGACCAGAAAGGAACCAGCATGGGACTTAGGCATAGATATTACAAAGTCGGGGGTGGGGAGTGCAGATTAAGTAAGAATGCTCCCTCGAGGGACGCCTGGGTGGCTCAGTGAGTTAAGCATCTGCCTTGAGCTCAGGTCCTGATCCCAGGGTCCTGGGATCGAGCCCCATGTTGGGCTCCCTGCTCAGCAAGGAGTCCGCTTCTCCCTCTCTCTCTGCACCTCCCCTACCCCAACTGGTGCTCTCTTGCAAATAAATAGAAAGTCTTAAAAAAAAAAAAAAAGGACAGGAATTAGATAACACGACTGAAGAAACAATGAGATAAAACTTCCCCAAAACCTCAAAGAAACTCCACAAGGCACTCAGGACTGTGAAGCACGAGTTCAAATGAGAGGGAAAAACAGAAGAGCATCAAACAGCAGAAAGAGAAGGAAAGCGGTGTCAGAGAACGAGTGGAGGGAAAAAGCTTTGTAAAACGGAAACCACCTGAGAAGCACCTCGGAATGAAATGTGTGCCACTGCCACGGAGATGTGGGGAAAACCCGGTGAGAGCAAGGGGCTCAGGTGGAGGAAGAAGGAGGTGGATGGTTGATGTGGAAGCTGGTTTGATGACGCAACACACCTCAGGTTTTCCTGAACAAGCACAACACAGATGTGACCAAACTAAACTTAGTTACAGATGAAATGGAAGGTCTTATACACTAAAAGGATTCTCTCCCTGTAATGAGACAAATCAGGATAAAGCCATCAGGCCCTGTACAAATTCTGTAAGCATCAGGGCAGGATAAGGTCAGCTCATCACGGAGAAAATCAGGTTGGCTTCAGACTTTCCTCCCAAACTCAAGATGCCAAATGATAATGGAACAGTTATCTGCAGAGGGCGGTGGGGGAAAGCCTCCGAGCTAGGAACTCACAAGTGCTTCTTAAATTACGTGCTTGAGTTGATGGAATACATATTAGAAGAAGAATCAAAATAAAGAAGTTATGAATATGAGGAATGAAGGTTGTAGTGAGCCTCGAATAGAAATAAACAAAATTATTAGGTTAAAATGACTGGCAGTCGTGGCCATAAACCAGCTTCTACGTATTAAAATGTTATTATTTTTACATTAGGCGGCTTATTCAAGAAATCTAAGAGATCACAGAATTCCTGGCTGGTGCCAGCACAAGTAATGGAAGAGGAGAGAATGGGAAATTATCTTGGCTTCTTCGCTTTTTCTATAAGGGGAATGGCTTTGTTAGACTGCTGAAGCAAAATACCACAGACCAGTAGTTTATGAACAACAGACATTTTTGGGGGTCACAGTTCTGGAGGGTGGAAATCCGAGGTGAGGGTACCAGCACGGTTGGGTGAAGTCTATCTTCTCTCTGTGTCCCCACATGGTGGAAGTGGCTGGGGAGCTCCGGGGAGGGGTCTCTTTGATAAGAACCTTAATCCCGCTCATCGAGGTTCTACCCTCATGACCTAATCACCTCCCAAAGTTCTCACCTATTAATACCATGAGCTTTGGAGGCTAGGATTGCAACACGTGAATCTGGGAGGACATGGACATTCGTGCCCTAGCAGGAAATCAAGAGATAATAGTTGATTTTTAAAGCCAATGAGTATGCTTTTACTTTTTCACATGAGCCTCTCATTTTAGACAATCACAAACTTTAAGAAATCCCTTCTGTGTGGGCATAAATAATAAAACAAAATCACTTCTCCATCTTCATGTGCATTTCTGTATGTAGCCTGACTGGTTTCGAGACAGGTCATTTGCCCCCTCCCTGCCCCCACTGCTGTCTCATCCCTCTCTCCTGTGTTCCCTGCCGTTTATCTTCACACATTCCAGTGCTATGTTATTTGGTGCATAAAAGTGCATGGTGGTTATCTTCACTGTGGGCCATAACCTTTATTATTATAACTTGATCCTCTGGCTCATTTATTGCTTTTTGCCTATGAGTTATATATCTAATGATCATTTTATCACACCCATGCTTTCTTTTGTTTGCATTTGCCCTGGAAATTTTTATGTTCACTTTTGTTTTCAATTCTGTGCTGTTCTTTTGTTTGGAGTGTGTCTCATACAAACAGCATAGAGCTGGATTTAGACCCAATATTGGATCTGTTTCACCTACCAGACTATTTTATTCCCTTTTCATTTATCAGAAGAATCAACAAGACCAGAGGGACAAATTAATGGTATAGAGCAGACACATAATTGCGACCAGATAAGTGATAAAGGTAGCTTTTCAGAGCCGTGCAGTTGAAAATTGACTGTGTATGTAAAAATTAAGTTGGATCTGCACCTTTTCCCTTACCCCAAAATAAATTCTAGACAGATTTTTAAAAATTGTAAGAAGTGGTGACAAATGGCTGATCAATATAAAAGGATGTGTAATCATACAAGTTAAAGAAATTAAAATGAAAGCAAGGAGATCACTTATTTGTAACCAATTGTCAAGAAATAAAAAGACGTACTCTAGCAAGTGCTGTGAAGGATACGAGGAATTGGGCCCCTCGGGTACTGCGGAGGAGTTCGTGCATTGGCACCAGGGTTAGCATTATCGATACATTTTTTTAAAGTACTGATGTAGGGGCGCCTGGGTGGCACAGCGGTTAAGCGTCTGCCTTCGGCTCAGGGCGTGATCCCGGCGTTATGGGATCGAGCCCCATATCAGGCTCTTCTGCTATGAGCCTGCTTCTTTCTCTCCCACTCCCCCTGCTTGTGTTCCTCTCTCGCTGGCTGTCTCTATCTCTGTCCAATAAATAAATAAAATCTTTAAAAAAAAATAAAGTACTGATTATTTTATTATTTATTGATTTATTTATTTTAAGATTTTATTTATTTTACTGAGAGAGAGAAAGAGAGCACAAGCAGGGAGAGCAGCAGGCAGAGGGAAAGGAAGAAGCAGGCTCCTTGCTGAGCAGGGAGCCTGACGCAGGGCTTGATTCCAGGACCCTGGGATCATGACTTGACGCGAAGGCAGATGCTTAACCGACTGAGCCACCCAGGTGCCCCAAGTACTGATATGTCAATAACTTTTTAAAAGTAGAAAGCAATTCTACTTTTAGGATTATCCTCTTGACATATTCAGTCAGGCTCAAAGAACAAGAAAGTTTTTCAAGCATGATCTGCATTAGCAAAAACATTGGAAAAACTGAAAGGTGTCAGTAGGAGACTGGTTAGCTAGATTCTGGTATAGCTACCATTTTGATGGTGAGGGACAGAATTCCAGCTTGAAGAAACCATAGAAGGAAAGGGTTCACCACCCTGTGGGGATCCCTAGGAAGGGCTGGAATGTGCGGTATGAATTCTAGGATTCTCTCACCCCACCTCCTCCTGTCTGCAGGCTGGCTCTGTTTTCTCCCCGTGTGCTTCCCTTGGAGGAGAACGTGGGCTCAGCCAGCAATGAAGGGCTACATGTGAGGCCATCTTCAAAAAATACTTCCTGGTTTGGATCCAGAAGCTCCATTTCCATTTCTACCCACACCAGTGTGTACGACGTGTTTGCAGGCGTTTTCCTGGGCTGGCAACACAGCGATGCTCCCTGCATGGAGGCTTTCTGACAGCAAAGGGCAGGAGTGTCCCGTCTGTGTTCCAGCCTCCAGTGAGACCCCTCTGTGAGACGCACGAGGGTCCGACCGACTCATCCCGGGTGAAAACAGCAGCAGGAAGGAGTAGTAGGGAATGGTGATTCCAGTAACAAATCTGTTCCCTCCAAGGCTAAAATGTGCTTCTCATAATAAACATCTTCCCACTTTTAGGTTGCAAGCTTAACTTAGAATTTTTACTGTAAACGCATCTCTAAAGATAAAGATGTCCTGCAAAGGCCGTGCAGTGTAGTGGTTGGGAGCAGACTCTGGGGCCAGGCTGCTTGAGCCAGAGCCCCATCTCCAGCACGTGCTCTCTGGGGGACCTTGAGCACCCGAATGGGTTGAATTTTCTCATCTGAAAATGAGATTTATAATAGTACCTTTGTCATTGGGTTCTAGTGAGGATTAAATCCATTAATATATGTACAGTGCTTAGAGGGATTCCTGGCAGATGAATGGTGCCCTGTGAATGTTAAATGTGGTAGATACAACAGAGAGGAGGAAATAGGGTCAGTGCCAGAGTGCCCTCCTTTCCCTATCCTTGCTGAAAGGTGTGTTGGTTGTGGTTAGCCTATGACTGTTCTATCTTTATATATTGAGAGTGAAGTTATTGAACTTTGGAGGTCCGACAGAGAACCTGTTTAGTTCCTAATTCTCTGGATGGAGACAGTGCCTCCTTTGCCCCAACTTAGAAATTCCTGTGCACCACGCATAGGTTCTGGACTTAAAGCCTGATGATGCCATGACTGGATGGAGCTTTGGGATTCTGCCCCTTGGGGGCAGTCGTGCAGGTATATATATTGCTTGTTGGGGAGAATGGCGGTCTAAATACTTAGTGACAAGAAAGACTGAGCGGATCTTTAGCGACATTTGCCAGTATTGCCACTTTTCCCGCTTTCCAGGCACACTGGAGGGTGCACTTTGGAGCCCCCTGGTGGCTGAGTGGGGCCATGCGACTATTCTGGCCAAGGAGTTGTGAGCCTATCAGGCCAGAGCATTTAATGACTGGCTCGAGACCCCCCAAACCCATCTCTCCTTCTGCCAAAGCAACCGGGCACATCCGTTTGGGCTCTGTTCCATCAACCGGTCTAAGAGGGAGGACAGCAGGATGGAAAGCCCTAGTCAACCTGCTGGTTACGCAGCAAGAAGGGGAGCTAACCTTTCATTGCTCCAAGTCCCTGAGATTGTAGTGTTGTTTGCTTCTGCAGCAGAATCAACTCTATCCTGCAGACATAGAAATTGTGAAGGGAACATTTCACTGGTATAAAATTACCTTGCTCTTCATTTCTCTGTTTTGGGGCCAAAACCCTTGCCAGAGCGGAATTAACACCGTGCTGAATGCACTGTGGATACCCAGGAGGTGGGTCATGATTGATTGGTGGATGGCATACTTTTTATGCTAGAGATTTGCTTCCGTTGAACCTATCAGGTTAGCTATTATGAGAACATAAACTGGGATAGATGGCTTTGTGGTGACAGGAATAGAAAAGTTGGTAACTTAGAGGCACTTCATTTTGAAGCCATTTGGACAGCTCCCATTCAGGTATTCCAGCAGAAGACTCACAAGAAGAGCTGGGGGGAGGGGGTGGAAAGCAGACGTGATGAGTCTAAAATGCTGCTGGCGTCACCCTGAGGGGACCCGACCGTCTCAGTACTTACTACATGATGAGTGCTGAAGGGAGGCGGATGCTCTTTAGCACTTGGTGTCCGGTGACGGGTTTCTCAGGAGGAGCCGAGGAAGGAGCCGAGGAAGATCATGGTGTAGTCAGTTGTTGGGCGTGGAGCAGGCCAAGTTCAGAGTCATCAGTTTTCGAGGTGACTCCTCTCAGTTGCTCTACACAGTGTTTCTTTGCCTGCCGTGTACCTCCTTCCTAAAGGCTTCATGGTGTAAATCGATGCTCTTATTTCATGTTGGTTTTTAATGAAGACTGTGTTCCCAAGAGCAGTGAGTGAAAGGTGCGAGAAGAAGCCGGAGGGGTGCCATGATCAGATTCGCATTTAGAAACGACTCCACAGTGTGGAGGATGGATGGCAGGCCCAGGAGTAGGTGTGGACGGAAGGCTGGTGTAGGACTCTAGGTGAGAGGTGGTAATAGCTTGGATGATTCAGTTGTGATGAAGAGGGACAGATACCAGAGACGCAGAGGAAGGAAAATGACTTCTGGATGCGTTGGATCCTGGGAACAAGGATAGTCATGAGGTTTGTGGCTTGACCAACAGGATGGAGAAGGTGCCATTCACAGACCTGGATGTGGTGGGTTGCATGTGACCTGTGAATGTGACCTTATTTGATTTTTGCAGGTATAATCAAGTTAGGATTTTGAGATAAGGTCCTCCTAGATTTTTCCAAGTCCTTCTAAGCGAAAGGCAGGGGGAGATTTGAGACCTGTCAGGAAAAGAGCAGAAAGCCATGTGACAATGGAAGGTATGCAGCGACAAGCCAAGAACACCTGGGGCCACGTGCTGCGGCAAGAGGCAAGGAGGGAGAGGTCCCCGGGTCCAGCCTGCAGAGGGAGGCTTGATTTCAGACTTCTGTTCTCTGAAGCTGAGGGGGAATGAGTTCCTGTTGTTTTAAGCCACCAAGTTTGTGGCAGTTTGTTACAGCAGCCCCAGGAAATGACACCCTAGAGAACACTGAAAAAGGAACAGGTTGATAGAAGAAATAATGAGCTTGGTGTTGGAAATGTCGAACTTGAACTGCCTTTGAGGCATCACGGAAGCGATGTCAAACAGGCAGGTGCATACACAGGTCTGGGCTGGAAAAGTCAGTTTGTGAGGTGTATGCATTTAGGTGGTAAGCTGGGCCGTGGAAGATCACCAAGGGAGAGAAAACACAGAGTGAGAAGGGAAGTCCCAGTGCCAAGGCCTGAAGGACTCCAACATTTAAAGGGGTGAGTAGTAGGAAACATGCCTGCACAAGAGCTAGAGAAGGGGAGGCCAGCGGAGTAAGAAGAGCCAGGACAGCTCTGTCTTACAAAATAAGAGAAGAGGGTGTTTCAGAAAGGATGGAGTGGTATTAGTGTTTAGAATGAAGAAAACACGAGGATTAAAAGTGTTCACTAGACTTCAGGAAGTCATTGGTGACCCCAGCAAGAGCTCTGCTAGTCAAATAATTCTGCCATCTTGGAGAAGATGGGAAGTGAAAACAGGCAGCTCCTTTCGGAGAGGAGGGGACATCTGGATCATTAAATAGGGGAGTGAACTAGATAAATGTTGGAGATAGAGGATAAGTGAGGGATTAGACTGGCTTGTGTTTTTGTTCGTTTGTTTCTGTGAGAAGAGTCATGAGTACACAGAGAGGCCGATGGAGAAGAGCCAGTTGAGTTGAGAGTCTGACTATGTAAGAAAAGAGGGAGAAGCTATTAGGCAAGCACCCTGAGAAGAAGGATCAAAATGGGAACCACCCTGCAGGTGGAAGGGAGGGCAGCTCCTGCTGCAGGAGGAAAGGATAGGAGGTTAGTGCAGATGAGAACATTCTCGTGCCGTGGCTGCTATTTTCTCTGTGAGACTGGAAGTGCAGTGTGGGAGGCAGCCTCTAGGATGGCCCGTATGATGTCTCCCGGTGTTCGTGCGCTTGTCGAACCCCTCCCTGGAGGGTGGGCTGCACCCAGTGACTCGCTCCCACCAACTACAGTATGGCAGACGAATGGGTACCCACTCGGGCGTTAGATGATTTAAGAGGCAGTGGCTTCTGGATGCGTTGTGCTTGAGGAAAGCTGGCAGCCATGTTGTGAGCTGCCCACGGGAAGGCTCACAAGGCGAGGAAGTGAGGGAGGCCTCTCACCAGCAGCCTGCAAGGAGCACAACCTGCCAACAACCGTGGGATCGAGTGTGGAAGAGGGCCCCAGCCCAGAAGAGGTAGGCCACCGGGGACCCCAACCACTTGGCTGAAGCCTAATGAGACCTTGAGCCAGGCCTGGACTCCTGAACAGAAACTAGGAGCTGATAGAGGCTTTTTATGTGTTAGTCACTCAGGCTTGGGGTAATTTGTGACACAGCCATAGATGACTAATACACAGTTTTATCTCCTGAGAGTGTAGGATGGGGAGGGGGCTAGACATTTAAAGAGGGGAGATTCTGAGAGGCAGGCAGCCGGCTGGCTCAGTCGGTAGAGCTGGCGACTCTTGATCTCATGGTTGTGAGTTTGAGTCCCATGTTGCGGGTAGAGTTTACTTAAAATAAAATAAAATTTTTTAAAAAGAGGAGAGATTTGAAATAGTCATTGTGCAAAGTGAAACAAAGTGTGACACGATAGGATTTCTGGGCTGTAACGAAAGCCCCTGTGAGCTTAGCAGTCACGGCTTTTGAGTAGAACCAGCTTGCCGTATGGCAGATATAATGGGTTATTATTATGTTTTTTCTTATAGAAACTTTTCTTATGTGTGGTGGGCCACGGGAAATATAGCCCCCCCCCCTTAATCCTTCCGTGACGTGTTCAGGGACATTTATTCATTCTGCACATTTGCTGAGGATCTATTATGTGCCAGACCCTCTTTATTCATCAACCAGTATGATCGAGGGTCTAACTGGCACCAGGCATCCCAGACACCGTTCTAGCGTGGGGCATGGAAAAGAAATAAGTAAACGGGATGGTAATACATACTAAAAAGAAAAGCAAAGGAGAACAAGCGATGGAGTGAGGGGGTGCTCTTGCATATGGGGGGCCAGCGCAGCCTACAGTGGGATCTGGAAGAAGACAAAAGAGCGGTGAGCAAGCAAGAGTCCTTGCCCTGCTGCAACTTACATTCTAGAGGAGGACACAGAAAATAGAACCAGCAAAATGGACTCCCAGGTGCTCGCAGCAAACGGACCCACAGCAGGAGGCCCGTGTCCCGTGAGCAGGGAGGGCGTCTCCCAGAAGGCACTGTCTGAGCAGAGTTGAGTGCAGGGAGGGAAGGCGGCATGCAGGTGAGAGCGAAGGGTCTGGCACGTGGAAATGCTCTCGGATGGGACCGTGCTTGGAATGTTCCCGGAGTGGCCAGCACTCTGGGAAGTCAGGTTTGTTTTGTGCTAACGGCACAAAGCGCTTCAAAGTGGTCAGGGAGTAAGACAGGGGGACGGGGTGGCGGGGGAGTGGTGTCTATTAATAGATGGTGCGGCCACATCGGCGGTAACCGTTGTATACCGTGGTGTAGAAAGAACAATCACACAAGCCAAACTCCCTTTTAAGAAGTGTCAAAATTTCATTAATCACAGCAATAAATATTTATTAGGTGCTTAGTCCATGCCTGGCACTGTTCTGGGAGCTTTAAATTATTAACTAATTTAATCTTTTCCAAAACATTATGGGATGAGACTATTGATTTAATCTGTTTACAGTTCGGGAAACTGAGGCACAGATAATGGGTCCAAGGTCACACTGCTGGCAAGAGATGGCGCCGGGCAGAAACCTTCACCAGTGCGCTGCCTTCCTCCAAATCTCTTGGAACAACATTAGAAAATATTAGCAAATAATTTGCATTATAACTTAAGTTTAATGGAGTGCATGATAGATGTGAAGGCAAAATTAATTTCAAATATCCTAATGTAACAAGTACCATTAGGTCCTTGGTAGTCAGAGAGCAGCTGAGGTTTTATAGACGACGTGCTGCTTGTTTTGGGTTAAAATTCTTAAAATATCACATACACTGAGTTTGCATATTAACCTAAAAAATTAGGTTGTTAATAGGCTAAGGATTTATGCTGAAACCTCAGCTGCTAATACGCTGAATCCTTGAAAATATTGCCCATCTGGAAAAACTCGAACGGAGCAAGGGTGGTGGTAATTCTTCATGGTTTATAGTTTTCGCTGTTCCCTATCAAGTTCAAATACTCTGCATCTTATTCTCTTTGTTAGTTTCGAGCTCAGTCTGTTTGTGACTGATTTTCATGTAATTAACCTTTAAAAAAACAGACTTGACTTTGGAGAGCAGGTCTAGGTTCACGGTGAAATTGAACAACAGTGCAGAGATTTCCCATATGCCCCCTCCGGCCCCCGCCCCAGCTTCCTCCACTGTCAGTGTCCCCCACGTTTGTTACAGCGGTGAGCCTGCACTACACGTCATCATCACCCCAAGTCCATAGTCTGTGTTCGGGTTCAGTCTTGGGGTGGCACGTTCTGTGGGTTTTGTCAAATGTGTAATGACAGGCACCCACCATCACAGTAGCACGCAGAAGTCTCACCGCCCTAGACACTCCTCCCGCCTCCTTTCTGGCAAACACCGAGCCTTTCACTGTTTCTGTAGTTTCGCCTTTTCCAGAATGTCATATAGTTGGAATCATGCAGTAGGTGGCCTTTTCGTTTCCCTCGGTCATGTGCACGACGGTCCCTCCGCGTCTTCGGCAGGCTCGATAGCTCCGTTGTTTTTAGCGCTGAATAATATTCCATTGTCTGGGTGGAACGCACTTTCTTCCTCTTGCTTGCTTCCAGGTTTCGGCAACGGTGAATAAAGCCGCTGGGCAGGTTTTTGCGTGGGCATACATGGTCAGCACATTTGGGTAACCCCCGAGGAGCGTGTTTGCTGGGTCACACGGACTATGAGGCAGGGGGAGTGGCCCACTTCTGAGGGACACCCCTGCTTTAGGAGCAGGACGCTGGTCTTCCCACCCTGCCGTCCCTGGCGTGGAACCTCGGCCCTATCAGCGGGGCCTGGCATATTTTGTGTGCCATCCTGGGGCAGAGCCTCCACGCTCTTGGCCACACTTGCCAGGAACCCGGCCTCCACAGCAGGTAGTGGGGGCTGGAGGGGGAGACGTGCTGGTGAGCTGCCCCCTCCCGGACAGACACCAGCAGCTACGGGGAGCAGGGGAGCAGGAGCCCCATGTTCTTGGCCGCACCTGCCTGGAGTGGCTTCGGTCATGCTGACCTGGGAGGGGAGGAGCGGGGAACAGGCTGTGGCTCAAATGCCAAGTTTTAATAGATTTTCTCGAAGAAATGTTTCCTTGTTGTCTGTATGCCCTTAAGATAATTTCCTTAAGATAAAGATCAGACTTTACATGGATGGTTTTTAAAAATAATCTTCCCAGTGATGCTTGAGGTCATGCTGCCACAGTGGGAGTGGAACTCTCTGGAGAGGCTTTTAATAACAAATTCTATTAAGACACTAATTCTTGGGGCGCCTGGGTGGCTTAGTCAGCTAAGTGTCTGCCTTCGGCTCAGATCATGATCTCGGGGTCCTGGGATCGAGCCCTGCCTTGGGCTCCTCGCTCAGCGGGGAATCTGCTTCTTCCTCTCTCTCTGCCCCTCCCCCTGCTCATGCTCTCTCTCTCTGTCAAATAAATAAATAAAATCTTTTAAAAAAGACACTAATGAGTATCTTAAAGTATGGTAAATAACTGTCTCTGGATCTATCTATCTATCTATCATCTATCGAGAGGGAGAGAGAGATTGCTTTAAGGTTTACAATACGCATCTTTATACCTTCAAGTAATACCATATCACTTCAGGTGATACATAAGAACCTTACGACAGGTGGAGATATGGGTCCAGAAAGAGCAGTAACCAGAATATGTTCTGACAATGCAGAAAGACTACAACTAAACATAACAAGAAGGGGAAGAAAGGAAAAAGTCAAATATGATCACTGATTCTTGGCCAGATGACAGTTCAACACCTATCTTTAAAACTGAGGCACCAGATAGTAAAAGTTCAATGAGTTTTCCTCACTTACGCCTGATAAAGAGCTCCAAAGGTACACATAGAAAGGTAACCAGGGGAGCCAAACATGAGCTTTCCTAAATATAATAAATAATTTTAGAGAGAAGTTGACACGTCACATAACGAAACACAGTAAATATGATACAGTAATTATAACAACAATAGGAGAGACAAAACATATCAATCAATCAATGTTAAGGAGCTTAACTTGAATAAGCAGCTGTTGAAAAGAATGAGCAAAATCTCTCTGAGAAGATATGGAATGATTTCTAGGCTAAACCATTAAGCAAAAAGACCAAAGGGCAAAAGAATATATATTCATTTTGTGTAAGGAAAAAATGGAAAATAAAAAACCATACACGCGTCTGCTTATTTTTGCAAAAGAAGCAAAGAAAGGAAAACCCAGAAACTAATGAATTGGATTATGTACAATGGATTATGGATGGACGGGAAAATGGAGGGACTGACGTTCTTCTGAGTACACTGTTTTGATTGTTTTGACTTCTGGAATCACATTAATGTGCTAAATATTAAATAATTAGAACAACTATCACAATGAAGTGGTGGGAGTAAGAATTACTTCAAGTGACATTTAAACATAGTACTTTGACTATATACCCTCACACCAAAAAAAAAAAAAGAAAAGAAAAGAAAGAAAAAAGAAAGAAATGTAAACAAATATTGAATTCTTTGGAGTAGGTTTGATTTTCTTAGTGATTTATAAGTATAGCAATTCTGAAATGATTTCGTGTGATTTTTCTTTAACAAAAAAAGAGAGGAAAGGCTAAGAGAAAAGACGGGGCACATTAAAAAAAAAAAAACCCATAAGAGCCAGCTTGATGGACTCCCGTTGTTCAAATCTGGAAGAGCATGAACATTAAAATACAAAGATCAGTGATGGGTGGTAGATCTAGTAGGGAGTGGGGACTGATGACGAACAGGGTTTTTGCTCTCAAGATATCTTTCCACACGCCACTTACTACTGACCCTTTTGTAATTAATAACTATACGGTAAGTAACCGGGCAACACCTTAACTAAGTGATCAAAATCGGTATCACTGAAAAGGGAAAAATGGATCCCACGCTGGAGAGCTGGGACAGATAACCCGAGAGGGACATGACATCACTGTGTATCTGCCCCAGCGTATCTACCCATGATTACGTTAACATCTAAACAGACTAAACCCTCCTATCAAAAGGAAGAAGAAATGGTCAGGATGGAGATCCCCTCCAACTCTATGTTTACGAGAGACACATCATAAATACAGGAATACGGAAAAGTTCCAACAAGAAGGGTAGAAATATGTATATACCATACGGACTACCCGGCATGGCCGTGGTAACATCAGACAAAGTGAGCTAAGGCAGTAAGCACTATTTAGACATTAAGTGGGGCCTTTCACAGTGTTTAAGAGATTTGTCCACCATTAAGTTACAGCAGCGCTAAATCTTAATGAATCCAATAGCATTGCTTCAAGACATATAAAGCAAATGAACAGGACTAAACCAAGAAATATACAAATCCACAGTCACGATGGGAGATTTTAACACCTTTCTCAACAACCGACAAAAGGTAATAAAGAAATAATTATATATATCAGGGGCGCCTGGGTGGCTCAGTCGTTAAGCGTCTGCCTTGGGCTCAGGGCGTGATCCCGGCGTTATGGGATCGAGCCCCATATCGGGCTCCTCTGCTAGGAGCCTGCTTCTTCCTCTCCCACTCCCCCTGCTTGTGTTCCCTCTCTCGCTGGCTGTCTCTCTCTGTCAAATGAATAAATAAAATCTTTAAAAAAAAAAGAAATAATTATATATATCAAAAATATGAACAACAAAATTAAGCATGGCTTAATTAATAAACATTGGAGCAGTGCTCCCGATAATGACATAGTAGATATCCTATTGAAGTGGACATACAGTCTGTCACTAACAGTTGTTGTTGTTGTTTTTTCTGTTGACTTGAATGCCTGGACAATTTTTTAGTGGCATTTTCACAGTCCTCCATCCCTTTTGGAGTGTGTAGTGGATCAGTTTCTTCAGTTGGCACTAGGAAAGGAAAATTAGCTTGCCAGGCATCATGGTCCATGGTCCCATTCCGTCGCTCTCTCTGGGAGGAGTCGACTGACTAGAGCTCGCTGGATATTATTTAATCAGATGAACCTGATCTTAACTGCAGACTCTGATGCGACAGGCCTTTACGACACACTCACTCTGTGCGTCCGCTGGGAACTTGAAGACGAGAAATAAATAGCCCCTACCCTCACGAAGTTCACAACACAGTAAGAAGGGCGGAAACATATGTAATTAACTAGAATTCAGGGCGACAAGTGCCATGGGAACTGTGTGGAAGAGGTGTGTTTGAGAATAAAGAACATTTAAAAAAGATGTCTGCCTCAAGACAACCAGACTCATGAGAACTCTTCGCCTTCACTCGAGTGTCTTCCTTAGGGATCATTTGGTTACAAAGAACGGATGCTCACACTAGCTCAAGTCAAAGAAGTAATTTCCTGGAAAGGTCACAGGGGTGCTTCGTGGGACCCAAGAACAGTGAGTGAGGCCAGCCTCGGGGGTGCTGGGTGCAGGCACTGGCAATCTGCAACCTTGGAGTTTTCTCACCCTGCCTCGCTGGGGGTGGAGGGGGCACGTGGCCTCTTCTTGCTACTTCTTTGTGTCTGCTTCTCTCATATTAGGACATTGGCTTTGTCTGCTTTATGCGTGTAGCTGCTCCAAGTCCTGTGATTTTGCATTTTTATATCGCCCCTGGAGACTGAACAGGGTTCCTAAGTCTTATTGCAAATACCAAGAGAAGAATCCTGAGAGCCCACTTTGGGTAAGACAGCTGTGGGCAGGGATTATGAGTGTGGTCTCTTGCCTCTTAGGCAGAGGTTGAGGGGGCAGACTGAGAAGCAGATGTGGGCCATGCGGGTAGTGGGCAGACCCTAGGTTTCATTGTGATGACACTGGGGGAAAATGTGACTTATTCGCACAGCTCGTATGAGAAAAGAGTTTGTCTAGATAAATCTGTGGGCGAATAAAGGCTAAAAGTTTACATACCTGGCACCTCTGTCAATTTTAGCTGAGATTATCAGTATTTATTCGGATTCCATGAAGGTTGGGATTACGAATAAGATGATACATGCAAAGTACCACGGATGGTGCCAGATCTGTTACTTGAACTTGAAAATGGGACGTGTATTCCCAACATCAATTCCACCTTCTCTCTTCCCAATAATACTCTGGTTTTCGTAGCCATGTGATTTCCATAGGATTGGTCTCATGTTCAACTCCAGAGGGAGAAACTGGCCTCAATTGTCAACATAACCCTTCCCCATGGTCTTAGTGATTGGTCGGAAGGTGGGCACATGAAGCAGGCCACGTCAGAAAGACTCCTTGCACCTTTGAGCTATCTCGGAAGTACGTTCTCTCCCCTCAGACCCTGGACCACAGAGCATAATAGACATGGAGAGCAGCTGGCAGCTGTTCTAGAAACAGGACCAGGTCTGTGAGAATGGGGTAGTATGTTAATACTGATTGCAGTAGAGCAGTGAAGTGGGCAGAGAGGCACACTTCTTGCCACGCCGTTGATCAAGCATCTCAGATTTACCATGGCCGGCTCCATAAGCCTTTATTCCTGTTCCTGCAAAAGGCCTGCTCCTCCTCGGTATGTTAGGTCAGGATAAGCGAGATTGTGGCGCAGTAACAAACAGTCTTGAATCTCAGTGACTTAAGACAACAGAGGTTATTTTTTCAACTGCACATCGAATGCAAGTCAGCAGGAAGCTCGGTTCCATGGCACCCTTATTCCAGGACCCAGGGAGAGAAAGAATCTTGAGGTTTTGGGGCTGGCAGTTAAATGCTCTGACCCAGAAGGGACATATCTCATTGGCTAGAACTCGTCCTAAGGCCAGACTCCACCAAAAGGAGGACAGGAAGAAGGGAGAACCAGAAATATTTGTTGAACACCAATAATGACTACCATATCAGTCTTCTCCATCTCAAGAAAAGGCACTACCATCATATACCCAGTTATGCAAGTTAAAAAAAAAAAAATCTAGGTGTTACCCTTGATCTCTCTTTCCCTTATTCCCAATGTATAATCCACCTGCAAGTTCTATCAATCCTACCTCTCTTCATTCTCCACCAGTACCATTCTGCTCACCAGACCGTAACCTTTCACTGGGACGACTAAAATACCCTTAATGCAGGTATTCCTGCCTCCAATCTTACCCTCTGCACACCCAAGTCTAACTCCCACACAGCGTCTGCGGTAGGCTGAATCTGTCCCCCAGCCCCAGTCTCCACTTCCTCATCTCCAACACTTGTGGATACGTCCTGCTACTTGAGAGAAGGGTCCTTGCAGATCTGGTGAAGGTTACAAACTTTGATTCGGGGAGATTGTCCTGTGTTTGCTGGTGGGTGCAATCCAATGCTGCATGCCCTCCAAAGTGGAGAACGTCTCCCAGCTGTAGTCATGCAGATGCGGCAGAGAGGAAGCAGCGGCAGGGTGGGGATGTCTCGCCCGTTGCAGGTCTGAGATGGAGGGGGCTGTGCAACAGGGATCCCAGGGAGGCTTCCAGGAGCTAAGTGGCGGTCCCTGGCTGAGAGCCAGCAAAGACATGAGAACTTTGGTTCCACAAACACATAGAACTGCATTCTGGCCACAACCTGAATGAGGCTGGAAGTGGACTCATCCCTAGAGCCTTCAGAGGGGGGCTGCCTTTCCTCGTCCTGAGACTCTGGGCAGAGAAACAGCTGAGCCGTGCTGACTTCTGACTACAAGACAGAGAGACACTATATCTGGAGTGTTTTCAGCACAGGGGTTTTTAGTATTTGATATGGCAGCAATAGAAAATGAATACAGCATCCATAGACACGTTTCTTTGAAACATAAATTAGATAATGTTGCTACTCTGCTCAAAATCCTCCAGTGTTTTTTTTAAATCATATTCGCAGTAAAATTCAACCTATTTACCGAGGTACATGTACTCTGGCCTGCTCTCGCTCTTCCCCGTGTTCTTAGTTCTGACCCTTAATTGCACCGAGCTCCTCCCGTCTACCTGCAACCCTTCTTCTTCCAGTCTTAGCGCAGATTTGTCTTGCAGTCAAATCCAAGCCGAAATGCCTTTCTGAGCACTTAAAACCAAGTAACCAGCCGGTTACACTGTATCACAGCCTATGATTTTAATTCTCTTCAAACTTTTGGCATTTTTATGTGTTAATCTGTTGTCTGTATCCTCCACCAAAATGTAAGTTCAATGAGACTATGGACCTTGTCTGTTTTGTACACTGACGTGTCCCAGCGCCTATAGCTCTCAAGAGATATCGAGTGAATGAATTCAATCAGCGGGACATGAGATTAAGCCTGACCCAAAGGCCTAAAAATAATGGTGAAATGTGCTACCAGATCTTTTTATGATTTCAACCAATTTGAGTTAGGTATTCTCGAACTCCCAACATGAAAATTCTTAATGGCACATCCCTTATTTTCTTTTATAAGAGTTTTTATAACTCTGTCCAAAGCATGTCATCATAATATTTTTATTCCATACAATAACAGAAATGTTAAAATCCGTATCTGTATCCAGGGCCTGTCCAATCCTCGGGTCTCAGCCTACTGTAGAGTAGCTGCTCGGTAAGTTCTCATGGAAGGAATCCCTGAACCCGATGATGGCACGGGGAAGGTTGTGTTCCTGAAGTTCTTAATCCACCAGGCTCTTACAGACACTCAGATTCTTTTTTTTTTTTTTTTAAGATTTATTTATTTATTTGAATCTTTTTTTTTTTTTAAGATTTTATTTATTTATTTGACAGAGATAGCCAGTGAGAGAGGGAACACAAGCAGGGGGAGTGGGAGAGGAAGAAGCAGGCTCCCAGAGTTGGAGCCTGATGTGGGGCTCGATCCCAGAACTCCGGGATCACGCCCTGAGCCGAAGGCAGACGCTTAATGACTGTGCCACCCAGGCACCCCTTATTTGAGAGAATCTTAAGCAGACTCCCCCACTGAGTGTGGGGCCCGACACAGGACTCAATCTCACGACCCCGAGATCATGACCTGAGCCAAAATCAAGAGTTGGATGCTTAACCAACTGAGCCACCCACACGCCCCCAGATACTCAGAGTCTGAAACATTGCATTAAAGAGACAAAAACCCTGCCCGCCAAGACAGAGCAAAATAACTGGATAGTAGTTCCCCTAATAATGGTCTTGTCTATTTGTACTACATCATTAATTATCAATAATCCCAAAGTACTTCCCTAGCCAGGGAGAATCGAGTGTGAGACCAGGTGTCGTAAAAAAATAATTAATGGCAGTCAATCTAAATGAGCACAACTTATGTAAATTATCTTAATAGCAACGATAAGAGAGATAATTGTTTACAGGTGTCATTTCCTGGGGAAGAAAATCTACCTTTTCTCGCAGGAGAAAATGCTAATAGTTTCATTAAATGTATGAGCCCTAATTAGCACACTGCTGCTCTAAGTACTGTGCTAGTCCCGAAATCATGTTCTTTCACTCTTTTCTCTCTCTTAAGCAGATCCATACACAATCACTTCTATTTTCTCTATATGTTCATCTTGGCAAAGCTTTGACATTTATCTTCACCAGTGATAACGTCTTCCAAAAAACACGCAATCAACAGCCTTTCTTAGACTTAGTCCATGACTTTTTTTTCCCTCTCCCATATACATATATATACATACAGAGATACAGACACACCTCTCCTTGTGATGTAAATATATACTGAAAGATTACTAAGAAGCTGGTTTCCTTGCAAACTGCTCTCGTTAATCTTCTAAGCCCGTACAGTTTTGTTTTTTTTTTAAGATTTTATTTATTTATGTGACAGAGAGACAGCCAGCGAGAGGGAACACAGCAGGGGGAGTGGGAGAGGAAGAAGCAGGCTCCCAGCGGAGGAGCCCAACGTGGGACTCAATCCTGGAATGCCGGGATCACGCCCTGAGCAGAAGGCAGGCAGACGCTTAACGACTGCGCTACCCAGGCGCCCCCCTCCCTTTTTTTAAAGCTCTTTTCTACAGCAAGAATAGTTCACATAAAATTACTAAGGGCTCTTTAGTATCTGTCTGACTCATATAACTTTGTTCTTCAGACTTTTCTCTTTGACGTTCTAATTTTGATGATTGATAACGATGATGATAATATCCTAAGGCTTCCACCGACTGTACTTACTGTGTGCAAAGTACTGGGCCTAGTGTTTTAAATGTTCTTTCATTTAATCTCCTCAATGGGGGCGCCTGGGTGGCTCAGTCAGTTAAGCATCTGCCTTTGGCCCAGGTCATGATCCCAGGGTCCTGGGATCAAGCCCTGCATCGGGCTCCCTGCTCAGCGGAGAGCCTGCTTCTCTTTCTCCCTCTGCCTGCTACTCTGCCTACTTACGCTCTCTAGCTCTCTGTCAAATAAGTAAATAATCTTTAACAAAAAATCCCCTCAATGACCCCATAATTTTTGCACTTCTATTTACAAAACAAGAAACCGAAGCTAAGAGGATAAGTAGCTTGCCCAAAGTCATATAGGTCCATTGTCTTTCCTTCACTTGTGGGACTTGAGTTACACTTCCAGGATAAAGTGACATGTTCTAAGAAATATCTCCTGCTTTTTTCTTTTTCATCTTTTCTCCCAGGTTTTAGTCTGGATATCTTCTTCCAACCTATTGTCCAGTTGATCGATTCTCTCTTTGGTTGCGTCTATTTTGCAATTTAACCCATTACTGAGTAATTAATTTATTACACTTTTCAGTTCTGGTATTTCCATGTTGTTCTTTTTTATAGTTTTCAGTTCACCTAAATTGTCCATCTTGTCATTTAATTTCTTAAATATAATAAGCACAGTTAAAGTCTGTGCTTTAAACTCCAATATGTGATTAGACTGTGGCTGTTTCTATTTCAATTGTTTCAGTCTTTTTTTGATTGAGTGCTATACATCATATATTTGGAAATGCAGAGATAATTTGAGGCCATGGATTAGGTTATCATCCTTCATAGCAGATTTACATTTGCTTTGGACAGGCAGTTAGGATAACAGCCTCTACTCCTAGGATAAGGTATAGCCTTTCTCGTGTCTCAGTTAGTTCAGTGCCTAGGGAGGTTCACCATAATCTCTCCTTGCTGGTTGGACCACAACTGCAATGTCTCCTCAGCACTGTGTATCCTCTGAAGTCTCTATTCGGCTCTCTGCCATTTACCAGATGTCCTCTGCTAAGCCATACACATGTTCGGGTTAGGAATTAGCCAAGGACCCCAAGGGAGCTTCTCAGTTTTCTCTTTCTGCAACGCCCTCCTCTCTAGTGCCCTGCCCCTCCAACTCCTACCAAATCCTAGCCACCTCAGCTATGAATTCCAACCCATTTCTTCCAGTAAGACTGCCACTGCTTGAGCTCCATTTCCCTACGCCATGTTTTAGAAGACTCTAAGGAAGAAAGGCAGGGTGAGATTGGGACTCTCCTTGTGTGCTTCCCTTCTCTTAAAGTTTGTAGTCCTGGGTTAAGTGCTACCAAATAAGTTAGTTTTGGCCAGAGCCTGGTTTTCTTTTTAACCTGTGGTTGGCAGGATCCTAAGACGGCCCCCAACATTGCCACCCCCTGGTGAACATGCACTGTATAATTGCCACCCCCTGGTGAACATGCACTGTATAATCCTCTCCTCTTGGGAGTGGGCCCCGTGCATATGATTGATGTCACTCCCATGATTATGTTACACCATATGGCAAAGGTGAAGGGACTTTGTGGACGATGTAATTCAGGTCCCAGGTCAGTTGATTTTGAGTTAATAAAAATGGAGATTATCATGGAGGGGCCTGACTCACTCAAGTGAAAGGCCTTAAAAGAGGAATTGGACCTTCCTGGAGAGATGCTCTCCTGCTGGCCTTGTGGAGAGAAGAGTGGCCTCTAGGAACTAATGGCCTCCTGCAACCACAAGTAATTTGATTCTGCTACCAATTTATCATTTGCCAGAGAATTGTATATGTTAGTTTATATAATTCTTTTACCAGTTCTGGTTCTGGGATTATGTCTTCTTTCACATCCTTAGATCATGTATTTTTGCCCTTTCTTAATCAGATTTACCAGGTGTTTATTTCATTAGTCTTTTAAAAAGAACTAGCTTTAAAACACCAGTCTTTTAGGGATTTGTCCTTTCTACTATTTCCCTAGTTGATTGAGTCCAGTTCTTTTAAATTTTAATCTTTCTAGTTTCCTGATTTGTTGATTCTAACTTCTTTTTCACAATGAAAAATTCCAAACTAGCTTAAACCATAGCAACTCAATCTTGTTTCACCTACATGTGCCCACAAAGTCATTTTGATGTAAACCCTGTCATTATAATTCCATCTGCAAGTATGTGAGCAGAGGCAGATCTCATTTTATTGCGCTTTGCAGATATTGCTTTTTTTTTTTTTTTTTAACAAATTGAAAGGTTTGTGGCAACCCTACATTGAGCATTTCTTTTGGCACCACTTCTCCAACAGCATTTGCTCACTTTGTGTCTCTATGTCACATTTTAATAATTCTTGTAATATTTAAAACTTTTCATTATATATAGAGAGAGCATGCCACTCATGCTCTCTCTCAAATAAATATATATATAAAGATTTTATTTATTTGCGAGAGAGCATGAGTGGTGGGAAGGGCAGAGCAGGGAGCCCCATGCAGGGCTCGAGCCCAGGACCCTGGGATCATGACCTGAGCTGAAGGCAGACGCTTATCCAACTGAGCCACCCAGGCGCCCCTCATTATTATATTTCTTATGATGATCTGTGATCAGTGATTAAGACTTGCCGAAAGCTCAGATGTACATTTTTTTAGACATAATGCTGCTGCACACTTAACAGACTACAGTATGATGTAAACTTAACATTTATATACATTAGGAAACCAACAAATTTATTTGACTTACTTCATTGCGATATTTGCTTTATTGTGGTGGTCTGGAACCCAACCTACAATATCTCTAAGGTATGGCTGTATAAATTCTAAAAGATAAGGACTTAAAAAAGTCTATATCACATCTAAAAATACGTAATAAGTCTTCAATATCATCATTGTTCAAAGGGCTTTACTAGAGTAGAGCTGGGGGACAAGGACAGAGCCAATTTCAAGATGCCCTCCTCCCAGAATACTCCCTGCTGTAAGCGTGTGGTTTTCAAACACTAAGAAATACAGTTTATACGGCACCTCAGTTCAATGATGCCTACGTGTGGAACAAACCACTACCGCACAAAACAGTACTTACCTTCCCCATTTGCGCTGTCCCCTTCCCCGTCTCTCCCTTTCTTTCTCTCAGTCTTCTGATGCTGGTTGCAACCTGCTAAACTGATTTCTCTTTACACTATAGTTCTATTATCTGCACTTCAAAAAACAATACTATAAAGCAAACTTGTTTTAAATTAGCTGAAAAGGTTTGAGATGAGTTTCAGATACCACTTTTGAAAGGGGCAGAGAAACAGCATTTCATCTTCTACGTGCCTGGTGTCAGCCAAACCATTACCTGTTCAGTTCATTCTTATCCTGAATCTCTCATTTATCTGTACTCTTTGTAACTCTTCCTGTGTTACAGATCATTCTAGCAGAGTGTACTCAATAACTTCAGAGTGTAAGAGCCTTCCAAGAGTCTGCACAAAATATCCGAGACCCCACAGCCAGTTTCTTCTATTTGGAAGCATACTGGTCTATTTCTGTTTGGAATTTCAATATCTGCTTTGAACAATGTAACAGTCAAGCACACTTATCTATAAACTCTTACCAAAATATGGACTACCGCCTATTTCCCCGAATTACTATAGATGGAAAATTTCATCAACAAGTAGAAACAATTCCAAAGGTGAAAATAAACAGCATTTACCTTTTTGAGGATAAATTCTGCTGATAGCAGCCTTCTCTTTAGAAATACAAACTAGAACCCTGAGGTTCAAGTAAAACAAGTAAGTAGTTATCAAACCAAATTCCATGAAAAAATAAACTCCTTCGACATTAAAAAGTCCAGCCAAGACCTTGGCACAACCATCTTTAAGGACTAGACTCTATGTAGCACATATTTAATACACTTCAATAGCTGGGTCCTTGGTTTCTGACCTTCAAGGAAAGGAAAAACACTCATCTTGTGTACTTTAAAAGAGCTTTATTTAGTATATAATCTCCGTACAATTCAGTACAACAAATTATAAAAGCTCTTTGTAAGATTTTACCCAGAGGATGTTAAATACAGAAAGCCAGTTGCCAGTTGCTACAAGAAAGCAAGCCACTCTACTCTCATCTTAAAAGTCTTTTTCCATCAACAGAAAAGCACTCTCTTCTGGGCCAAAAGGTTGTCATATATAAAGCATTTGGGAGCATATTAACCAAGATACATGATCTGAGCACGTTTTAATATCTTCCTATTAATTCCAAGGTTTAAATGAAATTTTAAAAATGGAGTATTTCTGTGTTAACTCAGGTAGGTTTTGGAAAAGATGAGCTAAAATTGGTACATCTTAGACAAAAAGACATGAGTCACGTGGGATCAGAATAAACATTTTTAGCTAATTTGTGAAGTAAAGATGCAGACCAGATGAAACCTCTACATCTGTCCTTGCCCTACCCCACACACGCGCGCACACGCATGCACGCACACCCACACCCACACCCCTAGCTGACCTCACAAAGTTCAAGAAAATCATCTCTAAGTGGACAACAGACGGCCTAGATAACACCTAATTATGCTCATGGCTCATATACCTGAAACGGATCCCTACTTCTTCAGTCTGTAATAAAAGAGTGACTGGAACCTCTCAACTGCAGTAGAATCTCTATTAGCCACTGTGATCAGCATCAGTCATTTAATGAAGCCATTTAATGAAGTAAGTAGATTTAAGTGGGGAATCATAACTTTAAATGTATAATTGTCCACTCATTTGCTAATCTTCTGCTGTGAAGCCAAGGTCTTTCCTTTGCAATAAGGGTTCAACGATTCCAGTTCTATGCTTGCATAAATCATACAGTAATATGGTTCGGGTACATATTAACACCTCTGGTCAGTCTAGATATTTTTAAAGGCAGAGTGAGTACTTAAATCTATAAAGCAACTGAAGCTCAGAAATTTTCTTGAATTTTATGTTTTCCCAATAATTTAGAATTTTCCCAACCACACCTAATTTATTTAGAAGCAATTTTTGTTAGCAACTCAACCTTCATCAAACCTTACCAGAACATTCCAGTTAATGTTCACAGAAATGACCCTTGCTTTTTACACCCCTATTTCCTAGGTGTGTGTTGAACTGTGGCCTCACAACAAGGAGGAGAACTGGCACAGAGCAGTTGGGCAGGGGCACAGAGCGCACAGGGGGAGCACAGGCAGGAGGGGGCACGGGGAGCGGCCTGGTCAGTCAGCTCACAGGAGGGATGGAGACTGTCGGGGATCTGGCGAGTCACGTAAGCGGAGGGTCATTAAGAGCACTTATTGTACTTAGCGGTCCTCTGAACGCTAACTCTGAAGCAAAATCAAGTGGTTATTCTACCCATAAAAAAACAGCCACAATCTGAGGCTATTACCAAATATTAACACAGCCGCTGAGATCTGTGTGGCGGGGAGCGAAGGCCCCGGGTGACGTGCTCTGGCTTGGTAGACGGCCACGAGTCAGTCACTCTTCCTCTTTGTTCCTGGGGACTCCGATGAGAAGGTCATAAAAGAGAAACTGATGAGCATTAAGAATGTTTAACATGATTTGTTGACAGACGTGGTCATCAGAAAAGAAAAATGTCTACTCTACATGGTCACAGTGTCTTGGAAAGAATATATGCATGGATTCTGTCTTGCAAGATTTTTTTTTTTTTGGCACTTTATATTTTTCACTGAAGACTCAACACTCGATGTCTTGGCAACAATGGCACCTACACTAGGAGAAAAAGATTCCTGTGTGCCGTCAAGGCGGTGGTGATAAGCATACAAATTTAAGTACATGTTTCTTATACTGAGACTCCACATACCCAAATGCTTAGATTAGTGCATATAGAAATAGCTAAAATAAAACCGAAATCTATCAGGAAGTTAATAGACGACTTGAAAAACGAAACTACACGGTCTAACACGTACCTTACATGTGCTTCGTTTCAATTAAGAGTAAGGCACTCGCTGAAGGATGTACTGACCCATGCTGTCAGCCACACCAGGCATGCATCACTACTGGCTTAATTAAAGTTTTAGTACTGATTAAAGTGTTTTATTATTGTATTATCCCAACCTGCAGTGGTCTCCAACCTTATTACAGGATACAAGGAAGACATAATTCAGGAGTTTCAGCTGCATAATTTAGTAACCCAGCCAGTGTCGATTTTTTATTTAAATAAGTTTTGATAAAAAAACCGAGTATCCTGGAGTCCAACATGACAGTGTAACATTTCTTTCTGAATACTGTTTAATACGTAGTAACTGAACGTGAAGTAATTTGAAAATGTGATACATCTATCTTGATGCGTACGGTAATTTACTTCAGTACGACCGCGAGGAGAAACCTTTACATCACCTCCAACTGGCAAGAACAGGGGAGAAAGTTAATTTCATTAACCATCTTGATTTACTTAAATGTGCAATATGCTTTTATCAGCAACTTTTACATGTCCCCCTCGTTAGAAATTAACTATAAAAGCAATTATCAAAAAATTTTTGAACAGGTATACATAATCCTCTTTGTTGTTTACAAATAAGCATGACTTAGAGGCACTTGGTTACCTTTTAGTAAGAAAAAGAATAACACTACCCAGGCCCTCACAGTAAGATTGGAGACCACAGATCAAATTTGGTATGAAAATGCTCTCTGCCAAAAATATCGTATTAGTGAATTAGTTAAGATAGAACATTTTAAAAATATTCAGACTTTGCAAGGTTCTAGGCTGTAAAAAATAGAAAGGCTAAAAACAAAAAGTTTAGAAAATTTCGCAAACCCAGTAAATTTAAATGAGTAAGAAATGAAGAAAAATTTTCTTACTTGCAAGATAGGCTGAATAGTATCAACAGATTTTAAAATAACACTAAACAGTAACAAAACCTGCTTGGCTACATCACATTCCTGCTCCTTTCACGACTTACAATAAGAAATTTGTCACACTTTTCTGTATCCCGCATTAAAACATGCACCCGCATGCACGTACACGTCACACACACACACACACACACACACACACACACACACACACACACACGACACATGACACGTATACTGAAGTGCTACACTTTACATTTCAGACAGGGCACAACGAAAAGTTTTAGATATATATAAAGACCTAACATGATTTTTTAAAAAAATATTAAAAGCATGATAGTTGGAAAACATTATAAAATTTTTAAGTGAAATAGGACAATAAGGAGCTTTTTAAAAAGCCATCCATTGGTCTTGACTAATGAAATAACACTAAAGAATTTAATTATGCATCCCCTTCATTCGATTCCACCAGAGCTGTCTGAAGTCCGTGAACAGTATTTCAGTGCTGAACAGCCTCTGGACCTCCACCACGCTGTGCGGCTGTTCAGGCTGCTGTGGCCCACTTAGTGTGTGCCCCACCAACGAGATTCTAGACCAGTCCCGGAAAGTTGAGAACGTTTAGGCTAAAAAACATTAATGAAACAAGATAGAAGAGACAGAAGCTTGTGTGAGATACTGTCAAGGACGGTAACGCTTGTGTAAACATCTCTACAACTTACTCATATCACAGCTTTGTGGTACAGGCTACCGAACGACATATGAAATGTTACTGTTGAGTTTCATTAGGCTGGACCTTCACGTATCAAAAATAGAGGCTGGACAGAGAGCTTGGTTACTTGTTTCTCGAGAGCTTGTAAACGTGGAATGTTTTGTTCTGGAACACTCTAGTGAAGTATGCTGTGTAGGGTGGCAGGTTTTTCTTTATCTCTTCACAGAAGCGAGGGTGGCCTGCAAGTTTCAAATCGGGATCATTCTCTCCTGGGCCATCCATCATCTAAAGCCAAAACAAAACCAAATACAATTTGGGGGAAAAACCATATTTATAGGAGACAAGAGAAGTAGGAATAGGTGTCGGGTTTCTTTGAGAGTGATATGTTAGGTGAATGTAAATTGTATTATTTCAATGTCAGTGGCTACTTAAAGATCATCTGGTCCACCCCTTCCCCTTCCGAAGTGTAAATCAAGGCTGAGGAGGGGGCCGAGCTTCACACGACGACCACCTTTAATGGCAAAGCTAGGAGAACTCGGATCTCCTTGTTCTTAGGAATGTACTACACTGGCCCTCTCACAAAAATGAAGTGCAGAGAAGAATGACTATGACCGAGCAAATCCTCCAACTCATGAGACGGCCTAGTTAGAAAAAGTTACACACAAATCAAAATTTAAATGCATGTCTTTCGTCTGTTATCTCCTCTGATTTCAAGATAGTCAGAGACAGCTACTTTCCTTGGGCAAAAATTTGAATCTATGTTCTCTTTCCCCCAGGTTTACTGAGGCATAACTGACAAACCAAATTGTATATAGTTAAGGGATAAAACCCCGATGATCTGATACACACGTACACGGTGAAACGATCACCACAATCAAGTTAAGGCGTACGTCTGTGCTGGTCAGAGGACAAACCTGCAGTTACGAGGTGAGGGAGTCCCGAGGCTCTAACGTACAGCACGGTGCCTGCAGTAACCAGACGTGAAGTCGGCCATGACAGTAGACCGTAGGCGTTCTGGATCTCCAATTCTGTACAGTCAAGTTGTTGTTGTTGTTGTTTTGAGATTTAGGCCAGGCTTATCATTTTTTCCCATTCATTTTTAAAACTGTCAGCTTTTATACCAAATAATTACAGCACACATCACCTCTTAAAGGGTGAAAATCTTCTGCTGAGCTAATCTGAGACCTGGCACAGCTTCAAGAACATTTTCCTCAGGAGAAGGGAGAAATAGCTTGTTCTTCTGCTCTGGAGTGAATGCTGGGCCACAGAAAGCCATCTTTGTGGCACTGTGCCCGTGGACAAAGGGGACAGTGGCAGGAGCGGTGACTGGGAGGGGAGCCCTGCTGCCACAGTCACACTCACGTGCCGGCCAAAACGATGCTTCAGAGTGTAGGTTTTAAATGATCGAGGTTTTGTTTTTTATTTTAACAGCAAAGCCTTAAAAAATGGATTCTATGCAGAGTCTCAGGATACAAATCAGCTAAACACAGAGCTGCTCTATTTGACATGAAGTTGGGGCCTAAAACCCCATTATCTGTCCCCTGGCCCTGAAGTGCCAGAGCCAGGAGTCCCACGGAATGCAGTGAAGCTAGGTACTTGGTTCATAACATCATTCTGTAACGTACAGAGGTTCAGAGTGGACCCCCCTCCAGAAGCCCTGCCCGGGACGAGGGGACAGGCTTACGTGCCCGTTGGCGATGTCCAGCAGGTCCCGCAGCCGGCAGCCCCGCTGGTGCCTTCGCTCGTAGCAGATGCTATCTTCCAGGATGACGTAGTCAGCGCCAAAGGACCTCAGGAGGGCGTGCACATCCTCCGGGGACCTCTTTGCATATATCTGATAAACCTGCAAAATGAGATAAACGGGGGACAGGGAAAAATACCACTCAACTGCCAGGAAGTTAGTGGAGGGGTGTCTAATGCGGGAACGTCCCGCGGGGCTTGAGCCGAAGACCTAGACACCTCTTCCTGTGCGGGCCACTCACTCATCCGCAGGCCTGCAGTGTGGCAGGGAAACTGCCAAAAGAATATTGTAATTACTCAGCCTGGAGAAAAGGAAGAGTGAGTCATGCTGAACGCATTTGGATTTCGACACCAAATAGATATGGATTTAAAATGTATCATTGGGAGTTATTCATCGGTAGGTGCCAATTCTAAGGCTGCTTCCCCAAGGTAAACAACACGGTGGAGTAAATAAGACTCCTTCTCTACCTTTAAAAAGATCTTTGGGCCGAAAGCGTCCATTCAGCATGATGGCGCATACCTGTAAGGAGCCCCAGCTTCTGACAACAGCAGTTGCGGAGAAGGACTGCCAGAGGTCCTTGGTGCCAGACTGCCCCCTGCTGGAGCAGCAGGAGACCCTACACTTCTCTGTCACCCGTCCCGGAGCAAGAACACGCAGCACCCAGCGGCGGCTCGGCGGGAGGCGCGTCCTTCCCACTCATCCCCAGCACCGCATCCCTTACGTGAAGACAGACGGTGAGCTCCGGGTGCTCTGTGACTTGCGTCAGGAAGAGGCTGCGTGTCTTTTGTGTGTGTGTGTGCATGTGTGAATGTGGGGGGGGTGGCGGAGAGGGCTGCCGACTCCTCTCCTGCACACTGATTTCTAATGAGGTCTCTGACTGAAGAGACGGGGCGCTGAGGGCCAACGTGCCCGTCTAGACGGGCGCCCCGCTGGGGAGGCGGTCTGCTTCTGCTGCTGGTGCTGGGGGGGCCCTCCTCGCCACACTCCAGCAGCGGGCCTCACGCCCACGGTGTTCCCAGGACCTGAAGGTCACGACTGCAGAAGGGCACCCAAACCTACACGACATCAGTTTTGTGAGAGCACAAAGCTCGGTCCCCACACATGGGCAGGGTCCTGGAGGCGATGGTGCTCAGAGGAGCCCCTTGTGCACCTGCTGTGGCTTCTGCCCCCCCCCCTCCCCCAGACCCACCACACAGGCCACCTCTCCACCGCACTCTGGGTCTGGAGAGCCAGGGACCCTCCCTGCTTCCTCCAGCTAACCTGGGACGATCTCGAACACTTGCACCAATTGAAAAATTCCCATTTTAGCAGGACTCTAGGTTCATATATTCTCATAAAATCCAGGTGATTTAGTAAAAAACCATGTGCTTTTAGGCTAGTTAAATCTCAGGCCAAAACAAGACTTTTCAGCAAATTTTGAGCTATTAAGATTAAGAAATGACTGATATAAAACATTAAAAAGTTTGAAGCCACCGCTGGGGAGGACTAAGGGAAACAGGTACCCCCTGCGCCACTGACTGGAACGTAACTAGTACCATCTGTACAGAGGGCGACTTAGGACGATCTGTCACGCTCTGTTACAAACGCCCGTGCTCTCTGCCCCAGTGCTTCCACCCCTAGGAATCGGATGTGCGGAGTGATGCGTATGCAAGCTTACCGTTTGGAATATTATTTATATAGCTGCAAAAGACAGGAAAACAACCCCAAGGGTTAAATAAAATATGCTACATCTGCATAACACAATTTTTGTAGATTTAAGAACAAGCAAGCTGTTAATATACTGATATGGAAGGAGCTGCAAACTATGTTGAGTGCCAAAGAAACCAAGATGTGGTATGTGACTTGTCCCGTAAAAGGGAGGGAAAAGAATATGAATACAGTGTGCGCGCGTGTGTGTACACACATCTGTACACGCATAAAATCCCTGTGGAGAGATATACAACAAACTGCTAACACTATCTGCCTCCTGTGAGGGGAGCCAGCAGCTGGCAGAGGGCTGGAATGTAGACTTTTCACTAAGTTCTCTTTTGTTTATTCTTAAGCTTGAACCATGTGGCCGTATTACCAATTAACACACACGTACACGCACACGCACACCAGTTCATAAAATAAGCAGCCAGTGTGCCCCTATTCCTTTTCCTTCCCTCTCCTATTCAAACGCTGAGAGCTTTGGTCTCAAATGCTCTTTTCCGCACATCTCAAGCTGTTTCTCTTCTGTGATTCTTCTAACCAAGAGGAACGGATATGGATGGCTCTAGTGGACGTGGGGCAGGGCAAAGTCTAGACTCGCAGCCACCAGCCCCAGGGCCCTGAGGCCCGACTTGCCCTCACCGCTTTGGTCCGCTCCCTCAGGCTGTTGTCTTCGTAGTGCGGGTGGTTGGTCAAGGTCCTCCCTGTGCACAGCTTGACTCCGGCCAGCAGCTGCATGCTCCCAGCGAACACCGCCTTCCTTGGAGTGTTAGAGCTGAAAGATCGCAAGAGTCTGAATTAACCTCACGGCTAAGATCTCCTCAGACAACAACGATGACAATATCCCACTCCCAGAATCACCCGGCAGCGTCAGGAAGGGCTGAGACTTCGGACAAACGCAGGAGGCTGCTTGACTTGCACGCAAATTGCTTTACGAAACTTCTATCTGTTTTTGACAATGGTTGGGAAACTTCTCATTGTTTTGCTGGGTTTACTCTTAAAACGAATGGCCTTAGGATGTGGGTATCTCCTGGCTCGAAGTTTTCCAGGCTAAATCCCATAATCCTCTCCTGCTCTTGCCCCAGAGGGGCACATTCTGACAAAAAAGAACTTAGAAGACTGTCATCACGTTTTGTATGAAACTTAACTGAAGGGCTGCCTAGAGTAAAACAAATTATAAAGCCAGAAATTGCAGCTGATCATGAGTCAATTCCAACTTGTTTTTGTTCAAAACCAGAAAAAAAGATCACAGATATTATGATAAATTACTTTTCAGAAAAAAAAAAAGAATAAAAACAAAAGAACACAGGGGATTCTGAAAAAGTAATTTATTACTCAGTATGGGGATGTACACCATTTCTGATGTGGAAACGCAAGTATTTCCTATGTTCCTTTCCTTGGTCCTGATTATGAAGATCTAAGGAATGTGGGGGAATACGGGCGCTCTCATATTATTAAATCATGACCTCGCTCTCCACGTGCCCCCGAGCTGCGATTCTCCGCCTCCCCGTGGGGTGTGAGGGACAAGGATGGAGGTCGAAGGAAAGACTCCCTGATTACAAGCAGAGCATTCTTCCTTCCCCCCCCCCCCCCCGACAAGAAGAATTTTAGTAGTTGATTTTAATTCCACGTTTTTGGGAACCTGGGAGTCCCTCGCGAATCGCCAAGGCGTCAGTTTACCGTGAAGAACAGGCGTGCCCTGCTACCAACTCCTCACCGCGGCGCTTCCTCAGAGGCCCACGGGGAGCACCACGGGGAGCACCACTGCCGCACGCGCCGTCCTGCGCTAAGCAAGTGGAGCCTGGCCTGCCTGGGCGAGTTAACAGATGGAGGCAGTGTTGAGAAGCAGTCTCACTGAAATTATTAAAACTCAACCTGCTCTGTAGAAAGAGCTAGAGCAGGCTGTCCTTCTCAGCGGTTTTGGAGGTGAGAGCAGAAATTTATTCCGGTGCCCCGTTTCTAAGAGTGGCCGCTGCCATACTCCCAAACGGCACGAGGATGTTCCATGCACTTGAGCGTAGTGCTAAGACTACAGTGTGAACGCCATCCCACAAAGGCCTCAGGGTGCCTATGGGTAAGACATCCTACGGTTCAAGTTGCAACACTTACGAAGAATTTACCTGAAGAACTCAGGATTTTCTAACAATGATACTCTCATTCCCTTGGATTTCAAGGAGCTTTCTCAACGGGCACCTGGGATGACGCATAACCTGCATCCCCACCGACTCACGCCAAAGCCTAGGGTGTGGATCCCAGGGGAAAACAGTGTTCAGTGAGCTTGGCTTGCTCGGTAGGTTGTGAGCCTTCCAACGAGCAGACCCAGGAGCACAAGAACAAACAGATGTTTGCTCTGTCCCCTTGAACCAGCAATTTACAGGGAATTCTTGACATGTGCCCCATGTGGTCAGGGGGACACGAGGATTTCAGTGACAACACATGAAGGTGTAGTGCTCCTTAGTGGGACGTTTTACAAATACTTAGTTTAACTCAACGGACACATGTTGAACAGTGAGCCTGGGCCCCAGGACTGGGCCGCCCTCATCACAGCGTGCCAGAATGACCAACAAGCGTTAAGCACGGACAAATAAGAATTCAAGAAAATGCCAATGTTTTTCCAAGCCAGTCTTCTTTCCTTTTGAACACTCCTAACTGGCTTAAGCCATTCCACTGCAATAAATCACGCAATAATGCCACATATGAGATGATGCCCCAAAGTGACTGTCTTTGGGGCCACTGAGCTCAACAGGTGTAGAATGCAGAAGTGAAGTCTGGTCTCCCTATCTGGCAGAGCGTGGGGTAGAGGCGGGAGCTAACCGTGGCTGAGCTATCCTGGTCTCTACAGTCTAACCGCCTGGAGGGTGCCCAACTGGGCTTTCTACACAAATGACAAATCCGGCAGCTGAGCTGATCACGTCTGTGCACATCTTCAGGTCTTAGCATCACCATTTTGAATTAGAACAGGAGTCAGCATCAGGGAGATGCACAGAGCTGTTTCTAGTATATATATTTTATAACAATATGACTGTTGTCTATTCATGGCTCATGACCAAGGTTTCATCTCCCTTCCTGGACTCTGATCATACCACTTCGATGAATTACGCAGTTCACAAAGGTTTAAAATGTCCAAAGTCCTGAACTGCTTGCTGGGGAGTTATAAAGTTATTCTTTATTCAGTCAAACTATAGCACTGAGGGCCTACTACGTGCTGGGCTGGCAAACACCGTACAACCCGGCTTCAAGAAGCTTACTGGCTAATAATCGAACAGAGCCAGACTCAGTTCCCGCTACAGGCAAACAGGCAAACTCCGAATAAGAGTAGTTAGGCTAGCATGCATTTACTAGTGCTTTCTGTGGGCCTTTAGCCATCCTGGAAACAAAACACACCAGACACGGTCCAATCATGGCCAATCTTGCCCTTCTCCTTTGGGTGTTCTAAGAGCACCTGAGTGTCCCCTCCCGCACAGCAGGTGCAGTCCCCCGGAGAGCAGCCAGCCGCAGGCAGAGCAAGGTGATGTATCACATGACTGCCGAGAGGCACTGAGGGAAAAATGAAATAAACTGCACTCACTTGCGACATGTTTTAACATTTGGCCTCATTAATAAAGAGTCAGAAAGTGTAAAAGTAATGTGATCTGTTTCAACTGTTGGCACAACAATCTCCTGGACTGTTAACAGAGTCTTTCACTAAGGTCCGGGGTTTTATTTTAATGTAGCAAAATACAGGGGTCCCTGGGTGGCTCAGTTGTTCAGCGTCTGCCTTCAGCTCAGGGCCTGATCCCAGGATTCTGGGATCGAGCCCCGCATCAGGCTCTTCCGCTGAGAGCCTGCTTCTTCCTCTCCCACTCTCCCTGCTTGTGCTCCCTCTCTCGGAGGCTGTCTCTCTCTCTGTCAAATAAATAAATAAAATCTTTAAAAATAAAAAAAAATGCTAATGCTGTAATGTTTAAAAAAAAATAAAGTAGCAAAATACAAGCATCCTAATGCCTATAAAATGAACTAGAAAGAATACTTCTTTGAAAACTATTGACTATCAAGCGTAGCAGAGATGATGTTTATTCGCTTTCTTCTACTGACTTGGCTTTATATGCTAGCCCCATGGTAAACCTGGGACATTTCACTGCTACTTTAAATATTTAAGGTTACCCATAAAGCAAATGCTAAGTAAAACAAACAAGTAAAGTGGAACAAAATTAAAAAGAATCACACATTTCCTGAACTTTAAAAATCTAGATTCACTGTGTTTTACATTTTCTATGGTAAACTTAGCAGGCAAAGGGGAAAGGCATTCTTTGTCCTTAATATATGCAGTATGGCAGGTGTAAGGCTGGCTCTTCCTCCTTCAGATACTTCTGCTGACACAGTCTGTGGTCTGTGTCTCAAATAGCTAATGTGCTTTTAACCACTGAATGACACTTCTCTATTATAGAAAAACAAAGCAATTTTTACCAATGTTTGAACAAATGATGTATAAAATGAAAGGATAATTTGTTTTTATAGCTCTCTGCCAAGCTCTATAGCAGGCTGCCCAACCTGCAAACAATTTATTCTGTAAGAAATGTCACTAAATAATGACAAGGACTCACAGGTCAAACGGATTTACATTACATAATTTAAATGTCATTCCAGGAAGACCTGATGGCATTTTGAACAAATAATCTCATTTATTTTTGAAGCTCTAAGCTTCAACAAGTTAATTACTGTTGAACTAATGGGTAAACTGAGCATTATAATATAATGTGTGAACATTTGCTTTATCTACACTTCAAAAATTTATAGAATTATGCAAATACCACAAAATGATTCATTAAATATAAAAGAGGCTTATAGGCATTTGAGGCCTGAACTTAACCTTCATCATATTTTAAAATATCCAGTAATTCTTTCTGCTTTGATAAAATGCTAAGGAAGTCTGGGCCATTTTCCTAGTCCCATTGAGAAAACGTTGCCTATGCAGGCTTCATCACTGAAAAGAGACTACTGCTGGTGAAAAATCATCTAAAGCCCCGTAGTTAAAATGTCACATCTCAAAATACTTAAACGCATAGGAGTGTCTTGATTGCACAACGTCAAAGAAGAATTTCAGGAACCAAGACTGAAACACTCAGAGGGCACAAAGGAACAAGGTATGAAGCACCACTGCTGTGGCGTTTGGCCTCGTGGAAGTAAATGTGCTTCCTGGTCACACAGAAAGCCCAACAAGTGCCACCCAGGGCTCGCTGAAAGCAATACTGGAACAGGAAAAAAAACCCTCAAAAAACCAAAAAGCCCAACATACCAGGTTTTTAATCTTTGTATTTGGGAAACATTATCAGCAAAAAGGAGTCAATATGAACACGGGCACTTAATCTGCTGGGGGACAAGGGGTGCAGCCTGTCAGTGTCACGCAGGAGGCAGGCGACCAGGTGAGCACAAGGGTGGCTCTGCGGAAGGGGCGCAGTGAGTGGCCTCTCAGTTCTCCCAGGGAAGGTTCTGGGGTTGATTTCAACAAAATGTCCTTGCTGATTAACGAGGAATTGAATCTCACAGAGTTCTTAATTTTATATTTAAATTTAAATCTCTACTCTAGGGAAGCCTGGGTGGCTCAGTCAGTTAAGTGACTGCTTTCAGCTCAGATCATGATCCTGGGTACTTGGGATCGAGTCCCAGGTCAGGCTCCCTGTTCAGCTTAGAGTCCACTTCTCCCTCTGGCCCTGCCCCCACTCGTGTGCACTCTCTCTCTCGCTCTCTCTCAAATAAATAAATAAAATCTTAAAAAAAAAATCTCTAAGGAAGATCTAAAGATAGGAAATTTCTGTTACTAAAAATTAGAACTTCAAAAATATTTCAGTTGAAACCTGGTAAGCCTCTGAAAATCTTAAAGTGGAGTCAACAATAAGACTGCGGGGGGGGGGGGGGGTGGAGAAAAGAATGAAGACAATGGTGCTGAGGCTCAACATTTGCTCTAGTGAAGAGGCAGTTAAAATGAATGGAGGAGCACCTGGGTGGCTCAGGCGGTTAAGCGTCTGACTCTTGATTTCGGCTCAGGTCATGATCTCAGGGTCATAAGACCGAGCCCTCCATCAGGTTCCATGCCCAGTATGGAGCCTGCTTAAGATTCTTTCTCTTTCCCTCTGCCCCATCCTCTACCTCTCTCTCTCCCTCTAAAAAAAAGGGGGGGGGGATGGCCACCCCATTTACACGCTCATCATCATGTCCTATATATAGCTGGTGCTCAATAAATAGCTGTTAAATTATATTCGTAAGTATACAAGTTCAGATATAACTTCATGTATTAAGGCTTTCAACACTTTCACAGAAATCGAGTCCCTGCGGTGCGGCCCCTCTCATATTAACAGGTGGTATCCTAACGGAATGCCCTTTATCTTCCCTGGCGGCTGTCTGGTTAGCCAGTTAAAGGTCATACCTGAGGCCCCTGCAAAAGCAAAGAACCAACTCCTGCTGAGGTGATGGAATCCTCCGACCCCGAGAAGTCCAAGCGAATACTTGGCAAGACCTAATCTCCAAATGGAAGCACAAGAGCGACGCCCCAGGCAGGCATAGCTGTGCGGTTCGCCCCAGCGCTAAGCACCTGAAGCAGAGACGGGGACATGGGGGGTAAGCTGCTTCCCCCGCTTCACATGGGAGGCGCCCCGTGCCGTAACGGAGGCTCACTTGAGGTTCCCCTCGAGTTCCTGCAGGTGGCCGTTTCTCATCCTGACTCCTCCTCAAGGGCAGCCATCCTGTAGCGGAGGCCCCCCCCCCCCCCGCCGCACGCGCTGCCGGAAGACGGAGGTGGCGTTACCACGGTGCCCGGCGGGAACAGCAGCAGCCCAGGCAGAGGAAGCAGGCATTCCTCACAGACGGGGCTGGGTCCCCACCGGATGCCTGGGGGCTGCCCCCAGACGATGGCAGACAGACTCTGGGACACACGCCACGTATCCTTAGGCGGCAGCCTGTCCTCCAGCCCAGCTCCAAGCTACTCATGGCATGGACACACGTGACTGATCAAAGCACTAAAATGAAAGCTGAAGGTCGTATTTTATGTTTCAGAAACAGAAGAAATCAGGGCGAGTTAAAAGAATATTAAGTACATTCCCTTGTGTTTGGAATTGAAGGCGACAGACCAGAGCCGATTTAAATGTTGATTTACACAAATACATTTTGTGTCTAAATAGACCCTATTTTGGCATATATTCATCATCACTTAAGCTTATTTCACAAACATGCCCAGCAGCTATTTTTGCAAAAACAATAATTTGGATTTGAAGAATTTTAAGGGAAAGCAAGCAGGATTAGATCACAATGAAACCAATATTTTGGAACAATACAAAGCTTTCCAGTTGCTGAGGATTTTTTAAAAAGTAAAAAGAATATGTCTCCATTCAGGGAGAGGACCATGTTAGTGAGAGGAGAAAGTAAGGAACAAAGATCGCCTTCCCAAGTGAGAGAAATAACAGACTAACAGACTGTCTTCTTTACACCCGGAATATAATCTCTCATCCACAATTTTTCAGAACCAGAAGCGTTACTTTAAATAATTTTCTGTGAGGACAAGCACGGAAACAGAGGCCCTACAGTAAGTACAGCCAGGCCGACACTGCCAAGCCCGACCTGGGATCTGCTAGGACACATGTGTACTGACGCTACAGTTCATTCCTGTAAGACCGGGGCGTGGAGGTGGGACGTTTACAGCACCGATCTAGGCAGACCCTCCAGACCCGCCAGCTTCGGGATTCTACTGGACAGCGCGTGCCCTGCACCATTTGTATCAAGAGTGCAATTTTAACGACAGAAAATATCAGCCTCACCTTCAGATGTACGTGTCATAAATTTCCAGTTGACTATAGTTAATGCAATAGTAATTAGCTTTTCTTTATACGAATAACCCTCTTTCCCCATACACAATAAATACTGAAGGGATTATTTACTCTATAATTGTCTGCCATGATTTAAAGTTAAATAAATAAAGACAAAGCCCTGCTTCGTAATCTCACCACTGGAAATATCTGAAAAATTATACTCCCTGCATCTAGTCAAAGCCAGTCCGACATTGGGACCAAAGCCACATATATATTTTAGACATAAATCTCTGTAAAACCCATGTATTGCACTCAAGAGACCTAAGCTATCAAACATTTACCATCTCTTAATAACACAAGCGGTGCTAAACTGTACTGGTTAGTCAGCATTAGTCATGAGCAAGTGCCAATACGGCTACTAAAATTCTAAGGCATGGAGATGATACCGCCGATGCCTTCGGAATATGTCACACAAGATTTGCAACATCTATTTACATGTGAATCATTACACTGCTGCTCTTTGGTTATAAAACAGGGAAATACAGTAGTACAGGGCACAGGAATACTGCTCTGGGTAGAAAAGTTTATTTGTGCTGGTGGGAGCCCGGTTTCACTAACAGTTCATCCTGATGCCGAACGCAGAGGCACCAATAAGAACCGATATAATGCTAAACATGACGATGTTCGAGAGAGAGGACTTTGTATTTTCAGTTTCCTTTAGGCCTAGGCTTGGGCAATATGTTTCATTAAAATGAAATGTGCAAGGAGTAGGACTCTAACTTTTACATGATTAGCAAGGAAAGAATACTTCAATGTGTCAGCAGTCACAGAAAACCTGGATGGTATGAAAATGAAAGCAACTTCAGTAAAGGTGGAATTCGCCGAGAGTATAAAGCTTTCTTTCCATGGCTGTCAGTGGCCTGGAGTACATCCTCCAGCTCTGTGTTCCTCTCCTTGTGGGTTTTTTCCCTTCTTCATGAGACTGTGGTTAGAATAGTTCTTGAATGGAAGGAAATTATTTCCAAATATAGGGTTTTAAAGAAAAACTTGAAAATGAATGTATCTTCACAATTAGATTCAGAAAAAAGAAAACACCAAATGAGGTCTATAGTGACTCTTAAAAGGCACTTTATATTTTTAAAGGTTAAAAAAAATCCTCTTACTTAATCCAGTTCATCAGCTCCACTGTGTCTGGATCATAGAATTCTCTCAACTCGGAGAGTTCATCCATCATTCCTGGCCAGAACTGAAATTAAAAACAAAACAAAAACAAAAACAAAATCCACCCCCGCACCCACAACTATCACTAAGATTCAAATGAAAGAGGGGAAACTGCATAGAATTCGCGAGCTAGATCAACAGGACAAGTGCAGTATCAGAATGACCTCACCTCCGCAGTTCGCCCTCCTGGCCTAAAGCGAGCCAAAGTCTGAGATAAGGTCCCCAAATTATCTTGAGCCAAAGCTGATCAGGACTAGAGGGGTTGTCAACTTTTAAAAAAGAGCTTTTATTTTACTCTGGTAAAAATGCTGTCGTATGTGGTGTTAGTACCTAGGCAAACGTTAATTTGGGTATGACAGGAATGGCAGCCACGAGGAAGCTCACAGGATATCGGAAACCTCACTTCCGTCGTGCCATCTCCCCTCGAGACAGAAAATGCCCTCACAAGACAGCACCGTTGTGGAGCTGCAAACATACTCTGGAACACAGAATCTCACTCATCCCCGTGGACACGGAAGGCGTCATCCCTACTGCTGTTTACTCTTTACGTTACTAGTCTGGAGACGCTGGCTCGGAGAGAGGACTTGACCAAGTCACAGAGGGGCAGGGCTACCACTTGAAACCTGACTCCAAATCCAGCCCCCTCTTCACGGTGTTCACAGCGTCTGCACTGGAAATCTGGACAAATGCCTCAGTGTATTTTAATGTAACTACAGGTACACAGGAGAGAAGAGTATTTGAAATTAGGACTCTCCAGGCAAATCTGGTGCATCTGAATATTCTATTTATGCCACTGGTGCCACCTACTCGAGTTAGTTAAGGTGATGCAGAGAGAGCGTAAACATCCCACTCCAAGTCCACGGCTTTTCTAACATAATTGCCTGGTTAATGCCACAATTAATTACATGTTCACTGCTGTGTCAAATGACGACTGGCTACGAAGCCTTGATCACCCACTTACACCCAAGGGTGAACAGCACAATTCCTATGTTGGAAGAAGGCCCCTGACAATGGGTCTGTGCTTCATTAATGTGGAAAATGCAGTAATTGTCCTTCAGAACCACTAACTAGAACCAGTGTGGGCACCTGACTGGTCGGTGGCTGTGTTTTAGCCCTGTCACTTTCATAGCTTGTCATCTTGTCTTCGGCCATTTTTAGTGCTCATTCTCATCTTGTCCCCTGGGTGCATGAACCAGCACGACTGCTGGTGATAGAAAATCAGGTGTCGGCACTACTGGCTCCAAGTTTTAGAAGAGATGTAATCATAGTGATTCAATGATACCTGTGTAATATTTCAATTATCCCTATTAATTTGGATCATCAGTAGAATGCCAACTTTTTAATGATATGTCCTCATTCTTTTGGTATAAAACATATGTTGAAATCTATGAATTCAATGGATATTAGAAATTTTTCTACCTTGGAAGTTGCTGTTGTTAATTCTGAAAATGTTCAAACCTAGTAACACCGTCTTGTGATAAACTTCTTAAGCAACGTGAAAATAAGTGTTGCATTAACTAACTGCTGTTTCTAAATGATACGAGATTTCAGCAATGCCAGTAAGTTAACACGAGAGTAGCAATTTTATTAAACTCCTGATTTTAGAGTGAAGTGCATGTGTTTCCCTTTTAAACAGGATTGTTCTGAAGAGATATATAGCAAAATTGCTACTATGAACAAGAAAATCTAAATCCCCATGATAATTGCTCTGTGAAACTCAACATCAGGCTTTGAAATACAGGAGTTCATTTTACTCACAGGTAAATCTGTTCGATAGCTGGAAAACAGCCTCAGTTTCAGGGTACTTCTTAATGTGCATAACATCTTTACCATCTTTGTGAATTTACATTTTGAGAGGCTGGGCTATCTAAACTGTTTTGTACGGTGAAAGCTGGATGCATCAGGGTTTCTCCTGAAGTTGGAGCTGAGAAGGGCTATGCTGATGCCAGGTCAATCTTTGGAAGGAGTCTTCCGAGTTACTCTCTTACTCAAAGAATGGCTACGTAGATTTCCTGGAAATGATGGCTTTTTTGGTGCTATCACTGGTCTTTTTATAGTAATGGTTTTCAAGAGGGGTGGGTGGAGGGATTTTGCCCCACCCCCAAGGGGATGTTTCCCAATGTCTGGAGATTTTTGATCGTCACGACTGGAGGGAGGTGCTGCTGGCCCCTAGGGCGTACCAAGTAGGGACGCTGCTAAACATCCTACAACACACAGGACAGCCCCCTGCGACAAAGGACTATCTAGCCAGAATGTCTACAGCGCCTCTGCCGAGAAGCCCAGTTCTATGCATTAGCCCCACCTAGAGGGCCGAGGAAAACGCACATTTCTGGACTCCACTCCCAGAGTTTGTGATTCAGTAGGTCTGGTCTGGAGTGCGAGGGACCCAAACATCTGTACCTCTAACACGTTCCCAAGTGATGCTGATGCTGCCTGTCTGGGGACCACACTCTGAGAACCAGTGCTGTACAGCATAGTTGATTTCTTCTGTACTCTCGTTCCTCAATTTTACTAAGAACAAGAGATTTAAATCCTCACATAGCTATAAAGAAATCAATAAAATTCCAAACACATAGCTGAGACCTAAGAACTCAGCCTACGCACAGAGCGACTGTGGAGAAAGATTGTGACAGTGTGTGTACATCTTTAGTGTGAACGAGAAGCACGGTGAGCTCCGTCTCTTCTGGGAGGAGGGTGCTTTATCACTCAGAACCCATGTGCAGAGGTCAAGTTACCCCATTCGTTATTAAACATACACTCCATTTAATCTCTAGTTGTTGCTTTCCAGAGGTTTTAAAGAAGTTTCATTTATTTACATTCGAGCAATAAAACTCCCAGAGGCAGGGGGAAGAAAGAACCTATGGTTTCCAGGGTCTGAGTTAGCACAGTGCTCTGCCTGCGACAGCAGGTGCTCTGATAGACAGGAACGTGACAGAGCGTAATGTTTTGAAATATTTACAGCAGAATCATCCAATAGTGTGATTTGCAAACATGATTTTTAGCCTAAAACCTTTGGCTTCAGATAAAATCCTACATGAAAGTATAAACAGATAAAACCAAAAGCTGAGCTGCTGTAGCTGACCCTCTCCGTGGGTGAGCCCCCCTCCTCCTGGCAGCCCCTGCCCAGATGAGGGGCTACCCACAGTAGAGTAGGAAACCTACTGTTCTAACATGAAACCAAATTTGAAGGAAAAAATCTAAACTTAAAAAAAATATATCAGATTTTTTAAAAAAGAGGGTAAAAGCTCAACTGGCTAGCATAGCCTGGGCTCCCTGCCCAGGTACCGATGCAAGTCTCTAAATCTCAAAGATGCGACAAAAGGGTCACCAAATAGCCGGACTGACGACTCCCTGTCTCTTATGGGGGATTCTCAGAACTGAAGCACAGTTAAAGCTATTTCAGAAATTAGTCAACTGAGAGCATGAAGAACTTCATGATTTCCTATTGAATCTGAAGGACAGCTAATGAGGCGAATCCGGGACTGTATGTATTTACATATACCCAGTCCCTTATAGAGATGATTTTAAGCATCTAATAAAATACGTAGGTTAAAATAGGATGCATTTTAGGGGGGCGCCTGGGTGGCACAGCGGTTAAAGCGTCTGCCTTCGGCTCAGGGCGTGATCCCGGCGTTCCGGGATCGAGCCCCACATCAGGCTCCTCCGCTGTGAGCCTGCTTCTTCCTCTCCCACTCCCCCTGCTTGTGTTCCCTCTCTCGCTGGCTGTCTCTATCTCTGTCAAATAAATAAATAAAATATTAAAAAAAAAAAAAAAAGGATGCATTTTAGGATCTCTTATTCTCTATAACGCAGGTAACGGGAAATTATTTTTCTACTTTATTCACCTCAATATAGGTCTGAAAACATGTTTATTTTTAGAATTTGCATCAGCTGAATAGTAAGTCAGAACCAAAATTAATTAGAAAAATTAAACCGTAGTTGTTTTTGCTATAATGTTTTTACTTGTTAAATACTTTTGGGAAACAGATCGGTTTTCCTATCAGTGCCTTCGTGAGAAGCGAAGGAGATGTTTGTAGCCTCTGCAAACCATTCTATTTGCCAATAACATAGAGTACATTGAGTCAAAGCAATTATTCTGCTAAATCAATGATGGCAAGAATGAGGAAAATCAGTCTTACCTTATAGCACAGATACAGCAGTATTAATATCGGTACTGAATATCGCATTATACATATCTATATAAGAAAGACATTATTTAGATCACAGGTATTTTTGCCTTACAGTTTTGCTTTGTAAACACATGACTTTTTTTCTTTTTAAAACAACAGAAATGTACTTTAGTGCAGCATGAGTCTCCAATCTGCCCAACAACTAAGTCAACGTAAGGGTCCCAATCACTCAGGAGATACTCCTAGCATCTACCATATTGCCACCTTGTGAATTTATAGGGGAGAATAACTCAAAACTGCATTTATAGGCTATTAATCATAACCATACACTTACTAATATTTGTTCTAAGTATAATTTATAATAATAATGGTGATAACTCTGGACAATGGGGTTACTGGTGATTTTTAATTTTTCCTTGTATGCTTTACAGTATTTCCAAATTCAGTATAATGAGCACATCTAACTTATGGTCTGGGAAAAAACAAATGATTTAAAAAATAAAATTAAAGTTGAGAATAAAGTTATTTAAAAAATAACTCCTTATAAAATCATAATGTGTCAGGGCACCTGGGTGGCTTGGTGGGTTAAGCGTCAGATCTTGACTTCAGCTCAGGTTATGATCTCAGGGTCATGAGCTCAAGCCCTGCATGGGGCTCCATGCTGGGAATGGAGCCTGCTTAAGACTCTCTCTCTCCCTCTCCTTCTGCCCCTCTGCCCTTCCCCTGCTCGCTCTCTCTCTAAAATAAAATTTAAAAAATCATAATGTGTCAGTTATCTATTTTCAGCTTCAAATTTTAGTCTCCATTTCATCAGACCGATGAACAGGCAACTACTGAAAATAACAGGAACTGGTATGAAAGAAATCCTAAAACTCATAATGAAAGGGAAATGGCAAAGGGACAGCACTGACCCTCTTTGGGTTATAAAGATGGAGCGACTTCAGGAGTAACTCCCATATCTCAGGGCTGCATAAGCCAAACGACGCGAACACACACATGTGCGACGTCCAGAGGTATTTCATTCTGTAACAACAGAGACATCCGGAGGTCAACCGGTGCCAGCTGCGGACAGACCTGCAGTGCGACACAGCTGTGCCATCTGTGAGAGGACAATCTGACTGAGGCTGTGCAGGAACCAACTGACAAAGAGTTAGTTATGAATTTCACTGCCTTTCAAGAAAATCATATAAATAAAAATGGAGGAATGCTGATAATTAGGAAAAAACTAGTTACTAGTAATATTTTGTACTGGAGAAGGTAGTAAACAAGGACATTTTACGGGAACCATAATTATCAATGAAGAGGGCTGTTTCCGAGTTGCATTGCTAAAATATGTCATGCATAGAGTGGTCGAGTAAAAAAATAATCAAGCAAACAGGTAAGACAAAATACCTCATTGTACTCAATGCCAAGAATCCAAACAGAATGGTATGTATTAGGTTGTAAGCAGTTTCTGGTTTCAGGATGATCGTGCACTTTCCCATTTGACCCGTGGATCGCTGGCTTGTAGAATCACTGAATAAAACAACACACATACAAAATTGAAGCTGGATACATCATTTAAGCTAGTTAAACCTTTTTTAAAGATACCAGAAACTTATGCCTCATGTATTTAGAAATGTGTTACTGCTCTAAGCGAAAATGAATCAGCGTTAATCAATTCTGAATTTGTAAGGATAAAACTGGTATAAAAATGCACTAATAACTAAAATTTAACAAATTTCATTTTAAGTAAAAATTTAGAATGCTTCAACCCTTTAAATTACAAGAAAATAGAAAAAATTCTTCTGGGATCACTTACATTGCAAGATATCTTTAAAGATATTTCATGAGTTACTAGCATTTTACAAGTTTTTACAAAGAAGAAAAAATAAAAATGAATCCGTAAACGTGGAATTCAGTTCCCTTCTGAACAAATGATCACATTTTAACCAACCAATACCTCATTAAAGATGTTGAACATGACTTTTTAAAATCAAATATGGCTCCATTAAAATAATTACACCCATAAAATGAATAATAATTCCTTATCATATAACACCCAGTTCATATTCTGTTTTCTATTAATGCCACATTAACACATTTTTCAGAGGATTTCTTTGAATTAGGACCCACAGCTTTCACACTGCATTTCATCAACGTCTCTTTAAATTATTTTCAATCAATGCAAGTATCTTCCAGTTGGAGGCCATTTATTGCCTGAAGGAAACGTATCATTTGTCCTGTAACTACTCCCACCTTCTGGACTTGGCTGATTGTCTCCTTGTGGTGGTGTTGAATACATTTCTGTATTCCCATGCTCCTTATAAAATTGTAATTAGATCTAGAGGTTAATTATTAGAGTCAAGTTCATTTATTCTGGCAAGAACACTGCATGGGGGATATGCTGTACTCTAAATTGCATCACACCAGGGAAGCACATACTGTCCTATCTGGTTGTCTGAACTCTGGAGATGCTGAGATGGGCGAGTGGGTTCGGATGTTGTACGATTTGTTGTCAAGGGGATAAGGAAACAGCAGGAAGGGCTGCCAGTTTAAGATAAAAACAATACCTTTACAAGGCCCCACTTACCCTTCATAAAATCCTATAGACCTGGATATATATGGCGCTTCCATGCAACTAGAGAGCTCTTCTTTCCTAGAAATCCTTCCACCACCCTAGATTCACACGAAAATCAAACTGATATTCTAGGGTAATTTTCACCACTGGTAATAATCTTGACTTAGACGTTACATATTACAACCCAAACTCTGGCTTCTATGTTGCTACTAAAAGATTGCTCCAGACAAGGAGAACATATGTTCTCATCTCCCCTTGATACCTGAGAGAATTTTGCAACACCTCTCCCCATCTCCCCGGCCAAACTGGAAAGCTCTTACCAATCCCGCGAACACAGAGCCCGTGAGTTAATCCCCTTGCAGTCCTAGCCTTTACACTAATGCAGATGTGTTGCATAAACATAATAGTATCATCCTTCCTAGTACTAAAATGGTAGAAATACTTCAAATACTTGGCATTGATAAAATATCCTTCAAATTACTTAAAAGTTAATTAATACTAAGATACAATAATTCTTACATTACTTTAATTAATGTAATGCTTTTCTTTTAATAAGGTTCTAATACCCCTACCTGGTAGATGAGGACGCTCTTTAGAGCATCTTCCCCTACAATCACACACCAGTCAGCCTGCAGAGACGGCTCACAGACTCACACTGAGCATGGCAGACACCGTCACAAAACACTGCAGGCCAACTGAGCTCCCTGCTTTGCATGCAGTCTAGAGTCCTGCCGACACTTGGCGTGTCGGGAATAATGTTAAATTACACTGTCTAGAATAATTTCCATCTATTTTTACAGGACTAAATTTTATCTTGGGCTAGATATCGGGCTAAGAACACTTCTGAAAGATACTAAAATAGTTTATAGTCAATGAAATATTTTCATGGTTCAATGTGGCTTCACTCTTAATAATCATAAAACATCTCAACTGATCTGGACTCATTTTAATGCCCTTTCCCAGCACAGCTCTCTGGTGGCTGCGAATCACAGATCACCAGCACCTTAATTGGCAAGATAACTACAGAGAAAAGGGCTTCCTTCTGAGCTTCATTAAGTTTTCACAAATGACAGTAGCTTCAATTTCTTACACTTAATTTTCTTTCAATTTAACATGGATAGTAAATGCAAAAACCTCCATCAGCTTTGTAGGTAGGCATTCTACAGGCTTTAAAAAAGTCTTTATACTCCCCCACTCTTTCTTTTAGCAGATTAGTGAACATGTTAAGTTTTTTAGACATAGTCAATTATTACTGAAGACTTTGGCGGATGCTAATAGTAACGGTCCACCTCAACTTTATAAGCCCCTTAGCAAGATGCAACTAAACAAACAATGGTTAACTCCTGATATTTCACGAGCAATAAAAAAGGCAGCTAGACAAAAGGTAGAAAAACAATAGGAAACTAATAATGAGAATGAAACAGAGACTATGAGTCAGTAATAATACCAGCTTAATGACAGCTAAAATCTACAAAATATCCTACGCGAGGCACCATTCTAAGTACTATTGTTTTAACTTATTTACTCCCCACAGAACCCTACAGAGTAGGTCTTCTGAGTATCCCCATTCCATAATAAGGGCAATGCAGAACTGGCTCAAAGAGGACCTTGTTCCCAGACCAGTCTTGACTGCACTGCCTGCTTTTTGCTGTCTCTTAGCTGGTCGATCCTTAACTACGGAGTGTGGGGTCCACTCTCATCTGGTTATGATCCCCCTCTGAGCTGAACAGAGGGGGCCTGATATTTTGTGCCTATCTGTGCCTGATATTTTGAATTTCAACTGCAATTTTTCTGCAACACAAGAACAAGTTCATTAAAGCATAGGACAGGTTTCTGCAACATGCCGTACCTGAGATTATGGAAGGCGACCGCTAAGGCTGCCATCACTGTGATGGACAGAACAAATATGTAAGCATAAAAAAGGAGAGTATCTGAAAGCCTTCCGAATGTATTAAAAGGTAAGAGGCCAAATGCTTCTTCACACAGATACAGATTTGCATCAAAATCTCTAGGGAACAAATGAAAAGAAAGCAAAGTATTAAATTCAGTACAAGATAAATAAACCACAAATTTTTCCTCAAAATGAGCCTGGTATTAGTAGTTGAAGGCATAATGATAAATTAAGTTTTAAAGTCCCTGCTGATTTAATATAAAGAAAGCAAACATAAATTTTAAGTTCAGTCCTACCTTGTTGCTCCAAACCCAAATTTTGCCTTCAGAAATTTAAATATGTGTTCGTCTGACTTCAGATTAAGAATTTTCTGTCAGGGAGGGAGAAATGAAAATTGTTATTAGTGCCTTAGGCATGGTTTCCTGATAATTTCCCATTGAATACATATATTCAGTGTCCAGTTTCAAAGGACTGTGTGCACATGTGTTTATAAAATTAGCGAATATTCTCAATAGTTGTTAGAACTGAGGAATTCTAACACGGGGACTTTCAAGCTCCCTCTGTTCCTTTTTTTTTTTTTTTTTTTTTTAGCAGAATCATTTTTTCCAACCATCTTACATGTAAGTAATAGATAAAAGATGAGCTTCTTCGGTCTTCGGCAGAGGGAGAGGGCTGAGGCCCTGTAAAGTACAAATTTTTTGATCAGAAAACCAATAATATGATGATCTGAAACCTCAAACAGATACAGAGCCCACAGGGCCTGTGTGGCTTTGGGGTTTCTGTCTGCAGACACAAGTGATAGAGGACTCAGTCACACAAAGACAATCGACGCCCCCGCGGTGGCCGTCCGGGGGAACCGACAAATGCCAGGGCGCATCATTAGTGATTATCATGCACATAACTTTATTTTTAATATATGGCTTATAAAAATCCATATAACAGAAATGGGTGAAGAAATCCTGTCAGAAGGAAAATGAAGACAGAAAAGAGAAGACAATGAATCCGGGAAGTGAGGTTAGTACATAAAATACATTCGCTCGAGATGAGCCATAAATCTGGGCTCACGCATCAAACTAGCAAATGCAGACGGAGATAAAAGCGCAGCTTCTAAGATTAAAACAAACCAGTTGCTCAAAAGAGATCCTAACACTCCTAGAACTGAGACTCAAGAGGAATTTTCCTCATGGGTACAGTAAAAACAGCAGGAGCCTCAAAGAAGATTTTTTCTAATTCCTCTCATTGTACATAGTTGGCAAGACATCAAGTACAATTCAATAGATGTTATTCTTTGGGAAGTCAAGAATCAATGGTCCAGGCAGGCAGCTCTCTGCTGACTTAATCCAGGCACAGATCACTGAGTATCTAGAGTGGGGGAATGGATGAACTGCGTATCTTTCAGCCAACCCTTCAGAAATGCTGATTGCTCAGCTCAAATAAGCTTTTGATAAGTACTGAATTGTATGGAGTTGAAGAACATAGTGACAAGGACCCGGAGTGGAAGTGTTTAATGCGCCTGGATGAGTGAGTCTTTGATAGTCGACAGACAGGAAGAGGGACTGCCATTCTCTTACGGAAGAGAAGGAGTCTGTCATGTACATGCAGATGTCTCCTGTCCTGAAACCAGCCTTCTAGAAGGGGCAAAATCATCTTAATAAATCACTGTGCTTCTGACAGTAAAGTTAATTTATCTCTCTTTTTTAAAAGTAATCTCCACACGCAATGTGGGGCTCCAACTGATGACTCCGAGACCAAAAGTCACATGCTCCACCAACGGAGCCAGCCAGACGCCCTGCCAGTTTATTTAACTTTACCCAGTAAAAATCATGTCCGCTTTTTTTTGTACCATGGTGTAAGAAAATGCTCTCTAAAAAGTAGAATTTTTTAAGTTTAGAGAAACACTTGTTCAGTGCTTTTAAAGGTGAGCTTTTAAAAAGTTTAACTCAAAAAGTGAGTTCAAGTTAGAACATTAATTAAAGAGTGAACAGGGGTGCCTGTGGCTCCATCGGTTAAGCAGCTGCCTTTGGCTCAGGTCATGATCTCAGGGTCATAGGATCAAGCCCCACGTCAGGCTCTGCGCTCAGCGAGGAAACTGCTTCTCCCTCTCCCTCTGCTCCTACCCCCCTCCACTCATGCTCCCACTGTCAAATGGATAAAAAAATCTTTAACAAAGGATGAACAGAAATCAGTGACTAAAATCAAGAAAACAACTGTTATTGAAACAAAGTTAAAGCACAGCTTGTTACAAGTAAAACTGCTAATTCTGTAGTAATATGAATTAAAGGTCATTTTATTAACCTACCTTAATAATGTTGTTGAGAAAAAGTGTCAAACATAAAACTGCAAATAAATGTAACAATAGTTTCCCAAGCCTATTAAGGAAGCTTCCAGTCTTCAGATTTTTCTAGAAATTAAAACAGTTGAGTTTCAATTCTTTAGTTCATAAACATTTAAGATGGGATTACTTAAGGATTTAAAACATTTGATCATGCAGCATAGAGAAAATATGTGGAAAATATAACCAAGTTTTTATGAGATTACAATGTTTTAATATTTATAAATTTCTAATATAAGAGTAAATGAATTCCTTAATAACAAGCTTCATAAGATCAGAAAACTGTCCCCATCTTTCTTTCTTTTTTTTTTTTTTAAGACCTTTGCAACCAGAGTATGGAGTCTGCCAGAAGAGACTCAGAATACACTGACTGAACAAATCTTGTGATCACTGATCCATTAATTCATGTAGCACAGACACAGCCATAACCCAATTAAATAAAAGAGCTATCAGTATAAAAAAAGGTAAATTGTGCTCTTTGACACATAATAGTTTTCTTATAACCCTTAGATAATTTTAAGATTATCAACTATAATATCTGAAGAGTTAAATATTCGTGATGTTTATTTATAATTAGAGTTAGAAGGATGAGTGAGAACTACTGTTTTAGATAATCAACTAAAGCCTGTTCTTAAAAGTCGTTATGACAGCTTGTCCATGACAGCTCTCACTCCAAAAGAAAAAGGATTTATTCTTTCCAAAGCAGAAAGTAAAACAGCTTCTTGATATAAAAGTGTTTATGAGAAATGTTTCTCATATGCTTATGAGAAAGAAAACAGGCTTTGTGACGCTATATGAAGAAAAACAATGGACTCTTAATTAAATCTCATGTAACTTTAAGAAATTTGAATTACTGACTAAAGCCAAAAGAATCAGGTCAATGTTTTCAAACGTGACACTCTAGGAAGTGTCCCCTTATTTCTATGTGTATGTCTCTGGCTTCTCACAATTCAGAGTTAGTTTTAATTCACTTAAAAATCAAGACCATGGTACAGAACGAGGGGTAAAGAGCAGGGCTACCACATCAGTAGTACGGTGTCCACCAACTTGACACCGCGACGAACATTTCCCCAAGCAACACCTTCTTCTTACTCTTGGATTCACACACAAAAAAAAAGTTGAAGATTTTTGCTTTTATTTCAACTTCCTATCGATGGCATTCAAATAAGCATCTTTGGCTAATCCCTGAACTAAGATGCCAATTCTCTAAGAAAAGAAACATGTCAAAACAAAGGGATGGCACATCAGAAAGCTAGAAAACAGAAATGCTATACCATGCATGTAAAACCCTCACAAAACACCTGAATAATGCCCTCAGTGCTTTTCAGTGGGAATTTGCTCAGACAACTTCCTTTGTGCACTGTATGAAAATAAGGCCCAACCAACCACACAATTAAAAAAAAAAATTGCATTAAGGACACAAAAATGTCCTACCTGAAGTTTTCTTGCAATTAATACTGAAAGATTAAAACTGATAAGCAATGATCCAAGAATCATAGAATTAAAAAACTGAAGGATGCAGACCAGGAGCAAACCTGTCATTTGGATGCCGTACAGCCATGTCGCCTGCAACAAGCAAAGATCAGACGGTGAAATGGATTTTATCAAGAGACCACAACATGCTGACATGTTGGCCACGGGCTGGCTACAGCCTGAGTCACCAATAACACACCTCGCTTCAAGTAGTTCAGTCTAAAAAAAGTCCCCCAAAGGAAATCATTTACAGCCTGTTTCTTTACCTTTTAATTACACAGCACTTTAAACTTTGTGACGTTAATTAAGAAGGAAACATAATATGAAGCAAACAACGGCATACACGTATTCTGGAAACGAGCAAATGCGATCTGCAGCCTTCCGTTTTCTTCTAAATTCTTTTATAGTTACTGTCTACGGTAATTTTCTCAAGTTCTATTATTGCCGAATGTTGCACCCTTCAGGCCTGTGTCCTCTCCTGCTTCATTTTCTGGGTGCGTGCTGAACGCCATTAGACTGCCCAGTCCTCCCGGCGCGACGCCTCCGACCCCCTCCGCCTCACGGGTCCGGGGCAGGCGGCGCAGAGCGCCTGCGCACAGCGCCCGTTCGGGCGCACACCTGCTGCGGGACCCTGAAGCGCGGCACGCGGCCCAGCGGCAGAAGAGGGATGCCGACCGCTGCTTCAGAGCTGCCGCGAAAGCCGGGCGTAAGGACCGACGTGGTGATGCCTCGCGTATCATGAGCGCTCACTAAAGACAGCTCTTGGTGTAGAACTGTTGACAGGTTGATACTAAAAGAAGCAAAACTCAACCCATTTGAACACAGAAAAAATGCCACAAACAAAAAATGACAGCCTCTAAGAAAGAGTTGATACTTTTTTTCTTTTTCAAGACTTATTTATTTGAAAGAGAGAGAATGTAAGAGTGTTTGGGGGGGGGGGGGGAGAGAATCCTCAAGCCAACTCCCCGCTGAGCGCGGAGCCAGAGGCGGGCTCGATCCCAGGACCCGGAGACCAGGACCTGAGCTGAAATCAGGAGTCGGACAGACACCTAACCGACTGAGCCCCCCAGGCGCCCCACACTTGACACTTCCTTTCGTCTCTAAAACTGGACAATTCTACATTCTTATTGGCGTATGAAAACTTCTGCGTCTGTTCAGCAGCAAATCAGATTTCCCTCATTGTTTTGTTTTGTTTCACCTCGAAACAAAACTATATCAAAAATTTAAAGGCAACGGTTCCGTGTTTTTGGTTGGTGTTAACAGAAACTTGGATTTTAGGGTTATAAAGATAGAATATTTTATTGTAGAGATTTAGAAAATCCAGGAAAACATAAAAAGAAACAATAATGGCTAGAAAGGTGGGCTCTAAAATCAAAATCCAACACCACTACCTACGGAAATAATATTGATTTCATAGCGGTGTATGATATTTCATGTCGCATTTTCCTTATTTCACATTATATTGTACCACCTTCTCACATCAATGACTCTTCTGTGAAAACTTAATTTTAAATGGCTACATAACATTCTACCAGATGCCATGATTTGTCTGCCAGTGAATCATTTGTTTCCTGCTTTTTATTATTGTTGAAATTAATGTTATGAACATCCTTTTAAAAAAAATCCTCAGATCATTGCATCTGGTTACACGCATCCACCCTTATCTGCCAGGGATATGTTCCAAGACCCCCAGTGGACGCCTGAAACCATGGATAGTAGTGAACCCTGTCCACAGCATACATCCCTGTGATAAAGTTTCATTTATAAATGAGGCACAGTAAGAGATTAACAATGATAACAAATAATAAAATAGAACAATTATAACCATGTACTGTTCAAAATTTATGTGAATGTGGTCTCTCTCAAAATGTCTTCTTCTACTGTATTCACCCTTCTTCTTGTGATGATGGGACACGGTAAAATAGCTAGGTGATAAGATGAAGGGAGGTGAGTGCTAGAGGCCTGGTGACAGAGCGTGAGCCTACTACTGACCGTATGTCAGAAGGAGGATTATCTGCTGCTCACCGGGGCTGACTGCACATGAATGAAACTGTGGATAAGTGAGGGGGGGCTACTGTAGCTCCTTAACTTGTTCATTGTTGTACCCCTAGCACCTAAAACAATGCCCACCAGAACAGTGTGGCTCAATAAATATGGGAGGTATGAATGAACGAAAGCATTTCCTCAGGACAGATTTCTAAAAGCACAATTACTGGTTAGTGAAGAAATGGCTTTTCTTTTTAAATAGCTTTATTGAGATATAATTCATATTCCACAAAATTCACCTATTTAAGGTGTACAATTCATGATTTTTAGTATTAATAGAGTTGTACAAATATCACCAGAATCTAATTTTAAGAGAACCTCATCATCTCCCCAACATCTTGCCAATCATCAGGTGATGTGCATATGGTTGGGTTCCACTTTCTGGCCATTATGACTCATGCTGCTATGAACATCCATGTACAAATTTTTACGTGAATATGTCTTCATTTTTCGTGGTTATGTACGTGGCAGTGGAATTGCTGGATCACATGGTAACTCTGTGTCTAACACGTGAGGAGATGCTAAATTGTTTTCCAAAATGGCTGCACCATTCTGTAATCCCACCAGCAATGTAGGAGCTTTCCAACGTCTTCACAACCTTGCCAACATTTGTTATCATCTGTCTTTGTTGTTGTTGTTTTTAGATTTTAGCCATCTGAGGGGGGGGTAATGGTATCTTATTTTGGTTTTGATTTGTGTTTCCCTAATGAGTAAGGAGGCTGAGCATCTTTTCATGTGCTTGTTGGACATTTGCATATGTTCTCTGGAGACATGCCTATCCAATCTTCTGCCCATATTTTATTGTTGAAAGAGTTCTTTATATATTCTGGAACTGCCTTATCAGATATAGGATTTGCAAATATTCTCTCCCATTTTGTGAGTTGTCTTTTCACTTTGATGGTAATTTTGAAGCACAAAAGTTTTAATTTTGACGAAGTCCAATTCATCTATTTTTTCTTTAGTCACTTGTGCTTTTGGTGCTGGATCCTTAGAAAAAGGCTTGGCCTGACCCAAGGTCATGAAAAATTATTCCTGTCTTCTAAATGTTTTATAGTTAAAAAAAATAAATGTTTTATAGTTTTTAGCTCTTACAACTAGGTCTATGATCTATTTTGAGTTAATTATTGTGTATGGTGAGAGAGAGGAGTCCAACTTCATTCTTTCACATGTAGATATCTAGTTATCCCAGCACCATTTGTTGAAAAGATTATTCTTTCTCCATAATTATCTTGGCACCCTTGTTGAAAATCAAATTGACTGTTTATTTCTGAAGATTTATTTCTGGTCTCTCAATTTTATTTCATTGATTTATGTCCATCCGTCTACTAGTATCACAGTGTCTTGATTCCTATAGGTTGGAAGTAAGTTCTGAAATTGGAAAGTGGGAGTCTTCCAACTTTATTCCTCTTTTTCATGATTGTTTCGCTATTCTGGGTCCCTTGAGCTTCCACATGAATTTTAAGATCGGCTTGCCAATTTCTGCAAAAAAATTCACCTGGGATTCTGAGAGGAATCGTGTTGAATCTGTACAACAATTTAGGGAGTACAGCCATCTTAACAATAGTGTCTTCCAATCCATAAACATGGGATATCTTTCCAATTTATGTAGGTCTTTAAAACTTTCAATGTTTTGTAGTTTCCAGAGTATAAGCATAAGTACTTCTTTTGTTCAATTTATACCTAAGTATTTTATTCTTTTTGATACTTTTCCTTCTAGGAAGTATTTTTTTGCTCCCTTTCCTACTGGGGTATAAATATTTTTCTTACTGATTTGTAGGACTTCTTTAAGGATAACAAATCACTCATGAATACATTTTAAAGTATAAAACAATTTTCTGTCTGCCTTTTTTGAGTTATGGTGTTTTTGGTGTTGCCAGTTCTTTTTATATCAAATAGGCATAGTTCTAGAAAAAAGACAGTTTAAGTTACCACAAGATTGCACAGTTTTTACAAATGTAATGATATCCTAGTTTCACAAAAAACGTTGCTGGTGAGCAGCCAGAATGTAAAGTTGAGCAGTACTGTGTATTAGAAAGTCCTAGATTATAGTGGTAGATCTGATGTTTGACATTAGCTCAGCTTCTTGATTCTGTTAAGTTCCTATCTTTTGTGAAATTTGGGAAGTTTCCAAACATTCCTTCAAAAAGTACTTTTTCAATACTTTTCTCAGCCTCACGCTCTTTCTCTCTTTTGGGGATTCTGAATACAAGAACGTTAGAGTTTTTGTTATAGTCCCACAGGTCCCTGAGGCTCTGTTCTTTTTTTTTCCAGGCTATGTTCTCTTGTTCAAATTAGGTTAATTTCCAACTTGTTGGAGCTTCAAATTCACTGGTTCTTTTTTCTGACCACTCCATTCTCCTGCTGAGCCCATCTACTGAGTTTTTAATTGTCATTATCGGAGATTTTCAGCTCTAAAATTCCCACTTGCTCCTTATTTTTCTATTTTTCATTTGTTTCAGGTGTGTTTGTAATTGCTCCATGAAAAATTTTTATAATGGCTGCTTTAAATTCCTCATCAGATAATCCAACTTCTGCGTGTTGGTGTTGGCATCTGTTGATTGTCTCTTTTCACTCAAGAGAGATTTTCTTGGTTCTTAGTATAAGAAGTAATCTTCAATTGCATTGTATTCTGTTATGGGACTCTGGATTTTTTTAAAATTTGTGTCGGCAGGCCTCCTCTGACACCATACCAGTGCTAGGGCAGTGGGCGAAGAAGGATGCCGCTTCCTTATTTCCAGATGCTGTCAGATGTCTGGGTTTTCCACTTGACCTCCATCGACTTTTGGGAGACAGGGGAGAAGGGTGTCTCGTTGCTGGGAGATGGTGAAAGTTAAGGCTCCCTACAAGGCTTCTGGCTGAGAAGAGAAAGGATGCCTCATTAAATTGTTCTTCCCATGGCCTTCAGTGACACTGTGTGTGGAGGGGGGTGGGTGAAGGGAGAGAGGGAGGCTTGTTACTTCTGAATCATAGTTAAAACCGCAGCTTCCCTGTTGATCTTTTCTCTTTCTTTCTTTTTCTTTCTTTCTTTCTTTCTTTCTTTCTTTCTTTCTTTCTTTCTTTCTTTCTTTCTTTCTTTCCCTTTCTTCTTTCTTTCTTTCTCTCTTTCTTTCTTTCTTTCTTTCTTTCTTTTTCTTTCTTCTTTCCTTCTCTCTCTTTCTTCCTTTCTTCTTTCTTTTTCTTTCTTTCTTTCTTTCTTTCTTTCTTTCTTTCTTTCTTTCTTTCTTTCTTTCTTTCTTTCTTTCCTTCCTTCCTTCCTTCCTTCCTTCCTTCCTTCCTTCCTTCCTTCCTTTCTTTCCTTTCTAAGATTTTTATTTAATTATTTGACAGAGAGAGACAGCAAGAGAGGGAACACAAGCAAGGGGAGTGTGAGGGGGAGAAGGAGGCTTCCTGCTGAACAGGGAGCCCGATGCGGGACTCGGTCCCAGGATCATGACCTGAGCTGAAGGCAGACGCTTAACAGCTGAGCCACCCAGGAGCGCCTCTCTGTTGATCTTTTCTGACACCATCCTGTCAGGAAAGGGAAGGGATATCTCATGACCACTGGATGAAGGCTGAAGGTTCTCCACGTGGCCTTCACTGAAGCTTCTGGGAGATGGTGAAAGCGCTGTCTCCCCAGCAGACTTCGGCATAGCCCTAGCAGAAAGTGAGCAGCTTGGTATAGCTGGGTGAGTGTGGAAGTCTGGCTTCCCCACTGGCCCTCTGCTGATGGAGGGAGGAGTGAAGCTGCAGTCTTTTTCCGTGCTGTTTGGCCGAAGTACTGCAGATAATGTCTGAATGTATTCTTTCTTGCTAGAGATATCTTGCCTCCCTTTTCCTGGTCCTTTGGCTTTTCTTGGGGCTTCTGACTGGGTCCTTTGCCGTTTCCTGGTTGCTGACTTTTCCAGCACCTTCTCTGGGATATATGGGGGAAAAAGAAAATCCAAGGGCCTCACTGCCGTGTTCCTCCTCTGGGCGCCAGGGCTCGAAGCAGCCTGCTTTCGCTTCTTCCCCACTCGAAATCCTCTTCTGTGCGTGTTATATACACCGTCCAGGGCTCTTAGCTGTACTAAGCGGGAGGAACAGGGACAAGGGCATTCACTCCATCTTGTCTGGAACCACATGGAGTACTCTAGATTATCCTCGTATGTAGTGTTCATTCACGTATCTTGCTGTTTTCACAACGGCTTTATAAAACTTCATTAGCTTCCATATTCTTTAATGGAGCCAAGATATATGCTTTATACCACCTACTATTCTGCTCTATATTTAAAAGCCTAGACACATCTCTCAGTGAAACTTGAGCTTTTGATGGCAAGCAATTTTCCATCACCCAGGAAAAGAGGAAATGTACTGAAGAGGATACCGCTACTTGTCAGCACATCAGACTCTGAATTGCATTACCTTTTTCTACACCAACTATTCTGACTCTCCCGTTTGACATGATTAGAGGTCAGTGATTCCAATTTATGAAGAAACGAAGGCTCCAAGAAGTTAAATCACTTTAAAGAGCTAGTTATTTTCATACCCAATAGCAGCAGCTTGGCTTTACAACCCAGGATTCTTTCATTATTATACTGTTCCTCCTCAAGTTTTGATACTTACAACTACTGCTGCTAACATTAACATAGTTTCAACTACAAAAGTTTAACCAAGTGTAGAACTGAATACAATGTGAATTACCTGTATTATTCTTTTGTTTTGTGGTGTGTTTGTGCCAAACCAGTATCTTTTATTGTTTTCTATTTTAAAAATAGAAAAAGTAATATATGTTCATTACAGAAAAATTCAAAAGACTTAAAGGACAAAAGGAATTTAAGTACATCAGTCTCATCAATCACAGTCAGCCGACTGCTAATACTTTGATGTATATCTTTTCAGAAACTGTTCACTTTCTCTATATGTGTTTTACTTCTATTTTTTCTATTTTAATTTTTTAGAAAGATTTTATTTATTTATTTCAGAGATAAGTAGAGAGAGAGTACGCAAGCTGGGGGAGGAGCAGAGGGAGAAGGACAAGTAGACTTCACGCTGAGGGCAGAGCCGAATGCAGGGCTTGATCCCACGACCCCAAGATCAGGACCTGAGCTGAAATCAAGAGTTGGACACTTAACTGACAGAGCCACCCAGGTGCCCCATATGTGTTTTATTTTTTAAAAAGAGGGAGGGAAGATAATGGTTATATAACACTCTGTTACATTGATATACCATATTTATTTACTGATACCCTATTGCTCTTGACTTAGGTAGTTTCCAGCTAGCTTTTCCTTATTACAATACAAGTAAAATGAACACGTTTGATTATTTCCTTAGGCTAAATCTCTAGAGGTGAGAGTGTCAGTGAAAGAGAAAACACATTTCTAGGCTTTTCTGTGAAATTACACTGCAGAAAAATTTTATATAGTTGTTTTCAAAATGGCTCGATGTATTTATTTTTTATGTGACAGCGTACAGAGTTCTTTTGAAAGTACTTGCTAGAAAGGGGGAAAACGTGCTATCACATACAAAGAGAGAAAGGGAGACCAACCGGCTCAGGAGAGCAGGCTTGGAGAAATGCAAAGGCATCCAGGCATCCCCTCCCCGTAGCTTACACGTCACCATGACCAAAATCCAAAGAGGTTACAAAACAGGAAAAGCAAATATAAACAGACTCAGCTTCATTTGTACACAAGGCTTTCTGAGGAAGCTGGAGCTCTATTACCATTACTTAATAGCATATACGTGGCCTACATACACACCACACACACTTCCCTTTGCTCTACCTACTTGCTCTCCTGCCTGTATTTTACCTTTATATCCGCCCCCCAGCACTCCATCCAAATTCTACTCTTCTCATTTGTGGCCCAGATGGTCTCCCACGTTTGTGGAACCTCTCTGGCCTACAAAGAACCTGCTTAGACTTCTAGCACTTCTTATTATTACCAATTAACCTCTCTAGACATACGGACATCTAATTGTTCTAGCTGTCCACATCTTTACTTCCCATCGCAGCACACACACGATGTCTTATACCGGTGGCGAGTCTCTGTCGTGCCTGTCCACTGCCCGGCAGACGGACAAGGTATACGTGCTGGTGGACTGTCATGTTTTCTAATTCAGATGCAGCCAGGCTCTAAAGATTGCTGCATCTCTACTGACATGGAATAAATGTATACGACTCTTCTCTATTACATTGTCTTGCTGCTTTAGAATTAGAAATAATATCTTATGATACTTAAGTTACTGTTACTTTAGTAACAATGAACAGTTTTTAAAACATCCACAATACATTAAAACACATTTCTTGCATGTGAAAAACACCTTGCCATGAAATGACAGCAGCACACAACGGCTGTCACACGCTGTGAGACAAACAACGGCTTCCTTAAAATGGCCCCGTCCCACGTGTGGCCTTTTTTGGTCCAGGCAATGGGGATTCCCATTTCATACTTGATAAATGTTACTATGAAAATGTTATAAAGTACCACAGAAAGGTGTGGTATACCTATTGATTTCCTTGGGGGACAAAGGCAATACCTAATAAGACATTTTGCAAGAGCTATCTTATATTTTAAAATTTAAGTCATCTCCGTAAAGGACAATTGATCTAGACATCTGTGCTCCAGATAAATCCATCTTTAATGGAGAATAAACAGAATAAAAGTTAAGATGGTCCAACTAGGCTGCATGGATTACTCAACCTCAACTGACCACAACATACCTACATTATAACTCAGAGGTGGCTTTGACTTTACTGCTAAGCATGTGTGCATTATGAACTCCTGTGATATAAACCACTCAACGATGACTACCTCGAATGAGAGAAGAGAGCAACGCTTACCTTCACTGCCGGCAGCATGTCCAAGGAGTCCAGTGTGAACAGCACTAATGCTTGCATCAGCATCATAAATTGATTAAATTGCCATGTCAGGCTAAAGAGAAAAGTTGATATGAAAATGGCAAGAAGTGTCAGCCTCTGTAAAAAGAAAACCTTTGTATAATTTCCACGTCTCTAGTAATAAAGAGCCCTGCAGATAAGTTCTCTCAAGAGCAGCCAGTATCTCTATAAACCAAATAGAAAAACCATAAACTGTTGCTCTGGAAAACCCTTGCATTTGTTATTTAAGCTCTAAATACCCTACAGTGACACCGGGCATATAAATATTCACATAAGGTGTGTGTACTCCCCAGTGTTACGGAGGCGGTAATGCACCGAATCACATCTCAAGGGCAATGGCTTAAGGATTCTGACACTTCTGCAGAAATTGTGTGCGGGTTTGCTCAACTATTTGAGAGCGGATTATGTAGAGGACATTTTTAACATAGAAAACAAAAACATTTTCTTTGCAAAGTAGGAAAGGGGCTCAGAAAGGGAAAACTTAATTTAACTCAAGTTAAAAGATTGGTCACGGAAGGAGAACTATTCACACGCGATGGGACACCATGCATGTCACATTTTCTGAAGCTTCTTCAACAAAACTAGAGAATTAAAAAATAAAGAAAGTATTACGAAAACTTACTTCAGAAAGAGGCTGCAAGTTTGGTCGCAGGAAATACGTGATTGCTGCTATCTGAATCGCAAAGAACGGCAGAGCCCAATTCTCCCTCAGTGGGATGGTAAACTCCACTCTTGTGGTATCTATTCTGCACACAGAAAACACAAACGGCCACAGGAATAATTTTTGCTATAATTATTTGAAAAGCTTTCCTAAAGCGAAAGATGTAGGACATTAAATATACTTAAGATTCTGGTTATCGGTTCTCAAAAATAATGATTTGTCCTTACCGTTATCATCCCCGTACCATCAAGTTGCACTGAGAAAATGTAAGGAAACTGTCCCCAGGTACGCAGCTAGCTAAGGGGTAGACTGGGCTCCAAGCCATGGTGGGGTGCCTCCAAAACCCAGGAATATGCACTTGTGCCTAACTGCCTCGAACCTGTATTTCCCTCGAAGTTCATCAGTGCAGACTGGCGGCATGTCGCATTCTCCCTCTATTTCTTTGCTGCTTAAATCTGAATCTTAAATTTGTCATTGGGAATAATCTGTAGAAGCGTCTTGTCCCTCTGGAATGTGAACCACCAGATGGTAAGTATAGCGAAGTTTTTACCTTTGTACACCCAGTACCAAGAAACATCCCCACACAGAAGGCATTCAATAAATGTCTTCTGTTTCCTCCTGACAGAACAACAAATTTGACTTTCATTTACTCTTAGCAAGGATACTATGTTAACATGTTAAGAGGTAGCATAATAGTGTTTTCATAGTCGGCGTTTGACTCTGATGGAGACTAAGCTGGGGCCGTGTGTGTGTGTGTGTGTGTGTACGTGTGTGTATGACTTTATCTATATATACGTACACCTTTACTTTTCAAGTAATATGTATGTATGTGTGTATGTGTGTGTGTATTATATATATATATATATATATATATATATATAAAACTAATATATGTATATATATATAACTTAACCTTTTAAACTTTAATTTTCTCATCTCTCTGGGACGCCTGGGTGGCTCAATCAGTTAAGCATCTGTCTCTGGCTCAGGTCATGATCTCAGGGTCCTGGGATGGAGCCCCTCAGCAGGCTCCCCTTTCTCCCTCTCCCTCTGCCCCTCCCTGCCGTTTGCGCTCGTTCGCTCTTTCAAATAAATAAAATCTTTAATTAAAAAAATTCATCATCTCTAAAATGGTCATAATATCTATCCCTATAGGATTGTTAAAAGAATATATATGAAGCATTTTGTAAAGTGATTAGCATAAAGTAAGCACTCAATAAGTTTATAATAAGAAGTAATTTGCTTAGGATTTTAAAATAAAATCGATATTAGAACTTGGTGCTGAAGTTTTAAGACTCCTACTGAATACTGGTGTTGCTACTGTAGGTCAAGAAAAAATTCAACGTATCTTGACTACGTCTTAAAAAAAATGCTATTTCATGGCGCCTGGGTGGCTCAGGTGTTTAAACATCTGCCTTTGGCTCAGGTTATGATCCCAGAGTTCTGGGGTCAAGCCCTGTGTTGGGCTCCCTGCTCAGTGGGGAGTCTGCTTCTCCTTCTCCCTCTGCCCCTCCCCACTCTCGTGCTTGCTCTCTCTCTCTCCTCTCAAATAAATCAATAAAATCTTTTTTAAAAATGCTATTTCATGCTCCAGTATTAAGAATAATAGATATTAACTAAATATTATAAAAACCTCCTTGCATTTGTACAGTGCTTTACGCTTTGCTAATATGAGCCACATACAGCCCTACTAAGGTTGACAGTAAAGATACTATAAAATGTCTTTAAGAGAGGAGATATGTGGCCAGAGAAATACTGATCACACATCCAATTGGTAATAGAACTGGAGTTAATATGATGATTCTCTTGACTTGTCATTCAATGGTTTGTTCCTCAGCTGGAAATATATATTTAAGTAGGACTTTGTACCTTGCTAAATAAGACAAGTAAACACCACAAGGAAAACCAAAGAGAAAATACTCCCATACAAACCAATGTGGCCAAAAAACTTCCTCTGAACTGGAAATCAAGAACCCTCGTTTTCACTTGTATCTTAGGAAGGGAGAAGGGACACTGATTGCAACTCACCTGTTGGTGATGTACCAGAACGCTGCTAGAAGCCCCGACAGCCACGTCCCACTAAGCAGCCAGCTGGTTATGTATAGGGCTGTGACATAGATCGCCTGCAGTCCAAACAAGGTGTAAATATAAAAATAAACTGGCTCTAAATATTTCTGGAAAAATGAACAATAAAAAATATTTGTTATGGAAGCCCTTATTACCTTTTCATTGTCACTTAAAAAATAGGACAGTGAGGGGCACCTGGCTGGCTCAGTTGCTAAGAGCATGTGACTCTTAATCCCAGGGTTGCGAGTTCAAGCCCCACCTTGGGTGTGGAGCCTACTTACAAAAAAAAAAAAAAAAAATTACAAAAAGTATGACAGTGGAAATGTAATATTCAGCAACTGGGTGTTAATTACAAGCCATAAGCCTACACCAGTCCTTTCTGGGCAAAAGTGCTGGCAGCCTTTCTTCTTACTAGCAGAGTGGAAGAGGGAAGGGAGGCCTGGAGGACTCTGGCTTCATTCTTTAGACAAGCTTTACATCTAACTGTGTCCAGTATTGCCTCATTCACACGAAGTGGTCATTGTCATTTGCTAATTTCCAATTTTTTAATTTCAAAGTTAAGGGAGGAGTGATTACATGTTTCTAAATGAAGATATGTATCAGCCTCTAGACCGCACACATGTATTATTAGCCAGGATGCAACTATATGTAAAAAAATATCTTATAAAAACATATATAAAAAGTAAAATTAACAACATATCTGGAGGAAATTAGGATTTTGTTGCTTTTCTACCAAGGCAGTGAAAGATCTGAATAACATCTATGAAAGTTGAACAGCAGATTTTGACTTTTGTGTGATATTAACAACACAGAACATAACATACCTGTATGGGTAGGACTCTATATAAAATACTGAGAAAAACTTCTTGGTAAATATTCATGCGTTGAAGAAGGTTAATTGTCCTCATAGACTCAGTTTTGTTATCATATATTAAGCCATGAAAACCTAAGGTTGATATTTGAAAGATCAGGAAAAAAATAATTGCAATTGTAAATCATTCATTTAAAATTATTCATAGATTCTTTAGTGTGTGCCAGAGAATGTGCTAGGCGTTGAGGATACAACAGTAAGCAAAAAACACAGTCCCACCCTCAGAGAGCTTACTGTATACTTGATGGACGTTCACATGTTTACACAAATACAGGCGAACTATAACTTGTGTGAGTACTATTAAAAAAAAACAAACGTATGTTCTTTTACAGAAATTTAGGCCAAGAGGATCTTATATCCCCACTCTGCCCTCCTGCCAGGAAACCGACAGTACCTCTTTTGGGGCTATTAGTAGCCTATGGGTTTGGCCATTTGACTTGCTCTGACCAATAGCATGTGAGAGGATGTGACATCCCTTAATAAGAGATGATGCCTGTTTCCACCCACAGTGTGGCTATTTCCCTCTGTCATGACAACAGCAGGGTCCAAATAGGGGCTGGATAATAAACGTAAGAAATAAACCTGTTGTTAATAGAATTCCGTGGCTACACTGAGGTCATTTGCCTCACTGTAACCAAGCTACCTAATTAACAGAAGGTTTGAAGAGATAGTTCACAGAAGAAAACATGCATACAGTCCTTTCACGTATGAAAAGATGCTCAACCTCTCCTGTGGGAGTGCAAATTAACACTACAGTGAGATATACCATTTCTCACCTATCAGCTTGGAAAAAAATTAAGAAGTCTGACAACATCCTCTATTTTATAGTCCTTATGAGGTTAACAGATTCAGGTAATGATCACCAACAGTGCTAACCCATTAGGTGAGAGGCTACTTGAGAACTTATTAATGGATCAGTCTCAACCCGAAGAGAGAGAGTGCGCATCACGTGCCCCCAGCGTGGAAGCGTGCACCGCCACACAGGAAGCACTCCTGCTGACACAGAACCTAGACCTGAGCAAGTCTCTAGATCCCACTACCAGTCAACAGGAGACGCAGGCAACAGAGAATCATGAAATGACACCGTGGGGCTCCAGCAATATCCTGAAAGTGAAAAACTCTATCAGACAAATGAATCTGTGTTTTCAACAAAAAAATTACAAGAAAAGAAGATGGAAAGACGTCTATAGATTAAAAGAAAGAGAGAGAGGGGTGCCTGGTTGGCTCATTCAGTAGAGCAAGCAACTCCTGATCTTGGAGTTGTGAGTTCGACCCCCATGTGGGTGTAGAGATTACTTAAAAATAAAATCTTAAGAAAAAAGAGACAGAGACAGAGCAAATGATTGCAATGCATGGAGTTTATCTGGATCTCAAAAACGATATTAAAACTCTGGAAGACAATCAGAAAAATGAGAACACTGACTAAATATTTGATAGTAAGAAATCTCCTAATTGTGCTTTAAGTGTGATAATAGTAATGTGGTAATACTTAGAAAAGGGGTTGCCATCCTTTAGAGAAATATATTAATGATACATTTACAAATGTAGAAATAGGATGTCTTGGAGTTTCTCCAAAATCATCTGGTCTGAAAATGGGGTGTAGAGAGGAGACAAGATTGGTTATGAGTTGGTAACTGTGGTGGCTAGTGATAGACATGTGAAAATCCACCAGAGGATTCTCTCTAACCTTTTACATGTTTGAAATTTTCTAGTAGGAAGATCTTAACAAATGACTTAGAGGAAACGAAACAGATGAACCACTGAGTTTGTGGGAATAATTTGAAAGAAAATACTCATTATTCACCTTTAAGAGCAGAGATTCCCAACTTTAACACTACTGTTATTTTGACATTTGAGGCCTGATCAGTCTTTGTTGTTGAGACCTTGCAGGATGCTTAGGAACATCCCCACCTCTGCCCATTCCAGCAGCACAACCCTCCCCAACCCACCCTCGCTGTGACAACCGACAACATATCGGGATGTTCTAGATGTCCCCTGGGGACACAACTGCCCTTCCTTAAGAACCACTGCTTTAGAGAATGCTAGAGAAGCAAACCACAGTTGCCAGACTCATTGTTGACTCACTGTTCTCAGTAGTTATGTTCCATAAAAAGTTGCAGTGAACACTGAATTAGCAATACTGAGCCCTGTAGGAAATACAGGGTTATGTTCTTATGAGCCTCTGGTCATGCATTTTCATCAACCAATCGACACATGACCATAGAAAGACACCTTCTCTAACACATATATGAGTGAATCATTAACGCTGAACACATGGCCAGCAGCACTCTAACTCATGCCTGAACCAAGCTTAGCTAACACGTGTTTTCTCTGTATGCCTTCTTCACGGCCTGCGTGCACTTGGGAACTCCAGACAGCACTTTAGCTCTATGCGGGGGGCCATTTCAGACTGCAGAATCACTAACGAAAAGCAGAAAAATGCAAAAAGCATGGCCCTAGGTAGACTGTGAAAAGAAGGAGAGCTGAAACGAGATGGCAGTCACCACCTCGTCCCACCTCGGCTGGGAACATGCAAGCCAGGTGACTAAACGTTCTCGCTGCTCTGCACAAGCCCGTGAATGCCTGCCAAAGCACCACGAGTACGGATTCCGGGGTTACAAACAGGTTTAGTAAGTGAATTTGTAAATACGGACTCCATGAATAACGAGGATCAACTGTTTGGGGAAAGAAAATCAACACCTATCTTGCCTTTGTTGTATAAACTGGACCTCAAAGTCATCAAATAGTTGATGAGAGAAAGGTTTCTTAAATAACAGAGTTGCAGCTAACAAATACAAGAGCAATGCAGAATGTCACTTCTGTAACTACTGAAATAACAGATACAGGCAATAAGCATCAATGGCCGCTAAAACCATTAAGTGAAAGGCCAATGGGTAATAACCTTATTATGGGGGAACCTGGCAATCTACACAGGAACTGTTTAATACTTAGGGCGCAAAAAGAAAGATAAGCAACATTTCATGTCTCCCACTGTGATAGAATTAGAAGTGCAAAACATCACCCACGAAGGATTCTTGCCAAAAACATATCGGAATCCAAGCCAAGCCCAGCAAACGTCTCTGTCATGCGTGTTCGTGCTGAGCACAGTAAGCACACAGTAAGCAGGAGAGAGCCTTCTGGAGCTTCTATTAGCGGAGTCAAGGTAAAGGTTATGGGCGCTAAACCACTCACAGACAGCGAAAATGTGGGAAAATGGCAACTGCAAAATAAAGGACCAAATGGGGAGACTGGGGACAAGAAGGACAACTGTAATTTTTGTCTGACCAAAATGCCTGCTGTTTTTAGACAATACTCCTTTCACTTGCAAAGACCTTCTCCAAAACGATCATGAGAAAAAAACAGCAGCAAAACCAAGAAACTGCAAAGAGATGAGGTTTGGGACGGAGTAGAGCGGATGAGAGGAGAGTCACATTAGGTATCACAGAACTTCTTCCAGAGCAAAACACTGGTTACTTGAGCAGGGAAAAACTACACAAATTTAAAGAAACTGTACACAAGTTCTAGAAAGCACTTAAAATGCTTTAGTGCACAAGTAGGTTCGGCTGAAATACTGACAAGGATGCAGTGGATCCCATGAAGCTGTTAGTCGTCCTTACCTTGCATGAGGGTTGGAGCCTGCAGCATTTGCTTGTAGTAGGAGTAATACAGCCCACATTCTGTTCTGAATGAGATTTCTCGCTCCACTTCCTGAAATAAAGTTAGGTCTACTGGGTTTACATGAGCTAGTTTTTTGTTTTTGTTTTTTTTTAAATATCTATTGTCACTGCAGAAACAGGATCCAAAACTACAATTTAAAAGAAAAAAAAAACCTCTCAAAATATAGTCTTAAGAAATCTTGGCAAACCAAAACAATAGAAGGCTGGTAACTGTTGAAGCTGGGTGGGAATTACAGGAGTTTATTATGCGATTCTCTCTACTTTTGTGGATGTTTAAAACTTTCCGTAAGAAACTGTTTTACAAAATGGAGACAAGTAGTTCCATTTACATGGATGCTTCACAGTTAAGTTTTTCTTTTATTTCACACAAAACTTAAAAAAAAATCACCAATCTTATGTGATATTAGTGAGAATCAAAATAGGGACAGTATAAAAAAAATCCCCCAAATGAAAGGAACTATAATTGCATTAGACACCTACCTAAAAGCTAACAGTATTATATAAGATTAATAACTTTCTGTTTCTTCTAAGAATATAAGGTACTCTGAGTGAAACGGGGCAGACCTTTTACATGTGAATTTTAGTTTGCCAAGTGTCACCCTGGTGGAAAGATGCTCATGAAGGCAAATGGATACAATAGCAAACTGCTTTTAAATAAGTACTCAATTTTAGAAGAACTGAAAATTGAAAGTGACAGCTATTAGCCAATTCGGTTGTAAGATGCTTTTATGAAATTTAAATTTTAAATCATTAACAAAATCTGGAGGCAATTGGTGGTGAGGATGGGGAAGACATTCTGGAATAATCGTATTAATATTCTTAGATACAGTATTTCATATATATATATATATATATATATATATATATATATATGGCAGTATAAATGAATAAAAATGATAATTTGTCATTACAGATTTTTTTACACCAGTGTTCAAGATGCCAGGCCCTAGAATCTGGCACACATTGTCTAAAGTGTATTTCCATCGCTGTTTTTCCTACCATAGCAGATCCCTATTCTATAAACCCAGACTTACTGGGGGAAGATGCTAAACACAAAACATGGTATATTCTAGGGGATAAGCTTCTTTTAACACACCTTTGTTTAACACCCCCTGCCTCCAACTATCTTTCAAACTGTAATAAACATTTCATGAAAACAACCACTCATGCTATTTATTGTCGGGCCTGAAATTATTTCATGTATCTCTTCTACCCTTATTTCTCCTACCCTTTAAAAAAGTATTATCTATTGATTCATGAATAAAGCATTGAAGAAGTACTCAGTTATCTGAGTATAAATATCCAATTATCGACCTTGAGAAACAAACTTATGCTTTATCATTGTTCACGCTTTTTAAAAAAACCGGGAGGGAGGGGTAGAGTAGCAAACCTTATATAATGAGCTTCCTTCCATAGAAAACAGATTAATCTCGGGGAAATCAAACACGGAAAAAGGCCCAGTCAGGTTCTGAAATTCACTTTCACCAGCACACCTGCTTTATAAAAAGGACGATATACAACGACGGAGCTCTTCTAGCTTCTGCATTTGCTACGGATTTGTGCTGTACCTTTCGCAGGAGTAAAGTCAGTTCTTAGCAGTCATGTTAATCCAATCATCTCTAATTTTTGAGAAAAACTGCTCTATTGCTTTTCTTAACATAAACCTAAACTAGTATCACTTGTTTCCATAATGTTCACACTCCTACTTGGTCAAGTAGCCACAGAGGCTGTGAACTGATGTTAACTGAGCAAACGTTAGCTTTTGTTCGTGCAAGTAAGGGGGAAAAAACCCCATTAAGTCTAATTACATTCCTTTTCTTCTCTCCAGCTGCCTTGAAGTGTTCAAAGTACGGCTGTCTTCAATGGAATATTCTAATGTCAAACCTATATCCCCAAATCAAACTGGAGAGCTAGATCAGTCATTTACATGAAGGGGCTTCATAGGCAACACGGTTCTAAGGATAAAAGAAGACTGACCTCAAAAAGATGGGGGAGAAAGAGAAAAAAAAAAGAAAAAAAAAAAACCACTGCTCACAGTACAAAGGTAGAAAGCTTTTGTGCTCCACCCCTCTCTTTAATATACCCAGAATGTGTACAGAACAGAGGGGGTCCTAATTAGTAAAAAAGCATTCAAACATGATTAATTGGCAATCCTGGCCCCAGCTGTATGGAAGCAAATGCTAGACTTTATTAGACAGACACTTGCAAGTTTTACATCTGCTTCATGCTAAGAGAACATCTGCTTTACTCATTCAAACACTTTTCCAGTTTTACAGCAATTTATACTTTGCCTGCTGGATTGTGCCAGTGAAAACGCACACCAGTAGACGCTACCCTCTGAAGAATGCAAAATGAACAAATACTTCATATTTTAATTTGCATCAGTTCCACAGGGAGATGAAAGCATCTTTTCTGAAGATGATGACAGACAGAAATAGAAAGACAAAAGCATTGTATTTCTGAGGGACTGTACAGCCAACACCATTTAAGCAGTAGTTTATACAGTAATTTAACAAAAGTACTAAAAGGAAAAAGCATTAAAAAATGCTCACAATTAATAATTTGCATCCCCTAGAAACACACAAAATGTAACAACCCCTTTTAGACAAATGACACCAAATCTGCCAAAGGAAACCTCTCATTAGTTTTTTGAAATCTCATGTAAACAACTTTTCTTTACAGAAACTGCACCCAAAATAACGAGGCCGCCGGTAGTGGGGAAGCCATGGAAAGATTAACCTCATACACGTCACCTGTTTCAGAAGTAGGTAACAAAGCATCTCACCAGGCAACAGCAGCTCACGATAAGACAGCTGTTCTTGAAGTTTTGCACCGGGAATCATGCCCTTAGCAAATATATTTATGGCACATACACGGTTTATGGTCTGGTTAGAGTCCTGTCCACCTGTTGGAATGGAACGACTCTTGCCCTCGAGCTGATTAATGCCTTCATGTGCGGTAGCTGCCGAGCGGCGTGTGGGCGCAGGGTAGGCGGCTACTGAGGAGACCGTGCACCCGCCGGGCTCGCACAGAAGCCACGCCAGTCCTGGTACCACCTGAAGTCACCACTTTGTGGAGCTGCCCTGTTTAGTCTAGAGTCCTTGCTTAGCAGGAGCATTCGTTCGGTGGGAAGATATGCAAAATCTGTAATACCGAGCCAATATGACAATAACGGTGGAAAATATTAGCATAAAATCAGATTGTACAAAATTGGCACACATTGAGTGACAGGAGTGCTTTTTTAGCCAAATGGGAATGATCTCTCATTATCACTCAACATTTATTTGCTGGGGAAGCAAAGGTTTTGTAAAACTTCAGTCCTTGATCCCAAGGGGTTTATGTTTCAATGAGAAAGAATAATGCACTTTTAAAAAGGAAAATGATGATTTTAAGGAAGGGCATCAATTAGAGGGAAGGAGGAGCCTTTTGCCTGAACTATTAACCCAGCCCCCACTGGATCCTGTGCTTCTCACTGGTCTCTTTTTACCTCTATCTTCCTCATTCATTCATTCATTCATTCATTCAACAAACAGCTACTGACCAACAGGGGACAAGTATTCACCTGCGGGGAGATTGAGCTGGGAACAAAAGAGACGCAAATCTCTGTTTCCATAGAATTTATAATGTAGAACAGAGGGATGAATTTACTTGTCTAGTAAACAAGTACAATATAAGAAATAAAGCAGAGAAGGGGGTGGCGAGGGAGGGGTGGTGCTGCGGTCTTGCAGGTGGGTCAGGAAGGACACACCCATGAAGGGACGCTTGAACAAAGATGAGGCCAGGCGGTGAGCCTTGTGCAGAAGAGCCCGCCCGTCAGACAGGACAGCTCACATACACCTTGAAGAACAAGAGGAAGGCAGTGAGGTCTGAGCTTGAGGGAGCAAGGAAGGTCAGGGGCGGTGGTGCAGAGTGGTCTGAGAGGTAATGTGGGGTCACACACCCAATCCTGGCAGGTGACAAGGACTCTAGGCTTGTACTCTGAGCTAGGTGTGTGTGTGGGGACCGGGAGAGGGAGGTGGTCAGGAGTGTGGTTTCAGACATGCTGAGCTGGACTGTGAAGGATTCTGAGCGGGAAGGAAGCTGCCGAAATAACAGGTGGGGATAAAGGGTGTGAGAGGTGATCACATTTTAGATATCGTCAGAGGAAACCTGAAAGGACTTCCTAAGGCTGTAAGGTGGGACTTGAGAACCAGGACTGTGTGAGGGCAGAACCCCAGGCCACTGAAGGAAGCAGCTGCGATTTACAGAGACGGAGACGCCAGGAGAAACACCTGAGGGCAGGGATGTTGGGTGGCTGATGTTGCACCTGTTAAGTCTGAAACGCCCACTGGACATCCAAACTCAGGTGGCCAAGTAGCCGGCTGTCTACGCAAGCTTGGCGTTCGGGGGAGAGGTCTGAGCAGGGGACAGACATTTGGGAACCACCAGCACAGAGGTGGTATTTAAAGCTATAGATAAGATTGTTCTTAGAAATGAGAGTGGACAGAAAAACCCAGAGCCAAGGGCTGGGTTCTCTGCCGACACGGAGTCAGAAGGCTGGGGAGGAGCCTGTAGAGGAGCCCAAGATCAGCTGGAGACGTGGGAGCAGATCCAGGAGAGCACACGCCCCAGAGCCAAGGAAAACCGCTAAGAGCCCAAGGAGACCAAGGACTGAGAAATGACCACTAAAGTGAGCAACCTGGAGGGCATCAGTGACTTTTACCAGAACTGTTTAAGAGCGGTGCCGTGGCTGAAGCCTGACTGCTCGAGAGAGAGAGTGGGAAGAGAGAACGGAGACTACGGGCCCACAAACTTTTGGGGGGGAGTCTGGGCATGAAGGTGAGCAGAACAGTGGGACAGCAGTTAAAGAGAAAGTGGGGCTCCAGCAGCCTCCCCCACCCCCAGGATGGGAGAAGGCCAGAGAGACTCAATGGCTGGAGTGAGGTAATTCGGGAGAAGGCAGGGGAGGGGGTCTCCCACACGCAGGGGGACAAGTTGGTGTATGTGGGCCACATCCGGACAGATGTGGGGTGGAAGCACACGGAAGGTGTCTTCAGCTTGCCTCTCCTTTCTCAGTTGACAGGGTTGGGAATACACTACTTCCAAATATGGCACACTGGCATACTGAATGTCTGAAGCGGAAGGAATCTGAGAGATGGCAGGTGCACGAAGGACTCCCTGCCCTCTCCCTTCTTCCCCAAAGCAGGTCGTAAGACTCTCTTGTGAGAGCTGTACTCCCTATTCCCGGAGGAAAGGACATCCCTATCTCCAGAGATGGAGGGACAGGAGTCTGAACAAACAGGCCTAGCTAAGTTCACCCCGGTTCACTCACCCTAGCTCATGCCTTTCGGTCGTATTATATTTTTCCATGACTTTCTACTCTTGGTCAAATCTAGTGTAAAAACACTCGGGTTTAACCATTTCTTCCGGTCTTCATTTCCTTATGAAGGTTCCAGTGTCACGTAAAACTTGTATTAAATAAATTTGGATGCTTTTCTCTTGTTAGTCTGTCTTTTGTCAGTTCAGTCAACAGGACCCCAGCCAGAGGACCTAGGAGGGCAGTGGGTTCCCCTCTACAGTGAAATGGGAAGCAATGCAACAGGCGACAGTCAAGATTGGGGAAGGGCTGGGGGGAGAAAGGAGGGAAGAAAGGTTAATTGTCCCAGGAGAGCTGGGTGGTAAATGGACAAAGGAAGTGGAATGGGACTGCCAAGGAGGGCTTTTTAAAAAGGCACATTTGAGGTTTTCCTCCCCTATTAATTTCAATTTGACAAATTTTTAAAATAAAATATTTTGGTATCTGCTTATTTAATTTTGGATTTAGTCCCTGCTACCTTCTGAGTTTTCCTACTGCCTGTAATATTTTTTTTCAGATTATTCTCTTATGATTTCCAGGTATATAATGACATGACCTACAAATAGTTACCTCCTCCTTCCCAATTGTTATATTTTTTACTTCCCACGTTTATGTTTGGTATGTATTGCTGGTCCCTCCAAAGCAATGTTAAAGTGTACTAACAGATAGCTTTGGCTTGGGATATGCTTCTAATGCCATGATGCCTCTAGCCACATGTGCCGACTTAATTAAAATGAAAAATTTCGTTTCTCAGTTCCTGAACACACTTGGCTAATGGCTAGAGTATTAATACAGCACAAAGAACTTTTCATTATCATAGAAACTTCTACTAGATAGCACTGTTCTAGTGTTTCCCTAATGGGTAAGGTCTTAGCATTTGGTCTGAAATGTATGCATGCTATTTTTAAAAAAAAAGATGTATCTATTTTTTTTAAGTTTTACTGAGATAGAATTTGCATACTACATAATTCACCCATTTAAAGTATACAATTCAATGCCTTTTACTATATTCACAATGTTATTCATGCATCACTAGCATCAATTTTAGGCTATTTCATTACCTCTAAAAAGAAACACCACACCCCTGAGTTGTCACCCTGCAAAGCCCTTACGCTTTCTAGCCCTGGGCAATCACGAAGCTACTTTCTATCTCTTTAGACTGGCTATCCCGGAAATTTCATTTTAATGAAATGATTCAATATGTGCTCCTTTGTGCCTGATTTCTTTCATTTAGCATGTTTTCAAGGCTCCTCTAATGTGGTAGAGCCTGTATTATCAATTCACTGCAGAACTGCCCAATAATATTCCATTATACGGATATGCCATGTTTTTCTTATCCATTCAACCATTAGTGGACGTTAGGGTTGTTTCCTCTTTTTGGCTATTATGAAAAATGCTGCTATGAATATTCATGCACAAGTTTTTATGCGGTGTGTTTTCATTTTTCTCGGGTATTTCCTTAGGAGTAGAATTGCTAAGATCATATGATCACTATGTTTCACTGTCTGAGGGCCTGCTAGGCCCTTTACCAAAATGTCTGCGCCATTTTGCCTTCCCACCAGCAGTGCGGAAGGCTTCCGATGTCTCCACACCTTTGTCAACACTTGCTATTACAGGTCTTCTTATTGTAGCCCTGCTAGTGGATGTGAAGTGTTACCTCATTGTGGTTTTGATTAGAATTTCCCTGACAGGCTAATGACGTTGAGAATCTTTTCATGTGCTTTTTGCCCATTTGTAGACCATCTCTGGAAAAATGTCTATTCAAGTCCTGTGTTCACTAAAAAAATTGAACTGTATTTTTATCATTGAGTTATTATGGTTCTTTGTAGATTCCAGACTCAAACCCCTTACCAGGCATAGGATTTGTAAATATTTTCTCCCATTCTGAATGGTGTCTTTTCGTTTTCTTGACTGTATACTCTGGAGCACAAACCTTTCTAATTTTGAAGTCCAATTTAAGTATTTCTCCTTTAGTCACTTGTGTTTTTGGTGTTGTATCTAGGATGGCTTAGCCTAACCCAAGGCCATGATGACTTATTCATGTTTTCTTCCAGAAGTTTCATACTTACTTTTAGGTCTCTGATCCACTTTGAGTTAACCTGTGTGTATGTACGAGGAAGGGGCCCAATTTCCTTGCTCTAATCATGAATATCCAATTGTCCCCAGGTCATTCATTGCAGACTATTCTTTCTTCATTTAATGGTCTCGGTATCTTTGTTGAAAATCAACTGACCACAAGTGTAAGGGCTTACTTCTGGATTCTCAATTCTATTTCATCTCCCCTTATGCTGGTACTCACTGCCTTGATCACTGTATCCTTATGGTAAGTTTTGAAATCAGGGAGTGTGAGTGCTCCAACTTTGTTCTTTTTCAAAACTGCTTTGGCTATTCTGGGTCCTTTCAGTTTCCATATGAATTTTATTTTATTATTATTTTTTAAAGATTTTGTTTATTTATTTGACACAGAGAGACAGCCAGCGAGAGAGGGAATACAAGCAGGGGCAGTGGGAGAGGAAGAAGCAGGCTCCCAGTGGAGGAGCCTGATGCAGGGCTCGATCCCAGAACGCCGGGATCACACCCTGAGCCGAAGGCAGATGCTTAACGACTGTGCCCCCCAGGCGCCCCCCATATAAATTTTAAGGTCAACTTGTCAATTTCTGCAAAAACTTCCACCTGGGATTGTGAGAGGGACGATGTTGAATCTGTACGCCAACGTGCCATCTTAACAATACTGTCTTCCAATTCATGAACACGATTGAAGTTTTATACTTTTTTTGTTCGATTTATTCCTAAGTACCTTATTCTTTTGTTGCTATTGTAAACGAAATTCTTTTTCTTTTTTTTTAAAGATTTTATTTACTTGAGATGAAACTATTTTCTTAATTTCACTTTTGGTTTGCTCATTGCTATTATATACAAATACAAGTAGTTTTTGTATGTCAATCTTGTATCCTGCAACCTTGATAAACTATTAGTTTTAATAGTTCTCTATAGAAGATCTATAGAATAGTTCTATATAGAAGAACTATAAAATAGCTCTATATAGATCATGTTATCATAAACAGAGACAGTTGTACTTCTTCCTTTCCAATTTGGAGACCTTCTGTTTCATTTTCTTGCCTAATTTCCCTGACTAGGACCTCTAGTATATGTTGAATAGAAGCGGCTAGAACAGACATTCTTGTCTTGTTCCTAATCTGAGGGGGAAAGCTTTCAATTTATTATCATTAAATATGATGTTAGCTGTGCGATTTCTGGCAGATACCCTTCAGGAGGCTAAAGTTCTCTTCTATTTCTAGTCTGTTGAGTGTTTGTTATTGTGAAGATTTGTTGAATTCTACAAATGCTTTTTCTATGTCTTTGAGATAATCACATAGTATTGTCTTTTATTCCAGTGACATAATGGGCTCATCTGGCCTATTCTTAATTTTAAGTTAACATATGTTGCAAGAAAATGATGGACTTTTTTTTTCCAAATGCCTTTACTTATTTATTTTTTGCACCTTTTGAAGTACTAACATAGCAAACAGGTATATTACTAGATTTCCCAACAATTTCCTTTAGTTTCCTGGCATAAAAATGACTTTTTCGTGGTACATTATACTTTTGATATACAACTAGATTCTCTTTATTAGTATTAATTAGAATTTTTGGTTCAATATATGTAAGTGGGATTAGTCTCTGAGCTTTGTTTTTTTTATATTATCTAGATAATATACAGTTGATTCTCCTTATTCACAGATTTCTGGTTTGCAAATCTGCCTACTAGCTAAAATTTGTAACAAAATTGACAAAATTAATACTTGCTGTGCTTTTGCAGCCATGTGCAGAGCAGTGAAAATGTGAGTTGCCTAACGTGCACGGTTCCCAGCTGTGCCCTGCCTCTTGTTCCAGCTCGCATACAGACACAACGAGAAGATGCATACAGTAAGGGGCGTGAGTGCAACACAGCGACTGAAGCCCCAGCTCTGGGCCCCGGTGGATGGGGTCTGAATGCAACTCTGGTACCTGTTAGTGGGGCAACCTCAGGCAAGTCCCTTAACAATCTGGAACCTCATTTTCTCTTTTGTAAAATAAAGAAAATAGAAACTACCAGGAAGGGTTTTTAGAATTTAAGACCTATGTGTGATACACACATACACACACACACACACACACACACACACACACACACACACACACATTTCCCTAGGAACAATGGTTCAGTATTCTCTAATTCAGTGTTCTCAGTGACTTTTAGAACATAACTGTTGGGAATTAAGGAAAATTGACTGTAGTTATATTCTGATCCTCAGTTTTGGTGTGTTTTATCTGATTTATAAAAATAATTTGGAAGTTTTCTCTTTGGTGTTCTAGAATGGCTGAAATAGTACTGGAATATTTTGATTCTTTAAGAGTTTGGTAAAATTCTTCCATAAAAATCAACAGGGTCTGCTATTTAGGAGGGTGTAGGATGGGTGGCTTTTTACCACGTTTTCTCTATCATATATGCAGAAATAATTATACTTTCTGGGGTCAGTTTTGGTAATTTATATTCCAGAAAATCATGTTTCATCCATTCATTTAATCTGCACTGAATCAAACAAAATAGACTTTGGCTCTTTTCTATTTCATGGTCTCTACAGTTACTTCTCTGCTACATTTCATGATGTCTGTAATTATTTCTCTGTTATTTCTTACTTTGGATATCTGTACTTCCTACCTCATCCTTATCCTTATTTTTCACTCCCCAAATAACCATTCATTTATTAATTATTTTCCTACTTTCTAGTTGATCAATTTCTTTTACCTTTATCCTTCCTTCTGTTGCTAGATTTTTACTTTCCAACTTCATAAGTGGAATAATTCATTTGTTTATTCATTCTTATTTCATAATATAATACTTAAAGCTATAAGTTCTTCTGAATACTGCTGTAGCTGTATTCCCTAGTCCTGAAATATGGTTTTCATCATTTCCTAGATTTCATTTATAATTTCTATAAATTCATTTTAATTTCCTGTGACCAAAAATATTGGATTTTTTTCCCCCAAAAATTAGGAAATATTTTTAGATTTCTAAAAGTGACCTTTTTCTTTTTAGTTATCTCCAGTTTTTATTTAAATGAATGAATAAATTAAAAGAGTATAATTTGAGTCTGTGACCATTATGCCCAAAGTCAAGAACAAGCCAAGACTATGCACTATCACATCGTGATAAGGAAATATTGTCTGTAGTTTTGGATCTGAGATTTTCTCTATGGTTTAACATATCAATGTTTTAGTTAATGTTCTGTGGATATTTGAAAAGAACATACATTCTGTCTTTGGATATTTATAGATTAGAGCTCTTATTCATTACTTTCCCTAGGTCTTCTATATTCTCATTTTGACCACTTGCTTTTTTTTATGAACTGAGAAAGAATTAAAACTCAGTATTAGTGTGTTTCTCTATTTCTTCTTGTATTTCCTGTGGTTTTTGCTTTATAAATATGGGTAAGTTATCTGACCCATGGATAGTCCTGTCTGTGGTCGGCATCTTTATCACTGAAAAACTGCCCTTCTTCATTTAACACTTTCTGTCTGACTTTCTTTCCCCCTTTTGGGGAAATACTTCAGCAAGTCCTTATCCTTCTAAGGAACTCTGTTCTGGGAGAATGTTATGCATATAGTATGTGATTTGGATTTTGCTTTATGATACAGAGTTTTTACCAGGTGACTAAAGCAGACAATTTATACAAAAGTATTTTGACATATTTGTGGTCACACATCTTGTACCACATTTTTTGTTAGTCTTTAGAACAAACCCTTTACTATATGATCTGTGTCTGGGTGTGTGTGTGTATGTCTTTTAATGTCTTTGTTCTAGGAGTTACCTTTATCACTATAACTTTGAAGGATAACTTAATTCTCTATTTCTATGGATAGTATCTGTTGAGTTCCTATAATAAGTAATGATAATCTCATGAAATTTGTACTTCTTCCCTGCCCCATTTTACTTGAAGATATTTTTCATGGAATTTTCTTTTACATACACTATGTATCTGTTTCTTGACTATTTAAGTAGGCTCCACACCCAGAGTGGAGGCCAACATAGGGCTTGAACTCATGACCCTGAGATCAAGACCTGCGCTGAGATCAAGAGTCAGACATTTAACCACCTGAGCCACCCAGGTGCCCCTTGACTTCTCATTTTGAGATGAAACTTGACTTCTATCTATGAAAAATAAAGAAATGGATTCCTCCACCGTCTTCTACCTTCCCTTTTCTTTCCTCTTCTAACTTATTATTACATTGTTATTCTGTTACTATTTCATAATTATAACATTGCTGGGTGTTACCACATTGTTTACGCCATATATATTTTGTTCTGTAACTATTTAGTGCTAGTTCTACAGTGAAGTATGTTTGCACCGCACTTTCTGATGGTCTTTCTGCAATTGTTTTGCCTTTTCTCTCTCAGCTGGATAGTTTTCCCTCTAACAATTTCTTCAGGTGTTCTTAAAAAAATACATTTCTCAGAATCAAAACAATTCGTATGGTGCTTTATACATGAGGGAATGACCAGATTAAAACAGGGATGCCTGGGTGGCTCAGTCAGTTAAGTGTCTGCCTTCGACTCAGGTCATGATCCCAGAGTCCTGGGATCGAGCCCTGCATCTGGCTCTTTGCTCAGTGGGAAGCCTGCTTCTCCCTTGCCTCTGCCTGCTGCTCCCCCTGCTTGTGCACTCTCTCTCTCTCTGACAAATAAAATCTTTAAAATGAATAAAATAAAATATATGTCACATTCCCTTAAGTGAGTCTTCTGCAGGCATCATTCTGGGTCTTTAAGCATTAAATGTTACCATGGAAAAGACAGAAGCCAGACTGACTTCTCTGATAGGTAAGGTGATCTTTTGTTTGGATGTCCAGGGGTTTCTTACTATTGAAGCCCTGCGATTTATAGAACTATACACTGCTAATGATTTTTCTAGGCCAAGTTTTCCTGGGGCCCATCGTGCCCCATCAATTTGTAGATTCAAGTCACCTTTCATTTTTCAAAAGTTTTCTTGAATCATATCTTTAAACATGATTCTCCCTTGTTTCATTGTTTTGGTTCTCGTCTTTTGGGACAAATCATGCATGTTTGCTATTGTCTTCCTCACCTGTCAGTTTCTCTCTACTATTTTAACTGTACTCATTTCATTTCATTTCGTTTTCCTTTATCGGTGCAACATTTCTCGTTCTGTGCCTGTCGCAGATTCTAATCTGTGTGTTGCTTCCAACATCGTCGTGCTTTCTGTTACGGTTTTACGTTTTAATTCTACTTCTTGCCTAAGTTCTGCCAGCTCATGTTTCATTTCCTTTTGCTATCTTCCTGTATGTCCTTGAAGATGGCCTATACCTTCTTACAGCCCTGCTTTGAATTTATCTTCTATGGTGCCAAATGCGTATTATGTTTGTTTGTTAATGTGACACGTTTGGTTACAATCTTCATGTCTCTGCTATAAATTGTTTCTGGTGACTATTCTTCGTCTTTCATTCGTTCCTATTTTTCTCTTCCTTTTTTTCTTGCAGTTTCATTGTATCGATCCTGTGCTAGTTCCTTTCTGGTTGTGAGCCATTTCTGAACGTGGCAAGTTCTTACTAAACCAGCTATTTGCAGGAAGTTGATGTGGGGGAGAGGTCAGGGCCACCAATCAGGCCAGCAAGAATTTTCCTTGTGATGCAGCGTGGTTTACAAGAGGAGGCTCTTTCGTCTTTTCCTCATTTGAGCCAACCAAGAGTGGCAGCCTCAGAGCTGTTCAACATGCAAGTTTTCTCTTTATCCTAGCCTTCTTCAATGCCACTTTTACAAAAATGGCTTGTCTCCGTGATCACTCCCTTCGGCCTGCCTCGCTTACTTCTCTTTCGTACCGGAGAGTCTCCAGGAAAGCTTCGGTCATTACTGCACACATCTGGCCCATGGTTCTCCACAGCAGACCTCAGTCTCACCCCTCAGGGTACGCCAGCAACCTCGGAGAAGCAGGCTGTGGTGACTTCCTCTAAAATCTGTAGCTCTGAGAGTCCTCTGGCGGTACCTTTCCATGCTCCTCTGAGTTTCCCTGGGTTTGGCGGCCCTCCCTCATATGCTGTGGTTCCAGATCATAGACCTTTCTTAGTTTCATCAAGGATGGAAAATGACTGTTTTTCATTTTCCTTAATTGCTTTGAGGTAATTCTAAAAAGATGAAGGAACTGACATCTCTACACTGCCACTTTAAAACATGAAGTAATAAGCAACTTGAGGGGTTTAACTACACAATTAGGAACAATCTACCCCAAATTGGGGAGCTCAGAAATAGAGAAATAACTAAGGGTATAAGAATTTCAAAAATATTAAATTATATAAACAATCATTTACCTAATAATTGTGAAAGTTCGTATAAATGTGAAACTATGTAAGGGAAAAGCATATGATGTAACATCAGGTAAATCTGATCATAAAAAGTATATTGGAGCAGCGTCTGGGTGGCTCAGTCGATGAAGCATCCAACTCCTATTTCGGCTCAGGTCTTGATCTCAGGGTCATGAGTCACAAATATGTAAAATATATACACATACAGGATGAAGAATGGAACAGAAAAATAAAAACTGGTTTCTGTTAAGGGTAATGAATACTGAGTAATGTTTTTTATTTAAAGTTTTTGTTGTCACGGTATAGTTTGTAATAAGTAACACAACACGTGTTCAAAAAATAAAAAGAATCATGCTAAATATATTTTTACTCTAGCATCTACTATACACAAGTCACTAAAAATGCACTGACGAGCTCCCTGCTTGCCAGTACTAACTATATCCTACCCCTGAAGGCAAGCTCCAAAAGCTGTATCCCTCTGCTCTAGTTCCAGCCCAGAGCTTTGAGAGCAGCTGCTGTCCCCATCTCCCCTCTCTCCTGCTTATACCACCTCCCTCACCTGTAGAGGTTAACTTGACTCCAAACAGACCACTGTTATCCAGCACTGATGATGTGCTGGGCACCATAAGAGGAGCACAGCAAGTGAAAGCATTGGCTTTGAACCTTTTTAGTATGTTTTGTTTAAAATAAAGGGCAGCAAAAAGGCATGTTGCATTTAAAGGACAATTCAGAGTTAAAATGTTTGGGCTTTGGAGACAGCCAGATTAAATAAAGTATGTTTAAATTGTACTTAAAATGGTGCTAAGCATATAATAGACATTCAATAAGGAGAAGGAGGGGCACCTGGGGGGCTCAGTTGGTTAAGCGCCTGCTTTTGGCCCAGGTCATGATCTCGGGGTTCTGGGATGGAGCCCCGAGTCTGGCTCCCTGCTCAGCGGGGAGTCTGCTTCTGCCTCTACCCCTTCCCCCTCCCTCCTCATGCTCTGTCTCTGTCTCAAATAAATAAATAAAAATATTTTTTAAAAAAATGAGAAAGGGGACTCGTCTTGCACTGTTGATGGGAATGCAAATGGTGCAGCCCCTCAGGAAAACAGTATGGAGGTTCCTCAAAAGGTTAAGAAGAGAGCTACCCTCCTATCGAGCAATTGCACTATTAGGTATTTACCCAAAGGATACAAAAATACTAATTCAAAGGGATACATGCACCCTGATGTTTACAGCAGCGTTATCAACAATAGTCAAATTAGGGAAAGAGCCCAAGTGTCCACTGACTGATGAATGGGTAAAGAAGATGTCATGTATACATCCAATGGAATATTACTCAGCCAGCAAAATGAATGAAATCTTCGGGTGCCTGGATGGCTCAGTCGGTTAAGCATCTGCCTTCAGCTCAGGTCATGACCCCAGGGTCCTGGAATCGAGCCCAGAATTGGGCTCCCTGCTCCCCAGGGAGTCTGCTTCTCTCTCTCCCTCTCCCTCTGCCCTTCCCCCCAGCTCATGCTCTCTCGCTCGCAAATAAATAAAAATAAAATCTTTTCAAAAATAATGAAGTTATAAAAGAAAGAATGAAATCTTGACATTTGCAATGATGTGGATGGAGCTACAGAGTATAATGGTAAGCAAAATAAGTCAGTCAGAGAAAGACAAATACCCTATGATTTCAGTCGTATGTGGAATTTAAGAAACAAAACAAATGATCATGGGGGAAAAAGAGGCAAACCAAGAAACAGACTCTTAACTGTAGAGAACAAACTGATGGTTACCAGAGAGGAGGTTGTGGGGGGATGGGTGAAGCAGGTGATGGGGATTAAGGAGGGCACTTATTGTGATAAGCACTGGGTCATGTATAGAAGTGATGAATCACTAAATTGTACACCTGAAAGTAATATCACACTGTATGTTAACTGGAATTTAAATAAAAACTAAAACTAAACTAAACTAAAAAATATGCTAAGAAAGGATAGTATATACACATTTTCTACGACCATTTAAACCAACATCTTCTTCAACTTTCAAGTTGCTCTCTGGTCCAGAGTTCCCACATTCAAATATTAACATTGTTAAGATTAGCAACTGACATTTAAAGTATCATTCTGAATGCATAAACTCAAGGTACGATTTGTCTGTTTTAGAAGCAATGTTTTTACTCTCTGAGTAACTACAACTAATTCAAAGTATTCAGAGAAAATCAAAGTATTTTCATAAAAAATAGCCTAGCAATTTTGGTAAGTTATAACCCACAAGTACAAAAGGAAAACAGATTTACACTTCTCAAATATTCCCATAATCCCCCAACAGGAAAATGGTTTAAATTAAGGAGTAAATTTCTGAAGGCGTATAAACTCTGAAAATGAGCTCCCTTTGGTTGAGTAATGTCTCTGATCACTAATGGCTATCATTTTCATTGGTTTATTCACAGAAAATGTATACACATTTTAAAATTAAATAAAATGTAAAATTTAGTTCCTCAGTTGCCATAGCCACATTTCAACTGTTTAACAGCTACATTTGGCTAGTGGTTACTGCACTGAACAGTGCCGAGACAGATCATTTCCTTCACTGCGGGAAGTTTCACTGGACAGCACTGGGTTTACATAATCTAAGATGAAAGATAAACCAAGTGCCTATGCAGAGGTATTATTAGGTTTGAGAAACAGTTGAAACATCTGAGGATTCCTCTTGTGATACAGAGGGAAAAAAAATTCTGTGCTACAAGCTATTGCTTGAATAAAGAGGAAAAAAACGCCGTAAGACTGAGCTCAATTGTACGTTTCAGGGGACGGGGGTGTTGGTGGAAAGAAACCTGTTAGATTCGAGGATGTTCCTGTTTTATAGCTTCTCGCAGATGGTATCTGAGGCACAGACAGAAACTAGCCTAGGGTCTCTTTCTCACTCTGCACACTCCTCAAACATTCGTGCCCACACATCTACAAGCTGGTAACATGAAAATGTCCGTTTCCAACACAGATGGGCCTCCTGCCTCCAGACCCACGAATCCAGGTCCCTTTACTCCATCTCTCTCCTTGGACTGCTTCAAAAGTGACTCATAACGTATCCAAACAAGGATGTGTCATTTGCTGTCTCGCTGTCCCCTGTAAAGAATTTGGCTGGCCTCTGTCCCCAGTTCCTGGGAGGTAGCCAGTAAATCCTCGAATTTCCCAAGTGAGAACAGTGTCTTTGTTCACGGTGGGTTCCTCAGGACGACATTTGATAGTTTGTTCTAAAGAGATGACTCAGGATGGGGGCTGACCAAGCCAGAAAGACCAGCCATGTGATTAGAGGGTTGGGGCTTGGAGCCAGCTGACCTTGGCCCAACCCTCGGGGAGGAGAGGGGGATTGGAGATTGAATCAACACTGTGTCCAATGATTCAATCACTCATACCTACATAATGAACCTCCAGTAAAAGCTCTGGACACCAGAGCTCAGGTGAGCTTTCTTGGTTGGCAGTACTCAACACATCTCACACATCAATGTGCCAGGAGGACCATGTGCCTAACTCCACAGGGAAAGGACCATGGAAAGCCTGAGTTTGGGACCCTCCCAGATTTTCAATAAGTCTCTGCCTTTGGCTGGTTCTGATTTATATCCTTTTGTCATAATAAAACTGTAATCATTGAGTGTAAGACTCTCCTGAGTTCTGTGAGGCATTCTAGTGAATTACTGAACCCGAGGGGGATAGTGGGTATCCCAAAATTTATAGTCTACCTGTGGTCAGAAGTGAGGTAGCCTGAGGACACCCAAACTTGTAAGTGGTGTCTAAAGTGAGGGCAGTTTTGTGGCACACTTAACCTGTCAAGGTCAGCTTAACTCTGGGTAGGTGGTGACAGAAGTTCTTGCGCTCCAGCTCTGTTCTCCCACAGGGTTCACTGTCACAGTGAGCAGCACACCCGCCCATCTACTCAGCTGCCAATGGGAGAAAGCAGAGCATCACTAACGACTCCTCCTTCTCAATCACCATCCACACAAATGAATTGCTACATCCTTCCAAGTCCACCTTCTAATAAGCTCTGACTCTGTACGCTTCTCTCCAACAGGATCTGGTCTTTTCTTTTCTGGTTCCAGTCTCCTCTTTGCTCATAAAATTCTGGCCTCATGTGCTTTCTCTCTGATGTTCAACTTGACAAGTTCTGTCCTCCATAAGAGCCTTTTCACTTGCCTAGGAGGCTTTCACAGGCCTTAGCTCAACTGGTTCCTTCCTAGGATTTAAGTGTTGATGTAGGTCTTGTGTTCGAAATGGTCTGCTTTCCCTCCCAATTTCAAGTAGCCTCCCAATAACTATGCCACCACCCTGTCTGGTTTCCACCAGAGTACTTATTTTTTGTTAGTTTCTGATTTTTTTTCCCCCTCCTCATCAGAATTAAGTTCCGTGTCTGATTCAAAGGCTGTACTCTCAGGGCCTAGATCTGTGTCTGGCACAGAAAACACGCATTTACTGACATTCAGATATTACCAAATCCACTGAATTCAATTTTCTTGGTGGTTTCCTCTCACTTTAGTGCTATCCTCCTCAAATCCACACTCCATACTGTAGCCGGAGCCATCTTTCTCAAGCAAGATGATGACACTGCTGTTCCCTCGTGACCTGGCCTCCGTTTGCTATCCCAGTACATTCTCTCCCCATCTACGCGCTAGCCAGGCTGAACTACTGCCAAGACCTTGAACGCTCTCAATGCTCTAACCTCTCGAGGTTCCTATACATGTCCCTTCCCTAGGACATTCATCTTTCGTCCCCAATTTATCTGGTTAACCCTTCTCATCCTGCAGGTCTCCTTAACCATTACTTCCTCCAGAAAATCTTCCCTAATCCTAAAATTGGGTTAGGCTACCCCTGCTCTGTGCCTCCACAATACTCTATCCTGCCGCATCAAGGTACTGACTTTGGACGGGCTGTCACTGTGTGTGTACGCTCCAGAGCGTAAGCTCCCTGAAGGCAGGGGCCTAGTTTTAGCTGCACTACTGCTACGACTGAGCGCACACTACACCTGGACAGTATGCCGGGAAACCTGCTGGCAGACCATAGGTGCTCAATGCTATTTACAGAATTAATGTATCATACTAGAAAATCTGCTGGCAAATTCATTAGTCTTTGTTACTCTTTCCATGTTCCCCACAGTGTTTAAGATGAATGCTCCCACAGAAGAGGTGCTCAATAAATCCTAGATAAAGGTATAATGCCTTCTTTAACCTGGGGAGATTTAAGAGAAAAATCAAGGGTGCTCAGGTTTCTTAATGATGGGGTGTATTTATTTAAGGTTATTAGCAAGGCCACTTAAAACCTGAAAGAGCTAAAATTACAATTTGAAATTAAGTTAGGTGATCTCTTTCAGCATCTTCTCCTCACTACAGAGTTACTGGCATTTAGTTTCAGCTATATGTCCACACAGGGATATTCAGTCTTTATTCAAAATACTTGTGTGGATTAAAAATGACTACATTGTTTAGTTCTAAGAAATCTGTTTATAAGCACTTCATTTTAAAGAGATTAAGGTGAGTAATAAATTTCTTCACAAGAAAAACTACCCACTGTCCCTGAAGGTTAGGAATTATACTTTGTATCATGATAATTTGTATGACGATATATACACTAAACCTATAGAGAATATGACAGGTTTTTAAAATAAACATACCAGAAGTTATTCCTATAAATTAAATTTGTCATTCAAAGTCATCTCCTTTGGAGACTCATTCCAATAATGGAACCAAAGCTCAAAATATTTTGGAAAGCTCTTTGAGAACTGTTTTAGACTCTGCATAGACTTTTTTGAATATTCACATAGATGATAAATATTTGACCTTTGAAAGTGAATTTTACCCTTACCAGCAACTACTCATTAGAAGTCATAGTAAATAAGGTCAAAGATCATAACATTTTGGATCAAAAACAAAGTATATTTAGATGAAAAATACTGGTGATGCTAAGTTTCCTTGCATAGGTGATATACTTGTTCTAAAAACAACGGTAAATTAAAAGGCACCTGGAAATGTTTAAAAAGAGAAGAAAGATAACAAGGAAATTGGGGTTTAAAAAGATACGATCCCTCCTGAGAACATAATGAAAATTATGGCTCTTTTCGTCAGAAAAATAGTGGCTCCCCCGCCCTCTCAGCACTGCATCTATGATGAGAAAGGTATGGACACGCTGAGGTCATCTACGGCTCTACGGTTTAGAGCACTGGCTTTTGGTTTCTTTTCTTTTTTACTGTACCCAACAGGAAAAAAAAATGTATACTGTAACCCAGTTTGTACATACATACAATTAATAGTTCCACAAATAACTCTCAACCCTAGTGTATGTGGTAATACTCTCTCACATCTTATTTTAACTAAGAAAAATGTTACTCATGATTTCCTGTGCCCATTTCACAACGTACAGGTTGAAAAATACTGGTTTACAGTATCTGCTGTGTAACCGGAGCAAGTTAATGAAAATGAAAAAACTCACTGATTACAAAAATTCTGATGCAATTTTAAACTAATGAAGTCCTTTTACGCTATAGACAAGCCTTTTAAGAGATTCAATTCTTTATGGCAAAACTGCATTATCTATATGGTTAATTACTGGAGATACTGATGAGTAAATCATACAATGGTCATAGGAACCTCATACCTTAATATTAGAAAACCACAAATCGTTTTCATGTAAAGTGGCCAGGTAGACAGATGTTAGGAGTCCAATGCAAAGGGCAACAGTTCCACCAACCGTAAATGACAGAAGCTTCCATAACTTTCTAGTGGTACAACCTTTCAGAAAAATAAAACAAATAGCTAAGTCAGTAAAGAATGTAGAATTTACTAGTTCTACTTCAGACTATCAGGTATGCTAAGTTCCAGCAGCCTGTGACTGCTGAAGCTTCCCCTATTCCCAGCAGACACTGGGGGGCTCCTTTCTGTGATCCTGGAGACCTGTTTTCATACTTTATTACAGTTTTTACCTGACTGTATCTAATCGTTCACTTGTCCATTTTGCCAGACAGCATGAGCTTTTGGAGAACAAGTACGTTAGTATGTAGGGTCTGTGTTTGGCATAGTTTAGTAACTGTAGTTTACCTACGAAGTTCATTAAATGGAGGAGTAAATGGGTTGCGTGTCTAGGATACAAAAAGTCTTTTAGATGGTCTACATATAATTCGTGGTTTATTCATTAAAAGCTACCAAAAAACCTGACAACTTAAAATTCAAAGATCCATAGGGAGAGAAAAATCCATCACAACTCAAGTTAAAGGACCTATAAACTAGGAAAAAATATTTATGGCACATATAAGAAAGTTTAAGTATCCCTGGGGTGCCCGGGTGGCTCAGTTGGTTGAGCGTCTGCCTCTAGCTCGGGTCATGATCCCAGAGTCCTGGGATCGAGTCCCGCGTCGGGCTCCCTGCTCAGGGTAGGAGCCTGTTTTTCCTTTCTCTTTCTGCCATTCCCCCCGCTTGTGCTCTCTGGCTCTCTCTCTCTATCAAATAAATAAATAAAATCTTAAAAAAAAAAAAAGTTTATCCTTAACATGGGATGAACACTTTCAGGATTAAAAATGTGAATATTTCAGTTGGAAACATATTTAAATACATGAGTAGGCAACACACAAAAGAAAAAATGGCCAATAAACTTCATAGACAAAAATATTCAAATTCATTATATTAAAGAAATGCAAATTGGGGCACCTGGGTGGCTCAGTCCGTTGAGCATGTAATCTTTGGCTCAGGTTATAATACTCAGGGTTATGGGACTGAGCCCTGTGTTGGGCTCTATGCTGGCCCTTGGGCCTGCCTGGGATTCTCTCTCTCCCTCTCCTTTTGCCCCTCCCTGGCTTGTGTTCTCTCTCCCTCTCTCTCTAAAAAAAAGAGATCAAATCAAAACAATGGGTTTAATTCTTTAGATGTTGGCCAATTTGATTGCTTAAAGATGCTAACACTGTTTTAATAACAGTACAAAATATGAGTATTTTTTTAAACACTGCTGGTGGAAGAGTAATTTGGTAACTCTCTGGAATGCAACATGGCAATAAGTAGCAAAATGTTACCAAAATGAGCACACCATTTGACCAATAATTCTAAATCCAGGCATATAACCCAAAGAAATAAAAGTTTTAAACAAACATTTTGCCACAAGGATATTCATCATAGTTCTGTTTATATAGGTAAGAGGTTAAAAACCATCTAAATATTCAAAAAGGAATTAGTTAAATAAATTATGCTATAGCCACACAATGACTACATTGATAACATTTTTAAATACATTGACTGACTCATGGTATGTTCATAACATAATAAAAGAAATGTAGCAAGTTACAAAACAGCTAGGATCTCAAACCACATATGAATGTTTGCAGTTACATTTAGACAGCAAGATCAAGTTTCATGGGTGATAGTCTAGGATGGATTTGTTTGTGGGAGTATTTTCTTTTTTTTTTCTTTCTTTTTGCTTTTCTTTAGTTTGCAGGTTTTCTTCTGACATGAATAAATACTGCTTCAGTAAAATGAAGAATCCTCAAAATTATGTTTTAATATAAAAAAGCAAACTTGGGGCACCTGGGTGCCTCAGTTGGTTAAGCGTCTGCTTTCAGCTTAGGTCATGATCCCAGAGTCCTGGGATGGAGCCCCAAGTCGGGCTCCCTGCTCAGTGGGGGGGGGGGGGGGGGGGGGCTGCTTCTCCCTCTCCTCCCTGCTCATGCTCTATCTCTCTCTCAAATAAATTTTTAAAAAATCTTTAAAAAATAAGTAAAATAATATACAAAAAAGCAAACTTGAAGTTACATTGTTTAAGTCTTCAGAAAGTACTCTGTCTTGTCCAAAATTGCTAATAGCACAGTTGGATGGCATGACTTCTCAATACAGATTAATTTTATTTTACAAAACTATTCCGCCAAGTTACTTTACTGGTTCTGGCTGGTAAGAATTAACATAGCTGCCACTAATGTAAATTCTGTCAGATATCCCAAATGGTTGATAGACATGGAATTTTTCATGCTTACATTTAAAAACCTTGACCATGCTCAGTTAACAAAGCAATTTTGGAGTCAGGAAGTCAGTAATTAATATCATTGGGTGTACAGCTTAGCAAGAAATCTTCAGCATTATATAAACAACTTACCAAATTCTGACCTTCTTCCCTCCCCAAACCAAAGGAGAAGATTTCAGGAATTCAAATAAAGAATAAAAAGATGTTTGATTCATTTTTCAATACCTTAATGAAATGAGAAAGTCTTCCAAGGTAGGGCTGTCTAGAGTGAACAGCATACACAACCCAGAAAAATTAGAAACAGACTAAAATCTGAACCGTGGGGGAAAGCATTACTTTGGAAAGTCAAAGATTGGCAAAACCACAACCTACTGAACAGACAGCTGAGAAACAAGGGGTTCTACTCGGAGCTCTTTCACCTTTTATGTGTCATAACTATAAAGCCAGTATTATCAAACTGCAATCAAATCATTTGTTGAACTAAAACATCAGGGTATTAGAACAAGTTTCCTCAACTGTTAGGTCTCACCAAATTCTTATCCTATTGGAGAGTGATATTTTAATATGCAGGAATAAAAGCAATCCCAAATGCTGCTTTAATTTAAATCACCTACCAGATGGCAATTTATTTTCCAACTTCACATTTGCTTCTTGTGCTGCATAATCCTCAGAAACTTCTGTGGTTTTCACTCCTTTTCTTTGCCTGATGGATATCATGGTGTCAAAGACTTACATGCATTGTTCTTCCAACCACTCCTGCAAACGACAGAAAAGTAAATTGCCTGTCCATATGCCTACCCTCTCCCCAGGACACCCTGTGTGACTTGAAGCCTTGTCCCTGGCTTAGCATGCCCTCCTCCCACTTTCCCATCAAATCTTTTTTTTTTTTAAAAGATTTTATTTATTTATTCGACAGAGATAGAGACAGCCAGCGAGAGAGGGAACACAAGCAGGGGGAGTGGGAGAGGAAGAAGCAGGCTCATAGCAAAAGAGCCTGATGTGGGGCTCGATCCCAGATCGCCGGGATCACGCCCTGAGCCGAAGGCAGACGCTTAACCGCTATGCCACCCAGGCGCCCCTTCCCATCAAATCTTAACCAGCCTTCAAAGTTACTGTCAAGACCCAACACAGATATTTACTTAATACATCCTATCAAGAGTTAAGAATACAGGTGGGCATCCCAGACAAGCCCCTGCCCTTCTTGCAAGAAGGTTTCTGTGGTTGCGCCAGCTGCTGCAGTTACCTTGCAACTGGTCACATAATTATGCAGTTTTAGATAATGTTCTATACCACGGGGGGAGGCAATCATTAGTAAATTTGTTGAGAACCTGATTTTGAAGAAGTGAAACACTTTTGTCTCAGGTATCTGAATTTTAATACCGATGTTCTTTAAAAACAATTCACACTGCAAGCTTTAGGAATACGCCTCAGTGGTGATGGCAGCGGGGGTGTGCCAATCAGGGCAGCTGCTATCCCAGGGAGCAAAAGTGGGAGTAAAGGCAGGGTGCAGAAGCCTGGTTTGGAAGCAGCGAGTGGGAGGCGAGGGAGTGGTGGCAGTGAGTAAGCTGGCTACAGTCCCCCGGAACATCTTGCTTCACTCCTCTGAATAATGAACACCGTTTTACTAATTACTATGAAATGTGACCAAGTGCCGGGCACCACTGTTTGGGCAGTTTATTGATTCCTAAAGGTAAACAACTTGCTTTATAGAAAGAACAAATCAAGCAACCAAAATTATATAATTTATTCGTTCATTCATTCATACAAAAAAATAAAATGTGAGACGCAAAAACAGTTAAGTACAAACAATGAAAATGGAGAACCTGTAGCCGCGAGGGAAGAAAAAGGAGTGTAGGCAAAAAGTCATACTGCTGTACATGGGCTCATCCCCCAATTACCTTATTCTAGAATCATGTCCTTTCTAAGGGCTCGGGGAGGAGTTGTAAATATCCCACAGCGGATACACTCTAACAAGTTAGGACAGAAGGGCCACAAATATTTACGTGCCAACTCCGTGTCGGGGACCGTGATAATCGCACGAACTACGAAACAAAAAGTTTCCCCATCAAATGAAAGGGAATGCCATCTTAAACATTGTAAAGAGAGATGAAAGCGACGCTTGTCCTCTACTCCGAAGCTCCAGCACGCACCAAGCGTCCCGGGCGCGGCAGCTTCCCACCGCACCCCAGCCCCGCAGCACCGGGTGTCCCCAGCTGACGCCGAGGGACCGGCGGCGGCCGCCCAAGTTCGGGGACTTGCTCCGGCTGGGCAGAGTCGCGCTGCCGCGGAGACGAGCACTGACCAGGCCCTCACAGCCAGAGCGAGAAGTGGCCCGCGAACGCGGCCCCGCCCTCGGCAAACTTCCTCACTCCCGACCCGCCGCCCCCGGCCCCGCAGTACGCGCGGACGTGCGTGCGCCGCGTCCCCAACCCGGGCGCCCCCAGACGCCCCGGGGCCCGCGCCGCACCCCCCCGACCGCACGGCGGGGCGGCCCGCGGGCTCCCGGTGGTCGCGGCGCATTCGGCGGAACGCCGCGAGGCGGGGCGCAGCCCGCCTGCCCGCCGGACACCCCGCGGCCCGCCGCCGAAGCCTCGCGCCCTTGTGTCCCCTCGCTCCGCCCGCGGCCCGACACGCAGCCACAGACCTGCGGCCTCAGCCGTCCTGGCGCGCGGCTCCGGGCGGGGAAGGAGGCCGGCCGGCCGGGGGGCGCCGAGGGCCGCGGGGGCGGGGCCGCAGAACGGCCCGCAACGCGCCGCGGGGACAGAGAAGACCAGGCAGCGGCCACCGTACAGCGGCGGAGCTTTGCGCGACACCCGAGAAATGGGGAACCGGGGGGCGTCCGCGGCCGCGAGGAAGGGGCGCGCCGGGGAGGCCGGGCCGCCGCGACCGCACCCATAGGTCCCGGGAGCCGTCCGTCAGCACGAGCCCCCGCCCCTTCCCGGGGCGCCCCGCCCCGTCTCGTGCGGCGCCGGCCGGAAGGAAGCGGTGCATTTCCGCTCGCCGCGCGGGTCCCGCCCCCCCGCGTTCTGCAGCGGTGACCACGGAGCCTGCGGCCCGCCGACTCGCGGTTCCTCTCAGGCTGCTTTCGGCCCCGCAGACTCACGCGGGCCCCAGGGCAGAGCGAGAGGTGGCGGCTCAGGGGCAGGAGGAGCCCGGCCCCGAGGAAGAGTCGCCTGAGGTCTGGCGGTGGTCCCACTGAGGCCCCCAGGGCTGAGAGTGGGACGCGCCTTGGGGCCGCGGAAATCTCTTGCGCCCAGAGCCGCCCGCCCCCCTTTGCTGGTGTTTGCTGGGGCTCGGTAAGGGCCCGGCGGACCGAAGCAGGCGGACTCCTCGGCCCTTTCCCCGCTTCCCGCATCGCTGGGCCCGGCGCGCCCCCTCCCCGCGTCTCAGCAGTCCCCCAGGCCCCCGTGGCCGCTGGCGTGTGCCTGGAAGGCATTTCCTGACTGCCTGTGAGAGCACCTGGGGATACCTTCGCCTCTCCCAAAACCCCCCTAGTGTTGGGGTCGGGGCGGCGCACTCGTTCCTTAGTCTCGCCTTCAAGGATGTGCTTGTCTTGCTCTCCAAGCTAGAGTGTAAGCCTTTTTTGAGGGCAGGTACTGTGCTTTTACCTGGGTATCTTTCTTGTTAATCACCCTTTGAAGAACGGTGGATGAAGCCTTTTGTCAGCAGATGCTCAAACCACATGTTTAATTCATTTTTCTTAAGGAATGGTCTGGGCTTCTGGGCCCTCCACCTGTGAAAAGACTGTCCATCTGTCTCATTCCAACACGAAATTACTTCATCCTGGAAGCCTTACCTGGTCACCCCTGTTGGGTATTTTCTCCTTCTCCCTGCGTCTGTTGCTATTAAAAACAAGCAGACATTCTGTGCAAATGGATTGAGGTATCTGCTGGGTGGCTTTCATAAAAATAAGTGTCAGCTGTCGTTTCAGATGGAATTTGTCACGTCTTGATTGTTGGTGTTTTTGATGTTACGGATTTGAGAGCAGGGATTAGGTGTAATCCATCTCATGTTGAGATGCCTTACATAAAACACATTTGGGTGCTTAATGAATACATATGTGAATTGATTCCTCCTTAAATAGGGGCGCCTGGGTGGCTCAGTTGTTAAGCATCTGCCTTTGGGTCAGGGCATGATCCTGGGGTCCTGGGATCAAGCCCCACATCAGGCTCCTTTGCTGCGAGCCCGCTTCTTCCTCTCCCACTCCCCCTGCTTGTGTTCCTTCTCTCGCTGGCTGTCTCTCTCTCTCTGTCAAATAAATAAAATCTTAAAAAAAAAAAAAAAAGATTCCTCCTTAAATAAAAATTTTCCCTTTTTGTATATAGGGTTTTGTCTAAAACTGTCACTCGGGAAGAATGACATCCCCTGAGTAAAGGAAGTAGTACTTATTAGCAGCTGCTTGGTTTAATATCATGAAATGGCTTTACCAGCAAGATGAAGCTTTGAGAATTATAAAAAGTAGGCATCCACTGCTGAGAGTAAGTCTTGAGAATGAATACATCAATTAAGAAGGAGTCCTTCGCTGTGATACAGGAACCATGAGGGTGATGGATAGCGAGGAGTAGGCCCTGCCTTCAGTGAGCGTTGGTCACAGACTGACTACAGTGTGTACAGGGATATTTCTTGTTTGCATTATGTTTTGAGACCCAAATGGATTTCTCTCTGTTGTGGCCAGCAGTAGTTAAGCTGTGGTCCTTTAGAATGGTACAGTTCAAGCTATGGTCTTGGGGGACCTGTGGCCTCACTATCACCGTTGCCAGGGAGGTGGTTAGAAATGCGAATTACCAGATGCTGTCCCAGACCTGCTGAATCATTATCTGTAGGGATGGGGCCCAAGAATTGTTTCAAGACCTTCTCCATGTGAGTCTGTGCTCGGTAAAGTTAGAGAGCCCGCCCGCCCTACCTTTCTTTTTCTTTTTCCTTTCTTTCTCTTTCTTTCTTTCTTTCTTTCTTTCTCTTTCTTTCTTTCTTTCTTTCTCTTTCTTTTTCTTTCTTTTCCTTCTTTCTTTCTCTTCCTTTCTTTTTTCTCTCTTTCTCTTTCTTTCTTCTTTCTTTCTTTCTTTCTTTCTTTCTTTCTTTCTTTCTTTCTTTCTTTCTTTCTTTCTTTCTTTCTCTTTTTCAGAATCTGTGTTTTCATATAATCCCCAGGTTATTTGTATGTACATCACACTTTGAAAAGCATCACACCAGAGGTCATCAAAGTTGTTCACATCCTTCCCAGAGAAGTATTCTGTCTTGGGACCGAGGGAGAAAGCTCTCCATCTCTATTGTCTTTTTCTTAGCTGATGTACAACGTTTGTTCAGTTTTAAATTGCTTGGCTTAGTAGTATGACAACTGTGAATCACCGTGATCTTCTGTGACAGTAGACTCTCCTGGTGTTCCTCCTGTCTGTTCTACCTTTCTGGCATTCCTTTTCAGTCTTTTGTAAACTCTTTCTTTTAAAAGCAATGATTCTCTGGCTCATGCCACCCAGTTTCCACTGATATCGTAATGGCTCATGAGTTTTTATGCCCAGGCATGGCTCCTGACCTCCAAGTTCCATGTGTCCACTGCCTATTCGACATATCCAAGTGTGCAGCCATCTCCAACTCAACTTGTTAAAAAATAAACTTTCTAATCCCTAAACCTGTTTTTCATCCCCTGTGCCCAGTCACCCAATTGTTCAAGTCAAAACCATAGAAGCTGAATGTGGTTACCCCTATCATGTAATCCATGTATTTAAACACCAAATCCTGTTGGACTTGTCCCTAAATATCTCAGAACTTGCCTGACTTTTCTCCCCTTCTATTGCTACCACCCTAATCCAAGTTACCATTCCTTGTCAGGATCATTTTAATGGCCTCCTAGCTGACGGCCTAACCTCCTTCCCTACACCTTGTCCTTGTCCACTCAGTCCACCCTCCATATAATAACCAGAGTGATCTTACTAAAATAGAACTCTGCTGGTGGCTTTGTGGCTTTACGTAAAAATCAAGCTCCTTAACACAGCTTGGAATTATTGCCATGAATCAGCTTCCATTTACCTCTCCAGCCTTATCTCTACTTCCTATTGGTAAATTTCTTTCATGGTTTTTGCAGGTGTCTCCTTGCACTCTCTTTATCTGACTTCCCTGCTATTCAGCCTTTGAATTTCAGCTTCAGTGATCCTTGCTGCCTGGGGTTTATACCCTCATAGACTCCCCTCATACTGAATTGTAGCTGTTCTGTTGTGATTGCTAGGATACCATTGAAATGACTTTGTGGAGCTTAAGAGATGTCCCAGTTTCAGCCTTAGCCTCTCTTGGATTGCTCACTTCGGGGCCTCCAGCCACCATGTTGTGAGGACACTCAAACAGCCAGTGGAGAAGGCCACCTGGGCAGCAGCTGGCCTCTGGCCAGCAACGAGCGGCATCTTGGAGGAGGGTCTGCCAGCTCCAGGTCAGCCTTCAGATGACTGCAGCCTTACGAGAGATCCTGAGCCAGAAATGCCCATCTGTGCCACTCCCGAATATCTGACACAGAAACAATAAGGATAATAAATGTGTATTGTGGTTTTGAGTTTGGGGGTAATTTTGTTACACAATGATAGGTGATCAATCCATTAATATTCCTCTACGTGGATGGATCATAGTTTTATTTAACTATTCCCCTCTGGTTGGACACTTAGTTGTTCTAGCTTTATCCTATTACAAGCAATGCTGTAGAGAATATCCTTATATTTAGGTAATTCTTCAGGACGTATTTCAGGAAATGGAATTGCTAGAAGTCATATTTTAAATGATGATAAACACTGGCAAACGACATTCCAAAAAGGTTAACGATTCTATTACTCTACACTTCCACCGAAGTGTATTACAGTGCTAATTTCTTCACGCCCTGCCAACAATGGATATTTTTAAGCTTTGCCAATCTTATGTGACAAATGGGAGAGTACTTTAAATGCTACATGTGAGGTGGAGACAGGTGTCAGGGGCTTATTGGCTGTTGTGTTTCTTTTTCGAGGATTTGTCTTTTTGTGTTCTTTGACCAGTCATTGATTTAATGTTGATACAAAGGGATTATTCACAGATATGGATATCAGCCTTTAATTTTATACCCTGCAGATGTTTCCTCATTCTTGAATGCCTCGTCAGGTGTCTCGATGTGTAGCAATTTTCCGTTTTTATGTTGTCAAATCTATCACCTTTCCTTTATAGCTTCTGGGTTTTTCCATCATGCTTAGGAAAACGTTCCCACTGCAAGATTGTTAAATATTAAAAATACTTCCTTCTAGTTTTAAAAAATATGGCATCTTTTTAATATGGGACGAGATGGGGATCTGACATAATTTCTTTCCAGCTGGTTGGTCGGCTGTTTCACCATTATTTCCTGTTGCTTTGAATTACCTGTATCACATCTAATCCCTGAATGTCTATGGCCTATTTGTTAACTCACTACTATGTTTAAATGACTTAAAAAAGGAACTCTATTCAACAGTTCCACATATTGGTAATTACTGTTTCTTTATAGAAAGTTTTGATACTTGTGAGAACAAGTGCCCCTTTATTATACTTCTTTTAAACATGTCTTGGCAAGTTTTACATATTTACTTGCTCAGATGAACTTTATAATCATTTACCAGTTTTTTCTTTTTCTTTTTTTTTTCTTTTTGCTTGTTCATTTTTGTTTTTTCCTTCCAAATTTTTATTTAAATTCTAGTTAACATATAGTGTAATATTGGTTTCAGGAGTAGAACTGAGTGATTCATCATGTATATTCAACACCCCGTGCTCATGATAAGTATCCTCCTTGATACCCATCACCTACTTAGCCCATCCCCCCAGCCACCTCCCCTCCAGCAGCCCTCAGTTTGTTCTCTATAGTTAAGAGTCTGTTTTCTGGTTTGTCTCTGTCTTTATTTCTATCCTCTATGTTCATCTGTTTTGTTTTTTAAATTCCACATATGAGTGAAACCATATGGTATTTGTCTTTCTCCGACTTATTTCACTTAGCATAATACTGTCTAGCTCCATCCACATTGTTGCAAATGGCAAGATTTCATTTTTTTTGATGGCTGAGTAATATTCTATTGTACATATGTACTGCATCTTCTTTATCGATTCATCAGTCGATGGACTCTTGGGCTCTTCCCATAGTTTGGCTATTGTTGTTGCTGCTATAAACATCAGGGTGTATGTACCTCTTTGAATCTGTATTTTTGTATTCTTTGGGTAAATACCTAGTAGTGAAATTGCTGGAGCATAGGGTAGTTCTACTTTTAACTTTCTGAGGAACCTCCATACTGTTTTCCAGAGTGGCTACACCAGTTTGCATTCCCACCAACATGTAAGATGGTTCCCCTTTCTCCACATCCTTGCCAACACCTGTCGCTTCCTGTGTTGCTGATTTTAGCCATTCTGACAGCTGTGAGGTGGTATCCTATCGTGGTTTTGATTTGTATTTCCCCGATGATGAGTGATGTTGAGCATCTTTTCATGTGCCTGATGGCCATCTGTAGGTCTTCTCTGGGAAAATGTCTGTTCATGTCTTCTGCCCATTTCTTAACTGGATTATTAGTTTTTCTTTCTTTTCTTAAATTTTTTTCAAGATTTTATTTACTTATTTGTCAGAGAGAGAGAGAGACAGCAAGCAAGCACAAGCAGGGGAGCAGCAGGCAGAGGGAGAAGCAGGCTCCCCGCCAAGTAAGGAACCCGATGTGGGACTCGATCCTAGGACCCTGGGATCATGGCCTGATCCAAAGGCAGATGCATAACCAACTGAGCCACCCAGGTGTCCCTGGATTATTTGTTTTTTGGGTGTTGAGTTTGATAAGTTCTTCATGGATTTTGGGAGTATCCAAGTCAGATACTGGAAGTACCCCTTATCAGATATGTCATTTGCTAGGCTTCCTTTTAGTTTTGTTGATTGTTTCCTTTGCTGTGCAGAAGCTTTTTATCTTGATGAAGTTCCAATAGTTCATTTTTGCTTTTGTTTCCCTTGCCTCTGGCTATGTGTCTAGTAAGAAGTTACTACAGCCAAGGTCAAAGAAGTTGCTGCCCGTGGTCACCTCTAGGATTTTGATGGTTTCCTGTGTCACATTTAGGTCTTTTATCATTTTGAATTTATTTTTGTGGATGGTGTTAAGAAAGTGGTCCAGTTTCATTCTTCTGAATGTTGCTGTCCAGTTTTCCCAACACCATTTGTTGAAAAGACCATCTTTTCTCCATTGGATATTCTTTCCTGCTTTGTCAAAGATTAGCTGACTGTATAGTTGTGGGTCCATTATTCTGTTCCATTGATCTATGTGTCTTTGTGCCATACTGTCTTGATGACTACAGCTTTGTAATATAGCTTGAAGTCCCGAATCATGATGCCTCCAGCTTTACTTTTCTTATTCAGGATTGCGTTGGCTGTTCTGGGTCTTTTGTGATTCCATACAGACTTTAGGATTGTTTCTTCTAGCTCTGTGAAAAATGCTGTTGGTATTTTGGTAGGGATTGCATTAAATGTGTAAGATTGCTTTGGGTAGTATAGACATTTTAACAGTGTTTGTTCTTCCAATCCATGAGCTTGGAATGTTTTTCCATTTCTTTGTGTCCTCTTCAATTTCTTTCATGAGTGTTCTGTAGTTTTTAGAGTACACATCTTTTACCTCTTTGCTTAGGTTTATTCGTAGGTATCTTATTGTTTTTGGTGCAATTGTAAATGGGATCAATCCCTTGATTTCTTTCTCTGCTGCTTCATTATTGGTTATTTACCAGTTTTCAACCAAGAATCCATGGAGGTTTCTACTAGCATTGTGTAAAATGTACAGAAACGTTTGGGCGAAGTGAGATCTTTCTAATGTTGGGTATTCTTTTATAGGAACATGTATTCAGTTGAAGACAGTTTGGCCAACCACCTATGTTTTTCTAACAGTGCTTTCATCCAATTCATATTTTTCTGCAAGGGTTGACTTTTCAAGTGTCTTGATAAAAGAGCAGACTTTTTGCGTTCATACCTTTATTGGATAAAAATTGTATACACATACATATATTTAGCTAAAGTAAATACAAATGGAAATCCTTGTACGTTCTGCCTGCTTTCCATTGGATTGTTTTATACATTCCTTGTGTAACACCCACACGAGAGACCGCAGACACAGGCTGTGCCTGCAGCACCCCTCTGAGCTGGCTCGGCGTGCTTCGTCTTAGGGAACCTGTGCTGAGTCCAAGGGAACACTTCCTCAGTGCTTACAGATCATTACAGAGTTGCACAGGAATTGACCTGACACTGGAGTCCTTCCCTCCTTTAAGACATTTACCAATATAGGGGCGCCTGGGTGCCTAGGTTGGTTAAGCCTCTGACTCTTAATTTTGCCTCAGGTTGTGATCTTCAGGGTCAAAGGATCAAGCCCCAGGACAGGCACCGTGCTGGGTGTGGAGCCTGCTTACGATTCTCTCTCTCCTCTCTCTCTCTGCCTCCACCCCCATCCCACTTTGTGTACACATTAAAAAAAAAAAAGAAGATGATATTTGTCAGTATATGGCTCCTTCCCTGTGAGATTCTTTAGAAAGGCATTATGAAATATTGTTAGTATTGATTTTTTTTCTTCCTTTGATCAACTTTGTCTTAACTAGATTTGTCGTGGTTTAAACAGTGAAATTCAGGGGCGCCTGGCTGGCTCAGTTAGTAGAGCGTGTGACTCTTGACCTCGGGGTGGTGAGCTCAAGCCCCATGTTGGGTGTGGAGCGTCCTTAAAATAAAACATAAAATAAAATAGTGAAACTCATAGGCAGATCAGCATAGGTGCACAATTATCCGACTCTTAAAGTTAACAGTACTTCAGCATTGCCAATTTTGTTTCATTTTCTTTCTTAATAGCTGCTACTCCTACCTCTACTCGTCTCTTGTTCCTACCTACACCTTCTTTTTTCATTTCCATGGTTAGAATAACTGTTGTACTTCTATATTTCAAATGAGGACATGAATAGTCAAGTTATTCAATTAAAGCAGATGGTGATGCTTCATCATAATAGCTTTTCGCCAAATGTGACGATTCCTAGACGTTGGCTGTTCTCGTCCACAAACCAGTGGCCTTGGCTGGTCTTCCCAGTTTGTTCCTTGGGACTGCTCTAATGTCATTGCCTGCAACAGGCATAACACAACAGGTGTCTAAACTCCTAGAAGTACACATTTCCTCCCAACGGATGCCAAAGCGTATTGTCTGGCTTGGGAGTTTTTCCGTAGGCAGAAGTAGGACTTGGAGCCAGAAATGTATATGTTTCTAACACTCTCAAACGGAGTTATTTTATCCTGCCTTAAATTATGGCTAATCTAGCACTGGGCTCGATTTTTCACTAACACTAAGTATTCCTCTGCAACCCTCCTGAGTCCATCCATGAATTTGGTGAGCCAGCCGGAAGGACTCCTTCTGGGTAAGAATTCACAGGTGTGGCTGCAGCTCTCCAGGCCCACCAGCCAGGACTCACAGACCCCAGCAGCTGTGTGGACTGTGTACCGGGTGAATTCAGTACTCTAGTGATCCCCACATGATGGGGGAGCAGATACAGCCACCTTGGAGAGGTTTTTACTCAAAATCTCTTGATGACCTTTTGAATTTTCAGTCTGGATACCAGAAAATGGTTTGGAGTAGTATCTTACTCTCCCGACAGTGATCATCAACGGGGTCGTTTATATAAAAGCATGCGTTCTCCATGGTAATATGCCCCCTGGCAGGGAGGAATTGGTCTTGGGGGTTGAAAAAAAAAATCTTACTCTTTTTACATATCAAGCACAGATATATAGTATATCTAAGGTATTCAAATTTCAGGGGTCGGGGGGCTGATTAGAGAAAAAAAAGTCTAAAAAGGGCTCCTTAGGGGAGTGATAATGAAAAAAAAGGTGGAGACACCGGTATGTGTTAAATTTTGGTGGTCGGAGCCCTGCCCACACCCTGGAGGTGTGGTTTTCCCTTTACTGGATTTTCTCTATACACAGATGGGGGGCAAAAGGGGGAGGCTAGAAGTGATGGCTGAGGATTCAGTATTGATCCGGATAAATCAGGATACGGGTTGGACTGCCGAAACCACACCTCAAAAAACAGTGGCTTCACCATGACATTTATTTCTGTCATGGAAATAGCCCAAGCTCTGCCATGTCAGGGACCCGGGCCTGTGTCATGGCTCTGCTCTCCCCAGGATGTCACACCTGTTCCTGCAGTCAGCCTTGGCTCTTCACCATGGTCACAAAACAGACAGCAGGAAGCAGAAGGGAAGGGGAGGGAGCTCAACCCAGTAGTTTGATGTCACTTCTGCTCATACCCCACTAGCCTTCATTTGGTCACACAGCCTGGCCCGGCCACAAGGGAGACTGGGAAGCGGGCTAGCCACGGGCGCCCATCTAGAAACCCTCCCTCGAGGTTGAACGTGTGCTGTTCCACACACACCATTAGTCTCATCTGTGAGGATCACAAACTCTGGAAGCTCTCGAATGCTAGTGTGTGGGAACGGCTCACAACCATGAAACAGAACCAGAGCGATTCATCATTAACGTGTATTGTGAAGGGTCCCAACTCAATCCAAAAGATACCGGATTATTGAACTGGCTACCGAATGAGGATTCCCTAGCTGTCAGTACCCCCCAATTACCCCCACTTTATGGAAACCCACAGATTTTTTTTTTTAAACCAGAAATTTAATTTTATTGGGATAGGTTTTACCAGAAAAGCTCACTTGAGGGTATTTAGAAACAGTCCGTAGTTTTAATGACTTAAAAAATTATTTTAAAAAATTAGTAGATGTTTGTTAAGTATTTGAGTAAATCAGCTGAAAGGTGCTACAGGTAAGATTTGGTGTCTTCTTGGAATTTCAAACACAAGCCCCGAGGGGTATCTAATACAAGGTAACTCAAGGTAGCTAGAATTTGATTCTGCATTTCTACTTACACAAAATGAGTGTTATTGTTTGAAGGTTTTAACTGGAAATCATGACCTTTGTCTCTCACTCCCATACATATCCTTTTGTTTTGTAAGGTGCAACTCAAAGCTGGAAATATGAATATTTAAGCTCTTACTCTATTCATTCTGAAGAGCGAGTTACACCTACGGATAATGGTTAAACACAAGTGCCGTTTGGTTTCCTCTCTGTCACTTCTGCTATTTTCCCACCGGATCACAGCCCCACTTGGTGGAACGAGGCCTGCTAGGCCCTGGGCCCTGAGGACAGTACCCCAGGGGAAGAGGACTGCTCTGTGGGTCACAGTCCCGCAGCTGGAACAGCTCCGTGTGAGATGGTGGGACACTGGCTTAGGTGTGAGGGCCTTGCACGGGCTGAGATAGGGCAGTTCTCATCATCCCCAAGAACTTGCGTCCCCCCAAACGGTCCAGTGCACAGCCCTCGCTCCCAGACAGTTAGTGGCTATTTTTTGGCACAGTGTTAGCAGTAGAAGATCAGAAATAAATGCACTCTCCTTGGGCCGAAGTGTTGCCAACGCTGCGAGCTCACCTGCTCATTCAGGGAAAGGGTCAGTCTCCGGGTCCTTAATGGCACGTTATAGGTGTGAGAAAAAGATGATACGAACTTAACGTGACGGCAACAGAGTCACGTTCTAACCCTTTCTCTTGGACTGTTATCTTTTTATTTTTGTAATAAAAATTATTTTTATAATTTTGAGTATCCTTCCTCAAAAACACAAGCCAGCATGGTTCTTAGGTTCCTTTCCAAGGCTGTAACAAGAATCTTTGCTACCAGGATTTCTAAGGGCAAGTTTAATCTCCAGCCAACCCCCTCACAGTTAATGTGCCAACCAAAGCCACCGCCGTGGAGCTCCTAGATGGCCAGGCCCTGGAAACACGCGGTTACTCGTCTTCCCAACTGCCCTACAAGGTTCAAGTAGTACCCTCTGTTCTGCTGATGAAGAAACGGGGGCCCGAGAAAGGCAGAAGGCCTTACTCAAGGTCACACGGCTTGGAACCAAGTTCTGTCCAGAACTGCGTCAGCACTTGACTAAGTATTTCAGAGACGATCTCACTTGACCCACGTGACTCTATGAGGCCGGCAGTCGACTGGCGGCTTTATGGTTCAGAAAACAGAAGACCTGAACTTCAAAGGGACGAAAAAGGGTAAAGCCAGGCCGTGTTACAAACCGGCGGAGGTGGCAACACCCCCTGTGGGCAGCTCTGGTGGGCGACATTGCCCCGACATTCCTCCCCTGGTTTCAGATGGGAACGTGGGGACTGCTTTCCCATGAGGAAGAGTCACACGCTATTCTTTTGCTGCTATTTCGAAGTTTAGTTTTAAAAATTGCCAGGCAGGATGCTGGAGCTGCTTATCAGCACCCGGCACACGGTGGCTCCAGCTGGGCACAGGCTCTGAGCCTGATTTTAGATTTTTGACCTACACGGCGATACTCTACACGGACTCCAATATCAGCGTTCTAGAAAGAAAGACACCACCTCACCAACTGTGTTCTGCTTCACACTGGAGAAGGGCTGAAACAACGAAGGTAACCTTGAAACCGCTGGTTTATTTAATTATTCTGGCAGGACTGTTTTTTTGGTACAATGTGAGCTGTAGAAGATCAGAAATAAATACAGCTTAAGATTTGAACCACGTCCTGCTGTACTTTTTCTCAAGCCTGAAATAGAATTTTCTAACACCTTTTGTGGTTGGAAATACTGAATTTAAATAGGAGTGCAGATATAAACAAAAAGAGCAAGATGTGGATTGATGTGCCTATTTCAGTAAATGCAGCCACAGTATTTCTGAAATACAGATTCAAAAACTGACAAAATGACAAGTGGAAGATACAAAAATCTGGAGATGTGCACTGTAGTGACAATAGGCCTTTAAATAACGCTATTAGGTACTAAGAAAAGACCCGAAAAACGAATGACTTATGTTGTTGGGGGTCTCTTCAGGTCACAATTTTTAAGATTAATGATTAACAACCCCATTTCATTATTGATACCAGTGGCAATGACATGGATAAGTATTCTTTTCCTTTTTCTTTTTAATAAAAGATAAAGCTGGGAATTCAGAAAGATGAGGTAACTAGGGAAGTCTGAGCTCACGGTCAAGGATTTATTTTCTTTTGATTGTGTAAACTCCATCTACCTACCATGCAATGTCCTTGCCAAACAAAGGACCCAGGTACCTCAGTATAACTGTGGAAGTCGCTGTCTTGCTCAGTTTTGCAAACCGTTATGCGACGGTGCCTTCACTATCTGGACTGAGTGACAATCGGTGTAAAGGTGGTTGAGTTAGGAAGCCAAAAGACAGCAATATTTGATAATTTTGTTAGCTAATGGTAAGAACTCATATTAGATGCCTAAAATTAAACTCTTTAATTCCAAGGAAGGTCTACTATCATTCACTTTTGTAAGGCAAACAAGTGAAAACAGTGGTTACCCATTATTGGCAAAAATACTCAGTAGACAAGATAACCAAATATGTCATAATCTTGCAAACACTTATGGTTCAAGTAGGAAAATGGAGCACCACAGAACGAGGTCTAGTTCCCAACACAATCTACAAGGCGGGTTTGATGCTCATGCAGGACCCCGGAAATGGGTCAAGCACCTCACTTACAGTCACTGGGATTTTGAGCTATAAACCCAAACATGCTAAGTCAGCCTGTCCTATGGCCCCAATTTAAAACTTTTCTAAGAACCTCCAGGGCCGCGAATGTTCGTTTTACATCTTTGCCGACGGCCGTGGAAGAAATCTAGGAAGGAAAGTACTGTGACTTTTTCTTCACTCTGCCAGCTGGGTCAACAGATCTACACTAAAGCCAACTACAACCTCCTTGTGCGCGCCTTTCCACTCGGACAAGCTACTCTCCACCACAAAGACGTGCACCAAAGACTCTTTTCTCCGTACTGGGATTATTCCATCAGCTGTCCCCAGGGTGAGGGGCTTAGCTCCCAGGTTACCTGGTTACCCAGTTACCAGGAGCTGCTGGCAGTCGCAGTCGGCGGTGCGGGCGGAACAGCCACGCCAGCTGAGGCGTCCACGGTGCCCAAAGGGTGAAGCGGGGAGGGGACGGGCAACACTGTAAGGCCGTCAGGAGGAAAACAAGACAAGACTTTTTATAGCAGCATTATTGAATTTCTCATTTAATCGTGCACTGTTATTTTAAACAAATTGTGTGTGGCTTTAAATAGCAGAGATGATGAAATAGGTTAAAGTCATAAATTATGGATAAGGGCCGTGGAAGAACAGGAAGACTTTATAAAAATTACAGAGGGAGAAATAATACGATTTAGCTAGAAAACAGTGCTATAAAAAGCTTTCTCTACAAAAAGCTTTTTTTTTCTTCTTTCTGGTAGTTTTAAAGCACAGGTCATACCATTGTTCCAGCTCAGAGGTCAGCCAACTTCTTTTCCGGAACGATTTACTATCAACAAAGAGTACATCATTTGGGCTTTGTGGGCCGCACGGTCTGTCTCAACTCCTTGACTATCGTACCTTGAAAATAGCCATGTGCCATATGGAAACCAACGGGTATGGCTTTATTTACAAGGCCAAGTGGAAGGCCAGAATTGAAGCCAGGGCTGTAGTTTAGTCTTCTAGCACTATCCAACGGGAAAATTACATCAGCAACACGTGTAACTGAAAATCTTCTGGTAGCTACATTAGAAAAATAGAAACAGGTAACATTTTAATAGTCTATTTTATTTAACCCCAAATATCATTTCAACATGTAATATAAAAACTATTAATTATATACTTTTTTTTTGTACTAAGTTTTCAGAACTGTTGGGTACTGTACATTCACGGGGCACTAGCCAGATTTCAGGTGCTCAACAGCCACACGTGGCTCGTAGCTACCAAGTTGCACCATTATGTTCTAGAACTTCCATGCTGGGATTTCTACAACCAATCTGGTTTAGTGACCAAGTACTGGCATTTGCTTCTTAAAAAACAGGGGATGGAATTATGTTGCCACGAGGGAGACGGGACAAGGGATTACAGCTACTGGGAAGAAGTATGTGGCCTCAAGACACTGGAAGCTGAGGTGGCTCAGGGTGCTGGGGCACAGCTGGGTCACGAGAGCTATGATACAGTCGGATAATGTTAGCTTCACATGTCGATGCAACAAACACATCTAATTCAAAAAAATATCTGGTCTAGACCACAAAATGATCACAGTGTGAACACATCGTAATTTTTGGCCTTCAGTGAAGAATGCTAATTGTCATTAACAAAGCTGGCCTTCAGCACTGTCACTGTATCAGAATTGAAAGCGTATTAAAGATGTGATTGGGAAGATAAAATGGAGAACCACGCAGCAAGGGGAAAAAAAGCTACAAAAGTAGACTGAGGTTTTAAAATGATTAAAATGATCTAAGTGCTTTTCCAATTATTTTTGTATGACAGGGTTTAATGATAGTTGACGATAATGTAACAGGTTACCAAAGGGTAATCTTAAGCCATAATCATAGGTTCGACCCTTGGGAAGTTCTTCAGTATTTAAACGTAACTTTCCAAGTGATCAAATCAACATTTCTAAGAAAAAAAATGGACAGAAGCTTTTGGTAATAAAACGTAGAGGCAAGTGTTTTTAACAAAAAATTTATTACCAAAATACAATATTAAAGTCAATACATGACAAACTCCTGTAAAGCAAAATAAATTATTCTAACATAGTACAGTATTTCCCAAGGTAGTTAAAGAAGCACTATAGACCTTGCTTCGCTGTTTGTTGAACAGATAGACTGTTCTACCATGAACACAATCCTAGAGTTTTAGGCTTTAAGGCATGCAGCTCGATGTGCAGGATAATTTTACAAAATGCAAATCATCCTATTTTAATAAGATACAGTGTCAGAATTAACTGTAGTCTTTACATGTCAGTGTTCCAGAAATTTTTAGACTTTGGCTATAGAAGCAATGCCATAGTGTTACACAATACTCATTTCTTAAAAAAATACATGTATTCATGTCCATGAATATCAAACTCAAATTTCTATTAAATATATTTTATAGAATATTACTTAGAGCACCTTGCTGTACAATAAAAAAAGATTAAATAAGTGTCTATGAAAACTAAAAATATAATAAGTCTCAATAGAGAAGCCTGCTTGTCTTTGTCAAGCCAAGTACATCGTGGGAAGATACAATGTAAACATGGGTGCCCACCATCTGCTTTGTGAGAAAAGACAGAGAAAGTAAAGAAGCCACCAAGAGGTACCTCGAATAGGATGAGAGATCTAGAACAAAGGCTTCTGTCAGTGTCCATACGTTGCGCTGGCTGGACACAGAACTGAAGTGTACAGGCAGGGCACTGGGAGAACACTGGGGCCGCCCACCATCTTCTGGGTTATTAGACGAGGAGAGAAAATGTGGGCCCCCTGGAAGGTATTATTTGTGATGATCAGAACGCATCGTCTTGCCCCCTCCCCACCTTTGCCTCACATCCAGTACGTTCCTTTAAACTATTTCTACTATCAAATCTTAGAACTGGAAAGTGTTCAGAGTGGAAAACAAATACTATGAGCTTTATTATGGCAAAAGATCTACTACAAATAAAATGTTATTCCTATAAAGAGAATTCCTGCTGATTACTGTAATACCTATCTCTTCTGCAATGACAATTGCATACTTAGCCTTCATTATTACTTTTAGAAATGTTCACATTGTTCTTGGTAGAGACACTGTTCACTTAAGGCTTGCCACAAAATGGTAGCAGGAAGGTAGAGAACACCCATGGTATATGGTTCCTCCTATAGCCCTGGGGAAAGCGTTTGAGGATATTCTAAGGCTAGGATCAGATGAACGTTTAAAGGTTTTGAACTTCTGGGTTAACTTTTTCTCCATGAGTTAGGTAAATTTTAAATCCATGATTCCAAATGGAAAATTTAACAATCAATGGAAGTGGTTTAGGGAACCGAAGGTAATTAAAAAATTCACTATTGATGTGTTTGGGATTTTTTTGGGTTATTAATATTTTCCAAATGATTACATGAAATTAAAACCAAGGAAACTTCATAAAACAAAATCCTGCTAAGGTTAACTTTCAGGATGAGTGATAAAAATGGAACCATTTAAAAGATTTATTTAAATTTGAAATGAAATATAATTGTGTTTTAATTCCGAAAACAGGAGAAAATATAAATCCACATGCAGTGAATTTGGGTAATATAATTTAGTATTTATATGAATTCATTTTATCTTTTTAAAAACCACCTATCAGAAATGGATTAACTCTCATAAATAAATTAAAGCTACCTAAATCAAACAGCTGCAAAGTTACGATCAATTCTGTTTAAATATCATCATCAAAATGAGATTTAAAAAACATTTAAACAATGTTTCGATATGGCCTGGCCCCACTTAAATAAAGTTCCTGATGTGACCTTAAAAATATTAATTCATTCAATCCATACCTGGACTTTGGGAAGGGAAGTCTATCCTAAAGTATGTCTACAGAGTATTCCACTCCAAAAATTCTGTTTTCAATGTCTTCTAAGTTTATCAGAGTCACAGCCTCAGCACTAGAAGATGTCAGAAATCAAGTTCAGAAAGAGCACCGTGAAGATGGCGCACTGCACGGTGCACTGGCCGTCTGCTGCGTACGCAGACTTGACTTTGACAAAACAACGCAAGAATAAAAGACAGGTACTGCAAAAGCCAAAACAAAAACAACACCCCTGCTCTCTTCACTTTGAAACACATTCTAACACAAACTGTGTAATTCATGAGAAGATCCCATCTTCCGAAGGTGAGTTTTAGCGTGAAAGCACTGGTTGTTGGTCTTCCCTATGTCCTACTGCACACTGACAAAATGGAATATCCCAGACAGGAGAAACCCTGTGGACTTGCCAAATGTTATTAAAAGTTTTATAAACAACCTGAATTTTTACTATAGTTTAGCCACATTTAATTATACCTCTTATGTTAAGTACAACTAGGTTAATAAAATCTCCACAGCACTACTCATTGGAAGGGGCTTTTAAATTTCACCCTTCTTCCCCCAAACGATTTTTATTTAAGAGTTCCAAGTACTTCCAAGGTCTTGATGATCAAATGCAAATTTTCGTACTTTGTTGCTTGAACAGACCTTTGCGATACCACGCTTGGTCTAGGCTGGGAGAGAGGACTGTACGGCCTGTGTAGCTACGGAGAAAATTGCGCTGTTCTGTCAAACACTTTGAAAAGACCCTCTGGGACATGTGCTGTGCTACATGAATCCCCATTCTCATGAACCTTACGATTTGGTTTGAGGCCGATGGGAATTCTATTTTCTCCTTTGCTCACAAGAAATTCACTGTAAATTTAAGACAATAATTAACTTCTTAAATGCCTATTTATACTCTGGATTTGGAATCAGAGGTTTCTTTCTTTTTTAAGAAGTAATGTATCTTAAAAAGAAAAAGTACTATATCTTAGATTGAGTATATGATTAATTCCTATTGATTTGGGGAAAGATTCAGGTAGGTCACTTCAAAGCCCTCTGGTGATCTTTTCCTTGTTGACTCTACTGGTGACAGTGAAAACCCCCGAGAGAGCGGCCTCCCACTGCTCACAAGAGGCCCGTCCCTCTAGAGCTGGCATGTCCAAGCTCAGAATGAAGAAGAAAATGAAGCTCTGCTTAAGACTGTGACACTTCTACAACAAAAAGTTTTAGAACAGTTCCAGAAAAGCTCTTTCTTAATTCTTTTGCTTGCATTTCTACACTATGATAAGCTTTGAATAATAAATACACTCAACACGAAGAAGAGGTAACAGGGTTAACACAGGGTTACATCTTTGCTTCCTCCTCAACCCGCTTCCCCTCACTCAGAATATTTAAATATCATCACCGTGTATCCATTTGGCATTTTTTATTACACTGCAAATTTGGTTCCAAAGTCACATGCGTCTCTTCCTCAAAAAAAACAAAAACCAAAACCCAAACACCACACCAACTATTCTTCCGTGCCTAGGAAGTTACTTGATAGCGCAAAGGTGAAACTGTGGTTTAAAGGACTTCTCTTCTACCGTGTTCCTCTTCAAGTAATTACTCAATCTAATTTGTATTTAGAGCGGTGTTGTGGTCCTTATTGAGGATGATGTTTACGATCTCACCTTCATGCTCTTTCATATGATCCAAGAGGTTTTCTTTGCTGGTAGATTCGAAGCCACAGATACAACAACAGAAGAGTAAAACACAATACTCCATGCCAGGAGGCGCCAGACTGCAGTTTTTTTCCAAACTACATGAGGTATTACTTGTAGGGCTCAGTTTCTCATTTTCGTTGGAACCTACAACTTCGCCGGGAGCCTGGGACATCAGCTCTGAGGATGATATCAAGTTTTCCGAACTTCCAGTGACAGGATCGGCTCTTTCCTCACTGCTGTTTAAGAGCGTCTTTGCAGGGGATCTCCCCAGAACTCTTAAAAATAAAACACAACAAAACACACCAAATCCTGAGTTGGTTAGAACGTACGACTAGCAGGTGTAGCCCTCCCTTTAGTTTACGTACGACAAGGGCAGGGGGAGGATCAGGTACCTGCCACTCTGTGAAATGGCGTCATTGATAGCCTTGTTTACTTGTTCGTAGTTGTAATTCTGGTCACTTGCATGCTTCCACATGTGGGACTTCAAAGACGGAGGATGGCTGCACACGTACCCACACAGAGAGCATCTGAAAGACACGTGTGAGTCAGAACGATCCCATAACGTCATCTGAAGAATTACAGTGATTCTGTAACAAACTATGAAATTCCTTCTCTGGAAGCCTTATGAGACATCTCATTTCACTAAATCTAAGATGTTACTGATTATGAGACATATTGATTTCGGAGGCTAAAGTGTCCTAGAAGAGATAGCCTAGAATCAATAGAATTAAGTATTTTCTGTTATAAAAAATTTATTAGCATCATGACAAACATCCCAGATTACTTTGGCTATTGCAGTATTTGGAAAGATTTCTAATATAGTAGTATACAAAATCTTTGCTCTAAATTATTTAACCACACACAGAAAGAAAAATACACAAAATCAATACTCTATACCACTCTACTATTTAAGAAAGCAAAAAGGAGGGCGCCTGGTGGCTCAGTCTGCTAAGCATCTGTCTTCGGCTCAGGTCATGATCCCAGGGTCCTGGGATCGAGTTCCGCATCGGGCTCCCTGTTCAGCGGGGAGTCTGCTTCTCCCTCTGCCTCGATCCCTCCCCCCTGCTCGGGCTCTCTCTCGCGCTCTCTCAAATAAATAAAATCTTAAAAAGAAAAGAAGGCAAAAAGGAACTGAATAATTTTAACATGAACTTTGCTTATTTACAAATCCACAGAAAATGGAAGTAGTCCTGAAAAGCATCAACAATTTAGATTTCATAAATAAAACCATTAATTAATAATCTTTAAAAGGTTTCTATTCAAAATAACATTTGTTTCACATAACCGGTTACACTTGGTAAAATCTGAACTGTATGAAGTATTTTTTAAAAAATGTCAAGAAAAAATGAATAGACTTTCTGAATAGATTCTTTTAGCACTTTTAGGTTTATCCCCTTGCCTCTGCATCCTGTTCCCCTTAGTAACATCTCGAAACGGTGTGGAGTATCTGTTACAAATGGCGAACCAAAATGGATACAACATTATTAACCGCTGACTGTTGGGGTTACACAGTTCTGTGTGTTCTGACAATGCATTATGTCATGTATCTACCATGACAAATCATAAAGGGTAATTTCCCTGCCTGAAATATCCTCTGTGTTCTGTGTGTTCACCCCTCCCACCCCCTTAATCCCTGGCAATCACTGATTCTTTTACTGTCTGCACAATTTTGCCTTTTCCAGAATGTCACATCGTTGGGAGTCGTACAGTGTGTAGCCTTTTTGGACTGGTTTTATTTAGCCATATGCATTTAAAGTTCCTTCATGTCTTTTCATGGCCTGATAGCTCTCTTCTTATCACCAAATAATATTCCACTGTCCGACGTACCACAATTTGTTTATCCACTCGCCTACTGAAGGGGATCTTGGCTGCTTCTACATTTTGGCGATCATGAATAAAGTTGATGTAAACATCTATGTGCAGCTTTTTGGAAGGATAGGAATTTTCATCTTTTGGGTCAATACCCAGGAACACAACTCCTGGAGTGTACGGTAAAATTATGTTTACCTTTTTATGTTATCTTTATTTTTTAAGATTTTATTTTTAATTAATCTCTATACTCAACGTGGGGCTCGAACTCCCAACCCCGAGACCAAGAGTCGCGTGCTCTACCGAATGAACCAGCCGGGTGCCCTGCAAAGGTACTCCGTAGAAGAAATTTTTGTTAACTACGTAAGTAGAAGCCTAACAAATCAGGCAACTTATCTGAACTCTTCACAACAATAGGAGACATGGTCACTAATAATGAAGTGCAAAGAAAATAAAAAGGCATAAGTAAATTTGACAATGAAACAGGCAAGGTCTAAACTCTCCCTCTAAGCCACCTTCAACTTTATGATGGATGCAGCAGTATTAGCTTTTATTACATGTCCTGACGCATCAAGTCCAAGGTGAGTGTAGGGCCTTTTACCTTAAAAAAAAACAAAAAAAAACCAAACAAACAGGCCATTTAAAGGTAATAAATGGGCAATTCTTGGAAGAACCTCCATAAAGTCAAACATAAAAAAGATGTAAAATTTTCATTAATAAGCAGAAAAATGCATTATGCCCACAAGCCTGACAGAAATGAGAAGTCTGATAATGTCATTTTTGTACAATGTGAAGAAATGGAAATGCACAAATTGCAGGTATGTAAATACAAGCACCCTGAAGAGCAACTGTGTTAAGACCAAAGAGGCACACATCCGTGACCCTGTGTTCTAGTTCTAGGGGGCTACCCTAAAGATAGTCTTACATGTGTTCACAAGGGCACATATACAACAATCATCACTGTAGCCATGAACAGTTGGAAAAAAAAAAAAAGGATGCAACTCACAGCCACTGTTTTCCCACAGGAAAATGGAAATAAAATGGTTTATTTTCATATAAAGGCACATTATACTCTGCCTAAAATGAAAGAACTAGATGTTTACTTATCACCATGAACCAATATTAATAATGATCAATGAAAAGACAAAGTAACAATTTGTTTAGTATGTCATTTAAAAAAATTGTGAAAATACTAAAACCCGTATATATTAATACATGTACACACATGCGCGCGCGCGCACACACACACACACACACACACACAGAGTAAAGTCTTGAAAAAGAAAAAGCCAGGAAATGATACATATTAGTATCAGGACTATGGGAAGGAAAGGAAGAAGTTTTAGCTGTCCCTGTTTTATTTCTTCAAAATGTGGTAAGATGTTTGAAAGGTTTAATTATTTAAAATATTTTAAAACTTTATCCCATTCTCTCTAAGACTTTATAGCTTGCATAATAATTTTACTATTGGCCACACACAGAAAATCAACCTTAAATCATTTTACTTTGCCCATTATATCCGGGATGCAGTACTTTTTTTTTTTTTTAAAGTAGGCTCCACACCCAGTGTGGAGCCCAATGAGGGGCTTGAACTTACGACGCTGAGATCAAGACCTGAGCCGAAATCAAGAGTCGGACGCTTAACCGATTGAGCCACCCAGGCGCCCCGTGAGATGCAGTACTTTTTTTGACACATCTCAATGAATCTTTTCACTAACATGCAGAAAAGGGCTGGCAGTTGGTGATCACTCCTACCTCCATGCCATTAAGCTCAGTGTCCACAGCCAACTATACTCATTAAATGGTGGGGTGAGTGTGCTCTGGGTATAGTCCCCGGCTCAAGTGTTTCTGGACTGGTCCCCTGAAAGGAGACACTGCCCTGCACCACTCCAGGTCCACACCGGGCAAGTGCGGGTGAAAGGGCCACGGCCAAGAGATGCCCACTCATTCCCACCCAGTACTTTCACCAAACACAATGCCTTTACGCATGTCAAACACTTCCATGGTAATTTATAAGATACACACCTTTATATTTATATTAGAAAAGGGGGAAACATACATAAACTCTTGACTCTTCAGATTACTTGTCTCCTTATATATATTAAGACTCCTGCCCTGAAACCTCACTGGAAAATTCCGTACCCAGAGGAACCACAGAATGCTGCACATCAAAGGGTTCTCTGAATGAGAAATCAGTCTTATGCAATGAGAATTTCATACTTCGAGAAAAATGGGTCAAAAAACATCAGAAATTGCAAATTTACCCCATGGAACATCTCCAATGTTACTCAAACCTTTTAAAAATAAAGGTGGTGAATTATTCAGTTAAATAATTAATTAAAAAAAACTAACTTTAGAATAGTTTTACAAAAAAGTTGAGCTTCTCCTATTGTTAACATCTTTTACTGCTAAAGTATATCTATCATGAATAAGAAGCCGAAGTTGATATGTTATTATTAACTAAAGTTCATACTTTATTCAGATTTCCTTAGTTTTTTTCTTTTTCTATTCTAGAATCCTATCCAGGACACCTTGCTACATTTAATCATGATATATCCTTTGGATCTTCTAGACTTTAACGCTTTCTCAGACTTTCTTTGTTTTTAATGGCCATGACACACTTGAGGAATACTAATATTGGTCAAGTATTTTGTACAATGTCCCTCAATTTGGGTATGTCTGATGTCTTTCTCATGTTTCGACCAGGGTAATGGGCTCCTGGGGGGAGGAAGACCAAGTGGTATAGTGCCATTCTCATCACATAATACGGTCATGACATGACTTAACACTGTTGATGCTGACCTTGAGATCAAGTTTCTCCACAGAAAAGTTATGCTTCCTTATCCCCTTTCCACGCGGCACACTTTGGAAGAAAATCACAACATCCAACCCACACTTCACTTACGGAGTGGGGATTATAGTCCACCTCCTGCCAGCAGAGTATCTATATAAATCATTGGGAATTTTGCACAGGAGCTTTCTCTATTCTCATCCATTTATTTATTCAATCATTAACGTCAGTATGGACTGCTGGATATTTTATACTCTGGGATATAATTCAATACTACATTATTTATTTTATTGCTGAAATCACTGAGGGCTCCTATGTCCTGTTGACCTACTCTCATTGTTTTGTTTGTTGAGCACTTCCCTTACTTTATGGCACTGCAAGACGCTCCAGGCTTACTTATCTACCTACATAGATCAATCATTTCTCTACGCCATTTCTCTTGTTCCTTTTACTGGTATCAGAAACCAAGATTTAGGTGCTGAATGAACTTTCTTTTTTTTCTTTTCTTTTTCTCTTTTCTTCCCTCCCTTCCTTCTTTAAAGACTTATTTATTTTAGAGAAATAGAGTGAGAGAGAGAGCTTGTGGGGGGAGGGGAGGGAGAGGGAGAATCCAAGCAGACTCCCCGCTGAGTGTGGAGCCCAATGTGGGGCTTGATCTCACGACCCTGAGATCATGACCTGAGCCGAAATCAAGAGTTGGATGCTTAACAGACTCAGCCACTCGGTGCCCTGAACTGCTTTATTTCTATAAATAACTTATTTCCTGATTTCAAATTTTACTGTAGGAAATTAGAAATATACAAAAATATACAAAGAAAACAAAAATCACTTATAGCTTAACTTCTAATGTAACCAATATTATCATTTTGAGGTGTGCTTCCCAATCTTAATATACATTTATTTATAAAACTAGGATCATGCAGGTTAACTATTTTGTTAATATTCCTCAATATAACTTAAATTTTCTACAATAAAATATTTATGGCTGCCCACAATTCCATCCCTGATGGAACTGGTGAAATTCCATCCACATTCCCTATCATGTTATGCAAAAAATATAATTCTAAAAACTGACATTTTGCCAGATGGCGGGGTAAAAGAACCACTTCACAATATGCCAAAGCATTCTGTCCTTGATAAGATCTACGCCTAGGACAAACTAACCAGAGCCTAACCTGCTGGAGTTTACTGAAGCATCACTGGCCTGAGGGAAGGCAAATGCCCACTCTAGCTGTCTTGTTCTGCAAAGGTGGCGGACTGGAAGCACACATGAAGTTCTGTCTGCAGGCACAGACTCACTAAAAAAACTGATACCTCATGTCACAGGACTACAGAACGCTTCCCCTTCCCCCACATATTACCCACTACTAAAGGTCTATTTACAGCACTGCCTTTTACCTAGCACATCATGCCTGGCTATCAAGAAAAAACTACAAGACATATTAAGAGGTAAAAACCAAAGTTTAGAGAGACACAGCAAGCATCAGAACAAGACTCATATGTGGTAGGATACTGATTGGAATTTTCAGACTGGTGATTTAAAACAACTATGATTAATATGCTGAGAGTGCTAATAAATACAATACAGTGTGTAATAACAGATGGGTAATGAAAGCAGAGAGATGAAAAGTCTAACCACCAAAAAAAAAAATGCTAGAGATAAAAAAATATGTAACAAAAATGAAGATTGCCTTTAATGGGCTTATTAGTAAACTCGACATGACTGAGGAAAGAATTTCTGAGCTTAATGGTGTCTCAGTAACAATCTCCAAAACTGGAAAGAAAACAGAAGAGAGACTGGAAAAAACAAACAAAATATACAACCAAAGAAGGTGTAATATGCATGTACCGGGAATAGAGAAGAAAAGAGAAAGAACAGAAGATACGAAACAATAATAATTGAGAATTTCCCCAAATTAATGTCAGACACCAAACTGCAAGTCCAGGAAGCTCAGAGAACACCAAGCAGAATAAATAGCAGAAAAACTACATGTAGGCATATCATTTTTGAACTACAAAAAATAAAACAAAATCCTGAAAAGCCAGAGGGAAAAAATACTTTACCTATAAAAGAGTGAAGGTAAGAATTACATCTGACTTCTCAGACACCAGGCAAACAAGAGAATGGAGTGAAATATTTCAAGTATTGAGGGAAAAAACCACCTATAATTCTGTAGCCAGCACAAGTGTTCTTGAAAAGTAAATAAAGACTTTCTTACACAAACAAAAAAACTGAAGCACTTTGCTGCCAGTAGACCAGCAAGAAATTGTCTTTCCAAGAAATGTTAAAAGAAGTTCTTCAGAAAGAAGGAAAATAATATAGGCCAGAAACCTGAATGTACATAAGGAAAGAGAGCTTCAGAGAAGGCCTGAGGGAAAATTTTTAAAAAATCCTCATTTTTCTTATTCTTAATTGATCTAATAGCAGTTTGTTCAAAATAATAGCAACAATGTACCTGATTATATATGCTTATGTATGTGTACACACACACACACACACACACACACAACCTTATATATAAATGAAATTAATGACAGAAATGATACAAGGGAAGGGACAGAAGATTTAGGATTATTTTATTATAAGGTACTTGTACTACCCATGAAGTTGGTATAATGTTATTTGAATGTGGATCTGGATTAGTTGTGAATGTATATTCCAAAGTCTAGGGAAACCACTAATAAAGAGTAAAAAAAGAAATATAACTGATATGCTAAGAAAGGAAAGAAAATGAAATCATATCACATCCTCAATCAAAAACACAAACAGCAGAAAAAGAGCAGAAGAAAAAAATAGGAACAAAGAACAAAGGCAACAATAGTAAATATGGTAGACAGAAATTCAATGATATCAACAATAATTCTGAACGTCAGTGGTCTAACAACACCAACAAAAAGAGATTGTTGCGAGCGTACTAAAAACAAGAATCAACCACATGTTGTCTATAAGAAATCCATTTTAAATATAAATACAGATGAAAAGTAGATGGATGGAGATACATACACCACACTAACACTAATTAAAAGAAAGCAAGAGTAGCTATATTCGTTTTAGACAAGGCAGACTTCAGAGTAAAGAAAAGCGATCAAGTAAAAAGAGGGGCATCACATAATGATAAAGGGGTCAACTCTCCAAGACAGACGATCGTTAGCACGATGTGCCAAACAACAAAGGATAAAACTACGTGAGGCAAAAACTGACAGAACTGCAAGAAGGAACAGATGAGTCCACTATTGTGGTTGAAGACTGAAACACCTCTCTATCATAAATAGATCCAGCAGACATAACTGAACTCAATACCACCATCAATCAGCTGGATATAACTGACACCTATACATTAATTCACCCAACAACAGCAGAATACAAATTCTCAAACTCACGAATATGCACCAAAACAGATCTCATTTTTGGCCATAACACACCTGAACAAATTTAACAGAAGAGAAATCCTGCAACGTCTGCTCTCAAACCACAATGGAATTAAGGTAGAATAACAAAGATACCTGGAGATTAAACAACACACTTATAAATAATGCAAAGGAGAAACGTGAAGAAAAATTTTATAGTATTTTGAACTAATGAAAAAGCAACTCACCAAAATGTGTGGAATGCGGCAAGCAGTGCTTGGAGGGAAACTGATAGCACTGAATGCATATATTAGAAAAAAAGAAAAATCTAAAATCAGTCATTTAAGTTTTCACCTTAGAGAACTAGAGCATATTAAATCCAAGTAAGTAGGAAAAAAACAATAAAATTAGAGCAGAAATCAATGAAACTGAAATCAGGAAATCAACTGAGAATACGACGAAACCAAAAGCTGGTTCTTTGAAAAGATCAAAAGTCAGTAAGTAACCAGTCTACTTAACAAGGAAAGAGAGGACAAAAGTGATTAATACCAGAAATGAAAGACGGGATATCACCACAGATCTCATAGATATTAAAGGGTAATCAAGGAATAATATGAACAACTCTATGCTCATAAGTTTGGTAACCTAGGTGAAACAGACTTCTTGAAAGACAATCTGCCAAAACCCACACAAGAAAGAACAAGACAATTTGGAGATCCTGTAACTATTAAAGAAATTAAATTAATAATTGGGAGTGCCTGGCTGGCTCAGTTTGTACAGCATGCGACTCTTAATCTCAGGTTCAAGCTCCAGATTGGGCATGGAGCCTACTTAAAAAAATAATATAAAAAAAAAGGAAATTAAATCAATAATTTATTATTTATTATTTAATTTATTATTTATTTATTTATTATCTTCCAAAACAGAAAGCACTATGTCCAGACAGGTTCACTGGTGAATTCTATCAAATATTTAGACAGAAATTATACCAATTCTCTATAATTTCTTTCAGAAGATAGAAGGAGAGGGAATACTTCTTAACTCATTCTATGAAGTTGGCATTACTCTAATAACCAGACAAAGACATTATAAGAAAAAACAAAACTATAGCCCAATACCTCTCATGACTATGGATGCAAAAATCCTCAACAAAATATTAGTAAACTGAATCCAAGAATGTATAAAAAAATTGTATACCACAACCAAGTGAGATTTATCCCAGGTATGCAAGCCTGGTTCAATATTCGAAAATCAATGTAATCTACTTCATTAACAGGTAAAGAAAAATGTGATCATATCAATAGATGCTGAAAAAGCATTTGACAAAATCCAACACTCATTCATGATAAAAGCTTCCAGCAAACTAGGAACTTCTTCAAATGGATAAAGAATATCTACAGTAAACATACAGCTAATGTCATACTTGATGAGGAACTGGAAGCTTTCCTGCTAAGTTTAGGAACAAGAGATGGATATCCCCTCTCACCACTCCTTTTCAACACTGTACTTGAAGCCCTAGCTAATGTAATATGGCAAGAAAAAGAAATAAAAGATAACAGATTGGGAAAGGAAAAAAAACCTGTCTTTGCAGATGACATTATGGTCTATGTAGAAAAGCCAAAAGAATGGACCAAAAAACTCCTGGAACTAATAAGCAATTATAGCAAGACTGCAGGATATATGGTTAATATACATAAAAGTCAATCACTTTTCTATATTCCTGTAATGAACAGGTGGTATTTGAAATTAAAAGCACAATACCATTTACATTGGCACTCCCAAAATGAAATACCTAATTTTAACAAAAGATATGTATAAATACTCTGAGGACAACTATAAAACTCTGATAAAGAAATCAAAGATCTAAGTAAATGGAGAGATATTCTACAGTCATGGATAGGAGGACTCAATATTATCAACATGTCAGTTCTTTCGAACTTGATCTATATATTCAATGTGATCCCAATAAAAATCCCAGCAAGTCATTCTGCTGTTATTGCCTCTCAAGTTTGTATGGTTAGGCAAAAGATCCAGAATAGCCGACAAATATTGAAGAACTGACACTATACAACTATGGAATCAGTTAAGAGATCAGTGGTCACTAGGAGTTTGGAGTGTGTTGTGCGTGTGTGTGTGGGGGGGGAGGGGAGAAGAACAGGTGGAGCACAGGGGACTTTTAGGGCTGTGAAACTACTCTGCATGATAATGTATTACTATAATGGTGGATACACGTCATTATAAATTTGTTCAAACACACAGAATGTACAGCGCCAAAAGTGAACTCTAATGTAAACTATGGACTTTGGATGATAATGATTTGTCAGTGCAGGGTCATCAGTTGTAATGAATATACCACTCTGGTGGAGAATGTTGATAATGGAAGAGGCTATAACTGTTTGGGACAGGGAGTATATGGGAAGTCTTTGTACTTCTGCTCAATATTACAGTGAACTTAAACGGCTCTAAAAATTAAAGACTATTAAAAAAGGTTGACAATCATATATTAAGAATTTTACGCACTTAAGGCTTTTGATACAAAAAGTCACTGAGAACATTGCCCATAAGCTCTAATATTTGCCCCAGTATATGTTTTTTCTTTTAGAATATACTTAAGAATAGAAATTAGGAAAAGAAATGAAATATCAATGTTCTTTTCAAGGACCACCAGGTCGAATGTTTAAACTCAGTGGAAAATAGCCAGTTTCTTTGTATTCAAATTAGCTTGTGCCTTCAAGTTCCAGAGGGTTTTTTGAAAAGTTGTTCAGTCTTTTTACAAAGTTAGAATCACACTAATACTGAAACTTGGCAAGGGCAACTGAAAAAAAAACTACATCCCAAATCTCAGTTACGGATATCAATGCAGATTATCCTGAATAAAATGCTGGCAAAGAGATTCTTACAGTTTATTAAAGGAGTAATATACTGTGACCAAGGGAGGCTTATTCCAGGAATACAGAGAATTCAATATTAGGAAATTTATTATTATCATTCACCATTTGAAAAGATCAGAAGAGAAGTCATATTTTCACTGCTGTTGCTGAAACTTAATCTAAAGAAATTCAATAACCATTTAAACAAAATTTTTTACTATGGAAAAAATTTTTTTTTTTTTTTTTGAGAGAGAGAGAGCGTGCGTGCTTGGAGGGGTGGAGAGTCGAGGGGGGAGAGAGAATCCCAAGCAGGCTCTACACCCAGCACAGAGCCCAATGCAGAGCTTGCAACCCTGAAATCACGAACTAAGCCTAAATCGACAGTTGGGTGCTTAACCGACTGAGCCAACCAGAAGCCCCTCAATATCTTTTAATATGAAGAAGTCCTTAAAAAACTTCTCTAAGAGAGGAAGAGAGAGAGAGAGAGAGAAAGAGCAGTGTATGGAATGACTAAGCCTTAATTCTAGGAGCATCGACCTCAGGTCAGTAGAAAGGTTATTCCGAAGGAACACTCACAATGGTAAATATTCACTGAAAGATCTGCTTGTGAAAAAAGTGGGGAAAAAATTGGTTAATCGGTAAATAAGGTTAAACACTTATTAAAATGATTTTCAACTGATTAGAGGAGAGGGATACTACAGGAGAACCTCAACTTCACAGTAACGTACAGGCAGCTTATACCTATTTCTACCTGCTTTTTAAGAATAGGTTTCCTTTAACTAAAGCACTATTCTCCCACTTTCCATTCCATCTGCATTCTCCCTATACAATCCCATGATGCAAACCAAATTCTCTGAGTTTATAAAAATGAGAGCGAACTATTATTATACCATCACTTTGTTTTATTCACTTTGCTTACTATACACTTATTTTCTGAAATTATGTTGTTTACTTATTGTCTATCTTCTTTCATGAAGGTACTGTTAACCTAAAAAAAAAAAAAAAAAAGCTGCCAGTTACTTATAAGGAAAAAATGGGTTTATTTGGTAATAACACAGAATTGCAATCCAGGGCAAGCGAGCTTTGGCAAAACCTTCTGAACAAAGGATAGGGATGCCCTTTTACAGAGGAAAGCAGGAAGTTAGGAAGGCTGTTATAAACAAAAAATCCATTGGGGTAAATGGGGAGCTGGAAGCATACTGGCTTTTCATTGGCTGAGCTATGACCATCTCTCACTGCCTGTGCTGTTGGGGGCTGGGGGTGGAAGTGAGGTGGTAAGCCTTTCTTTCTCCTACTGAGATTGGAAAGTAGTATCCACCTGCAAGGTCCTTCTCTTCCTGCTGGGGTGGGCAACTGACCATGAGTGGTAGGGCATGAGAGCTCCCCCTGCTGAACCTGCAACTCCACTCTAGTGAAGCTTCCCTTTATTAATCTTCATAGTATAAATGCCATGAGTCAGAAAATGAACAGGTGACCCTATACCAACCTGACCAAAATACAGGTAGTACCTCGAAAAAGCATAAAAAAAATGTTTCGAAACAGGACTATCTATATCTAACAGTTCATTTCTAACCATGTTACCAGCAAACCATCAACATCCCTATTTCCAGTACGCTGGGAGAAGAGAAGAAAAAAACAAAGAAAAAAAATAAGAATAAAACCCAAAAAGTAAACCAAAACAAAACCCTACAGACACAAGAGGAGCAGCAGCACATTTACATGACATCACTTATCACAGTTTTGTTTTGGTTTACTAGTGGCCCTGCCTGATGCTCTGATGACAAACCCATCTGGTATTTCAATTATTCAAATCTATCAAGGCAAAGTATACGTGTGACCGGAGGAAACAAGTGAGCACCCTAACAGATCAATTGCTGGTGGAGCCTCTGAATAAGGCTGGTCCAAAGCTCTGGAATGCCAGAATGAACCCTATCTCCCTGTTAACCAATAAAGTCACAATCCATATCTGTATGAAAAATGAGATTTCTTCCCAGTGCAAGAAAGCGATTTTGGCAACCACAAGAAAGCTAACGGAGAAACCTGTGATACTGTGAGTTCTAAGAAGAAATATATATTTGGTCTTTGTCCCCATTCCTGGCACACAGTTCCAAAACCCTTAAAATTTCCTTAGTGAGGAGAGCAATCACCGCATCTTTTGTTATGTTAATGAGGTGACATCTGAACCCCTCCAGGTAACCTAAGGATGGGGGCTGGTTGCCAGAGGAACCAACCATAGGATTGGAGCGTTAGAACTTTCAGTCTCCCCTTGCTGGGGAGGAAAGGGGCTGGAGATTGAACCAATCCTGACTATGTAATGAAGTTTCCAGAAAAACCCAAAAGGATGCTCTGAGGGCTTCTGGGTTGGTGACCACACTAATGTGCTGGGAGAGTGGTGCCCAGAGAGGGCATGGAAGTTCTGCCACTCCGGGGCCTTTCCTGTGAACTCCTCATCTGGCTGCTCATCTGTATCCTTTATAATATCCTTCAAAATAAACTGGTAATTTACAAGTAAACTGGTTTCCTGAGTTTTGCGAGCTGGTCTAGCAAACCTCTGATTTATGGTCAGTTGGTTAGGGGCACAGGTGACAACGTGGAAGTGGGGACAGTCTTGTGGAACTGAGCCTCTAACCAGCGGGATCTGATGCTATCTCCAGGATTCAATTTGTAGGACCCCGCACCTAGTCACTGTCTGCTGAGAACTGAATTAACTGCTAGATGGTGTAGAAAAAACACACATCAGAAAACCCAATGTTTCTCACGATCTGGCTAAAAAACCAAAGACTGAATTTTTCTATAGGCTTTCTCCTATTGCTCAAGGGTCACTTACTCTAGTCCCATAACCCCAGGAAAATAAGAATGTGACCTTATTTCCCTGGCCTGGGATCATACTTGGACCTTACTCCAGGTCTGATTCAATCAGGAACAACTGCCTTGAGGGATTAGGTAGAAGAAAGAACCTGGATGTTCTATAAGATCTGAAGTGACCTGAGTAGGACTTGAATATGCATAAAAAGATTTCGATAAAAATTCTGCAGTAGGGTTTATCTTACCACATTTGTTTCCTGTTTTCACAGGAATAAATAACTGAGGTTCAGAGGAGTGGCCACTTTAAATTTTGTGAAGAACCCAAGAAGCCTTTACGCCACTGTGAAAAACAAACTCCTTTGGTTCATTCCTTTAAAATGAAACATATTGTTTTCCTTCAAATTAAACTATCTGCTATGTTTCCTTCATAGAAATCCAAGTTTTTCAAAGACTTGAGTGTTTCCCCAAGCCAAGAAAACTGACTGAGAAATTCAACATGCCTTCGGATTAAGAGAGAGACTGAAGAAGTCTGTAACTGGTGGAAGTGATGGTCTGTAACTTCCAAGGGTAGGTCATAAAAAGGTGATATGGTGCTTGCCTACTTGTAATCTAAGCATTCACTTTGGGGCACTAGCACAGCTGGGATGTCCTCATGGAGAACTCACGCGTGGGTTCCAGCTGAGTGCCCCGGGCGAGGTCCCAGCCAACAGCCAGTATCAACCATCAGACTGGTGAGGGAGCCTTCAGATGGAGTCTGAGCTAAGGCCCCAGACTTTATGGAACAGGGACAAGCCACTCCTACAGTGCCCTTCCTGCATCCCGCCACTGTTTTATATCACTAAACTGGGGGAAGAAAGATAGTTCGTGCCTGGGAGGCCCCAAAAAGAGGGTGTTGCAGAGGGGCTGGCACTGGCTTATTTCTTGGTCTGAGTAGTTAAACGGAGGAGTTTAATTTGTGACCCATCCATCACGCTGTACACTTACAATATGTGCAATTTTCAGGACATCTACTACCTTAAATTATAAAGTATTAAACATTTAGAAGAGAGAAAGACTTAAGAGTCTTATCAATTAAATGCAATGTTTGGACCTTGTTTAGCTCCTAATTTGAACAAACTAACTCTGAAAGTATATTTGAAACATTTAGGGAAATATTGGGTATTTTGGGCCTACTCTTAAAAAATTCAACATACCTATCTGGGCAGCTCTTCTTAAGAAAAAGCATAGTAACGCCACTGTACATTTATTTTCAAAACACAATAAACTTATAGAACCAGAGCCATTTCATAGATAAGAAAAACTGAGGTATACAGATAACTATCAGTCAACACTTACTGAGCACCTAATACATGCCAGGTAGTGTATTGAGTACTTTAGTCCACAGCCCATTCCTTCCTTCGTCATGTTGCCCCTCCTACCTCTTGCCATGCCATGGTGTAGTTTCAGAACATAAGGACCAAAACAAGTGTGTTTATTTTTTCATTTCCATTTTTAATTTTTTTTTTTGGGGGGGAGGGCAGTGGGAGAGGGAGATTCTTAAGTAGGCTCCATGTCCAGGTGCAGAGCCTGACGTGGGGCTCGATCTCACAACCCTGAGATCATGACCCAAGCCGAAATCAAGAGTCAGATACTCAACGGACTGAGCCACCCAGGTGGCCCTGAAGTGTGTTTCTAAGGGAGAATGGTTCAATGCCACATAGTCAGGAAGCTTGGTACTTGAGGAAAATGTGTTGTCATCCCATCTTCCATCTCCAGCTGGTCAGTCACAAAAGTGATATTGGGGGATGTAATCCAGAGGGAACTCTAGAACTGCAATATTACACTAAACTGAGGATGATCTACTACTTAAAAATTCTGAATGCAGCCCTTTAACTGCAGGGTCAATGTTATAAACATGAGGTATGTGGTTTACAGAATGTTCCTTAATGAAGCACTGAAAAACAAGGTTTGCTGCATTTGGTAGGACTGGGGTGGGATGATGCCTTTTTCATCTTTCCCTGTTTTCACAGACGAATGGCAAATAGTTCTCTTCCTTCTGTGATGAGGACAGAGTTTCTGATATGACCTTACAAGTGCAGAAGCAGCAGAAGAAAACCAGCCCCTTCGACGCACCAGGAAATACGCTGTGTGTTTAACACATATGACCTCACTCAATCCTCACAAAGCTTTATGAGCCAGGCAGTATTCTCCCCAGTTTCATATGGGAAAGGAGGCTTAGCCTGGAATAATATCCACACGGTCACCCAGCTGGGCACAGGTGTGCGGCCAGGCCTGAGACTCTAAAGCATGAGTGCTACACAAGACACTGGGTTGCCTCAGAGTGACACCATTTCTACCTGGGTATAGCATTTCTCTCGTAAAAGAAATAAGCTATGCCTGTCTATCCAGAAATAGGACTCCTGTTGGTTTCTGAAGGGAGAGGTCAATAGCATTTTTGGGGGTGGAGGTGGGGGAGGTGATGTTACACAATGACTCAGTGAGAGAGCACGAGGACAGAAACTGGGCCCAATGAGTATCAGATGGCCACCATTTTATGTTACATATGGTATTTAATTTAGTCTTCATGCCTATCCTGTAAAGCAGGTGCCTTAATTATCGTCATTTTAGAAAAGATAAGACCAAGCACAGCAGGGTGAATTAGCTTCCCCAAGGTAATAAACGCCAGAAGTCGGAGAGCTCAGAGTCAATCTCAGGACTATCTGCCCCAGAACCAGGGCTCTTAACCAGTACAGGAAGCTGTACCGCCCAGATCACACAAATGTGTTCCGTGAAGGACTGGAATGGCAACATAAAAAATAAAGACACGAGCAAAGAATAGTTATACTGCAGAAAAGCTATTACATAACAGGCACATTAAAACACCAAGGCACCTGTTCTGCCCTTGTGCAAAGACTAGAAGTTGTCCAACCAGGCACTCTAACTCTGTAAGAAACTCACCACTGCTCTGGGTGAGCATGTTTCTTAACAAAAAGTAGGTAATCAGAAATATGTCGGGCATGGATTCTGAGAAAAGCAGTCCAAATTCTGACCAGTAAGTGTATTAGGCAGCAAAACTGAATGAAGCATATATGCAGTAAGCTAGAAAGACTATGGTGATTACTTACATTAAATTAGATCTCAAGAAGGCGATGCTAACTAGCTTAACTTAAGGCAAGTGGTATTGACAAGGAAGAGAAAGTCCTAGAAGCCTACCGGAACACAGGGTGTTAATTCATAATCCCGTGTGGATTTAAAGTATTTAGAGAAGGTTAAAAAAAGAGTCACAAGATTTGACAGTTTGAAAATAAGACTTATGAGAAAATGTTGGTTATAATTACAGGGAGGGGGACATACGACATTTCTTCTAAGACATAAGCACTCAGGCCAAACCCAGTGACAAAGAGTAGTGTGAATGAACTTGGAAAGTAACACACGGATGCTGCTCTGTTGTTAAGAGGAAGACAGTTCTCATAGTGTGTTGCCCACTGGTAGGAAGACCCTAGGACAATCACAACCAAACCTAGGAATCTGTGAATATTTTGAGAACGTAAGAAAACATAAACTCTAGGACACCAAAAACTATCAAAATTAATCTTTAAGCTGTAAGACTAATCTACTCAGGTAGATGTGAAACTCTCCTCTATAGACCCAGAATTTTTCATAAACTTACCATAATCACGTATTTGAGAGTTCACTTATTTATTATCTACAAACTTCATGATAGGGGCATACTATCCTTTTTATCATGACTACACTCTAAGAGCGTAGTACAGCTCCTGGAACATAGTATTTGCTCAATAAATACATCTCAATGAATCTGAATGAGAAGTCTAATTCTAGACCCAGAGAATGTTATTTTATTCTTGCCTGGATCACATGAATTTGGCATGGTATGTCATTACATTTAAAAATAAGGATACCCAAAATATAAAGGCAAAGCTTTCTCCTCTTACCAGATGAACTAGAGTTCCCTGTTCCCATCATGCTCTTTTAAATACTTCCTAGTGTAAATCATAAATGATACAGGCTAAATACCACCTATCACTCCTCATCTGTAGTTTCTGGCACAGAGTTATTGTTAATAACTGTTAATGGCCTTCATTGTACTCTGGGGAAAAATCTTTTTTAGGGAATCCTAGTTTTAAAAATGTTTGAAATAAAAATAGACACTGAGGCAGGGCCAAACACCTTCCATAGAGCTACGAGACTTTGCAAATGGATATACTGTCTGAAGAGTGAATATGAGTAAATAAGAGTGATTATAAATACGTTTGCAAACTAAACAAATGTTATATATTTAAAATCATACACATACAGACATAAACTACAGCGTTAAATAATGGCATTTTCAGGCATAGGCTGTCAGGTTTTCATTTAGCTACTAATACAGTGGGAAAGTTTCCCTACACTCACTGTGTCATACCTATATAAAGACTGGGGAGAGAAGTTAAAACGTGAAACAGGTTTTGATAAGCCGTTCAAAAAGTTCATGTCCTTGGCCTAGCATAACTAGTCATGGTGACTGTCCAGCTTTGAGTAGGAACCTGATGTTCCATTACGGGTGCAAGTGGAACAGACTGCTCTGTGACAGCTGGACAAACTTCTGCAAACACGTCTGTACTTTTACCTTATGAACAACACGCAGCTTATTCTCAAGAGCCAAAGTGTACTTAAGAAATAATGATTTCCATCTTTCTATCTTGATCACCTGAGAACGTATTTCCTGAAAATATGTATTAGAATAGGCTTTTGTGAAAAATCAAGTAACAAAATTAAATTAAATGATAGCTTAATTTTCAAAAAGAGAGTCTTTCATGGGGAATTTTATTGCTTTTAAGTTTTAAGTATCTTTTGTTGAAACATGGAGTAGTTAAACCACCAAATTACTGAAACGTACTCTAAGCACTGAAGATTACTGTGGTAATTTATACCCACGTGAAACTGAGAGCATCAAACTGACAGACGTAGCTTATCTTCCTACATTTCAACTAGATGAAATGCCAACTGTCCTAAGACTCAAGCTTAAAGCTCATATTCCTTAACTAAACAACCCTCATGAAACAAGCAGTGAGTTTCTCTGCACCTAACTTGTGTTTAAACAAGTGTTATGAATCTTTAATTATTTCTATTTTTTTTCTTTACTATAAAATATTCTAATACAAGCATTAAAACTCTAGGATCATCACATTTACCTGTATGGCTTGTCAGAGTTATGGATTCGTCTGTGGTTTCTGACACCAACATATGTCGTACTCGTATAATCGCACACGTCACATCTATACTGTTTCTGGACTGAAGACTTATTCCCTAGACAAGGGGTTGGAGAGCTTTAGCGACATACACTGATTAGATACCAATGACATAATTTCCACTGTAAATGAATATTTGTAACACATAGTATTAACATTTCAATCAAGGCTTTCTCATTTAATAAAGTTAACAAGTTTGAACACGGCTTTCCAGGTTCTCCTGCAACTGGACTATCAGCAGATATAAACTGAACATCATCTGACCTGTAAACACAGATACATTGGGTTAGTTTCTATATAACCTTGAACGAAATGCTAAAATAGAATAAACTTGATACCAGCTGCCCTGCTGTGTAGCAGCGGAATCAACCAGAGATACTCTGTTCATCTGAAAGGTGTTAGTCTAATTGATACTGGATACTCGTCTTAAGGAAACACTGATTTGCTGACAAGCTGAGATTTAGTACTATAATGTAATATTATACAGTATGGCTACAAAGCATACATAACAAACTCCAGATAAAAAGCCTAAAGCTTTTTTACCCTGTGGGTTTCCTTTGTTTGTAACTGAAAGTCAGCTGTCAGTGCAACAACAATGGAAGGAAAAACAACCGCAAATTATTCAGTGCTAAATAATGTCTTATCATCATACCTAGCAAACTGGCGGGTGACAAGGACAAGTGTTACCACTAATGTGAGTATGTGGCTCTCTGAAATCCGGACTACATGGATCCACTGGAAGAGAGGCCATGTTCCCACCCTCATTCTGCAGCAATAGGGCTGGGTAATTTTAATCAGGGTAAGCCTGAGAAAATACAAGCTGGATGCCTTGATCATGTGAAACTGTTCCTGGAGATATTCAACACTCTCTTTACTCTTCTGTAAGCACAAAGTCCGCAGGCCATTCACAGCCTCATTGCTTTATATTCAGGAACAAAGCAAGCATGGAAAGCTGGAGAATAAGGCAGAGCAGGAAGGAAGCCTAGGTGGAGTACCACCACACAGTGCAGAATCGTAAAACTGGTGGCACAAAAGAAACCCACGCTGAAATTTTAACAAAACAAAGAAAACCCTTAAGTTAAATTTAAGCTTTCTAAATCTGATATTTTCTTTTGCCTGTAACTACTTTTGCCAGGCAGAACACAATGTCCTAATTTCCTGGTGTAAGTCTACAATATTAATATACACACTAATCATAATTATAATGTAAGTATTACTCTTAATTGGTAGGTTAAAAACTTGGACTTGATTATAAGTGGCATTGTTCCAAATTCAGTTTTTTAAAAAACCCTGAAAAAATGAAGTGTGAAATATTGGATAATGGTTTTGTGTGAGAAATATTACAGATCAATGACAACTAATAAAAATGACAGATGGAAAAACTTAATATAGCACAGAATGAGAGCCCGTGCTACTTCAAGCAACTGTTTCCAACGGAAGGAATATGAGATTTAACGTTCAAAACTCTGGGCTTCATCCTTGCTCTTCCACCTACTACCAGGGTGATCATGGGCAAAGCATTTTACCTTGTGAGGACTCAGTTTTCTCATCTACAAAATGGAAATTCTAGAACCTCTCAGCATGGTTTACTTAGTAAGCAGAGAATTCTCTATTCTTCCCTCATCACAGTCTGTATGTCACCTGCATTTGTGTGTCAGATCTCTGACCTGTCCCTGGCTGTAGATTCCCCAGAGGGCAGGGATCTGTGTGTTTCGTTCATGCCGAATTTCCAGGGCTTTGCGAATTGTACGTTTGCAATAAAGAATGATTTAATTAAATTTCACAAAGGAGCACCATACGAAAGTGCTTTGCCCATGGCTCTAGTAGAGCACCTGTGAGGTCGGCTGACAACCCCGGCAGTACGGTTCTGTCTTCCTCCCCGGCTGCGGTCCTTACAGGCACTGATGCCTTCACTGGACTCCCGGCAGCTAGCTCAGGATGGGCACTCCACGCCTTTTGGCAGAACGAATGTCTGAAATACCATTACACTGGGTCTCGGAGTCAAAAACATGTCCCAAGTTATCTGTGCCATCAGAGCGGGCAGAGGCTGGGGACCACTGAGGCACACATCCCCCAACTTGTTTATTAACTTTACTAAATGGCTAAAGAAGTTTTAGTAAAACATGAATTACTTTGACCTTACTTGTTTCTTGGCCTGACAACCAGATTTCCAAAGATCTAATACTGAATTAATGAAGTATCAGTGTGAGTGTGCAGGAGGTTATCAGTCATCTGAAGTGTTTTACGACTATGACAGAAAAAAGCAAATGGAGCAAAGTGAGGAAAAAAGAGACATGGCAAACAATCTAAAATCCATACATTTAACCCCAAGAAACAGAGCAGAATGCACAAAGAAAAGACACTGTAAAATGGAATATGGTGGACAGATGCTGTCGCTGTAAAGTTCAAACTGGTTACTTTAATTTTGAGCCGACAGTTTAATCTTTTTTATTAAAATTGTGAGTTCTAATTTAACAACCCATTTGGACAGTTTTATAAATTACTGCTTTTGAAGATGGTGCTAGAAAAGACATATTCCTCCACTCGTATTAACCGCAGGTGGTGCCACTGAGTAGTATTTACTTTATTCCTTCATTAGGGATTTATGGTCCAATGACATCAAATGTTTTAATGTCTCCTTTAAAGGGGGATATGGAAACATAATGAATTAAAATAAAAGGAGGCATTTAGGGCTATTTTGTAAAAACTGTTTTAGCTCAGCCATCTATTGCAGAAACAGATGCTATGTCATAAACTCCTTTTGTTTTGGATAGTTTTACAGGGATGACATCTGTTTGACAAGGGAATTTTGGTGCTACAGTGGTGTCAAAATCAGTTCTTTCAGAAACATTCTTGAATCAGTTATGCTTTCTGGGGTATAATTTAATGAAACATTATGGTAAAACATTTTACTCTGCAGTTGTTTCTAACTTTAATTCTTAGGAAATCTAAAAAGGAAAGTCACCCCAATATGTTTTATTTCCCATAAACACTATGTACCGCACTTGAGACATTTAAAGTATATCAATTTAAGAGAGCTGATGCAAGGAAGCACAGTTTATTACGCTTTATCCCTAATTCTCCGGATGTGGCATCCGCCTTTTCATGGAACTCTAATTAAATCTTTTGATTCTAATATTCCTATTAGCAGAAACTTGGCCGACTGGTACCTAACTGGTACATAAAAAGATCTTGTGTTTTTTTGCGTTTTTTTAAAATAATGCAGATGAAATCTGGCAGTCATACTTGGATAAGAATAAGATCACAGCAGGAAGCCTCACTTAAAGTTTGAGGTGGGGGCCTACCATCTGCAAAAGCTGTATGTTCTCAGTGGGTCAACTGGTACTGAGAGAGGGGGGCCTGCTTCCCACACTGCGACTTCCCCGGCTTGTTGGTATGTCACCCAAGGCTTTGCGCTGGCCTTGGCTCTTCCAGGACAGCATAAATTTCAGCCTATTATCTACCTACATTATCGAAGCTGAGTATTCACTAACACTGCATTTCAGTCAGTACCTCAGGATATCCTCAGGAACACAGGTAAGATTCACTCCGCAGTATGAAAAGAGGGAATATATGCAGCTTTAGTCCTGAAATTAACCCACATGACAACTGAGGGCTTTTTAAGAAAACTTCATATGCTAGTCATGCAGCCTGTACAAAACAAATACACGGATACCTTCTTGAACACATTTTCCATCAGCTGTATCACCAGAAATTCTCGACTCATTAGAAGTTGCTACTGACAAGGTATCTGGAAGACTGTGTTGCTCTCTCTCATGGTTCCTCAGCTGACTCTAAAAAATTGAGAAATATTCACATGTAACCTTCAATAAATATACTTGCACTGTTACTAAGAGGCTGTAGAAGCAGTTAATTGCTTTCACGGCCTAGTACCTAGAACACATTACCAATATTTTACAAACAAACGTGCTAAAAGATTATCTGACTTATTTGACAGTTTATGGGAAGAAATACACTAGGGAAATCACAATCTCATCAAAAAGGCAGTTTTGCCTTCTCTGAGAGGAATCCCCTGCTTACACATGGCACGTGCCTACTTACTGAACTGCTGACAGGCCCGGCGGAGGGAAGAGCAGGTCACTCAGAATAACCCAATGCTTTCACAAAAATAAATCCAAACAGTAACTGCTGGACTCCTGCTAATTTTTGCCTTTCAGTATCAACTAAATGTGTAAGAGAGACCTAATTGGAACGGTTCCTCCACGGTATCTTCTTCCTCCACCCCCACCAATCAAGAATGCAGGAGCCAAAGAAACTTCTGGAACTTGCTTTTGCTGCCCATTTGGATGCACTGCTTGTCTGGTAGCCTGAGGCCACTTCAGAATTTCATGAGGGCAATCCAAGTAGGCAGTGAACCTCAGAGTCAAAGGCTTTTTTATTCCTGATTACCTTTTTACTACCAGCTAGACCCCAACTCTGGGAAATCTGAGAGGAAATGTCTACACCCCAGTTACCCTTTTAGGACACCTTTCTCCTTCCACCAAACAGCCAGCTGGCACATTAGAGAAGAAAAGTGCGAAACTAATGATTCAATGAATCCAGTTTCCTTTACAAAAACAGTATCTCATGCTGGTTGTTGGTTATAAGGCAGCATATAAGATGAAAATCACAGTCAAAATAATCCTTCAAAGTCTCTTAAACTGCCCATAAAGCAACACATGTGGCTCTATTTCCACCTTACTGTCTTTCATGAAGTCCAACACAGCTTATTTTTCCCCCTGCAATGACACAGATCGCTACTGGCTGGGGGTGTAGCTGAAGTGAATGACCTACATTTTGGGGCCATGGAAGATGAAAAATAGCTGTTTTTTTTGTACTGATGATGTAGGATTACATTTGTGTAAATCAAACGTGTGTATGTCCCTCCACTGTACGTTCCCTCGTAATTACCCTGCAATTTAAAATCAACACATTTAAAAAAAGATAGCCACGCCAGAACTAAAGCAATAAACACAGAAACTGTTAAGGAGGCGGTAGGCAGGGAAAACAATCGTACACCAGAAATTCTGATGACCCAGATTTCAGTCCCAATTTCAATTCAGTTGGGATCCCCTGGGCAAATTACCCAACTTTCCTGGGTCTCAGTTTCCTTATCTATAAAATGAGGTGGCTGGGCTCTCTCTACCAAGTTCCCTCCTGGTTCTAAAGATTCTAAGGTTCTCTGAATGATTTCATGAACCTATGCTTACCTTATAATGAAAAGATTCCTCACACTGTTTGCACTGGTATATTCTTGTTTTACAGTGGTTGATCATGTGGTTCTCCAAATCTTTGCTGTTGTCAGCTATGTGCTCACAGATAGGACACTGATACGGCTGTCTCTGTCGATGCACCCGCAAGTGCTGCTTGATGTAGCCCTTGTTCCCGCTTGCGTAGTGACACAGGCGGCAGCGGTAGGGCCGATCAGCATTGGGGATGTATTCTACCACGCTGCTTCCCGACAAGCTCGTGTCGCTGCTGGGTTGGCACTGGGCGTTGTCCTGCAACTCCTTCAAAATGTCATCATCTGAAGCATTTTGGTCTGTCCTTTCCCTCAGCTTTTCAATGACCGTCAGTAAGGACATGCTGATGCCAGTCTTAACTTGCCCATCTGACAATTCCTGCCTACCCTCTGGGAGTGCTACCAAAGTAGAGTTGCTTTGGTTAAAAGTAGTTAATCCATCTGCAGAGTTTTTAAGTGGTGACATCATTTTAGAATATGCTGCCAACGTACTATCTGCTTGCCTTTGGCCGGTGTCTGGATCTAAAAGGTTTATATTGCCGTAGTGCCCGAGGTTGGCCCTCGTCAGCTCTGCAGCTCTTATAGGCATCGTGACGAGGGCTTCTGCGGCTAACGAGTGCAGTCTGAGAGACTCAGAATTTGTTCTTCTTCGGCCTGGCGGGGCATTCTCATCAGCAGCCAGTCCTTTGTTAACTAACTCACTGTCTTTCTTCTCTGGACTGCTCCAGCCTATGATCAGCCCCCCGATGTCAACAGTACATTTATCAGCACGATAAACTTCATCTCTTCCTTCACACCCAATCTGGGATTCTGTCGGGCTCAGGTTTTTTCCTTCTTCGATTTCGGCATTCATGAGGAAATGTTTCTGTGAAAGAGTTTCTTCAGCATTTGGCAGACGCTCCACTATCACATTAACGTGACCTTTTTTATTTGGGCTGCTACTGATGATCTTCTGTGCAGATGAAAGTAGGCTATCAGCAACCAGATTCTCCTCCACATCGGAAATCACCTCTAGCATTTCTTCCTCGTTAGGGTCAAGAGTAACTGACTGACCTAGATGAACTCCCCCTTCCGTACTCTGTTCTAAAGGAGATGAAGAGGATAATGTTTCTGAGCTGCAAATCTGCACTTGTACTGAAGGCCCGTTGTGGATACTCAGTTCGTTGTCTCCAATAGCAATGACGACTGCGTCCAGCGCACCAGGTTCAGCAGCCACTGAAGAGTCCAGCAAGCCTAGGGGCTCGTTTTCATTTTCAAAGATTGGATAGGAGCAATCGACCTCCCCGGCATGCTTCCAAGCATGTGTTTTCAACATTCTCTGCTGGCCACAGGTGTAACTACAAAACAAGCACCGATACATGCCATACTGTTCATACGCATACCACTTCCTCTTACCCATCTCTGTCACGGGTGCGTTTTGGGCAGTGTGAATTTGCAGACTGTCCGCACTCACGGCGAGATCAGAAGCGGTTTCGTTACTTCTTTCTGTGGGTCTCTGAGACAAAGGGTTGGAAGGGCTTACACACTGTTGGGCTTTGGATTGAGTGCGACTGTTGGCATCGTTTTCATGGTCATTTACCACGTGAGCTTCAAGTTCCTCTTGGCTTTTAGATGTAATATGGCACTCTGAGCACATTAATATCACCTCATTCTGCTGACCATGCTGCTTGATATGATCTTTTAACACAGAAAACGATGACGACAGAAACTTGCAAAGGCTACACTGGTAAGACATGGCCTTCCCATCGTTCTGGGCAAGAGAGCCAGGGGTAAAATGTATCTGCGACATCTCAGCCCTTCTACTCTCGGCAGCAGGTGACTGGGTTACTTTAGCTGGAATCTCGCAAAGTTCTTGGGCTTCAAGAGAGTGTGCTACACCACTTGAACGTGAGCGTTTTTTCCCAATTAAAAGACATTTTTGTGACTTTTCATGTTCTACTATCTTACTTAACTTCTGGATAACATGGATCAATGGATCTGTTTTAACTTTTCTTTGTTCATCGATTTCCAATGATGAACTGATGACAGTTTCAGCAGTCAATATAGCTTCCTGTTCTCCAATATCTGGTACCAACATGGCAACACTGCTGCTTTCTTCCATATCTAGAAAGGATAATATACAACAGAAAGAAATAACCAGGTTATAGGTATCCCAGGTATGTAATTAAACGAAATCGAAGCTCATCTTAGAGTTTAAGCTCATCTCCACATTCTCTAACCTGGGAGCTCCGTATCAGTACACCCGGCTAGCCCCAACAGAGACTTAAATTGTTCACAACTTCTCTTTGGAGTGCCATCCCCTATCAAGACCTTTTCATCCATTTCTTCCTTTGGAAATGACTTCAACAATTGGCATCTCCTTTTTCTTCACTTTCTTTCCCCTAGACATCTAGCTGGGCCCAATCAGTACTCCCTCTCTTTTGCCCAGTGCCAAAAAACAGGACTCCTATTCCTTGACTGAAGGAACACAGGCATTCCCAGTGCATGTGGAACCACCTCAAGTTACTACAGAATACCACTCTGTAAAGCTAATACATGATCGACACAATCCTTGGGAGACAACTTCTTATACCAAATATAACTGTAGCTTTATTAATAAAATCATAAATTTGGTTTTTTACTCCCCAAATTTTTGGAATTATAAAAAAGAGTTGTGAACCTCTTGCGAAGGGCAGAGTGAATTTTGAGAAGTACCATGTAACCGAAACTACATAAAAGCAATGATCTAGTTCCCTCTTTTACTTCCTTCCATTTATCTTCCTGAAGATAAACCACAAACTACGCTGTGGTTTTTTCCTAGAGGCCATATTAGTGGTTAACTACTACTCATACACATGTATGCTTTTTCTTTTCTTTTTCCCCCGAGAGGGAAGGGGCATCTGAGAAGGAAAACAAGTGATATTCTAGTTGTGTTTCAGGTCTAAATATTCAAAGTCCTTAAAAGGGGTTCTCTGTAAGTTCTAGCAATGCATTACAGCCAAGGAAGTTACAAAACAAAAAATACTCACAATATCTTTCCGCCTAAATCTTGAATCCTCTATTTCCTGGCAGTACTTTCATTTCAAACATTTCCTTTGGCTCAAAGTGAGATTAATTTGTTGACTTGGATCACATTTTTCGGTTTAGGCTTTTTTCCAGCAACAAGTTTTGTTTTTCCACATTTTAGGTGCATTCTGGAGTCTTACTCACAACATTCAATAAATGCCAGCAAAATTTTTAGTGGCACCAGCTATAGACCAAAGACCATACTATTCTTAAACTTCAGTTACAGGCTCTGAATTCTTATTTTAGGAGGTGAATAATGGCTTCTCTCCCCCCAGGTGGCTCAATCAACATGGAAGAGCCCTTCAGCCCCTGCCAAGATCAAACCTAACTCCTGCTAGACCCTACCGGTGCTCTGACCAGCTGCGGTGCCAGTCCTCCCATATCTACTCTTGGCAACAATGATGGCTTTTCCTCTCTGATTTTCTGCTCTTTCTGGCACACAAACTTTCTATATCTAGGTCCACATCAGGCAAAAATGCAAACATTTTACTCTCGGTTTCTTTAGTACTACTTCTTCCCTCCTTCCTGATATTCTGTCCAGTGTGATCAGCTTTCTTTTCTTTTCCATGTCCAACTGCACTCATGGTAGGGAATGCACTCCACAGCCATTACAACAGTGACTGCTATCCCAGCTCCCACACACCACTGGCCCTTTAGCCACTCTCTCCCTTAAACAACCTGAGGGCATTACCTCTCAACAGACTATGTAGTTCCTTTCCATCCTTCTCAAGTAGGAAGAGCAGTATTTTTAAATCTCTACACTCAATCCTAAGTCACTAAAGAAGGGACCAGTACGGGAACAATTTGTTTCTTTAGGAAAATCCATTGTGACTTCATAAGTCACCTTACTGCCTGAGAGTTTCACATTTTAAGGCCAAAGGGCGCTGTGGCTCTTTCTGTGACTAATGATTTCCTTTTAAGGTCACTCACTTAAGGCTTTCCTTTTTTCAGTTCAGTTGTTAAATGAAAATTAGTTAAGTAACTGTTAATAACATGAATGCCTGAACATTTAATTTCTTTCACAAGATCTGGTGGTCTACTGCAGATCTAACGTCTCCTTCTCCAGGAAATGTGTCACCCATGTAGGCTGACTGTAGTCTGCAGGTTAACAAGTGAATATTTGCTCAACAGACTTTGCATACCCACAGGGTTACAAAGGTGATTCATGTTATCCCTCTTTTACTTAATGATAGAATAGGAAAGAGCAGTGCAAATTGCTCCCTGTGGATATTTTAGTGTGTAACCTTAAAAAGAAAGTGAAATGAAGAGGAAGAGGAGTTCATCTTATCTGAAGAAAAAGACTAATACAAAAGAAACTGACAAAACATTCAGATTTTAAAAGCTGTGTCTGCTCAGGCATTAAGAGCTAATGGAAATTTGCAGCAGATGCTCCAATTTTCCCTGAACATTTATGTAAGTACCTCATTTTAGAGGCTGCATACATTTGGGGATAAGTACAGAAATGGCAGCTATAAAACAGATATGACAACATAAAATACATCAAGAAACACCTGAAAAACCAGTCTGAGTCCACATGGCAGAATCAATGTACAAGTTAAGTCTCATTAAAACAAAAGTCTCTGTTAGAAAAGGTTAGATAAACAGTTCATAATGAAGTATATACCAGGAGGGAGTTAAGCTGACCTTAAGGTCAGCCCTTTAAATTTTCATGAAAATTTCACTTACGCCACCAATGTACAAATATATATCGGATTCTATGCCAAGTGAAGTAAAATTTATTTGGGAAAAAAAAAGAGGAAAACAAAGAGTACAAATATAATCCCAGGGCTCATAATGATGACAACAAGGATTATGAACATCTGCATACTATCCACGGCCTTCAAGAGATCAATGTAAATGCAACTTTAAAAAACGACTCTGGTCAAGGGGGTGGGTGGAGAGGGTGGGGATAGAGAAGGAATGGCAAATTTTACAACTGAAGTTAAGTGATGAGTATCTAGGAATTCCTTATACTGTTCTTTCTACTGTGTACACGTTTAAAACTTTACATAATAAAAAATTATAGTAAAAATTGTTAAGTGCAAGGCATTAAGCAAAATACAGTATGAAAAAAAAATCACAGTACTCATGGTTTAAAACTGAATTGACTGGATAGGACAAACATATTTAGAAGTTAAAAAGAATTAACAGCTTTTAAATAATGAAACGGTACACCACGTAAAATAATTGGAACGGAACAGTCAATGACCAAAACCTAATAAAAAGTGAAGAGCTAATTTTGGTCTAGGAAGGTAAGAAAAGGCTTTTTGAAGAGGGAAGAGGTGCACTGTATTCCAAAAGACGGCTGTGCCAGATGTCAACCATTTGCCCCTCTGGGCTCACTGTCTCCTTTTCTCCACTCTGCTCTCTGCCCAGGAGGTATTACATCATTAGACTCCCATGCCCTCTAGTTTCTGGTTGCCAATGGGGAGCCACGACAGGAGACCAGAGGGAGGTAGTGGACTGAGATCAGGATATTCATGTCCTTGGTTCCCTCCCTCTAGGTCACCTTGGATTGGCCATGTTCCTCAATGGAAGGCCATTCTCTCCAGGCAGAGGGCTCTACAATACACTCCTGGTTCTGGTACCTCTTCCTTCTCCTGATGCTGCTAGTTTCAGGTAACTGCATTATCCCTGTGGTTTGCCTGTACAAGTCCTACATCTTTATTATGAGTATCTTTGTAAATATATCCTCCTTGAATTATCCCAGAGTGCCTCAGTTGCTCTTTTGGAATTCTGTTAATACAAGGGTAAGATTGACAAGGAAAACAGCCGTAACGTTATTATATTTTCATAAACTAGAATAAACTTGCTATCTAGTAGTTAGTGAAAAGATCAATATGGCTGAACAGGAAGGTTTACAGAAAGAGGAAAGACTAGAGACATCACTAAAGTAAGGAGCTTCTTGTTTGGAATCTTTAGACATAACAACATTAAACAAAATGTATGACATTGTTACAAATAAATAAATGTAAGTCGCATCCCAAACCAGAAACGTCCTACAATCCTTCCTAGTCTCAAATCTTTCCTAGACAACAGGACAGGTTTCTCTGGCTATCTGAAAGTAGAACCTTCCTATGAAATCTTTCAGAAGCCAAAATGATGAAAAGTGAGGAAGGAATTACCATTAATTTATATGGCAGAAGTTTTGAGTGTTCCCCAAACCAAAAAATAACCTCTTAGGCTTTTCTGATACCTCAGGACACACCTTGCTAACGAATGCACAAAATAAGTCAAGATAAAGCACAGATGCTCACAGACACAGTTCAAAGCTTTGGTGCCTTGATGCTGAGATGCAGAGCCCAGCTCCCGGGCAGGGAAGGAGCTTGGTGGGGTCACTCTTGCCGCTTGGGGTATGCGCTGCCTCTATTAATGGCTCCCTGCAAAACAAAGATTGAAAACTATTTTCGCTTTTTGTCTTTTTTTGTATAAGTGAAATCTTCGGATTTCCTTCAGTTAGAGAAAATAGGTACTATTGTAGGTCTTTCATAAAAAGCAAAGTGGGAGAAAGCAAACTGAAAAGTGGGGGAGACCTGAATTCCACAGGCAAAAGCTTATAATTAATGTCTTTCCCAAGAAAAGAACCAAATTATTTCGGTTGTCTTTCTTTCCTTGTAATTTACTACTTGGTTTCTTTGTACATCTAATTAGTTCCTTTCAGTTACAGAAAATGGTTATCGTAAGTAAAATCAAGTTGAACAATTCCTGTGGGCCTGAGGGGGACTGGAGGAAGGCTGTAATTTTCTGTGTGCGTGCAAAGGCAGTTTGCTATGTTATAAAGAACATTTTCTTTCAGACGAAGAATTTGTTTTTTCCCAACTAGACAAAGACTGTGTGAAGTAATGGCCAATTTCCCATTCTTCTAGATTATAATTCTAAAATATAAAACATTTTGCTCCAGCTGAAAGGCAGAAGTTCCTCTTCTGGAGTACCCTCAGTCAGCTGTGTGACATTAGGCAAATCACTGTTTCTGTGGGTTTTACTCAGATTTCTCAGATGTAAAACAAGAGACTGGTACTGGATAAACTTTCATGTCCCTGAATTGTAAACTGTCTATAAAAAATTACCTCGAGATTGCTTACACATTATTTATAGATTTATCTTATTGTCAGCTACAATTTCTTTGAGTTAAAATCTCCTTAGCTTAATTTGATTAATTGCCACTAAGAAAAAATAGTATAATATCACAAATACATGAATTTCATAATCTAAGATTTCTTAGCTGGCATCTAGCCTGAAAGAATATTCTAATTTGGCAGCTACGGTGAAGACATAAGGTCTAACTAACATTAACCAGTAATAAGATTTAACATTTACTGAGCACCTATAATGTGCCAAGCACAGTGCTGGAGACTACTAAAGTAAGTAAGAAGAAATCCTTGCCCTTCAAGTGCTCACCATCCAGGCGCAGTGCCTATGTAGACTTTGTGTATTAGCATGTTATTTCTGGTAATAGTAGCCTCTTTTTTGCAGGTAAGGAAACTGAGGCTCACAGATGTAAGGTAATAACTGGCTTAAGAACTGGAATCCAGGCCTGATTCTAAATCCCCTTTCTTAATATACCGTTTTCCCTCTTACATCTCAGTAAGAACAAATATGTATAAAGAATCAATACTGAAAAGAATAATAGCCCCTTACAGCTAGCCGGTGTCAAACATGTTAGTGTTTGATCTTTATAACGCTTTGGAACAGGCCAGGTGGGTGTTACACAATTTTACAAATAAGGAAACACTCAGTGTGGTTTAAGCGACTTACCCAAGGTTACATGGCTGTTAAGTGGCAGAGCCAATGTCTTTCAAATCAATTCCTGAAATTAACACAGTCCCTTGGATCAATCTTCAGAATTCAGCTGTGGCCAAGAATGGAAGTATATAGTATCAAACATTTCTCTTTCTTGATGAAACAAGGTAATTATTTCTTTTGGCAGTGAAAAATTTCCCAGTATTTTATGTCAAAAAGAAATTCAGAGGAATGTTCACGCAACCCAATCACGTGATGCAAATTTACATAATTTCTCTAACAAGTAGATTATGATTTTGCACAAGTTAGAAAAAAACTGCTCTGGAAACTTCTCCCAATAATTGTGTATTTTGTTTTAGCTCAGAATTTATCTAATTGACTCAAAATACTATTGTTTTTACTGATATCACTTTCTAATGCATAAGGAACAATAAATTGTATATTGCTTTTTCAGTTTTAACCAAAAAAAACAATCTAAAGGATGATTCTGCAAACTTCAAACAGTTCTGTGCAAGCACAGTACGCATGAAAAGAGAGGACACAGTAGACTGACCTATATATCTTCTAAGGCAGTTTCCTGCCCTGGTCTTACATTTCTTTGCCACAGTTTCTTATACTAGCTAGACTGAATCTCAAAAATCGAATAATGCCTATTCGTTTCTCCTAGAATGCAGCTATCTTATCGATTATGGTTAAGTAAATAGTTCGTTGCCAGGGCAGAAAGCACGTCTTTGGTCCTCCCCTGAAGTTAATTTTAAACGAGTTAGTAAGGTAAAGGAATGAAGGGCCAGGCTTTCTCTTTTAATCAATAACGCAACCCATACACTGAGTCAAAGCAGAGTACTGAAGAAAGTACAAGCTCAAGGAGGTGATAAATCCAGTAATTGCCTGATAAAAGAGATGCAGACTGATAGTAAATTACAGCCCACCGCAGTAACTAAAAAGATCGCCTACGGGTTGGGATGATGGCCTCCGCCTAATTAATCATCCAGGCCTTCCACACAGACCATTCACTCCGGATGCCCGCAGGTCTTAAAAGGTGGGAGCTTTTCCCACTGATCTCAGTGATCTCTGGGGACACCAGTTCGCCGAAAAGATTCGTAGGGGCAGAAGGCTAGGATTTTCTGTACTAGCTTTTCCTACACCAAGAATTGGCTAAAGGGCTGGGGCGATGGGGCTTGAGAAAAGTCATCAGGAGATGCGGTGAGGGCACCGTCGTGAGCTTTATCCAGGCTGGCCTAAGCGGTTTCACATCTGCAGAGGGGAAGGAAGCAACCAACGCCTAGCAGGCCCGCCTGGAGACCAGGCTGGTGACAGTATGCGGAGAGCGGCAGGTTCCCCCCCACCCCCCCGCGGCAGGGCAAGCCCGGGGTCTCCGCAGGCCTTGCTGTGGGCGGCGCAGAGCACTGGAAGAGGACGCGGAACTTGGGGCATGTGGCGAGCACCGGGCGGTGTCGGCCCGCAGAAGAGGAAGCGGGCGCCGGTAGAGGCCTGAGGGTAGGACGCACATGGCCGGCGGCGGCGCTACCTGCAGGCGGAGGGGCGGCCCCGGGGCGCGGTACCTGCGGTCGGGCGGCGGCTGCTGCTTCCGCGAGCCTCCTTTGGCCGGCCAGGAGCCCGGCCGTGCCCTCGCCCTCGTCCTCGCCCACCTCTCTCCCGGCTCTTTTCCCTCTTTCCCCCCGCTTTTCCCCTCCTCATCCGGAGCTCCAAGATGGCGGCGCTAGGGACGGATCACGTGAGCCGCGGGCAGGTCAGGTGACCCGAGTGGCGGGCGGCGGGGCGGGGCGATACTCAGGCCCCGCCCACAGGCGGCCTGGGGCACTCGGGCTGGGCGGACGCGAGGAGGGTGTAGCCCCGGTCCTAGGTGGGTTCGGGTCTAGGTCGTTGTCTCCCGAGGCCTGTATATTGTCCTCTCAGTGGTCGCCTGGGCCAAGAAGTCGGTGTGTCTTCCCACGTCGCCCCAGTCTCTTGTGGGCTAGCTTCATCACTCCATCTCCTCCCTAATTGGCTTTTCACCATGAGAACTGGCACTCTTTTCAGCCCTATGCGTATGAATTTGTTCCTGCGCTTGTTGGGCTATGTTTTCTGTTGTGTTCTTGGCTAAAATGGAGAGGTCCTAGCTAGGTTTGCGGCTGCACTTCAGGTGTGACTGGTGAGGGGCAGGGCTAGCCCTGGGTAATCTATTTGCTTGAGAGAGAGAGGGAAGATTTCCAGGGAAAGAACTCATCCTAGGGGTTATGGCCCGACTTGGTAGTTCCACACAGTAACACAACCTCAGTCCTTCTGAGGGGACCATGGTGTTTGTCATCTGGCTCTGTTTTTATTCGTGATATACACACCAGGGTTATAAGCAGCCTTATTTTGGTTCCCCTGAGAACAAAGTAAAATACAAAGGGAGTGAAGCATTGCATCCAGCTTCACAGAGAATGCTGGACTATTTGGGTACATTAGGAACTACACAGCAGGGTGTTTGGGTCTGGACTCAGTAGGTGGGCCAGGAGCAATAGGAAGGGAGCAAACCTAAGATTCCCCTCACAGCAATGGATTGGGCTTGTTCATTGAGATAGCTCTTGGGGACTTCTAGATGTATTTAGAAGTCTTTGCAGTGGGCTGGGCTCTCAATTATTAAGTGGGAGAAATATCTAGCAAAACTTAGGCACTGTTCAGACAGGTCAGTAATTCTTCTCACTGTATCTCAGGGTACAAATTCATCTGAATCGGGGGAGTTGGGGAACCAGGAAAGTTAGATTTCTGCTAATCTACAGACTCCTTTGCCAAATTGGACCAAATAGCTAAGAAAAAGGACAAATAAAGTGTTGAGCTATTGTTTTTCAATAAAAGAGATTGGGCAGGAGATGACCGTGGAAGAGGGAGGGAAAAATATAAGGAAAACTGGAAATATATGAAAAGGAGAAAGTGAGAACAATTAATGTGCAAATTTCTTTCCTTTCCTTGAGCTATATGAATAATCCTAGCTTATAACCATCTGAAGAGAAAATTTTCTTTAGCAGTAACTGTCATGTCCATGAATCTGAAAGTGGACAGAAGTCAGAGAATTATTTGATCAGGGAAGAAGGCAAAAACAAAGTGGAGCACTTGTGATCCAGGGAAAATAAGGGACTTCTCAACAAGAGAAAGAAGATTAATTTATCTGTCTGAAGTTTCTCTGGAATTCTGAGGAATTCTGTGGAACGCACCAGTTATTTTCCAATGTCCCTCTTGCAGAACAAGGTTAGATAGAACTTCCTGACCCTCTTCCTGGCTGAGGTGTGGACTGTGGCTGGTGCTGGCTCATGAATTGTGTCTTGTGGAGGTGTCCCTCCATCCTGGAGCATTTAATCGCCAGCGCAGTTACCTCCAGAGTACTGTTTTCCCACCAACTTGATGACTGGCAGTGTTCAAAATGGTGGCCACCCTGCCAGCCGCCATCTTAGAGTAGCAGTGGTGAGCCGAGCCCCCAGCTGTCCCACAACGGATATGTAGGGTGAGGAAGCCACCAACCCTTGGAGCTGTTTGTTACTGCAGCATGGCATGGCCCCTGCTGACTGACATTCCTCCTCCCTACGCTGATGTAACAGGAAGAGGCAGAACCAATAGAAAGAAACCAGATAGCGATGTTAATGAATTAGAACCTTCATTACTGAAGAAAGAGAAAGTGTAAGACACGGAACCAATAGGAAAGCGTTAGCAATTTCAAAAAGCCAGTGGAGCAAAACCTCAGTATTTTTCTTTCCTGTACGAGAGCTCTCCAGAGAATTACAGTAAACATTTTTAAGTCAGAGGAATGCAAAGACACTCAGATGTAGTGAATGTCTTTGAACAATTGAACTTATGGTCATCCCACTGAACCCTTCTGAGCAGCTTTCACTTGCCGCAGAATGTTATTTATCATGATTTAATTAACCGATCATAGTAAGATTCAGTGTTACAGATAGGAAACTTGCTTACTCAGTTCTCTCGCACCTACTCCTGGAATCTGATTCTGTCTCCAGATGAGAGATGACCTGGATAACTGGATCCCTATCTCCACGTATCTCATTATTCCACTTTGTGATCATTAATTAGTGGATGAGGTTAAAGGTTTTGCTTCTACAAGTATCATGGGTCTGTATCTTCTAAAATGACCAGGAAGTCTGATAATACATGGTGTGTGCTCGATGACTTCAAAAAGAACACTGTTTAAATTTTGGGAACGCTAAGGGCAGTGCAGTGAATGAGTTGCCAAGGTGATGACTGACTGTAAACTGAATGAGACACTGAACCAGTCGAAACTTGAGAAGACCAACTTGTTCCCAGCCACCATACTTATAAAGGACACCTTGTCTTTGGTGTAATAAGATTAGATTAGATTTCTTTTGACAGGATTAATCGTGTAAGTGTTTGGCACAGTGCAGAAAATTGGAGGAGACACGTTAGCCTGTATTTCTTTTAGTTGCCATTTTTTATCTTGACCTTTAAAAAAACATCCTTTGAATATACTGCCTCAAAAAAGGAAAGATGGTGGAGGGGTGACAGGAGGCAGGGGGCGGGGGATGGCTAAAAGGAGAAAAAAAAAAAGAGTAATGGTGTGAGCTGAGAAGATAAACACAAACATTTCCCCCGACTTTCTGTTTAGCTCCAGTGGGACTGTGAGCAGGTGGGCTCCGTCTTTCTGATGTTTTTTCATCCTGCCTGTAAAACAAGGAGTTCAATTTATCTTTTTTTTTTTTTTGAGCTTCAGATGTCTGGTATATGGAAGTATAGAGTTTAATTATAGGAGTCCTCCGGATTCAAAATGGGACTTCATCATTAAGAATAATGGCAAGGCTTGATTTTATTAATGAATGAAAGGATTGCTTGATGTAAGTCAGAAGGAATGTAAGATTAAAAGACATGATATATTATTATATATACAGCTGTCAGTAATAAATTAACTTTAGCTCTAGGTTCCTTACACTTTGCATCCTGAATATACACCTAGAAATACTTCATAATTGCAGTTCAGATCTCGAGAATCATCATAAATTATCTATCTGTCATTCATTCTGTGCTAAAAGCCACAGACCTACATTATTTCCACAGCACATTGACATCTAAAATCTCTGGTTCTACGAGGCGCACATATTAATTTATTTCTTACCGAGGACCTGAATAAACCAGAAGGATGCCCAATGACCGGTGATGGCTAGGACTGGTTGCAGGAAGTGCAGGGGCACCTGTTGTGAGAGTTAGGGGCTGCTCTAGCTAACACTGCTCATACTTTCAGCTCAGCTGTTTGGGGTCTGAGCCACCAACGGGTTTAGAGGAGGCCCGCTGAGGAGCCCAGACCGTCCTAGCATCTAAGGCAGCCCTGTGGTCCAGGTGGTGATGGAATTCTGTGTAGACTTCCCTGAGCCCCCGGGACTGGCTTATATGCAGGACTGGGGAATAAGGACAAGAATCCGTGGTGGGGACATCTAGTGGCTTACCTGGAAGGTGCAGTCAAGCCACAGAGCACTCCAGTGGCAAGTGGGACATTAGCCTTGGCAAGCTAACCCAGCTCCGACCTCTGGGCCCCCAAATCAGCCTAGGAATTCGGTTTCTGGCAGAGATTCCCTGAATTCATGTTGATTTATGGTTGGGATCCAGGAAAGGCAGCAGCAGGCTGGGAGTGGAGGTGGAGAGGGGCTGCGTTTGAGGACGTCGGGAGGCTCCTTCCAGTCTGGTCTGCATATGCACAGGCTGGTGCGGCGGCACAACGTGGCTCGGCGAAGCTGCCACGGAGCAGGGAGCTCGCCTCCGCCAGACTGTCTCTCTGCCTCAACGCAGACTGGTTATTGGAACGCTCAAGCAATTTTCAGTCGTCTTTGTCAATAAAGTCAGTCTCTTTTCCACAAGGGGAATGAAAATGAGATTCTGAGGCCTCCGGAGGGCTGTCTCCTTTGGTCACTTTATCTGCCTGGGAGCTTCCGCTGAGGTGCGTGGCAGCTATTTGCAATGTCCCAAACCCCGTTGACAGGTAATACCACCTGCTTCCGAGCAGGACGATGTGATTATAATAGGATACTGTTAAATTCTTCTCAGAGAAGTGGTTTCCTTAACGCGGTGACCTTTATTGATGAGAGGGGCAGGGGAAGAAAATGAAAAGAAGGAAAAGAAGATGAAGAAGGGCACTAAGAGGAAAAATAACCGCTAATCAAACCAAGAGGGCCTGGCCAAGGGGTAATCCTGCGACCTAAAAATGTGTCGTTTGTTATTTTGACAGCTCCTCTTGAGGTGATAGACTAGGAGAGGCCACTGGCATCATCATTAGCTGGCAGGGAGCTCCACTTCTTGCTTCCTGAAGACATCAGTAAACGGCACCCGTAGATAGCACGTCGTCTCCCTTCTAGGGTCTTCCAGCTCCGAGCTCCTCACATACCATGGAACACTGAGCATAAAAAACATTGTGTAGGGGCGCCTGAGTGGCTCAGTCATTAAGCGTCTGCCTTCGGCTCAGGGCGTGATCCCGGAGTCCTGGGATCGAGCCCCACGTCAGGCTCTTCCGCTGGGAGCCTGCTTCTTCCTCTCCCACTCCCCCTGCTTGTGTTCCCTCTCTCGCTGGCTGTCTCTCTCTGTTAAATAAATAAATAAATAAAATCTTTCGGAAAAAAAAAAACCACATCGTTTCGTTTTTGACCTTCTGGGAGGCTTCTTTCATGGACAAAGAAACACAAGTGAGAAAAGAAAGGGAAAATGCGCATGGCTTCCAGAGATAGTCCACGCTGCGGTTTTTAGGCCCTTTCTGGCCATGACGCTCCAGCAAGTCCGAAGGTTGGGAAGGCCCAGTGGCAATCTGTTGTGAGTTGGAAGTGGTACTTCCAGAATCAGGCATGAGTGGGGCTTCCTGAGTAGGTGACAAGACTCCCACGTCATCCACCTCTCTTGCCTCTGCGCCACATGGACGGAGATCCCTATGACCAGCTGATGGAAGGGAAAAAGCTGCTTGAGCCTAGTTTCTGAATGGATCTGCTTGGAATGTGGAAGTAAATGGACCAAGACGAATGGAGGTGAGAAGTGGCGTGGACACAGGGCACTGTCTGGGTCGTGGAGACAGCTCGGCTTGGCATGGGGGGCTTGCAGAGGGGAGCAGGGAGAGCTTTGGCTACCAAGGCACACTGGGGCTGGGGCTGGGGCTGGCCCAGGCACAGGCAGGCATCGAGCATCTGCCGAGGGCCTTCCTGGGCCAGGGCCCTGTGTTAGGAACTCTGTTTGTCTTATTTCACACATCTTTGTGGACTTAGCTCTGTGGTCATTAATTACATATGTAATCCTGCCTTACCATCTGTCTACCCTGGTGGTGAATGAGTTCCAGGAGCCCAGGAGGCTTGTTAGTCTTGTTCATTGATATTCCCCCCTGGCTTAGAATAGGGCTTGGAATATAGGTACACTCAATAAACATTCATTGATTGAATGAAAAAGTGATTTCATTCAGCAGACACACTCCTAGGCGTGGACTTTATTTGAGGATCTCCTTGAAAGCCGTCTTTTGGGAAGATCCCACATCAGATTGAGAACCAAGGGTTTGGGAGAGAGAAGAAAGATGGCATCCAGTTAGGGACCTGAGAGCTGGCTGCAGAGAAGCCCTAAGAATCCAGACTGTACCCTGGGTTTCACCCTGAACTTCAAAACCTCTTTGTATTCACTAGCTGTGTGAGCTAGGGCAAGTTACTTAACCTCTCTGTGCTCTGTTACTTCATCTGTAAAATGTATGGGATAGTGACACCTATTTCACAGGGCTGTTGACAAGTTTCAAGGACAGAATGTATAGGAAACCCTAATGCACCTGATCCGTAGGAAACGATTAGTAAACAATAAGTATTATTAGTGCTAAGGTTCAGATTGGAATGATACCAAAGGGAAGGGAGAGACGGAGACAAGAGACATTGAACAAAAACCATGTCGCGTTTGAGGCTAACTGGAAACAGAGTGTGAAGTGGAGGGCCAGTGAGCATCTCTGTTCATTCAGTGTGCCTCGGTGAGGAGCTCAGACAGCTCTTGGCTCCAGCACCAATGAGAGAGTCAAGCACAGAAGTTGGGGGACACACGGAAAAGAAGAGGCCAGAATCATCCAGCTACTCTAAAATCAGCTCATCAGTTGTAGAAGTTGATGTGAGCCCAGTTAGTCATGTCACATATGACTACGTGGGTTTTAAGCCTATTTTTCCTAAATGCGGATTTTCTTGGCAACGGCATGCGTGCTAACACCCTAAGATGCAGTTACATTTTGGTTACGAAGTCCAGAAGACTTTGGACTTGGCTTTGAAAAATTGAAAGTGAATTGAATTTGCATTATTTAAGTGGTTTACTCAGATTAACACTGCTATCTCTTCAGATTTAAAATTTCAAAGACTCAAAGATTTGATATTTCAGCAGCAACAATGACATCTAGGGGTTGGTTTCTACAGGTTTAATCTTAGATCTGTAGCCTCTGCATTTTGAAGAATGAGGGTGCTAACATGTTGATTCAATCCAAAATGATGTTGATTCCATCCAAAATGTCTGGACTGTGTGAACTTGGTTGATGGCTAGGGCAACATTGATGGATCAGAGAAAAGAAAAATCTGGAAGTGGTTTCTGCTGTCATCTAAGAAACCTACTTTCCTTCTAAAATTGCAAAACCTCTCATTTTGCTTAATATACTCATTTATATATTCATCCCCCGCCCCGACCTTTTAACCAGAAATATGCCATGTTCCACTTTTCCCTGTGGAAGACAGAATGGCCTGCCCTGCAGGGGGAGGGGCTGGGGCCCCAGGTTATAGCTCCTTCCAGTTTTTTCTGTTTTCATTCTTTGATGAGCCAGTGGAAGAAATCTTTGACAGTTCACCTCATCTCTACCCCATGTTTTTACCAGATTCTTTTAATATTTTTTAAAAAGATTTATTTATTTATTTTAAAGAGAGATAGAGACAGAGAGAGAGAGAGTGCACAAGTGGGAGGGGCAGAAGGAGAGGGAGAGAGAGTCTCAAGCAGACTCTGCGCTGAGCTTGGAGCTGGTTACAGGGCTCAATCTCATGACCCTGAGATCATGCCCTGAGCTGAAACCAAGAGTCGGATGTTTAGACCGACTGTGCCACTCAGGTGCCCCATTTACCAGACTCTTAAATGAGGCCTGGATCATTCTCTTGACTTTATGGCTTTGATTGTCAGGTTCCGAAGCAGCCTTTGGTCTGTTGTCAGTTAGTCAGTCAACTAACAGTGTTGATTGAGCCCTTTCTGGGTACACTCTTGCCCGCGTGTGTGTGTGTCTCACTTGGGTTTGGGTGGAAATGAGAGGGACCTACAAGGAAATGTACATAGGCTAAGTCCATGAAAAACAATTTATTTAGAGGCCACCAAACATACATGTTAATAGGAGATAAATTATACACGAAAACATCTATGAGCATACTGGAAAAATTCACAAATATTCAGATGATATTTAAAGTTCCTTTCAGCATGAAATTTCTGTGATTTTTGTGCAGATTAAAATTAGTACCGTTATACTGATGCATGGTAATGTTGGTGTCAGCACGAGAATTACAGGGTTTTTTTTTTATGCTCTAGTGACAGTAATGCCAGATAGAACCCATCTCCATGGGTGAGTATGATTTGACCCTCAATGTTACCAAGCTTTGAGGGTTGCTTCTGGTTTGCAGAACCATACAGGGTGGCCTGAGGGTAGCGAGTCCTAACTGTTCCCCTCTGGGGATGCAACACCCTGCTGTTTAACTTTCTGATGATGTGAAGATGGTCCAGAAAACCCTTTCTGTTTCAACCCCTGCTGTTGCCTGTTTCTTTTCTCTCAGCGGCTCCACCCAGTTTCCTGCCTTAGCGAGTAGAGTGAACAGAAGAGATGCGTCACCCAGCTGTCAGTGTCACCTTCTGATCAGTCCTCGGGTCTTTTCCTTTCCAGCGGTGCCCCAAATCTCCAATGGCTTCTGACAAAGATCCAGACCTTTATCCAGCCTTGGGGGGTCCGGCCTGATGTTCCCGGCCACTGCCCTGCCTCAGTCCCTCACGCCCATTCTCAGGGGTGTTTTTTTGTTTCCCAGCTGCACCAAGCCTGGTGTCCTCCTACCTCTTCCCCGTCCTCTCCTGGTCTCCGCAAAGAGCCTGACCTCTGTGATCAGGGGAGATGCGTTTGCCCTCTCTTCGGTGCCCTGTGCCCTTTGACTGCAGCTCTTACCACAACTGTAGTTGACCTGCGTGGATATTGCGTTGATGTCAACCCCCGGCCATAAATGGCACATTCTGTGAAGTCATCTGACATTGGGTCAGTGTGGTGCCTGGAGCTAATAGATGTTGATGAAGAAACAAGAATGAATGAATGAGCGAATGAATGAATGAATGAATAAGTGAATGAATGATGAGTGGAGTCTATCTTAGGACTGAGATTCTCGTGGGGCTTTGGGTTCCTCAGCCCAATATCAGATCACGCCGTGATGACTTAGTGGTTCAGGCTGCTGTAACAGAAAACCATAGACTGTGAGGTTTCTAACCATCAGACATTTGTTTCTCATGCTTCTGGAGGCTGGGAAGTTCAAGAGAAGCGTCTGGTGAGGGCCCGCTTCCTGGTTCATAGACAGTTGTCCTCACACGGTAGGAGGGGCCAGGGCACTCTCCGGGGTCTCTTTTATATAACGATATAACGCACTAATTTCATTCATGAGGGCTGTACCCTCATGATCTGATCACCTCCCCCAAATCCCACCTCCTAATACCATCATCTTGAGGATAGGTTTCCATATATGAATTTGGTGGGGGGGGAGTAACATGACATTCCATCTGTAGCCTTCCGTTTGATTGTGTAGAATGGAGAGGTAGATAGCAGTCAACGTGGGTTCCATTCCTGTGGGTTCTAGGCCTTGTTGAGGAAATTTTGATTTAGATGAACACTTCACATTACATTCCTGGGCCTCAGTGTTGAGTATAGAAAGTTCCAGTTCTTTGAGTAGTCTCATTAATCAAAGGTCCTCCTGCACATTAATGCTGAAATGATGTAGAAGAGAAGGGCCCCTGGTATGGCCAGTTTTGCATTGATGGGGAAGTTCATCTGTGTTAGCTGAGCACTCTCGTAATCCAAACCCAGGCAGAGCCCCAGGGTGGGCTTGCCTTCTCAGCTCTAGGGAACGACCACGTTCCACTCCTTCACGGAAAGAATTTTCTGAATCATTTGCCTTGCTATCCTCAGGTTAAGTATACTCTTGATGTTTAATCTATAAGGGAAAGATTATCAAGTGACATCTTGATTCGGTGCAGAGGTTTGTAATTTATAATCTAGTTTGAATGAAACATAGGAGTCAACTCAAGGAGACGTAGTGTTAGTGCCCAGAGACTTCCCTCAGGGTATTTTTCTAATTATTACTATTAGAATTATATTATTTTTTGTATTTATCCTAGATTTCAAAGTCAAGAGAAATAGCATAACATGGAGCACAGAGTCTGGGCTGGACTGCCTGCCTCTCTTCCCTGGATCCATCACTTACTCAGCTGTGTGACCTTGGGCACATCACTTTACCTCTCTGTGCCCCAATTCCTGACCTTTGACCAGTGCCCCTGTAGAAAGCGCTATTTCAGTGTTGGCTATGATTGTTCCTTGAAAAGTGGTAGGAGATGTGCTTTTGCCTACTCCGATGCATGGATTGCGTTTGCGGTTTGCAACCTCTCCCATCCACTTGTGTAAGTTCCAAAACACCTAAGGTGTGTGCAGTGCTGAGTAAGATGCTGGGGGAGCAGCCCTGCTTTCATGGACATTATCCAGTTGAGGAGCGGAGGCCCTCTCAGCACAAACTCTAAATAGAGTATACCGACTCCATTTATTCATTTAACAAATACTTTCTGGATATCTGTGTGCAGGGGCAGGGGGACTGTTCTAGGCACTAGGAACATGGCGGTGGGAAGGCAGACCAAGTCTGTACTCTTGTGGGCCTTAGAATTGAGTGAGGGAGATGGAAGCAGACAGGTAATCAGGCAGACCGGTAAGGAGCTTGGCCGCAGCACAAGGAAGGACTGAGAGCAGTGGGACGGTAGAAGGCATGGGGGGTGGGAGTCCGTCACTGTTTTCAAGAAATGGGGAGTTCAGGAGGGGCTGCCCAGAGGAAGACCAGATGGATGAAATCCAGGAATTGGGGAACCGCAAAGTGAAAGAGCCCAGGCTGTGCTACACCCGGCTCAGGAAGGCCCAGAGGCAACCCAGGGAGTCTTGAAAAAAATTATGGGCATGTCTGCTCGTGCAGTCTACCCTCACTTTTGTGAAGGGCGTTGTGGGGGCTGCGAGAAGGGCCTACAGCTCAGGCCCTGGCACCCGGCACTTGCCAGTTTCTGCAGCCGGTGACGCGTCAAGCTAAACCCTTTCTCCTCTCCCTCTCAGTATTGGGAGGCTGAAGCAGGTGCGGTGACGCCAGCCAAGAGCCCAAGAGCAAATGGGATTTTAAAGTTGTTAGGACGTTTTGGCATCCAGTTCCCCGAGATGAACAAAGTGTCTTGTCTGGTAATTGCAATTAATGGCTCTGCTATTCAAGCATATCCGTCAATAAATCTCCTCTAATAACCGATTGGGCACAGTCGTTGCCATAGTTATGTCTCTAAATTGAGCCCAGGGTAGTTGGCCACGACACTGACCTTCCTGGGGTCAGGCCTACTTCCTGACTGTATGACTCCATATCCCAGGAATTAAAGTTATCCTCCAAATGATTGGCTTTGAGCCAGCTTCAAGACACACTCAGCGCCTCGCCGTAACTGCCTGGAGATTTCCTGTAAGTCTCTTAAATGCTGGATAAAAGTCTTCGAAACCCCGTAACATCAACAGTTGCAGTAATTAGTCCTGTCCAATCCACTTTTGTACAAGGCTGGGATGTAATCAGTAGGGGGACCACACGTCAGATCTGTGATAGCCAGGGTTACTGATGACAGGTGTCACCTCGAATTCCCTGGCTGACGGGGTCAGTGCCTCACCAAGGCGTCCTTGGCTTCAGTTCCTCCCTTCTAGAGAATTAGTTCCCTCAACCCCAAGTTCTGTCTTTAGGAGCATTTCACTTCTCCCATGGGCCTGTATTCCACAGTCGCCGCACTGGCTCACTTGGTTAAGGGCTCTGCTTCCTGAGACCATATCTGCTCCCTTTCTTCAACTCATGACATGCCTCGTGTCCTCGGGAGATCTTGGATTTCTAGAATGCCATCTCGAAACCGAGTTGGGAACACCTGATGAGGTGGGGGTATTTTTAAATGTGTCTATTTATATATTTGAGTTGATTGCAAGTAATTGCACAGAAGATGGAAGAAGGGATCTGGAAACAAAAATACTCAGGAAAATGGCCTTGCTTAATTCCTATCTGTGTAGAATCCCGGGAAGGGGGAGGGAAGGAGGGAAGACAATGGAAGCTTCTTTCCTGACTCTGGCTGGACCCAGGCTTGACTTAAGCTTTCCAAACTCTTGTTTCCATTTCTTTCCATTTGCACTTCCTTCTCTGCCTTCACTGTTTTATCTCAGAGTGAAGCCTAGAGACTTTAAGAGCTGAAGGACCTCAGAGATGGGAAGGACAGTGAGGTGGGGCCACCGTGGGGCTCACAGAGTAGATGTGAGACCCAGCAGTTGTGCCATGGGCCCAGGTCCCTCACCACCTTCCTTCCTGGTGGATCCCTTTCACACGGTGCAGCAGGGTTAAGAACGTTCATCTTTTCTCCATGTGTTTCTGTGAGGACAAGGGAGGGGGGTTTCCATACGGCATACCTTTTTATATAACCCATCTTTATCATTTCGCCTTTAACTTTTCCATAACCTCTGAATATAATAAAAATAACGGTGTCTTTTCAAAATGGGTGAAGTTTGTAAAATTCACTGGATCAAGCACAGGAACACCCCCAATCTTTTGAACCGTAGCATTTCAAATTCTTACCAAAAGAAGGCTAGCCAGCCTGCACGTGGGTCTGGATGGGAAACGTGCATGCTTTTAAAATGCTGCTGCTCTGTGGCTTAGTGTTTTGATGGATGTTTGATGAAATTTGAATGATTAAACAATGTCAAATAGAATTCTGGCTTCCCTGTTAATGATGTGTCATTGAAAGGAGTTATAAAAATAGCAAGAGGTTTGTTTTCATAAAAGAAGGAAAAGGAAAAGACAAATTAAATCCAATAAAGGCATGAAGCTCAACAGCTGGCGGCCCCCACTTCCTCTCTTTGCCCTCCCCCCTAAGCTGGGTGCCCACGTTACCTCTATTGAGGTATCAATGCAGCCAGCCAGTTAGTACTGGGAGACCCCAATCCCTATCCAAGAAATGGCAGGTGGACCTGCCAATCCGTTGCCTTCTCCCAGACTGTGGAATATTTCCAGGTTTCCAAATGTGTTTCTTCTGCATCCTGGCCAGTGCTGTTTAGTGGGCAGGTAGAGTGTTCGTCGTTGTGGTACCTGGGCGTAGGGAAGGGGCTGAGTGCCCTCAATTCTCTATTGAACTTTGAGTTCCAGTAGAGGGCAGATGGCTGCTGGGGCTGTTCACCACTATGCCGCTTCTTCACGCTGCGTACCTCGAGTGCACACAGCGTGGACCTGGCAAGCCCAGCCGTGTGCTGGCAGCAGGAACAGGAGGGCTGGCTCTCATCCTCCTCGAGTTGGGGACTATGGGGACAGAGGATCCCTAGAAAGAGACAGACGGAACCCAAGGAATCACAGAGAAATTGAGAATTATCTAGAAGGGTCAGAGGAGAATGAAAGATACAAGGAGACCAGGGAAGAAATGCAAGTTCGGGCTGGATCAGAGCAGGGAAACCAGGCAGGGGGAGGCACTGCCTCCAGCAAGCCCCTGGCCCCGGAACACCTTCCCTTAACAGCCCTTCCTTCCTGGCTCCCTTCCTCCCTCTCTCCTCCCCCTGGGGGACTCCTTTGTCTTTTCTCCCTAGTTTTGATTTTTTCCTTTGAACCGCAGTCTAAAGCAGTTTTTAAAACATTTTATTTTTACTGGCACATTTCAGGTAGTTAATACGTATATACAGTATAAAATTCAAGATCAAAATGGGTATACAGTGAAAATCATCCCCCCCTCTCCTGTTACTAGCCCCCCAATTCTTCCACGAGGGAACCATTGTTAATCGCTTATTGTATTCAATTGCAAAGAGAGTCTAGGCAAATACATACACACAAATCACAGGGTACACACTATTTTGCACATTGCTTTTTCTTCCCCCTACCCAACCATATGATGTTGGAAATCATGCCATATTGGTATGTATAGAGCTGCCTTGTTGATCTCAAAGACTGCACAGTGTTCTATTTTATGGATTTACTATAATTTACTTTACAAGTCCTCTGTTGATGGACGTTTAGTGTGTTTCCCATCTTTTGCTGTAATAAATTTCCTCGTACAGACATCTTTGTGTCCGTGTATGTATATATCTGAAAAATAAATTTTTAGAAAGGGGATTGCTGGTCAGAGGGTACATGCATTTGAAGATTTGAAAAACATCACCACATTTCCCTCTCTTCTAATTTACATACCACCTTGCCAAACCAGTGTGATCAAAAGTTGATCTTTGACAATCTGTTAGGCAAAACATGTATCTCTCGGAGTGAGTCGGCTCATTGGCATTTCCTTCTCTGTAAACTGTTTGTTCAAGCTAAGGGTAGTTTTGATAAATCCGTTTGGAAGAGACTCAGGTTCACAGAGGTCACCAACTGGGAAAGATTGAAGAAGGAGAGGAAAAGAGCCAAGTGAGTTTTATGGAAGAAAAATAAACCCAAGGACTCTTTCTTTTTCTAAAGAAGCCACTGTGTCTGGGTTATGCCCTGTCAATATGCCAGTTAGGCACAGATGGCTCTTCACTGTGATGAATTGACATTTCTTCCCCTGGACTGTGATAGAGGAGCCTTTCCTCTCGCAGACCTGGTACTCACAATGGCATCCTCCCATTCCTGGAGTTTGTTTCCATTGCAAATTGCATGTAAAACCCATTGTTTCATTGCAAATAAAAGTTTAGATTTACCGTGACGTGACCACAATGTGGTATTTTCATCCATAAAGCCCTCAGTTACTTACTTGCTTTAGTGCATTGGACTGAAGTGAGCCACCTCATTTTCAGTGAGTGACCTTGAGGTGGCAGCAACATTACATTCAATTCTGTGATGCACCACGATCGTGACAAAGTGAAAGTAAAAATTGTAATAAATCAGAATAATACTGATTGTTATAATTTTATTATCGGAGCATTAAGTCAATAAAACTTATCTGAAATGTCATTTGCATTGTATACAATTTTTACTAGTTATCCAGTATGTCTTAAAAGCATGTTTAAAACAACAAAATGAAGAAATCGGCGATAAATTGTGCACGAGCTGGGATTTGTCTCCTGCTCTGGTAAAACTAAATTCTCCTTTGACTCCTTGAACTGTAAAGGATTCTTTTTCAGGCTTGAACTCTACTGTAATGCCTTAAGTCTGCCCAACTGTATTTAGTGCTCTATTGTCTGATTACTTATTTTCCTGCAGGTTGTCTGGCTCTTTTTCATTTATGATTTTATATAGGAAGGTCATCTAATATACGGTATCCTTTCAGGAGAGGAGAGTGTGGTTGTTTTTTTAAATAATGAGGAATAATGAAACTTATTTATGAAGGAAGTCAGAAAAATTTATAGAAGAATCACTATAAGAGAAACATGCAAATTAAAAAAAGCTGCTTAATAGCATATTCATTACCAGGGAGCTTCCAAGTAATGAAATAGTTGTGTAAAAGGCAGGATATTAGGTGATGTACTATTGCTTGTATGAGGTACAATACATGATTACTATGCATTTTAGTCTTGTCAATTGCTATTAGATTATCATAGTATTACAGTGTAATTACTGAAGATGCAAAAGACTAAGAATGTTTGGGCCTATGTTTTTGCAACTTTTTTTTTTTTTTGCATTTTATGCCATGGATTACTGACATATAAGTCATACGAAGTTGGAGAAGTAGATTCTGAATGTGTCCCAAGTTGATAACATTCATGATGTTCTAGTTACAGCTTTGGTCTTGGTCTTTGATTAAACCTTTTTTTTTTTTTTAAAGAGATTTATTTCTTAATTTTTTAGAGCGAGAATGCAAGTGCAAGTATGCAAAGGAAGGGCAGAGGGAGAGAGGGAATCTCAAGCAGACTCCCCGCTGAGCAGGGAGATCGATGCAGGGTTGGATCTCCTTGAACCTGAGATTGTGACCTGAGCCGAAACCAAGAGTCAGGCGCTCAACTGACTGAACCATACAGGCTCCCCTTGATTAAGCCTTTTTAAGAAAATGCCAAGTTGAGGCACTCTGCTATAGTGGACAGGTGTTGGGCTGGAAGTCAAGAGTGTTGGATCCCCCTTCCAGCTCTGCCATAGTTAGTGGCTTGGCCTCTCTGAACTTCAATTACTTCATCTGTACGACATGCAGGCATTGGAGTCAGTGCATATATGCAATCATTCACGCACTCAGCAGACATTCATGAGTGCCAGTGGTGGGTTGGGAACTGTGTTGGGGGCTGGAGATCCTGAGATGAATGAGACACAACCCGGGCTGTGAGGGTCTCACAGTATGGTGGAGGAGGAAAGTGTGTAAACAAAGCCTCGTAGCAGGTGTCATGCAGGGTGTGGTGGTGGGGGTCTCATGGCTCATATAACAGAACTGAGCACTTCTCTATACTGGGTGCTTGGTGAGTGCTTTATTTTATTGCATGGGCAAGGGGGAGGGTTATAAGAAATAACAGAGGAATTATGTTGCAGAGGAATTATGACCATCCCCATACTACATATAAGAAAACTGAGGTGCAGAGGATTGACCCTTACCAGGAACACATAGTTAATAGATGATGAGCTGAGAGTTCTGCACAAGCACTCCTCATCTGCATGCCATACCACACACATGTGTTCCTTTCCTCCCCCTTTATTCTCACTCAGAAAATACCCTTTGTCTAAATAATAAGATGGACTGTTGCATCATTTCTTATACAACACTCCTAGAGAAGGGGCAAACATCCTAGAGAGAGGGAAACCGAAGCACCGCGAACAGTAAAGAGAGGTGACTTTGACCTTATTCAGGGGCTGGGTCATCTGTTAGGTCCATTCTAGCATGACCCTCTGATTATTGGCTAACTCAGAATGGAAAGGAATCTTAAAGACATCTCCGCTTGGAATTACTCATGCCGCTAAGAAGTGGAGCCAAGTAGTGGTTGGAAGTAAGGCTCTCAAGTCAGACTGGCTGGGTCAAATCCTGGGGATAAGTCACTTAATGTCTCAGACCCAGTTCATCATCCCTACAATGGGGATACCAATCATGGTTTCCTTGTAGACCTGTCTGAAGATTAAAGTAGACAATCTCAGTGATGGCTTGAGCCCAGAGTCTGCCATGTTAGAAGTGCTCAGTAAGTATTTTCCATAACTATTGTTATTACTGATGGTCTTTTCCTCTTGGGCAATTGGCATAAATAGATACGTCACAGGAAATCTGAAACAAAATTAAATTAGAAGCTCAAATTTTATCCAAATGCAACTGATACAAAGATCAAAGTAATGTATAGTTACATGTACATAACTGAGAAATGCCTTTTGGTAATAGCAACCAGCCTTGTGAATCTCAAATAAGTTGATTATTAGATACTTATTTATCTTTCACAAGAAGTATTGATTTAATTTTGGTGACAGCATCAATTTGAGAGGGCCGATTGAATATGTTGGACAATATTCGTGTGAAGTGGTCTAACAAGATGAGTTCTTTGAATTGCATGGACAGTTGTATGTGTTTATAAATTTCAGAATTGACCTGCCCCTGGATGCTCTTGGAGCTAGGGGTCTGGCCGTAACCCAGTCCTCTGTATTGGACTCTAGGGCAGCTCTTGTCTGTTAGTTTTCACAAAGCCACATATTGCCTTGATAAAGCTTATTTTATATGTTATGGAACCATCCTACAAACACATCACCAAACAAAAGATAAGTCCCAAATGGCTTGCTAAACTGGGTTCTTTGAGAGAGGCATTGGGGAAATATTCTCTTTTGGAAAGTGACTGTATTTGCCTGAAATATTAGACCACAGATATTAGATCACAAAACACGTAAAAACAATTCATGGCTCTCCAGGGCACAGCTTTTCAATGTGCACATGTTGGTGTAAAAGCAATGAGCTCTGCAACTTCTGGGCTTGGCCTAAGGGGCCACAGTGCTTGGGAGGATTGTTTTGCTATGCAGGGATCAGAAATTTCACCGTGATCAATTGCCAATGTGAGTTGAATCAGGCGCTCAGGGAGGCCTGGTGTGCACTTCCCAAGCTTCCTGATAATATTTTCCAGCTCATGGTCATCTTTCTGTGTTTGGTAGTTTAAAGGGACCATGCAGCTTGTCAGAAAACCAATGGATGGTTTGGCTTCTGGTACTTTGAAGGTGACACACACACACACACACACACACACACACACTCTTGTACAAATATGCACGTAACACAAACACGTATGTGTATGTGTGCACACACATTCTTTCCTGTCTTCTTCTCCAAGCTAAGAAGGCCTTTAATTTTCATTGTAAGTCAAAAACACTAGTTATTATTGCCACCCAAACCTTTTATTATTGTCACTGAAGTTTTGTACATTGATGGAGTATTGCTTTTATCATCTCCTCTGAGGAGCCTGGTGGTTCTGATTACCTCTGTCCAGTTCTCGCAGAAACTCAGAGTACCAAGATTCATCTTCCATAGAGACTGTGATCACCAGTTTCCTTGCCCTGACCTTGTGGCAAGGGGGTTTGAAGGTGAGCTATTTTATCCAGCAAGTGTCCCATTGCAAAAGGAGCAGTGACACACATGACTGAGCATTTGTTGGCATCAAAGCTAATGGGCACTCTTCCCTTTTCTGGAAAGAGGCAGGAGGAATATGGGGAGGAAAGCCACTGACTTTTCAAGGTAGGTGGCAGGCTTTAACAGAGCCTCAGTGGGCATGCTCAGGATCACTTTGGCTTGGTTTTAAGATTTGGACAAACACGAGAGAGTCCATGGATAGACTACTTCTGCTGGGGGTGGTGCTTTCTGTCTCCTGCAGAAGAAAATTCCTACTTTCCTAGTGCTTTCACACAGAGTGGCTTTTCATCTATAATCAGGATTAATGAAGTCAGATGCCTTTGTTCCTGAATTCTGATTCCTCACCACCTGCTCTGTCTCAGTCTGTCTTAAGCCAAACTCCCAAGTGTCCTGCTCACTCCCGGGCTCTAAATTATCTTGAGCCTGAAAGGGGAGAAATGGAGAGGTCTGGTTCTCCCAACAAGAACAGAGGGCAGAGAAAGGTTGAAAAATGGATCGAGCTCTTGCCTGGAATGATCCAGAAAAGATTTAAAAAAGGCCCATTATCTGGGTCATTTTAGTTTGATGAGTTGAAGATTTCAAGATGGTAACCTGATTGAACTCATTTTCTTTATCATCATCATCATCATCATCATCATCATCATCATCATCATCACAATCACTTTCACCTTCTTCTTTTTATTTCCAGCAAAAAGTGTTTGAAGTGCTGTGAGGGATTCTGGCTGTCCACCCAGAACCATAACTCACCAGGTTAACAGGCTGAAGTGCTTAATGCAAAACAAATCGCCAACCTGGCACTGAGCAATGTGAAATCCAACTAGCTAGACACTGTGTCTCATTAGAAGCCATCCACGCAGCAAGCAAATGCACTTGGAAATAGTCATGTGATGCCTTCACCGGAACCACAGAAGTGATATTTGCTGCTGGGCAGCCAATCGATTTCCTTGAATCTGTTTGCAGTTTCTCTTCTTTGATATTCTGCCTCTTCTAAAATCTCATCCCTCCCCTGCACCCTCAGTTTGCTTTTGCCCACTCACCTCCACCAAACACACCAAAATCCTCCACAGAGACATTCCATTAAGTTGGCTTCCAGACCCACTAGGATAAGTGTAAAGTCTGGATCTCTCCCTCCCCTGAACAGTTGACTTAAGGCCTCTCCTGCACTTTGCAGATTAGAAACAAACACATTTCTGGCAGAGAAAGGACCTGCCTTTGGTTGAGTCTCCACCGAGTGGATGTTTACATTTATGCCAAGATTTGTTCCTAACCTCTGCTCAGCATTTGTTTTTCTGAAGAAGTAGGGGAAAAATCATCATATGCAAACAAAAGCTAAAACATGTCTCATGTTGCAGAGTTGAGTGTTACCAACACTTATATTTCTTGATTTGGCTCCTAACCTCCTAAAACAACAAAAACAAACTAACAAAACCCTTGTCTCCCTCCCCAGGATGTGGGAAAGGGTTTATCATTAATCCTGACAGACTGATAACTCATTTCCATCAAAGAGTTGTTCAAGCCAAAAAACTCCAGAGGTCACCCTGAGTTTCTTTCTTCATATCCCACTTCAGCTATTAGCAGGACTTGTTGGCTCCATCTAAAAAACCACCACCACAACAACAACGACAACAACAACAACAACAACAAAAACAAAACTCAAGTTCAGCTACTTACCTCCACTGCCATCACCCCAGGTCAGCCTCATCATTCACACAGCACCCATGAGAACCTCCTTCCTGGTCTCCCTACTGCCACACCTGTCCCCTACAAACACTCTGCCAACAGCCATCAGAGCCATCTTTAAAAAGCATAGAGTCTGGTCATGTCACTGCTCTGCTTGAAAATCCTCAGGGTTTCCTGATGCCCTTAGAATAAAACCCAAACTTTTTGCCAAGGCTCCTGCCTCTTACTAATCTCATCTGGTACACTTCTTCCCTGTGCTTCAGCCACATAGACATTCTTTCTGCCCTGGAAGTCACAGATGGGCCTTTGCATGGGATGCTTGGAATGCTCTCTTCCTGATCTTTGCATGGCTTGCTTTATCTCAGCCTGCACGTGTCCATGTAAAGGTCACCTCCTCAGAGAGCCCTTTCCTGACCACCCAGGCTATTCTAGAGGCCTCTCCAACCCTACCAATGTCTCTAAATCCTGTTTTGTTTTCTTCATAGCATTTAAAGTTTTCTGAGTCATCATGTCTATGATATGTAAACAACTTAATTGTTGGTCTCCCCTTACCAGAATGTGTTATAGGAGCAGGGACCTTGTTGGCCTATTCCTGCTGTGTGGGGATTCAGCACCTAGGACAGCGCCCAGACCTTAGTACCTCCAGTGAATGCCTCAGTCACCCCAAATCCCCTAGGCCAACACATTAAGCGGTTGAATCCTTTCTGTGTTTTTTTCTCCACTATGGTCCCTGGACTTATTTCCTGCTCTCTTCAAAGTTTTTAGGTGAGCTAGTCCTTCCAGTTTTACTTTTTGTTCTTCGTAAAATGTAGCCATCTTGTTGCTCTGTCATGGAAGTCGTTCCATGCAAAGCCATCAGCAACTGTTCCCCAATGTCAGAGGCAGAGTGGCGTCCTATGTTAATTTCCTAGTGTTTGTCTGCAGAGCTAATCTGTCCTAGGATGATCATGAATCAGAGGCAAAATGCTGAAAAGGGATCTCAGTCACCTGGACAGCCCATGCAAAGTCAAGAGAGGACTCTTCTGTTGGAAAACCAGCTTGTTTGCCCTTATGGGGAACTGGTGCTGCTTAAAAGCTGCACAGCCCAGTTACTGCCAGGAAACATGGTTAAAAGGGCAAAATGGGTAGGAAAGTGGGTACTGGAAGGGTCTCCATGGAGAAGGGCTGCTCAGCACTTCCCAGTGGATAGTCAGGTACAGGCAAAAAACATTGGTGCTTTAGCAGGATAATTTTTCATAACAGAAGTTGCTTTCTTTACTATGTAAGACCAGTGAGTATGCATGCATGACTAGTTCTTTACATTACCATTGAAGGACACCTAGTGCTCTGGCTAGAGAAATTTCTGTTGGCTCTGGGAGGTCAGAAACCATCATCTCTCTGTAAGGAAAAAAAATTCTCTCCAAACCAGTCTACTTCCTCAGAATCCAAGTTCTGAGATTTTATGAACCGATTACTAGGAAGAAGAGGCAGATTGTTCTGCTGGGTAAAATCAAATTGGGGTATGGTTGCAGGGAATGCAGGGATGGAGAAAACTAAAATAACGAAAATCAATAGTGCATCTGCAGTGATCTTACAGTTCAATCTAAGCAGTTCTTTGCACATGTAATTTGTGAGAAAATTCATTATGTTGTGGCAGCAAACACATTCCATACAAATGCACAAATGCTCTGCTAATAACCACCACTATTACACGTTGTGTTGCAGAAAGTCTTGAACTAAAATCAGAGTCATAGAATGTTAGGGTTGGAAGCCTATGAACCCATTTTAGGGTTGAGTAAATGAAGCCCAGAGTGAGGAGTTTATCCACCAGGGTATCAAAAATCACTGACGGAAGACCTGGGCCTGCACGCAAGCCTCTGCCTCCTATTTTGTGCTCTTTCTCCAGCTCAGATGCCAGCTCTGTCTTCATCCCCTGACTCCTTGTCTAGGCATGCTGTATGCATTGCTTTATACTCCAAAAGTCTTTACCCACAAAGGCACTCATGAGCACCGATGGCAGAGACGGTCATTGCACAACGACCCTATAGCATTCTCAATAGGAATTTCTGCTTACCAATGACCACTGCTTGTAATTCCCAACTGTCCTCTATGCAGTACCCAGCCACCTGGTTCTTCATCGTGTCAGGATGCAAAAATCTCTCTCCTCTCTATGCCAAACAGCTTTCTTCAGTTCCTCTTCTTCTTCCTCCCTTTCTTCTTCGTCCTCCCTTTCTTTTTCTTGTTCTTTTTCTTGTTCTTGTTCTTCTTCTCCTTCTCCTTTTCCTTCTCCTCCCCCCTCCTCCCTCCTCTTCCTCATCTTTTTCTTCTTCCTCCTCCTCCTCTTCTTCTTCTCCTTCTCCTCCTCCTTCAAATACTTTATTTATTTGAGAAAGAGAGAGAGAGAGAGAAACATGAGCCAGGGAAAAGGGCAGGGGGAGAGGGAGAAGCAGACTCCCCACTGAGCAGGGAGCCCCATGAAGGGCTTAATCCCAGGACCCTGAGGTCATGAGGGGCTTAATCCCAGGACCCTGACGTCATGACCTGAGCTGAAGGCAGTCGCTTAACTGACTGAGCCACCCAGGTGCCCCTCTTTCCTCGGTCCTACCCTTAAACTCACTAACCCAAATCCAGTGACACAAAGCATCCTCACTTACAAGAGACTCTTTCGAAGGTAGTTTGCTTGCCATCTTTGTTACTTGAGCATGCTCCTGGAGTTTCACCCCCAAATCACAGGCAGCTGATCAAAGTATTTCCTCTAAACAGATACAGTTTTTCCCTGGGAGGAAGTCTGAAGTGAAAAATTTCCCCCTTGTCCTATATTCCCATTACATCATGTAGATTCCTAAACTGGCTTCCCGAGGCCTCTTTCAATCTCTCTTTTCTGCTCTGGGAACCTTTCTGGCAACCTCCCCATTGTGTATTCAGTCCGACCTCCTAGATCAGAACTGTTGATAATGATAGTCAACATTTCCAACCGCCTGTGTGAGTGCCTCCCCTTGGGACACCAATGTCCTCTCATCTCATCCTTTCTGAGAGGTGGGGCTCCTCCGCATGAACTTACTAGGTGCCCAGGGGTCCCCTTTGGTTTTATAGTAGTCTTAGAAGATACTGCAAGGAATTGTTCTTCAGGGGGAGCTGGCTGGTGACTTGCACCACCCACCCTCTTGGTGACTGGGCATATGTGTCTGCTGCTGAAGGCCCACCATGTGCAGATTGAGGGGTAGAGGCCTGCTGGTGAGGACTCTGTCCCATGAGTTTCCTAGGTGTCTCAGTAGTGTCCCTCACATTTTGGTCACCATTGATTCCTCTTTCTCCTAGCTGGGGCTGTAGGATAGGCACATATAGCACAGGGTTTTCTTCCTTTTCTCCTCAACCCAGGCCTCTGCTAACTGCTCCACACCACTTTATTATCTGATCCCACTTCCGATGTCCCTGACTCTTCTTTTCCATGGACAATCCCAAGGCTATAATCCTTGAGAGAAGCACCCTGGTCTGATGTCTGCTTCCTGGAGGGTCCTGGGGAAGGTCATCCTGAAACAGAAGAAAGACCACAGGTAGACTGTTTTCCTACTCAAGACCATCAGTTTCCTCCTCCCCTTCCATGGGCTACACTCCTATTGGATACTAAGTGTTTTATACACATTGTCTTTAATCCTTACAACAAACTCAGGGAAGCAGATGCTATCATCCCCAATTTAAAGATTAAGAAATCAAAGGTCTGAGAGGTTCTGAAACCTGCTTGAGGTCACCCGGCCGCTGGTGGCGGAGGGAGAGGTTGAACCCAAGCCTGTGTGTTGCCAAAGTTGTATTCTTTCCAGATCACCTTGTACGGGTCTCAGTAAGAGTCCCCAGGAAAGATAGCTCTTCCTCTCCTTTTGAAAACAGATAGACATAGGCAATTTGAAACCGAGTTGTCCCAGAGCTGCCGTCTGTTAAGAGGTCATACCATGGAACTTGTTGGAAGATGGGTCATGGGTGAAAATGTGGGTCCTCCTGGAGGAGTAGTGTCTGCTCTGGGATTCATGTCTCAAGGTCCTGCCCCTCTGGACACCAGGTCTGACCTTTCTGATACACCATCTGTTATTCAGATCCTGGGCACATGTCCCCTCACGGGCATGCCAGGCCTGAGGAGGGCACAGATGTCCCCATGTGGTTGCATAGTGCCTAAAGCCTTGGTGGGCCTTGATTAGACTTCAGATCCCTTGAGGGGATCAGTGGGCATCAGTCTGCAGCCAGGCCCACATTCGCCGCTCCTGGGGAATGTGTTGTGCTATTTACAGGTGTGGAGTTGACCAGGAAAATCAACATGTGACCAACGTGTGTGTTGGTGCGGAATCACATGGATGCCGCGTGTGGCTGAACATGTGTTAAGAACGTTGAAAATGGGGGGAAGTCTGAAGCAACAGCTATTGATCTTTCTGAGTGTTTGCAGCGCTGCGGGTGAAGAAGGAAGTGGCTACTAGGGGCTGCCAGCCAGCTCTGCTGTCCCGGGTTCACACTCCCCGACAGCTTGTGAAGGCAGTGCTTATGGTCGGGATCACGCGTCTCTGAGCTCGGGCTCAGACTGCTGGAAATCAGAGGCCTCAACGAGGCCCTGGAGTCCTCCTGGCAGTCTCTGAGGCGTGAGCTGCTGCCAGATCACGGCTCCCAGACGGATGTGTGAGTGAGTGCTCTAACTCAACCCAAAAGAGCTTTTTAAAAAATCAAAGGCAAATCTTTAGAAAGTAAGGGGGAGATGCTTTTGTGAGTTATTGTGTTCAGCTCCTGGAAGTTACCTGAAATTTCCACTTGGATTCAACCTGCTAGGATTTCCTGCTCCGTGTACTGACTGCACCTTCCTGAGGTCCGGGGCCTGTTTGGGCCACGCTGCTGCCAAGGACAGGCAAGGGACAGGTTCTGCCTGTGTCTGCCCTGGGTGCCTGATTGTCACATGCATAGAGAAGGCCCTTGGGATGCCTTGACCTTATTCTGCCCCAAACATACCAAAATTCCAATCAGACTAATATCCAGAAAGGCCTCGTCTAATATGCATAGCTAAAAATAAATAGTACAAAAATCTCAGCCTCTTGGGATCTGTGAGTGAGACTGAGGCAGCTAATTTATGACTGTTAACTGAATGTATGAACCCAACATGGGGCTCCGTGTGCCTCTTGGATGGGGTTTCCTGGAAATCTCCACTATCCATGGGAAGTTTATTAAACACAGGAGCCACATAGCATTTCTCCTCACTGTGGTTATTTGATTACCAGGTTTTCACTTTCCTACATTTTACCCAACACAATATTTTCTTACAGAGTTACGCCATGCCGAGATTCTGACAGAATCCCACAGGGAGAGGCACAATTAAGAATCTTATACAATCACACATTCCTTTGTCCTTATGATCAGCCTATGTATGGACATCCACAGTGGGGAAAATAGTGCTGATGTGGGTTCTCTGAGTTTAGCTTTTTATTTTTGTAGACGATATTTGGGGATTTTAGTTACCCTATCATATGCCAGGGTATTATATACCTCAGCATTATGGTCACATTAAGGCATTGACTTCTAGGATAATGACTATTGCTTCTGTAGCAATCTGCTCTTAAGGACAACCTGGGAATATTTCATACTTATCAGGTGTTTGACCTCTGAGGGTATATCTATGTAATTCTAAAACGTATCGTCATTTCAGTACAAAACTTCAAAAAAGAAAAAGCAATTAACCAGTTGCCTAGTGTTGTATAGATAAAACGATCTAGATAATCAACCTGATCTTTGATTTGGCTTGATTGATTAATTAATTAAACACTTATTGAGCCAGACCCCCACTAGGGGCTGCCAAGCTGTGTCTGATAGTCAGGGGCCTGGAAGGTAATTGGCAAATGTTGATCCTGCCTGGGAGGGGGCCTGGGGAGAGGAGAGAATGCACCAAGCACCCTAGTCAGCGTGTGAGGAAGGCCTTTTCCTCACCGAAGCCTGCACCACCACACGCACCCCTGGGAAGTCAGAAGGTTCAATCCTTGGTCATGGCAGTGAGTATCTGTGTGGGGGGCACGTTGAGTGTAAAAGTGTGCCCACAAACACACAGCCATGAGGATTAAGAGGGGACAGAGGGGACCTGGGTGGCTCAGTTTGTTAAGTCTCCAACTCTTGATTTCAGCTCAGGTCGTAATCTCAGGGTGGTGAGTTCGAGCCCCGTGTCAGGCTCCACACTCAACACGGAGTCTGCTTCTCTTTCTCTCCCCCTCTCCCTCAGCCTCTCTCCCATTTGTATGCACTAGCTCTCTCTCTCCCTCTCTCTCAAATAAATACATCTTAAAAAAAAAAAGGAGGGAGCAGAAATTCCACTCTAATGGTTGATGGGAGTTAATTAATTAAACTCCATGGGACATAATACAGTCACATCTATGAAATTATAAGATACACATACCCTTTGATGCAGCCATTCAACTTCTAGGCATTTATCATGTGCCAATGATGAGTACTCAGGGCTATTCATGATTAATTCATTTATCAAATATGTAACGAGCTGCTGGTGCATTGCAGGCACTGGTCTAGGTCCTGGAGAAGCAGTAGTGAACCAAACAGACTGGTTCTTACCTTCCAGGAGCTTATATCCTAGAGGGGAGGCAGGCCATTAACAAAAACAGACAAAGAATACATATATACCAAGTTTGGGGGGGGGGTGGCCACGCATCGTGGTGGCCTGGGACAGTCACGTTTATGTCCTAGTTACAACTGTTCATAGCACCCCCTTCTGCCCTCAGAACTGTCCCAGTTGGCACGATATATTATCTGGTCATCCTGACGTGGTGCTGATAAGCGCTACGAGGGAAAAAAAAGTAGAAACGGGACAAGAGTGACGGCAGTGGGTGCTGTTGTATGTATTATTCAATGCAGATGGTTTGTAGTAGCAAAAAATTGGAAACAACCTGAATGTCCATCAGTTGGAGACTGGTGAATAAGCTGCGCTACGTTGGTGGATTAGAATACTATGTAGCTGTCAAAAGGAACGAGACAGAATTATGTTTACTGCCATGGAACAGGCTCCAAGATATACTGTTAAGTGGAAAGAGCAAGATGGAGGACAGATGTGTAGTTTAAACCACTGCATAAAAAGAAGGGTGATGTGTTTGGCCATGCACAGAAAAGCTCTGGAAGGACATAAAATTCTGGTAATAGTGATTGCATTTGGAGGGGAAAATTGGGACACAAGAGGTTAGGGATGGAGGGAGACTTGCTTTTCACTGTATGCTAGCTTGCGTTCTTTGACTTCTAAAAAGCGCCGTGCATGTATTACTTATTTACAAAATAACAAGAGGGAAGAGAAAATATCTCAGGTTCAGCTGGATAGAAAGTGCAGGAGCCTTCTACCGCCGCAGTTCTCACTCATGCCACATGAGAATCCCTTGCAGAACTTTAAAAAAAGGCAGGTGTGTCGGCCTCACCCCCGGAGATTCTGATACGGTTGGTTATAGATAGGTCCGGCCAGGCATTGGCATGAAACTTGTCCCGTTGATTCTAATATGCAGCTGGGGCTGGGGACCAGCACTTCCCCAACTTGTGTGCATGTGTGCATGGATCACTTGGGAATCTTGATAAACGACGGAGTCTAAGCCAGTACGTCCGGGCTGGGTGTTTCTAACAAGGTTCTGCATTTCTCACAGGTCCTGGGTGAGGCTGATACGGCTGGTCCGTGGACCGCACCGTAGTAGCACCAGGCTAAACTATCTTGGGTTCAGAGCACATAGTCCCTGCACCTCTGATTACACATCTCGGGAGATGAGCTGCTCACTTCTTTCTGAATGTTGCTGTTGCATCAAGAGTGGGTGCGGATAATTAGCTTTCCTAAGTTGGAAGATCTGAATGCTACTGAAGTGCTATAGGATCTGGGGCTTGAGCCCTCTGTTTCTATTGTCCTTCTAAGTCTCCTGTTCTGAGAGTACAGGGCGACGTATAGTGTGATGATTCATTCGTTCGTTCGTTCGTTCATTCATTCATTCACTCATTCATCATTTCAAGAGCTGGGTTCCAACACTATTGCATTAGTGATCTTGGGGAACCGCCGTGGACATTTCAGAGAAGAGCATTGATGGCATGAGTGGGTGGCCTTGAGAGGCACCCAGGGAGGACATTGGAGAGGAAGGGAATGTGGCTAGGAGGTGGTAGGATTTCCATCTGTTGGCAGATGTGGGGTTCCATGCCTGGTATAGGGCAGTGGCTTAGTGCTCCTAAAGATCCCCGACACGGGGAGTCACCTTCCTGAGGACAGAGGTGGCCTTGGCCAAGCACTAACAAAACTGGGGGTCCCGCCACGTGGGTAGAAATTTGAGGAAGTGTCCATTGGCCGGTGGTGGCCTCTGTTCCTGGACAGCCTCAGTAGGAGTCTCTCATGAGCTCCGGATGGTGTCCAGGGCCCCCTTTCAGCCTCAGAGTTCATTGTTATGATTGACTGAAAACCTGAAGAAAGTGGGGATCGGTACTTTTCTTTGTCAGTCTTGCAGCCTTCAAACCTGAAGCTGCTCAGAGTGACTGCCCCATCATAGGACTGTCCCCTTTTTCTGTGGGCAGCCAAAGCATCTGCGTGTGGACCTTTTGGACTCTTCAAAGAGGCGCAGAAGCAAAATATCTGGGGGTGGTTTGTTGCTTCAAGGAAGCAAGAAGAAAAAAACATCTCTTTTTCTGCAGAGAGGCTGCCTCAACAAAGTTTAGCTGGACGATGGGGTTTGCTGGAGCTGGTGTGTGTTGGGGGGGCACACGGGAGATACAGGAGATCATTTCCCCACAGGCCTGATTTGGCTGCTGTCAGAGGATGCCTGCTGTGTGGGGCGGGGTGAGGGATTGGGGCACCGAAAGAGGACATGAAATCTACAAAGTGTGGAAGTCCCAGAGCATTTTCAGCATCCAGAGCAGGAGCAGGCAGAGTCCACCTGCTTGTGAACTTGCCCCTGCTGTTGATCCCCACAGCCCCTCAAGGTCTGAACTCCCAACCGGAGCCCCAGGCAGCCCGTCCCCCTCGTCAGGGCTCTTGCGTCCTGCGTCCCCCTCCCCCGGGCCCAGAACCTGTGTGTAACATCACTCCTGGGTTTAATTGGTAATGTGGGAAAAAGACAAAAGCAACTTCGAGGAGGCCAAAGCGATGCTTCCACTCACAAATATAAATGCCAGCCGGCAGCTCCTGACTCAGGGGAAGAGCTGAATGGGACAGGCTCTTTGTCTTAAGATTCACAGGAAGAAAACTAAGCTGGAGAAGTGACGTTCTGGGCCAGGCATAGGGAGTTCAGCGTGCCTCTCCCTCACCTCAGCCCATGTGGCCCTATTTGCCTGTGACCCAGATGGAGGCCAACTGCAGGGCAGAGGCCTGCAGGCCAGGGTGGGACCAAGGCTCAGTGTGCAGGGCCAGTGGTGCCTAACCTAGAATCAGAAGCAAATTTGGACCGAGAAACTCAGAAGTCAGGTCCAAACGAAACAGCAGCAGCTTTGCTTCAGCAGTACGGACAGTCCTTGAGGCCCGTGATTGGATGAACACAACTTTCCTTTCTTGGCCTTCTTTCTAGACATGTCCAGGACCCAGTGGATTTCGAATGCCCTATTGTACGTCTCACCCCCTGCCTTGGCCTGGGGGCACCATGGAATCCTTTGTATGTTTTTAGTAGTTTTCACGTCTGTCTTCCATGGTGGCTGTAAGCCCTTCAAGAGTGGAGACAAAGTCGTAGTCCTGGTATGTCTGGGATGCAACCCAGTAAATGCTCAATTACTAGTTTTTCAAAGGATTCTAAATTTATAATATTTTACATCAACTCCAAGGCCCCTGATTTCCTTTGCTTGATTTTGGGGGTTGATGTGTCTGACCCTGGACTGTCTCCTGGCTTTGTTTCTCCCCACCTAAACAGGAGAAAGGGCCTGACACTTACCACGTAGCCCAGGATAAGGCATATAGTAGGCCCTCAATAAATGCCCATGCATTCAACCTGCAAGAAAACATCATGTGTGTTTTACTTGGACCAGGTCAGTCTCACCTTCACCAGGGTCGCTGGTGGGCTGTTAAGGAAATTGCTTCCCTACCCAGCTGGAGCCTAAATCAGTGAGTCCTCACTGACCCTCAGGACAGAATCGACTATGTTACCTTGTATGGGCCCAACTCTTGCAAGATTCAATTTTCCTCATTTCCCTCCAGGTACAGAGCTGAGTCAGTGACTGATTAGCTCTGGAATAGTCATGTGCTGGTTGTATTTATAGCACTAATTAATTAATACAGGTAAAGAGCGAGGAAGATAAAGTGCTACCGGGGTGCAGTGTCTTAAAATGACTATTAGCTCACAGGCTGGGGAACCTTCGAATGAGAGCGTATGGGCGAAAAAGTGCCATCACAGGTAGAGCCTTTTAAAAAGCATCAACTTGATTACAGAAGACATAAATTAACCGGGGGGAGTAGTGCTGTCAGTGACAGACTGTCGTCAGGATCCTTTCCCGTTCGGTTTCCATTTAAATCGACACATATGGTGAGGGGTTGTTTAAGGGTTTCAAGAATACACGCGCACGCTCCTGCAGGAATAGGGATGCCTCGGTTTCTGTGAACTCAGTGGGTGGTGTGGTCTCCCAGACTCCCCTGCTTCTCCTGAACAGCAGAGAAGGGAGCCGTGAACTTTGCAAGCATTAGGGAGCCCAAAGAGGGTGGTTTGCTTCATTGAATGGCATTCGTCGGAGTACCTGAAACCCATCACAAATGTGTTGGCACAGATGCCCGGGAAGAATTGGTAGCATCGAGGCCTGGCCTGAGAAGCATAGGATTTGGGGAGGGCTTGGAGCCGCCTTCTGGGTTCTTCCTGTCGTGAGAGGAGCCACGGAAAAAGATTTATGGCTGTTGGGGTTCTCAACGTCTGGGGGCTCCGTGAAGGCAGGGATGGGTCAGCTTTGTTGTTTTCTCTCCACACCTACTCGGGCCGCATGAAGTGGGATGGAGGCCTGGGGATGTGTTGAGCAATGGGAGGCCGGATTCGGTGGAGCTTCAGAAGTTCTGCTGAGTCCTGAGTCTGTTTTGTTCTGGCCTCGCCTCACCTCTACTTGAGTAGAAATGCCCGTCAGGGGCGCCTGGGTGGCTCAGTCATTAAGCATCTGCCTTCGGCTCAGGGCGTGATCCCGGCATTATGGGATCGAGCCCCATATCAGGCTCCTCCGCTGGGAGCCGGCTTCTTCCTCTCCTACTCCCCCTGCTTGTGTTCCCTCTCTCGCTGGCTGTCTCTCTCTCTGTCAAATAAATAAATAAAATCTTTAAAAAAAAAGAAAAGGAAATGCCCGTCAATCCTGACCAAAGTGCTTCTCCCCTGAAATACCCCAGTCAGCCCAGAAAACAGCCCTGGGGCCTTCTTGGGAGGAAGCCTCGGGCTTTGAGCTTTTTGAGAAAGAGCCTGCCCCATCCAGGTTTGGGCCTGGAACTATTTCAGCAGGACTATCACCAGCCCATGTATAAGGCACCTTTGTGCAGTGAACAACCAGCACAACTGTGCAAAGTGGCCCGTGTCTCAGGTGGGCCGGGGAAGACCATGGGGCTTCGTCATCACAACTGCCGCTGTGCAGAGATGACGAGGTGGCACCACATCTTGAGGGGCCCTGGCGGCAGGGCCACCTCCAGCCTCCTAGACGTTGCTTCAAGAATAAGTCAGCTCTGTTAGTGAGTGTCCAATCAGCCAAACGCTCCTGGGGATTTCAAAACAGGGGATTTAGCACAGGGACTTGGTCAGAAAGGTGTTGGAAGGCTGGGAGCAGAGAGAAGGCTGAGGGAAAGTTAGGCAATGGCTAACCACTGCCGGAAGTAGCTACCACCTCTGGGACTTGAGGAACAGTGGGGGACACCGGTGTCCGTCAGCACCCCCAGTTTGGTACCACTGCTGGGGTTGGGAGCGAGGGGCTGGAGCAGGAAGCCAGGCCTGCGCCTTGCGGCCTCTCTTGCTGCTGCCGTGGTGACTGGCTCGGCTGCCGTCCCCTCCCCTGCTGGCCTTCTCCCACCACCGCTGGTCCTTCTGCTGGGGGAGACGCAGAAGCTGGGGAAATGGCTTCTCCCTTCCTGCTGCCTCCCACTTTTCTCCCCGTGCTTCCCGACGGCGGGACCTCGCCTGAGCCAGCCAGCCAGCCAGCCCGGGAGTGTGGAGCCCGCAGCTTGCAGGTCCCCAACCCCGGTGCGGGGGACGGGTGCCAGGAGGGCGACTTCTGCTGAGAGACAGCATGGCACCTACAAGGCTGCATATTTACCTGGGCCTGACTTGCCTCCCTTTGTGGCCTAAAATGTGAGAATGAGAACATGTTGCAAGTGTTTATGGGGTGCTTGCTCAGTGTCAGACACTCTGCTAGGCCCTGCAGCTGCGGGGACCAGCAAAACGGATGGCCTGCTCAGGTGGCTCTGATAGGTCAGGGAGAAGGGGCAGAGGCGGGGAGCGCTCTCCCGTGGCCAGGGCCCGAGCCAGGTGTTGACACAGGTGAGTCCCTTGCACACTCACGAGAGCGCGGCACATTTTCCGGTGAGGTAACAGAGGTCCGGGTAACTTAGGCTGAGACAGATCGCACCCTCTGCAAGGCTCCCTGCCGTCCTTTGAGAATTCATGTCAAGTCCTGGCCGTGCGGGTGTGGGGTGGGGGTCTTGTCTGCCCTCCTGCCCCCTGGTGAGGAGCCTTTGAAAAGCCTGTCTTGGATCTTGTCTAATGGGGCACCGAGAGGGGTGATACCTTTCGTAGCCTATCCCCAGCGCCCCATTGGCATATTGGCACTTCTGTCTGGACCTCGTGGGAGCAGACAGCCATTATTTCCTGACATTTCTGTGCTGGAGCCCTCTTGTCTTTCTGGTGGGCGCCGGGGGAGGGCCCTAACTTATCCATCTTTGTATCCCTCGAATCTGGAGAAGCATCTTGCACAGCGCTCAGAAAGACATTATTCATGTAAATCACCTGTATAAAAAGACAAGGCCATGCAACCCATATTTGGCAGTCTTCGAAAGTACCTTCAGCCAAAAAAATGGAAAGCGGGGACTTGAACAGATATTTGCACACCTGTGTTCCTAGCAGCGTTGTTCACGATAGCCAAAAGGTGGAAGCAACCCAAGTGTCCATCAGTGGGAGCACAGATAAACAAAACGTGCTGTTTACTTGCGACGGAAGAGTATTCAGCCTCAAGAAGGAAGGAAATTCGGACAGATGCTGCAACATGGAGAAACCTTGAGGACACGATGTTTATGCTAAGTGAAATGAGCCAGTCACGAAAAGACAAGTGCTGTGTGATTCCACTTACACGAGATACCTAGAGGAGTGAAATTCACAGAGAAGAAGCTAGAATGGTGGTTTCCAAGGGCTGGGAGGGGGAGGAGGGAATGGGAAGTTCTGATGTCATGGGGCTAGATGTTCAGTTTGAGAAGATGAGAAGGGGATGGGTGTGGCCGCACAAGGGGGCGAAAATACCTAATGCCACTGAACCGAAATGGTGAAAATGGTGCATTTAATGTGGTGTGTATTTTGGCCCAGCAAAAACGAGTAAACTCAGGATTCTTCATCGTGGCATCTTGGTTTGTGATGACCCCTGACTCCCGCCCTGAGAATCCTGTTTCGGGAGGGGTCCTTGAGAGAGTGAGTCTACCCCTGCCTGTCCATGCAGATTATCAATTCCAAGGCTTATTTCTGGTTGTTGAAATAATGAACTTATAGCTCCCTGGGTCTTCATTCGAAGCCCCAGAGAGGCACACTGGTCCTGCCAAGATAGAGTCCCTGGAGACAAAGCGAGTGTTTGCTCGGAGAGATGGGGTGTGAGTACTCCCTCTGTTTGTCTTGGTAGCATGCCCGGGGACCATGCCCATATGTACCGATCAGAGGCTGAAACCCATCTTGCAAATATCAGCACATTAGGAATTTACTGGAAGGCCCCAGACAGCTCCAGAACTAGACTGGAAAAGGGGCAGAAGCGAGGGGGCCCAAGACACCGGGGTGGTGGGGTGGCTCCTGTAAGTCCAGGCACCAGGGCGGGGGTGAAGGGCTTCCTTCCTGCGTCACTTCCCTCAGAACTCAGGGCCTGAGTTAAGCAGCCTGATTGGCCAACAGGACAACAGGCCGCCTCCTGGCTTGGAGAGGGCAGTAGGCTGGAGGGGGAGAGAAGTCCTTCGAAGAGTGCTGGGACCTGAGGAGAAGAAGAGGAACGGATGTTGAGAGACCACGATGGCAACCGTACCCTCAAACAAGGGCCCCATCCCTGCTGAGACCTCATGGGAGCTCAGAGCCACTGTAATAGCCCCACGCCCCTGCCCCTGCTCTGAGCTCCAGACAGGCCTGGGCAGCAGGAGCAATGCCCTTCTGCTAGTCCTGGATGGGCCTGTCACATCTCCTAGGTCCCCAGTCGTCGGGCTGGGGGAGGGCGTGGGCAGGCACTGCTGCCTCTCCTTGCAGAGCTATGCTGCCATCTTGCAGCGGTTGCCTCCTGGTCTGTCTTGGGGAGAACGCTTATCGTTGCATTTCACCGAAATCCCATAAATCTCCAGGAGTAACAAAACAGCAGTGTTTTGGGGGCCTTCACGAATCTTTACAGGACCCTGTGGGAAGGAAAACCAGCCGCAAACCAGTGCATGACCCCGTTTGCCCTAGAAAAATATGAATCTTGGAGAACTTTTCCCTTCTTCCCAAACATGCAGTAAAATGTTTACTTCCACATAGACTTTTAAATGCACCACTGATGCGTTTACTGCCCAAGTATATCAGCAGATTTAAAAGGTTCATAAACATTCCCTTCATATGGCTACAGTAAACTTTTGTGCAATTGTTCTTCTGTGAGATGAGTAGTTCACAGACCATCTTTTTAAGTTTGATCACTGATTTGTCTGAGAGCTAATTATCAGCAGACTGGGGAATGATGAAATTTATTTATCACCAGAGCTGGTGAATCAACATAGCCCAGGAAGCCTCCAGGGCCTTGGATCTCAAGGACCTCATTCCTTTGTGGAGTATTAAGTGCTATTCTCTCTGCCTCTCCTTGCGCTCTTGTCTCTTGCACGGCGCTCCTTGGCAAGCAGCTGTGGGTGCCTCAGTTCAGGGCCAGCAAGGCACTCCTGGGGCACCCGGAGCGGGGCTTGTTAATCTAGGATGTCATCTGCACACACAAGAGCTCCCCAGAAGAATGTGCTTTGCAAGATCTTATCCCCAAACCCTGATCTGCGGAGAATTAAGCAGGTAGATAGCGAATTGAGGTCTGTCTGCAAGGAGCTGAGGGTCTGAAGATGTCAGCCACATACACGGTGACCCGTGGGCGTGACATCTGGGTGGAGGCTGTGATTCAACCACGCCAAACATCTGACTACAGTAGGTATTTCACATAAGTGGGAATCACACGGGTGGACTTGGGGGATCGTATGATAGTTTTATTTTTAATTTTTGGGGCAACCTCCATACTGTTTTCTATAGTGGTTGCACCATGATACATTCTCACCAATAGCACACGAGAGTCCCTTTTCTCCATATGCTTGCCAGCACTTGTTTTCTGTATTTTATTTTATTTTACTTTATTTTTTATAGTAGCCATCCTAATGGGTACGAGGTGGCATCTCACTGTGGTTCTGACTTGCATTTCCCTAATGGTCAGTGTTGTTGAGAATCTTTTCATGTGCTTCTTGGCCACTTGTATGTCTTCCTTGTATATCTTCTTTGGAAAAATGCCTATTCAAATCCTTTGCTCCTTTTAAAATTGGATTTTTTGTTGTTGTTGCTGGGTTGCAGGAGTTTTCTTTCTTTTTTTATAAAAATTTTAATTTAAGTTCTAGTTAGTTAACATACTGTGTGATATTAGTTCAGGAGTAGAATTTAGAGATTCATCACTTACATACAACACCCAGTACTCATCACAAGGGCCCTCCTTCATCCCCATCATCTATTTAGACCACTCCCTCCAACAACCCTTGGTTTATTCTCTATCATTAAGAGTCTCTTAGGGTTGCAGGAGTTTTCTATGTATTCTGTATATTAACTCCTTATCAGATATATGCTGTGCAATTATTTTCTCCCATTCTGTTGGCTGCCTTTTCATTTTGTTGATTGTCTCCTTTGATTAATTGAAGTTTTAATTTCTGACGCTGTCCAATATGTCTATTTTTTCTCAGCATCCAATAAGTCATGGCCAAATCTAATGCTAAACTTTGTTTTCTTCTAAGACTTTTTTTTTATAGTTTTAGGTCTTATGTTTAACTATTTGATCCATTTGAGTTAATTTTTGCATATGGTGTGAGGTAAGGGTCCAACTTCATTCTTTTGCATGTGGGCCTCTAGTTTCTCCTACAGCATCTGTTGAAAAGACTGTCCTTTCCCCATTGAGTGGTCTTGGCACCCTTGCTGAACATCATTTGTCTATGTGAGAGGTTATTTCTGGGCTCTCTATTCCATTGGTGTGTATGTCCATCTGTCTCTATGGAACTGTCATTATGTCTTTATCACACTCTTGTTTACTATAGATTTTGTAGTAAGTTTTGAAATCAGAAAGTGTGAGACCTCCAACTTTGTTCTTTTTTAAGATTGTCTTGGCCTAAATTTCACTTTCTCAAATACGCCTGTACTCCAGGGCCTGAGCTAGGGGGGAGGTGCTACAGGTGCCCAGGGCATGAAGCCTATGGAGGGGTTTGCTCGCTCAGGTGCCGGCCCTGTGCTTGCACAACCCTGAGAGGGAGCATCTCCTCACATGCTGCACCCTGTAAGGTGAGGTGAGGTGATGCTTTCCTCACCCTAGTCCCTGTCCCACTCTGCTGTCACCCTTTCTAGTTCTGTAGCCCACTCTCCCCCACCCAACAAGCCCCCTCGCCTTCCTCTCCTCTATGCTTTCCAAAGCACTCAGCATCTGTTAGCCTACTATCACATGTAATTATTTATTATGTTATTGCTGTTGTTTGGCTCCCTTCCCTGGAAAATCAGCATCCCTATGGCAGAGATCTTTCCTGGTTTGGTTCTCTATGTCTGCTATGCCTAGGGCAGGGCCTGGCACATGGGAGGCACCAATAAATATTTATTGAATGAATGAATGAAAGAATAGACAATACTGCCTTCCCTAGGCCTTTATAGCCTTGCCAGGCAGGCAGGATGGAGAGTCTATCCTCAGGAGCTTCCTCCTGCTATTGACACAGCTATGAGTCAGGGCCTCCTGCCTCTGCCATCAGGCTGGGAGGGATTGGGGGAAGTGGAGAGAGGTAAGCTAGCAGCGGCAGCTGGCTTTACGACTTCATGCTGCTTAAGCATTATGATTCTCTGTTGGATAGTCTGGTCCCCTCTGCCTTATAGGATGAGGCTGAAGAAGGTCCCGCCCCTCCCCTGCCCAGTCCAGAGTGGGGAGCCACTGCCCACAAGCCAGTCTTGGCCTCTCCTTGCTCAGACCACCCAGGCAGCTCCTGGGCCCACCTCCTTTCATGTGCTCCTGCAAGTGTATTTCTTACTCTGTGGGAAAGTAGAGCCAAGATATTGCCCTCAATTTAAGACTGCTTGACCCCAATTTCATCATTCACCTTTCCTCCAACGTTGTCTTTGATGTTATTTTATGTTGCCATGTTGAAGATCCTGCTCGTGTTGACTAAGCTAAAAGCAACCTTGTGTATGTATGTGTATAATTTCCCCCGACACTGTATTAAAAATGTTCCCACCGCTGTGTATGTCAAGGAAGGGCCGGAGTTTTGGCTTCTTTAACTCATTTTCTCCCCCCAGCCAATGTCCTCCTTTTGGAGTGCGTGAAGACAATTTTATATAATGTTTATAATTGATTAAACAATCACTTAGAGAGCACTCTCTCTGTTCCAGGCACTGTCCTAAGCCCTTCCTGTGGAGTAACTCATTTAATCCTCACACCACCCCACGAGGTACGTCTGGTTATTATCTCTAGTTTTCAGATAAGGAAAAGGAGAGGTAACTTACCCCAGGTCATCCAGCTAGTGAGCGGAAACCCAACTATCCATCCCAGTTCTGGAAACCAAAACTACGCTTCTATTTTTTTTTAAGATGTTATTTTTTTTTTAAAGATCTTATTTATTTATTTGACAGAGAGAGAGGCAGCCAGTGAGAGAGGGAAAACAAGTAGGGGGAGTGGGAGAAGAAGAAGCAGGCTCCCAGCGGAGGAGCCTGATGCGGGGCTCGATCTCATAATGCCGGGATCACACCCTGACCCGAAGGCAGACGCTTAACGACTGCACCACCCAGGTGCCCCCAAACCACGTTTCTAACTGGGGGTCCAGTTCAGATCATTTACTTTGGTTCTGGGGCTGCAAGCATCTAAAGTGGATTGACATTGTGACATTAACTGGTTTCTGTTTTGTTTTGATCATTTTCTGATGCCTCTGGGAGGACCTACCTGGGTCCAGGGGAGTAAGAGGGTTCCACAGGGTCCTGGCAGTCCATGTGTCATCAGTCTGGAGGGAAGTATGGCGGTGGAATCAAGAGGTTGGGTGGTATCCTGTGTCGAAATGTTCCTTTACCTCTTTGAAAGTTCACACAGAGGGGAAAGTGGACTGGAAAAGAAGGGACCCCAGCCCCCACTCACTTCCCAAAGCCCTACAAACCTGAATTTAATAAACTTTTACTAAAAACTGGGGATAATAGGAAGGAATATAAGCAGAGAAGATTATGACAGTGGTCAATGGGAAGGGCAACAAGCACCAGGGAAGAACATGCCAGCAATCCCTGGGTATCCACAGGCCTACATGGGAGAAGGGGAGGATCTGGGATTGCCCATCTTCTGAGCTGGATCAGGGCACGGAGAGTGAAGTGCAGGGAGGCCTTGGGAGGGCAAGAACGAAACTACATAAACTGTGTCGTCCCTGTCCTGGGGAGGGTGGGGACACGGTCCTCCAAGGACAACAGCTTGTCTCCTACACAGATCTGATTCTGGTCCAGCTCCCACATGTCCTAGGAAAGAAGGTGGATTGAAGCAAAAACAGAAAGAAAGATTTTTCAGAAAAACAACACTAAGGACAGCAAAACCTGTAAGACAGCAAAATGTTCGGGCCCAACAAGAAAGAAAACTGATAGGATGCTGGCAGCTCTCCCACAGCAGGGCTGTGTGGGAGCCTTCTCATGATGCATTTCCCAGTAGGGGTACATCATCACAGATAACCACAGCTCGAGGGGTCAGGGCAATCTGTGGGCATCCAGCACAGTGGGAGCCTGCAGAGATGGGGAGGACAGCAAAACCAGGAAAGGCAGGGATGCCTTGTGGAGCCCCCACCGCCTGCAGGAACCATGATGACAGCAGGTGCTGTGGTATACAGTTACCACAGTATACTCCGGGTGACTTCAGAAATCACTGGGCAGACTTAATAAGGTTCTGGAGTCCTACATGAGCCAGATTCAGTGACAATGGTATGCGTATTTACATTTTTAAAAATCGGGGTAACATTTGCATGCAGTGAAATGCACATACAGTGAAATGCACACCTTAAAAGGACATAAGTTTTGACAACAATATACACATAGTACCAACACCACAGTCAAGATATGGAAAATTTCCATCATCCCAGAAATTTCCCTGTGCTCCATTCCAGTGAACGCCTACCACCCATACTCAACTCCCACTCTGATTTCTATCACTATAGCTAGTTCGATCTGCCTTGAACTTTAATAAAATAAGAATATACAGTGTATACTCTTCCATGTTTGGCATCTTTCATTCAACAAGTTTTCGAGATGCATCCATGTTATTGCGTGGATCAGCTGAGTTGTATTCCATTGTATGAATACATAACAGTTTGTTGATCCCTTCTTCTGTTGGTAGACATCTGGGATTGTGCGTTAGTTTTTGCCTATTATGAATAAAGCTCTTATAAACATTTGTGGACAATGTCTATGTGGGCATCCCTTTTCATTTCTCTTGGGTAAACATCTAAAGGTGGACTTGCTGGGTCATATAATACATGTATGTTTAAATTCCTAAGAAGCTGCTACTTTTCAGAAGTGCTTGTACCATGCACTTGTACCATTTTAGCCCTCACTAGCAATGTGTAGGCGTTCCAGTTATGTTGCACCCTTGTCCACACGTGGTGGTGTCAGTCTTTTTAATTTTAGCCATTCTAGTTGTTGTAAAGTGGTCTTTCTTTTTTCTTCTTTCTTTTTTTTCTTCAAAGTGGTGTTTCATTGGGATTTTAATTTGTAGTTCCTAGAGGATCAATGATGTTGAGTGCCTCTCCTGTGCTCATTGGCCATTCGAATATCTTTTGTGAAAATTTTGTTCAAGTCTCTTGTTCATTACAAAAATGGAATTGCTTAACTTTTCATTATTGATCTGTGTAAGTTCTTTATGGATTTTGAATACAGGGACTTTGCCAGATACATGAATGGTGAATATTTTCTCTCCATGTGTGGCTTGCTTTTTTGTCTTCTTAGCAGTGACTTTTGATAAGTGGGGAACGTGAATCTTCATGATTTATCAATCAGTTTTCTTTTAAAGTGAGTGCTCTTGGTATCTTCTCTAAGAGACTTTTACCTACCAGGGGTCACTAACATATTTTCTTGTGTATGTTTTTTTTTAAAGATTTATTTATTTATTTGAGAAAGAGAGAGAGAGAGGCAGAAGGAGAGGAAGAGGAAGAGAATCTCAAGCAGACTACTGGCTGAGCATGGAGCCTGATGTGGGGCTTGAACTCACCACCCTGAGATCATGACTTGAGCTGAAATCAAGAGTTGGACGCTTCATCAACAGAGCCACCCAGGTGCCCCTGTGTTTTTGTCTAGAAGTTTAGAGTATTGACTTTTCTAGTTAGTCTATTATCTATACTAGTTTTTTGTGTATAGCGTGAGGTAGGAGTTGAGGTTCATTTTCCCCACTATGTTTATTCAGTTCTTTCAGTGCCTTTGCTGAAAAGGCTTTTATTTCCCCCATGGAAAGGTGCCTTGGTACCTTTGTTGAAAGTCAGGATGAATGGGTCTATTTCCAGGTTCTCTATTTTGTTTCACTAATGTATTTACCTGTTCTAATCCTAATACTATATTGTCTCGATGACTCTAATTTGGTAATTAATTAGGTAACATATTTCTACCAAATTATTCTTTTTCATTCTGGTTTTGTCTTTTTACAAGTTCTTTTCATTCCCATAAAAATTTTAGAACTCATTTATCAATTCCTACAAAATTGATTGAGATTGCTTTGAATCTGTAGATCATTATTGACTTTTATATTGAGGCTTCTAGTGTCAGAAGACCAATTAGGATATCATTCAATGTTGTGTCTTCCAAGCCATGAGCACGATATATATACCTTTCCATTTACTTAGGTCTTCTTCTCTTTCTCTTACTGATATTTTGAGAGACTCGTCTTGCATGTTCTTTGTTAATGCATTTCTAAGTATTTCATGTTTTTGATGCTATTGTAAATGGCATTGTTTCAAAAATTTTTTGCTGCTGCCATTGTATGAGAGTACCATTCACTTTTGCATACTGACTTATTCTGCAAATGTGCTAAATTTACTCATGGTCAACAATTTCTCTGTACATACTTTAGGATTTTCTGGATAAATCATTATACTCTCTGTAAATGAATACTATTTTATTTCTTCTTTTTCAACCCTTGTCTCCACCCCCCCACCTTTTGTATGGCTAGGATCTCAGGACAATGTTGAGTGGATATGGTGAGAAGGAAATTATACAAATTTTAGGATTATTTGCTGCAGCTCTGTGAAAAATGTTGATGGTATTTTGATAGGGATTGTATTGAATGTATAGACTGCTCCGGGAAGCATAGACATTTTCACAATATTTGTTCTTCCAATCCATGAGCATGGAATGTCTTTCCATTTCTTTGTGTCTTCCCCAATTTCTTTCATGAGTGTTCTGTAGTTTTCTGAGTACAGATTCTTTACTTCTTTGGTTAGGTTTATTCCTAGATATCTTATTGTTTTTGGTGCAATTGGATATGGGATCGATTCCTTAATTTCTCTTTCTTCTATCTCATTGCTGGTGTATAGAAATGCAACTGATTTCTGTGCATTGATTTTATATCCTGCCACTTTGCTGAATTCCTGTATGAGTTCTAGCAATTTTGGGGTGGATTCTTTTGGGTTTTCCACAAAGAGTATCATGTCATCTCATACTCTATGCAGATGTTCTTCTTTTTAATATGAAGAATTCTGCCTCTTTATGTTTTTTTTAAGTTGATCATGCTAGGCATTCCAATGTGCATTTTAAACTCATCACAGCCTATTTGAGTTAATATTGTACCACTTCACATAAAGAGTAAGAACATTACAACAGTAAAGTCCTTTTACCCTGCCATCCTTTGAGCTATTGGTGTCATGTTTTTAATAATACTTAATAAGCCCCACAACATTGTGTTACTGTTTTTTGCTTACATGGTTGTCTTACAAAAAAATTAAGGGAGGAACCAAAAGTCTTTCATTTTTACCCACATATTTACCATTCTGATGTTGTTCATTCTTTCTTGTAGATTTGAATTCCAATCTGATGAGAAATCAGCTGTCATTCATATCATTGCTTCTCTGTATATTATGAGCCTTAATTGAGTGGCTGCTTTTAATATTGTTTCTTTATTTTTAGTTGTCAACAGTTTAACTCTGATGTGATCTAGGTGTGGTTCTCCTTTTATTTATGTCCTTTGGGCTTCACTGAACTTCCTGGCTCTATAAATTCATGTGTTCCACAAAATTTCTAAAAAAATTTGCTTGTTATTCCTTCACATAATTTTCTATTTTCTCTGTTTCTTTTCCCTCCTAAGACTCTAATCAGATATATGTTAGACTGATTGGCATTTTCCCCACAAGTCCCTGAGGTCCTGTTCATTTTTTCTCTACTATTTTTGTCTCTGTTTTTCAGATTGAATAATTTCTATTGATCTGTCTTCAAATTCATTAACTTTGGTGTTTAGCCTCCAATTTTCTGTTAAAGCTATATATACAGAATTTTCATTTCAGGCATTGTATTTTTAAGTTCCAGAATCTCCATTTGGTTTTTTTTTTTTTGAATATATATATCATGGGTGTGTGTGTATATGTGTATGTGTGTGTGTGTGTGTGTATGTGTGTGTATGTATTTTGGATGTCTTTGCTGTCACTCATGATTTTTTTTTAATAATAATTTTTTATTATGTTATGTTAGTCACCATACAGTACATCCCTGGTTTTTGATGTAAAGTTCCATGATTCGTTACTTGCGTATAGCACCCAGTGCACCATGCAATACATGCCCTCCTTAATACCCATCACCGGCCTATCCCATTCCCCCATCCCCTCCCCTCTAAAGCCCTCAGTTTGTTCCCCAGAGTCCATAATCTCTCATGATTCATTCCCGCTTTTGTTTACCCCCCTTCCTTCTTCCCTTTCTTCTCCTACCGATTTTCCTACTTCTTATGTTCCATAAATGAGTGAAACCATATGACAATTGTCTTTCTCTGCTAGACTTATTTCGCTTAGCATTATCTCCTCCAGTCCTGTCCATGTTGCAGCAAATGTTGTGTAATCGTTCTTTTTGATGGCTGAGTAATATTCCATTGTATATATCGGCCACATCTTCTTAATCCAGTCATCTGTTGAAGGGCATCTCGGCTCCTTCCATGATTTAGCTATTGTGGACAATGCTGCTATGAACATTGGGGTGCATATGGCCCTTCTCTTCACTACGTCTGTATCTTTGGGGTAAATACCCAGTAGTGCAGTTGCTGGATCATAGGGTAGCTCAATTTTTAACTTTTTAAGGGACCTCCACACTGTTTTCCAAAGTGGCTGTACCAACTTTAGGGGTCCCCTTTCTCCACATCCTCTCCAACATTTGTTGTTTCCTACCTTGTCAATTTTTGCCATTCTAACTGGTGTAAGGTGGTATCTCAAGGTGGTTTTGAATTTCCCTGATGGCTAATGATTTTGAACATTTTTTCATGTGTCTGTTAGCCATTTGTATGTCTTCATTGGAAAAGTGTCTGTTCATATCTTCTGCCCATTTTTTGATTTGATTATTTACTTCCCATGTGTTGAGTTTGAGAAGGTCTTTGTAGAGCTTGGATACTAATCTTTTATCTGTAGTGTCATTTGCAAATATCTTCTCCCATTCTGTGGGCTGCCTCTTAGTTTTTTTGACTGTTTCCTTGGCTGTGCAGAAGTTTTTATCTTGATGAAGTCCCACAAGTTCATTTTTTCTTTTGTTTCTCTTGCCTTTGGAGATGTGTCATGAAAAAAGTTGCTGTGGCTGATGTCAAAGAGGTTGCAGCTTATGTTCTCCTCTAGGATTTTGATGGATTCCTGTCTCACATCGAGGTCTTTCATCCATTTAGAGTTTATCTTTGTGTATGGTGTGAGAGAGTGGTCAAGTTTCATTCTTTTGCATGTAGCTGTCCAATTTTCCCAGCACCATTTATTGAAGAGACTGTCTTTTTTCTACTGGATGTTTTTTCCTGCTTTGTCAAAGATTAGTTGCCCAAAGAGCTGAGGGTCCATTTCTGGGTTCTCTATGCTGTCGCTCATGATTACCTTTCCTTTTAGGTCCATGATCACATACATATTTATAAAGCTGCTTGAAAGAACTTTCCCTGATAATTTCAACATGTGGGTTATGTTAGGGTCAGTTTTTATTGAATTATTATTGTTATTATTATGGATCACATTTTGATGCTTCTTTTCATTTCCAGTAATTTTTGAGTGGCTAATAGACATTGTCAGTGATGCTCTGTGGGGATTCCAGATTATGTTATTTTTTTTCCAAGGAGTGTAACTTCTGTTCTGTCAGGCAGTAACATTACTAGTGGATACTTTCTGTCCTGTTGGTGTTGGTTTAATTTGTCGCTAGGATCTATTTTAATTTTGGGCTTGTCTTCACTTTGGACTATGGTTCTTAATCTGAAGGCATGGCCTTCTGAGATCTCAACTGGAGATTCTGAGCTTTCAGTGACACTTCTCTACTTTAGCTTGGCTGAAACGTCGAGGTCTTCCAGCAGTTCACAACCTCTGGTATCACCATTCCATTCTCAGCTCCATAGCAGGAGGCATCTACTAGGCTTCCTGGAATCTCACCCTGTGATGCACATCCCAGTCCTTGGCCAAGGTACCAAGGTGAACCCCTAACCCCTAATGCACAGGGCCTCTCTTTGTGAAGTTCTCTCTCTTTTGTTATTCTGCTCCACAAAATTCAAGCACTTCAACAGCCTAGAACTCTGATCTCTGCCTGTTTAGCTTAGTACAACTACTGGATTTGGATAGAAATAATGGGGTCCACTCCATTATGCCTTCTCTCAAAATTACAGTCCTGCACTGTGCTGTTCAGTGTTTGAAAACAGTTGCCTCATATAGTCATCCAGTTTTATAGTTGTTTTTGGCAGGAGGGCAAACATCATAGCAGTTATTTTGTCAGGGCTAGAAGCAGAAGTTTTCCAATTTTTTAAAAGAGAATATGTTATTTAAAATATAAATGCTGCTGTTTTTTTCTGTCAGTACTTTAAATTTTGGCAGGGCCTGTTTAATGTATGGATGGGTTAGATGTGATTTAACTCTTTCTCTGATATTTGAAAGGCCTTTAATAAAGAACCAACTCTTTCATTTATAATTGGAGATACAGATTAACATTTATAGTAAGCTGCTAAGGAATGAACCCTGGGCTGGTTGTTAGGGCAGCTGGGCCTTAACCCTGGATCTGCCATTTACCAGTGGGGTCACCTTAGTTTTCTGGCCTCAGCTTCACTCTTTGTAAAATGAATTGAATGAGTTGTATGCCCTTAGGTTCCTTCTAGCTCCGACACTCTGGGATTGTCATACCAGTTTTTGACATTTCAGTCTCTGCTGACAGCAAGCTTTTCTTAGATGGGTGGATGGCAAAGATCCTGGGTAGGTTGGGCCCCTGAATGGTTGAAACAGGCAGAAAACAAAAAAGGGGCATCTTGAGATACAAAAACCACATTTTATCAATTGGCAGTTTTGCATAAACCAGGCTTCATTATGAAAGAGGAGAGTATCAATGAAAAGGATTCATGAAACAGGTGTGTACCATATTTTCTAGACCTGTCCTAATGAGAGCAGTCATTTTTTGAGCACCTGTTGTGCTTCAGGTACTGAAATTCTCTCTTTCTCTCAATCTTGCTGTCACTCTCCCTCTTTTTTGATACATTATGCCCTTTTCCAACAAATATCAGAGAAGTCTTACTCTTCTTATTTCACAGATGAAAAAACTGAGGATCAAGGAGATTTAGTGACTTCTCAAAGGTCATGTCGTAAGTGCTGTAGACAGGATTTTAACTCGGGCTTTTCTCACTTGCTGTTCACTGTATTCCTAATATACTGGGAGATTTCTATCTTAACACCAGGCGATGGTAATATTGGCCAAAAGGACCCACGGTTTCTTCCTAATCCCTAATATAGGCATATGGTTTAACAGTTTGCAAAGCACTTTTGTGTATAAAATCCAGTTTGATTCTTACAAGAACATTATAATTATGGTCCTTTCACAGATCAGGAATCTGAGGCTATGTGAAATTCTCCAAAGAAACACTCACAGCTTAGTAAGCGGTGAAGTCAGGATTTAAACTGAGCTCTGGCTGCCTCACGAGCTCTACACGTGGTTGCCTTTAGTTGGCTCATGGTTAGGAACAGAGCTGAACTGTCCAAGGTGATAACAGCTAGTGGTTGAAGGTGTTCAGGGCAGTATCACTGCTGCTGGGAGCATAAATTAGTACATCCCTTTTGGAAGACTGTTTGCCATTATCTGCTAAAGGTGAACGCATAACCCAACAGTTATGCGTCTCGTGTGTCTGCATGAGTATAAGAATGTTCACAATGGTAACCAAAAATGACGATCACTAGTAGATTGGTTACATGGTGTCTTAGTTTGTTCAGGCTGCTATAACAAATTACCCTGGACTGGGTGGCTTATAAACAACAGAAATTTATTTCTCACAGCTCTGGAGGCTGCAAGTCTGAGATCAGAGTGCCAGCAGGGGCCCTCTTTTGGGTTGCAGACTGCCAACTTCTTGTGTCCTCACGTGGTGAAAGAGGATGAGAGAGTGCTCTACGATCCTTATATAAGGTCACTAATCTCATTCATGAGGGCTTCATCCTCATGACCTAATTATCTCCCAGAGGCCCCTCCTCCTAATACCGTCTCACTGGGGTTTACGATTTCGACATGTGAATTTTGAGGGTCCATAAACTTCAGTCCATTGCATACAGATTGCTGGATATTCATATAATGGATTATTAAAGCAGCAATGAAAACAAATGAACTACTACCATGTGTAATAACTGGGTGAATCTCTTGAAAGAAAGAGTCCCCACACAGAAGAATATATACTGTATGACTATTTTTAGGAAGTTCAAAAAATAGGCAAACGTCATCTATTAGAAGTCAGACAGTAGTTAACTTTGGGTGGAAGAGTTAGGGTAATGATCGGTACAGAGGGGGTCCAAAAAGGGCTTCTGGGGCTGTGGCAACCTTAATAGTAGTTACTTGAATGTGTTTACTTTGGGATAATGAATTGAGATGTACACGTAGGACTTGTGCATTTGTTCATCGACGTATGTTGTGTTTCAACAAATTAAGTTTAATGAGCACAAAAAAGAAGATATCGAAGTTGAAACTGTGTGGTTTCTTTAAAAAAATCTTGGTGTAGCTGTCTTTCTGGGTTTATCTATTTTCTAGAAAGCAATTACTTAATCTGACTTGTAATCTTAATTAAAAATTTGGAAAATATATAAAGCACAAGTGACTTGGTTCTACAGTTCACCTTACTGCTTTAGTTCTTGACGAGGGAGTTTTTAATCATCTGGTCTAAGCTTTATAACTCGAGAGTGGCAGCTATTAAAATTTTGAACACTGGTGATTGAAAAGTTCATCTCCAGGAATCATTTTTGGGAACCCATCAGATACGGGAGATGGCAGGAGCCATATGCAATCTGGATGCTGATGACTACAGAGCATTCCACACAAATTAATGGCTATATTCCCTACTCACACTGTGAGTTAACTCTGGGCATGCTATAAATTGGAGATTTGGGGTCCAATGAAAGATGGAGTCTTGTGATGCTCTGAAGGGGACACTTGTTGCATTTTTACTCCCAACATCCATTCCTTCTAATTTTACTGGGTGGGGCTCACACATCTCTTCCTTGAGTCTGCATACTTCGGCAAAGCTTTGGCTCAGGGAGAGGCATGAGGCTCAGTCTCGGCCAATCAGTGCACTCTGTCCCTCTGGCTGCAGTGATTGGTACAGGCACGTGCACCTGACCCAAGTCAAATGCAGTGTGGGCCAATCAGTTTCAGTTCTGAGGTTTGGTTTGGACTCATCTTCCTCTGGCCTATGTGTTTTATAGACATGAACCTCAGGCTACTGGGGTACCCCAACCAACCAGCTGTGGAAGACAGTTACCCTAGGAAGCAAAGGCTGCCGTTGGGAGTGGTAGGTCTCTGATTCATTTCTGCCCTAAACCAGCTCACCTTTTGGATCCTCCATTTATGTGAGCCAAAATAGACTCTCTTTTACCTCTAGCCTTTTTGGCTGGGATTATCTGTCATTGGCAACCAAAAGCATCCTAATTGCTATACTCACCTAGTCTCTGCCTCACTTATATCTCTGGATCTTTTTTTTCACGTGAATGATGGAGGTAATTCGGTTCTGTTCCCTTCTCCCTCCCTCTCTCCCTCCCTCCCTCCCTCCCTCCCTCCCTCCCTCCCTCCCTCCCTTTCCTGATGGAGGTAATTCTAATGACCATCCTCTCCTGGCTGTTGAGAAAAATCCTAAGCACAAGTGCTTGGAAAATTTCTTTGGCTTGACAACAACGATGACAATGATAACAATACTGGCAAAAACCCAGGCTTTTTCCAAAGTTCTCAGCAGTTGCGTGGCAAGTTCACACCATCTTCTGTTGGCAAGATGTGGCAAATATTGCAGCTGTGCGGTACGAGTGAGAAACCCGTGTCCTGAGCAGTTGGGTGGCTTTTCTTCTTAGCTGTTCTCGCTTTGTTGAAACCTCCCAAACTTTGGTCTGTGTGTGTGTGTGCATGTGTGTGTGTGTGTAGGAGGGTTTGGACTCTCTTCCTCTTTTGTTATTGAGGGAGAACAGGGAGCAGATTGGAACAGGTTGTAACACTTCCGCACGCCAGTGTCCCGGTGCTTATTTCATAGCGCCGTCTGCCAATTGGCGTCTGGATTCCGTGCCTCTTCGATTTATGTATTTACTGTAATGCAGCCAAATTTCAGAGAGAGGAGAGGATATTCTAATTTAATAGTGAGAGCAAGGTGTAATTTCTTATGAAGGGAGGGAAATACACCGCCTTCTTATGTGATGTCAGAAAAGAAGACTCTGTTCAAGGCTTTTCCTTATCCATTTAAAAATTAAGACAGAGGGTGTCGTTTCACCAAATGGTTATCTCAGTGTTTTATAAGATCTGATCATTTTATTTGTGCATTGTTTTTTGCATTTTACTTGTGATTTTAAATTAGGTATGCATTATATTAGGAAATAAAGATAATCAGAATAAGAAAAAAAAAAAACCCAATCCAACCTTACAAACAACCAAGCAAACAAATCCCCTAAATTTTATTGCCAACTACTATTTTATTTTTTAAGTTGGTTGAAAATATTACCTATAGGCCAAGAGTTTGCATGCCAGAGTGCGGCCATTGCAAAATGTGGGCTGAGGTGGTGAGCACCTGTGTCCGAAAAGCTGGGAAGGTCAGGATGGGTCTGCAGAAGGAACTGGAGCTCAAAGGGGTGAAGAATAAAGATGTCTGTAGTGTAAACAACTCCCCGAATTCCCTCGGCAGCACTGGGCAAGACAGCCCTTGTTTGCCTGACTTGCACCAAGAACTTCCTCCTCCAACCCCACACCCCCATATCATCCCCATTGCCTTTGTAGGAACGTTTTCCACCTTGGATACCACCCTCCCAGGCTTTCCTCAACAAACAGTAAATGTATTCGGTCAGGCTAACTGGTGCTGCTTAGCAAAAGCCAGTATGTGGTGGGTATGTAGGCCTCAGGGGCCACAAGCAGGGCTCGGAGCAGCAGGGACATTGCCCCACCTCCTCCAGCACCTGGCACTCAGTAGGGCTCAGTTACTGTGAGCTCCAGAATTCCATTTGCCTGGTTTTGAAATTTGAAGTTCTGTGTCTCTCCATCCTGCCCCATCTCTATGACTCCTACTTCTGCTGGCACCTGCTCCCTTTGTGTACTGGAGTTCTCGAACCCTCCCGGGCATTTCTGGGCAGCCTGGTCTTGTCCTGGGTGTGCTGTGACTTCGAAAGGGTGGGCAGAGAATCCAGACCCCAGTTATATCCCTGATTGATATGGAGGGTATCTCAAACTCACTCCGTGCCTCAGTTTCCCCTTCGTACAAAATGGGTACAATAGTATTTATCTTTTTACCTCTTGCAGACCTTATGAAGTTAAAATGAAATCACAGGTGTGAAGGTAACCAGGAAAAGGGCTGTATGCAAATCCATCACTGTGATTAGCATTATTGTTGCTACTTGTATTCAGGCTCGGAATGAACACATCCTTCTGTGAAGGACATGATCTGGGAACAGAAAAAGAAATAAAAGCTGCATCTCCCTGCAACCTTGGAGTAGAAAAATCCCCTTATTCTGTTTCCTCTTTCAGAATAGGACTTGATGTGATCGGGTCATTGCATGTAAAATGCTTTAAGAATGTGATCCACACTTCATCATTTTAAAATTCAAACATTCCCGAGCCTTTTTTCCCCTCACCCTGTTCATATTTATCTTCCCGGTCTTGCCTTCATTGGGCACCACATTTGTATTGATAAATTGTAGGTGGTGGGAGATGTATTGATGGGATTGAGACAGTTCCGAATGTAGAGAGCTGGGGCTTTGCATATCATTACACCTAGCTAGCTTTTTGCCTCCTGAAAGCTGTCGATTTGTGCATTATTGCTATTCAGGCTGATAAATGACAGTAATTGTTCTTAAGTTGAAGAGCTGGTTTAATATGCTGTCTGGCCTGGGAATTTCCTGAGCACCGGGGTTAAGCTAGTGCTCCACTCGAGCTAGCAAAATGGCCCTTTTTTCATCTCAGACTATAGAGTTAATTGAATTACTCGCTATTCATGCAGTTTGTAGCCTTGATTCTAAAGATACCATGAACAGTAGGGGGAGGGAGAGGCTTTCTAGGGGACTCAGGGTAACCGTGCGCCCTGCGTCAAGGACACGACCTTCCTTCCCCGAGTGGAGGGCCGTTGGCGTTCGACAGCGCAATTTACTTTCCCGTCCATCGGCTTGCTTTGGGGTAGTGCCTTCAGAGCTCTCCAGATCATACAGTCCTGGAGGACAGCAGGATTCCCAGTGCTGGGAAGATGATTGCTCTGAGGCTGTATCTGCATCTTTCTAAAAAACTTAGCTATCAGGGCACTTGAATTGCTTGCATTTTATTTGGTTGACTTTTTTTAACTTCTGGGTTGGAAACTTGTGCTAGGATCTAGGTGAAGTTGCCAGGTATCTGTGGGGCAGCCCGGACACGTGTCAGGTGACTCTCAACCCAACCGTTCGATCCGAAGGGCTCACGCAAGCCATTTTGAACGAGAGAGCCCTTCCTTTGGCCAAAGGCGGGGAAGGGCTTAACTGTAGGAAACGGGGGAGGAGGATCTGCCCGTCAAGGAATGTCTCATCTCAACTTGGCGTGTGGGCAGAGGTTTCCAGGAACGTATCCCCTGACCAGTTGAACCAACAACCATATCTTCATGGTGTTTATGGACTGGTTGTCTGGGCATCCCTTGGCAAGAATGAACATGGAGGCAAATGCAAAGTGAATGAGACACCCAGCCCAGCTTCCTTTACCCCTGGCTTTGAGATGACTTTTCAAAGCAGCAATGGGGTTCAAAATTCCGGATTTGTTTCCATTTGGGGACCAATATCCAGTTTCTCCCTTGCACAGCCCTGTCTTGGCAAGGGAAACCAGGTCATTTCTCTTATACATTTTTTTGCTTTTTTAACAGTTTTGGGCTTCATTAGTGGATAACCCCCTCTCTCTTTCCCTCTCATTCTTTCTCTCTGGGTGGAAGGGAATGTTTGGTACCAAATGGTGTTCAATGCCCTCACTGGACACATTTACCCTGTTTAGACCCAACGTAAAAGAAGTTTGGAATACTCTTTTCATGTGCCTCTTCTCTGATCTCAGCTCTCAAGTATACCCACTGAAGCAAGACTGAGGGATGGGACCCCACACCGGAACAGCTGGAGTAGGGAGAGCCTCCCATTTAGGGGCATTAATCATTTCTCATCACAGAAGCCATAAAAATCCATCTTTTGCTCCCCGACAAAGTATAAGATAATGAAAGAAGATTGCTTAAAATGTAAATCATTTAGATCTGTTGGTAACACTGTTTAGAATTAAATTCATGTGTCATAGAACTTCCGATCAGAAACGAACGGTTTCCCAGACAAAGCCATCGTATGTTCCTTAATCTCATATGGATGCTTCCGACGTCAATGGAGCCGGTGCAGTTCACTTGAAAATGGTCTCGGCAGGAAAGGATCATTTTTCCCAGTTCTGTAACTAGCAGACATGGCTGCAAATCATTCACTCCAGTTCTTCCTGTCCGACATCCCAAAGAGTGCATCACACACCTTTACAGGACTCAAGAGAGGGGCCAGCTGCGCTACTCCCTCTGCCCAGGACTCCTCTGTACTTGGGAGAGGACGACTCCTTAAGGTCTAAGGGTGACCTGTTGAGGGCCTGACGAAGGTCAGGGTCCCTTCGCACTCTCTGGGCCTCCTGCTGCCCTCTTCTGTGCTGTCCCCTGCCTGAGGAGGGCTGGCTTGGAGCTCAAAGGGGTAGCAGGCGCTAGTCTAATCCTTGGGGCTGATCTGTGAAACCCAGTGAGCTCTGGAGCTTGGGACGTGTACTGCTCATGGCATGTAAATACTTGTGGGTACTGCAGGGACATGGCAATAAAAGACTTCACATCCAATGTCAGTCTTCCTTCAATCCACTTTCAAGCCTTCTGATTATATCTAAGAGAGAGGGCTATTTGGTGCAAATATATCTTTCACACTTGCCTCGCTTACAGCTGGTAGCCTCCCTTAATTAAAAACAGGAGAGCTGGCCTTGGCCTCAGGACCTTCTTTAGGGGACAGTATCTAGCTGGAACTAAAAAAAAAAAAAAAAAAAAAAAAAGCCACTTCTATTTTATTTTTTGTTTTTTTGTTTGTTTGTTTTTCTTTTTTTTTTATTATGTTATGTTGGTCACCATATAGTACATCCTTAGTTTTTGATGTAGTGTTCCATGATTCATTGTTTGCATGTAACACCCAGTGCTCCATGCAATGCATGCCCTGCTTAATACCCATCACCGGCCTAGCCCATCCCCCACCTGCCTCCCCTCTGAAGCCCTCAGTTTGTTTCTGGAGTCCATAGTCTCTCATGGTCGTCTCCCACTCTGATGCCACTTTTAAAAAATGATGTTCATTTTATAATTACATTTTTTGACATTATTTTTAAAATTTTTAGATATTTTTGTTTATTTTTTCTTTTTTTTGTAATTTATTTTTTTATTATGTTACGTTAATCACCTTACAGTACTTCATTAGTTTTAGATGTAGTGTTCCATGATTCATTTTATTTGTGACAAATGCTATTGATTTCCCTTTATGGTAGTGATACAGATTTCCTCTAAATACAGATTTTTTTTTAAAATAAAAGAGTCAATTTAAGGATAAATTAAGTAAACAAGAGGACAACTGGTTCCAGTTTGTGGGGAAAATCCTGAAGGTGCCGTGAGTAGGGCTGCAGTTCGGGTGACCTCCCCATCTCTGGGGCGCCCTGGAAACAAGAGGGCAAGCTGCCTCCCCCTGGACTCCATCAGTGTTCCCGAAATCACAGTAACTCAGCACAGATTCCAAAGTACTTTAAAAATACCAGTGTTGTCTTTGTGTTTGAAAAGGAATAGATGTTCTTTGCAGAAAATTTGGAACATATAGAAAGCACGCACAAATACAGAGGACATAAAAGAAGGCAAAAGAAGGAAAGGAGCTATTCCCTAAGATCCCATTCACCAGAGAGATAGCCCTTGCTAATGTCTTGGTTTATTTTCCTTTAGTCTCTTAATATGCAAGCATACATACATTTTTCCTCCTTTAAACAGAACTGTGGTTACAATGCACAGATAGTCTTGCAATCTGTTTCTCTTTTTTCCGCTTACGATCTCGTGCATGTTTTCCCATATCACAATTTTCTGTGGTGCTCGGCGTTTCATCACTGAGTTCGAATTAATCTGATACTATTAATTGAAGCTCTTTCTAGACCTTGGGGAGACACTGGGCCCAAGCGATGACCCAGCCTGCAGGAATTGCAGGTACATTTGGACGGGATGCAACTGCTCAACGAATCCCTTGTGGCTGGAGACATAGAAGCTCCCATTTTTTGTTGTTGTAAGTAAATAATGCTGCAGTCAACATTCTGGATCCTGACATCTTTTTTGCACATTTCTGTTTCCTTTGGAGAAATCCCTAGAAGTAGCATCTCTGGACATAAAAATATGGGCCTTTCAAAGTGTTGACATGTCCACTTTCCTCTTCGTGTGATTATTTGCCATCTGTACATCCTTGTCAGTCAAGCGTCTTTTAATGTTTTTTGCCCATTTTATAATTGGGCTGTTTGTGTCCTGTTAACTGTTGCGTTTGAGGGTCCTTATAGATTCGAGATACTAGTTCTTTGTTGGATGTGTGGTTTGCAACTGTTTTCTCCACATGTGGACCTTGTCTTTCAATCCCCCCTTCACGTGGCTTTTGCAGGGCTAAAAAATTTAATTTTGATGAGGTCCAGTTTGTCAGTTTTTTGTACTTTTCTTTAGGCCTCACCATATGCATGACTTAATAAGAAGAATAAGAAGAATAAGAAAATGTATTTCCCGAGGACCTACTAAGCCCCAAGGACGTGTTCAGGGTGGGAGATACCATGCTGAGAAAAATGTACGGTTCTTGCCCATATAGAGTTAGACAAGTAGTAACAATGCTATTTTCTTTTCTTTTCTTTTTTTTTTTTAAGATTTTATTTATTTATTTGACAGAGAGAGAGAGACAGCCAGCGAGAGAGGGAACACAAGCAGGGGGAGTGGGAGAGGAAGAAGCAGGCTCCCAGCGGAGAAGCCTGATGTGGGGCTCGATCCCAGAACGCCGGGATCACGCCCTGAGCCGAAGGCAGACGCTTAACCGCTGTGCCACCCAGGCGCCCCAACAATGCTATTTTTGATATATAGTAATAAACGCAATTTAATATATAGTATATTATTTGGAGTATTAGTACAGTATAGTATTATGAACAATATATTTTTAGTACATGTCATTTAATATATAGTAATTATATAACTGTACTGGTGAAAAATGCCTTCAAGGGAGAGAGGAGGTGTTCCAAGAGGGTGAAGTGGATGGCAAAGACTGCTTCCCTGAAGAAGCATCGTGTGTGTGGAATGAAGAGAATGAGGAGCTATTGGCCAACTGGAGAAAGAGGAGCGGATCCGGGGCCCAGTCTTGGAGTGGCAGGAGCTTGGTGTGTTTAAGCACGGGAAGGCCAGGGGAGGAGGGCCTGGCAGACATGGCCATGGGGAGGCAGACCAAGCAGGTGCGCCCCATAGGCCTTGGGGGGAGTTGGGCCTTTATCTCGAGACCAATGGGAGCCAGTGAAATGTTGGTTGAAGGTGCTTGTGAGCCATTTACTAAACTCTGGAAAGAGCAACGTCACATTCTTTGTTCTGCAGAAATCTCAAGTCTGCATTCATGCGAATAAGCAGTTAGACGCCGAGATTAGTTGTTGACTTATTTACAGGTCCCGAGGTCTAGAATCCTCCACAGTTAAAAAAAAATCATTTTAGAAACTTCCACTTTATGTCTACGATATGCAAAATGGCCTATAAATTATGAGGGAGATACAATTGCCCAAAGGAAAATGAAAACAGTTCTGGCCCCTCTGATAACTTGGATGACATTAAGAATTGCCAGAGGCCTGAGGTTTGGTGGGCATACGAACTGGGGATTGGACCGCTTCTGTTGGTTACTCATGAAGTGGGGCCGGGGCCTGGCTGTGGCTGACTGATTGGCTCCTGTGAGGTTTGGAACCGTATGTGGTTCCTGGGTCTTTGTCGGGTCACCTCAGATTTGCTTCTGTATGTAGGGACCATGTCTTAGCACCTTGGACTCAGCAAAATTCTGGAATGCTCACTCCCTGGGAAATCGATCACCCTCACCCGTCTTGGGTTGCTGGGCTGGTAAGAGTGTTAAGGCTGTGTTGAGGCAAAGGACAAGATTAAAGAATATAAGGGGCTCTCAAGGGGTGCCTGGCTGCCTCAGTTGATAGAGCATGTGACACTTGATCTCGGGGTTGGAAGTTTGAGCTGCACGCTGACTGTAGAGATTACTTAAGAATATAATCTTTTTTTTTTTGAAGATTTTATTTATTTATTTGACGGAGAGAGAGACAGCCAGCGAGAGAGGGAACACAAGCAGGGGGAGTGGGAGAGGAAGAATCAGGCTCCCAGTAGGGAGCCTGATATGGGGCTCCATCCCAGGACCCTGGGAACACGCCCTGAGCCAAAGGCAGACGCTTAACGACTGAGCCACCCAGGTGCCCCTAAAAATATAATCTTTGAAAAAAAACAATAAAGGGCTCTCAAGGCATACTGTGTGCCCAGAATGCTCATTTGTGATGCCTGTGGGACACACGTGCCTGTGTGACAACTCCTTAGTGGCACTGGCCCTTGACCCAGGCCTGTTGCCTGACCTGTGACATGAGGAAGGCATCTCCATGGCATAGAGTATGTTTTGGACCCTGACAGTGTCCCCAAAGGTGTGTACTGAAAAGTGGGGGGTAGTGTTTTAGGGGTGGTTCCCATGCCGCCCTGGGATGTCCCCAGGGCCGTGCGAGGTGCCCACAACATCGTCACCAGCTTCTGCCACCCCCACGCCCTCCCCGAGGAGAAGATGGCTGTTGGAATGTGCGTGAGCTCCTCGGAGGCCGTCCACCCACCGAGCCGGCTCTCTGTGGGGGCGGGAGGGAGTAGGCCAGTTGTAACACCAGCTGTCAGCACACAGACTGCTTAATTCCAACGCCACGCCACAGGCAGAATTGAAAACACCACACTTGAGTCAAAGTAAGCTCAAGAAACAAAGAGAGGAATTTTCGCCACAAAGCAGAGTGACAGTGGGTAGGAGGGACCCGGGAGCCCTCGAAGGGGGTGTGTCTTGGCGACGCTCAGGAAACCCGTCGACAAACAAGGTAACCTTTCCCCCTTGCCAGCGCCATCTTAGAATGACCAGCGTCTGTGGGCTCTCTGCGTCCGTCGTCTTTCCCCCTGCTGGTCTGCCATGTGAAATGGGGCAAATTGTGGACTCAAGGGGGCTGCAGATCCACCTTTATGCCCACCGTGTAGAAGATCTGAGACGGTGGGAGAGAGAAGAATGCTAATGCCCTCCCTGCCTGCCTTCCCTGAGGAGGGACCTGCTTCTCTCCCTCAGTGTCTCGACGACTCAGGCCCGGCCAGTGGTTAGGATGTTCTGCACGCAGCTCTAAGCGGAGTGGACTGGGAAGCATTTAGATATGCCACTTTACTATTATATATATTTTAAAAGTAGACACAGCTTCAAATGAAATGCAAAACAGCAGCTCTGGGTAGTGGCAGCCCCTTTCCCTGTCACGGTATTTGGAATGTGTCTGAAATACCTAATAGGAAGGGAGCCTTGAGTCACAGTGGAGTTGGAGAGCTTCCTTTCATCCGCTGGGTGGGAGTGTGGGCCACGGCCTACGGGACCATACCTTCCTGTCCGTGATAAATTTCCCCCACCCTGTGCTCCTTTTGACACTTCACATTATCCCTTGGGCAAGTCCCTGTCACTTTACCATCCACGTTCGTTCCACGGGCATTTGTAGGTGTCTATTCTGGACCTGCTTAGCCTTGGTTCCCGGGAAGACCAGAAATAAGGCACAGTTCTCATTTATTTATTTCCCTGCCTCCCCTTTCCCCTCCCCTAGGTGGGCTGGGAGCATTTTGAGGACACAGGTAATGTCTTATGTATCTATGTGTCCCCTGGGCAAAATAGAGCACCTGGCACCAAGTGGGTACCTGGCAGACCCTGAGTTGGAAATGGCATTAGGAATGCTGACCTTACTTCTTTCCCTCTTTGCTCTGCTATCATCTTGGACTCAACATCCACTCGTTCAGCCATCCCGTTCTGAGGACACTGCTAGACTCTGGGGCTAGGTAATGCGGTGAAATCGGGTGTGTGTCTTGGGGTATCTTCACCATGGGTGGGATGTCTGGTTGTCTGTGACCCTTTAGCAGGTACGGCTGGCTAAGTCTCCCCCCCTCCCCCCAGCCGATATGGAAAGAGAGGAGTGGGATGGAGACTTAGGATTCCTGCCTCTCCTGAAAGGGGGCGGTAGGCTTCTGGATTTCCAAACACTTGGGGGATCCAATATATATCCAGGTGTATTTGTCAGGAAAATTGGGTGAGCCAAATGCTCAGATCTTTAATGGAAGAGTTTAGTTTAGGTAGGGGATTCACAGGTGGGCACAGTCATTGTTCCCAAGAAGAGCTGAGTTATAATACCAGGGTGGAGGCAAACTTTCAACATGTCTCCTGCTCTAGTCCCTCAGCCAGAGATGGGTCCCCACAGTGTGTCTCTGAGGGACCAGGGCAGACCTCTAAACCCACCCTTGATCTCCCCTTTTCCTTGATGCTGCCGCTGGGAAGGATGGAATGTTGTAGGAATAAGACGCAGGGATGTAGGGCTGGGGGAGGTGAGTACATCATATTCTAGAGTTTATGGGACTTTCAACCTGTCCTCAGAGAAGATTCTGGAAGCACCCCAAGGCAACCCTCCAGCTTTGGCACCCCAAGACCTGCTCCTAGACCAGACAGGGGTTTGCTCCCCGAGGTCCCTGTCTCCAGCCCTCGAAGCCACGTGGGCATGAGACTTAGGCTCTGGGCTTCCTTCCTCTCTCCCCAGGGAGCTGCTTCCAGGAATTCTCACCTTCTCCAAACCACCAGGGGAAGCCCCTCCTTGCCTCATTTGACTCGATTACATTGCTTCTTCTTTGAAACTCAAAACAGAGAAGTACACTGAGGAGGAGAACTTATTTTTTCTCTCTTCACTCTGGAAGCCAGCCTTGATCTGAATGTTCCTATAGCAACATTAATTCTCCCAAGTTGCACCTGCTGTATGATAAGTTATATATATAGAAGACCCACTGGGGTCCAAATACCCCATATGTGCAAGCGAATGAGTTAATGTGCCGTGAGAATTAGCAATGTTCCGCTTCCTGATTTTCTTGCTTTCAAGCTACAACCCGTGTTTGCTGGGCGCTCTGGATGTAGGGTTTGGGGAGCAGTAGGGGTGGGTGCATATCTGGCAGGGACCCGCCTTCACGGCAGAGGGAAGGGCGTCTGCAGAATGTTTGAGTCTCAAGATGGAAATAGACTTGGGGATGCCAGTGTCCTTCCCAGTCACCACTGAATGATTCCTCGAGCTCAGCTCTGGCTGCCTTGGCCTCCACAGTTCTCTGACGGTGAAGCTCCAACAGCACAGTGACGAGAGTGGGAAAGAACCCAGGATGACGCGCTGGCAGATGGGGGCCGGCCAGGGCCAGCGTCTGATGCTGCCTGAGTCCTGGGGGTGGGGGAAGATATAGGCAATCCTGGGCCCGTGTTTTTGCCTGTTGGTACAAAATGTAGATTGTTTGGCTCTGGGGAAATTTTGGGCCCTTTGTGGGTCTCTGGGCTGTTGTGTATATTGGGTAGGATATATGCAGTGTCAGTGAGAGAGTAATGGCCATGAGGCACTGGGGTGGCTCAGTAAGTTGAGCGTCTGACTCTTGATTTCGGCTCAGGTCATGATCAGGGTCATGAGATCGAGCCCTGCGTTGGGCTTAAGATTCTCTCTCTCCCTCTTTTGTCTGCCCTCCTCCCTACCCTTAAAAACAAAGGAAGTAATGGCCTTGATGGTAGGAGAGATGGTTTACATTTCGCACCAGGTCCCAGACCAGGCATGGTGTTCGGCACTTTCTGTGCAGGGTGTCATTCACCCTTTCCAACAAGCTCTGTGATCATCTCCATTGTGCTGGCTTCGACCCAGACAACCAGCAATGCTGGAGCGGGAGTAAGACTCTCGAGCCAGTGCTGCTGACAACACGCTACTCACCGCACCGCACTCTAACAGGGGCCTGTGGGGGCCTGAGGACCCAGGGACTCCTAGGCCTGCCCTTACCCCTTTAAGCCTTGCCTTGCTCCCTGTGGGCTGTCTTTCCCACAGAGGCTACCCCACTGCTGGTGAGATTCCAAGGCAAGTGGTGAGATGAGGGGCGGCCTGGCGCCTCCCCAGCACACTGTGTAGCTGGTGGCCCCTCTGCTCTGGAGCCTGGGGGGACATGGCTACCTGTGTCCGTTCTGTCAGCTGTCCCTCATTGTCCCTGACCCTGAGGCGAGGCCTACACGTGAGGCCTTGGCCGGGGCTGGGGGCTTGAGGTCTTGGCTGCATCTCAGGCTCAAACTGAGAATGCCGTCAACTGCCAGACAGCATCACCCTGCTGGCCGCTGGCTGCTCTCCAGTGGGGACTCGGGGTTTCTTAAAGATTTACCTTGAAACCAGAGGATGAAGAGTCCAGCTCATTTCTGGTTCTTCCTGTTTCCTGCATTTAATGAAAGGCCTTTTCCTACTCTGCCCACGGCCGCCGGATACCCTGAAGGGGTATAAAACTCAATGGACACTCACAGAGATAAAAAACCTCTGTAAAAGTTCTTGGTTCTAAACCTTTTTTTATGGCCCCATTTGGGAGTGTTCTTGGAAGGCTGTTTTGGGAAATGAAACAGTCCATTTGTCCCCTTGTAAAGCCGAGCTGAGCCCTGGGATGCCCTGTCATCCTGCCTGTGCCTCTGGTCCTACCGCCCAGCAGAGGGCCAGGCACAGCAGCGGGGCACCTGCCATGGGGGCGGGTGCCCCTAGGATGGGTGAGCAGCGGTGAGGAGCATGCCAGGCTGCTCCGGGGCTCCGGAGCCTGGGCTGGGCACTCTGCACTATTAGCACCCACCCCAGCATTGTTCTGCATGCCCCATCCCCCACCCCGGAGACACAACTCCTGGAGATTGATGCCGATGCCAAGAAGTGCCCAACCCAGAGCAGACGCATGGGGGTTGTTCACCAGGAGTGTCCTGCTGACTCTGGCACCAAGGGGCAGACCCAGGTGGAAAAGACGTGGCTTAGCTCAGGGATCTCATGGCATGGTGAGCAAGCCCAGTGGGTGGGGTAGTGGCTGGGATGTGGGCTGAGGCTCTTCTGTCCCTCGTGTCTTCCCCCTTCCTCCCATGACCCACTGACTGCGCAGGATTCACCTCTTGGAGGGGATGGTGCAGCAGAATGCAGGAAGTTGCAAGTCGGTTCCTAACTTCTGGGGTTCAGAGGTATAGTGGTTCACTCAGGCTGCCGTAACAAAATATGGCAGACTGGGGGGTTAGCCATCAGAAATCTGTTTTCACAGTCCTCGAGGCTGGAAGTCCGGGATCAAGGTGTCGGCAGGGTTGGCTTCTTCAGAGGCCTCTAGAACTCTTTGGCGTGTAGGTGGTGGTCCTCTCCCCATGTCATCATGTGATCTTCCCTCTGTGCGTGTTGGTGTCTTAATCTCTTCTTATAAGGAAAACCGTCACATTGGATTAGGGCCCACTGTAGAGAACACATTATAACTTAATTACCTCTTTAAAGACCCTATTTCCAAATATGGTCACACTGGGAGGTGCCAGGGGCTAGGACTTTAACATATGAATTTTGGGGGCCTATAATTCAACCCAGTATTCCTTAAGTTTGACTGGTGTTGCTTATTAAGAAAACAATACGACAACATTGCAGACCCTCAATAATAATTTATTTTTCTGCTGCAACATTTATTATTATAAAATAACAAGATTTAGTGACATTTACTGAGTTCTTCCCATGTGCCAGGCACCGTGCTAAGCACTTTCCCCGCATGCTTTTCTTTGATTCTTATAACCACTCAAGGGATAAAGATTGTAATATTCTTGACTACAGATCTTACAGAAGTAGGTTAAACTCCATATGCTTATAGCGTTTAGACAACTATAAAACCAGGCTTCATATACACATTAGATACCAACAAAATGATAAAACCAATGAAATTCAAAACAGTGACATTCACTTAATGGAAAGAATGATGTTGTTTGGCTGGAATTAAATCACGACTTACAACGTGAATCTGCAACTGGCTAACATAACCCAGGTTCTCTCCAGATTGACAAGCTTACATGTCTTGGGGGTGGGGTGGGGTGGGGTGAGGGCAGGGCTGGCTCAACTTTTCTACCATTTTTCATCTGTTTGAACCCTCACTGGTGACAGGACAGGGATTCCTTCTCTTCTGGACCCCTTCCTCCCTTACCTCCCTCATTCCTTGTTGAAGAACCAGTAAAGAGAAGATACGTGACTCGCCTAACAACACACGGAAGTGATGCTCTAAGACCTGCCAAGATTAGGAAGAAAGGTTCATTGAGACGGTCCGAAGAGTGATCCAAAATCTCAAAGTAATACAGCATCTGGAAGATCTGACCCTGCCCCTCCAGCATGGGATGTGGATTGGGGGGCGGGGGGGGGGCATAGGGTGGAAAGAACCCACGAGAGCTGTAGGAGACAAGCGACTACCAGAGAGTGAAGATAACAGGTGTCCAGCTGGTGGAGTCCATGGGGACTGAGAGGTGACTCAGTGGAGAATAGCATGGGTGTGTATATGCTATGCCCTGCGTTCTCCTGACAGGTCGCAGGTCAGTCTGTCACAGCACATGCCCCCTTTCCCCACACCGACTCTGGAGTCACTCAGGGCTCACACTCCCATGAACAGAACTCTGTAGCTCTATTTGGCCTTCCCTCAGCCCCAGTGCTCTCTCAGCCTCCACCCCTTGAGTCTTAGATGATGACAGAAGTGTGCTTTGATACCCACGGGATGGAAAACACGAGACCGGGCATGGAAGTCACATGGTGGCTGGTCACCTTCATGCCCCCGGGTATGTTTATGCTCATTGTGTCTTTTAGATGGATTTGCACCAGTTTAAAAATACTCAAAAAAATGAAAAATTACCAAAAGCACTTGGGGACCTTCTGAGGAGACATCCATGGGCCTCAGTTTGGGAGTCTTGGAGTCTGTCCGAAGGAGGACAGAAGTGCTCCCTGAGGGAGCACTGGCCCTAAGGCAGAGGAGGTGAATTTTAATTCTGTGATGCTGGTCACGGGCTGGGTGACTTTAAGACAGAGACTTCACTCCACTGGGCCTCAGTCTTGTGAAAAATTGTGGTATGCACAAGACGGTGGGGGGGGGGGCAAATGCGACCATAAGGACCCCAGTAGTGTGACCTTTGTCAGCCAGGGTAGGCTGCCCACCTGGACAGTGTGGTGCCTGGTGCTGGCGGAGGGGACTGCACGTGCCCAGGGTCTGGGGTTGATCTTCCTGGTCCCAGGGCCTGGGTGTGGGGGCAGCTAGGGAGTGCTGGGGGCGCAGCCCCGTTGCGGCACCCTCTTTGGTAAAAAGGGAGGGGTGGCACCCCAACTATGATGTTTGACTCAAAGGGCAAAGGCACTGAGGGATGGCTTCTGCAGAGGGTGAGGATGGTCCCGAAGCAGGGCTTGGGGGTGGGGCACGGAAATCCTGCATTGCACTCAGAGACTCCCCCCTGCCCCCAGGGCCCAGCTTTTCTGTAGGGCCCTTCCCCTGCTAGGACACCTGGGACAGAATTCCCCAACCAAGGAAGGGCTGAAGAAGGCTCTGGGAGTAGGTAGACCTGTCTCCCTGGAAGTTCCCTTTGGACCATGAGCAGGGGTAAGCTCCTCGGTCCCCTCCAGCGCTGGGGCACAGGCCAGAGCCAGGAGTCGACAATGCTGCGTGGGCTGGAAGGGCCCTTGGTGGGCTGGAAGGGCCCTTGGTGGGAAGTCAGGTGTCTGGAGAGGGGAGAAAGCAGGCAAGATGAGGCGACAGAGGCGGGTGAAAGCCAGAGCCAGCTAGGAAGGGTGGGGGTCTTGCCCTCACAATAGGAGGTTGGGCACCTGGTATTCCACTCCTTTCGATGTGGGCAGAAAAGATGTAGGTGATGGATCGAGAGCCTGCATGGCCTCCTCTGGCCAGCACAGCTTCCTTCTCCACCTTTCTAGAACTCTGGTGGGCTCTACCTGCAGCTCCAACAAGGACCTGCGTGGGTGGGGTGGTGGCGGTGGTGGGGGGAGTCCAGCTCATTGCCGTCCTCTTGGTTGTCACCCAGACTCCAAGGCTTTGCTGGACCCAGCCCTGAATGTGTCCATGTGCCACATGCATGCGTCTGTCATATGTACATATGCACAGGGTGGGGTGGGGGGGCTCGGAGGAAAGGGCTGGACACCTATGCTCGGGTCAGGTATGATGGGAGGCGTTTGGGGACCAGCCTGCAGCAGGCTCCATGTGGTTAGTCCCCATAACCCCAGAGGAGCTTGGACGCGCCCTCCCCTTCCTGCGGGAAGTCTCTGCTCCTCCTCTAACTGGGGCTATTATCTTACGGAGCCAAGTTGCCAGCTGGATGTATGTCCATTGAATCAGAGCTGCAGAATGGGGTCCCCCAGCCACCCTGCTGCCCTCTCTGTAGGGGGTGCTCTGCAACCCAGTTTGGAACAGTTTCCAGCCTTGGAGCTGCTGGGGTCTGAGGTTGACTTGGAGACTCGGGGCCAGTACCAGAAATTTACCGTTCTTCCTGCTTGGTAATTAACACCCTTGCTGCCTGCTCCGGCAGCAGATGGGAGAGATTTAAGGGAATATTTTAATCTGAAATCTAGCAGCACGGAGACGAGAGTGGCATGGGAGACAGGGCTGCCGCCGACATATTTATCGTCCGAGGCTGACCATCCACCCGAGTGAGTTCTGTTCGTCACCTCAGACGGAGAGCTCATCACTCTCCGTGTTTATGATTTCAATGCCTGTCCTTCAGTGGGGTTGTGGTGAATTACCATTTTCTAAAATATCCGGCATTTTTATACATTAGGTATAGTGAATGGCAAATTCTTGATGTAAAGTCGGCAGTTTTACTCCATAACCAGATTGTAAAATATGAACTGAATTAATCATAACTGCGAAGACTAATGGTACGTTTTCTCTTATTTTATCTTTAGTGCCTTTCAGATCATGTTTTAAAACCTTCCACGTCTGGCGTTGGGAACGCAGCCGCGGCTTGGTGGTGGATAGCAAGAGGCAAAGGTCAGACCGAAGGCTGTGCAAATATTGTGTGCTGGATTTATTGTTTTAATTAAGAGCATGGCAGTTCATCATAAACTGTTTATGGCGTTTCTGCACAGTGCAGCATTTTGAAATCAGCTGTTTTAATGAAAACATAATGTCATATCTGTCAAAGTTCTAAATATTTTGAAAGTGAAATATGGAAACAAGAACTTTAATTCTGGGTTTACTGAGATTAGCTCATTGAATTGCTTTTAAATCCCTTAAGAGGGTCACATCATGGGTACCGTATGGTTTCGTGTAGGTGACCGGGAAGAGAAAAAATTCTAGGAGGTTCTCAAGCTGGTTATTTAATAGCGAAAATACAAGTTGAAGGTTAATGTATCGAAAAACAAAACCATTACAGTTGGCGTTGGGGTTTGAGATTAAAGATGCAATCATGGGTGTGCAGGGGCCTAGATGCCCAGTTGTTTGGGGAGACCTAATTGTGTCGAGAGGGAGCCGAGAGTCTCTCCGGGCGGGAAAGAAATGGAGGCGCCCCTGTCCTTTTCCAGTGGTGAAGCTGCCACATCGCCGTGTTTGCAACTAATTATTTATAATGACCTCAAAGATGATGAGGTTTCATGGACTTTTCAGGCTGAGCGGTTTGCAATCCTAGTAATTCCCTCTCATGGTCTCTGGGCATCTGTGTAGACATGTCAGCCATTCCTGGTTACATTTGTTAGGGAGTCGGATAAAATATTTGTCTAATCTGGAAATTGTATTTTTAGCTGTACCCTCATTGGAAACAGAAATTAAGCTTGTCATTAGATGCCGGGCCACAGGAGATGACTGAACAGGATAATGTATGTTATATTCTGGGCTATACTTGGTCAAGTTTCATATATATCGTATTCCACATTATTTTATTAACTTTAATATCTGCACTTCCTATTACCAGACATGCCCCTCATTCAAAGCACAGAGGCACAGTTCTCTAATCAGAAGTGACAGGCTATATACTTTCTCTCAGCCATTACTCGGTAGCCTAGAGCAAAGAACTCTGTTTCCTTGAAAATGTTTTGAATTGGGTTATTTTTATTGAAGTATTAAAGTAATTCTTCAGATTTTAGGCTATTATTTAAGTACTTTTGGGAGAATACAATAACCTCTGGATTCTATAGGCTTTGTTACTTTAACAATCCGAGCTGCTAAATGCATCTTTTTAATGCTGGTTATATAAGTGTCTCAGAACTCATCTGACCAGCGGAAGCTAAGAGCATTCAGGTAATTATAGAAAATTAGTAGGCTAAATTAGTTTAGGAAAGCACAAAAGTATAATATTTAAACTGCTTGCAAAACATAGGCCCTGCCTGCCAGATTTGCAGTGACAAATTAGCATTTCAAATTATTTTATCTTTGTGTTTTTTGTAATTTGGTTGAAATAGTCGATTGGGTAAGCAAGCTGAACTGGGCACAGGCTGGTATATTCTGAGAACGGACCCATGATTTCAATAAAAATTCCAACCTGTGATGTTGGAGGAGGCAGCAACAGCAAAGGCCAGACTCTGACTGAGTGTTGGGCAAGAAAACTCATGGTTGGAAGGGACGGCCCTGTTGGGGTGTTTCTCGGGTCGGAGGTCAAGCCACAAGAGCACTTTTCTGGAAGTGACTCCGTTTTACCAACAGAGAGGTATAAAGAGGAGACAATTCATAGGTATGCCCTGAACTAGTGTGCCCATGACACTTACACGGGGGCACAGTCTTATCGCACTTTGGATGCCTGGGGGTGAGTGTGTCACCAGAGGTTTGAGTAGGAGAACTGGATTTCACTGAGCACTCTGTTGTCCGTGGAACCCTCCCGAAATTGTCCTCCTCCCCTTCCAGGAGGGGACAAAGAAAGGGCGCCATTGGCTCAAGGCCAAGTTAGCAAATGGCAGAGTTAAGATTGGAACCCAAGGTCAAAGCCAAGATTCTTCCACTCTGCCATGCCATGCCATCTGCACTGAACCAGTGAGGGAGGGTCTGCCTCATCTTTTTCCTTTGTCAAGTCTCAAGGTAGTTTTGTTTGCAGTCGGTCATTTCTAATGTGACCTAGAGAGGATAAGGTGTCAAGAAGCTTTTAGAAAGGATAGTTTGTGATACATGGCTAACCAAAAAACAAACAAACAAAACCCCCAAAAAACCCAGTGAGAAAATCAGCATTAGACCATTGGAAAAATAGCTGGACCCCATGTCCTTCTTACATATCCATTAGGATTAACTTTCAAGTGTGGGAAAACTAACAAAACGAATCGTGGGCTAAGTGCAAATCTAAGAACCCGGCAGAGAATCCGAGCTGCAAGGTATCCCGAAAAAAGTGTTCATTTTAAACACAAAATTCTGGCCAATAATCTGGGCATTCTGCCATGGGATCAAGTATATGGAACCTGGAATTTCTGAAACTCAGTAAGAACTTGTTAACAGGAGAAGCGGGAGGAGATGTTAAAGCAAATGGGACTATGGAGGACATTAAAAGCAATGTGGTTTCCAAAGCAACCAGCTAAATATCAGGTAGAACCATTTAGTGACTACTCTGGATGCCATGGTTCCAGTCATTGAACCAGGGCATGTCCCAACCTGCTAAAACGCTGGCCAAATGGCTACGGATGTTATTTCTACTAACGTGTATGTGTGCACTCACAGTGCACAGTTTAAAATTCATGAAGTCTTTGGGGCACTGGGTGGTTCAGTTGGGTAAGCATCTGACTTCAGCTCAGGTCATGATCTTGGGGTTCTGGGATTGAGCCCCGTGGCAGACTCTGTGCTCATCAGGGAGTCTACCTGTCCTTCTGCCCCTCCCTCTGCTCATACTCTCTCTCTCACATAAATAAATAAAATCTTAAAAAACATAAAATTTGTGAAGTCATAGATCTTTATAGTAGCCTGTTAGACTGGCATTGTTACCCGCATTGTATAGATGAGAAAATGACTTTGCCTTAATCTCATAGCCCAAGGAATCCAGTTAAACAAGAAGCACAGTTTAGTTGGAGACAAAGGGAGAAAACAGTTTTTTTTAGAAAAAGTGCTTGGAATGTCCTTCATTATGTGTTCTGCTTAGGAACTGTCTTCCTTCCACGACGATCGATTCTCTGTGAAATCATTTGTTAGCAGTGGTAGAGATAGTGGTGTTCTCCAAGCACTCCCTTCTGGTCTCCCAAATTTCCCAGCATCCTAGCAAACACAGAGGGTGTGTCTTCTGCTTGGCCAGTGGGCTGCTTCCCGGTGAAAGCATGGAGAGCCTGTGCGTGGCTCATCATGGGTCTCTCTGGCTTCCTCTGCTCATGGAGGCCAATGTTGAGATGTAGGAGCCACAAGATCAATACAGCCTGGACCACTGAGTCACATGGGATGTAGCACAGCTGTTTCCTGAGCCTCCCAGACACTTAGTGGGTTTCATGAGAGTGGGAAGATAACATTGCTGCGTTAAGCCACCGAGATCCTGGGGCTGTTTGTTACAGCAGCACAAGCCCATCCTATCCTGGCTTCCAATCCCTCTAGGCACTTGCTTTGGCAACTTCTCCCCTATTTCCAGAAGTGGAGTCTCCTCTTCCTCCTCCTTCTACCTGGTTGACTTCCCATCCTCTTGGGTTTAGCTCAGTGATGACTGACTCCACGAAGCCATTTGTGATCTTTGTATTAGGGACGTGGTATAAAAATGAATTGTATTGTTTGTGTAGATGTCACCGTTGGCTCCTCCTCGCTGAAACTGACTGTAACAAGTGGTTGGAGTTTCCACTGGAGGGTAATTTATATTTATTTGAGCTGCCACCAACTCTTATTTAGTTTGCATAAACTACCCGGGACGGAAGAGGAATCTCCCCGGACCCTGTTTATCTTGTGAGAGTGGAGCTTTGCTCTAGAGAGTGGGTCACTCCTCACGTGGACCTCCCTCCATCCCTTTTAGCGATGAATAATCAGTCATCAGGAGAGGGGATTAAAAAATAGATTTATTGCTATTTCTAAAAGTCAGAACTAGAGGATGAGTAAACACAACAACAGATGTATAAGAACGTAAGTAGAAACACTATTTTACAATAACATGTACTGGAGCACATTTATGTACTGGAAACTATGAAAAATAGCTCTCTTTAAATGATTTAACATTTGCTCTTCCTTATATACAGTCGAATTTCCAGTAGGAGAACAAAGATGCAGACGGCTCTCTGGGCCTTCCTTCATGAAAACCCTTCCTTAAAACCTTCTAGAATGCTGTATGAGTGCCAGTGTGTGGTTTTAGCGGACGACAGGCGCTGCCTTCGTGCACAAGTGTATCTAGGTCATCCTGTCTTCCCAACTCCCCCCCACACATGTGGGATCATTATTGGGGTTCAGGGGACCCCACGGACAGTCAGTCAAGAAAGTCATCTGGAATAAGGCTGTTAATGAAGTTCCCTTCTGGAGAAAAAAGAGAGCGTGTCTTTGCAGGAGCCCTGCATTCTGTGTCTGCGATCGCTCTCCTGCGAAATCTGTGCTCAGGGTGGCTCTGGATAAGTGATTTCTTCCGGCGTTGGGGATGCAAAGCATTAATTGAAAAAAAAAAAAAAGCTGATTTCACAGCTTTGGCCCTTTTTTTCCAGAGGCCTCATCAGGTGGGCCATGTGGTTGGCTGGATTGATAATATAGAAAAGATTTCTAATAAAAAGTGCTGATCGAGGGACGCCTGTGGAGCTCAGTCGGTTAAGCACCTGAGTCTTGATTTCGGCTCAGGTCATGATCTCAGGGTTGGGAGATTGAGCCCCAAGTCAGGCTCTGCGTTGGCCATGGAGCCTGCTTAAGATTCTCTCTCTCCCTCTCCTTCTACCCCTCCTCGAGCTCCCTCTCTTAAAAAAAAAAAGTGCTGATCTAGACCTCTCGACATACTTCATAGTCCTTGAAAGTGGGTGATATTTGTGGTGTCTTAAAAGTGGATTGGTTGGAAGGGTATTGCCTTGGGTTTTTGAGGACCCTAAGGCCAAGGGGGCTTGAAGCTGGCTGAGTGACCTCTGGAGTGACATGGCCCAGAGCTGGTGAAAGCTACACAGTATCGCGACAGCACAGAAATGAAGAGCTGGCTGACCAGTCCACTTTGGTCCACATACGGGGAGTGAGCATCTTTTTCTAGAGAGGACCCCTACCAGCTGCTTGTTTTAACATCTGGGGGGACTGTGGAGTCTTCTTTAATTTGGTCCAACCCAATGACTGCAGAACATAAGGGAAAAGAGCAGTTTGGAATAAAAGAGGAAACTAAGGACTCCAATCTCAGATACCTTTGCTACAGACAGTCTCTCTTTTACATTCTCTTCTGGGCACGGCTTGGATGCTGGAGGTCTGGTGTTTACGACCCTTTCCCCCGTCCTGTGTAACTAGCCAAACCTTCCTTCCTTAAGAAAGCGACCTGAATGAAATGTGATCACAGAAGTCCCCTCAGAAAAATAAGGACGGAATTGGCAATATTTGGGAGTGAGAAGAAAAACGTGTGGCTCATAATCTTTGTGTTCACGTGTGCCAAATCACAAGCCCGTGTGTGTGTGCGTGCGTGCGTGTTTGCGCGTGTAGGCACACACGGAATGCCTAAGTGTCATTGCCGGCTTTGGAAATCTGTGACAGGAAAGTTAGATCACATAGGTGTGCGTTGGTTTTTTGCGTACGTTGAATCTCTGGTTTCAGGATTAGCGAACCGGCTTCTATCTTTCCCTCTCCCGCAGGGGCGCCGAGCAACCACCCTACTGATGTAATATTAAGGACCGCATAATTAGCCACCTTCATAAATTTTTCCAAGATGGATAGGCAACATTTGGCTTTTTCAGAAGAAAACATCCCTGTGATAGTATTCTGTGGGAAGCTATGGAGAGAACAATGAACAGAAATATCTGGAAATATATTAAGATATATGTGCATATATTGGACATTAACACCATACACTAAGCATATTGGGAATACGCTTCAAAATATTTCAAACATGGTTGACCTTTGTTATATAATCCCAGGCTCGGGGAAACATATTTGCATAGACTTAGCAATATATTGTAAATAACTACATAGGACAGTGTGTATTTTTCCTTAAGATGCAGTATTATAAGCAAGACATTAAATTATGCCTATCAGACAAAGCAGCCGGATCTCGACATTTTTTTATAGCGCATTCTATTGGGAAGACATCCCTGCTTCTAAAAAGCACATGCATTAACTGCCTGATTCATGTGGTGACATGTGGCATATCCAAATGCATTATGGATCTCTCAGGAATAAAAACAACATAGCAAAACCATCACCTTGGGATGTTCATTGAGTGAATATTTTACAGACACACTCCTTTTATATTTATATAATAATTTAGTGTTATGACAATTTTTTTAGCAGAGTTGGCAGTTTTTCTTTTTTATAATGGTATTATATTTGTGAGCCTATTAAGTGCATATGGGATAAACTACAGAAAAAAGTATTTTTCATAATTCCTCAGGGTGCTTGTAGCAAAAAAAAACACATATTGGTTTAGAAAAATGTTAATAAAAGGTCAAGCAGAACTTTCCAGTGCTTAGCATGACAGCAACGGCAATTTTGAGGCCTTTTTTGAATTGTATATTGAGGAGACGTGGGGATTTATGTGGCTTCCAGGAGGAAAATGGCACCTAATGTCCTTTCTGAAAGGGAGACTGACCCTTTGGCAGGGCTTGTGAATCTTGAATAAAGAATCACAACAGCGTGTTGCTCCCCCCTCCTGCATCCATACCCCCTCAATAATGAACTGGGCTGGTTTCTGGCTTGGCCTGGGTCCCTAGAAGCCAGCAGGGCGGGTTGCTGGCATCAGGGACTGTGCAAGGGCACTTCTCTAGCTGGGCATCCTTCCAGGAGCCAGGGGTGTGCATGGTGAAAATTGGGGTACTACTCCCCTTTTCCATCCTCCCAGGCAGAAAAGCTCAGCCACTTCTCTAGACCAGAGGCAACAGCAGGTGCATGCAGAGGACTGGGGCAACGGCCACCCGCAGAGCAGCCATGTTGGTGGGCGGAAGCCCCGTGTGGGAATCCCCGTTGCTCATGCCCTCCCCAGCTTCCCATTTCTCTTGCAACTGGGACATCAGGTAAGAACACAGAAAAATTCTGTATTTCTTAATCTCCCCCCTTTTTCCTTTCAAAGAACTTGCAAAAATGCAAAAATAGAGCATGGTTATTTGGGGATTTTTATTTAGCAGTTGTCTGAATATTAGCATGTTTCAGGCAAACCTATACACTGTGATTCCAGACCAGCCTCAAATGGCACTTCGTCAAAATAGAAATGTTCTCCGTGAAGAAGTGGACAGAGAGTGACTGCCTTGAAATGGATCCAGCCTGGCTCCCCAGCAGCAGGAGCCCAGGCAGCCAGGCGCCTAGAAGGGTGGGACACACCCTCCTTCCACGGCCACTTGGCGGTGGTCCCCGGGAAATGTGGAGAAAAGTCACAGGACCCACAAGACAAAGACATCGGTCACACATTTTTTTCTGGACCTGCCTGATTGTTTTTCAAGGCTTCACTTCATCTATTCGGGCTGCTCTGCATTTAGTATATTATTGTGCAAATGACAGCAAGGGGCTCATCAGAGCCCAGCTCGGGCTCCTACCTATGAGAGGAGGGGGGCTTGCTGGGCGGCAGGGGCCGGTCTGGTGCCCGCCCCCCCCCCCCCCCCAGGCAGAAGCAGGAGACTCAAGGCTGTCATGCCTTTGGAGCATACAGGAACAGCTCACAGCACAGCTTTTGGGGCTGTGTCCCCCCTGCGATGCTCATTCTGGGGTTCCTGGGCTCTTCTTCACTGAGACCAGGCACACGAGGGCCAGTGAAGCACGCTGCCCTTGCCCTTGTGGGGACAGAGACTAATCCAGCCATCACCCCAGCGACTATGGAATGTCCCCATGAGGACACAGGGCTCAGGGACATGCCGGTGTGAAGAGGTGGGGGTTCAGCAGCTGACAGGGTGGTGGTGGAAAAAATGCCCCTGAGGAAGTGGGGGGTGATCTGCAACCGAGTACAAGACTGTCAGGTATTCAGGGAGAAAATTCCAGAGAGAAGGGACAGCCCATGCTCGGTTGTAGATGAGCAGGAGGCTTGGTGTGTTCAGTGTGAGGCAGGAGCCATGTGGGATGGGGGCAGGGGGAACCCCCAGTCTTTCAGAACTAATGACCCCCTCCCCACACCCCCAGCAGGATGCCCTGTCACTTCTGTCTGCAGCCTGCTGTGAGCGGCCTGCTGCCCCGTCCCTTGCCCTGGCCTGGTTTTCAGAGGCCAGAGAGGAGAATGCAGCAGGCATGACCTGTGGCCTTACACGATGGCCACGTGGTCTGAGGGCCTGGGCTCCCGTGGCTGCTTCTGCATGGAATGGGGCCCAGCTCTGTGGTTCTCATGCAAAGGAGCGACCTGGAGGGGCCAAGCCCGCTCCTCTGGGCCATGAGGCACCGTCCAGGTCAGGGAGTCTGGAATGAGCACATTTTCCTAAGGCCACTCTTGAATGGGGAGCACTGAGTAGTAAAAAGCATTCTCTACCAGCCGGAAGTTCACGGCCTACCCCCTCCCCCGCCCCAGGACGCATCCCTGCCTGCCCAGCCTGCATGGATCTCTGCCACCAGTCCTGCTCTGCTGGGCGCGTTTGGGCCACATAGGGCCATCCGCCCTTGCCGCCTCCTCCGGGATCCCCTCCTAGCTTGGGTCTTGTCTCTCCACACTTGCTGTGAGCTTCCTGGGCTGGAACCGCCTCTTTGCCTTTTCTGGTGCTCTCCTCAGGCCGAAGTATGGCAGGCATGGCACAGGCTCTCAGGACACCCCCGCCCGTCTCCAACTGGGCAGTTTTGTCCTCGGGTCCCTCAGTGGAACAGCTCGAGGGAGAGCCTGCTGGGTTAAAATATATTGTATATCTTCAGTGAGCCTGAGGGTGGTGAAGGTCACTGAGGGGACAGGCCAGCCCCCCAACATGTCAGTGGCTGCAGGAGGGGTGGCTCCAAATTCCTGGAGCTCTGCCGACGATGGGTTTGCTGTTGGTTTTCCTTATCATGGAAACAGCGTGACATAGACTGTTCCCAGAGCACGTGGCTTGGTGGGAAAAGAGCAGGGTCAGCGCAACCGATCCTTTTGTTTCTAGTACGTTCGGCACTACTCTTGTGGAGGGAGAATGGCTGAGTGTCTGTTTGGGAATCTAATGTTGGGATAAAAAAATATCAATGTTTATTAAATGTGCTTATCTATTTCCTAATTTATCTCACCACTCCTCTGATAACCATTTTTGAGATAGGAGGGGAGGTGCCCCCTGGAGCACAGACACTTAAACTTGGGAACGCGGGCTGCCTTTGCCTGTCCCACAACCACAGGCCCTCCCCTTCCTCCAGGGGCAGTGCATTGCCGAAGGCCCACAGCTGCTCCTTTGCACTGCACTCAGCAGGGACTCATCCAGCAGGACGCCCAGTGCTAAAATTCTGGCCTCCGGTGTGACGCTGATAGGCATATTCACTGCGCCCCCTTACCCCCTCACCCCTCCCTGCTCTGGCCAGTAGCAAACACGGCTTCCCTTAAACATGGCACAGTGATGCTGTTAGCCCCCTGGGTAGTGCAGAGCTTTTGTGCTCATTCTGTCATTAGAATCCGGGGACAAGCCCCCAGCTCACAGATGGACAGGCAGAGACCCAGCTTTGCCCGAGGTTCCCTGCAGCCCAGTGGGTCATGCTGTTCAACTTGAGGCCTCCTGGCCTTTGCTCTGCGGCCCGTCTCTGAGGGCAGTCCGGACTCTGCTGTGTCCTTCCTCAGTGGCACGTGGACACCTCAGGGTCTTCGGGAAGGTGATTGGTTCTGAAGGTACAAGCCCCTGCCGGACGGTGGGCATGGCCTTCTCCCTAACAGTGACGTCTGAATGAAATGGATCGCAGTGCCTGAGCTCTGCCTGGAAATGCCGTTGCTGCTTTTGGATCCAAAGCCGGTAGAGAAACAAGCCCCTGGCATGTGTCTGAGCATCCCTTCCGCTCTCCTCTGTACTTTCTGCATGTAGCAAACACTGAGAAGGCTCTGTCACACGCCAGGCGTCATACTGAGCACGGGACAGAGCCGTGGGGTCTGCATCCAGAGTTCAGGGGCTCACGGAGGTGTGCACACACAGGCCACCCCATCTGCGTGCTCACGCTTCTCTTTGTTGAAGCGGTCGGGGGCGGGGGGCGGGGGGCGGGGAAGGGAAGGCCTTCCCACTGCATGCCCCGGCTGCCTCGATATGGTGCTGCTGTCTTGAGCTGGGCTGTGGCGTTTGTGAGACCCTGGGGGCCCCGATCCCGTCAGAGTCTGCTGGTGCTAAGATGTCCATGGTCAACTTTGCATTTCACTTCCTAGACCTTTCCATGCCAACACTGTGGGCCCCAGGTTAGTTTTTCTGGTGGCATTGTGCCCAGTGGACTCTTTTGGGGATACCCTTTTCTTATCACATACCTTACTTGGGGCAGATGGATTTTCGGGTGGCTGAAAGGGCCCCAACCTAGAATCCTAGGACCTGTAACCACCCTGGTTCCTCCTCTCTGGTGCCTTCACACCTACTAAACCAGGTTGTCCCCGGGCATTTGGACCCTGGTTGAATTGCTGAGCTGTCTCGTACAAAAGAACCTCCCTCCCCCCATCCCAAGCATGTGGTCCTCCAGCCAGCTTTGGCTTTGGGTGAGGATGACGGAAATCACAAATTCATCTCTGATCTATTTGCATGGAAGGGATGGAGCCTAGTGTCTGACCCCTAGGAAAGCAACAGGACTAACCTCACATTGTCCCCAGGGCCCAGCTCCCAGTTCCCCTCTCCCCCAACACCCTGAGTGGGTACAAAAGAACAGATTTCCCAAGCGAGGCAACACAGAGCTCTTCAGACACTGGGAAGCAGTGCACAGAGAAATGGGACTATGGCCCCAGGAGAGGTAGAAAGCTCCTATAATTGGGGAATACCAGATGTGGAAGAATAATTTTAAGAAAAAATTTTGATTAATTTTTATCATACAAATGGTGATACTGATTTTTAAAAGATTTAGTAGGGAAAACATAGAACTCAGGAAGAAGTAAGTCGTGGAGATCCATTAGCGATACCCTAGCCCCGGCCAAAGGTGTAAGATCCCATATAACCCTCCTTCCGTCACATGGGGCACTGGATGAAGGAAAACTTTCAATCCATATTTTGGGGAAAGGATGATTTCTAGGCTGGCCTGGGTGGCAATGGATACAAAGTAAGGGTAGATGATTGAATGAGTCAATAATTCATATTCTCCTTTCTTTGCTCAGCCATTAACTGGTCAACATTTTGGTTGGAACCAGGGCCAATTTGTAGGATGATTTCTGGACTGGGGAGGGATGGGTGACATATCTCTGGTCACCCCCTCAGCCTGATTCTCTTTTTGCAAAAAAGTCCAGCTCTACTGAGGGGCGAACTGCCTGAGCACCCTTGTTGACCAGGGGCCCTGAGGAGACATACAGGATTCCACCCCCAAGGTGCGTTCATGGCTGCTCACGAAATTGTCAAGTGGGGAGGCCTCTGCTGCCAGCCTGGCATGAGCGAGGACCCTCCAGCTTGGGCCCAGCATCTGCAGTGACCTCCTGACTCAACCCAGAGTCGTGGTGTCTGGGGAAATGAAATTGGATCCCATCCTTCCGCACAACACCCTGCACTGGCTCCATTGCAATTCCACCCAGAAGAAAATCCAGACTTCCTACTATGGCCCAGAAGGTTCTCCAGGATGCTGCCACTCATGCCCTCCCTCAACGTCCCGGACCCCACCATCTGCCATCTTGCCTTTGCTTTTTCTCTTGCCTCCTCGCTGTGCCCAAGCCCGCTCCCAGGGGTAGCTCCCTTCCCCAGCTCTCCCTCTCCGTTCACCCTGCTCCCTCCCTAGCACCGGCCGGTGGATCATCCCAGCTCTGCTTTTTTTTTTATTTAATTTTTTTATTATGTTATGTTAATCACCATACAGTACATCATTAGTGTTTGATGTAGTGTTCCATGATTCATTGTTTGCATATAACACTCAGTACTCCATGCAATACGTGCCCTCCTTAATACCCAACACTGGGCTAACCCACCCCCCACCCCCTCCCCTCTAAAACCCTCAGTTTATTTCCCAGAGTCCATAGTCTCTCATGGTTCCTCTCCCCCTCTGATCCCCCCCCTTCATTTTTCCCTTCCTTCTCCTAATGATCTCCCTGCTATTCCTTATGTTCCACGAATGAGTGAAACCATATGATAATTGTCTTTCTCTGCTTGGCTTATTTCACTTAGCATAATCTCCTCCAGTCCGGTCCATGTTGCTGCAAATGTTGAGTAATCGTTCTTTCTGATGGCTGAGTAATATTCCATTGTGTATATTCATCTGTTGAAGGGCATCTCGGCTCCTTCCACAGTTGGGCTATTGTGGACATTGCTGCTATGAACATGGGGGTGCATGTGGCCCTTCTTTTCACTACATCTGTATCTTTGGGGTAAATACCTAGTAGTGAAATTGCTGGATCATAGGGTAGCTCTATTTTTAACTTTTTGAGGAACCTCCATACTGTTTTCCAGAGCGGCTGCACCAGCTTGCGTTCCCACCAACCGTGTAAGAGGGTTCCCCTTTCTCCAGCTCTGCTTTCTCACTTTGTTTTCCATCTCTCCAACCTGCAGCTCCATGAGGGTTTATGCCTGTGGCTCAGCTTCTAGAACGTGCCTTAGTCTGAGTATGCGTCTGCGCATATTCCGTGAATATATGAACAATCTCCTGAATGCACCCCTGGCAGGAATGTAAATCAGTACATTTCCAGGAAACCACTAAAAACGACTTTTCTCATTAACAATTGATAAGAAATCATTAAATGTAGAAAGTTAGAAAATACCAATCAGCAAAAAGAATATTAAAGATTACTTAGGACCTCGCACACTATTATTATTCGTAAGTGTACCCTTACAGTTTTCTCTAGGCATGCAGAAAACACAGTTACATTGTTTGTAATTTGCCTTTTATTACTTAACAGAATATTATGATTAATCCTTAAATGTTAATAAGTACATTTCTAGAACATTACTCTTGAGGACTCTATTGTATGGAGAATTTATACTTTACGTACGTATCTATGTACATGTAGGTTTACTTTTCTGTTGTTGGACAAATGATTTGTTTCCCGAAAGCGATGAACAGCTTGAGCTAAACTGTTACACATCCGTGAGTGATTCCTTTAAAAGCAGAATCTTTGGGTCGTGCATTTTTAAAGATTTTGATAATATTACCACATTACCCTTCATAAAGCTTACCCAACTTACCCTATCAACCAGTGGTGTCGAAAGGGTTCATTTCTTTGCCCTTGACAACACTCTGTATCATTGTTTCTACCTTTACCAATACAGGAGCCCCAGTGATCTCATTTTTGCGTAAATTTGCATGTCTTTGGTGACTAATAAGGCTGAGCATCTTTTATACGCTTATTTATTATTTGTATTTATTCTTTTGTGAATTGCTATTCATGTCCTCAATACAGTTTTTCCCGTTAAGATATTTCTTCGTTACTCGTTTGTAAGAAAGCTTTATCCATTAGGGGAATTAACCTTCTGTTGTATGTATTAATTTTCCCCCCTGGTTTTGGTTTACCTTTCTTTTCTTTTTTTTTTTATTTTTTTTTAAGGTTTTTATTTATTTATTTGACAGAGAGAGAGACAGCCAGCGAGAGAGGGAACACAAGCAGGGGGAGTGGGAGAGGAAGAAGCAGGCTCCCAGTGGAGGGGCCTGATGCAGGGCTCTATTCCAGGATCACGCCCTGAGCTGAAGGCAGACGCTTAATGACTGAGCCACCCAGGCGCCGCTTGGTTTACCTTTCAATGGCAAAACTGTATTTTTCACATGCGGATATTTTGAATTTGTATAATTCAAATTTATCTATCTTTTTTTCTCTGTGGTTTCTGCCCTTGGAATTGGATTTAGAAAAAGCTTCCCCGTGACAATTTATGTAGATGGTACATTTTCGTTTCACTTACAATTTTAAATCTTTAATTACTATAAGATTTGCTTTAATATGTAGTATCAAGCAGGTGTTTTCCAGGTGAGTGGCAGATTGTGCTTATATTTTTGCTGATTAACCAACCTTTCCTCATTGATATGAAATGCCTTTGTGTTAAAACCATAAGCGTATGCATATTTGGGTCTTTCTGTACTCTATTTCGTGCTTCACTTTTTAAATGTGGGCTCCACACTCAGCGAGGAGCCCAACACGGGGCTTGAACTAACCACCCTGAGATCAAGACCTGAGCTGAGATCAAGAGTTGCATGCTTAACCGGCTAGCCACCCACGTGCCCCTGTGTTCCACTGTTTTAATTATTGTTGCTTTTTGCAATATATTTTAATATCTGGTTGAGCAAATCCCATCTCTCTCTCTCTTTCCCTTTTTTATGAAAATATTTCTTGGCTATTTTTTCATATTTATACTTTTGAGTAAAATTTGAAATCAATGTGACAAAATATCAAAAAAACTTTGAAGGAAATTTTTTGGATTTGCATTTGGTTGAAAGATTAGATGGGGGAAGACCAACACGGTGACTACAAACAGAGCCTTCCTACCCAAGAGCCAGTGTGTCTATTTTTATTATTCGTTTGAGTACAGTTTGAGATTCTCCCATCACTTCTTGTAATATTCTCCATCTAGGCATTACACACCTGGAAAACAGCAATGTCATTAAGAGCCTTAAAAATGTTTATCTTCTTAGTAATTCCACCTCTAGTGATCTAAACAATGTGAACAAAAGTTCATGCGCGAAGATTTCAGTTACCACATTATCTAGAATGATTCAAACATTAGAAACACTTTATTTATTTTTAAATGATTTTTTATTATATTATGTTAGTCACCATACAGTACATCCCCGGTTTCCGATGTAAGGCTCGATGATTCATTAGTTGCGTATAACACCCGTGCACCATGCAATACGTGCCCTCCTTACTACCCATCACCGGTCTATCCCATTCCCCCACACCCCTCCCCTCTGAGGCCCTCAGTTTGTTTCTCATAGTCCATAGTCTCTCATGTTTCATTCCCCCTTCTGATTACCCCCCCTTTCTTTATCCCTTTCTTCCCCTACTGATCATCCTAGTTCTTATGTTCCATAGATGAGAGAAATCATATGATAATTGTCTTTCTCTGCTTGGCTTATTTCACTTAGCATTATCTCCTCCACTGCCGTCCATGTTGCAGCAAATGTTGAGAACTCGTTCTTTCTGATAGCTGAGTAATATTCCATTGTATATATGGACCACAGCTTCTTAATCCAGTCTTCTGTTGAAGGGCAAGTTGGTACAGCCACTCTGGAAAACAGTGTGGAGGTCCCCTAAAAAGTCAAAAATTGAGCTACCCTATGATCCAGCCATTGCACTACTGGGTGTTTACCCCAAAGATACAGACGTAGTGAAGAGAAGGGCCCTATGCACCCCAATGTTCATAGCAGCAATGTCCACAATAGCTAAATCGTGGAAGGAGCCGAGATGCCCTTCAACAGAAACACTTTAAATGAACAATAATTGGGGGACAGATACATAACTTTTGATATAGTCACAAGTTGAAATATTATGCAGCCCTTAAAAAGATATTTATGGAAATTAGCTTACCCTAAATGTTACATGGAAAATCGTGATTGGACATTTTATAGTTTGTATGTAGAGCTCTGTACCCATCATAGAAAGCTCGTAGGATAAGACCAGAAAAATGTGCTAAAATGTGAATAAGAGTGGTTATATTCGGGAGAGGGGTAATGAGCGATGGTTATTTTTAATTTGAGATTTTCTGCATTTTCGCACTTTTCTGCAGTTTGTATGGCTTGATGGCCCGAGTGGAGCGAAGTGAGCGTGCCTGGGAAGTGAGCGGGCGCCCCGCGCGATTGCGGCCCAGGCGGGCAGGCGAGTCGGGCGGTGCCGGCCGGTGCAGTCCCGCGCGCGGCCGGAGGGTGGCAGTGTCCGCTCGCAGACCCGCCGCACGCGGCCCGCTGACCTTTGTCAGCCTCCGCAGTCTCTCGTTTATCACTGATCACAAGAGTGGAATGAACATATTTACTTGTGTTTTGCTTTCCACTTATAATATCTAGTGGCATGGGAGGGAAATGAAAACAATTGTTCATAGGGGAAATTTATGAGCTTCATCTGGCTGCGAGATTTCCGCAGTTGCCCCACGCCGCCCAGGGACTCGGATTGCTTTTGCATCTTCAGGCGAGGGGGAAGGCGCTTTTCCATCTGCCCGAATGGCTCTTGAGTGTTCGTCATTCCCGGCTTGCTGTGGCAGTTGCCTCTGAACGGCAGACTTTTCCAGCCATCTTTCCCTTCGCCTTGAGCTTGAGAAGAGCGCATGGTCCCCTCTTTGGGGCTCTCCCATTAGAGTGGTCCCCATTTCGCACTGGGCACTCCACCAGGAGTCTGGATTAGTCAAGGTTTCCTGACTATCGAGCGATGTCCTAAAATTTCTTCCTCTTCATGAGCTGGGGCGGGGCTCTGCGGACCCCGCATGAACTTCAGGAGGCCTCTGCAATCTCCCGATTTGGGGGGGACGTGAGCGGGGTGGTTGTGGGCAGGTCCCTCCTCCTGGGGGGGTTTAGCAGCATCCTGAGAGCTATTGCCCTACTGTCTCATATCCAGGATTGGGGGGTTGGTGAGCCGGGGAAGAGGGACACCTGAGGGCTGAGGGCTTGGTTGGAGATACATGCCTCTGTGTGTGTGTGTGTGCGCGTGTGCGTGTGTGTGTGTGTGTGTGTGTGTATCTGTGTGTGATGGTTTCCATCCCTGGCCAGCGTGGCTTGCTCAGCCTGGCCGAGAGCAGGGGGACGCGAGGGGAGCTGCTCACTGTGACTGAGGGGAGGACATATGGGTGGGCCCTTGTTGTCTTCAGACCTTTTGGACCTTGGGCTTGTGGAACTTGCTCCTGGGAACCTGGAACCAGCTCTACCTGAAGCCCATCTGTGAATAGGAGCGCCCACACACTGAGCTGTTCTGTTGGCCTCATGAACAGCCCACTCCCAGATTGTGCACTGGGACACACTCAGTCTGGGCAGAGAGGTGCCAGGGGCTTACACTTCAGGTGAGGCTGGAGGGCTGTGTGTAAAAGGGGAAAGCCAGGCTGGCAGTGCCAGGGGCTTGTAGTACCAGCACAGAAGCGTTAAAACCACAGGAACACATTGCTAGTGTGCTTTGACGTGGAGACTTTTCTATCACTTGATACATGTCAGTATGTGTGTTTTTATGGGGGTGCTAATAGTGTCTACAGTAGAAAAAGTTGTTTGGGGTTATAATTGATCTGGGATTCTGTCTGGTTCCTCCCTCCCTCCCTTCCTTGCATCTTCCTCCCTCCCTCCCTGCCTTCCTGCCTTCTTTCTTTCCCTCTCTTTCTCTCTTTCTTTCTTTCCCTTCCTTCAATCTTTCTTTCTTTCTTTCTCTTTCTTTCTTTCTTTCTTTCTTTCTTTCTTTCTTTCTTTCTCCCTTTCTTTCTCCCTCCTTCCCTCCCTCCCTTCCTTTCTCGCTCTCTTCTCCTTCCTTCCTTCCTTCCTTCCTTCCTTCCTTCCTTCCTTCCTTCCTCTATCCTTTCTTCCTCCCTTCACCCTCCCTTCTTTCTTTCCCTCTCCCTCCTTCCTTTCTTTTCTTGGTTGGGGGAGGTTTTCCTGAAGTGACTGTGCCTTTGGGATCCATGAAGACAAAACCCACGGGACGCTCACTCCCTGACTACACAGTCCCATGTTGGCTGGGACCGCTCCCCGCTCTGTGCCTGCGGGGATGTGACCGGGTGTGGCCACTGCAGTGAGAAGTGTCAGGTGCACAGGTGAGCTTTTGATGCTGAGTGGCCAACAAGGGCCTTGTGGGGTCTTGGCCAGGACCCTCCCCTGCAGCTGCATTTCCAGCGCCCCAGGTAGAACCTGAGCTTCCCTGGGGACGACCTCAGCATCACTAAGGGATCCGGTCCTAATTCCGCTGAAGCCGTTTCCTCCCAGGGAGGTTTTCACCGTCAGGAACAGAAGAAAGGGAGCTGGTTCGCTCTCTGTCTCCGAGTGAATATTTAAAGACCCCATGTTCCCAGCGGCCAGGACGCCGGCTTTACATTCACCGGTCGGCGGTGGTCTGGTTCTGTCTCAGAGTCTCTCGCCCACAGGACCCTCCCTCAGCTCATTACAATCCACCGCATTTCCCCAGCAGTCCTACAATCAAATTACTCAAAATTGCTCTGCTTTATTGCATATTGCTAAACTCCGAGACAAGCAAATACCCAGATAATGAACAATTATTTATGACAAATTATTACCTTTACATATAAGATTAACAGTTTTTATTAAGTTCAGTCAAGGTGACAACCCCTCCCTGAAAAATAGCATGTGATTTTCAGGTGGAATGGAGCGGGTCCCTGCTGCAGGTCAGGTGCGCGTGTGCGCGCGCGCTCCTGCCGGCTGTTCCAGAAGACGCGGTTACGGGCCGCGGGAAGCCCCGGGCCTCTGGGGCCCGCCGTCCACTCTTCCCGGTGCAGGAGGCCATGTTCCCATCTCTAGAACTGGGCAGCTTCCATGGGGCTCCCTGCTCCCTTTGTCTCCTTTGTGTAATGATGAAAGCACTCAACAACAGGACGGGTTGCACTAATTGCTTTTGCATTTAAGTTTTAAAAATGTGTATTATTTGAAACTGAACTTAACTTTTAAAATTATTTATGGACTCACTAACGTATGGCTTGGTGATTTCTTCCCATCTCCGTGGTTCTCCTCGTGAACAGAAACCTCTCTCAGCTAATTATAACATACAGTATTTCCCCAGCAGTCTTACAATCAAATTATTCAAAATTGCATTTCTTTATTGCATATTGCTAAAACCCAAGACAAGCAAACATCAAGATAATAAACAATTATTTATTGCAAATTATTACCTAATATATAAGATTAACAGCTTGTAACTATTAAGATTAATACATGTGGTAAACTGTATTTATTATACTTATTTTGTAGCAAATATCTTTGTATAAAACATATGTTTATGTATTGCAATTAATGAGAAAAAGTGTAAGATTAACAATTTATGTTGGGTTTTGTTTTTAGATTTATGCACACTGTAAAACTTATTTATTGCACTTATTAAAAGTATTTAATGATGGACTTTTAGATGCTATATTTTTAATGTGCAAATATAAACTAAAGGAGTATTAAATTACAAAATGGAAAATTATAACTGAAGTCAAAGAATCTCACTATTTTCTGCTATAAATCTGCTTTAAAAAGATCATCACTGGAATTACTGAATCTTTAAATAGTGGCCTTTATAGTACTTAATGAGTTCCAATGAGTTATCCTTTGAAAGGCTTTTTTCATCATTAAAACTAAACTGAACATCTTGCTCTTAAAGATAAATGTAGCTAACAGCGTAAACAGCAGAATCATTTCATTTTATGATGAGAAGTTGAAGTCACATCGGTGAAGAGCAGTGTGCCCTGTCGGGTCCCCTGCAGGTGAGGGAGCAGGACCCGCTGGCCGGAAAGGCAGCCCCTGACGCAGGTGCAACTCACCTAGATGGCATTGAGTAGCCTGGGGGCGGAGGGGGAGGTCCTCGGCTTCACCACCCTGGCTCGTCTCCCTGGGTGGAGAGGGGGGTGGGTGTGGTCAGAGCCATCTCTTTGCCACGGAATTGGAAAATGATGCACCCCAAAGGTGGCAGTATTCAGACTATTAAAATGGAAACGAGGCACTGGCCGAGTATTTCTTGCTTTGCCAGGGTTCAGAGGCCCCAGCTGCTTTGGTAGGATGGGAGGGGAATTCTAGAAGGCAGTCAGAGCAGGGGAGCTAAAGGAACCCCCTTGAGAAAACCGGCACAGGTTTTAGGTCCCTAATTTTCATGGACGTTTTTTAGGAATGAGTTATGCAAATGAGCAATTCCTGGTTTTTCTATGGAAAGAAGTTTCTGTAGCCAGGGGCTGCTGGGAAGAGGGAGCATCACTCCTGAGCAGCTATGTGTTCCCTGCCTGCCTGTGGCCAGTGGCTTACACTCAGCTTGTGGACATGCGTTCTTTCCAAAAACTGGGCACTGGCTTCTGCGTCTGGGGTCTTGTCCCACCCCAGTTGCCCATGGGACGGGAGCTGAGGACAGGGTTAGAGCACAGCTTGCAATCTGGACAGCACAGACTTCTAAACCATGGTCCTCGTGCAGGTGTGCGGAGACCCTGACAGGTGCTTGTTCCTCTGATCTCCGGGCGAGGATTGACCACACTGTGCAGGCAGGTCCAGGGATGTGGGGGGTGGTGAGTGGCCTTCTTCTCCTCCAGTGCTGCTCACGACCTAAGCCTTCTTAGGAAGACAAATAGGAAAAGGTAGAAAGAGGAGGCAAGGGGAGGCAAGAAGGAGGAAGGAGCTCTTTGGTCCTAAGCTATGCAGATTTCTGTTCGCTGATGGAAATTTGGAAAATAAACACTGCTCACTCAGAACACAAGTGCTCATTTACTGGGCAGTTTGTATCATTTTTTTTCAAGCATTGAGAGCACCCCCCCACACACAATTATTTGATTTGTAGTATAGGAGACATACAACCATTGTTTGAAAAGCGGAAAATATACAACTCTGTTATTTTGGGTCTGCAAGCATCGTGGGTGCTGTCCAGTGCTCCCGTCCCCAGGGTGCACCACCTCGCATCGGGCTGACCGCGGGCGGTGGGCACGGGATCTGTCTCTTGCTCCAGAAGGCTGCTTGGAATCCACGTGTGTGGCAGGAGGCAGGCAGCCTGGTAGGCTTCTGTGTCTGCCATGTCCTCAGACTCCCTGCTTGGGACAAACATTCCCTTACTTCTCTTAGACACATATTTGTTTATTTTTATGTATTTTAAATTTATTTTTTATTGAAGTGTAATTAACACAGGTTTCTATTAGTTTCAGGTGTACAGTATAGTGAGTCAACAGTTCTATACAGGACTCAGTGCCCATCAACCTAAGTGTGCTCTTAATCCCTTTTATCTGCTGCACCCCTCCCCCACCTCCCCCCTGGAAACCACCAGTTTGTTCTCTGTATTTAAGAGTCTGATTTTTTTTTTTAGTCTCTCTCTTTCTTTTTGTTTGTTCATTTGTTTTGTTTCTTTAATTCCACATATGAATGAAATCATATGGTATTTGTCTTTCTCTGACTGGCTTATTTTACTTGGCATTATACCCTCTAGGTCTGTTCATGTTGGTGCAAATGGCAAGATTTCATTCTTTGTTATGGCTGACTAATATTCCTTTGTACACACACACACACACACACACACACACAATATAGGGGTGCATATATCTTTTCAAATTAGTGTTTTCATTTTCTTTGGGGAGGTACCCAGTAGAGGAATCCCTAGATCTTATGGTGTTCCTATTTTTAATTTTTGGAGGAAACTCCATACTGTTTTCTACAGTGGCCGCACAAATTACATTCCTACCAACGGTACACGAGGGACCCTTTTTCTCCACATCCTTGCCAACACTTGTTATTTTTTGTCTTTTTGATTTTAGCCATTCTGACAGGTGTAAAGAGATATCGTACTGTGGTCTGGTTTGCGTCTCTCTGAGGATTAGTCATGTTGAGCATCTTTTCACACGTCTGTTGGCCATCTGTATGTCTTCTTTGGGAAGATGTCTATGCAGGTCCTCTGCCCATTTTTAAATGGGATAATTTGGCTTTTTTTTGGTGTTGAGTTGCATTAATTCTTTACATATTTTGGATATTAACCCCTTATCAGATAGATCATTTGCAAATATCTTCTCTCATTCAGTAGGTTGCTTTTTTGTTTCGTGGGTAGTTTCTTTCACAAACAAAAGCTTTTTATTCTGCTGTAGTCCCAATAGTTTAATTTTGTTTTTGTTTCCCTTGCCTGAGGAGACATATCTAGAAAAATTACTGCCTATATTTTCTTCTAGGGGTTTTATGTTTTCAGGTCTCACATGAGGTCTTTAATTTTGAGTTTATTTTTGTATATGGTGTAAGAAAGTGGTCTGATTTCATTCTATTGCATGTAGCTGTGCAGTTTTCCTTACATTCGTTGAAGAGACTGTCTTTCCCCATTGGATATTTGTGTCTCCATCGTTGTAGATTAATTGACCATAAAAGCATTGGTTTATTTCGGGGTTCTCTAGCTTGTTCCATTGAACTCTGTGTCTGTTTCTCTGCCAGTACCATACTCTTTTAATTACTACAGCTTTGTAGTGTATCTTGAAATACGGGCTTGTGATACCTCCAGCTTTGTTCTTTCTCAAGACTGCGTTGACTATTCGGAGTCTTTTGTCTTTCCATACACATTTTAGTATTATTTGTTCTAGTTGTCTTAGGAATTTATTTATTAAGCAACCCACTCACTCATTTCTTCATTTAAAAAAATATTTATTTATTTATAGAGAGTGAGAGGAGAGAGAGAGAGAGGAGGGGCAGAGGGAGAGGGAGAGAGAGAATCTTTAGCAGACTTCCTGTTGAGCCTGGAGCCAGACACGGGGCTTGATCTCACAACCCTGAGATCAAGACCTGATCATGAAACCAAGAGTTGGATGGTCAACTGACTGAACCATCCAGGCACCCCTCATTTCTTCATTTGTTAGCGAATTAATTCATTTGTTCATTAATGAATTCGTTGGTCAGTTAATTAAGCAATTCCTTCCTTCCATCTGTGATTCATTGGTAGTTCATTCAGTAGCTAAGTGTTTATGGTTACTTCCCCCAGCCCAGTTTTTAAGGATGAGGAAGGGGGACAGTTGTTTCTAGGTCTGGGTCTTCATAAGAGTTTCACAGTGATGCCCAATCATCACTCCCAGAGACTGCTTCTAGAAGTTTTCCCTGGGACCTCTACTCCAGGCGATTCCCATCAGATGCTGGGGCCCCACACTGGGAATCATGGCTTAGGGACAGTGCAGGCTTGGGCAGTGGAGGGGTTGGCAACTGAAAACTCACTCTCCTGAGTAAGATAAAATGCTAGACCTTATTTTCCTAGGGACCCCAAGGAACTAAACTTTCTCCTGTGCATCTAAGTTTGCCACATTAGAATATCCAACCTCCTAGTAATAAAAGATGCTAAAGTTAATAGGATATGACCTTATTTTAACCCATCAAATTGGGCAGTGTTTGTTTTCAGATTTGATGGTCTCTAGCCAGAGGCAAGGAACCAGAGTACTGCTGGCTCCAGGTGGGAGTAAAGGGGACAGTTTCCTGGAGGGCCAAGACCCTTTCCTTGTGACCTATGGAGGCTCCTCTAGCAATTTATCCTGAGGACACTATTACAAAGAACACAGTGATTTACTGCAAGTGTGTTGCTGCAGCACCTTGTGTAATAGAGAGAGAGACAGAACACCTATGTCCAGCCACCGAGGGTAGATGAAGAAACTATTTTACACTCACAGATGGATACAAGAACCAGGCAATTTTGAACAATGAGAACCAGGGTTTGAAATTTGGTTTCTTTCCTAGAGGAAGGGCTCATCTGGGACAGAAGGAGGAGAAGTCGTGTGAAAGAGGGCAAGCCCCACCTCTGAAAAATGTTCCCATCCCCTGCCAGGAGCAGTCCTGGGCTACTCAGGTTTTTTCCTGTCCCACGACTTCACTCCAGCAAAGCATTTCAAAAGGTTTACAGCATGCACACCCTTCAGCTCCTGAATTCCGATTTTAGGAATTGTCTGCAGGGATTAGTCCTGGATGAAAACAAAGAATCATGCATGGTGGCATTTATTGCAGCTTTATTTTTGACTTTTTACTATAGAAAATGTAACGAACATACAAAAGGAACATGACCAGAGAAACAGAACCCCATGTGCCTGTTCCCCAGATCCAACTGCCCAGCCCCTTCCTGTCCCCTGGTTTATTGAAGCAAATCCCAGATACCATGTTATTTCATCCATCAAAAATTCAGAATTCATCTCTAAAAGATAAGGACTTCTCAAAAAAGCACGAGTGTAATACCTTTATCTCACTTTAAATTACCCAAACTCCTCCATATTGTCAAATATCCCTCAACAGTCAGTTTCCCTGGCTTGTCTCAGAACCTGACTTTTTCTTTGAAACAGTTTCTGTGTTTGAATCAGATAAGGTCCATCCATTGCAATTGGTTGACTGCCATGCCTCATCTTTTTTCACCCTTTCTCTCTCTTCCAATTGGAATTTACCGAAGGAATTGAATGAGCCGTACTGTTTCTCCTCAACTTGATTTTGCTTTGTTTTCATGTCACTTAACACTTTCCTATGTCTAGCTATTGTAGATATCCGTGTCTCAAAATACAACTTATGCTCATCTCCACTTTGAAATGATTGAATCTGCCACTAGACCTTATTATTTGGTAAGTAAATGAAGATCCACATATATTATTATGCCACAGATTTGCTTTTTATAAAATATTTTGATAACTATATTTCAATAGTTTATAACCTATACATTTTACTAAATTTCCTTTTTCTGAGAAGAGGTGCACACTCCACCCAGACGACTAGAGGGGCCAGCAGCCCCAAAAGGTAAAATCTTCCAATATTTTAGGGCTGCAAAATGGTTATGTTCTATTTCTATCACAGCTTCTTAATTCATTAGTTGGAATACTTTTATAAGGAGAAGTACCTATCCTCAAATGTTTGGTTACCTTGATTTTTAGGGATTTAAAAAACATGAAACTTTTTATTTTGGGATAATTGTAAATTCATGTGCAGTTGTAAGAAATCATACAGAGAGATCCCATGAACTTTTTACCGAGTTACCTTAATCATAGCATTCTGTAAAACTATAGTGCACTGTCACAATTAGGATGTTGACATCGATGTAGGCAACATACAAAGCAGTTCCATCCCCATAAGAATACCTCATGTTGTCCTTGTTTTATTTCCTCCTCTTTCCCAGCCACTAATCTATTTCTATACTTGTTTCTATACTTATGTCATTTCAAGAATGTTGCATAAATGGAATTATATCTTTGGGGATTGTTTCTTCACTCAGCAAAATATATACATATTATATTCATTTGTGGAATTTTGATAGATATTGCATTAAACCTGTAGATCAATTTCAGAAGTAATCGTTAGCATGTTGAGTCTTCTTATCCATGAACATGGTATGTCTCCTTGTTTGCTTAGTTCTCTGATTTCTTTAATCAGCATGTGTAGTTATCTGTATATATCTTGTACATATTTCGTTAGATTTATACTTTAGTATTTCATTTTTCTGAACAATTATAAATGTACTCTTTTTAAAACTTTAGTTCTAAGAGATTTTTAAAAATAGATTTCTACAGAGATAATCATGTCATCTGCAAATATAAACAGCTTCATTTCTTCTCATCTCATTTGTGTGCCTTTTATTTCCTTTTAAAAATTACTGCATCAGGTAAAACTTCCAGGAACGTGTTGAATAAACGTGGTGAGGGTGACACCTTGCCCAAGCTTAGGGGAAAATCATTCAGTCTTTCACCATTAGGTGCAATGTTAGCTGTAAGTTGTTTGTAGATGCACTTTATCAAATTGTGGAAGTTCCCCACTATTCCCAGTTTCCTGAGAGTTTCTTCTTTTTCTTTTTATACTATGAATGTGTGTTGAATTTTGTCAAACGTTCTTTCTGCATCAATTAATATCATCATATGATTTTTATTTTTTAGTCTGTTAATATGGTGGATTACTTTGGTTGATTTCTAATACTGAACCAGACTTGCATCAGTGGAATACATCCCATTTGTTATTGTGTGTAGTATTTTTTATATATTGCTGAATCCTATTTGCTAAGATTTGTGAAGGATTTTTTAATCTATAGGCATGTAGTTTCCCTTTCTCCTCCCTCTCTTCCTCCTGCCCTCCATCTCTCCCCCCTCAGTCTCTCTCTCCCTCTCTCTTTCCCTCCTTCCCTAGTTCCTTCCCTCCTTTCCTTCCTGGCTTCCACAGTCTTTGTCTGGTTTTCATATCAGGGTAATACAAGTGTCATAATATGAATTGGGAAGCGTTCCTGTATTTATTTTCTGGAAGAGATTATGTAGAATGGTGTTAATTCTTCTTTAAACATTTGATAGAATTCACCAGTGACACCATCTGGGTCTAGAGATTTCCTTTTTGGGAGTTTTAAAATTACAAATTCAAATTTCTTAATCATTATAGGGCTATTCACATTATCTTTTTTATGTTGGGTGAGTTATGGTTATGTATAAAGAATGTAATACCTAGAGCAACCACTAAAAAAGCTATACAAAGAGATACACTCCAAAAGACAACAGATAATCTACGGGTGTCATTATTGCACTAGTTTGAATGAAGCATAGGAACATTATCTCCCTTTAAGTACCTTTATCTTCCCCAGTTATAATACCATTTTTTCTCCAAATATTTTCTCTACACACATTTAGAAGCACATCAAACAGTGCTATGATTTTTGCTTCAACCATCAAACATGATTTGGAGAACTCAAGAGCAAGGAAGCCTATTTATGTACCCACATTTTTGCTTATTGAATTTTCTCTTCCTTCTTGATGTTCCACGTTTTATTTCTTTTAGGGCATCCTTTCCATTTAAAGAACTTCCCTTAGCCATTCTTTTAGGGTTGGTTTTCCCCAGACAAATTCTAAGTTTTCCCTTACTGGAGAATGTCTTGATTTCTCCTTAATTACTGGTGGGTATTTTTGTTGGGCATAGAATTCTGGGTAGGCAGTTCTTTTCTTTTCAGCACTTGAAGAACTTCTACTGACCTCCATGGTTTCTGATGAGAAATTACTATTATTCTAATTGCTTTTACCCATATATTAACATGACTTTTTTTCTGGTTGTTTCCAAGATTTTGTATTTATCTTTAGTTTTAAGAGTGTTATTATGATGTATCTTTTTTTGTGTGTGTGGGGGTATATATACTGTTTGGGTAAACTTAACTCTTTGAATCTGTATGTTTATGTCTTTTGTCAAATTTTTTTTGTCAAATTTCTTCCTGTGAGTACTTTCTAATCCAATCCTCTTTCTCGTCTCCTTCCAGGACTCTGATGAAATGAATGTTAGGTCTTTTGTTATAATCTCACAGGTCTCTGAGGCTCTATTATTTTTTTGAGTCTATTTTTTCTCTCTGTTGTTCAGATTGGTTAATGTCAATTGTTCTCTTTTCCAGTTCACTGATTCTTTCCTGTTTCCCCTCCATTCTGCTCTTCAGCTCATTGACTTAGCTTTTTACTTTGGTTATTATATTTTTCAGTTTTAAATTTTTCATCTGGTTCTTCTTTATTTCTTTTATTTCTTTGTTGAGACTCTTTTTCCCCCATTCATTTCAAGTGTGTTTGCAATTGCTCACTGAAGCATTTTTCAAATGATGAATGCTTTAAAATCCTTGTCAAATAATTGTAACATCTCTGTCATACTGGTGTGGCATCTGATTGTCTTTTTTATTCAGTTTGAGACCTTTGTTTTCTGTGGTATGATGATGATTTTTTTTTTTAAATGATGCCTGGGAATTTGTGTTATATTATGAGACTCTGAATCTTACGTAAACCTTTTGTTTTAGATGGTTTTGTCTAGTAGGGGAGTGGGGGCTGCTGATCAGTTTTGGCTTCAAATTTTTTTCAGCTGTGTTATTTGGTGCACACACATTTAGGATTATGTCTTCTTGGTGGATTAATCCTCTTATTATTATAATATAATGTCCTTCTCTGTCTCTGGTAATTTTCTTTGCTCCGAAGTCTCTTTTATCTGATATAAATATAATCTACCTTCAGGTTTCCCACTTGCCTCTGTTGACACTGGAGGGAGCAGGATCCTTACTACTTTGCGTGTGGGTGAGAGTATTAGCTCCCCATGTAGGTATCACTGACATGGTGATGGGGGTGGTCTTGTTTGTGCTGGAGGATGATGAAAGTCTTCATCTTCTATGCCTCCTCTGACTCCCTCAGAGATGGGAGGCACGTTTTGTTACTGCCAAGTGAGAGGTGAAGTTCAGGCTCCCCATGGTCTCTACTGACAGTTTGGAGAGCCTTACCCTAGTGGGGATATTGGGGTTCCTTGTTACAGCCTCCTGAGGGTGGAAGTCTAGACTTCCCTTTTGGTCTTTGCTGCTGTAGATATGGATAGGACCACTTTTTTTTTCTTTAGTGTTTGGCTGGAGTAGAGCAGTTATTGTCTAAATGTTTTCTGTCTTACTTGGCTGCCCCTTTCCTTGTCCTTTGGCTAGAGAGATCAGGCTTCCATTGGGGGTTTGTTTTCTGTGACTGTTGCAGTTTCCAGATTTCTGGTTTCCTTAGTTCCAAGTCTAGCATATAGGAAAGAAAAAGAAAACCAAAGGAACTAACTACTATGTCATTTCTTGGATTTTAGGTCCTAGCCAGGCTGCCTTTTCTCCCCCCCACCTCCTCTGGGACCAGTGAGCAGACTCCCTTCCCTGATCACTTTTTCCTGGGGTTTGTTCCATGCTGTTTAGCACATGGGCTTTGGATCTCACTCACTTATTCATTCATTTCTTCTTTCTTTTTTTTAATAATAATTTTTTATTATATTATGTTAGTCACCATACGGTACATCCCTAGTTGATGTAAAGTTCCATGACTCATTACTTGCATATAACACCCAGTGCACCATGCAATATGTGCCCTCCTTAATACCCATAATCGGCCTATCCCATTCCCCCACCCCCCTCGCCTCTGAAGCCCTCAGTTTGTTTCCCAGAGTCCAGAGTCTCTCATGGTTCATTCCCTCTTCTGTTTACCCCCCTTCCTTCTTCCCTTTCTTCTCCTACCGATCTTCCTACTTCTTATGTTCCATAAATGAGTGAAACCATATAATAATTGTCTTTCTCTGCTTGACTTATTTCACTTAGCATAATCTCCTCCAGTCCCATCCATGTGGCTGCAAATGTTGTGAAATCATTCTTTTTGATGGCTGAGTAATATTCCATTGTATATCTGGACCACATCTTAATCCAGTCATCTCAGCTCCTTCCACAGTTTAGCTATTGTGGACAATGCTGCTATGAACATTGGGGTGCATATGGCCCTTCTCTTCACTACATCTGTATCTTTGGGGTAAATACCCAGTAGTGCAATTGCTGGGCCATGGGGTAGCTCAATTTTTAACGTTTTGAGGGACCTCCACAGTTTTCCAAAGTGGTTGTACCAACGTCATTTCTTCTTTCACTCAACAAAATTGGTTGTGTGCCTACTCCTTTGGATGTGGTGGTTAAAGACCTTGAGTTCCTGTTAGTGGAAGAGACAGACAATAATCATAGGGTCTGGGAAGACAGCTTCCCCTGAGCTGGCCTTGCATGTCCTGGTGAAGGAGACTCTATAGGGCAGGGCCTGGGTCTGGCTGCTCTGCCCAGGATGAGACGGGGCTCCTGCTCATAGCCCTGGTGGGAGGCACCTGGGGGGGTGGCTCCTTCAGGACGCATTTACCCATCTACTGAGCACCTGCTTCTACAGAGCCTGCAGTGCAGAGGGATGTGGTATAAGAGAGGTGGAGCCAGCTATTGGCAGCTCCAGGCCAGGATGGGCCTGGGTTGAGGCTGTAGAAATAGTCAGTACCTGGAAAGCTCACCCTTGAATGGAGGGTGAGGGTCCCAGTGGTGGAAGGGCTTAGGATATGGTTTCCTTAAAAAGAAGCTTCTGAGCTAGACCTGGGCACTGACTGGAAAAAACAATCCTGGTAGAGACACGAGCAGTGAGCCCAAGTCTCTGCTCCCGTCAGGTGCAGCAGGTGGAACAGTGACCTGGGGGACCCAGGTTCCCACCTAGGCCCCATCCTGGTGCTGTCTCTCTCCCCGCAATAGGCATTGTCATTCTCCTAGCATGATGCCCCATCTGGGTCCCCAGCTGGCTCACTCCCCCCTCTCCCACAGGCACTGCTCTTCTGCCCACGATGCCCGTCCAGGCCCTGCATTGTGTCGGGAAGATGTGGCTCACCCGCGTGGGTTATTATTAGCCTGCAATGAAGTGAAAGGCCCTGAATGCGGGATGCCGAACTCCTGCCTGACACCGTGGCCGAGGCAAGAAGGGAATGATTCATTATGGCTACAAGGCGTGCTCTAATTTCATATAACGAAATAAATGACAGTCGTATTTTGGGCGCCACCACGCGCAGATAGCATTGTTCCCTGACTGCCTCTCACCCGGGCTGCAAGGGGAATTAGAGCAGCCTTTGTGCAGGGAGATGAGAGGCTGGGGGGCGCCTGGGGGCTGGCAGGTGCCGTGACCCTGGGAGGCTGTGTAAAGTTGCTGTTTGGTGCCTGGCATGGCCAGGGAAAGGGACCTCAAGACTCCACCCTCCCATTCAAGGACTCCCAGCCTGCTGATCCCACTTCAACTTCCTGTGCTCCACATACTCCCCTTCCATTCTCGTGGCTTCTCCAGACCCTGTGCCCCATCCAGTTTCCCATCCAGTTCAGCCCCAGCTCTGGGCCCCCTCCTCCAGGAAGTCAACAGCACCCATCCTATGCTCTTCCAGTTCTGTGTGAGTGCCTCCCTCCGTGCAGGCTCAGGGGCTCCCCACCAGCCTCCTGGCCCTGGCTGGGCACTCTGCAACCACATGCAAACAGCTTTAGATGAGGCTTTTATGGCTGTGAAGGTGGCCGCAAGTTCAAGGCAGTGGGCCTTCACCTGGTGTCTCCTTGGGGTGGGCAATTTCCCCATAAGTTGAGCCCCACAATGGTGTAGCTGTTGGGGTATGAGACCTCCAGGGAGGGCTGCTGCATTAGTGGGGCTGAGGGTCAAATAAAAATACAGGGCCACTTGTTACAAAATTAGCAAAGAATTTCAAGACACCATAGCAGAGGCTTAAACCCAGTGCAGGGCCCTTCTGAGCAAGGGACTCTGAGTGCTGAGCAGGGGACAGGTGCATGAAGCTGGCCCTATCCAGCATCAGAGACAAGGTTGGAGCCTAGGGTCCCCTTGGGGACAACACGGGGTCATCTCACCTGAGCTGTGGCCAAGCAGGCTGGCAGGGCCATAGGGAAGGACACCGGACCAGCTGGATGCGAGTTCATGAGCAAGTTCTCGGAAGTGGTCACAGAATTGTGCTTCCCCAATGTGCTTCATTTGTGTTCTGGAACCCCAGATAAAAATAATAGAGGAGTAGGATAACATTCAAGAGCAATTTCATCCTTGGGCGTCTAACCAGGAAAGGAAGCCTGGGGACCGCTGGACCACGGAATTCATATTCCTGCAATATTTGCACACAAAATGGTCTCATGTTTAAAAACACACATTAAGAGTTGTGTCAATCATAAACACTTGGAAATGGGGCTGACTTGGCAGGGAGACAGAACTTTTCATGGAGTTTAATTCATTCAAACACCTTTTACAATTGGGGTGACAGCAGGACCAAGGACCAGGGGACCCACACCCTTCCTGGCCTGCTGCCTCTGCCCGTGGCTGGGCCACGACCCCAGCAGAGGTCGCTGCCTGGAGCGTGTCAGCAGCGCGGCCCGGGGAGCCATGCCGGACCAGCCCTCTCTCCCTGGTCTCCTCTGCTCTCTGAGATCAAGTGCTGGCAACACGTACAGAGCAGAGGTGGGGGGCTGGGCAGGCCAGCTCCTGGGAGGGCAGACCCCCTGAGTCAGGTCTGCACTGGCTCTCAGCCTGTGGGGACTCCTTCAGATAAGCTGGCTCTCCCTGGTCACTACGGAGGCTGCAAACAGATGTTTCATAGGCTCTCTTCAGGCCCAGGGAGTTTGGGGGGGGGGGAGAAGTGGTGGTGGTTATGCACCGTTTTAACAAAACCTAAATTAGATGCCAGCCTGTAAATATCAGAAGATTGCACAGAAAAATCCAAATTCCTAGCTTCTCTTAGAAAAATCTGGAGATTCCTGCATGACCATGACTGGGGTGCTGGGTAGGACTGCTCCTTTTTTTTTTTTCTTAAGATTTTATTTAATGTATTTGAGAGAGAGAAAGAGAAAGAGAAAGAGAGAGAGAGAGAGAACGAGCAAGGGTAGGAGCACGAGCAGAGGGAGGTGCGGAGGGAGAGGGAGAGAATCTCCAGCAGACTTTGGGCAGAGCGCAGAGCTTGATGCTGGGTTCGATCCCACAACCGCAAGATCCTGACCTGAGCCGAAACTGACTGAGCCACCCAGGCACCCCAAGGCCTGCTCCTTTTCTTTCTTTCTTTTTTTTTCTTTTTTAAACTTTAATTGGGCAGCTCCTTTTAAATGAGGCCATGCTCTGCAGTTCACCATGAGCCCCGCTGCTCTGAACTTTCCCCCAGCCCTGCCGAAAGGCTGTCTCCATAGACGTTGATTGGCACAGTTGTCTGTATTTCTTTTTTTTAAAAAATATTTTATTTATTTATTTATTTGTCAGAGAGAGAGAGAGAGCGAGAGAGCGTGAGCGTACAAGCAGGGGCAGCGGCAGGCAGAGGGAGAAGCAGGCTCCCCGCTGAGCAGGGAACATGATGTGGGACTCCATCCCAGGACCCCGGGACCATGACCTGAGCCGAAGGCAAACACTTAAGTGACTGAGCCACCCGGGTGCCCCAACACAGTTGTGTTTCTCACACCTGGCTGGCATCACTCATTTAGGGTGTCTGCCTGCCCCCTTAGGCATTTTGCCCCTTTTTTCCTCATTTAGAAGTCTCCTGTGGTGTTTTGCTGATCGTGGGTGGGCCAGTGTTGGGGCATGTAGAAGGGTGTGGACGGGGAGGAAGTGTCCATGCTGTCTATACCCGCCTCTGTCCTGGTACTCTGTGAATGTACTTGCTTTATCCTGATGATCAAGTTATGGGGCTGGAGATTTCTTACTGCCTCTGAGAGCAGAGTGGGGGCACAGTCTCACAGTGGGCAGAGACTGAAGGCGTGGGGGAGAGGGGACTGTGGGCAGGAGGACACAGCATGTATGGCTTCTGGCACCTGCCCTCTGCCCCTGCTGGCCGGAACACGAATTCGCATTGTTATGATCTTATCTTTGAAAATCACTCTCCCTAAACTGTGTTTTTCTCCTCTAGAAAGTCTGTGCCCATGGCTGACGGCCGGAGCAGCTTGGAACAGGGCACCCCTGGACCCTTGCAAAGGGACGAGGCCTCAGCTCCACATAGCAGCCACTTCCTGGGGTCCAGATCACTCTCTGCCCACACCCTGCCTCCTTGCCTGGGGGTCCGGGGTTGGGGCCGGGGAGGCTGGAAGGGCAGAGATGGCCGTGGCTCTTCCAGAAGGAAGCTAATAGGGCAGGAATGTTTTCTAGTGACCTCCACTGAGGAAGCTCAGCTGAGCTGGCTGCTGTGGTTGCCCCCAGCTGGCCATGCCTCGTATGACCTGCCCCTTCTTCTTCTCTTGGACATCTGAAGATCCAAGAGTGGATCTTGGATCTTCCTCACCGGATGCCACACAAAGTCAAGTTCACCAGGTGGCCCAGGAGGCTCTTCCTTGTGGCTGCTTCTTATCCTTGTGTTCTTGGAGAAGACCATGCCTCCCACAAGTTCACTGTCTCTCATGGCGTTCTCTGGGGGGCCGGTCTCATCTCCCCAGCAGGTGTTGACTTGCTTGACCTTTGAGGGAGGCAGGGACGAAGTTTCGTCAATAGAAAACTGGCAGATGCAAGGAGGGGGTGCGGGTAGCTACCCCAATGTCTGATGAAGGGAACACTCTGCCTTCCACATGCGACCTTATCCATTGGTTATGCAGTAGAAGATGGGGGCCCGACTGAGTTAAATCGAGGGGAATGTCTGTAGTAGTGGGATGTGACGTCCTGCCACACCAGGTTCGATGTCTGCTTGCGTGTAGCTGACGGACGGTGCTGCTTTCCAGAAAGCCCCCTGGCCATGCGGTGGATTGGATCTTTGCTACTCAAGACAGCCCCCAAGGAGCTGGGTTATGCAATGTGACTGCCTGTCTCGGGGATGAATGACAGTGCCCTGGTGTCTGGGACCCACCGTGGCCTCCGTGGGGAGAGGAAGGTCTGAGGAGTGTGACCATCCCCCCTAAACAGGCTTTAGTTGCCAACTTGGTGCCTTACCATGCGTACACCATGTAAACTCGGGTCCTCAGCTGGAAAATGGAGTCAAACTCTGGAAGGGTCCCCCATCTCCCCGAGGAAAAATTCTCCTGGTCCATTAACGTCATTTTCTTCAGAGAACCTTTTCTGATTCTCAGAAAGGGGGCCATGCGGGAAACCAGGCTGATGTTAAAAGCCGTTCCATCTGGAAGTCGAGTGGTCTGGGGAGATGGTAGATTGGTCATCTGCTGGTGAAGGACAAGTATTATTGGCCTTCGAATGTCATCCATGTGGGTCCCGGAGCCTTGCTGTCCAGATGACGGGGTCCATGACTTTTTTTCACGGTCAGGGCCGGAGTTTACAAGTGCAAACAGAGTGCCTCAGACAGGCCCAGGGTCTCACCTGCCTTTCCTACGGACCTTGGAGCTGTGGCTTCTGTCCTTCGAAAATTCGGAGGAGAGCAGTCGGAAATCCAGCCCGGTGGCAGCACGCGCCTGCCTGTCCTCTGGTGTGGCCTGTTTCCCTCTGTAAGTCAGAGCGTGGGAGAAGCGGCAGTCCTCAGTGGCTGCAAGCACAGGCCACCTGGGAATGAGCCTTTGACCATCTGAGCAACTTTCCAGTGAGAAAGGCATCTGGAGGGCGTCTGAGAAATCCTGTGAAGCCAAAACTCAGCTCTGTAGGGCACGCTTGGCTCTCGTGGTGACCGGCCATCGCCGCCAGGCTGTAGGCGGGAGCGGAGGCTGGCGCTTTGAAAGTCCACATCCTGGGACCTCCCCTCCCCCCACCCCATCCTGGCAAACCAGATGGCTGGTCACCCCACCCGGGCCCGGTCCCCGAGCCAGAGGGGTGGTCAGCGTGTAAAATCCAGGACAGGGGTGAGGGTGGTCCGAGCGTGCGGACAAGCCCCTGGAAGAGGCAGCCATCCTTTGATGGAGGCTTCGTGCACGTCCTATGCTTCCCCGGCCTACACCGCACTGTGACATCGTTGCATATACACGGGAGCACCTAGCGTGTACACCACGTAATCCTAGCGGCCCCTCCCATCACAGCAGCACTCACGTGGAATGTGCAGAGTGCCAGCCACCGTGCCTGTCCGTTTACACTGTTGGCGAAGTCAATACTCTCATCTCCCAAGGGGTGGGGGACCCTTACGCCCCTCACTTCCTGGAAGAGCAAGCCGACCTGCTACTTAACCAAGGCCCAAGCCGGGATTTGCAGCTGGGCTCTCGGGCTCTATGGCCCACACGCTAACCTTTCCACCTGATGGGAAATTGGCGACAGGTGCCCCTTTCGGACCTGGAACCTTGTTCCCCTGCAGCGCCTGCTGCTCACCCAACTTCTGGGGGTCTGACTAGGATAGGGCCTGACCTTCCCCTGCCCACCCTGGGAAAGACGTGGGTGCTCTGTGCATGCGGGCTGAATGAATGTCAGCACCTGCGCACGGAGCCCATCCAGCCTCTCTTCCTCACCGAATGCCTGAAAGCACATGGAGCTTAGGGTCAACTACAGATGCAGACACATAATAGCTGTGTGACCTCTTTGGGGATTTATGTTGTCCTTCTGAGCTGTGATTTTTTCCTCGTAAAATGGGGAAGATAAAAATGCACCTTTTTCATAGAGGCTCCAAGACCACGAAGCTCTAGGATTCTGACTGCTCCAGCCAAGCATCAGCCGCACCTGCCTCCAGCCACCTGCCCGCCCAGCGATGTCCGCTCCCTTGGGAAGCATGGGGGTAGCTTGCAAGTCCCCACTTCCACTCTCTCTGCTGTGTCTCGTCACAAGTGGCCTGCCTGGGCCCTGGGACCCAGAGGCCAGGGCCACGATGGGGATGAGGCTGGTGTACGAAACTGCCGAGGATCCAGCTGGGCAGGAGGGAGACCTAGCTCCTGGGACAGTGGAGGGATTTAGCACTGTCCAACGTAGAGAGGGACGCCCCGGGCCCTTTGTGTGCCTGGTGGCATGTACGCAGAGACGAATATCGAGAAGGGGATGGGTTCAGGTGGCCACAGCCACTCTCCATCAGGCAGACCAGGGGCCATCCAGGCAGTGAGGGAAGAAATGGGGCCGAGCAAAGGGGCAGGAGACAGTTCCCTGCCCGCAGAAACCCAGCTCAATCTTCAAGAGCCAGCACACGGGCGATCGCCCCCACGAGGCCTTCTCGTGTTCCCCGTGCTGATCATTTCTTCACGTGGGTCCCCAGACTTGCTGCTCATGTTTTCGTCTTGCCCTCTGTCCTTCTCATATGACTGGAGGCTCCTTGAAGGCAAGGCAGTGTCTGAGTCAACTGTGATTCTTGCTCTCACAGAGGGGAGACAGAAGTGCTGTCGCTTCCTGGGGCCAGCTGGCCAGCTGCTCCTCGTTAGACATCTTGTGGCAGCCCTTCGTGCCCAGCTGGGACAACGTTATTGGAGACCTCGGTGGTGGGCACAGGGAAGCTCTACACAGTGAGGACATTTCAGGAACTGTGGGCTGGCCTGATGTAGGACCACCTTTTAGAGTCTGATGCTGAGCCCGACTTGGCTTTCCCACACGGTTGTGTTGTCTTTCCCCTTATTTATTAGTGCTTTGAACACATGGCTGTGATTGTGGTGGACTGCAAGGGACAAAGGACACAAACAACAGCCCAGCGATCTGGGAGCTGTACTCGGTCAAGATCGTGTGATGACTCAAAGTTGCAAGAGTTACGGTCTCGACACCTCCCCTCCCGAGCGTGTTTGGAGTACCTGAGATCGCTTACACCTTCCTCTGAGATCTTTGGTAGAGGTGTTCTTTTCTTCCTTTTTTCTATGTTTAGAGAAGATGCTTGTGGGAGCTTTTGATGCTCCGTGACCGTAATGATGGGGATTATAACGAGACACATGAACGAGCTGGCACAGAGCCGGGAAGGGTGAAGAGGTCTCCTCTGCAGGGTGTGGAGTGTGGACCAGGGCTGTCGGCTTCCGCAGAGTTTAACGCTCTATTAGAATTCGACTTCCCTTTGCCCCCAGTGCTCTGTGGCATGCTAAAGAAGGTAGGGCAGGGCAGAGTGCAACATGGTAGTAGGACCCCTGTCTTAGTCAGCTTGAGCCCCCATAACAAAATAGCACAGGCTGAGTGGCTTACACAGCCGAAATTCATTTCCTTGCAGCCCCGGAGGCTGGAAGCCCTGATGAGGGTGTTTGCGTGATCGGGTTCTGGTGTGAGCTCTCTTCCTGCCTTGCAGACGGCCACCTTCTCACTGGCCCCTGCCTGAAACCCTCCAATGGCTCCCCATTCTATTAGAACAAACCCCTAACCTCTCATCACAGCCTCCGAGGCCCTCCATGATGCGGGGCCAGCCTGACCTCTATCCCAGGTCACTGTCCCTGCTGCGTGGGAGCCACTGACCTCCAGGTGCCTCACGTTTGGGCATTAGCATTTGCCGTTCCCTTTGTGTGCAAAATGCATTTCGTCATTTGGGTCTTGGCCTCCTGATGGCACAACTTCCATGGGTCCTGCTACTGCTGTCACATCACAACAGCTGTATTTCTCTATAGCTCTTGTAACCAAGGAGGCTTGGTCTTCCTGTTCCAGTGTCCGTTCCTCTAGGGCAGGCACCTCCTCTCTCACCCACTGCTGTCACTGCAGTCGCCCATAGGAAGCACACCATCAGTATCTGGTGACTGAGTCTTTTCCTTGGGGGAAGTCTGGGGGCACTCAGAAGAAGGTCTTCAGAGGCCTCCCTCCCACCCCCTGCCAGCACTCAGAGATGTCCATTCTTCCCCAAGCTTTCCTCCTTGCCTCTCCACCCCTTCCGGCCCCGCCCCATCCCTTGTCCGGCCCCGCCCCATCCCTTGTCCGGCTCCACCTCCTTGTCTCCCCACCCCTTCGGGCTCCACCCCTCTCCCTGCCTCCTTGCCTCCCCCCACCCCTTGCGGGCCCACGCTGTGTGGTCAGTGGCTCCATTTATGTCAGACCACTTTGAAGGCTAAATGCACCCCCAGGGCCCTATCCCCAAGCTTTGCAAAGGCCTTCCCAACTCCCCGAAATATCCAAAACAGAATCTTCTAGTCCTGTTTTAAGAACCTGTCCTCCCCTCTATGTCCCCCCGCCCCCACGACCTCCCAAGGTGGCATATGTCTTCTGAGAAATTACTGTTTCATCACTTCGCCCCGCGACTTGGACGAGGCGGGCAGTCTCAGTCTCCTGGCAGCTGAGGAACTGGATGGAGAGGCTGGTGCTTTCTCCCCCCCTCAGCCTTGTCCCCTGCGGCTGCGGCTGCTCCCTTTCCTGCATCTCCACGGCACTCTGTTCATATGGTCACCATTTCGCAGAGTCTACTCATTCATTCATTCACTAAAGCATCCACGATGTTCCAGGTACCGCGATAACGGCGTGGGATGCAGGGAGAACATGCTTGCCCACAGCGGGGGAGGGGTCCTGCGTTTCTCAAAGGTGCCACCCACGAGGAGCCTCGTGCTTAGTCCTCAGTAGATGACACATTATGGTCATGTGAATTGTTTTGGATTGCAGAATTTTTAAAACTCACGCAGACCACTACCATAGTAAGAAGTATTATTTCCAAGGCAAATTTTGTTTTGAGAAGTTTATGAAAATTGAGCATTTGAAGATAATTTAAAAATCCTGCAAAACAAGGGTGGGACGTCACTATACTGGCCTGGGACCATTTCCCCGGAACCCTTTGGCAGGAACACACAGGCCGCTGAACAAAGTGTGTGCGACAAGCTGAGGGCTCTGCCCACTCCGGGCCACGTGGGGAAGTCAAGAGCAAAACTCTCAGGGGACACACGTCAGCACTCAGAGAAGGAGCAAGCCATGGCTGACCACCAGCTGTCCGCCCCCGCACTTATGAGTGCCTGCTGTATGCTTTCTCTGTCCACTGGGGTGTGGATGCTCCAGGGTCCTTCCTGGAATCCCATTCTAATTGTTTTTGGAAACTTCCACAGATTTTGTCTTTCCTTCTTGGAATGATGTTTCACTTTCTCCTTTCCTTGAAGCTTATCTGCTCTTGGAGAGGCCTCTCCTGACATTCCCACTCCCTCTGGTGCTCCCTGCCTCTGCTGTCATTACTCTTCCAGGCTGCCGGGTGGAGGGGCTTGGGGGTCAGGGGGACCAGGGCTCTAACCTCCATTGGGGTCCCCACCACTGCTGTTCTCAGTTATGTAGCTTCCAGATCTGGCTCTGTGCAAACCCGGGATACTGCCATCTACCCCCTGGGCTTATTTGAAGGTTGTTAATTACTCTCTTCCATTCCCCAGCTAGATTATAATTCCCTTGGAGTCACATGGAGCCCAGGACAGTGCTTACATCCAAGCTGTTAATAAATATTTGTGTGGGATCTGGAAAAAGAGAAATGTGAAGATGATTTGAGAAATAGACTTTTCTTCCCCCATCCCCCAAGTTTAACTTCTGGAAAAGTTCATTTGGGTGATTAAATGAGTAACAACAGGCACAGAAATTTTGGGGGGAAAAAACGTGAGCTGGAGAATTTGTATTAGATATTAAAATGCCCTTTAAAGCCGCAAAACAAATCAAGATAACAAAACACAAATCTAGGAGCAGACGTGCCACAGCCCAGACTCTTTAGGAAACAGAGCTTGAGGCAGGGCTGAAGGGTCTGGCGCTTTATTTGGGAGGGGTGAGTCATGGGCAGAGAGAGCGGGGGAGAGGGGAGCGGTGCAAGGAGGGGAGGGAAGCCGTGCACGGTGCTGAGCTGGACCGGGAGACACAGCAGGTGGCTCGGCAGGTGGCTTCGCTTGGCTGGTGGTCTTCTCCAGATGGGCTGTGCGCAGAAACTCTGTCTCCGAGTAGTCAGTGGGTGAGAGGGAAGAAGGAATGTGTGTGCCTGGCTCCCTCCCATCTCCTGTTTCCCACCGGTCAGAGTTCACCCCGTGGGTGGTGTCTCCTCTGCATTTCTGCATTGCAACTTCTGGGTTGCCCCTTTGGCAGCTTCTCACAAGCTAGCTTCTGACCCAGAGGTGAGGTGTTTCCTGCCGAGATGCTAGAGACGGGAGGTGGGAGGTGAGTGGCTGGGCTGCTGGTTGCACAGTGGTGATCAAGGTGGGCGGGCTCAGGGGCTAGGATCAGGTGCAAAATTTAAAGGAGTGCCCCCAAACTTTGTAATCAAGCTAAATCATATTTTAATGCAGTATGTAAAAAGTCAACATTAATGCCAAAGCTCCTGGTGAACAATACATCACAATTTTAAATAAAGACAAGAGCAGAAAGGGTTGGGATTCAGATGAAGCGAGCAAGGTGCCGGTGCAGGGTTGGGTCCTGCCTCTTGGAGGCCTGAAGGGACATTTGTGGACATGTGCCATGTGAGACATGGGCCGGACATCCAAGGAGCGGCAACTGGGTGGTGCGAGCTCTGCACCTGCAGCTGGGGAGGGAGCCGGGCTGAGATGGGCCATCGCAACGGACTGCCGGAAGCTGGTACTTCAAGCCGTGGGGCTGGAGGGAGGACCGAGGATGTAAGTATAACTGGAGAGGAGACAAGATCCAAGGACTGAGCCCCAGGCACCCTAAAACATAGAGCTTACTGAGAAGGACACCATTGAGGAGCTGCAAATAATGAAAGCATGGAAGGATCATACCAAAATGCCAACAGGGGCCGTGGTCCAGATGGATGGTGGAATCATGGGTGGCTTCTCTTGCTTATCCATTTGTGCACAATTCTCAAGGATGAACATCTATTACTTGTGCAACGAAAAAACTCCTCATTTGCAAGATTCTGTCATGTGGATGGTGGTGCAGAGAAGGAGCCCATCAGAAGAAGGAAACAGCTTCTGGAGAGGTGTTTGGTGCTGGCCACACTCGGGCCGGTGATGGACACCAGCGCAGTGCTGCCGTACGTCTGGACTGCACAGGGATTTTGAAGCTAAGGGGTGCTGGTGCTGGGCTTTGAGGACCAGAGTTTAAATTGGATCAGGAAGTTTGGCCCCCCGGTGGGCTCTACTTTGGGGGCAGAGTTTGGGTCAGGGGGAGGGCCTAACTGCATTCCTTGAGGAGGGGCAGGGCTGTCTTTCTAGAAAATGTGGGCCCTGTATGTCTAGCCTGCTACATGCCTGAGTAGGTGGTCTTGGTGTAAGACAAACAAGAATATATAATAAAAATCCCAGTTTGCTTGTGGCCAGTTGTCACATGTATTCAAAATAAATGCTTGAATGCATAAATGTGCCTGGCTCTCTCTCATTCAAGCATTTATTGAGTGCCTATGGTATACAGGCACCATGCAAACAAGGAATCACTCATCTCTGCTGCTGTGAAATCTGGAGTCTAGCAGGGAGAAGGGACACATTGGATTAATTATCGCACAGGTCATTTATTGATTGGAATCATGATAAACATTTTGAAGAAGGAGAACAGATCGCAGGGAGACTCACCTGTCTTGGTGGTCAGGGCAGGCTTCCCTGAGCGAGTGGCATTTAAGCAGATGGGGGAAGAGGAAGGAATGAGTGGGATGTGGTGGGCCAGGAGGGGTGGCTTTTCTCCCTAAGCAAACCCTACAAAAGAGACCCCTTCTAAGTGTACTGTGTGGAAATGGTGAGAATATGCTGCCGAAGTTAAGGAAAGGCTGTGAAGATGTTCTGGCGAGGTGTGCAGGGCAGGCTGACGCTGCTGGAGGGGGCAGGTGCCTCCCCTCCTGTTTCACCTGGCCTTTGCTCTCACCTGGCCTTAGGGTCCTGGGCGGGGGGTGGAGTGAGGGCACCATTTCAGACACGTTGTTCACAGATAGAGATGAGAGAAATGGGCACTGCATGAGTCCAAGTGGACCCCCTGAGCGGGTGGGTGTGGGAGGCTGATTCTGGGAGAGAGGCTGGGCGGGACTAGGATACGTGGTGGTCACCCCCATGGAGGTGTGGACACTAAGGCCACCAGGAAGAGGCATGAAAGCCAGGAAAGTTGTGGTCAGAATCTCCAGGGGATGCCTGGGTGGCTCAGTCAGTTAAGCGTCTGCCTTCGGCTCAGGGCATGATCCCAGGGTCCTGGGATCGAGCCCCGCATGGGCTCCCAGCGGAGAGCTTCTTCCTCTTCCACTCCCCCTGCTTGTGTTCCCTCTCTGGCTGGCTGTCTCTCTCTCTCTCTGTCAAATAAATAAATAAAATCCTAAAAAAAAAAAAAAAAGGAAAACAAACAAAAAAAGAAAAAAAAAAGAATCTCTGGGAATTCTTCCATTTCAGAGGACCCAGAAAGGATTGTCAGGGAGGTAGGGAAGAGTAGGGTGAAGAGGGGACCCCACAAATCCAAAGGGAAGTTGCGTTGAAATGACAAAGGGCTGAGGGGAGCATTGGAAGTGGGGACAAAAGGACAGGGAGGGCCCTAGGGAGTTCATGTGCCTTCCTCTTCCCTGTGGCCTGGAGCAGCTCTGGGGGAGGCCCACGGAGCTGCACTCAACAGAGTGTGTGTCTGACACGTTAGTCCTCCTCCCTGCTGTGGCACTGGGGGGACACTTTGGGAATGGCACCAAACAGGGAGGCTGGGGTGGCATGCCTGGCCTCCTCCTGTGTGTCTCTGGCCAGGGTCAGATGTGGAGTTCGCCCTTCTGGGAGGAAGGGATTTGGGGATTCCATCGTGGGCTGCAGAGACCACCCCCCCTCAACAGACCCACAACCCAGGCTACTAGCCTGGCCACTTGCTAAAGCCCTGCCAGGTGAATCTTTCTGCCTCAGCTGTAGACGAGCTGGAAAACACCCTTCCCTGCTTCACGCAAGTGCCCTGCTGCTGCCTTGTCATCAAGACACCCTCTTCTCCTGGCATCCTGCTTAACATGCAGTCACCGGGCAGCGCGTGGTCTTCCTCCTGGGAGAGACACTTTCCAGCAGACTCTGGTGGCAGGAGAGTGGGTGTGGATGAACCGGTGGGTGGTGGGGATGAGTTCTTAGCCCATCAATCAGATGTAGCAAGTGGCCGGGTGGGGGGTATTGTAACTCTATGTTTCTGTAAACGTTGTGCCAGTCTAATCGGTTCCGGGGAAACGGTTAATTTGGAGGTCCTCAGTGGAGTCTGGGATGGCCCATCTCCTTGTCCACGGGATGGAGTGGTGGCGAGTGCACAGGCGCGGGACTGGTCACACATCCTTCAGTACAGCTGCTCAGAAGCTTGCCACTGGCCCGCGATGTGCCGGCACCTGTGAGCACCTCATCCCGTAGCCGGGCCTCCAGCTCTGCGTGGTGCTTTCTCTCCCGGCGAATTGCACCTTCTTCCCAGGGCCGTGGGAAACATTGGCGGTCTTTCTCTGCTGCCCTGAGCCTCTGGGAACTGGGTGTGGCTGAAAGGGACCTTCCTGCCTCAGCCCCGCGTGCCCATCTCTGTCCTGTCCTTTGTGGTTGGTGAGGCAGGGGGCTCTGCAGGATGTTGGAGAACACAAAGTCTAGGCCAGGCAGGACCCGGGGTCCTGCTCAGACACCCACGTGGGCCATGTGCTCTGCACTCTTGGTCCCTCTGACTCTTTCCTCTTCTTTAGATCAGTTTTGACTAGGTGATGGGAACATCTGGATTGCACATTATTCCTACTTTCTCCCCATCTATTTCTCAACTTTTGGAAGACAGAAGGAAAAAATAAGACTCCATTGTGCTCTGGTTTTTAACAGCAGAGACGTCGCATGGAGCTGTCTGCGCGGTGGAAGGTGATATGGGGGGAGCCCACAGGTACTTCACGGTGCTGGTATTTCATCATCGCAGGTGCCCACAGCTCCTGCTCCTTGCTTCCCCCTCGTCCCCATGAGCACATACCCCCAAGCTGCAGCCACATCATGCTAAGGCAGAGTTGCAAAGGGCAACCACAAGTTCATGTGCAGGTGAGATCATGCGTCAGCTCAGGAAGAATTGCCCCTCCATGTCTTTGGGTCTGGAAATACAAGTAACATGTGCACAACGTGGAAGGATCACAAAGAAGGAGGTCATTTCCCCGTCTTCCCGGAAGGATGAACCTTCTGGGTCCACAGGTGTTTCTCTTGATAGCCTTAGTGGACCTAAGGAAACCCTCATTGTGGGGGTTTGCATCAGAAGAGGGGCTCGAGGTGAGGGATTAGTCAAGTGCTGAAGAAGAGACTGGTGTTCATGGTGGTCTTGGGCTTTGTTATTACATGCATCCATCAAGATTTGGGACCCAGAACCTGCACGATGCTGTGACGCCGTGATGCCGTGTGATGAGAGAGACACGGGGATTTTGCTGAGGATGTCCCATGCACCAGGCACTGCAGATAGAGGTGTCTCTATACTCCTCCTGCCCTCAGGGATTCAGAATCCAGTGGTAGAAGCAGGACCACACACAGATGATGGCATGAAAGCATGTGGCCCAAAGGTTGGCACCTAGCCTGTCCAGATGGGTGGCTGGCTAGGACATTGAGAGAAATATGAACAAGGCATAGATGTCAAAACAAAGGAGGGAAGAATTCACTCTACCGATGGTTCCAGGGAGTGTGACACTGAGAACCTTGAGGCTGGGCATCTAACCCTGGCACGGCCACAGGGATACTCTGGGAGCCTCGAAAGCCACTCCCAGTCCCTGGGTCATATTTTTGCCAAGTTTCCTATTGACTAGACCGGAGGCTGTGGACTCAGATGCCGTCAGGGGCCAGGCTGGTAAAATACTTGGGTGCAGTGTGCTGGGAGGGTCCGGCAAACTTAAGTCAGCGTCCTTGCTAAATGGGGCACTTGCAATCCTGTCCTGGCCGTCTGTGCCATGTGGCAGTATGGGCTCAGTTGGGCCAGATCTTTCCACTTTCCAGAGAAGCTGGGAATTTGAACGTTTGTGAGAAATCTCCGAATTTTTCAGTGGTAAGTGTTTCAAATAAAAAGGAAGAACAGCACCGTATGGGGCAAAAAGTCTGTGGGTTAGATTTGGCCCTCGTTCTTCTAATTCTTGGCCTGGGGACTAGGTGCTCTCTGAGGCTTTCCCCCACTTTGTTGGTCTGGGATTTAGTTTCAGGTTGTGATTCTCTGTGGTGCAGAAATCCTGCCAAGGAGGTCAGAATGCTCTGTGAGGTACCCTTTGCCGGGTGAGCGTATGTGGCCACCACATCCTCCAGAAAACCCAAGGATAGCACCTGGACCCAGTCCTACTCCCTCATCAGATAGCCCTATCCTCACATGTTCATTTATTCGACATATAATTACTAAAGTCTCTGTGCCAGATCCATTATGAGTACAACTACTTTTCAGAATTTTCTAAGGTTCTCCATATAAATGGATTCGCCAACCAGGAAAGCAAAAGCCCATGGTTAAATTGCACGCTCCTCTTTTGGCTGGGAATGCAAGGTTACCTTAAGGTTGTGGAACCCTTCGGGACCCGGGGGCTGCCAGCCTGCAGCCCAGTGGGCAAGCCGATCCTGGCTCTGCAGCTTTGAAAGTGTGCACACTCTGCTCGTGGAGTCTGGCCCAGCTTTCCCCCTCTCCTCCGGGCAGGGCCAAGTCTGGGCGCTGGCGGTGTGAGGGCGATGCCGCCGAGCAGCCAGCACCTGGGAGGTGCACCTGGCCAGGCAGCCCCTCTGGAGTGGCCACTTCCCGGCTGCAATAATTCATCACAGGCGGGCTCACAGATGTACTTAAGAAAGAAGGGATGATCTATTTTGTACATGCTCCTTAAAGGGATTCCATTTTAGCTCCAATTGTAATTTTTACCTTTTTCAGGGGAATTTATTGACACAGTGCCTAGCTCAGCCCTAGTTTTTGCCATCATCCTTTTGTCTGCAAGCACACTCACCAGCGCTTAATTTGTCATAGCCCTGGAGGTATCAGAACTAATGAGCTTTGTTTGAATAGACTTTTTCCAGTTCATCTAGCACACTTTGGGGTAATCACTCAGTTTCTGTTTGCTTCGGATCCAAGGCATTGTGGGAAATATACGGAAATAATGGTTAAAAAAGCAGTATAAATTGGTAACAGCCACATTTTCTGCAAAGCCCTGAAGATGTTATTTTTTTAATTTCCCCACTTATTGAAGTATTGCGAGTGCTCTAAGTACGACCATTACAATATAATATCAGAGGAGAATCTGATAAAATGCTATTTTTCAATTAGCCAGGAGTTTATACTTTGCCTTCTTTAAGCAGTTCATAGCTAACAAATCTTTAAACAATCTAACCTCTTAAGGTTTGGAAGTGGACAGATAATAACCGTGAACACATAACAGTGTGTCAGCACCGAGAATTTAAAAATCTATTACAGGGATTACATACAGGAATGCTTTTTATTGGCCGGACAATTGCATTTCCATTTTTCCAAGGCAGCGCCTCACAGTCCCTGTGACACCACCAAGCACGTGGTGGAAGGTCTAGGAAATGAAGGTTGGGAGCAGGTGCTGCATACACAGTGTAGGCGGGGCTGGGGGGCGTCGGCCTTGAACTCCCGCTTTCTAGGGAGTGCTGTCATCTGTGCGGTCTGGATCCGCAGGCTGGGTCTCGGGTAGGCCTTCCTTTTTTTAAGGTTTATGATGCATGTTCCCAATGACCAGAGATGTGGTTTTGAAGATTGCTTAGATCTGTGAAATGGGTCAAGTTGATAGAACCTCTGATTGCCCCAGAGTCCCTGCTTGGGGTGGGGGCGGGGGGAGAGGGTGCTTTCCCAAAGTGTGGTGGGAAGAGAAGCCGCCTCCATTCTGGGGGCTGCCTCCTGCCGATTTCTGAAATCAAATCAAAGAAGCAGAGAGCAATACTGGCTTTCCCTCCCCAGAGAGGGTGGCCCTTCCCTGTGGGAAGGGGTTCGAGGAAGACGGTGGGGAGGGGGCCACACGGGCATGCGCAGTGCGAGTTGCACGTGGAGGGCGGGCCTTCCTGTCACTTAGTGATGGTTGTAGTGAGCGTGCTAAGCCATCATCAGCTGGTCAGGCTGGCTGTGGTATAGAGGAAAATGCAGTTACGTTCAGCTCTCACAGTATCCCCGAGGATCGGGCAAGATTCATCAGCTCTCTTTTGCAAATGAGGAAACTGGGAGTCAGCTTGTAGGCGACCTGCCCCTCGATCTCAGGGCGGCAAGCAAAAAGGGAATGACTTGAACCCAGTGCTTTCCATTTCGTCACACGCTCCCCACCCTCCCCACGTTACATCTCTAGGGCTAGTATCACCACCAGCAGCCACAGGAAACTCTCACCAGTGCCCCTGGAACCGAGAGCCCATGCCAGGCTGTGTGGGGAGTTCTAAGGTGAGGAAGAGGCCCTGATCTCTGGGAAGGGAACTCCAATGACGGAGCAGATGCCAAGCGACAGTACAGGAAGCAGTGGGAGCCAGGCGGGGGCCGGGGCATGGAGGGCCAGCATCCCAGTCCAAGGGGAGGGCAGTGGCCAGCCCAGAGTGGGGACAGCTGCCTTCGTCTCTCCAGGAGCTTTGTTCCCCTTAGCACCAGGCTCGGGGGGCTTTGTCCTTGGAGAACCACTGACTGTGGCTGAGGACCCCCACTAAGGAATTTATCTGGAAAGACAGGGGTGGAAGGTCGGGCCCAGGGCTGCCGAGTGAGGAGGAGTTTGGGCAATTCTGAGATGCTGAGGAGCCATGCAGAGTCCCTGGGAAGCAGAGATATGGTAAGGTTTGCATTTGAAACTGTCACTCTGGAGGCTGATGGGGAATGGGTCAGAGGGCTGAGGTTGCACAGGGGAGAGTTAGGAAGGTTTCTGGCCCCGTCTCTTCATCTGCACAATGACGTTGTTTGGTGTCTCAGCGACTGCCGTGTAACAAACAGCCTCAAACCTGTGCCTTAAAGAAACCACCATTCTAGGGGTTGCTGGGCCGTTTCACTGCCTAGGCCAGGCTGGTGGTTTCTGTTGCGCTTGCTCACGCATGCGCGGGGACCTGGAGGGCTCCAGGCAGGCACGGTCTGGGTTGGCCTCACCTGCATGTCTGGGGTTGTTTGGCCATCAGCGGGGGCACCTCACTTCTCCCCTGTGTGGGCTCTCACCTTGCGGTGCCCGAGAGGGCGACGGACCAGACAGTGTGCACCGACCCTCTCCTTTCTCCAATTCTGCCAAGGCTTGGCCTCTAATCTGACCCTGCAATTTATGCTGGCCTGCAGAAGCTCTCTCTCTCCACGTGTGGGCTAGGAGTGAGCTCCGTGATTTTAATAAAAGCTATTATCATGATTGAAATCCCAGTTATTCAAGTAGTTCCTATTTTAAAGGATAAAAGAAAGAACACAGGGAAAAAATTCCACGTTGCGGATATTCTTAAGTGTCTTCTTAAAATAAGTGTCAAAAACCACTTTAAGAGGGACAACTCTATAATTTTGCTAGGCCCGAAGACCAGCGCGTCAGCAGGAATCCCCAATGCATGCATGCTGCCTCAGGCTTTCCACATGCTGTCACCCGTGTTCTCTCTTATGAGCACCCAAACCAACCTTGAGAGGAGGATGGAAGGGATATTATTTAACTCCCATTTTATGGCTGAAAAAGTGGAGACCTAAAGAGAGGATTGTCCAAGGTTGGTTGCAGAGTAGGGACTTGGACTCTAGGGTTTTTTTTCTTTCCACTTTGCCTCGCAATCCCTACTCATCATCCGTAGTGGCCCACTATGACCCCTGGATCATCCTCTTTTCTAATGAAACTTCTTTGGCTCTTATTTAACAATATGATGCATTGCTTCTGGCAGCACATGATCTCCTAGAAGACTAAGCTTTGGATTGTGAGGGATCCAATAGCTAATTTGAAATGAAAATCGCTGTATTTGCATTGTCATTTCGAGAGTCTCTCTAAGGTACATTGCCAAGGACAGGGCCGATAAAAATACCCGGTGAACTTTTATCTCTGAGCATCTCTTTCTAATTGAGATGGGGTCTTCTTTCTTCTGGAATTTTTCACAGAGGACCACACATACACCCTCTAAACAGCTATGCTCAGGCAAATTTTCCTATTATTTCAGATTTGTTCCCCCCCATGTTTCCTGAAGGCCTTGAGAACATTCTGCTTGAGTTTCCCCTTCTAGCCCTACAGAACAGTTGGCATGCCTCTGAGTGTGGTTTCCTCCAACACACCCAGCCTCACGGTGGAGCTCACAGGGAGCTCAGGGGTTGCAGTCAGGCAGGGAGTGCCCTCAGGCCTGAGGAGGGCTGACCTTTCCCTCCCCTGAGGTCTGGCACAGCCCCTGTGAACCCTGAGATACTCAGAAAGAGGGGCTCTTCCACCCTGGGGAGCAGAGAGCGAGCCCTAGATCGGCATTCTAGTCTCAGGTTGGTCACTAACTTGCTGTGAGACTTTCTGTCAATCACTCCACTTCTCTGATCCTCCATTTCCTCATTGTAAGCCCACACCCTGATTCTCAATCTACAGAGGGTATTGCTCGAGAGGGTGAATGGGGTGCTGCAGGGAAGGCTGGTCTTTTCCTGCCTGGGAGAGAAGTTGCTTACTCAGCTGAATTCACAGCATCCTGGCCTGTCAGGAGGGGTAGTTTGGAGGTATTAACGTGGATGTCGATTGGTTCCAATTTTGTGTAATCCACGGCAAGACAGACATTCTGTTAATTTCACTGAGTGAATTCTTGCAGCTTAAATCATGATGCAGAGTAAAAAAAATGTTGTAGATAAATATTGCCTGAACTCACTCAAACTTGTGATATCGTAAAAAATGGTTTCTTAAGTTGTTAAACCCTGAGCTCTCTGATTCATAGATTCCCAAAGCCAACCCTTCTGTTGTCTCTTTAGTACTTTGAGCTTATAGACTATAATCCTTTGGGAATGGTTCATAAGACTGTGATCGTTTATAAGACCCTTTCTCAAATGCCATCTCATTTGGTTGGCACGACAACCCTGGTGGCTTGGAGCAGGGAACCCACCAGGGTTCCTTCCCATCCTCCCAATGTCACCTGGGGATGAATGGATCAAAGCGGCCCCTCCCTGGGCCTCTCCCTGCCTTGAGGGAGGTGAGTGTTTATTTTCAGGATATTCAAATGAGAGAAGCATCAAAAGTAATAGCTTCCCCTTTTTGGTTCTGGGAGGAGCCTCTAGGAGTTGTTTCCCAGGGCCTGTCAGGACTGCAGCCCTAGCCTGTGAACCTGGACTTGCCGGGGCCTGGACCTCCCAGCCCCAGCCCCTATCCCACCGCCATCCCTGCAGTGCATAGATGGCAAGTTCCTGAGGGTAGGAACCAGATGCTCTAATTTTCTTATGCCCCTCCCCCCCCCGGGCCTATTAAATGCATCTTGAAACTCCTACAGAGTGAGTTTCTTTCTTTTTTTTAATTATTATGATTATTTTACTTTTTATTGATTTTATTTTCTAAAAAAAGATTGTATTTCTTTATTTATTTAGGAGGGGCAGAGGGGGAGAGAATCTTAAGCAGACTCCACGTTGATCTCAGAGCCCGATGCAGGGCTTGATCTCAGGACCCTGAGGTCACGACCTGAGGCGAAACCAAGAGCTGGACGCTTAACCGACTTGCACCACCCAGGTGACCAATTTCACTTCAAAAAGGCCTTGCGTGGCTGTCCTGAGGCAGGAGATCTGTGGCTTGAGGCTGACCCAGTCTCTGTGTGCACTGTCCCAATGGTCGCATAAGCCTAAAAAGAGAAAGGACTCATCCTTGGTATTTATCTGGTTCTTTGACATCCATGAACCGCAGATTTAATTCTACCAGCACCTGGAAGGCAGGTGGTATAAACTTTCTTTCTAGATGCACCACCAGAAGCTCTGTGCTCATACGACTTGCCCAAGGCACTAGGGCCACTATAAGCTTCAGATTCCACACTCAGGCCATGATTTCTCAGCCCGGGGTGGAGCGTAACTGGTTCAGGGCATGAATGGGGTGCTATGCAGAGACTTCTGAGTTTGTGTGATTGCTGTCATGGCCCGGGGGGTCGGGAGAGCTAGGACAGGGGGAAACCAGGGGGTGAGAGCTGAGTGTTTCCGTGGCTAGCAATCAGCAGTGAGTTATCTGTTGCTTTGGGGAGACATTTGGTTGGGGACCCAGCTCGGCGCCTTCCCTCCTCCTCTCTCTGTAAGGGTTACTGATGGGCACCGGCAGGAGGCAGCTTGAGGGCACCCCACAGTTGCTGAGCACATCTTTCTCTCTCGAATACATGCCACTGAGCTGCTCGGGGCAGTGGGCAAGTCTGTCTAGAGAGGGAGCGCAGCGCGGCCGGCAGGAGCAGGAGTGTGGAAGCCTGGCTCACCCACACTCGAATAGGGCCCGCCCGGAGCAGCAGGGCAGGGGGTGGTCGGGGCCTGCACGCTTGAGTGCAGATCTTGGACTCACAGCTTTTAGGCATGTATCTAACTTCTCCAGAGGTCCAAGGATTAGGAAAAAGGAAGGTGAACCCAGGCTGGTTCTAGAAGCTGAACGCGATGTGGGGAAGGACCCTGAGCTGGGCCAAAGCCCATAAGACCTCCTGGGTCATGTGCAGTCCTGGTCACTGTGTTGGGCTGTTGGGGAGTGCACAGGTGGGGGGAATTCAGGCTCTGCTCTTCCAGAGTCCTTTTGACCATCAGGGGGTCGGGGTGGGGGGCGGTGGTCTGCCCTTTAGAATCCTGAGGTGTCTCCTTTACAACCGTTGGGCGATGAAAATGCTTATATCCATCCCGGGTGTGGGCCTGAAGTCACAAGCTGGGGGCCCTGGGCTGGATTTGGCCATCAGAGTATTTTTTATTTAGCCAGCAGAGTGGTTCTTTTGTTTGCTTTAAAAAAGGGAATCAACATTTAAAACAATGAAGAAATTCTCAGAAACGGTCCAGATTTCCAGCTTTCATCAAAAATTCCGACTATCTGGCCATGTGGAGCAGCTTTTCTTTGCAGGACTGTCTATTCAAACAGGGGTACAGCTGCCCCCCCTTAAAAGGATCACATGTTTAAAGTTAGCCACAGTCACCACCACCCCCTAGTGTCCCTGACACAGGGGAACAGAGTCTGGTGCTGTTCTTACTGTGCTTACACTGTCGTTTTCCCACAGGAGGTGAAGGACTGTCTGTTTCCATGTCTCTCCCCAAAGGGGGAGCAGGAGATGATGTCTTTTCCTAAACAGTCTTTCTCCTTCTGGGACCTTCGTGGGCCCAGCTGTCATTTGCACCCGAGACCATGGGGATAAACAGACTTGCTCAGACGAGAGTGGGGTGAGGAGACGCTTCTGTGACCCAACATCTCCAGATGTGTTTAAGAAATCTGCAGGGAGAGGGCTGGGGGGATTCGGCAGGGGCAGGCGGGTGAGGACCCGGCTTAAGTTGGCCACAGCTTAGCGAGGCAGAGCTGGTTGAGGGCAGTTGGGACCTGGAGCCAATTGCTCAGAGTCTAAGAGTACGTTAGGTGAGGCTCAATTTGCAAATCTTAAAATGACAGTTTCTCACTTGGCAATCTCTAGTGTTAATAAGTCGGTTACGAATGCAGGGTTAAACGAAGCAGGCACCCAGCCTGTGTGTGTGTGTGTGTGTGTGTGTGTGTGTGTGTGTGTGTGTGTGTGTGACACACCATGTGTGGTTTCTTGGAGTCGGGAAAAATCTGTCAGCCTTTCTAATACTGACTTAGTTTTGACAACAGAATAAGATGTATTTTGAACACATGCACGTCCTGCCTTTTCCAAAGGGGGGCTAATGAGTGTGGGGCCCCGGAGGAAGGAGGGAGGGAGGGTGCGCTGGGTTTCCTTCTGGGGTATTTGCTCACTGAGCTTCTTTTGGGGACAAAGGCTCTGGGCATCTGTGGGCCGCCTGGACTCCGATGGCCTCACTGGTCCTGAGGGCCAGAGAAGGCAGTGGACCTCCCTTTGGACCTTGAGCTTCCTTGTTAAAGGTGATTCAAAAGCCAGATCTCCCCCCACCCCCGGCCTCTCCTCCCTCCCAAGACAGGGTTCTGCAACTCCGTGTGAAATGGGAAGCCATTTGGTCAGAGTGGCCTATAGAATAGAACAAATCCTTTAAACCAATTGTATAAAAATGCAAATTTAAGGCAAGTAATTAAAAACACATAGAAATTAGAGGTTTGGATTTTGCAGACCCAGCTTTCTGCAGCCACTGTCAGATCTCTGTGCAATTTATCTGGGTTCCGTCAGTGGCGGCCAGACTGGATTTTGATAAAGAGCGGCAAATCTGTCCCTCTCCAGCTCCTGTGACTTGCCACACACTCCATTCAAGCTGGAGCGTCCGCACAATCCTTTGCATAATTTGGAGTTAATCATTTGTACTTCACAGCCTCTGAGAGGCCTCAGACTTGGGAGGTGGGGACAGATTTGGCTTTTTAATCGCCTTGTATATTGTGTAGCTCGAGATAAATGACACCGACTGTCTGAAATCTACATTCTTGCTTCTGATGCAAAACTGTAATTAATTTTGTGCAGTGTTTCAGAATTGATCGTGGTCACTTGAATTTCTAATTTTTCATTCACTTCAAAGACCCTGGGTTTTTTTTTCTTTTTTTTCCCTTCTCTCCCCTTTCCTTAAAGGAATGTGCTCCGGTCCGGGAGCGCTCTGCGACGCTGGCGCTGGCGTACTGAATGATTCTCTTATGCCTCTTTCTCAATAAGGTGAAACGGAGGTCAAGGCCTATGGCTCCTGTTTATCTCTTAGCTTGTATTCAGATGTATTTCCCGACCTATAGGAAATACTATCAAAACTTACTAAATTATAACTAAATAGTTTGGCGGCACTTCTCTATTGTAAAAGGCTCAAAAACCTTCATTCACAGGTCCTATTCACTATAAGACAATTAAGCACAATTTAGGCAATAATTACCCTAATTAACTACACTATAATGTTTGTATTCAAGATTATAGAACGTTGTATCACTTCGCTCTTTAAATAATAACAAGGTTTCCTAATTTCTCTGTATTGATAGTTGTTGTATGTGATTCTTTGTTTGGTATATTTCACTGTAAAAATATTTGTCAGTGAAAGATTGAACAATATGAATGAATTTGATTATGCCATTGTCAAAAGCCCCATGCATCACAATCCCTTGTTTTTAATCACTACTGTAAACCTTGCAGCCGGAGGGCATAGTTTTAATTTGGGTGTCTTACTAATGAAAAGAAAAAAATAATTGTTTTGCCAGGATTTAATAATAAGCAATAAAATCAGCCAACCAGATTTTACCTCTGCATTCAATCTCTTTTTTATTATAAAACATTTTTGTCCTTTTTTTAGATTACAGGCGCAGATACTGAACATTTTACTAATAAATATTTCAGTTTGCTTATGGAGGCTAATGCTGTCATCTGAATATGGAATTATATTTCTTTCATGCTTCATTATCATTTCATGGTAGTAATGACAGTGAGGCAATGGAATATTTACAGGCTTTTCAGAAGACATTTATCCAATACATTCCCTGAAGGGCACCTAGGCTTAAAGATACATTATCCTTTTGTAAAGCTCTGCCCAGAATCCCAATTCCTGAATTAGCCAATCAGAACTTTTTTTCCCCTTCAACACTTGACCCAATGATGAAACTTCCCTCCTCTCCACCCTGCTGGTGGGCCATTTATCCCGGAATTTAAGAAAAACAATCAGGGGGAAATGTGCCTGTGACCTCAGTTTACACTGTCTGTGAAATGGGCACGTAACGCATGCCTTCACTGTCGCCTTGGGCCTTGGGTGTGACTTCGTTCCAGTTTTGTCTAAAGTGGTTCTTTTACTTCAATTATTTTCTAGATGGTTTCCAAGGCTCTGGAGTAGTTTTTCTTATTAACGGATGCTGCTAGGACGGTTGTAGGTGGTAAACCTCATGCCGAGGGGCACCTAAAGGGGAGCTAACCTGTGATTATGGTTTTGAATGATGGTTCTTCTGATGGGTGGGGGGGACCACTGGGGAGGAAAGAGGTTGCCTGTATTCCTGCTGTGGTCCTGCAGACCAAGGGCAGGGCCTCCCTTGTGCCCCACAGAGAGGACATCTCATGCTAGGAGCTTGGGGACCATAGACAGCTGGCAGGAGTGCGCCCTGTCTAAGCGGGTGACTGTGCTTTGGCTCCTGACAGCTGGATGTACGCAGGCCCAGTATCAGAGGATCTTCTGATTTTTTCTTCTTTTTTTGGATCTTCTGATTTTTTAAGGGAAACCAGACATCTGGATTTTTCCTGTGAAATTTCCTGATTTTTAAATATTGGCCATGATTTCAAATACTTTCAAACTACTCTGCAAATCAAATCAGACTGTGGGCTGTGTTGAGGACTGTGAGCTGCCAGGTTTGGGCCTGTAGTTGAGGGATGTGTCTTCTGGGCAAGACATGGAGATGGAGGAGGGGTATCGCTGTCCAGTTGCTCAGGTTGCCTGCTGCACAGGGTCAGGCAGTCCCTGGGCGGCGCAGTCTTGCATTTGCCCCCTCTCACCTTGCTCTAGGGATTGTGGGGCTGTTGATTCCTCTCCCTGGTCTCATTATTCTCACTGCTTGATTTGTCATTGTGCTTTGGAAAGGCATTTAGTGGCTAGTATGGTGTGACTGTGATCTCTTCCAAAAACTTTTTCCGTGGACATGCTGACGTTTGTCGGACTGTGTGGGTGCTTGTCTCAGCCACACCAGTGTTCCCTTCAACACAGTTTGCAGCTTTCCCCCAGCTTTCAGAGACCTGGGACCCAAAGACCCTTCCTGAAGGGTATGGAGCTGTGTCCCAGCAAAAGGCATCTTTGGAACTATTTCCCAGCACTGAATGAAGGGAGGGAACAGTCAGATGCAGAAAATGTGGGGGAGCCTGCGGCTGCAGGGGTCCCGCCGGGTCCTGGGTGCTGGGCGGTACACAGGTGCGCTGGGTGGTACACAGGTGCGCTGGGTGCTCAGCAGGACTTTGCTGTAGGAATCTTCTCTGGACTCCCCAGCCCTAGGCTCATACTCAAGGGCGGACGGCAGTGAAAGAGCTCTTCGACAAAGGCACTCTGCTGTGACGCAGCCAAGATGTCTTGTGTCCCTGTCACTACACTGCTATCATGGTGAGTGGAAGCTGGAGATGTGTCCAGAGGGGAGTGAATGGTGTGTGCGGGACCTGGGTGCAGTTGCTGACATGGAACCAGGCTGAGTTACCGCCGTGACTCTGAAGGGTGCCCGCCCGGTCCACTGGGACAGGATCGAGGCCGGGGACCCTGCCCTGAGCCGAGTCTTGCAGGCTACCCAGCACTCGCCGTTCAGAAGAAAAGAGTGAGGCTCAAGCTTTTCCTGGGGAGAACGAGGACACTGGTTTCCTCAGGCTTGTCCTTCTGCAGACATGTCTATATTTAGGTTTCCATATGATTAAGAAGCAACAAGATGTGAGACTTTCTGGTCTATGAGAGAAGATGAGTCAGTCTGGCCATAATTGATTTGAAAAAGAAAGCAGCGCCGCCTCCCCCCCCCACCCCACCAAGTGCATTATGTTGTTCTGTTCTGGGATGGCTGCCAGGCCAGGTGGGAGAGGAGGACTTCCAAACTTCCACCGTCTTCTAGAAAAAGCCCCAGCCTGGTCATGGTGAGGGACTTGTCAAGGAGAATTCTGGGGGTCCTAATCCTTTTGTGGTCCTGCCTTGGTATCCAGCCTGAGATCGCCCCGCCCCCCAAGCTTTGAGGTCTCATATACACCACTGCAGAATCTAGATGTGCTGGATTCTTGTCTACTCTGGTGATTTGGGCTCTGGGCTGTGTGTGTGGGGGGGGCAGCCTGGATGGAGGAGTGGGGGAGGGGAGCGCCGGGGTGTGGCGGTCCTGAGTCTGGAGTTTCGCTCTTTTGCTCTTTACTCCCTGGCCACACCCTGGTTCTGTCCAGAGCGCGTTCACAGAAACACCCCGAATAGGATTCCCGGATGAAATATAGGACGCCCAGTTCAATCTGAATTTCAGATAACTAATCATTTTTTGTTTCAAACACATATGGGACATGCTAATACTATTTTTTCCCTTTAGTGTATGATTTCAGCATTTCCTAACAGTACTTAAAAAATATAAGTATGTGTCATGACTATCGGGGACATATTCATACTAAAAACTTGTTTGTTTATCTGAGATAGAAATTTCACCAGGCATCCTGAATTTATGTTTGTTAGAGGCGATGCTGACCCCGAGACCATGCCCTTCAGATACCTGGATTCTTCTCAAGGCTTCCCGAACAGGGAGACTGGAACTTCTCTGCATAGCTTACAGCCGTCTTTTCGGAAGCAGGTGGAGGCTATGCTGAAAGTGGGTTGTCCCTCCACAAAGGCTTAAGCCCGTCGTCCACCTTGCTCATCACAAATCTCATTGGAGTTTTCTGGGCTGGGCGAGTTTCTGTTTCATTCATTCCTATCCCTGTAGAATAAAACTCGGTGCCACGTGGAAACGCCCGTCCTAATTGTATCCCCCATGTGTCCGCTCTCCCCCAGGATCCACAAAAATCCCACAGTCACTGAATGTGCCCAGTGTTGAGGCTTCTCTGTTTCCCAGGGGGCTTGCCGGCAGGGTAGGGCTGGAGCAGGGCTTCCCCACAGGGTGGAGAGTGGCAGGGGAGGCTCTTCCTCTCTGCCCTCTCCTCCTCCCACATACACTGGCCTCAGCCCCAGTGAGGCCGGTTCTGCAGAGGCTGAGGTGTAGGGAAAGGTCCCAAGGGATGCACCTAGCTTTTCAACCACGATTGTCTTGGGGGAGCAGCCTGGGAGGGTGCTTGGAGAAGCGTTACCTTTGTTATTTTGTTTCCACCCCTAGTCTTTGAAGTTGTTGCAAAGAACGTGAGTTATTTTTAGAACATAAACACCAACCCCGATGAAGAGGAAATTCAATGCCTAGGATCCTAGAAGCTTCTCCCAAGTGGGTCATGAGGACACCAAGGAAATTCACTCTTTGACATTGGAAATGTATCTCCGAACTCTCACCCACTCCCGGATGGGGGTAGGGGACTACAATTACCGCGTAAAAACTAAGTCATAATGATAAACGCACATACTGGATCCAGTTCCTCTTTACCAGGATCGGGACTCCCTCCATTTGTGGAGGGAATTAATCCCGGAGTGCAGTGTTGTTCACCCACCTTCAGTGAAATGCCCCAAGTGGCTGCAGGAGTGCGCGGCTCACTCCTGTGTGTTTTTTCAACCCCAGGACACTTTCTTGGCCTGGGTGTCCTGGCGCCAAGTGGGGACGGGCAGGACCATGTCCAGCAGGACTCCAATTCAAGGGATGGCCTGCAGGTCACCGCTGTTTCAGCCAACGGCTCTTGCCCTTGGGGTCGAACCTGGCAATGCTCCATGCCCAGCCGACCGCGGAAGGCCCAGGACACCGGCGGAGGGCAAGTTTGCGACCTACGGTCCCCTCCGGCGACTGCCCGGCCACCCCTGGCTTCTCCCAGGCCGGGAAGGAGAGAGGCAGTTTTGAGAAGACACATCATATTTTTGACGTAGGGCTCCCATCAAAAAAAGCCGTGATGGCTACTGCAAATGTATCGATTTGTTCTTTCTCCCTAGCCCCGTGTGCTGTTTGTAGGTAGAGGGGGAGAAAGCCTGCGAACGCAGTGGAATCTACTTCTTAGAAGCCTGGGTTATCAAACTCATTAATCTACATGTCAAGAGGCTAGGAATGAATAATTGTGTGTAGAATTTATCTGCCAACGTGATAGCTACTTTTCAGCTTTCTCCTCAGAGCTCCTTCATTGCGGCGCCCCTCATTATACACTTTGTCTCCTCTGCGCCAGCAGGATCGGACCCGGGCCCTCCGAGCGCGGTGGCCGGGGCGCAGGGAGGTGTGGCCTGATGGCGCCACGCGGTGGCCGCCCCATCGGAGCAGCGGCTCATTCGAAACAAATTCTCCTTCTCTGTTTTAGTGGAAGTCTGCTTACTGCCGGAGTGGGGGCAGGAGGCTGGGCGTTCCTGGCACCCTCACTGTCCTTTGTCCCCATCAAAGCTGAGTGCTTCGAGTGGGGGATGCTGGGCTCGGTGGGCGGGCTGGGCTTCCTGGACCCCTGCACCGTGGGCTGGAGGCTCGAGCCCTTCACCGCCCCCCCCCCCCCCCGACAGGTTGGTAAACGGTGGGAGACACACAGCGGAGGTTAGCCAAGGTGCTCTGGGAGCCGAGTGGACAGGAGAGACCCCGCGGGCCTTAGTTTGCAAGACAGTGTGGCCCACACACCCTCAAGTTAGAGGCGCCCACGAGGACCGAGCACACCCCGCCCCCAGAGCTCCTCGCCAGCTGCCAGCGGCGGGAAGCAGCAGAGGGACAGCGCGGACAAGTGGTCTTTGCCTCGCCCTGTCGTCGGGTGCATCAAGTCAGTACTTTGCACAGCGACCCCCTTGCCGGGAGCATCCCCGGGCCGCCTCTGCCTTGTCAGCTACATTTATGATGCGCTCATAATTAAATGTCCGCCAAGCTCGCAGCGTGCTGACCACAGAGGGGCCATAAGCAGTAAGATAAATGAGACCGGGAGATGTAATATTGCTTCACTCGTGGGCTTCGGCTGATGTTAAAGATTGTCAGTGATAATTATTACTATGTGACCTGGTTGAGTCTTTACGTGAACAATCACAATTTTAATAAAGTGGTAAACTCCGGGCTCAGCCCATGCGCACCTCCTGCATCTGACACCCTCACTATACACGTGTGGGTTTTAGAAGAGCCCTGCTTTCCTCTGTGTTGCAGGTGGTATGATAACCCATTTATGGAAACTTCCGCCCAAATACAGATGGATGGGAAGTCTGGCAACGACAGTGTGCCCTCTTCGGCGCCCTTACTTCCTACATGAGGAGAGGACTGGCACCGGGCAGGTGAGGAGGGTGGGGCCAGGTGTTGCCAGGGGCAGGTGCGGCTGCTCCGTTCAGCCCCACGAGCACCTGGTAGCCCCTGTTCCTGCTTTCTGCTTGCCCTGGTGTTGCTGTAGCTGACACCATTAGTGTCCTATCCAGACCCCTCCTCTTTTTACCAGCTTCGGTGTACTTTGCTCTTAGCAATCGCACACACCAGCTTTCTCAGAGGGGTGCCTTTTTGGCCCTAGAGCCATTTGACCTGAATGGAGAACTGGAACTACCTGGGGGAATTCCATCTTTCTCCCGGCACCCAGAGTGGCCCGTGGCCAAGGACTGTCTGTGCAGGACGCGCTGTGAAGTCCCAGCTCTTTGCCCGGGAAAGACAGCACAAACTTCAAGGTATAATTTAGGATTTAGGAAATGCTGGTCTAAATAACTGAGACATTGCTTGAAAAACTTAATTGCAATGTTAAAAAAAATAACTTTGAAGATAAGTGATATCTTCAAATATATATGTAATGCAAAAATTAATAATAATCCAAATATAAAATCTCAGTTTATTTAATAATGGCCTAAGGAGCATTTGGGGGAAGAAACAATTGCATCGGGTCTGGAGGAAAAGAATAAAAATGTGTTAACTACAATGTGTTAAAAAGGAGAAACAAAAGACTCAATTTCCCTTCTGACTTTGAAAGTTAGGAAGATGGGGGAGTTAAACATAGAGGTTAAATAATACTTTTGAAACACTTAAAACCATTTAGTACTTGACTTCTAAACTGGATCAGTGCTTATTGTATATAATCACAAAGATAATAGATTTCATAGATCAAGGATAGGACAGGAAAGGAAATGGATAGGACAGGAAAGGAAACAAAAAAGCCAAAAAAAAAAAAAAAAGGCTAAAACGAGACATACAAGATCAGGTAACACGAAGTAAGAAAATATGGGGACAGAATACTGGCATCAGACAAAATAGAATTGAAGCTAAAAATGTTAGTTACAGCAGAGAAACTATTTTTATTGATGAATGATGTATGCTATTCATCATGAATGATGAATGATGCTCTGTCACTTGTAAATTCTTTTCTTAGATGTATTCAGTAAATACTGAGCCAGGGCTGGTGATTCAGTGGTAAGCACGGTAGATATGATTCCTGTCTTCACTGGGCTCACAGTCTGGTAGACTGAACTAGTCATGGATCCCAATATGCCAAGTGACATTAGGGTGAAATGTGGTAAGCAAATTGTTAGGAATAGAAGAAGTGGAAAGATTGCACAGTTGTACTAGAAAACTTTAAGACATCTTTTTTGGTATTTGGCAGATTTTGTAGACAAAGATTCTATGGATTGAGATGGTTTCAAATAATAAAATTGTTTCTTAAATCAAGATGTTTCTTAAAATGAGAGATTATATCAGAGCCCATGAAATTATTCACAAAACATAGTATATATTGACTAGAAAGAATCTTATAATTCTAAGTAGATATATTTTACAAAAGGAACAAAAAGCATAACTGAAGATCTTAATCAGTAATTTAAAATATTATTAAAACCTCTCTGAAAAACCTTTTATTTCAAAGAGGAAATCAAAGCTATATTTAGGGGCCATTAGGAAATAAGGACAATGAGAATACCATCAATCAGAACTTGTGGTGTTTGGTCAAAGCTACACTTAGAGGAAAATACATAGCCTTAAATACTAAATCATTAACATAGAGTAAAAACACATGACTTAAGCATTCAACTCACAATAAATTAGAAAGACAACAACAAGATAAACCTAGAAAGATATTGATAAAGACAAAACATGTTAGTGAGCCAGAAAACAGAAGATTGTCGAAGAATGAGAATGGGAGAAAGACATTTGAGAAGTTATTCAAGTGAAACAGAGTGAGAAAACACATGTGACAGCATTAGAAATAAAAAAGAAATATTCATGTATTCCAAAGTTAAAAGATGGTAGAAAATATAGTATATATTAACATAGATATGTTGAAATGGATGATTTTCTAGGAAATTTTATGTGATGAATTTTAATGGTAGAATAGTTGAATAACAAAGGAAGGAAGTGAAAAAAGTGTTAAAACAAATGCTTGAATAGGAAAGTCATTTAAATCTCTTAAGGGGAAGAGGATGATCATGCAATAATTATAAATGGAAAGCTTCCCACTTCACTGTATAAAGCAAGCATAACCTTACACCGAACCTAACAAGAGTAGTAAACAATCAAAACCTACAGGTCAACCTCACTTGTAAACATAAATGTAAACGTCATAAAAATTAACTTTATATCTGTATGTATATCTATGTCTTACTCTATCTGTATCTAAGCTTTATTGTGGTACAATCGATATGCAAAAAATCGCATGCCTGTAATATATACATCACGATGAGATTAGACATATGCACATACCCATGATACTGTCACCACAATCAGAGTACTAAACATATCCATCATCTCCAAACATTTCCTAGTGTTCCTGTGTGTGTGTGTGTGTGTGTGTGTGTGTGCGCGCACGTGCGTATTTGGTAGTAAAAACACTTAACATGACATCTATTCTCTTAATGTGTATTAAAGCACACAGTACCGTATTGTTAACCATAAGTACTATGTTGTAAAGCAGATCTCTAGAACTGCTTATCTTCTGTAACTGAAATTTTGTACCCACTGAATGACAGTTCCTCATTTTCTCCTCCCCTCAGCCTCTGGCAAACATCATTAAATTTTCTGCTTCTATGCTTTTGACGATTTTAGATACACCACATAATTGGAATCTTGTAGTATTTGTCCTGTGACTGGCATACTTCACTTAGAATGTCTTCTACATTCATCCATGTTGGTATAGTTTCTCTTTATAAAGGGCTTAATAATATCCAATTGCACGTATATTTTCTTTATCCATTCATTTGTCAATGAACAGCTGGGTTGTTTCCATATCTTGGCAAGAAATCATTGCCAAGACCAATGTCAAGAAACTTTCCCATGTTTTCATCGAGGAGTTTTGCAGTTTTAAATCTTATGTTTGTCTTTAATCCATTTTGGGTTAATTTTTGTGTGTTGTGTAAGAAAGGGGTCACATTTCTTTCTTGTGCATGTGGACATCTAATTTTCTTAGCACTATCTGTTGAAGAGATTATCCTTTCTCCATTGTGTATTCTTGGCACAGTTGACAGTATGTGTATGTGAGTTTATTTTTGGGCTCTCTATTTTGTTCCATTGGTCTATATATCTGTCTTAATCTCAGTATCATACTGTTTTAATTACTACAGCTTTGTAGTATATTTTGAAATCAGGAAGTGTGATGCCTCCAGCATTTACAGGCCGATATCCATAATAAAATAGATGCAAAATTTCTCAACAAAATTCTAGCAAACCAAATTCAATAGTGCAGTAGAAGGATCACATACCATGATCAAGGGCAGTTTATCCTTGGAAGGTAGGGATGGCTCAACATACGCAAATCAATGTGATAGACCACATTAATAGAATGAAGGGTAAAAGTTATATCATCATTTCAATAGATGCAGAAAAAGCATTTGACAAAATTCTTTACCCTCTTATGATAAAAAAATGCTAAAAAATTAGGGATGGTAGGAATGTACCTCAATGTAATAAAGGCCATGTATGATAAGCCTACAGTTAACATCACACTTGGTAAAAAACTGAAAGCTTTTCCTGTAAGATCAGGAACAAGACAAGGATTTCTACTCTTGTCACCTCTATTCAACATAGTACTGGAAATCCAAGCCAGAGCAATTAGGCAAGAAAAATAAATAAAAGGTATCCAAATCAGAAAAGATGAACTAAAATTGTTCCTGTTTGCAGGTGACATGATCTTGTATGAAGAACAACCTAAAGGCTTCACAAAAATCTGTTAGAACTAATAAAAGAATGCAACAAAATTGCATAGTATATATTTTTACTATGTATTTTAATATATTAAAAATCAACATAAAATTAGTTGTAATACTATACACTAAAAATGACCTATCTAAAAAACTGTAAGGAGGTGAAAGACATATATTGAAAACTATAAAATACCGATGAAAGAAATTAAAGCAGAAACAAACAAATGGAAAGATATCTTGCATTCATGGATTGGAAGAATTAATATTGTTCAAATGTCTGTACTACTCAAAGCCATCTACAGATTCAATGCAATGTGTATAAAAATTTCAATGGCATTTTTTACAGAAATAGAAAAAAATCCTAAAATTCATATGGAACCACAAAGGACCTCAACTAGCCAAAGCAATCTTGAGAAAGAAGAACACTAAACTTATATTAAAGAATAATATACCTTGGCCAAGAAGGCTTTATTCCAGCACTGTAAGAATGGTAACAAATTAGGATATATCTAATTAAAAATTAATCACATTTGTAGGTCAGTGGAAAAAATATGTAATCATATGTCAAAAAGATATTTGCTCAAGTTCAACATTCAATCCTGCAAAAGTTTTGATTAAGATAGAAGTAGAGGGATAATTCATTACATTAGTAGTTTTTAAGCAGGGACAATTTGCCACTCAGGAGATGTTTAACAATGTCTTGATACATTTTTGATTATCATGATTTGGGGTGTAGTGCTGTTAGTATCTAGTGGGCACAGGTCAGGGAAGCTATTAAACATCCTACAATGCACAGGACAGCCCCTCCCCCTCAACAAACAATTATCCAGGTCAAAATATCAGTAGTGCCAAGACTGAGAAATCCCGGTTTACATGATAAAGATAATCTGTCTGAAAATTATAGCCTATACCATACTTAAAATGGAACACTTGGAGAAATTCTTGTGATAGTGACAAAACAAAGTCAAATAGTTAGGTTATTATAATCAAAGTAATAAAAATAATTGGGAAATATATATTGGAGTGGTCAAATCAAAATTATTGTTATTTTATGATGGTATGAAAAACCCGAAGAACATTATCTAAAATATTCTTATACCATATAGAGGAGTTCAGATAAGATGTCCAAGTATAAAACAGATACATAGAAATCAATAATGTCCTATATATAAACCAATAATAACAGAGATAAAAGAGAAATAAAAATACTCTATTTATATAGATAACACAAAATGAAATTATCTAAAAGAACCCATGCAACTTAAGTAGGCTAAACAGATAAGAAAGAAATACAGATTTTCTGAGGCTCATGTAAAAAGACTTAGACACAGGGACCTTCCCAAATTGATTTATGAATAGTTCTATTCTAGAACAAATTTTAAATTGCATATTCTTGGGAATTTTACAAAATAAATCTAAAGTTAATATGGGTTAATTAATATGCCAGAGCAACCAATATTTATCTATCTGATAGCAAATTGATTTATAAAGCCACCATGAACGAAACTGTGATACTGGCTCCAAAATAGTAAATCAAATAAATGGAGAGAAACAGGGAGTCAAGAAATGAGTCAAACACAGCCTATCTGTGTTAAAAATTTGTGATGTGATTCAGATGCCATTTTAAGTCAGAGGGGACACATTAGAGAGTGCACAGAGGAATTCATATTATTAAAAAAATCTACCAAGATGATGTAACAATTGTGCACCTTGTGCCCCTAAAAATGTAGCACTGGAAAATATAAAACAAAAACGAATAGAAATAGAAAGATAAAATGACAAGTCTGCAATTAAAGTAGGACAAATTTCACACTTTTTAAAAGAGGTGATTATTTCAAGGAAACAAAAATAATGACGCACAGAGTTTAGATGACAGAATGAACATCTAGTACTAACAAACTTACAGAAACCACTCAAATTGATAATATTAGATGACAAGGGAAATCTCAGCAAATTATAAAATGTAGAGGTCTTATAAGCTTTATTCTCTGACCAAATGAGAAAATGACAACTAAAGGAGAGAGGAAATAAATCTCTATACTCATAAATATAAGAACACTTATAGAAAGTCCTATGTTAATAAGGAAATAAAAAGTGGAAATTACCAACTATTTAGATATAAGCAATGGAGCATTAAGTATTAAAACCCGTGAGATGTGGCCAAAGCAGGCATCAGAGGAAAATTTATGGACTTAAATGCATAAATTAGAAAATGAGGGAAATTGAAATCAAATGGACCAAGCATAATATTCAGAATCCCAGAAAAAGAACAACAATGACGACAAAAAAATCAAATCTCCAGAAAGTAGAAGGAAATAATAAAGATAAAAACTGACACTAATAAAATAAACAAGAACAAAAAGCCATTAGTATGATCAATAAAATCTCCTTCAAATTTTAAAGAAAAAAGTATAAATAAACAGTATCATGAATGAGATAAGGAGATTTAATTATGGATACAGGGAATTAAATTTTATAAGGTACTTTATATTAATAACTTTGGAAAAGTAGATGAAATGCATGATTTTATAAAAAAATAAATTACCAACATTAGCTCAAGGAGTCATAGAAAATCTCAATATGCTAATTTCTATTGAAAAGATTTGAAAGCTAGTTAAAGATATACTCTTTTACAAAGAACATCAAACTCAGAGGATTTTATTATTTAGTTCTACCATATGTTCAGGAAATAGATAATTCTTATGTTATAAATTGGGAAGATACTCAACTAATTCCATAAGCCTAATGTGCTCTTTGATATTAAAATCTTAACAGAAGTCAATATATTTAAAAAATTCTTTTATGATAAACCAGCAGCCATCTCCCAAGATTCCTGTGCATGAGAAGTAGAAGAAAACTTCCATTATCAAGGTAAAGATATTTTCAGCAAATCTATAGCAGTGGTGAAATCATTAGAAATACTTCCATTCAAAACATGAGAAAAACAAGGATTCCTAACACTTCCATAGTCAATATTGTATTGAGGTCCTAGCCAATGCTATATAATAAGAAAAAAATTTAAAGAGCATGTGAATATTGGAAAGGAAGAGATAATAGTGTCTTTTTTTTTTTTTTTTGCAGTCAAGTTCCCTAGGAAGTACAAGATAATCAGTTGAGAAACCATTAGAACTAATAAGAAAGTACTATAAAGTGGCCTAATATAAAAGAAACATAAAAAACCAGGTGCTTTTGTATACCTGTATAACAAAGTAATAGAAAAAATTACTCAATTTTCATAGCATTGAAAACTATAAACTATAAAATATAGAAATAAACATCATATTATTAAAGTGAATAATAGAATGGAATAAATAGAAATATGTATATTATTTTTTGGGATGAGAATGCTTAATATTGTAAAGGCATATATTGTCCCCAAATCCATGTATAAATTCAATGCCCAAGATTTTTATGGAACTTGTCAATCTGATTATAAAATTCATATGAAAGACTAAATGTGTGAGAAAAGCCAAGATACTGTAGAAAAAAATATAATAGGTATACTTGCCTTATTAAATACAAACACACACTCTAAAGCTATACTAATTAGAATGCAATGAGATCTGGGGCACCTGGGTGGCTCAGTCAATCATCTGCCTTCAGCTCAGGTCACCATCTCAGGGTCCTGGGATTGAGCCCCATGTTGGCCTCCCTGCTCAGTGGAGAGTCTGCTTCTTCCTCTCCCTCTGCCCTCCCCCTGCTTGTACTCTCTCTTTTTCTCAAATAAATAAATAAAATCTTATAAAAAATGCAATGAGAGCAGTGCCAAAGATTTAACTAGAACAATGGAATAAGAGTCTGGCAACAGATCCCTGTATATATGGGATTCATCTGTGGAAAAATAAGCATTTCATACTAGTGAGGGGAAAGATAGCCTATTTGATAAATTGTGTGAAAAAAACTAGATACTACTTGGAAAAAATTAAATTATATTTTTAACATTACCCTATTCACCAAAATAAGTTCCAGATATTTTAAATAGCTAAAGGTTATGCAAAAACAAAATGTTGAAATGTACTGAAATTTTTTTAAAAAGTACATAATATGCAAAGGAAGATATTGCAAGTTTGTACAGATAAAATTAAAGGCTCTTATATGATAAAAGACACCTTAAACCAATGAAAAAAAGCATATGCTGGTGGAAAATATTTGCAACATTTGTAATAGACAAAGGATTAATATCCAAAATAAATGTAAAACTTTACAAATCAGTAAGGAAAAAAAAACATTAAACCACAAGGAAAAATATAAAAAATACAAATAGATAATTCACAGAAGGGGAACTGAAAAGTATAAAATGTTACTCGGTTTCACTGGTAATGAGGGACATCTAAAATAACACACAAGGAGATGTTATTTTTTCACCCATTATATTGAAAAAAGAATTGATATTATCAACGGTGGAGATAATATGAAGAACCAAATATTCTCATGCTTTGCTTGAGTATAAATTGGTCCAGATATTTTGAAGAGCAATTTGGCAATATCTGTCAATATTAAAAATGCACAGACCACATGACCAAGAAAAACCAAGAGAAACTCATGAAAATGTGTCGGGAATTGTATTAAAGATGTTCTTTGCTGTCTTGTCAATGATGAAAGGCTGGAAACAACCAAAATAAACATTGATAGAAGAGTTAAATAAACTGTGATAAATTATACTGTATAACAGTTTTAAAAAACTTGAGGTTGGTTTATATGGATTAATATGGAAAGACAACCAGGATATATTGATGTTTGGAAAAGAAAAAAAAGGTTGCAGCTTAATATGTATTGTATGATAGGAAACCCCCAAACCCTTTTTAAAAGAAAGTAATGTTGTGACTTTTTTTTTTTTTTTACACTGTTGTGCATATAGTCTCATTGCGAGACAGCCTGGTCACAGGTTTTTGTTTTTTGTTTTTTGGTAAAATGGTAAGATGGAGATAGCGGTGGTGCATGTGTTATAGGCTATGGGGAAGATTATATAAATTAATACACATGGAGCACAGAGCACTGGCTGGCATGTGGTAAGCCCTCAGAAGTGTTAGCTATTTTTATTATGGAGAAAACTGGATTTCTATACATCAAACTGATAGTAACAGTTACTTCTGATGAGAGAATGCAGCTGAAGATTGAATGAGTGTCTGGTCAAGGAGAATTTTGCTTTGTCTGGATGGTTTGATTTTTACTATAAGGATGTATTATAATATTTCTTGTGGAATTAGTGGAAATCAGTGGGGAAAGTAGACATGGTATTGGGACAAAAAGTAGACCTAGTATTGGGATAATCATTTAATCATTTGAAAAAATAAAGGTAGAGCCTTCCTATAAAACTAGATAGTCTCAAAGGTATTAAAGATTCAACTGCAAAAATGAAACCGCAAAGAATAGGAACAAAGGTGAATGCTGACATGATAGTGAGGACAGCCTTTTAAACTTGACACCAAAGGCGGGAACACAAGGGAAAAAACGGATGTATTAGATGGCATAAAAATATAAATTGTTTTTCAAATAACATCACAAATGAAATTAAAGGGTAAAGAAGTTGTGAAAATAATTTAAAATATACATACCAAATGGATAATGCCATCCTTTATTAGTCGCTTTTACAGATTAATAAGAAATAGAAAAATGATCCCTCTTACACTGTTGGTGGGAATGCAAGTTGGTACAGCCACTTTGGAAAAGTGTGGAGGTCCCTTAAAAAGTTAAAAATTGAGCTACCCTATGATCCAGCAATTGCACTACTGGGTATTTACCCCAAAGATACAGACGTAGTGAAGACAAGGGCCATATGCACCCCAATGTTCATAGCAGCATTGTCCACAATAGCTAAATCGTGGAAGGAGCCGAGATGCCTTTCAACAGATGACTGGATTAAGAAGATGTGGTCCATATATACAATGGAACATTACTCAGCTATCAGAAAGAACGATTTCTCAACATTTGCAGCAACATGGACGGCACTGGAGGAGATAATGCTAAGTGAAATAAGTCAAGTAGTGAAAGACAATTATCATATGGTTTCACTCATTTACGGAACATAAGAAATAGGAAGATCGGTAGGAGAAGAAAGGGAAGAATGAAGGGGGGGTAATCAGAAGGGGGAATGAACCATGAGAGACTATGGACTCTGGGAAACAAACTGAGGGCTTCAGAGGGGAGGAGGTGGGGGACTGGGATAGGCCAGTGATGGGTAGTAAGGAGGGCACGTATTGCATGGAACACTGGGTGTTATACACAAATAATGAATCATGGAACACTACATCAAACACTAATGATGTATTTTATGGTGACTAACATAACATAATAAAAAAATTATTACAGAAAAACAGAAAAATGATCAAGGAGAATAGACACACAATTACTGAAATTAGAAATGTAAATTGACAATAAATACATGTAAAGATTGTTTAACCTTCGTAGTAATAAAAATTAGGCAGGTGTGAACAGTCTTTACTTTTTGGTCAGCAAAAATTTTAAAAAATACTATCAGTGCTGAAGGACGTTTGACAAAGATAATTTTCCTCAGTGAGACAGTTGTGCAATGAAGATTAAAAGTCTTAAAAATGCATATACTCTTCGACCCGGTGATGCATTTCCTAGCAATTAGTCAGGTGAGATAGGCATGTGCACACAGATATATGTGCAACGATGTTCATTGTGGTATGGTTTAAATTAATAAAAAATCGAAATCCACTTAAATATCTAATAATAAATTGTTCAATAAATCATGGTGCATACAAAGTATGGAATATTACTCAACCATTAAAAATAATGCTATTGAGGGGCACCTGGGGGTGCAGTCAGCTGAGTGTGGGGCTCTTGGTTTCAGCTCAGGTTGCGATCTCAGGGTTGCAAGATGAGCCCCACATTGGGCTCCACATGGAGTCTGCCTGGGATTCTCTCTCCCCCTCTCTCTGCCCCTCCTGCTCGTGCCCTCTCTCTAAAATAAATAAATAAACCTTAAACAAATAGTGCTGTTGAAGACTAGCTACTGGTATGGAAATATGAGTGTGTAGGTTTTGGAAAAAACAAACAAACAAATAAGAAACCCCTCTGCATGTAAATGCATATAAAGCTAACCTTATGTCTACCTCTATCTTCATCTCTCTGTGTGTGTATGGAGTAAATACAACTAGATAGGAAAGCACTGCAGTGTTAAAATGTAGTATTAAGGAGGGCACATATTACATGGAGCACTGGGTGTTATATGCAACTAATGAATCATGGAACATTGCATCAAAAACTGGGGATGTACTGTATGGTGACTAATATAACAAAATAAAAATTATAACAAAATGTATTATCTGTGGGCAGTGACATTTTTCATTCTCGCTGTACATTATATGATCTGCTTTAGTTAGTTAAATATCATACCAATGAATGAATGCATTCTTGTAAAACTGAACACGGTGTAGATATGGCTGAAGCCCCTCAGACCACCCCCTCACTCCTTCCCTATGCCCTTCCCACAGGGATTCATTTTTTTCACTGTGGGGTGTATCCCTCCAGAACTTTCCCTACACATATACATACATGTATTTCCTCCACGGGCTTGGCGGTGAAAACACCTTTTAAAAATGTATTTGTATTTCCTCTGAAAATATTAACTACATTTTTTTTTTTTTTGGTGTCTAGAATTAACGGAGATCTACTCCTTACTACTTGCTTCCCTACTCCTTTTCCCACTGTTTCCTGTCACCTTCAGTATTGTTATCGAGATTTTTAAAAAAGATTTATTTCTTTTAGAGAGACAGAGAGAAAGGGGGGCACGGGGAGAGGGACAGAGAGTCTTAAGCAGATTCGTGCTGAGTGTGCCCGACACGGGGCTTGATCTCACCACCCTGAGGTCACCCTTTGAGCCGACACCAAGAGTTAGCCACTTAACCAAGTGTACCACCCAGACACCCCATCAACTGAGATTTTATTCCCAGTTTGTTTAATTTTCTTTCAATTATCTAGACTCAACTATAAATTTTACTGATTTCCTTGAGCACTAATGTTGACTCTCCATAGTCTTGGACTCTTCAGGTTTTTTTGTTTTGTTTTGTTTTTTTGTGTTTTTTTTTGTTTTTGTTTTTTTTTTTTGCTGTAATGCATCTTCCTATAATTCTGCCAGGAAGGATTTGTGTATGATAAACTTCGAATCCTTGAATGACTTAAACAGTTTTTATGTTGCCTGAATACTTGCCTGATATTTTGGCTTGATATAGAAATTCAAGGGGAGCCTGGGTGGCACAGTGGGTTAAGCACCCGACTCTTGATTTGGGCTCAGGTCACGATCTTAGGGTGGTGAGATCAAGCCCCACATGGGACTCTGCGTTCAGTGAGGAGTCTGCTTGTCCTTCTCCTTCTCCCACTGCCCCTGCCCCAACTCTCTCGTAAATAAATAAAATCTTTAAAAAATGTAAATTCATATAATTTTCTCTCAGAGGTTTGATGATACTGCTGAGTTGCTGAAAAGAAGTCACGTGCCGGTGTCATCCTTGGTCTTTTGCAGGTAACATTCTTTTTTTCTGGAAGTTTTTAGGGTTCTGTCTTTTACTTGATTCTCTGAGTTTCACAAAATCAGTAATTTTAATTACAGTTTTTTTCTGCTGAATAGTTGTGGATCCTTTCAATCCAAATACTTGATGTTTTTCTTCAGGTCTTGGAAATCTTCATGTATTATTTCTCCCATTTTTTTTCTTCCACGCAATTCTCTGCCTCCTCTCCAGAATTAAATAGATTGTAGAACTTTTGGATCTACCTTCCAAGGCTCTCTCCGTCACTTGCTTCTGTCCTTCCTTGTCATTTCCCCTGTGTTTTTCCGGGAATCTACGGATTCCCAGTGCATCACTGCTCTTCAAGAACGTCTATTTTCTCTTTAACCCATTTCTGAGTTTTTTCTTTTAAATTTCAGCTGCCATATTTTTCTCTGTAAGATCTTAAATACTTCTGTAAGATCTTAATACTTCATTTAAAGTTGACCTCTGCTTGTTCTCTTAACTCAATTTATACTCGTCTTCTTTTTTCTATTTGTTGCATGTGTTGTCCCTCATGGATTGGGATAGGTTTCCTCAAAATGTTTGGTTGTTTGGGGAAGCCTCATTGTTTTTCATAAATAGGATCCTCAGTTAATTTTTTCATACTTATTAGATGTGGCGTTTGGTGAATTTTGTCAATTGTAGACAGCTGAGCGAGCAGCACCACAATCAATGTAAACATGGTTCCTGTTACCCCTCATCATCCCCTGTGTTCCCTTGTAGTCATTCTACTCCCCTACCCTAGCAATCACCCATCTATATTGCTGTCCCTAAAGTTTTGCCTTTCCAGAATGTAATACAAATGGAATCATACGACATGGATCCTTTCGAGTCCTTCATTCACTCAGCACACTGTCTTGAAGCTTTGCTATCAGATGGAGTAATTCCTTATTTATTTTTTATTCTCTATCTATTTCTTTATTTATCTTTATTCTTCTTTCTCAAGAGTTTTTAAAAGTCATTCTAAGATTTGTGCCTTTCCATATAAGCTTAAGAATCAGCTTGTCTATGTCTACAAGATTCCCTGCTGAAAGCTTGACAGAAATTGCATTAAACCTATAAATCAGTTGGGAGAGAATTGACATCTTGACTATTTTGAGTCTTACAATCCATGAGTGTCAGATGTCTTTCCATGTATTTATGTATTTGATTTTGTTCATTAGCATTTTGTAATTTTCAGCATATGAATCATGGACATGTTTTGTTAAGTTCATACCTAAGTGTATCATTTTCCTTGGAGTAATCGTATGTGGTATTGTGTTTTCAATTTTGGTTCTTACACGTTCATTGTTGATATATAAAAATTCAGTTGATACATGTGTTAAGCGTTGACCCTGTGATCTTGCTGAACTCACTTATTTTTTCTAGGAATGTTTTTGTACAGCTCTTGACATTTTCTATATAGATAATCATATCATTTTCAAATAGAGATGACTTTATTTCTTCCTTTGCAAACTGTATGTTTTCTGTTCCTTTTCATTTCCGTTTGCATTAGTGAGAACTCCCTGTATTATGTTCAAAAAACATAGTGAGAGTGACATCCTTACCTCACTCCTGATCTTGGAGAGAAAGCATTCAGTCTTGTGCCACTAAGTTTGATTTAACAGCAATGTGGTTGTAAGTGCTCTTTATAAGTTGAGATAGTTCCTTTTCTATTCCTAACTTGCTGGGAATTTTTATCCTGAGTGGGTTTTATATTTTGTCAAATGTTTTTTCTTTGTCAATTGATAGAATCATATAATTTTTCTTCTTTAGCTTGTTGATATGGTTGATTACTTTGACTTGTTTTTGAATGGCGAACCAGCTTTGTATATCTCCATCAAATGTCATTTTGTTGTGGTGTATACTTATTTTAATACAGTGTTACATTCAATTTGTTAATATGCTGTTGAGCATTTTGGTGTCAAATTTCATGAGAGATATTAGTCTATAATTTCCTTTTTCTTGTCTCTTTCCTTTTTAACAATTTTTGTCTGGTTTGGGTATCGGTAATACTGGCCTTGTAAGATGAGCTTGGAAGTGTTCTCTCTTCTTTTTTTCTGGAGTAGATTGTGTAAAATTTATGTTATTGATGTGAATTATCCTTTACATTTTTGGTGGAATTCTCCAGTGAAACCATCTGGGCCTAGAGATGTCTTTCTTTTCCTTTTTTATTTTTATTTTTTGAAAGGAGGAAGATTTTAAAGTATGAATTCAGTTTCTATAATGTTTATAGGTCTATTCACATTATATATTTGATTTAGTTGGATTTTGTTAATTTGTGCTTTTTAAGGAATTGGTCCATTTTTTTTTCAGGTGTTGAATTTAGGGGAAAGTCATACATAGTTATCTCATGTTTTTCTTTAAATAAATCCAGGATCTGAATGAATATTATTTCTTTCGTTCCTGATATTAATGATTTGTATATTCACTCTTTTTGTTTGTCACTCTTGCTAGAGGTTTATTAATTTTATTACTTTTTCAAAGAACCAACTTTTTGCTTCATTGATTTTCTCTGTTGTTTTCCTGTTTCAACTTCATTAATTTCTGCTCTGATATTTATTATTTTTTTCCTTTGCTTGCTTTGGTTTTATTTTACTCTCCTTTTTTAATTTCTTGAGGCAGAAATTTAGATTTATTGATTTGAGACCTTTCCTCTGTTCTAATGTATGCATTTTCATGCTATAAATTTTCCTCTCAGAACTGCTTTGGCTACATCTCATATATTTTGATATGCTATATTTTCATTTTTATTCAGTTCTATGTTTTTTAAAATGTAGTTTCCCTTGACATTTCCTCATTGACTTATGGAATTATTAGAAGTATGTTATTTAAATTTCCAAATGGTTTGAGATTTTCACATTCCTTCTCCTTCCTTCCTCCCTTTCTTCCTTCCTTCCCTTCTTTCTCTTTGTTTCTTTTTCATTTTTTTGATTTCTGGTTTTATTCTGTTACAATCAGAAAATATACCTTGTACAATATAAATTCTTTTATATATTGTATTATATATAGTTTTGTTGAGGATTGTTTTATGGCTCCATTGTGTGGTTTATCTTGGTGAATCTTCCACAAGCCCTTGAAGAATATGTATATTTTGGTGGTGTTGTGTGGAGTATTACATACATGTCAGTGAGAACTTTTGTTGTTCACATCTTTGCCATCTTGCTAATTTCCTGTCCAGTAGTTTTGTCAGTTGCTGAGTACATATGGAAGTCCCCAACTGTAATTGTGTATTTATCTATTTCTCTTTTTGGCTCTATCAATTTTTGTTTCACGTATTTGAAATTTTGTTGTTTGGTGTGCACACACTTAGGATTATTATGTTTTTCTGGTGCGTGGATCGTTTTATCACTTTGTAATGTCCCTCTAGTAATTTTCTTTGCCCTGAAGTTCACTTTATTGGATGGTAATATAGTCTCTTCTGATTTTTAGAAATTAATGTTTTCATGATATATCTTTTTCTATCCTTTTATTTTCAACCAACTTATGTCATTGGATTTGAAGTGAGTTACTTGTAAAATGCATGTAGGTGGGTCATTATTTTTTAATTCACTCTCCCAATCTCTGACTTTTAATTGGTTTATTTAAACCATTCATATTTAATTTAATTGTTGATATATTAGGGCTTAAGCCTGACATTTTATCTTATTTTGTCATCTGTTTGTTTCCTATTTATGTTTCTCCATTCTTGCCTCTCTCTGAGTTATGTGAACGTTTTAAAAGGTTTCATCTTGATTTATTTATAGTGTTTTTGAGTATATCATTTTGCATAGTTTTTGTAGATGTTATTGCAGCTATCACAATATCAATATGTAACTTATATTGGTCTACTAATATCAACATTTTGCCATTTTGAGTAAAGTATGGAAACTTCCCTTATTTTAGATCCTCCCTTTAAAAAATATCCCCGCTTTTAAATATTTTCTTGGATAGCAGATGGTGTTATAGTATTTTTTTCAATCATCACACATGGTTTAGAGCACTCACGAGGAGGATGGCCTATTGTATTTATCCACATTTCTACTCTTTCCATTGTTCTTTTCTCCTTCTAGATGTTCTGAGATTTCTTCTTTGAGTGTTTCCTTTCTATTAGAAGAACTTCATTTGGTGATTCTTTATGGGATTCTTTATGGGTAGGTCTGCTAGTGTTAGGTTCTTTTAGTTTTCCCTTGTTTCTTTATTTCCCCTTCTTGCAAAAGGATAATTTTATTGGGTATAGAATTCTCAGATGATAATTCTTTTCTTTCAGCCACTTCTTTCTGGCCTTCATGGTTTTAGAAAATAAATCTAATGTCATTTAATTTGATGCTCTCTTAGCTAATGTGTTTTCTCTTGCTGCTGTAGTATTTTCCTTCATCTTTAGTTTCAGAAATTTAATTGCAATGTGTCTTAGCATGGATTTCTTAAAAAGAGAGACTGGGCTGGGGGGAGGGCAGGGGGAAGGGGCAGAGGGAGAGAGAGAATCTTAAGTAGTCTCCACGCCTAGCATGGAGCCTGACATGGGACTTGATCTCATGATCTGAGATCATGACCTGCCAAAATCAAGAGTTGGACACTTAACTGACTGAGCCACCCAGGTGCCCTAAAGCATGGATTTTTTTGGGGGAGGGCTTTTATTCTATTTGCTCACCTTTTTCAATTGGTGAGTTTATATCTTTTGCCAGATCTGGGGAGTTTTCAGCCACATTTCTTCAAACGCTTTTTCAGTCCCACTCTTGCACCTCTTCTGGGACTCCAGTGGTACACATTTTGCATCTCTGTTTTGTCTACAGGTCCCTGAATCTCAGTTCATTTTTTCAGTTGGATTTGTGCATGTTCAAATTGGGTAAATTCTCTTGGTCTGTCCTCATGTTCATTGATTTTATTCTTGGTCATCTCCAATCAACATTGAGCCTATCCAGCGGGTTTTTTGTTTCTATTATTGACTTTTTCCATTCTATAATTTTAATTTAGTTCTTTTTAATAAGTTGTTTATTTACTGAGATTTTTCTAATTTTTCATTTGTTTCAAGAGAATGTGTACTTGCTTACCGAACCACTTTTATGACAGTAGCTTTAAAACCCTTGCTAGTTAACTCCAATATCTGATTTATCTCAGAGTTGGCATGCATACATTGTCTGTCTTTCATTCAAGTTGTAATTTTCCTGGTTCTTGGTATGACGGGTGACTTTTGATTGTGTTCTGAATGTTTTGGCTATTGTGTTTGAAGACTATGGGCCCCATTTAAAAATTTCATTTTAGCAGTCAGTTACCCTGTTTAGGCTTGGCGTGCAGGCTCTGGCCTACTTTTGCGGGCTATGGTTCCAATGACAGTCTAATTTTCAGAGCCTATGTGGTGTTATTTTGATCTGCTTGGTTTATCTCCTCCCACAGAGGCTCCCACTATCCCTGCTGCTTCTGTTTGAATGGGAAGAAGCTTCCCCAGGCTGGGACATCTGGTAACTCTCGCTAGGAGCGCTCTTCCCCATAGAGAAAGCACACCTCCCAGGATGTATGCTTCTGTAGCCGGTGTCCCTGCCCGTGGGAGATGGAAAGTGTTTCTAGAGCCACATGATTGTTGTGGCAGGATTCCCTTTGCCAGTGGCCCCCTGAATTCATGGCATCTTTGAGTGTGTGAGGGGAATCTTAGGCCCTGTTGGGGGGAGGGGAGCACTTATGGGTCTGGGGCTGCATGTGATGGTGTGATGTCCCTTCCTAGGACTCTAGTTGTATACCCTGGTTGTATATCTCTGGGTGGGGGACAGAAGTCTCAAGCCTGGTGCCTCAGTTAATTTTTAATCTTCTTCTATATCTTTCCTCCACGTACTGTGTATGTGAAGGGGAAGAGCTGGCCCACATTTCTGGGTGAGGGCTCTGGTCACGCAGGCACTGTCTTGCCTCTCTGGAGGAGGTGCTCATGGATATTATCTCTTCTACAGGCTACTGTCAGTCCACAATACTGCTTGACATATCGGCCACGGGTAGGAAATGACTGGGGGGGCTCACCTGGCTTCTCCTAAGGTAGTTCTCAAACAGCACTCTGTCGGTGCTGCAGGGAAGCCCCCCTGCCCCCGGCCCCAAGCTTGGTGCATCACTGGTGTCTTCGGGTCTCTCCTGAGTCTATGTTTTCTTCTATCAGATCCTATCTTTCTTTTGTATTTCAGGGAATTCTCATGCCTTCTGATTTACTAAGAATATCCCTTCTTGTATCCAGTGCAGTTTAAAGGATATATATAATATTATATATATTATACATTTTTCTATATATTTTGAGAGAAGTTTAGTTCATCGTCTTCACAAGTCTCTTTGTGATCTCCTGTGTTTTCTCAAATTTTCTAAAATAAATGTGCATTACTTTTATAATCCGTAAAACCATTAATATGATTACAAAATATTTTTTTCATGACTGTGTGTTGAACATTGTGCTGGGGGTGAGTACTCAGAGGTCTTGTCTTCGGGGAGATTATAGGGGAGTGAATATATGTGCTTTTTGGAGAAGGTCCTCGGGTCAGTGGAAAGCCTATTCACCCTTCTGGGGGTGCTAAGCCAGGGCCCCCAGCCGCAGCGCCGGGTTTCCTGCCGCAAGGGCATTTTCAACTGTGGAAGGTTGCTCCAAGTTCTCACAGGAGGGGCGAATCCTTCCCCTTCTTCAAATTGCCAGTGTGTGCAAAATGCTAACGCTACACATTTAAGTGACGTATAGATCAGAACAGAATCATAGCTTGATGACATAAATTAAAGTAATTATATTCATTAGCATGATAAAAAATATGCAAACAAATGTTTATTAAATGCAACCATACATCAACTCCAAAGGCTTTGGCGTTGTTTATGTCTTTGTTGCTCTAGCATTTTGTCAAAGGTGGCCTGTCAGGCTGAACTTAATTGACACTAATGGCAGTCGGGGGTGGGGGGCGGGGAGCAAGCCCAGAATATCACTTGGCTCCTTGAGCGCTAGAGGTTTGGGGATTTGCTAGGAGGCCTCACTTTCTTTCCCAAGGCTGGCCCCAGAAAAGGCCCTGGGGAAGGAAGTGCAAGTCTCCTTGCTATTTCCTGGATGGAGGGCTGTCCTCCTTTTCAGGATATTTGCCACCCGGTGGGCCTGAGGATGTTGCTAGAAGGGTACAGATGCACTTTCCCTCATCATCATCTGATCTAATACCTGCCGCTAGAAGCTCTCGTTTCTGCAAGGTTGCATGTGCCTCTCCAGCTGGTGGTGACTCGCTGGCATGTGAAGTTACGTGCCTGTTCTGGTACCCCTGGAGATGGGTAGTAGGCTCCTAATCGCGAGGCTGTTGTACGTTTGTGTTGGGTTCTTGCTGGGGAACCTGGCAAGCTGCTCTGATGAGGCATCTTATTTTTGCCAGAAAGCATGTGAATTATTCCCACAAGCACAGTCACGGAAAGAGCCAAGTTCCTTAGCCGGGATGCTCGGGCGTGTGGGGACACTGTTTTGGCCTTGAGGGCTGATGTATCACAGGTGTGCTTCTGTGTGAGGCCCCTGCTTGTTGTGTACACAGCCAGCAACGATGAGCATTGTTGCCCATACCTGGAGTAGTTGTTCAGGAAGAGGGGGCTGGCTACAGCCGACGCGTCTGTTTGTCTGTCCATCCATCCGTTATGTTGGGTGTGATGCCAGGCTGAGAGTGGAGGGGTGGAGAAAGGGATGTGGAGGAGGAAGGAGTGAGGAGAGGTGGCCCAGGGCTTTCGATTAGAGCCAGCAGTTGCCCTCTCTCAAGCTGTGTTTCTGTTTCTTCCATCGGCTCCAAGTTCTAGGAAAACCGCACTCCCAGGCAGGAGGGTCTGGTGTGGCTCTGGCTGTTGACCGACTGGGCCTCATTCAGTCTCATCCCTTCTTTGTTGATCCCAGTTTATCTCCTGATCAGAAGCGAGCTCCTCTTGTCCCTGGGTGCCGGCCGATGTCAGAGTGGCTTTGTAACAATGCCCACTTCCCAGGCGTCACCAGTATGGGGCCCTCTGCCTTTTAAAGGGAATGAGAGACTACGGGGCATGAAACTTCTCCTCTCGGGCTCCCTCCACACCATTCCGCCCCTGTTTGAAGGGAGTGGAAAGCGGAGATGCTGGAGTTCTGTCCTCAGGGTCCCTGTGGCGCGAGGAGAAGACGGTCAGGAGTGTGTCCAGCGCTGTGGCCCGGGAGGCGGGGAGAGTTCTTGGTGTTTGGTGGCTGCCCGGGCACCTCGGGGATGGCTGCTGCAAACCCTTATTGCTCCTTCCCTAAAACAAGGGAGCCTGCGTAATTTATTTCTGCGGGGTGGTTTATGCTGCGAGGGAAAGAACAGATGTTAAGAAAACAAAGGAAGGCTCACCCCTTTTGTTTCGGAGCCAATGGTGATCAATTCCGTGTACTTTACTGTCTTGTCCATGTTTGGGGGATGGATATTTCAGGCCATTTCAATCAAAAGTGGTGCCACTCTAGGCTCTAAACAAAGGCCTAGATTTATTTTTTTTCTGGCAGCACAATCCTCAAAGATTACACTTGCTGAGACATTTTTAGCCACGTCAACATTCCTTAGGAAATACAAATATGGGCATTATTTCATGGAGATGGCACTGGGTAATATAATAAAATGGATTTATTTCATCTTAATTTATTTAAAATGTGCATAGACAGAACTGGGATAAAATCCATGAGATGAAATATCTCGTTTGCATGAATATATTGAAAAATTCAGCCACCTTCTAAGCCAAAAAAAGAGGCAACTTTTTTTTTTCATCCTCAGAATAATAAGAAGAATAGGTGCTCTTTTTAAAACAAGAAAAATAGAACCTCGACAGAGCGAAGTGATTCATGCCCCGCGGTCCCCGGGAAGGTGTGAGGGGCGTGTGCAGACGGCAGCAAGCGCTCTGGGGCCAAGAGTCGGGCGGGAGAGGAGATGCGCCTGGAGGGTTGGAGCGGGGAAAGCGGAGGGGTGAGCTGGAGGGGTTTCCCGATGGGGCGGTGGGCAGGGGCGCAGTGTTGGCCGCAGCTGCTCCTGCCTCTGGCCTCTGAGTCTCCGAAGTGCCTGTCGGCGACGTGCCCGACAGCAGGACCTGACGCCGGTAGGTCTGCACGGTGCCACGGGGGCGGCAGCGCCGCATGCTCGGCACCACGTACCGCCCCAGAGCTTCCGCGCCCACGAGACGAAACACCCAGGGGCCTGGAGCTCGATCCGGGCCCCAGTGCAACAGTCGCATGACCCAGAAACCACGTTTGTGTGAGGCAGTAGAAGGAGAGGCTGAGCTCTATCATCTATGAGCTGTGTGATCTTGAGTAACTGTCTTAACCTCTCTGGGCTCTAGTCTCCTCGTTTGCAAAATGTGCTTGATAGTGGAACCTATCACAAATGATCTATGAGATTTACATGAAACGATCATGACAAATACTTAGGACATGTCTGACTTATAATTAGCATTCGATGAGGATTAGTTGTAAAATTTTCTTATCCATAGAATGGAAATAATCTTTTTTTAAAAAAATTTTTATTATGTTATGTTAGTCACCATACAGTACATCCTTACTTTTTGATGTAGTGTTCCATGAGTCATTGTTTGCATAAAGATTATATTTTATTTATTTTAGAGAGAGAGTGTGCGTAGGGAGAGGAGCAGAGGGAGAGGGAGGGAGAGGGAAAAGCGGACTCCCCGCTGAGTGCAGAGCCTGTTGCTCAATCCCAGGGGCTGGATCCCAGGACCCTGAGACCATGACCTGAGCTGAAATCAAGAGTTGGACGCCTAACTGACTGAGCCACCCAGGCGCCCCTGGAAATACTCTTTTAATCTCACGGGGTAGATTATCACTGTTTGATATTGATCGTACTATTGTTTGATGTTAATAACTGCTTTTAATTTATTTCTTCTGTGCCTATACACTTCTTGAGGGAAGAAATGACAAGTGCTTGCTGGAAGTGTTGGCTAATGCCTGTGGGGTTGAGATTTGTGGGTTCTCAGTCTAGGGAAGGTTTGTACCTGGGCGCACTCCAGGGGAGGCTGAGTGTGCCCTGAGGACCGGGTCAGTGGCGAAGGCTTGGCTGCTTCTGGGAATTCTGAACCTGGTTTTGCAGCCTTTACCCTCCACCCCTGAGCACCTGCTAGTCCTTGGGCTAAGCTCCTGAGGGGTACAGGGGGCTGGCTTTGGATAAACCACCCAGTGAATCACAAGCATCGAGTCTTCTCTTGGAAGAACTCTGTCCAAGCTTTCCATTCCTCTTTCATTTAGTTTCCACCGCAGGCTGGGAGGAAATCCAGGAGCAGCGTTTTCAGCTTCGGAAAATGAGGTAAAGATCATAAATATTGGGCCCCCTTTGGACCCACATGTCAGCCAAAGCATTTGTGAGACAAAACTCAAGGAAGGGAATTCTCGCAGCTCTGTCCTGGGGTCGCGAGGGGCTGAGGGATGGTTGCAAGGCCAGCTGATTCAGGATCCCAAGGTGTCCACAGTCTGGGGAACCAGAGAGCCTCGGGACTGAGGTCTCCCTGGTGCCCACCTCTTCCTCGCTTGTGGGCAAAACCCACTGTGCCTGGGAACTGGCCACACCCCGCCACCTGGGAGAGGTTCAGCGCAGGTGAGCAGGCGCTGTCTTCAGATGTCTGGGCCGGGCATGAGCACCGTGGGCGCAGGGTCCCTCCAACTCCAGCACCCTGTTCAGGTAAGGCTGAGGCCAGTGGGTTTCCTGGAGAACGTGCCTCACCCATCACCCGCTGTTTACTTTAGGTGGGAGTGGGAGGGGGGACCCAGCAGGTAAGTGAGGCATCCAAGCTGGGTCTGACGCCCCTCAAACACCGTCAGACCTGGTTCTACTATGTCTTGATCCCTGAGTCCCTGGGGACTGCCTGACAGTGAGTGAGCTTGTCGTTTCTGACCAAAAGGGAAAGTTTCGAGTGCCCGGTCTACACTGCTAAGGAGCTGGGGAGAAAGTAGCCATCGTCCTCACTCACCTGTAGCAGGGAAACAAATTCAGGTGGGATTTGACAGGTTGACCCTGCTGGGAAGCCGGGGTCGCTCTTCAGTGGGCAGGCCCCATCAGATCACGGAGTCATCCGGGCCAGTTCTCAGAGTGTACAAATGGAGAAACTGAGGCCAACAGAGGGTACAGTCCTGCCCGCCACAGCCTCACAACCAAGGAGTGGCAGAGCCTTCCAGTCTGCTGGGGGCAGAAACTAGCAACGCCAAGAACAAAGACCATATTAAAAAAAAAAAAAGTAAAGCTTTCCTATAGTTTTGAGAATTATTATGCCGTACAACGTTTGATCTTAGGTCATTCGGTTTTTGCTGGGTCAGGATTTGTGCTTTGAGGCAGGGAGTCAGCTCTTGCTAGAGCGGCATTGGGCCCCCTCTGTGCCTTTCCCACCAAAGTCAAACCCAGAAAGGGACAGAGCTCCCTTTATCTGTCCCACTGCTCCCCCTAACTGCCCCTGCCTCAGGAAGGTGACCACAATAGGAGGCAAAGACAATAAAAAACACTAACATGTTGACCTTGGCATACCTCTGGGTTCAGGGGATATTTCTGACAGCAAGTGATGTTCAGTTTTGGCTGGTGGAACGCCATCCAGCCACCAGGCAGGTGGAAATCACTGTGGACCACTTGGTCCTGTCTCACACACTTGGGTGGGATTCTCGTCTCTTCATCTAGGAGACGAGGCTCCAGGGTTCTTCCCAGGGCATCTCTTGAAGGTTGGGCTTTGGGGCCCAGGCATGGTGCAGATGGGGGGAGCTGGCCTTCCAGAACTACGTCGGCTGGGAAGGGACAGAAGAAGGACCCCTGAGCCACCTGACAAAGATAGGGCAGCTCCATGTGCCTGGAGGCTCTGTTGTGGGTGGCCTTGACTCCTGCTGGTCCGACACCTCCCACCCCTTATCCTTTCCCAGGTACGGTGTCTGCTCTCAGAGCAGGAGTCTGGCTACCTGGTGTTTGTCAGATGAGTCTTGATATGACAAGGCCCTGATCGCCTGTATCGGTGCCGCTGAGGAAACCTTCTGTTGATGCCCGTGATGCTGTTTTCCTACTGAGGTGAGACCTGGGTGAGGCTGGAGGCTGGAGGCTGGGCCGGGCCGCAGATGTGGGATGACAATGGGACAGGAGGTCCCAGCGGCCCCGAGTGTCCAGGGTTCTTGTTATGAATCCATCCAGGTGCACCTTGCTTGCCTGGGGTGAGCTGCTGCTAATGGGAGGCCTGCTGCTTTGACCTTGGCAGGCTGGGAGGGGGCACTCCCCAGATATGAGAAATCACAGCATTTTCAGGTCTTATCAGAGCTGCTCTTGGGCTCAGTCCAGTGTGTGCTGAGCCGGGGTATAGATTGGGTGACCATGCAATTCCTTGTCCAGGCCAGGGCACCCCGAGAGTGAAAGGACATGTAATAAAAATTTGGAAGTGCAGAGGGGGTGTATTGCTAATTGAATGGGGACTGTCCCTATGCAACTGGGACATAAGGTCGCCCGGGGAACAGACAGCTTGGGCAAAGCTCAGCTCTTAATTTGATCACTTCTGCTGCCCGAGTGAGTCTTGGTGTCAGCATGAGCATGGAGGGCTGTGCAAGCAGCCTGGGTCAGCAGGATGCGTATGGCTCTGACGGGACCGGCCAATGGCTTGTTCTGGGACGAGCAGCTTGGGATGCTGTCTTCGGCTGTGTCCGTGGGGTTGGAACGGTGAGTCGGGAATGTGTGCTGGGTTGTCCTTGATTTGCTAAGCTGCCTTAAGGGTGGGGTCTCTGGGGTTTCTCGCGCTGCAATGCATGGCCTGGGGGTCAGGCACCCCTAGGTTTTTATCCTAGCTCTGCCCCGTACTGTGACACAGATCAAGTTATTTATCTGAACTTCCATTTTCTCAGCCACTACATGGGGTGCTAAGGGACTCAGCAGGGCTCCGGGGGGGATGCTACACTTTAGCACCCGCGTGTGTGTTTAGGGTAGTGCTGTATGTCTACAAGGAGCTGCTCTATTTTGATACTCGAATAAAATATAACCTATTAGGATTTGTTTTGCTTTCTATTTGATTTTAACAAAGTTTTGGGTAGTTGAAATATGCATGGTGTATTATTCATGTAGGGTAATACATATATAATTAACCAAAATATGAATAAATTATATGTGGATTGGAGTGCATGGCCAAATTTTTTACCGATCGGTTTGTGTGATCAGAAAAAGCTTGGGGACCTCCTTCATGATTAGGACGGGGCCACCCATCCAGATGAAAGTACCGAAAATTACAGAGCAGACACTCATGGGACACGAGGAAGCTGTTTCTTTCTTTCATTCATTCATTCACTCCACAGATATTATTAAGCACCTGCCATGTTCTAAGCACTTGGGATGCATTAGTGAATGAGATAAATTAGACAGTATATTGGAATGCATAAGTCCTGTTTCAGAGAAGCAGGGTGGGGGGATGTGGGCGCTGAGGTGTGAGGTGGTGTGCAACTTAAAATTAGCCTCGTTGGAAAGATGACATCTGAGCAAAGACAGAGGAGGTGAGGGGCTCGTGTCCCTCCCACCCCGGAGCTGGCTCCTTTCTGTTTCAGTTCCCAGGTCCTCATCTGCATTTCCCCCTGAAATCTCTTGAACTTTTGTCAGTCAGAGCAGACTTGCATCAGCCCGTCAGTTCTGTGAGACCCCCAACATGTGCAAGGAACACAGAAACAGACTTGAATTAGCATGGAAGCATTTTCTTGTTAAAAACAACAACAACAACAACTCCAAGAAATCTGTGTTCTGGCTTTTTGCTCCTTGGGTTCGGACAGAGAGCAGGATGGTGAGTACGGCTGATGGATGCTGGGTCTGGGCTTGCCGTGCGCCTGCGTGGTGGAGCGGCTTGTTTGCTAAAGAGGCCAGGGTGACCCGAGTGTGGGGAAGCCCTTTTGAGGAGTTTGTGTCCCCCTCCCATACATTTGTCCCAGAGGTGACAGATGTTGGGTCATGTGGCCCTGATGACCAGCTGTCGTGGTCGCGCTGACGTCCAGAAGGGGCTGAGGCTCTGCTCGGGTTCACTCCCTGATCGGTGAAGAGCTCGGGAGGTAATCTGGAGAGCTGGTCTTCATGTTCTCATCCTCACGCTTCCGAGTTCTTCAGTCTGTGAAAGGGGCTATGAATACCTGCTCTGTCTAATTTCTGAAGTTATCGTGGACATCAGATAGGACGGGGGCTTTGTAAAATGAAAGGCATCACTATGAGTCAGCGGTTTCTCCGGCAGCACCTGCGCCCACACCCCTCGCTTGGCGGCTGTGTCCTGTCCATCCCCCTCTAACTGCCGCGGCTCCACTCGCCTCCACTGAAAAGACAGAAGCCACAGGTCACAAATGGCCTCATCTTCCCACCTCCAATCCTCAACAAAGGACTTGCTTAGGTACCCCTGCTCCTCGCCTCTGTCTTCTTCCCTCTCCTCTTTAAACTTCTCAAGGAAGGACCCTGCTCGCTCACATTCGCTTTGCCCCTTCCTCCTGCCCTTCCTAGCACTCCTTCTTGCCTGGCTGTTCCAGGTGAGTTTCTAAACCGGCCGTATTAGCCCCCATATTTTTAAAAGCCTCATTCTTGACCTCCTTTCTTCCCTACTCATTTCTCTATTTTTTATCTCCTTAAAAAAGGTAGAAGCTTGTGAAAGCTTACAAAGAATTGTGTACGCATGCTATCTTCATATCTTACTTCCCACTCTCTCTCTTTTTTTTTAACTCCTGGGAACTGGCTCTGTTCCTGCCCCTCCTGGTGGCCACTATGTTGCCACACTTGGAAACTGTCAGCTGGTCGCTTCTAGTCTCTCCCTCCCCCTCCAACCCACTCCCTCCTTCTCATCTCAGCTCTGGATTCCCATCCCTAACTGCTTCCCTGGAAACCCCCCTCAGACTTGCGGGCATCTCCATGTAGCATGTCTGATACTGAAACTCTCTCTCTTTTTAAAGATTTTATTTATTAATTTGAGAGAGATAGAGATAGAGATAGAAAGAGAGAGAGAATGTGCCATCATGAGCAGGGGCGAGGGGCAGAGGGAGAAGGAGAAGTGGACTCCTTGCTGAGCAGTGCAGGAACCCCCCCCCCCCCCCCGCCCATGCAGGGCTGGATCCCAGGACCCTGGGATTATGACCTGAGCCAAAGGCAGATGCTTAACCGGACTGACCCACCCAGGTGCCCCCCGATACTGAAACTCTGAATCTCTCATCCCAAATCTTTCCCCCCAGTCTTCCCCCCCCTCAGAAAGTGACAGATGTATCCACCCCAGTGCTCAGTTCCCGAACGTGGTTGTTGTTCTTTTGTTTGTTTGTTTCCTAATTAATTTGTTGAGGTGTTATTCACATAGCATAAAATTCACCGTCTTAAAGTGAATCATTCAGCGGCACTCTCCGTTTACCGTGTTGTTCCATCACCACCCTCTCTGCCTAGCCCCCAAACATTTCCATACTCCCAAATAAAACTCCATACCCACCCTTTCCCGCTCCCAGCCCCCAGCAACTACCAGTCTGACTTTGTCTCTATGGGTTTACCCGTGCTGGGTATTTCATGTACATGGAATCACAACAGGTGACGAGCATGGGGTTTCAGGGTCCACCCACATCATAGCAGGCATCAGTACTTCATTCCTTTTCATAGCTAAATAATAGTCCATGGGACGTGTATGTCCCAATGTGTCTATCTACCCGTTCATCCAGTACTAATGGGCATTTGGGTTGCTTTCACTTTTGACTCTTGTGACTAGTGCTGCGATGACCATGCACGGACGCTTTTTTTTCTGGGTTTTCAATGCCTTTGCGTATATACCTAGAAGTGAAAGTGCGGAGTCAAAAAGTGAGCTTTTTACAGAGGTTGGGCCATTATACATCCCCACCAGCGACGGACAAGGGTACATATCTTCACCGACACTTGCCGTTAATTTCTTTTCCTTTTTTTTTCCTTTTTTCTTTATTTGTAAAAAATATTTTTAAATTATGATATGTTAGTCACCGTACAGTACATCATTAGTGTTTGATGTAGTGTTCCATGATTCATTGTTTGCGTATAACACCCAGTGCTCCATGCAATACGTGCCCTCCTGAATACCCATCACCGGGCTAGCCCAGTCCCCCACCCTCCTCCCCTCTGAAGCCCTCAGTTTGTTTCTTTCACTGACAAATTTTACGGTAGCCATCCCAGTGGGTATGACGTGGTACCTCATTATGGTTTTGATTTGCATTCCCCTAAAGACTAATAATGTTGAGCCTCTTTTCGTGTGCCTGCTGGCCATTCCTTGATCTCCTTTGGTCATGTGTCTCTGCAAGTCCTCTGCCTATTGTAAAATTGGGTGGTTTGTCTTTTGGTGTTGAGTTGTAAGGGTTCTTCAAGTATTCTGGATGCCAGCCCTGATCAGATATATGATTTGCAAATCATACCACTGAAACAGTAACGGGTTATTATTCTTAACCCCCCCCCCCCCCCATGCCTCAGACTCACACTTTCCCAGCCTGCAGGGTCTCCCTTCAGACATATCCTAGGGCGCCAGGGTGGCTCAGTCGGTTGAGTGTCTGCCTTCGGCTCAGGTCATGATCCCAGGATCCTGGGATCGAGACCCACGTTGGGCTCCCTGCTTGGCAGGGAGTCTGCTTTTCCCTCCTTTCTTCCCTACTCATTTCCTTATGTGCTTTATCAGCTGTGTCTTTTGAAAATATTTACTAGCAGCCTATGGCTTTGTCTTCTCATTCTCTTGCCAGTGTCTTTCCCAGAGCAGAAATTTTTCATCATGATGAAGTCCAGCTTATCACTGAGTTCTTCCGTGAGTCGTGCCTTTGGTATCTAAAGAGACATCACCATCTCAAGGTCGTGTGGGTTTTCTCCTAACGATTCTTTAAAAATCTAAATTTGACTATATCTCACGTCTGCTTTAAACCTCTGGAGCCTTCCTCCTGCCTCGAGAATAGGGTTAGGACTCATGAGCGCATCCCGGCCTTCCTGTCCAGGGCACTGTGTGTACTTTGGCCAGGGCGCCCTTCCTTGGCCGCCTCTCTGATGCAAGGCTTTCTCCCGTGCCCTAGAGCTTCTGTTCGCATGCCCCGATGAACCCCACCTTCCCTCTGGTCCTGGCTGCCATGTCACCTCTTCGGAGCAATCTTTCCCATCCACCCATTTAGATGAGGTCTCCCTACCTCATATGTTCTCTCAGAAACTCAGCGTTGCTTTCGTAATTCTAAAAAATCTTCTGATGCTACCATGTGCCAGGTGCTCTGCTCGCTGGGGTTTCAGAGGGTTATATGGTAGGTACGTCTCCTGTCTCCATGTTGCTGGCAATCTAGCTTGAGCGACAGTAAAAATAAGCGTATTGAGACCTTTATGTGCTGCATGGAGGAAATAAACAGGATAAATAGTGTCAACTGTGGGAGGGAGGGAGGAAGACGGGGTTTCTGCAGGCGTTGGGGTGGGCCCCCGAGGAAGTGGTATTTGAGCTGAGAACTGAAGTCTGAACAGCTCGCTGAACAAAGGCTAGGAGAAGGGCCTTCCAGAGAGAGGGAGGGGCAGGGCCGTGTTCCAAGGCAGCCGAACCCTGCGGCTGTTCCCTGGCGAGGATGCTAGAGGACGAGGACCGAGAGGGAGGTGGGGGCCGCTGAGTGTGGAGTCAGTCCTGTGTTTTCTTGCGGGCTGTGTCTGCTTTGGGCACTGCAAGCCGCAGGGGACCCTCACCTGCTTTATCCACCACCGTGCACCCAGGCCTAGCAAGCGCCTGGCCCCAGAGTAGGGCTGAATGAATATTACTGTTATTAATGATTAATGGACGAATTCATTGTTAACAACGAATATTAATTGTTATTAATATTATTGCTATTATTGTTATTGTTATTAACTAAATCCCCATCCCCCCACCCCTTCCTTGTTTACATTATCCAGGTACTTACTGAGGTTTTACTTTCATGACACACCAAAGGGACCCTTCAGCTCAGCCCTGGCTGAGTTACTGCAAAGTTTGGTTTGGGGCAGTCTGCATTTCATCAATGAGTCGTGGATGTGCCCCTTCTTCTCTGGGGTTTGCGGGCTCTAAACGGAAACTTCCCCCTTTAGTTTTCGCTAGGCCTCCTCAGAATCTTCTAGAAGCTCATAACTGATTCCCACAAAAAGCCTGAATACTGTTTCTGAATCACAACGGCAAAGGCCCTCCTTTGTCTGAAAGCGGAGTCTTCCCCAGTTCTGCTGGCTACTGGCACCTGGGGTTGGGAAAAACTCTGCGGGGCTTACTTCTGTGCGCCTGAGGGGAAGACTGTGTGTTTTTTATATGCAGCAGGATGTCTAGACGGGGCCATCTTTTCTGCATTGGATGTGGAATCTTTGTTAGGCACAGGGGACCCAGGAGAAGCTCGAATCCAAAACAGCTTCAGCCGAGGAGAGCCTTGCCAGGGAAATCTGTTTTGTAATGAGATCTTTATGTCGGCAGGCTCTTTATTAACCCGGGGCCAACCCGGTTTTTTCCCACATGCGATTAATTTATTGGCTGGATTGCTCAGACGTCATTTGGCTCTCACTGCTGCTCGTAAGCGTTGGCCTCTTTTGGAAAAGACTTATTATTTTTAAGAACCAGGGTCTCATGATTCTCCCGTGGTGTTTTGCTCTCCTGATTCCCTTGGCTTCCTTGAGGACCTGTGTTCACCTCGGAGTGTGCACGTGAGTGCACGTGCGTGCGAGTGTGTGTGTGTCTGCGCGAGCCCACGTGCTGGACGATGCCATGCAGGCATAAACTGGAACTCAAAAAAGGTGGGGGTCTGGGTGTGGTCGGCAGGTGGCACGTGACGTCAGCCGTCATGTGGTTATAACCACGCGGATCAAACAGCAGCTCAGCATAGAGTGAAGAGGGCGTGCCAACTGCCCGGACATGAACGCCAGCTCTGCCACTGACCCTGTGTGTGACCCTGTGCACACTGCTTCATCTCTCGGTGCCTCGATTTTCTCACTTGCGAAATAGGGGTAATAGAAGCGTTTCAGAGTCGTGGGCAGGTGGAACGAGTCAGGGCATGCCCAACACTTGAAACAGGGCCTGGCATATGGTGGGCTCGCCATCAATATCCGCTCATGCGGTCCTTATGAATTCTCCTTGGTGTTTTTCCTATGCCGGGCTATTTACAGTGTTTTGTGAGCAAACCTCTCCCCACTGTCTTCTACCACTTGATCCAAGTAGGCTAGATGTTGGATATTTACCTTCCATCTGGCTCCCAAACCACAGGATTCTGGGGGCTGTGCCGTGCAGACCCTCGCAAGTCCCCACCAGCGCGTGCGGTGTCTGGCCTCCCAGTCGACACCCTCCCGCCCCCTCCACCTCTCTCCCAGGACGTCAGCTAAGTGGAATCATACAGTGTGTAGCCTGTTGTGTTGACTTCTTGCACTCGGCGTGGCACATTTCGGATTCTCCCATGTTCTTGTGTATCCCGGTACTTGGTTCCTTTTTAATTCTGAGTCGTGCTCCATTGTCTGACGTTCTACACGTCGTGTATCCCTTCACTGGTTGAAGGACATTTGGGCTGTTTCCAACTTTTTGGAGATGGTGCAATAAATTCACTATAAACATTTGGATTCAGGTTTTTACAGGAACATAAATTTCCCTTTCTTTAGGATTATATTTTATAAGAAACTGCCTGTTTGCCAAGGTGGCCATAGTATTTTGAACCAGCGGTGTGTGAGAATTCCAGTTGCTTTTCACCCCCACCAGCCCTTAGTATTCTTACTCGTGTCCTCCCTTTTTTGGGGGGGGGGATGGGGAGCGCATTTTAGCTAATCTCATAGGTGCTTAGTGGTCTCTCATTGTGGTTTGAATTTGCATTGTCCTGATGGCTAATGATGCTGAATGTCTTTCCCAGGACGTATTTGTTATTTGTCCTTCTTCCTCGGTGAAGCGCCTGCTCTAAGTTCGGCCCATTTTAAAAATTTTTTATTAGGTTGATTGTTTCCTTATTATTGAGAGTTTATAACCGAATTTGGGTTTGGGTCCTTTGTTGGGTATGGGACCTGAAGAAATTTTCTCTCCATCTGTGGCTTCTGTTTTTATGCTCTGAAAGTGCCTTGTGCAGAGCAGTTTTTAATTTTGATGAAGTCCAATTTATCATTCTCTTCTTCCATGGATTATGCTTCTGGTGTCATTCCACCAGTTTTTAATTTTTTTTAATTCTCCTCTGACTATGGGCAGCGTTGGGGTGTGGCTTCCAGGCAGCTGCTATGCAGGCCTGCCCTGCTCTCTGCTCCCTCCCCTCTGCCCCTTTACTTCTTTTTTTTTTTTAAAGGAAAAACCATTTTTTTTAATTCTTTTTTTTTTTAATGTTTTTTTATTACATTATGTTAGTCACGATACAGTACATCCCTGGTTTCTGATGCAAGGTTTGATGATTCATTAGTTGCGTATAACACCCAGTGTACCATGCAATACGTGCCCTCCTTACTACCCATCACCAGTCTATCCCAATCCCCCACCCCCTCCCCTCTGAAGCCCTCAGTTTGTTTCTCAGAGTCCATAGTCTCCCATGCTTCACTCCCCCTTCTGATTACCCCCCTTTCTTTATCCCTTCACTTCTATCCAGAGGAACGTAGGGCCACAAGTATCGTCTTTCAGAAGCCCTGGTGAAAGGTGTCGTCAGAGAGAAAAGCAGCTGAGTATGTCTCCTACAAACACGGTGTCCTTGTGAGGTCACCTGCCTGGACCCCCACTTTCTCAAGATGTCTTCATTCCAGAAACTTCATTGCTTTTCCTAGCCCTAGTCTCGGCGGGAGCCACTACAGTCCACCCCATGGATCTCTCTAACTTTGAATGTCAGGAAACAAGGTTGAGTCCCTTATGTCCCAAAAGGGTTTGTGACTTAATGCAAATTTTCTAGGGAGTGGCAGCCTTGAAAAATCTGCAAAAATCTCTTTTTTGCAGAATCTCTTAATTGCAGGATACTGACCATACACCCATCTCCACATTGCCTGGACAAGAAGGTAGGCTCCCGATGCCTTGTACTCTCTACTCCCAGAAATGGGACTCCACGTGTCCAGCTCAATGGACCTCTTGCTTGACCCCTGCTCTTACTGCGCTATGACGTGCTGGCCCCGAGGAAAGACAGGGCTCTCGGGCATCAGTGGGTTCTTTGTTTCCAGCTTTGCTGGAGTGGATTTAGAAGGCATCCATGTATCAGTGCTCAGGGAACCCGACAGTTCTGGAGCCCGGAGGCTGGGCTGTGAAGCATGTCTCTCTCATCCAAGCAAAGTGGCCATTGCCGCTGGTTCTGCTGCTACTGTTGCAATCATGCTGAAATGTCAGTGGGTCCCTCCAAGACTGCACATGAATCAGAACTCCGCAGCTCAGTCGAAGACTTGTCTGAAGAGGCAGGAGGCAGAATCTGGGATTGTGTCACTGTTAGTGCCGACACAAAGAAACGGCCTCCTTTGTGTGGTCTTGCCCCCGCCAGGGACTCGCTCACATGATGCTTGGGGAGAGGGGTTTGCTTCAGACCTCGAGGGTTCTTACCTCACTTTGAGGCATTTTTCCCTGTCCAAGTCTGCAGAACAATACCGCGGCTTGTACTGGTTGGTGACCTTCAGCTGTAATAATTCCCTCCTTTGGGCATTGAAATTGATTTTCTTCCTTGTGGCATGTAAAGATTCAAAGCGTGCCCCTTGCTCCCTGTCCCAGGAGGGTTCCTCCATCAGCGGCTGAGTAGGGGACCAGGCGAGCGCCGGCCACCTGTGTGGGGGAAGGGCTCCCCGGAGCATCGGCCCGCTCCTGGGCTCTGCGTGCGCGTCCCCGGGTGTGCGAGCTGGCCACGGGTTCTGCTGGGTCAGAGCGGGCTGGGTTTGCAAAGGCTCTCTTGCCAAACTGGATTTTAATAAAGGAGAGCCAGTGGCCCTTTATGTTTCAATGGTACCTTCTTGGAAATTCTCTATTTGTGGCAGCCCCCAGAACACTTGCTCCCCATTGGGGTGAGGGAAGTGACTGGCAGGTGCGTGGAGTTGCGTCCCTGTGGGATCACTCGCTAGTCTCCATTCCCCACCAGCATCTGATTGAGGATGCCTCCCAAAGCTTGTCTTCTCCCTCCCCAGCCCCTTGCACTGACCTTCGGGCCTGGCCTTGCCCACGGCCTGCCACCCGGATGTGTCCCTCTCTCTCCTTTCCTGGTGACTGGGCTCCACCCTTTCTCTCACAGGGGGACCAGAAGAAATCCCAGGTGCTGGGGGACAGGATGGAGGTAATTCAGAGGGGGTGGGTTTGTGTGGGATCTCGGTCCCTGTGCTTTTCGAGAAGATAAAAAGAGGGCAGCCCCCACCATTCTCCCGCCCCCATTTGTGCCCCTCCACACCTTTTCCCTCTCTGTTGTCCGGTGATATTTCCAGAAGGCACATGGGATCCTGGCACTCTCTTGCTTCAAACAGCTCCTTCTTTTCTTGAGCATAAAGCCCAAACACCTTAACATCCCTTGTCAGTGGCCCTGGGTTAGGATGACTGTCTTAGGGTCATTTTTGTGTTCTCCAGCCACACTGTCTGCCTGATACCCATTTCCTTCCAGTTCTTCTTCACTTATTCCTCCTACTCTCAGTCCTAGGGGCTTGCACGTGGTGGATCCCACCCCTCTCACCTACCCCTCCACGTCCATTCAGGGTCCAACCCCACAGATACTTCCTGCAGGGAAGCAGGGCAGGGCCGTCCCACCCTCCCGGGCTCTCCATGCTGGCGGCAGGACCCAGACAATGAGCAAGGAACTAACACACAGGATCGTGTAAGACGGTGAGGCCCGCAGGGTGGAAGCATGCGCACTGTACGGGTGTCCAGGGGAGGGAACGTTTGAGCTAGGAGGAGCCCTGACCCTCAGTGGTCTGGAAGGTGGGAGACGAGGAGGTTCAAAGGCTCCGAGGTGAGCAGAGGCTTGCTGTGTCCGAAGCAGCCTGGGAACAGAGGTGAGCCCGGTGCGTCAGGCACACAGAGGGGACGGTTCCCGACACCCTCTGGCCTCTCTTCACCAACATGATCCTCAGCAATAATTCAGAAACACAACAAATAATAGTAATGACCAGAAAAGACGTGTAGACAGTGAAACATCTTTTATTCAACTTTGTATACATAATGATGCCAGAAAAAAAATTACAGTACAAACAAGAAAAATACGTCATAAACGAGTCCTATTAAATTACACAAACGTGGAAAAACTTATGCCTACATACTGGTCTGGTGACCTAGTAAATAATCACATTTTAGTTTCTCATTTAGAGCCTTGACCCCTGCAAATGCGCGTGTGGCTTTGCCAACGTTTTTCATGGGGTCACGTTCGGTATTCACAACAGCCGGATTTGTCTGTCTGTCTTCGCCCATAGATGGCTGAAGAACACCGCCTTATTAATTCTAATCTCAAAGAGTTTCCTTCACATGAAGAAATAGATACACAGTTCAGAAACGTCTTAAACACGGGAATCATTTGGGCACAGGTTTATAAAAATTCCATTTCAAATGTCTCCTCTGGTTGAAAATCACTAAAAGATCATCCCCAGAAAATTCATCACCAATTTCTATTTTACTCAGTAAAAACTTACAGAGGTTTTCTTCTTTTACGAAAATCAGAAAGATGGTTGAATGACGGCCAACAGGACGTGACTGGATCCATCGCTGTAGACCGAATGTTCGGTTCTTAGCGTGGAATGATCAAGACTCGCATGCGTTGTTCTTTCAGTTTCTTCTGGCATTTTTATAGCAGTGCCTTTTCGTCGTTTCTCCTGGCATTCTTCCTTAAAATTTGATTCTTTTTCTATTTAATTGTCCATTTCCTTGGCTTTGTTTGCTGCGGAGTTAATGGCCTTCTCCACGATCTCTGGGCATGGATCTCAAGAAGCAGATTTCATGCTTGATCTTTCTCTGTACGTTGTCCAAGGCAGGTTTTGGCTGGTGGCAAATATTTTCGTGACTGATTAACCTCATTTATAAATTTACATGAAGATAAAACTCCTAAATCGAACCACTGCCGTAAGACGTTATTTTCTCGGTTCTCTTTTAGTTTTCAAATAAATAATCAACAATGGAAAATAATGAATTTCACTCTTAAAGACACTGTTCAATTTCCATAAAGCATGCAGGAACTGCAGTTTGCACTTATAAAACAAAAGGGTCACACCATGCCGTTCACACTCTGTTTTAAATTTGAAAAACATATGAACTTCCAAATGATCACTTAGGGAGACTGAACTGAAGTCACGTAAGTTCTTTTTCTTCGTCGCTGCAATCATGGGGCTATTCCCGTTTATTTTGAAACTACTGCGTAAGTGCAGGGTTCTGTGTATGTTTCCACAGGGTTTGGAGACAGGACCTGTGCTCAAAGTGAACTTGCAGGACTCTGGACTGCTACAAACTTACTCTTTAAAACCCGTGCATAGAGTGGAGTCCATGTGTCTCAGGGACTACTATGTAACTGAGAGTTACTGGAATTAGCTTCCCTGTAGAACTCGGTGTGTATTAAAACGTTAAGTACGTGTTAATGGGAAGCTTGCGTATATATTCTTAAAGCTCAAAGTAATGGAAGTAGGTGTTTAGAACCTAGACCAACAGAAGATTTTTTTGGGGGGGAAGGAGTATTTTATCACTGCCATCTTTCAGAATTGCTGGCACATGGTGAGAAAACGTGCCCCCACAATGCAATCCCTTTTTGCTTGCATCTGCGGTGGCTGGTTTTCCATCGGCGGGATGGCTGGTGTGTTTGGAGAGCAGGTGAGCGAGGGGAGGGTTGTGAGAGATGAGGCTGAAGGCGCTGGCAAGAGCCAAGGACGGAGGGGGTCTTGCAGATCATGGCGATGGGGTGGGGCTTTTATCTCAAGTACCATGCGCTCTTATAATACCAGTTTGACCTCTCCCCCCCACCCACCCCATGGAACATGAAGAAGTCATCAGGAATTTACAAAACCGTGGGATGTCCTTCCTGACAACGGTAATCTCCCTAAGGGCATACAATGTATTTCGTGTATCTTTGCAAAGGTGGTATTTTTCTCGCTGCTTAGGAGAGACTGAGTGTATGGCAATAGCCAGGCCATAGATAAACATTGAACTCTGACCCACGGTCTATAGTATCCTGCCCAGGAAATGAATGCATTATCTGTAACAACCAGTCTCGGAACCCAAACAATAACCCCAACAACATCTGGCCTCAGGTGGTTAGGATTTGATGAATTACCGACAGCTCCCTAAATTTTGCTCCTGCTTCTCATTTAGGACCGATTGGAGAAAGCCACACTTGTACCCATAACCAATCACTCAGGATACCCCACTTCCAGTTAGTTCACCTCCAGCCTCTCCATGCCACCAGGCTATACCCGGAGCCTTCGCTTTTCCCACTGCAAAGCTTTCTCACTGCCCTGCTTGCGTTTGAGTCTCTGCCAAACACAAGAGGGAGTGGCTGACTCCCTTGTTGTCTGTAGCAAGCTCTGACTACGTAGCCTTTGGTATTCTCATTTGGGTGGTTTTCCTTTACTTCCACACCTCACACAATACATGAATGAATGAATGAATGAATGAGTTACAATCCTGCCTTCCAGAAGCCAACCAAAGTGATAGGAGACAGAAGGCTGAGGAGGGGAGATGGCCTCAATGTGAGACAGGGATCCGTCAAAATCCTAGAGGAGAACATAGGCAGTAACCTCTTCGACATCGGCTGCAGCAACTTCTTTCAAGACACGTCTCCAAAGGCAAGAGAAACAAAAGCGAAAATGAACTTGTGGGACTTCATCAAGATAAAAAGCTTCTGCACAGCAAAGGAAACAGTCAACAAAGCAAAGAGGCAACCCATGGAATGGGAAAAGATATTTGTGAATGACGCTACAGATAAAGGGTTGGTATCCAAGATCTACAAAGAACTTCTCAAACTCAACACCCAAAAAACAAGTCAAAAAATGGGCAGAAGATATGAACAGACACTTTTCCAATGAAGACATACAAATGGCTAAGACACATGAAAAAATGTTCAACATCATTAGCCATCAGGGAAATTCAAATGAAAACCACATTGAGATACCACCTTACACCAGTTAGAATGGCAAAAATTGACAAGGCAAGAAACAACAAATGTTGACGAGGATGTGGAGAAAGGGGATCCCTCTTACACTGTTGGTGGGAATGCAAATTGGTACAGCCATTTTGGAAAAGAGTGTGGAGTTTCCTCAAAAAGTTAAAAATCCTATGATCCAGCAATTGCACTACTGGGTATTTACCCCAAAGATACAGATGTAGTGAAACGAAGGGCCACATCCACATGCACCCTGATGTTCATAGCAGCAATGTCCACAAGAGCCAAACTGTGAAAGGAGCCGAGATGCCCTTCAACAGACGAATGGATAAAGAAGATGTGGTCCATATATATATATATATATATATATATATATAATGGAATATTACTCAGCCATCAGAAAGAACGATTACCCAACATTTGCATCAGCATGGATGAAACTGGAGGAGAGTATGCTAAGTGAAATAAGTCAAGCAGAGAAAATCAATTATCATATGGTTTCACTTATTTGTGGAACATAAGGAATATCATGGAGGACATTAGGAGAAGGAAGGGAAAAATGAAGGGGGGAAGTCAGAGGGGGAGACAGACCATGAGAGACTATGGACTCTGGGAAACAAATTGAGGGTTTTAGAGGGGAGAGGGGTGGGGGGGGGGATAAGCTAGCCTGGTGATGGGTATTAAGGAGGGCATGTATTGCATGAAGCACTGGGTGTTATATGCAAACAATGAATCATGGAACATTACATGAAAAACTAATGGTGTACTGTATGGTGACTAACATATCATAATAAAACAATTAAAACAAAACAAAGCAAAACCCCCCCAACAACCAGAATGGCTGACAACAGACACAGGAGGGCTCTAGTGAGCAGATGGGCATGTCCTCCTGAGTCTCTGGGTCTGGACACCAGCTGCTTTCTCCAGACGCCTGCTCCTTTGGGCACGCGGGGTCCTTCTCTGCAGTCTGTCCTAACCTGCTCTTCTCACTTACCAGGTGGCGAGCATCTTTCCACTTCATAGGAAATTCTTCAAGGATGCAATTTTAAACGGTTGCGTAGTACTCCCTGAGGTCATGAGGAGGATTCCTCCTGATTTTAAACATAAAATTCCGGAGTCAAAGTTAGCAGTAAAACTTAAAGTGTTTTCTTACGTGTTTTCAGATTGGTCTCCTTAAAGGTTTAGAGAAATTTGCACTCATGTTCAAAGTGTATGGGGAGTATACAGTTTCTACTTCTTCGTCTGTGTTTTATAGTCTTTTCCAGTCTTGACCATTTTAAAGCCCAAAAGTGTTACATTGTGTGGATTTACATTTCTTTGGTAACCAATGGGCTAAACATCTTTTTTATATAGTCGTTGATCATTTTATTTGTTTTATTTTTAGGTAAATTTCTTGTTTGTGTCCTTTCATCTCTGTCATTTTCTGGGCCCATTTTATACAGTTTTAATACCATGGTTCTATAATTTATTTTAATATCTAATAGGATAAATCACTTATAATTTCCATTTTTTCCCAGAACATTTATGAGCATTTAATTTTCATGAGGATTTTGATTGAAATGGCATTATATTTACAAAGCAATTGAAAAAGAGCTATCTTTATAATAAATACTAACAGAACACTGTCGATCTCTCCATTTATCCATATCTTTTTGTTTTGTTAATAGGCATCCTTCACACTTATTGTTTAATTTATTCTGATGTGTTCAGATTTTCAATTGTGCTAGTGGATGATATTATTTCATATTATTAATTAAGGTTAGTTTTTACCGGTCGTGTGGATAAGTAGGAAAGAATATGTAAAAATATTTATGTATTTACAACCTGCCATGAGATCGACCTCTCTTAGTTGTTCTAATGTTTCTTTTCAGTTCATTCTCTTGGGTTTTCAAGGTCAACAAACATGTGGAGAAATACTAAGAAATTTGCCTGGACGTCTCCGATAGTCATCAGTCTCACGTTTTGTCTGTGCCTTACTGAATTACTTAGAATGGATAGAGCATTGCTAAGGGCGGTCAGAAGCACCCTTGTCTCATCGCTCCCACGGATGGAAATAATGCCAGTTTTCCACTGTCCTGGCTGGTTTGAGGTAGACCTTTTGTACTGTTTTAAGATCAGTTGCTTTTATTCCTAATTCATTGAGTTTTTATCAGGAGGATATTGACGTCATACCGTGCTTTTTCGGCTTCCGTCTGTCAGCCTCCCTGAGTACGTACAGTACGTGCTCGTGGTTTCCTGACTCTACCATTCATTCCGTATTAGCAGTTGGCTTTCTACTGTAAGGACGAGAATTTTCTTCCCACCTTCTTAATTTAGAAAAAGTGTACGTATGTATGTATGTATGTCCGTATGCATTCATGGACTCCTTTTATTCAGTGGCTTATAATCCATTATTATCATTATATAAACAATATTTTGATATTCAGATTGTCCCAGATTTGGCAGTTGGGAGTCCCTCCCATCTGGTTCCTGTCCCCATGACTCTTCAAGCGTTTTTTTTTTACTTTCTGGTATTGAAAGACGTCAGGCTCATCTTGCCCTTGCTCTGCCCTAGTTCTAGCTTCCGTTATTTCTCCAAGGAGCTCTACCTAAAACCAACCAACCAACCAACCAACCAACCAACCATCCAAAACAAACAATAAACAAGTACTGACCCTTAGTTGGCGGTGCTTCAGGTTGGTTTCCTTTGTGCAGTGGAAACGAATGAGAATTTTGGAGCTGGCTTCTGTAGCTGTAGGCTTGAGGACGTGCGTACCTGTATTGAGCAGAATGGCAGTTGAGCTTCTCACTGTGGAGGGCCTGTGGGAACGAAGAGATGAGACGTGTACTGTGTTGTGCTGGATTAGAATGGAAGGTAGCAGATGAATCCGTGGTTTCTAATGTCATCTATCTATCTATCTATCTATCTGTCGATCATCTCTCTCTCTCTCTCTCTCTCTATCTACCATCCGTCTGTCTCTCATCTATCAATTATCTCTCTTACCTATCATGTACCTATGTCTATCTGCCATCCATCTACCTACATAGTTATCATCTATAGATACAGAGAAAAATATTGATGCCTAGGTATTGTGTGTGTGTGCATGTGTGTTTGTGTGTATTTGTATGTGTGTATATTTGTGTGTGCACGTGCATGTGTGTTTGTGTGTAGATGTGCATGTTTGTATGTGTGCATGTGTGCATGCGTGTGTGTATTTGTATGTATGCATGTGCATGTGTGTATGTATGTGTGTGAGTGTGTATGCGCGTGTGTGTATGGGCCTGTGTGTGTGTGTATGTGCACACACACGCATTTCCCAGCTGTCTGCTGCGAGAGCCTAGAAGCGATGACACACTAGTCACAATGAACATGTCTTAGTGTTAAGATCTTGATTTTTAATTATTAATCTCAATTAAATTTTTAAAAAGTTTCTCCTTTCGTGCGTGTTACATTAGAGGGACATTCCGTAAATGTTATGTAGCATTTTAAAAACCGCACTTTGTGCAGCAGCCCTGTCCTGTAGAACTTTTCGTGATGATGGAAATGTGACATGTCTGCGTGATGGTGTCCCCTAGACGCATAAAACGTGGTTAGCAAGACTGAAGAACGGATTCTTCGTTTTCTTTTTAATTAGTTAAAATCTGAATTTAAACAGCTACCTGTGGTTAGGGGAAAGCATATTAGACCTTTGGGTAGAGGGTTTGAAAGCTGTGTATATGCGTTGCAAGTTTATTAATAAAATGGTTCAGATCCATTTTGGTCAAATACCATATTGGATCTTTGGGTATATGACTGTGTGTGTTCCATATAGACACACACATACACAAGTTTATTAATAATATTGACCAAATCCTCTCTAATTTTTGTTTATATCTCTGGCAAAGATGGAGAGAAAAATGTTCACATTGACCATTTTGCTCCAATCCTTCCTTTGTTAAATATTAATATTATCATCCCTGATTTATTTCTGTGTCTGCATGGTAAGTCTTTGCCTGTCGCCTTATTTGGCATGTAGAAAGAGCTCAATATTTATTTGTGGAATGAATAAATGTATGAATGCATTTTTTAAACTTTCTGGGACATTTTATTGTAAGTGTGCTCCTTTACGATAGCACAGAGCTGGGTTTTGTTCGTGACCCAATCTCTTAGAAATTTAACTCATTTATTTTCATGTGCAATTAAAGCATAGCCCGTGTCGTTCCTTGTGGGTAAGGATCCTGGCGATCCTCTTACCTGGAAGGCCTCCATATTCATGCAGCCTAGGGAAGAGGTTTCCTTTTCGATTACCCTTTCCTTTGGACTACTTTTATATCCAGTTTAAGTGTCCTCTTTTTCTTATTTCTTTCTCACTTTTCATTTATTGACCCTTTCGGAGCCCTGGTGCTATTTCTTGAGCTGGTTTTCTAATTCTCCACTTAAAAAATTTATCAATCATATTTTTCACCCCAAAAGCAATTTTTTTCAGATTTTTCCTTTTGAGACTGCCTCCCATAGTTTCATAGTTGAAATGTTCTCTTGGAAGAACACCTCAAGACTACATTTTTCTCCTGTTTCTTGCACTAGCTCTGCCATATAATGTGACATTTGCTCTAATTGCTCAGATGTATGTCTGCATCTTGAATGGCTAAATATTTCCATATGTCTCGTGATTTCTCTCTGTTTTCTCTCCCATCCACTGGAGGTCAGAGGGTAATCTGACAGAGGGTTTCTGGAGAGGATGTCAGGGCTTCTGTTTAAATCTGTCAGGCTCAGTGGAAGGGAGGAGGGAAAAGTTGAGATTTACCGTGGGTTTCCTTTGCCAAATGAGCTTCGGTGAGCCACAGCCAGAGCCCCCGGGGAAGGCCGTCTCACCTCTCTGTTTCCTGTCGCTTGGGGCAGGCCCCAGTTCATGGGAACGGTGTCGCCTTTCTCTTTCCACCATGATGGCAGGAGTTGAGAGGTGTTTAATGGCCTTCACCATCCAGAACGTGTGTGTTTGGACAATACAGGAGAGAAACTAAGTTTCAGGACTAGCAGAGAATCCCCTGGGATTGAGGGTAGCTCTACACAGAGAATTAGATGCCCCCACTGCCCCTGCCTGGCCACCAGTATGTCATGCCCGGATTACCTCCCCTGTGTGGATCAGGGTCACACTGACTGAACCCAAATGTGTTCTTTTGTTCCGTTTGCTCCTGTTTGTGTCTAGAGTTCAAATTCGACAAACTTTGGGGTGAGGGGTACCAAGGTGAAAGCGTGAAGAGCAGCGTGATTCGGAACATAGGAAGCCGCCCTGCCCAAACTGAATTCTCAAAGCACCACGGCCCTTTCTAGGGCCATATCCAACCTCATCTTGACTTGGGTGGGACGAAGTGGCGAAGATAAGATCACACCTCTCTGGCCTCCTGCACAGGTGAGGGATTCCTTGGAACTGGGGGTCTTTTGCTTTGAGAAGAGGTACCGGGGGCGCCTGGGTGGCTCAGTTGGTTAGGCGTCTGCCTTTGGCTCAGGTCATGATCCCAGGGTGCTGGGATCAAGTCCTGCATCGGGCTCCTTGCTCAGTGGAGAATCTCCATCTCTCTGCCCCTCCCCCTGCCTCTCTCTCAAATAAATAAATAAAATCTTAAAAAGAGAGAGAGAGAAAGAGAGAGAAGAGGTACTGGGGGGCATGGGGAAACGCTGGGTGTGCGTAATGGTGATAAATGACTACAGGCCAGACGTGGCTGGGATACTCCAGGGACTCTTCTCTCATCGCAGCATCTGGCTGAGCAGATTTGCCTCCTGAGTCCAAGCCCCGCCTTAGTGACCATGTCCAGCCGCACATACGCATCATCAGGAAAGCAGGGCGGGGGGGGGCTCTGGGGCAGGTCCCAGCTCTGCTGTTTGTTAGCAGTGGGACCTGGTCAAATTTCTGAGGTCTGGCCCTTCTCCCGTATGTGGGAGAAATATCTCCATTTCAGTCGATCTGCATCATCAAGCTTCTCGCTAGATAATGAAAGCTACATATTGGGCTCTCGGTTCATAAACACAAACGGGTCCGTAAATACACATGGAGACAGAATGGCACAGTCGTTAGGATTGCAAGCGCTGGAGCTGGACCCGCCTGGGGTGAAAATTCTGGGTTTGTTTTTTTTTTTCCTCCCTGGCGAAAGGTCCAGAGCTCGCTTGGCCTCTTAGAGTCGTAGGTTGCTTATTTGTAACAGGTGGATGAAATCCTCGCTACCTCATGGTTCTGGTAGGAGCATTACGTGAGATGTGTGCCTGCAACACCCAGCACGCCGCCTGACATAGAGAAACAAGCCTCTACAAGGTCGGCATTTTACATAAATAAATAAATAAATAAATACCCCCCCCCCCCCCCAAGCACTTCTACTTCTTGGTGTCAGAGGAAGCAATAAGGCAAGTACACAAGGATGTGGATTGCAGAACTGTTGCAGTAGAGTACGGAACACTGAAACAGCCTAAGTGTTCATCAACGAGGCGATGGGTAAGCAAACGCTGGTGTAACTTTTTACAGAACCCTGCGCAAGCCCCTGGAATCGCTCAGGCAGCTGTCACTGTGCCGGTGTGGACCCAGCTCCAAGACCTACTGGTGAATGAACTTGTGCCATGGAATAACACGTGGAGTATGGGGATATTCCTGAAAAAACCAGAGACAGTATACATCTCCATACAGGGCTGCCCTCTGGCATGCGAATCTCTGCGGAAGTGTTCTTCACCGTTTTGAAATTTTGGAAAAATTGCGAAATGCTTCGTAGGTGAATCTTTGAACTGCGTTTTGTGAGTGAAGTCGGATAGGAGGACGGAGCATGCCCACGAGTAGGGGAGATGTGTCAGTATCAGCGTGGACCAGGATGTGGACACAGATCGGCAGTGGTGACGGCAGCAGCCACGGGGAGGGTGGGGGGCTCCACCTGGGGACAGCGCTGGCACCGGCAGCTCGAGGCCAGCTTACCTGTCCATCCCGGTGCTGGTCCCTGTGACGTCTGCACAGATATGAACTCTTTGACCTGAGTGCCGGGTTGGGAACTGTACGTGCTTCGGCAGTTAACTGTCAGTAAATGACTACAAAATAAAAGCATACACGTGCATATTGTGGACATTACAATAAATTATGGGAGTTATTAGAATCTTCAAAGACTTTAAAATCTCCGTTTTTATAAACTGCTACCACATTGCAAAGCAAATATCCACAGGCTTGGATTGAAAGATTGTCCCATTTGATGGAAAAGAACACTACTTTCCCACAAGCTTCAGAAGAACCAATTATTAATGAGGGGGCCGATTTTAAAATTAATTTTTCCTAGTAATTGGAGATATAGTGATAGAATGCATAAACAGGCATTTTGACTTATATACGAATGATGAAGCTACTTTCAGTCTCTTGTATGACCTCCACAAGTTACAGGAAATGTCAGAGGAAACATTAAAATGCCATTGTATAAATTTACATGGAAAATTAAATTCAGACTTACACAAAACTGATTCTTATGAAGAGTTAAATCTTTTTAGAAAAATCGTTCCATGGGAATCATCCGCTCTAGATGGACTAAAATTTGTATTTCAAAATAATTTATCAGAAATGTATCCCACTGCTGTCACAGCCTGTAACATGCTCTTCAGAGCTCTACTAACCGTTGTATCAGCAGAAAGATCATCCTCAAATTAAAAATGATCAAATATTATTTGCAACCTAGCAGCTGGCAAGATTGACATCACTTTCCATTGTGTCAGTTGAAAAGATCAAGTTGCTAAAAGTATAGTTTTTGATGACTTAATAAATTATGTTGCAGACATTTGCAGAATAGAGAGCCAGAAAGATCTTACGATCAATCAAAAGATCATATTAATAGAGTATTATTTATCGTATTTTATAAAATCATGACACCAATTTTTTTTTTTGCAATTTGTAACTTACGTTGTTACTCATGTAATCACTTCCCCCATTACATCGTACAAGTAACAGATTTTTCTAAAGGAAAAAATATGTATTTTAGTATCTTAGTGTGGTGTATCAGGTGTAAATGATGCCTCTGTCATTACAAGTGATATTAAATTTGAAAATTTGGTTAAAGTGCTGTCTACCAGGTTTCTAATTCTTTTTTTTTTCTTCCAGGTTTCTGATTCTTGTGGGGAGACACTTTGAGGCTATGCAGATATCCTGTTTCTTACCATGCTTCTGCTTGCCTACGAATTTTAGCATCCATTGCCAATTCTTGCCTGCAACAATTATTACCATGGATCAAAATACCCAAGATATTCTTCACAAAAGTGGGAGAAACAATCCTAAGATTTGTGTGGGACCATAAAAGATCCCAAATAGCCAAAGCAATCCTGAGAAAAAAGAACAAAGCTGGAGGTCTCATGTTTCCTTATTTAAAACTATACTGGAAAGCCATAGTAATAAAAACATTATGGTTCTGGTGCACGATAGAGACTTAGACCAGTGGAGCAGAATAGAGAGCCCAGAATTATTATTATTATTATTATTATTATTATTATTTAATGATTTTTTATTATATTATGTTAGTCACCATACAGTACATCCCCGGTTTCCGATGTAAGAGAGAGCCCAGAATTAAACCCTGGCATATCCAGTCAACTAATACTCAATAAGGGAGCCAAGAACACCCAATGGGGAAAGGACAGTCTCTTTAACAAATGGTGCTGGGAAAACTGGAGAAACACATGTACAACACTGAAATTGGACCCCCATCTTCGCCCACTTACAAAACGTAACTCTGAATGAATCGAAGGCTTAAACCTAAAACCTGATACTGGAAAACTCTTAGAAAAAAAATATAGGGAAGCTCATTGGTATCGGTCTTGGTAATGACTTTTTGGACCTGATGCCGAAAGCGCAAACAACAAAAGCAAATATCGACAGATGGGACCACATAAAACTCAGAAGTTTCTGTAGAGCAAAAGGAACAATTAACAAAGTGAAGACAACCTACGAAATGGGAGAATATTTTTGTAAACCACGTATCAGATAAGGGGTTAGATTAAAAAGCATGCAGAAGAACTAAACAGGCAGTTTTTCAAAGAGGACCTCAGAATGGCCAACATGCACATGAGAAGATGGTCAACATCACTCATCATTAGGGTAATGCAAATCGAAAACACCTGTCACAATGGCTGGAATCAAGAAGACAAGAAACAACAGTGTTGGTGAGGACATGGTGAAAAGGAAACCCATATACGTTGTTGGTGGGAATACAAGTTGGCCCAACCACTGTGGAAAACAATATGGAGGTTCCTCAGAAATTAAAGACAGATCTATCGCATGATCCAGCAATTCTACTTCTGGGTATACACAAAGGAAATGAAAAGAGGATTTCAATGAGATATGTACATTCCCATGTTGATTGCAGCATTATTTACAAGAGCCAAAATATGGACATAACCCTAATGCCCATTAATGGATGAATGGATAACAAGGATGTGGTATGTGTACACAGCGGAATATTATTCAGTCATGAGAAAGGACGTTATTCTGCCATTTGTGACAACCTGTGTGGACCTTAAGCACATTATACTAAGTGAGACAAGTCGGAAAGACAACTGCCATAGGATACCACTTATATGTGGAATCGAAAACAATAAAATCTGTAAAAAAAAAAAAAAGAGAGTAAAATAGTGGTTACCAGGGCATGGGCGGTTGGGGGATAAGACGGATGGTGTTTGAGGGTACAAGCTTGGATCGAGTAGTCAATAAGCCATAGAGACCTCACGCACAGACCATGCTATCCCACGCTCTTGTGCGGCAATTATGTAATATGATAAGTATTGCTACAGTGGCAATCCTGTTACAATATATAAGCGTATCAAAGTAATATACTGTAAGACCTTAAATTTACACAGAGGCGCATGTCAAATTTATTCAATAAAAAAATAAATAACAACAAAAAATAAAAGCGCCTGTATTAAAGACGTTTATGAAAGTGGTACTTGCAGGATACACTGTGAGTTATATCGTAGAATGTAAGTGAGAGCTCTTTGGTCATGCTTTTAGAGAAGAGAATGTAAGCACTTGTAATAAAGTTCCTAACTGTGGTCCCTGCTTGGGATGAATTAAAGTGTGTTTTTAAGGGCGGGGGGAAAGAACTGTTATTACCATGGTGTTTGCTGATGGTGGCTTTCTATTTCCATTGTTCCTTCTGTACTTGTTAAATGAAATTTGTAGTAAGGAAGAGCTCTTCCTTCCTTTCTCTCCCTTCCTTCCTTCCTTCCTTCCTTCCTTCCTTCCTTCCTTCCTTTCTTTCTTTCTTTCTTTCTTTCTTTCTTTCTTTCTTTCTTTCTTCTTTCTTTCTTCTTTCTTCCTGGATATCAGCATGGACTTATGGATATATGTTTTATTCTATGAGTTACGATATTATTATTATTTATTTTCATTTTCTTGCAAATATGTCCCAGATTTGGCCAATGGGAGCTCCTCCAAGTTGACTCGGGGGCCTTTCAATGTGCCCCCTTTACTTGCACCCTTTGTAACTTTCCAGCGTCACAGAATTTTTCCCTACCCCGGCCCTGAGATCTCCTCTTTCATGTTGCATTTTCAGAGCAAAGTCAGGGGAACTCTTTAAAACTCTGAAGATGAACTGGACCTGTCTCACGAAGTGCCCACATCAATACACAGTCTGTTCTTCAGACGGCTGATGGGAGGGCCCTCATGGCCACTAGAATCCCAGGGTGTGTGTGTGTGTGTGTGTCCCCCAGGGGGACACAGGTGTGTTATCATTATGGACCTGGGCGCTCTTCTTCTTAGCCTCGCCACCAGGAACGGCAAACTACTTTCCGGAGTAGCTGGGATGGAATGAAAGATTCTTAAGGGTCTCCTGGGCGTTGGGACCTGGGACTAGGCATTGCCTGTCGGTTTTACTGACTCTGCCTTGAATGCCAAAGTGTGTCCAATTTTAGGGCTTCTCTGACTCTTGGCCCAGCCAGCCCACCTCTGATTTTAAGTAGAGCTCTAACTGCCAACAGATGACCTAGTTCCAGCACCATTTTCCATAGAAATAAACCTGTTTTGCCAAACAAGAAATCCAGTTCTCTAAGCACAGACTTTGAGAATAAAATGTACATATTCTAAATGTTTTTAAATTAAAAGAAAAATATACTCACCCCCACCTCTCCAAATTATCTCGGGTAGTGGTGGTGGTAGATGGAATTTCGGGAACAAAGTAGGTTTACTCTTTTCAAGGTGCTGACTCTCGGTTTAAAGTCTCATTGTTTAGAGTAATAGAACACTTGCCATGCCTCAGGATTTTATGGTGTCTTATAGATGGACTGCTTTCGTTTGTGGCAAAATTCAACTAAATATAAAGGAATCGTTTGTTCAGGAAATACTTAAAATTTTTCCGATGACGTTGTTTTAAATTTTTAAAGTCTTTTAAATTTTGCTAATAAAGGAACTCAACTTTGCTGTGTGGTAGACACTCCAGCCTCTTCCCCATTCCTGGCTGTTACGAGAAGCACCGTTAAGCAGCTCAGTTGGTGTCAGAGGAAAGCAAAGGATGTGATTATGTTTTCAATACTCAGAGCCCTTCACGCTGTGGAGAAGGAGCAGAGGGAGAACGAGGAGAGGAGGAGAGCCCCTCTTCCCACCCTTGCCCACAGAAGGAGGGGTAAACGCTGAGGATAGCCAGGTGTGAGGATCAAGGTCCAATATCTCGGTGACCGGAGTATCTACTTCCTGATATTTGTTAATTGCCTTTATTCGGAGAAAGCCTTCTTTATATTTCCACGTGTGTTGATTTTCTTTTAAAGATTTTTTTTTTTTACCCCCAATTTTGGCCATTTTTATTTAGTCGCTCGACAAACGCGTATTGATTCCCTCCTGCACGATAGGAGCCATTGGCGTCACAGAGAGCGGGAGGAGCCCCTGCGATCTGGGCACCGGAACCCACCTGCTCAGATGGATCTGTGTGCACCCGATGGAGGAAGGACAAGCCCAGCTGATTCTTGGCACATTACACAGAGGACGTCCCTCCGCTGCATCCGTGTCCCCATTTGTGGCTCTCTTTGGGAAGCCGCAAAGACCAGGGCTGAGGAATCCGGGGCTTTTGTGCTAAAATCTGTCTTTTACCTGTTCAAATTACAATACCGAATAATGATGTATGTGTAAAAACTGTCAAAAGTATACTTAAATCGTGCCTTTGCCGTGTGCTAAAATTACTTCTCATTATGACCTATTCGTACATCATTTGAACCAAATATCTCAGCCTGGGAATGTAAATGTGTTTTTGTTTTCGCTCTGAGGTTAGGTCAGCAGACGCCTGCAACAAATATGATTGCAAGGGTAAGGTGACATGATTTACTTAAATCAGGCAATTTCTCCATTAAAGCATTGAAGCCTCAACTCATAAAGACACTCTTTAGCAGATGAACTATAACGGTGCCCGGCATTTGTCATATTAGGTGATTTGAAAGGAAAGAACAATTATAAAAATGAATGTAATTCTCCGTTGAAGAAAGAAGATCCAGTTTTTGCAGCAGGGGGTGGTTAATTTTCCACAGATAAAAACAGGTTTCACAGCCGTTCTACAGCTATAACGTTCTACAATTAAAACATAGGAAGAAAAGGTTCCGTTACCAAAGCAGACAGTCGCAGGAATTAGTTGTTCAGAGCCGGGGACGCAGCTCTCCCCTCCAGCATCGAAGGTTATTTTGTTGCCTGTAGGAACAGCTCTGTTGCCATAAACTGTGTCGGTGTGCCTCCAACCCCCCACCTCACCCCGTTTCAGAGCTGCTTTCAATTAGCAGGGATTATTAAACTGGAAACATTTTCACTGCTGCCGAAGCGGCTTTCCTGCGTTATGAGCTGAGCTAGAGGCGTCACAATAAAAGCTGATTGATTAGCAAAGAACGTACTTACAGCAACTGAGGCCCAGTGTCATTTTCCATGACTGTCGCCACCTCTCCTGCCCCCTGGATTTTGTGTTTGCATTCGGAGATTCACCTTGGTTTTTTCTCTCTGGAACCTTCGACAGCCTGGAGGCTCTCAACTTTTACATCTCGACTGCCTGCCCTAGACCTGCTCTGTCTTCAAGCCCCATCTCCCACCTGGACTCCAAAAGTCCAGAGACCCTCCCCTCCCCCCGCCAAGATCCCAGAGGGAAGGTATTAGGTTCCTGTGTTATCAGCCTTTTTTGTTTGGTGTTCAATTGTCGGCAGGTTATAATGACAGCAGCAATAACGCAGCTCCGAGGAACACGGGCCACAGAGCATTGACAGGGTGGAGGCAGGTGTCTGGGTCCTAGCGGAGGGTCGAAAACACTGCAGGCATTTACCTTGAAGCCTCATCGTGTCCTCAGTGATCTTCCGTCTTCTGAGCTTTCAAAAATTTTCTCGTGTGGATCTTTTGTTTCTCCAAATAACCGAATTAATTTTACAACGCATGCTCTTGGTTAGCACTGTGCTAAGCTTTGACATGCATGTATTTACTAGATGTTACGTGTTTATTTATTTACTATAGGCTTACCATACGTTACTACATGTATTTACTTTACTACATATTTATTGTCTGTATATTTATTATACAAATATATTTGCTTGTATAGACAGGTATATTTATAGATTACATGATATTTAGATAAAATATACATCGATGTATTTTTTACGTATAGCATTTACTATATTTATTGATCTCATTCAGTTCGAGGAACAGTACTCTGAGTTAGGTATAGTTAATACCCCCCTTACAGATGAGCGAACGCAGTCTTGTGAGTGGCTGAGGCTGACTTCGAAACGAGGCAGAACGCTTACCTACCATGTGGCTTCTTTGTCCAAACCTGTCCCTGTTCTGAGTTTCAGATTCCTCATCTGTCACAGGAGGGGTTTGGAACAGATCCTCTCTATTCCTTTCCAGGTTGTTCACTTTTTAAAAATCCGCCGGTTTATCCAAGATTTTCTGGTCATGTGCTCACTTGGTGCCTGGCACGTCCCCAGACTCTGGGGACGATGGTGAGCCAGTCCGAGCAGCTCCGTCCTCTCTTGGGATCGGGGCTCGTGCCCCAGATCTGATGGTTTCTGACCACGGTGCGAGGGAAGGGCCATCTCCTCTTTGCTTCTCCATCAGACTCACGGGCTCCATCAGGAGCAAGTTTGGCCGCTAAGAGAGTGTGGGTCCTGAGTCAGGGCTCATTTACCGCTGGAGAGAGGATGCTGGGAAAGCATGTGTGACCACGCTGGGGGCAGCTGAGGGTCACCTGCCAGACTGGAATGAATGCGAATGCCACCTGACCACTCACCACGCATAAGAAGGTCGGGCTTTTCAACTTTGCATAATTGCTTGAGATGTAAGGGGCTCAGCACATCGGCTGGGTCTTGGCTTGGGTTCCACGAGGAGGCCTGCCTTCAGTCCCCCTTCCGTCCTCCTGGCAGGCAGAGAGGGGCTGGAGTGGAGGCCTGGAGCAGGGGTGGGGGCGGCGGGGTGGGGGGGGGGAGCTGTTCCCCTGGAGGCGGGGCCTGGGGCGAGGCCGACCACAGTTATTTCTGGATTACGACTCAAAGCACACAACAAGAGGCATTTATTACCTCCCAAGTAGTGCTGGCTCTGTAGTGCTGAATGGAGAGGTGAGCTATGGCAGTTGTTATCTCTTGAACTAACTGCTATTGCGTGTCCCATGACCAGCCGTGGCAGGGTTTTTGTTCCCATGAATGAATGGGCTATAAATCTGTCGGAGTTGACACTAGCAGCCGTACTAGAGGGTGTAAAGAGAAAATGTGCTGGAGAATCTTGTGGTCTTTGCTTGCCTGGAAAATGAGTTCAATAAAATGGAGGTGATCAGTGCTTATTTATAGGGCAGACCGATACATCCAGCATTGGCGTCAGGATCCAACTTCGTGCTGGCTCGTTTGCTCTCCTCTCTGAAGCATTCCCCCCTGCACCAGGGCCCACGCAGAGCGGGGTGTGGCTCGGCGGCAGCAGCAGAAGAAAGGGGGCCGCCTGGAGATAAGGACTGTTTTCCCTGCCTCTAGGGTTCAGGAGCCATCAGCGGTCACTGGCTGCAGGGGCCTGGATTTGGTTGGAGCTTTGGGACAAGCAGGGACACCCGAGACCGTGAACGGTGCTTTATTTACATTTCACTTTTGAGGGTGAATGACAGGAAATGGGATAAAATTAATTGCCATTTTTCAGGCCTCTGAAACAATAAATCCCAGCGACCATAAATTTGGAGCTGGGTTAAGTACTGAAAACAATTTATTGCTAATTTTTCCCTTAATTGCATTCCCAAGAAGAAGGTTTGGTGCTTACTGGTGGAATTATTATATAAAAATTATTCGTTAGAAAGCACAATGAACTGTAAATCAGAAGCTCACCTGAAACAGGGTCAGGGTTCCCCACAATTCATCTGTCCCCCCACTCGGGCTGTCACTGACGAGGGCCTCGGCAAATAGAAGGCTCAGGAACAACACGCCCGCTGTCCCCTTGCCCCGCCTCCAATGCCACCTCAAGGAGATTAAGTGTTGATTCAATGAGATGCCTCACCTCCCGAAAGTGATAGTGTGACTCACTGTGGAAAAGGAGCAGAGAGGACATAATGGAAGGGTCACCACATGGCCTCCCTGCCTCATTTAATTTGTTCCAAGGCTCAGGCTAACTGCAGTGGAGGCCAGGGGACAGCTTGACGCTGTTGGTGGAGAAAGTTGAAAGACCGTAGCGTTGTGTCGGAATCTGTTGGGATGGAGTGAAACTCAGTCCCTGTGTCCCCTCGGGTACTGATCGCTGTGTCCCGGGTGAGTTTCCTCTGCAGGGAAGGGACAAGCCTCTGAGAGTGCTACTGGCCCTGGGGGAGAGGGGAGTGGCCCCGAGTTATGGTAGGCTTCTGGAGGTGAGCTGTTCTCTCCCTGGCTCTTTGGTGGGAAGGCTTGGCTCTGTAGGGAGGATGGCAGGCTGTCCTCCCGTACCTGCCATCTGGGTTCCTTTGGGATTAGGGAGGCCGTGGGGCGCAACTCACCTGCTTGGATCAGTTGTCTTGGTGTCTTGCAGGCAAAGAGGGTGGTTGATGGTGCCTGACCAAACCAGCCAGAGATAGACCTTGTGCCCGTGCGGGAGCTCCCGGAAGCTGGAATTGCACTTTTCGTAGCCCTTTGGGGAAGAGCCAGTGAGTGCAGAGAGGGATTGTTCTGTAACAAGTACGTTTGTCCATGCAATGGTGCCTCGCATCTCAGGCCAATGACTGCTATGGTGGTGGGACCCTCTTGCTGTTTGGTGCAGGTGTTGCGGGGGGGCGGGGAGGGTGCTGTGCTGCCATCTAGGGAGGGGGAGGGAGAGCTCCAGGGAGAGACGTGGTATCCAGGACTCCGAGAATCTTCCCAGGGATGTGGCAAGATGGAAACAGTGCAGGCTTTAGACGGAACAATAGTGGCTCGTCCTCACGGTCCTCAGGAGGCGGGGGCACGGTCAGTGTGCTGTGCAAGGGGCAGTTAGCCAAGAGCCAGAGCTCCCTCGAAGCCCGCTGGGAGGCACTGTATGACAGAACGGCCCAAAGTCCCACGTAGCAGAGGGACCCACAGATTCCAGTCTCCCTTCCGGGCTCATAGATGGGACAGCGGGCAGCAGCGTCTCCCCCTGCCCCCGCCCCCTACCTCCTGTCTTATGACATGAGTCTATCAAGAAACTGCTGTAAATTGAGCAGGCACACACACGGAGTCCTCTGTTGCAGGACCAAGGAGAATTTCTCACACCTAATACTTCCTTCTGGCTTCCTTCCACCACTTCCCTTCCATTTCCATTCCTGCCCCGAGCAGATCACTGAGAAGGTGCTTCCGATGGCGGTTCAGGGCTCAGTGTGGTTCGGGGTGTGCTAGACGAGGCCGCTCTGCTCCCTGGGACACCATTTAGCTGAGGATGACCCTCCCTCATGGACCCTGTATGTGTGAGTGTTGGTTTCCTGCCCCAGGGAAGTAGGGCACCTGATCTGCAAATTGTAGGTACGGGCTAGGCGGTCGGGTTGCGGGGAAGTGAGGGCAAACCACGAAAATAAGGAAACGGAGCCTGCAGACCCTGGTGGAGAGCACGGGAGGAGGAGACGAGAGGAGGAGGGGGAGGCGGCCTGCTCCCTGGCCTGCTGGGGGCTCAGCCTGGAGGAGAAGCCGGAATGAGCTCACGCAGAGGTGGGGTAACACGCGGTTCGCTGTAAGTCATTCCGACAGCAAGTGCTGTGGGGGTTCAGCCCATGTAAAGAACAAAAGCACAACACTGCTTTCTGAATAGAGGAGGAATACAAATTTATTTTTGAACATTTGAAAATACAGGCAAGTTTCAAGAAGAAAATAAAAGCCGCCTGTAATCCCACTACCCAGAGATAAACATTGTTAAATTTTTTATGCATTTCTTTACAGACCCATGGGCATTTAGATGTATTATTATTTTTTCAGAATTGGGAATCTACTATACATACAGTTTTTATGTCCTGCTTTTTTCCCCTTAACATATTGTAAACATTTCCCATGTCCTTAATGGTTTCCACAGACTTTTTTTTTTAATTTTAAGAATTCACAAAATTGCATTTATCGGATGTATCATCTCATTTAACTATTTCCTTCTTGGTAAACCCTGAGTCGTTTCTAATTCTGTGACATTGCTCGCGAGGCTGTGACAAATCTCTTTTCACGTGAATCGCTGGGTGCACGTCTGGTTTCACCTGATCCTGAATTCCCAGAAGAGAAAGTCCTGTGTAGGGAGACCCTTTTATTTTGAAAAACTTGTCCCCAGGGAGGGTTGGTCCTGTGAGCCGGGTGGGAGAGTAGCAGCCTTGCTTTTCAGGCAGGAGATGGTCTTTACAAAGCTGCCTGTTTGATAGATGGAAATATTTAAAATCGGGATTTCTTTTATGATTGAGGTTGAATACATTTTCATATGTCTATTGCATATGTATCTTTGTCCTCCTGTGAGTTTTTTGATCGTGTGCCCATTTTTTTTCCTTGAGGAGCGAGTCTTTGAAAGAGCTCTTTCTAGTATAAAGATATCAACGGCTCAGCAGTTCATCTTCTCTCTTCTGATGGGGCCGAGAAGGGAGGCATGGGGGGCTGGGGTTTGAGGCAGGCCTTGAAGAGTTGGGGCTGGTTTGGGGTGTGAGATCCGACAACAGTCCAAAAGGTAGACCCGGTGGGTGGGTCATGGAAGGAACACCCTGATGAAAACCACAATATCGCTTTGTGCATTGAAGAGAATACGTTGAATGAGCAAGGGCAAAATATGTTTGGTCTTGGTCTCTGCAGAAAATAACATAAATGGCCACGAACACTTACTTATCTAAGACAGGAGGCATGCCGTCAGCCTTCACGGAGAGGTAGTCCGTCAAACAGGACAACGCGGCTTCCCTCTGATTTTCTTCCTTGGACTGTCAGCCTGATCAGGGAGGCAGAGGGTTGGGGGAGAAAAGTGACAAGGCTCGGGGAACTTGATTTTCACTGTTTGGCCTGTGTGCGTGCGTGTGTGAGAGCGTGGAAGAGTGTTGGATCCCAGAGCCCAACCAGTTGGACATTCTATGAGGCTGATGCTCTCTGCAATTTGGGGGGGCAGGTTTGTTTTTCAGCAGCCCCCCCCCCAGGGTCCCCTTGCCTATGGCCACTGCCCTGGATTTTTTGGTGTTTGCACACATGCGGGATTGGGAAGTACTTCACTGGCTGGTTCCAAATTTGGGCCAACTCTGGCTCCATGGTAGAGACTGCTAACAATCACAACAGCATTTCAGAGGGTGTTGGCAAGGCGAGAATGCAATTAACATCTCCCTCTTTGATAGAGAGTGAGGTGAAGACAAGCTGACGTTTTGGAACCTGATGATCACTGATAATTAGGGAAAACCCTTGAGGGGAATGTATTGGGTTGTTTGAACGACTGCATTCAAATGTGCACACAGTGAGTCCACCTCTGAAACAATGGGCAAGGCAGACAAAAGCCCGCCGGTCCCATCCCTCTGGGGTTGGGGCGGGCACGGCCACTCTGCGCTTTAGTTTTAGTAAATGTGTGTACTAACGTGGCTAGAACCACTGGTGATGTTTCAGGAAATTTATTTAAAATTCAATTTGTACATCGTGACTTTAAGCACTACTTTTGGGGGAAGTGAGTTTTGCATTATGCCATATCAGTTCGGGATTATGGACTCCGAGGGAATATGTATAATTTTTATGCACTATGTTTATTGGCACATTTGTGTTAATAGCCAATAAGATGATATTGCCATCTTAATACCTTGCGAGTCTCTGTGACTCTGTGGCTAATGAGTGGGGGCCTCTGAGTACCTGACTGAGGGGGAGAAGGAGGCGCTGTGGGCTCCAGGGTGTGGGGAATGATGTTGGAAATCCAGATACCGGCTTGGCAGGTTGTGTCCCTGTAACGCAGAAGAGGAACCTATAATGCAGCGGGGAAATCTGGGCTTAATCAGGGGACAGACCACCAAGGAGGCATTGACATGCTTGCACGGCCAAGTGACCTTCCTTTGGAGAGAGGACGCAATCCCAGAGATATTTAGTTCTCAATTAAATAAAGCCATGTCCTCCTGACTTGCTTCCAGCGACCCTTTTGCTCCCGGGAACCGGGATCTTGCTTTTTGCAGTGAATTTACGGCTGCTTCTGGACAGATAACAAGAAGTCAGACAGCTGACCCTCCAACTTTGCTCTGGCTCCTTCGTCACTGTGGGCTGTGTGTGATGATTTTCCAAGACATACCTCCCATGTTGAATTATTCATGGAAATGGCACCAAGAAATAGCATAATGTTTTATAATAGATATATTTTTTATAACATATATATTCAGCACAAACATCACATTAGTGCAAACCATGTGCATTGGAAAATTAAAAAAAAAAAAAGGACATGAGCATTTTCTGCTCCAAGAAACGTGTATTGGTGAAGAGGTCTCCGTGTCTCCTTACAGGTGACCAATAGAGATTTTGGGTTGCAAGCTGGCTGCAGAAATCCTGGCCTTTATTGGAGCACCAGAGTGGAACACAGAAGTTAAACAGATTACAGGTATTTTTTACCTACATTGTCCGGGTCTCCTTGTGAGTCCCTTTTGTACTGAGCTCGGCGATCTGATCGGATTAAAATGTGGAGAAGTCATTGACAGGCAGCTTCCATGAAGACGGGTCAAAGAGGGAAGTAGAGTGGGCAGAGTGGTTTCAGGGGTCCCTGTCCCTGGAATGCCACCATACTCTCTTGGCTAGGACACGGCTGACTTTGTGGCTAACTGGATCAGAGGAGCTTAGGTCTGTGTCTTGCCTTGGCCTCTAGGCATTGACCCCTAGGCAAGTAGCACATCCAGATTTTTCATGGTCTTTGCATTACCTGTGACCCAGGGCTTGGTACCCAGTAGGACCTCAGCAAAGATTTGTGGCTTTGTAGAATCTGGGTGGAGAGCTGTAGGAAAATGCCCCCCGCAGCCTGGAAGTCAGAAGGGCTGCTCTCCCTCCTCAGGATTGCAAGGACAACTTCTCTGCCTCAGCTCCCTCCCCACCTCCCCACCCAAATCAAGATGTATTTGCCCAAGGCCCGTCTTCCCTTCTGTGTGCTGTTGTGTTGGAAAGAAAGCCAATATTACTTCTGCAGAAGGTGACCCCCCTCTCCGGGAATCTGCATCTTAATCAAGGAGGCTTGAAGACCAAGCTCTTCCCGCCAAAGCGAGAGGCAGGCAACAGTGATCATTTGAGCAGCCGGTCTGGTCATATTGCGATATTTTGCAAACCCATTCCCACCCCAACATTATAAAAAATGTTCATCTAATTTTCACCTGGGATTTTATGCTTTTATTTTGCCACATTTAAGTCTTGAATATGGCTGGGCTTTTTCTTCTTTCTTTCTTCTTCGTCTTCTTCTTTTTTTTTTTTGATGGCGTCCAGTATGGAGAAGAATGCATTTTATTTTTTGCAAATGGCGCATCCAGAGTCAAGTTGGTTCTGCGGACTGTGAAGTCTACGGCTCCCTCCCTGACAGTCATCTCTTTCCTCGTTGCCCACAGAGAAGCTGAGAGGAAAAGAAATAGTCCCAGTTAAGAGAATGAGCCTTGGAGCTGGAGAGGTCTGGGTTTGAATTCCAACTCCACACTAGCCACCTGTGTAGTGGGATGACTTATCTACCCTTTCTGAGCCTTGGCCTCCTCATCAGGAAATGGGTCACACTGCCCTCCCCGGCTGGGGTGAGGCCCGAATGAGATCACAGATGTTTGGTGGTCGTCCTCATACTCCCCCAGCTGAGGGTTCCCAGTGAACGGAGGTTGCTGAAAGACCAACTGTAGGGCCTACGTTGCCATTCTCCTCGATTGCATTACCTCTTCCAAATTGCCTCCCCTTCCCCTTGCTGCTGCCAGCCACCCAGGCATCCAAGGAACACAATAAACCAAGAAAATAAGTCTTCTTGTCCCTTCCTTCTGGTCCCTCCCGCCATTTCCGGTGTGTCATGGAGGTAGCTGGGAGTGACCAGAGGCATGGCGTTAGAATCAGGCTGTCCCCACCACTACCCCAGACTTTCTCTCCCTGGCTTCGGACCTGCTGCTTGCCATACACGTGCTGGGCTCTGGCTGCCCCAGATCACCCCGCTCCCCACCTGCACCTGGCTCTCTGTCCACCTGCTCATTTTGCCGGATTGCCTTCTCCACCTTCTGCGTCCGTTAAATCCCAAGCAGGAAGGTCGCCTCCTGGAGAAGACTCCCTAATTTTCCTCATGTACCTCCTGACGCTTTGTTACCTCTTCTGCTGTAGCTCCCCCGCCAGCTGCAGGTGAGGGCCCTCCATGTGGGGCGGGGCCCTTCGCACCCCTGAGCCAGGTGCCTGCAACCGGGTGTGTTGGCTATAATAATGAGAATACCGATGACTTCCGTTTTCGAGGGTCAGGGGATAGAGCGGAGTCAAGAACGTGTCCCGGGGCTGCCTCGTTCGGACCCTGACCACTGCAGACTCGAGGAGGTGGGCTCTCAGCGTGGTGGCCGTAGCGGGAACCACGACAGCAGTCGTGCTGCTAATGCCAATCCATTTAATACCGGCTCTGTGCTCAGCATATTCCATGAAATAGCCTTCTTTGTTCCCATTGTGCAGATGGGACAAATGGGCCACGGCTCAAGAGAGAGAAGAAGAGGAGAGGGGGCCGAAGGCTGGGGAAAGAAGGCTGAAGAGGGGAAAATGACTGGTATACGTCCCTGCAAATCTCACTTTTCACAGAGAATGTCAGAGAGAATGACTGTGTCTTCCACTTGGCTCTCTGGGTGTTTCCCGTCCCTCTTGACTGTGACAGGTGGCTCGTGGGGTCGCTGCTCTGATGGCCAGAGGGCGTGGCCGAAGGGGAGACGGCCCCGGCCACTTTCCCTGTTCCCTCGGGCGGCCATAATCTTGTACACACTCGAAATTTCTCCCTTTTAAAAAATTTCCAATTTAATAACTCTACTTAGGTGTTTCTTAGACCCCATAGTGTTTGCAACAACCGTTATGGCTCTATTATGATAATACAAGAAAGTTACATTACGAAATAAATGCATTTTTAGGTTTTTCCCTGGCAACATAATGTAAGGGTCGTTCTGCATGTTGGTACTAAAGAATCAAAAACAGTTTAGTCAGTGGATGCGAACACTGTTTCTTGTCATCCAGTTAATGGATCTACTGTAGTATTTGTGTTCCTTCCAGCCCTGCTGCCGTACATCAATGAAAAATTATGTTTTTTCCCTCGGTGCTACAACACCCGTCATCTTTATAGGCAACGCATTCCCCTTCAAGTCGTGCGGTGGAAAATGCCTACCATTTCTCGGCCCCTTTCCCTCCCCGTCATTTACCTGGTTCTCGGCAATAGAGGGTCAGTGCCTCTTCTTATTAATGTTCTGTGTAATAGAAATCAGCGTGCCCGTCTTACTCATGTGGGAGCCCCAGCAAACAGAGGCTGTTCGTGTGCAAAGGGCAGACAGGAAGCCTGGCTTTATTTTTTTAACCCTCTTTGTTTACTGGATCCCGGCAGTCAATCACAGCCCCTCCTTGCATTTCAAGCAAGCCTGCCTGCGTCCCGGAAACAGCCGGGAGCTGAAGACCCACTTGCAGTGGAGATGGGGTGCGCCAGGATGCCGGGCTCCTTGCAGGGAGGCTTGAAAAGACCTGGCGTTGCCTCGCTGAAAATGTTACTCCCCCAATCTGTAAAGTTTGACTGGTTCCAGGGTGACCTGGGGAGGCCCAGGGGAACCTCTTGAGATGGAAAGTTGTCTCTCCAAGGTCACCTTCTTTCAGGGCCGCGTGATGGTGGCGATTGCTATGGCCAAGTGTCGCCCGGCGGCCCTGCAGTTTCCTCATCGTGTGGAGATCTGTGGTCAACATCCATTCCAGAGCCCACAAAGCAGGCACCTGCAGGGGCCAGGCAGGTGGCTGACATCAGTGACATAGGACGTGCCTGGCCGCCCATGTTGCCAGGTGGGACTGTGACCCGGTTTGTCAGGCCCTCCGCTGTTTACATAGAAACAGTAGCACAGACTGAAGTACTTAAAAAAAAAAAAAAAGTATGACCTTCTCAATTTTAAATGTTGTGTAAACAAAGTGAAAGATAATTTGTGTCTGCCAGTCCAGGCTGGACCAGCTCCCTGAATGCTCCCATTTCCTGGTTGTGCCGTGGGACCTCAGTCTTGGCTTCAGGGAGGAGGATGGGGAAACAATTTTCTGGACACTGTCTCATCCCACCTGCCTTGCATGGGTTCTCGTGGCCTTGGAGCTGTCTGGGGCTGTGCGGTATGCAGTGTCCCAGTTCCTCGGGGAGGGGGGCATTCCCGTGACAGCGATGCCGCCTGGGTACCCTTCTGTACCTCCAGCCGCAGAGTTCAGCTCCGTGCAAACATCTCACTGAACAGTGGCTTCCCAGGCCCATGCTTTGCCAGGGGCGTATCAGAGCCTGGGTGAGCACCAAGCAAGAAACATTTGGAAGTTTGGAAAGAGGGCATTGGGGGAATCTCACCTGCCATTCTGTGTACCCCTGGAATTCCTGACAAGGTGCTGTTGGGAGTGGAGCCTGAAGTTTGGTTTCTTGTCTTTGCTTGACTCTATGACCTCATGGCTCTCTCCCCACTCTCTTCAGAGATCCTAAGGGCGGAACGAGGGTTTTCTTCATTTTTTCTCCTTGCTCAGTGTCCCACACTACCCTCTGCCCTGGTAGATATTTGATTTCAGCCCCTGCTTTTCTAGGGACGTGTGCACTGATGGGCTGCTGTCGTTAGAAAGAGAGAGAGAGAGAGGAAAGATTAGTCCATCCTGAGCGAGCAAGCCAAGCAAGCCGGCAGCTCAGCTCCAGGGTCAGAGGTGAGGGATGCCCGCGCAGAGGAGGGCAGGTGGAAACCTCCTGTCCAAGGTCCTGAGAAGTACCCATTGAACAACATCCCATTTGATTCTTGGGGCTGCAGGCAGCAAACATAACCTATTTTAAAAGCAATATCCTTCTACAGAGAGACGGCTAGAATCTGCTGGCACAGTGGCTCCCGGGCTCCCCGAGCCTGTCTCAGGGCTGCCTGGCGCCACCTCTCGGGTGCCACAAAGTCCCACGCTGCTGCTCTGTCAGCTTTCTTGGACTTGACCCAGACCAAGAGGGCCTGCGCACCAGAGTCAAGACTGAGAGTGGCGGGCTGTCAGCCTCCAAGGGACGGTGGCTGCTGTCCTAGGGGCACGTGTGGGTGCCGGAGGGGCTAGACCGGGCAGCGTGGGCAGTGGGAGTGGCAGGGCATTCATCTGGGTCAAGGTGAGAGACCCGATGCTGAGCCCACAGTGTGCTCTGTGCCAGCCAAGTCCCCGTGGAGTCCCAGAGCATGGTGGTTTGTCCCATTTCCACAGCTTCTGCTTCGAAAGGTGATGGAAGTCGCTGCGTCACCAGGGTGTGCTGATTGGCTATCTGGTTCTGTGCGGGCTTCAACCCTCAGCGGCTGATGACAGCACGGGGACCTGGCCTAATGTCTTTCTCCGGAACACTGAGCAGCATTGCTGTGCGCTGGCTTTCCCATTACCAGCTCCCAGTGCAATCACGCCGGACTCACAGAGGGGTCCTAGCAGGGAGAGCGCTAACTAGGCCATGGGATGGGATGGCTGTGGGGCTCGGCGCTCAGGCCAGGGCTCTGCCACTCACGCTTCCTCGGAATGTGGTGGGATTCCTTGGAAACGGTCATCGTCTTCCTCCCCAGACACCTTTCTTCACTTCTGTCTCCATGTGTGTGGCCTCCCCTCTCTCAAAGACCCCTTGTGCCTCCAGTTCTCCATCTCTCCATCACACCCTTGGAGCCGTGTGGATTCTGCCATAATGGGACAGGGCTCCATGAGGAAGGACCTGTCCTTGGTGCCTCTGTCCCGGCAGGGCCTGGCTGCTCAGGATTCTTCCTGAATGGTGGCGGGACAGCACAGGGGTGGGCCTGGCTTCACAGATCAGTCCTTTCCTGAGGTCAGCTAGACTGGGGGCCGGCACTACCTTCGGTCATCGTGACCTTGGCCTCTAGGGACTCAAGAAGACAAAATGGTGCCCACTCGATGAGTGCTGGGCAGACAAATATTTGGAGGCTCAGGAAGGAGTGATGGGGGAGATGTCAGACAACATTCTGCACTCCCTGGAATTCCCGAGGAGGAGGGGCTCCTGAGCAAGGGGGCGGTGGTGGTTGGGTTTCCTGTCCGTGCCTGACAATGGCATGGTCTCATGGCTCTCCTCCCGCACTGGGGTCCGTAGGGCCTGAAGGGCAGGAACCAGAGCTCCGCGTTCTGTCACCCCCTCACTTCCTCCTCCCTCCCAGCGCTTCCCTCCCGACCGCCCAGGCACCCTTGTCATCCACACTTGTCTTCCTCAGCTGGAAACAGAAGCCTCTGCGACTCTTTCTTCCCCTCAGGCAGACGTGTGATGTGGCCCCGCAGGAGGGTCCCATGTCCAGGTGATGCTGTGGGGAGCCTCAGGGCAGGGGTGAAGGGGGAATGGCCCCCCGCACCTGGCTTGACCCCCAAGAGCCCCGCGCAGGGGGAGATTGGCCGTCTGTCCTGGGAGAATTGCATGTCGCATGCCTGGCTGGCCCAGCCTGACCCCTTGGTCTGTGCTTTTCCAGACTGGAACTGTCTCTTGCCCCCCAGAGGCCCTGTTCAGCTGAGCGAGGCCTCGGTCAGCACCACTTCGTGTTTCTGCTTCGTCTCCTGGACACAGGGCGAGCTGCCTTTCTTGAAAAGTCTCGAGCCGAGTGGAAAGCTCTGTTCTTGGTGGTTTTTGTTTTTTGTTTTCTTTTTCTTTTCCTTTTTTCTTTTTTGTCTGAGTCCTTCTCCAAGTTGAGGAAAAGGGAAGACCTCACTCTCTGCAGCGTGGGGGAACACACAGGCACCCCCACCCCACTCAGGCCATCAAGGCAGCCACGTAGGGACCCTTCCAAGGGGACCAGTGCTGTGGATGTCCAGCACGGCAGGAGGGCAGGGGCACTCACTGTCGTGGCTGGTCTGGTGGGGGGTTGCCGAGAGCCCTGGCTGGGCAGTCACCCAGAGAGGGGGAGAATGCTCTCTGGCACTATGGGTAAAAAAAGTATGAGGACATGCTCTGCACTTTGGAAAGGAAAATGAAACTCACAGTGCGGTCCATCCTCAGGAGGCCATCGCTGTGGGCTCCCAGCCGTGGGAGTCGTATGCACTGGAGCTCTTGTCCTACCTGGTTTAGAGTCATCTGCCCACCTATCCACCTGCCCACCTATCCACATCCATTCATCCACCCGTCCACCCATCAATCTACCCATCCAGCAGTCCACCCACCCACCCATCTATCATCCACTTCCATCTGTCCATCCATCCACCCACCAACCTCTCCACTTCCATCCATCATCCATCCGCCCATCTACCCAACGATCCATCCACCCATCCATTGTTAATGGTCCTCCACACCCTATGGGGCTGCAAAGATTCCTGCACCCATGTCCCTGCTCTCAGAGGGCAGGACTCATAGTTACCTGCTTGTTTCACTTGGCTTCTCACTCCTTCTGAGACTTAGAGGCTGGAGACACACAAAGCTCATCCTTTATCATAGCTCAGGTACAGCGTGGTGAATGCTCAGAGGGAGGAGAGGTCCGTCTGGCTGCGGGGATGGGGAAGGCTGCAGGAAGCGTCATTTCAGCCAAGCCCTGAAGCCTACACGGGTGTGGACACAGTGGTGGTGAGGCAGGGGTGTCTTTGGCGGGGAGCTTGCTGCTTACGGGGAGGCCTGGAGATGGGGGCTGGTGAGTGTCGCTCTGCAAGACCTTCCCTTGGCGGGGGAGGCTGCCTTTGACTGCCACTCCCCCCGTGGTACTCAGCCTCCCCTTGGTGGCATCCGCGTATCTGCAGACGAGCCCCCTGTGAATCTGGGCAGACGAGCCCCCTGTGAATCTGGGCTCGTGCAAGCAAACAGACTCTGTGTGCAGGAGATCCTGGATGAGGGCAACTTAAACACAACTGTGGAAGGGCTCTCAGAGAAAGGCCATCTCTTCAGACCTTGGGAGACCTGCCTCTGGATTCGGGCGGGCTTCCTGAGGTCACCTGGGTGGCCACTTCAAAGGGGCAAGAGCACCAACATGCAAGGCCCGTGGAGGCCGAGAAGAGGGAGAGAAGGCAGTTGGAGGGTCCATGCACGGAGCAGAAAGCTGACCTCCTGGGCCCACCCTTCCCAGGCAAGCTTTTGGGTTAGCTGGGGAAACTTTGCCCAACTTAATGAGAGCCGCAAGTAAAGTCGCCGGGCTGAGTGATTGGTATGCATTGTTTTGTTTCTTTCATTAATTTCTGCTGCCATTCGGGATGCAGGGATGAACAATAGCAGGGGCCTGTGCAGATCAATATGAGATTGCTGATAGTGCCTATCTGTTCTTGGAGCAGATTATTTGATAAATGGCGCGGTCCATACGTTTGGACAGGTGTTCGCCGTACAGCCCAGACTGAGCCGGTGTACTGGAGCCCCATCCCAGGAAGCCAGGAGAGCAGAGAGGATATTTCCTTTTGGGTACAAACCCATATAGAAATTGTTGCTTTTAAGCTAGAGATAATGAATCTCTAGCAAGAGAGGGAGGGAGGAAGGTCAGGAGGGACCTGGGTTTTACTTCTCCCATCAATTACTTCCTCCACGCCTTGAAGGTTACTGGGTCCTGGCTTTGATGGGGAAGAGTGGGAAGGGTTTTACTGGGACTGCCAGGCAGCCCCCAATGGGATGGATGGTTTACAGGTGAAAGAAGCTGCTGGTCTGCCGAGCAGTTCGTCGATGGGCCCTTGAGGGAACCCTGATGGCTGGAGCCAGGGGCCAAAGAGGGTGGTGCCAGTCCTGGGTGGGATTTCAAAGAGGAGCAGGGGACAGACAGAGCAGTGGTACAAGGCAAGGAGCTGCCCGGCCCCAGGCGAGCTCTGCCGACGAACGGTGGTCACATCCGGTGGCTCTGCGTGGGCGTGGCAGTGGACTCCCTCTTTCCATTTCTTTTGTATCCAGTCGACCTGGCCTCCTCTTGTCCTCTGCAGAGCGGGCACACGCTTTGCTTCATCACCACAGAGGTCAGGCTCTGTCATTTGGTCAGTCTCCGAGGTTTAAGCTGCTGTCCCCCGCCCACCCCATCTTTCTCATCATCCTTGTCCGGGGCTGGCCACACGGAGGGCGTTCCCAGTGTCTGGGAGTGAGCAAAGGAGGGGCCAGAGGGGCCACTTGGACCAACTACTGGTGTAGGGACAGGAGCAAGGTGGGCAGGGCCACACCTGGGTCCTGGGGAAGCCACTGGAACTCAGAGCCGCCTTGGAGAAAAAGTGGTGTGTTGTGTATTTGGGGCACCGAGGAGAGCAAAGTGCCTCCACAGTGTTCCTGTGTCTGAACGCCCCGTGTTCCCGTGAGGTGGGCTGAGCATTCCACCTGCCCCATTTGACAGAAGGGAAGTTGAGGCAGGCCCCCGCCCTGCAGCCACCTGGGGCGAGGCTCCGTGAGCCTGTCCCTGCTCGCCCCTCCTCCGGGGTGAACAGCGGCTGGTGGACGGCAGCGGGGATGCCAGCGATGGACATTGCCATCTTGGCTGCCCTGAAATCCAACGCCCCTCCCCAAAAAAGGGGAGGAACCCAGAGGCCCCTGTGGAGCCGTCCTTCCTGTGACGCTGAATCCTTTTCCAAGGACTTATTGCTGAACGAGAGGCAATTACATGGGGAATGGTGACCCTCGTCTCACAGAGAATGTTGGGGAGGCAGGGGTTATGATATATGGGATGTCAGGCGTTATATTTTAGACTTTGCTTTTAAAAATCTCTAACAACCTCTGAAGGAATGATTTGACATCCTTAAGTTCAACACTGGGCACAAATAAAGCTTATGGCAAAATTAACATAAATCATTAGCATTAATCATGCAGGGTTATTGATAGCCGTATGCAGGCATGTATCACAATCCTGGCCGGGGATTCGGGTCGGGCAATATTTCTTCCAGCTGTCCCGGCCAGCCTCGCCGCATATGGCGGTGGTGGAGGCTTTCTTTTCTAATTTTCCTCCTCAGCTTGAGCTGTCAGAGACACCCCTTGTTCCCATTCCCTTCTCCTCACGCTGGGCCGCTAACTTCATCGCCTCGTTCTCCCTGTCCTTTCTCTCGTTTTTTAGAAACCAGAATTCTCGTCAGGGTCAGAATCCATCAACGTCCGTGGCTGTCACCCACCACGTGACCAGTGGAAGCAAAATAGCTGGGTGACAATTAGCAATGGGTGGCCTACATAGATCAGTTTCAATTTGGTAACCTTCACTTTTACTTACACATTCATCTCCGGAGCTCGGCGACGCTCCCCTCTCCCCCACCCCACAGGGGCTGGCATGCTCACACCTCGCCACCAGGAGGAGGACGCGTGCGCCCTCACCAGCCCAAGGTGGGGACGCTATAAAAGTAGAATAAAGCGAGAAACAAGACGTTATTGTCATTGATGGCATTGTGAAACATACTGGCAGGGCATGTTACCTTTGTTGAGAAATGAGGGAATGTCCATTGGTCTGACCTCTCCATAGGTCTCTCCAACTATAATGCAATTGTGGTTGCATTAATGGGAGTATAGGGTAAAGAACAAAGGAGGGGATAGGAAGGAGCTCTACCCTGCTATGCTGACCAAACCACACTGGAAAGTATTGTGCTCCGTGAAGACTGGGATAGGTTTAGATACATAAACCAAGGGTATGTGAGAAATGAATAAAAAAGATTCAATGCAGGCATATGAACCCGGTGGGGGATCATGATTTCTAGCTTTGCATATTTGAAGAGCTTCCAGGGGAAGAGGGACCAGTGAGTTCTGAGCAGTCCTGAGGGTTGGGAACTTGAGAGATGTGGATACCTGCTCAGAAAAAGGAAGAAATTGAGACTGGGCACTGACTAAAGATGGAATCATGTCCAAGGGAAGTGGGGAGTGAGTTCTCCATCACCAGACATAATCAACACAGGTTATTTGTAGGAGAAGTTGTGGAGGAAATAAACATTAAATTAGAGGCCCGAGTAGATGACGTTTAGGGTCCTTTCTCCCGATGCAGAGTGGAATTCTGGAATTCTTGGAAATTCCAAGAATTTATTGGATTACTTGGAATTTCATGGTTGTATCCTGACCAGAGTGACAGAAAGAAAGAACAGAGCAGTACTCCTCGACCTCTCTTTCCTGCCAGTAGGCTGCAGAATATGGGCTCCTGTCTCACATCTTTCTCCTTCTCCTTTTTGAAAGCCTTTGGCTTCAAAAAGATTGCCGTGGCCTCGTGGTGTTTGATGGAATTCACACAGAGCTATGTAGTCCCTTTATGGAGAACTTGGATGGGGGCATTTTAAGCTTGTTTCTTCCTCACATGCCCCCAGCAGAATCCCAGAGAAGCTCACAAGCCTGGTTGGCAGGTGGCAGTTAATCAATGATGGGCTTGGACAGTTAAAAGAAAGGGTCATTTCCAAATATCAAAGACTGGGACAGCCTGGGGTTAGGCGAATAACAGAGGTCAGCTGTAAACAGTGGGGGAGGGGTTAGCCTGAATGGCCAAGAACCCTGACCCTGGCTCTCTGAAAGCCATGGGATTCCTGTCCTTGGTACCAACACAGGCGCCTTTCTTTGCTGTTGTTACCAGCTCTTGCGGGACACTTGCTTGGAGTTCAGGCATCTTTAGGTGTTGGTGGGAGGAATCAGGAAGCTCCTCTGAACTTTAGGACACAGGATTCTAGAAAGGACCTTCTACATTCTGGAAACAGTGCATGTCGTGAAAACTATCCAATTCTTACTGGGTTAAATAAGAGGGAAATGTTTTGGCTTTTGCAAACAAACAGTTTCAAGGCGGTTCTGCTTCAGGTGATGTTCGATCGAGCAGATTATAGGATATCACCAAGGGTACTCTTGGTATTGGCTTCGTCATCAGCTTCCTTGGAATATCACCTCTCCCACCCAGTACCTGTAAGCCCTCCTTTTGTGAACACAATGTTTCTGGCATTGCAGGCTTTGTATTTACACACAACCATCAACTACTTGGTCAGATTGGGTCATTAATTCCAGTGGTCAGTGTAAAGGCATATATTGATTGATTTAGGACAAGTTAGTGTCCATCTTTGATGCTATCTGTGGGGTCAACCCTACCCAAACTTCATGACTGAGAATGGAGGCAAATTCTTCACCACAGGAAATTTGGAGTATTGTTTTACCAGGTGAATGAAGATGACCTCAGGGTGTAGAAACTAAACCATGGCCACCTCAACCTGAATGCGTCAAGTCCCTGGAAGAGAGTTCCGCACCAGAACTTTTCTCGTCTTAGGTTTCCTGGTGGGTCATCTCTTATTTTTTCTCTGCCATCTTTCATCCAAACTTTTGCAGACTTCAGCCTTCGAAGCATCTTAATTTTCTTGGAGAAATTCAAGGAGACGAATGCAGCTGGGAAAGAGCCATTCTCGAGATGCCCACCTTGTGTGGGCCACCATTTTGGAAGCGCCAAAGGAGCTGATGCCCCACCTTCCATCAGTGATAAATGTATAAGATGCTCCTTGGAATGGAGCTGGCCTGGTGCGAGACCAGCAACACCCTTCGTTGGATACCTGCAAAGAGTTCACGGACTTGCAGAACCTGGGCCAACAGGTCAGCAAGATTTCTTCATCTGGCTCATGCGGTAGTTTGCCGGGGACTTTGTCTGCCTCTTGTGGAGCTGCCCACTCTTCCCCAGCGCTCACGGACAGCCTTGCGGAGCGTCATAATGACTGGGAGTGGCACCATGGACCGGCATGAATAGGTCCCTTAATTTCATGGTTTAAAAATACGTTAGTTGACCTCAGTATAATTCCTATATTTTAGTCATTTACGTGTCATGACTCAGTACTCATTCATTAAATATAGTGCTTTTCCAATGAAGAACGGAGATGAAAATTTTTCTTAATGATGACAAGTGATATAATTTAGTTTTATTTCTGTCGTATCATGGTGCCCGTGAGCCTGGCCGTAGCTAAGGGTCTGTCTGTGGCGCCATTGTGAGCTCCTTTTTGCAAAAGGCTCCATTGGGCACGTCACGCTAGCCAACTCTGGTCGTGCGCGTCTGAGCTGCCCCCCACTTTGATCCTGCTTGGTGTGACTTGTTTGGCCCATCAGAGGATCTTCTCAATGAAGGCACACCTGCTCTGAGGTGGGAGGCCTGGCTGGGGTGGGGGAGGGAAGGTGACCTGGGGAAGGGGAAGGATGTGGTTCAGAATCTTGAGTTTTGTTGCCATGAGGGCACTGGGCAGAGGGCTGGAGCGAGGCCTGAGGATGGACGAGGCCCTCTTTCCCTCAACAACGCCTCTTCCTGGCCTCGTTGCTTTGGATGTTGTTCGGAGACGAAGTTTAACGGCTCTTCAGAGCAGCTCAGTTTGGGATGCCATGATTTGCACTGTGTTTCCAGCGGGAGCCTCCTTGCTGGAGCTGGTTTTTGGAATTCCCTCAAAAGGAAGTCTCATTTTGAAAATTGGAAAACCATCCCCTCCCAACAGCTGCCCAGATGTCTTTTCCCAAGTCTGAGACCAGGGACACCCTGTGGCAGCCAGAGCTCCTGCCCTCAGGACTCGCTCCACCAATGCCCATTGCCCCATTTTGTTAGTTTCTTTGAGGGTGGTTCAGTGCTACTGTGATGTGATTGCTTTATTCTAGGTTAATATGTAGGGGTTTTAAGACCATTATACTTTATTGACAAGGGCTTGGTAGAGGAAAGGAGGTGGAATCTACCCATTTGCCATTAAACTCTTAGGAGGTTTTAATTTTTACCAGACACTTTTAAAAGCAAACCATCATTTACATGTAGCACCTTACCGATGTGGTCTGACCTTCTGGCTTTGCATCCGGGTTCCCCCGTGCATCAGTTTTCCCATCTGTAAAATGGCCCAGATGGTCTCTGACGTCCCTTCCAGCCCCAATAACCAGCGATTTTCTTCGTTTTGGCTGCTATTTGGTACTGCTGGTGAGTGTTTCTAGAGCATGGGATGAGTCCAGGCCTGCGAGTGTTGGCGGTGGGGATGGGTATATGTGAGAGCATGAAGCCTTAGGCTCATCCTTCATGAAACTTCTGCTGGGTCAATGATGCAGCAAGGGCCATCTTAGCACATTGGAGCAGACTCAGCGAGGACTCCATGGCTCAGCCCCTTGGAGGAAAGGGATTTGATCTGGGCCCTTAGGGATGCCCAGATTTTATGGCCTCCTGAAGATGGGTAGGGTTGGTTCCAAGGGTGATGGGAAAGAGAAGCAAAGATACAAGGACATGACATGGTGTCACTTCCATCCCATTTCCCCTGTCCTGTGACCTCAGGGACCTCACTGCCATCTTCATGAGTTCCAGGGTAAGCCTTCACCCCCGTGCACCCCAGGGGTCTGCAGGGGGGAGGGGAAAGAGGTCTCCCCCATTCCAAGCCCAGCTCCCAACCACCATCCTAGGCCTGGCGTGACCAGGGCCACGCTCGGCTGGGGACATGGAGGTTCCTGCTGAAAAGTCAGCTCGTGTCCTTGCAGATGGGGTCCCAGGAAGGGCTTGCTGGGGAGGTATTCCTCTGCTCTGGAGTTTTGGGTCTCTCTTAGCCTCTGCACATGGTCAGCATTCTTCCTGGACCACACAGCTTACACCAGAGCTGATCAGAGGTTCTGGGACTGTCTCTGACTGCATTTAAATAGGCAGGGCTGCGCTGGTGTCCGCGGGCCACTGGAGTCTGTGTTGGTGGTCATGAGGGGCTCCTCTATGGCCCGCAACCATCCATCAGCAAGCTGAATGAAGCCTGGCCGAAGGGTTCAGAACGTTAAGACCTTTCTTGTCTTCCTATAAGCCTCATAAGTGAAAAATGCACAGATGATCCCCCCCACCCGCTGACAAAAGTCTTGTTTTCTGGGGCTCAGGACATAGGCAGTGTTGAGTACTGAGTGCAGACGCGAGAGTTTGGGGCCCAGTGGGAAGCAGATGACACTCCCAAAAGGTCCAATGCGGGGGAGTTTAATGAGAGCACCATTTATGAGGGAGCAGGGGGGCTTTGGGGTCCATGGGTGTAGGGTGGGGGAGGGGAAGCCCAGACCTGAATGTTGGAGGACAGCAGCTTGGAGCCGGAGGACAGAGGAGGCTGCGTGGAGGGAGTGACCAGCCAGCAGCATCCCTGCCAGGAAGGAGCTGGCAGCATGACTGTCTCCACCCCTCTCTCCTTCTCTCTCTGACCCCTCACAGGAGCTCTCACAGCTGAACCCGACTGGAAACCCATGACATCGCCCATGCAGGGGCAGCCTCGCTGTGTGGAGAGAGGATTCCGTGAGGCACAAAACCCCAGCCTGTGGCTGACTGGGGCAAACTGCCTGCCCCCCAGGTTCCTTATTTATAACCTTTATTTATAAAACCTTTATTTATAAAAAGGGGAATAATAGTGGTTCCCATCTCACGGTTGTGAAAACAAAATGATAGAATGTGGGCAAATCACTGACATAAATTTACAAGGATTTGGGGTGTATTTAGGGGGCCCCGAGTTCTGTGCTATACACGGAATTATTCGAGTCCACAGATGCGACACCTGGTGAGTGCCATGGTCAGTGTTCGGATCCAGGCAACTTGATAGCTGAGGGCTTGCTCTCAGCTCCTGCCCTTTTCCATCTGACCTTGGAAGTGGCTTGTGAAGGGGAGTGAAATGATGGTGAATTGTCAAGGAAGAGCGAGCCATGATTCAGGGACCCCATCTGAATATCTGAGGCGGCTGCATTAACGGGTTTATGCTATGGGGGGTCTGGCGGGCAGGAACTCATGCAGGTTTGTGTTAGGGGGGTGCCCTGTGGGGACAAGGGGTTTGGGAGAAATGGGGACACTCAGCTCTTGGGAACGAGCGGCCTCCTTACCCGGGATGTGAGGCCTTAGCTCTCATTCAGCTTCTCACAGGTGGTGGCGGGGGGGGGGGGGGCAGTTTGCAGGACAAGCCCCCAACCTTCATAACGGTCCCAGACACAGATGCAGAGTCCTGTTCTCTCTCCAGAAAGAAAGTTCCCCACTTCCAGGGCATGGAGTGTCTCTCAGCCAGGCAGGCACGCGTCTGCCTTGGAAACCGGGGGCCAGAAACTCCCAGAACTAGCACGGAGAGAGCTTACGGCTGCATTTGTCTGGGTATCAATGGAACCCCTTATTTATGTTTCCCTAAAAAAACAACCAACATGTTTTGATGATTTCTGAAGAGTTTAAAAACAATATAGTTAATTGCTATGAGTGATTTCAGAGCTCATTAATGTAATAAATCTCTGGAGAGAGATATTCTTAGTTAACGATCAGCATAAAATCAGTCTTTTAGCATAGACGGAGCTCCCGTTCACTTTGCAGTGGAGACAGGATGGTGGACGCGGTGTTTGGAGGAGGTCTGCCTGTGAAGTGACAACACCCACGACTGTCCGGCCAATGGTGCCAGCTTGGTACTGGGCGGGAGCTGCCCTCTGCCACCATCTCGCCCCGAAGCAGGCTCATAGGCATCGTCAAAAGCTTTTGTGGCCCTGGGACTTTGGAACCCCAGTTTGATGAATTTCGTTTAAAATGAGCAAAGAAGGACCTATCCGGCATCGGGCAGCTCCCGTGGGCCCTCACCAGCACTTTCCCGAGCCTCCAGCAGCCCTCCACATCCCTAAGCAAAACGCATTCCTGATTCTTGAAATCTCCCATCATTCCTCCCGTCTGCTCCATGTCAGCAAAAGCAGCTCCATCTACCCCGTCGTGCAAGCCCAAGGTCAGGACCACGCGGGGTGGGCTGACGGCGTAAGTGGCCCGAGTCCTCACCCCTGGCCCTCCATCTTTGCAATGCTGCTTTCTGCTCTGACTCCAGGGTCCGTCCTGTGACTTACTGTCACCAAACAGTGTTAACGAACAGGACGGAAGCAGAAGCACGAAAACGCTTTCTGACTGGCCTCATCCACTCTTTGTCTTGGCCTTCACCTTGGGACTACACCTGCCGGCCTGTGGGGGGTGAGAGCTAGCTAGCCCATTCGCCCCCATCCCAGCTGGATGTGCGAGGGAGTCCCCAACAAGACCAGAACTGTCAGCCCAAATTGTCCAGCTCGGGCCTCTGAGCTAAATGAATGCTTACGGTCTGAAGCCCCTGAGTCTGGGGTCTCTGCCCACAGCATTATGGAGGCAGACGGAAGCACCGCCCTTGCCTCTTCCTTTCTCTGCAAGGCCGGCCTCCTGCACACATTCCTGTGACCCCCGCTTCTCTTTCACTTCCCCTGGTCCCCAAGCTGCTGTCATTGCCTGCGACTGGTCCCCTGTACCCACTCTTTCCCACTCATGGTCCCTTCGCCCATCTGTAGCCTGAGGGGTCTTTCTGGCAACAGATGCCATTGCTCATCTGCTCAACACCTTGTGAAGGCTTTTGATGCACTTGAAACATCATCTCTTGACCTTGGCCTACAAGGCCACAGGTGGTCTGGTTTGTCTCTTTCTGTGATCCCACCTTTCTGGCCCTTACCCCACTCCAGCCATAGGATCTTCCTTCTGTGCTTTGATCACACAGCTCCTGGTCCTGCCTCAGGACTCTTGCACTTGCTCAAGCCCCTGCCTGGAGGAGGCAGGCTGACCCCTTAGCACTGGTGTCTCTGTCCAGCTGCCTCCTGCTCAGAGAGGACTGGGTGGGCCCAGGAGATTGGGGGGCTCTCTTCTTCCAGCACAGGCCTCAGAGGTATGCTGTTGCTAACATCTGCCTCATAGCTCAAACCTCTGATTGAAAACCCCCTGCTGAGACTGGACCATGCCCCAGTAGGGTGCTCCGAATAACCAGGGTACAAATCCATCTCACAGCCACGCATGCAGAGAAATCCCACAGACGGCAGAGCATTCTCTGGGGGACCTGGAGTGGCTGCCCTCTCTGGAGCCAGTAGCCTGGTCTGGGCATCTGGCTGGTCTCGGGGGCGGGGTGTGGTGGCGATATTGCCCTAAGGCTCCTAAAGCCCTGGCGAGAGATTCGGGTCTGAAGTCCCGGCCCGGGTGTGGATTTTCTTTCACAGATCAATCCAAACCCCCCACTCCAACACCCCAGCTCTAGATTTAGTACTGCTGGTCTCTTCCACCTTCTTCGGGCCCCTGCAACCCCGGCTACGCCACGTAGCAATGTTTCTCGGACTTCAGCTCTGAGCAGTGCCCTCCTCCCAGCATGAATGGCTTGGCCGTATGGCCGACTGCCATCAGCGCTGTGCTGGTGGGAAGTCGAACTCCACAGCAGCGCCAGGATGATGTTCCCAGAAGCCCCATCATCACTGAGGCCATGTCATCCTGGCCACACAGCAATTTCGGGACCTAGCTTTAAACACACCAGGTGGGGCAGGGTCCCGGCCCTTGAGAGGTGTCGGTGGGTGGAGCCCGGGGGGAGAAGGCGTGGGGGGTGGTGGAGGTGTGAATGGGCGCCAGCAGGCTGAACCCTGCCCCCTCGTCCCTGGGGGCGGTGGGAAGGACAGAAGCTCAGGGCCAGCAGCCTGGGGTTCGAGTCCTGACAACACATGTGAACTTTAGCAAATCCTTTGAACCCGTGGTTCTCAAATGGGGGTCATTTAGGCACCCCCCACCCACCACTTGACATCGTCTGGGCGTATTTGGGGTTGTCACAATGGGGAAATGGGTGCTACTGGCAACTAGAGGCCAGAGACGCCGTGGGGCAGCACGATGCACAGAAGGGATTCCACGACGCGAGAATTATCTGGGCCAGATTGTCAACAGTGCTGAGGTCGAGCAAAGAGCTCTCACCTTCCCAGCTGCCTGTCCCTCCCCTGCGGATGCCCTTCCCGGGGTGTGAGGGGGTGAGGAGGGCGCTTTGCCAACCCTGTACACTCTGGCCACAGAAACGCTCCATCCGCCCAACCAAACAAGACAGAAAAGAAAAGAAAGAAGAAAAAAAGAATCAAATACAGGATGGTGCCACTGGTTCCACCCGCTTTCCACCCACTTGGTGAGGGTGGCTGCAGAAGGAGCTTTCCGGAGGGAGGGGGTCCGAGCGTGCAGGGCCCTCAGTGGGTCTTGCGTCCGCTGCCCTCAGAGCCAGCCCCTTGCCACTCAGAGTGAGGTCCCAGTGGTTATAAACATTCAGAGTTTCCATGCTTCCTGTAGGCAAGTCGGCCACGTCACCTGGTGCTCAAGGGAAGAATTCGAGTTTCCTCCCAAGGCTGGAGGGACACCTGTCCGACGGGCTCTGAGTGAGGGACGGGGAGCTTTTCTGTGTTCCAGAGAATTCTAGGGGTTTCCAGTTCAGCGATGATCCCATAAGGGGCTTCACAGTTGGAGCTTATCCACCTGAACCCACGTAAGGGATGGGTCCACCAGCCAAAGCGGGGCTGGGCCGGCCAGGGTGGCATGGGATCCAGGGAGCTGGCTGTGCCCAAGAAGGGTGATCCGTGGGGCTCAACTGGGGGTGCGTGTGCTTTGTCCTTATGGGCATTCGAGCTCGGTTCTGCCCCGAGAACTTCAGGATCTCATGAAGTGGCTACAGTTTCTCAGGCAGAAGAGTGCTCTTGGGCTGCTGCCTGCCTGTCCCTGTCATCTTCTGGGGCTTCTTCTGAGCTCAGAGGCACGAGGAGCCCCATCAGCCACCTCCCTTCTCTTTCCCTGCTGCTCCCGTGCCTCCAGGCTCTGCTGCGGGGCTCTGGGAGTGGACCGTGCACCGCCTCCCGGTGAGGCAAGCTGCACCTGCACGGCGGTGGGGGGGGAGAGGGTGGGAGGTGCAGCCCTGTGAACAAGGACAGCCCCCCCCCCCCCCCAGTGCCTGTGAAGCTGGCATTTCCTCTTGCTCCGGCTCCTGGAGCAGCAGGGTGTCTAACCTCACCAGGGGACCCGAGAGAAGCAGGGCTGCCACAGGACCCGTACCGTCCCCCCCAGCCCCCCACCAAGGACCATTCTCAAACAGCTCCAGATTGGCGTGAAGAAGCCAGCACCGTGTCGCACAGGCCTGTCCCGCTGAGGCCTTCTAACCAGACTTCAGCAAGACTCCTTTTTGTGTATCTTCGTATATCGTAGTATGAAGAGGAAAGATTCCCGTCAGTGCCTGTGGTTCCAGGAGGCAGCATCCGGATACTTTCTGTTTTTATTCGCTATTCGGTAAGACCAAGGCAGAAAAGGAGGGGGTGGCCTGGAGTAAGTAAGTAAGTAAGTAAGCTGGAGGTTGGAGAAAATGCGCTCTCTGGGTTTGCTCCAGACCTTCTCTGTCCACGGTAACTCCAGCGGAGGCAGGGATAGGCTTTTGAACAGACGAATTCGATGTGGGGGGTATAATGAATGTTGGGAAAAACCCGAGTGATTTGAGAAAGTGTGTTTGTCCTTTCTCTAGTTTTCTGCTTGGAGCTAGCAAATGCTTTCTCCCTAATAGTGCTGGATGGTTCCATCAAAGGCCAGGAGCAGGGAGATATGTCCCTGCAGTCTGTGCCTGATTTGAGCAGCTGGGAGGTGTGTTGCTTTACTTTCTCTATTCGAAGAAAACTTACTCTTTCCTCTTGTAAGTCTAGCGAAAATACCCTAACCCCTCAGACAATGACATTACTGTCACCTGCTGAAAATAGTCTGACGCTCTTCAAGTCTTAGAACATTCTCTAGGGCTCTCTGCTTTCTATGAAAGCATTTATTTCAGTCAAAATCCTTCATGCTTTTCTCTACTCCAACACTTCACCAAAAAGAGAAGATAGCAACTCAAAACCACCATGTCAGTTTTCAAGGAACTCTCTCCCTTTTCGACAAATAAACCTTTTCTGTCTCCGCGGGCACTGCTGGTGGGCAGCTGTGGCCTAGAGGAAGAGCCGGCCTCCCTGCTTCCCCGGGTGGCCACCCGTGGCTTGGGGGTCAGAGCAGGCCTGGGAGGGGCTCCAGAAGCGGGTGGCCCTGGCACCTCCCCCCTCCTCCACCGCCCTGCCCTGGGTCACCCTCACCGCCCCGCTGCACCTGTGCTTTTCTTCTCCCTGATGGAGAGCAGGGCCAGGTGCTCCTCCCCGACCCCCCTGCCGCCTGCCGCTCGCCTCCTCCTGGAGGGCTGAAGGGCCGTCCTCATCACCCGCATCATGGACCTTTTGAATATTCGGACGTGGGCTCCTGGCTGGAGATGTCATGTCTTCCCTTCTGTTGTTAAGTCCGGAGACAACACGGACTCCCCTGGTTTACCTGTGTAGTCCCAGGGCGTCTCAGGTGCCAGGAGCCGCTGCCGTGATGGCCTCGTCTCCTGTCAGATGTGGTTGGCGAGAGATGAGGACAGCATGACCACTGGGCACTGCACACTACAGAGGTCAGCTTGCAAGGACAGCGGGACGGCAGTGATGTGGCCGTGACTAGTTGTCAAGTGAGTGGAGAAAAAATCGGGAAGGAGGGGGTGGGGGGGACGTGGCAGGCAGGGTGGTTGAGGAGGGGTGGCGGCGGGGCGGGGGGGCCCGGGAAGAGAAAAGTCCTGTCATCCCTGATGAAATATTCAGTGTTGTCGGTGGTGTTCCATGGGCCGTTTCCGCCAAGGGGGTGGATTTCTAGATCATTCTTCAGGCCCCTTGCAGGCGACTGGAACACTGTTTAATAGACTGGCAGTGCTCATCAGAGCGATCTGTAATGCATTAGCAGCGGTTTAATGTTGGGGGACGCTGGAAGGTCCAAGTGGGTTTGTGCGTCAACAGCACACGCATGCACGCACGTGTGCAAGCAGGCCCTCGCACCCGGGTCACACGGGATCTCGGCCCAAAATGACTTTGGCCTCCGGCATGCCACCTTTTTAAGCCTATAGAACTCGAAACTCTTGTATAGTAACAAGTTTGTGAGATTTTGGAAAGGAAAGCACAGTAATGATGCCAGTTCTTATGATCATAAATAATCATAATTAACAGGACTGCTGTATATTTATGTTGGTTTGTTTTCAGACACTTTTCATTTTATTTTGAATTTTTTCATATTGTGTTGACTTGAAACACTTCTGTCTATAGCGTGGCGTGCTCTGCAGAACACTGGGGAGCAGCATACTTTATTTGTCCTCGGAAACAGACCACAATAATGTGGTAACTTCTATCTCCTGGCAGGTTCACAGAACGGAGATATTAGTCTCCCTGAAACCGCGATGTATTCGTGAGAGAGGACCAAAAGCCAACCGGCCCGCGTTCACTCTTGGACCGAGAACATTCTTCGGACTCTCCTCCTGTACCCAGGATGTTGCCGCAGGAAGGCATATAGACATATTTTTCAGTTTAAATTCTTGATCAGCTCGGGTGGGATAACTTGACGATGAGTAATTGCCCTGTGCCCGAAATTGTATGATGACTCATGGTTAAAAGCCTGGCGAGGGGAACAATAGCTCTCGCTCTGACACTGAAGGAGAGGCTGTGGTTTGGGTCCTCAGTGATCGATAATCTATAACCCATACATTGATCCTGGGGGGAGCGGCTGGGGAAATATTCAGGAGATAGAATGTCGCCTGAGTGTGGCAATGCTCCCCGGGGTTAGAAATCAGACCTCGCTCCCATCAATCTGACGTCAGTAAGCATTTGACTGCTTTTCTGGGGGCGAGGCACATCACAACAGAGGACGTTTCAGGTGGTGAATTTATGGCTGGGGCTCTCTCCCTCTACATTTCCCCCTCTGCCTCTCCGAGGAGGGACCGCCACCTGGACACTTCGTCTGTGACAGTCGCCCCCTTGCTGGGAGGGAGCAGTGGGCTCCGGCTGGGGGACCGCAGATGGCTTCGGAACGAAATGATCTTGCCAGCTAGAAGAAATGAAACAAAAGTTTGTTTTTCCTTCTTTCGCTCTCCGGCTTTCCCTGGGTTGTGATTTCAAACTTTTAATATGTGCATACTGGTGAAACATTGTCCCTACTTAAATTATTTGTCTCCCCGTATGGCAGTTTTGTTGGGAAATGAGCTATTCATGTAGCTTTTAGAGTCACCATGGGTTTAAATTTAAGCCTTAGGCCAGGTCTACACAGGCAAAGACCACAGATAATTATGATTATGGTTGCAGGCTCTCCTTTCTTGTGATTATCAGGATATTTCATCCAGAAGCAATAGCAATTTTATTCTTTTTGTTTAATTTTTTTAACTCTGCCTTCTCTGGCCAGTGGGGGCTCCCTAGCCATGGCCTCATTGGATGTCGGGGTGCCTTACTCCATAATTACTTGTCAACTCCAGTCACCTTGGTCCATTCTACTGTTCAGTGTAGGAACGGATCCCAAAGTGCCTCTGGAGAGTGGGGGACACCGAAGGGAGCCTTTGGGGGCAGGGGGGTGGGGTGACGGTAGGGAGGGCTATTGAAGGATGAGGAGTGACAAGGAGCGACCCAAGGGTCTGGGGGAGAGGGTGGGTGAGACCCAGTGTTCCCTCCTTCAACACTGCAACAGGAGCTGGTCTGGCGCCCCCTGGAGGCCTGGGGAGACAGCACCAGGTGGTTACCATGGAAACACATCAGCCAGGGGAGTCAAAGAAGAACATGGGGGTGGTGGGGTGCTGTGTGGTGTCTGCAGCCTGTCGATGGAGTGATGTGTGAGTGTTTGAAAAGCTCCCATTGAAGACTTCTAGGGATAACTGGGGGGCGATGGGGAGGGGCAGAGGGATCCAGAATCCAGGTGGTGGGAACTACAGGTCTTTTTAGTTTGGGTATTTAAAGTCAGCGTGGCCCCATTTCTGCCTCTGAGATGCTGGTGACATGTGGACGGACCAGTTTTCCAGCATCGCTCAAGGCCAGGCCAGTCGCTGAGGCAGCCCCTCGGTGCTCCTCTTGCCATCCTGTCCCTGCAGGCATGGCTCCTCCCGTCCCCAGGGCAGTGCCAGAATCCATTTGCCCTCTTCTGGGAATGATGGAAGGAGATTTGCTCTCAGCTGACTCACTAGTTCTCTAATCTAGTTGGATCCCAAGTCCCAGGGAACGCTGGGTGTGTGGTCTCCCGGAGAAAATGCTGTTATCATTAATACGGATATTCCGATGAACTGGCAATGGTGCAAATTTCCTTATTTCTTACTGTATCAAGCGCTTTGCATGTTCTGTTTCAGCCTCCTCAGGGTTCTCTGGAGTAGGGAAGTTTCTTCGTGCCCATTTTACAGATGAAGACATTAAGGCTCAGAAAGATGAACTATCACGGCAGGTGGAGTGGGGGCTTTCTAGAGCCTGCGCTCCCGGGCTCCTCACAGAGCAACAAAGACCTCCCCCCACCCCCCGCCACGTATTTTCACATGGTCCTTTCTCCGCTGGCGGATAAGGAGCACCGGACGAGAAGGCGGGAAGGCTGAGTTCTTCCATCTCCAGCTTGCTCTGTGGTCTTCAGGAAGTCACACGGAATAAGGCTCTATGGCTCTCAACTTTGGCATCTGTCAGACCAAGGCTTGGACTGGATTAACCCTCAAATCTACCCCCTTCCTGGGTCAGGGTGTTCTCCTAAAAAGGACATGACCGGGGCACTTACTAAGTACTCCCAGGACTAAGCAAGCATTCGGGTGCACCTGGGTGCTGTGTTCTTGCGAAAACTGCCCCAGATGTTACATTTCTTCCTTGATGCTGAAGCGTCAGAGAGCAGGAGCCAGCTGTGGCGGGGACTGGAGTGGGGGAAAGGGGGTGGCAAATGCCCTCCCTCCCTGCCGATCTGCTGGCCTCCAACCTCGGAGGTGGGGTGCGGAGTGCCACATAAAGAGCCCGGGGGGGGGGGGTCCTTGTGCAAAGTACTTGGAGAGCCCTTTGAAAGCAAATACGTTTTCTTTAAGGTAATGTCAACCTCTCTGCTTTCTTGGATAGTGAGCTTTCTTATGGTGAGGTTTATTAATCAACACTCTTGACGGGAACTGCATGCTCCTTTGTACTCGGCGTCGAGGGCTTTGGTAGTTGAGGGAACCTGAATCCTGAGGCGTTTTGAGAACTCCTTGCAGGGAAGGACCACATTTTTCATACTTGGGCCTGAATGGAGATTTTGACCCTACATGAGACCTCTGAGCTGGGTATTGCCCCCAGTCCTATCCGCGTCCAACCTTCTCGGCCCTTCTCTATGTCCCTGGAGGCTGGCAGTGTGGGCTGACCTTCCTTGCTGCCTGGTTCTAACTGGACTTGGCCATTGGGAGCCCCGAAAGGAAATCAGAGGCAGGAGAAAGAAGGAGGTGAGAATGCTCAGTCCCCCTGCTTTGGGGCACCCCACCCAGCCTCAGCTCTTGTTGGGGGGTCCTTCCTCTGAGGTTCCTGAGTGCACTGGCTCTGGGAACTGTTTCCTCCCTAGTCCCTCTGGGTGCCCCACTGTCCCTGGTTTCCTCCCCTAACTGAGCCCGCACTCTTCTGGGATGACTTCCGTTTTCTGCCGCACCTCCCGCCCCCAGGCAGCCTCTCTAACGGTGCACCTGCTGATACTGCCTTCGAGGTGGGCAGGGCAGGTAAGGGTGTTCCCGGTCCACGCAGGCAATTAAAACCCAGGGAGGGGCTGCTGACCAGAGTCACAGAATAGTTGTAGGTGACTCAGCTGAGTCTCCTGATTCCAAATTTGGTATCATTTCCACAGTTCTTCTTACCGAATTGTTGAGCTAGCTAAAAACTTTCGAGTGTTCACGACAGAAGGGCTTTCTTAAATATTTAGCTTGGCAAATAGAAGCCAACCAGGCATATAATTCACAAATTTTCCAATTGTTTACACTGCCAAAGGCAATGGCCCTCATTCAGACTTAAGTGAGAACCTATAAATTTTAAAGAATATTAATGATATTGGATATATCGGAAGATGGTTATTTACCCTGTTGACCAACATGAGAATGTAAAGTAAATGATTAGCGAAAGACAAGTGGAATGTGTATTTACATGTTATGATACATGCAGGGGTAAAATGAGTGGTACAAATGTATTTTTAATTTGAGTGTATTTATTACTTGTGAAAGTGAAGACTAATTATGCTGTCTCGATTCTGGCATTAGGAGAGGGGCTCCTGGGGAAGCTCACCCCCCCCCTTGCATTGCTTCAAACACTGCAGGCTGCGGTTCTGCTGGGGTGGGTGCTGGGATGGGTTTCCAGAAGGATACTTGAAGGACGAAGGGGAGACAGATTTAGCTTCCCTTCAAATTGCCCAGCCAGGGCCGTGCATAATTGCGACTTCCTCCCGCAACTTCTCAGTCTTGCATCTGAGGCCATAATTCAGTTTCTGCTCGGTGGACATCAGAGGGGGTGGCCCACCAGGAGATACGTGTTAGGTGTGGCGAATCTGTCCACTGAGGTTTTAAATCACTGGACTAGAGCTGATGTCGTTGAAGTCCCAGGCTGTGGGTAGGCCCCGTGTTATTGGAATCACGGTGAATTATAATTATAGGCTCCAACTGGCGTCTGAAGACAGTTGCAAACTTCAGTTCGGGCCAGCAGTAACTCCTGGTGGCTGACACAGATACCCGAGGAGGAGGAGAACTTAGAAAAGAAGTGGAGAAGGATGAAGTGGGGTATTCCCTTGGTGGAAGTCATTCCCTGGTCTCCAGAGGCTTCTACTCAGGCCTCGTGGCATACTCCTTCTCTCTACCCTCTGGTCTTTATCAGATTGGAGATCTCTACAGAGAGGTGTGAACTGACGGCTTCCAAGTGCTAGTCAGGGTTTGTGCAACACGCAGCAGAACCATCTGGCCTGCTTTGGAAACACCCAACGCCCGAGTGGCACCCTGGACCATTTATATCAGAATCTCTGGGGGTAAGACTGAGCTGATTCCACTGTACAGCCAGGATTGAGAATCACTGCCCTAGGTTGTGGTTGATGTGCTTGTTTGTCTGCTTTCTCCCCTCGAGGAGGAGTTTCACTGGGACCTGGTAGGGGAGGAGGGGCACTTACCAAAGGCAGTGTCTCTAGGGTGATATTTGTGAGCTGGCAACCTTATCCCAGCTTGAGGTTTGATTTTCAACCTCCCAAATCCAGAAACTAGATTTTATCCAGATTTGGAGAGTGGATCTATCTTTTGGGTATAGACTCACATTAGCCAAGGTCATGAGACTGATGTATAAACCCAGAAACCCCATGTGTTACATAACAGTGAGAAAGATAATGGTAGGAAAACTGGGCTTCTTGTATCACTATGAGCCAGTCCTTCTTGGAGCCAAGCTACTTTCTTGCAGCGGTGTTTTCTACCTTCCTGTTAGGCAGCTAGTTGCACCAGTGGGTGAAGTGGGTCAGGCCGTTCTTCTTAAACAGCATATTCATTCGGGCAGGGCCTCTACAAAATAGTTTGATTTTTAGTTCTGATTTCCTACCTGCCTGACAAACTTTCCAAACTTTGCTTAGGAAAAATGAACTGTGCTGGTTTCCCTGGCCTTCCAGGACCCTAGGAGCCTTGATGTCTCATGGATACCTCTTTGAACAAATGGCAGAGGAAGGAGAAGGGGACGTAAAGTGGGAGCAGGGTAGTTTCCTGGTTTATGTGGTATTTCCCAGGCACGGCTGTTTCTCAGTACGGGAAACCACCCGGAAACTGAAAGCAGCAAAGAACCAACCCGAGTGGATGGGAGGTCATGGCAAGTGATGTCACAGGAAGCAGGAACTTAGAAGAAGCAGAAGCTAGGAGGCAAAGAAAACATGCCAACGCCCCGAGCAGCAGTGAAGAGAGAGGAAGTCTTGTGAGGACGGAGCTGAAGTGCAGAACTGCAGGTGAGCTCTGCTGGGGGGGCGGGGGGGGGGGGCGGTAGGGAGGCTTCATGCTCTTGCCCTCAACGGGTCAATGGCACTGCGTCTTGCACTTCACTCTGAAGAGTTTGTTCAGAGCACCAGAGCATGTCTCAGGGATAAGAGGGAGGCTGTGGGGGCTTCACCCAGGCCCTCTCCTGTTGCACTGGGAGGTCCTTCCCCAGAATCTGCATTCTGTTTTCATGCATTCGATGGGGACCGCATGTGTTTCCCACAGTCGCTGCTCTGGAGGTGGGTGTGAGCCTGGGCCTCAGGCAGGGCTCACAGGGGCCAGGCCAGGCATGTCCGGGCCACCCAGGGTCTAAGCTGCTTCCCCTGCTGGCAGCTCCCTACGGAACCATGCTGGCATGAATGGGGTATGTGGGCTGCCTTAGAAAAAAACACACGAGAACAGTTATCTCTGCATTGTCTACACCCATCCCCTTCAATAATAGCGATTACTAATAGAATAAATGAAAAATGCATTCCTTTAACACCGTCCTCTCACTGTGATACGCATCTTGAGCTGATTTGCAAATGCGAGGTTCTAAGTGGCACGTGGTCTGAAGCAGTTAGCCCCTAATGTTATGCTGCTGCATGGGCGGCAGCCGAACCTATTAATGAACTAATCCTAGACTCTCCAGTGGAGGCCGTCGGGGCTCCTCTGTGCTGCACTTTGCATTTCAGCTAAAATCAACAATGTTAAAGAAAGAAGAACTTAAATGGATTAGGCAGCTGAGAATCAGACACTGTGCTCGGCAGTTGCGGGGGCGGAGACCGCATGTGCAAGATCCCTGGACCCCGGGAGGGAGATGAAACTTTTGCTCGCCATGCACTGGGCACCCTGCCCCATCACTCAGCAGCTGTGGGGTCAGAGGCTCCGACTCTGGAGCCAGACCTCCCAGTCCTACCACTCACTAGCTGTGTGATCCTAGGCAAGTGACTTAGCCTCTCTGGGGCTCGGTTTCCTCCTCTGGGAAATGGAGCAGGGATAAAACGTAGATATGTTCAAAAAATGTTTAGAAGTGCTTGGCACACAGGACATACTCTATAAAGGCTTATTATGCCTGTTTCTTTATTCCACAAATATTTATTAAATATCTACCTACCATGTGCCCCGCAGAATTCTTAGTGCTTGCAATTCACCTTGAGCAAGTGTTAAGTTCCTGCCCACATGGAGTGTATGTGCCAGTTGGGATGATAAGAAAGAGGTAATTTCAGATGATAATGGGCACTACGAAGGAACTCTCGGCTCTAGACAGACGGAGTGCAGGCAGCCTCCTAAACAGGGACATTTGAGAGGAAGCCTGGCTGATGTCCCGTTGGGGACCAAGTGTGACATTCTGGGGAGTGGCAGAAGGCTGGCGTGGAGGGAAAGCACAGGCTTCAAGGCACAGACGTGCCGGAGAGGCAGGTGGGGCCTGGGAGGCCACGGCCAGATGTGTGTAAGGCTGCCCCTGCGTTCTCTTTCCTTCTGCTTCATCTCAGAGGAGAAATACCCCAGCAGACCAACACGCTGAGAGCTACGCACGCATCCAGCTCTGGCTCGGGGCCAGGGAACTGCCTGGTAAAATTGCCTTTTCAAATTATCCGTGGGCTTCCATGGAGCGACGTTTCGGGAAGTGACTGGCCAAATGCATCATTTAAAATTGATTGTAGTTCCGTGGTGAGGATGCTGTCCACTTCACTGTCTGTTCCCTGGGAAGGGACCCACCCGAGAAAATTCTCTTAGGCCTCAGCTGTAGAAGAAGCAGGTCCACTGACTTTTGAGTTTTATGGACAAAGTTTTCCTTGATGGCTTTTGTTTTCCTCTTTGGTCCGGCCCCATGGGAAGCTCAGAGCCACATTGTCTGTGTCCCTCTGGGTGCACCCCGTCCATGTGACTGTGTATTAACCTTAGTTCTGGCTCTAACACTGACTTCCCTACTCTTGCATTACCCAGTCCCTTCATCTGTTTACTTCATCCTTTCATTTTGTGGGTGTCCTTTGGAGAAGGGAGGGAGGCACAAAGGACAGAAGAACAGGTCCCTGAAGATGAGGTCATGAGATGTTCCTGCCATACAGGTGGAAACCAGGTGGGGGCGCTCATCTTCCAGGGAAACTGCTTGGCGCGGGCTGAGGACAAGGGGGAGCTTCTGCCAGTGTTGGCCCTACAGCTGGCAAGCCTTGGCAGTGGGTACTGGGGCCTCTGACCGGTGCCTCTCGGTAACTGGAACGTCCCACTGTGTTTAACGGATTATTCTATGTTTAAAGATGCACATTACAAAAAATACGCTATGGCCTCCAAAGCCAACTGAAGAGAGAATGTCCACCAAAGACAGAGGAAAGGCTGGCTGTGTGGGACTTACTGGGAGAAGACAGGTTGGTCCCCAATGTTGTGCTGACTTAGAGACTTTGAAGGATATTTTCAACCCCACCCCAGCTTCCCCGTATGTGCTGCTGACTTTGGAACCTGAGTGCGCATGAGTGCTGACTCCACTGCCTGGGTAGACGGGGGTCAGGGAAGGATGGTGGGAAGGTGGAAGGGACTGCTGAGTGGGACATAGACCCCGGGGCTTTATGATCCACCAACAGAGCTGCCCTGAGTGAACCCCTGGGGGGGGGGGCTGGTGGCCAACGCTTGGCAACTTGGCTCCGATGCCCTCGGTTTCCCTTGCTCAGAGAGGTCACGCAGGCTGCTTCTCAGGCCAACCTGGGTCTGCAGGCATCATGGGCCACCTGTTGGCAGAGGGACTTTTGGCTGGGAGCTGGGTGGGCTGTCTTGGCTAGAAGCTGTGGATCTGAGCTGGCTTCCTTTTACTGACGATGCGGTGGAGAGAGTTCGATGATTCCAGTTCCTCTGATGTGGGTCGTGTCAGCAATACCCTTTGTGTTGTCCTTGTGCTGGCGTCCTGATGTCAGTGGAGAAATGGCTAACAGGGGCACGTTCCCACTGCTGGAGGCACCATCTTTTTTCCCCCCGAAGGAAGGAGAGGTCACCCCTTGGGTCTTGGAGCCAATGAACGCAGCCGAGGCCCTGGAAAGCCCAGAAGTTTGAGTGTCTGAAGATGGGCCCATCAGCCTTAATTTGCACTGCATCACATTTGCAAGTTGCAAAATGGAATTTGCAATTGCTTTTTGGCAATGTTCAAATTAGCACTTCTTAGCATATTAATGAACTACTTTTTTTTTTTCATTATGTGACCAATTTTAATGTAAATAGCAGTCTCAATGCAAGGATTAGGTCAGTGTTTCAGGAGAATACAGTTCCGAGGCTTTCCGTGGAGGCTAAGAAGTTGGCTTTTGGATGGCTATGGCTTCCGCACAGAATGCGTGGACTTTTCAGACCCCCTGGCCTGGCAGGGTTTGGTCCCAGATGAGGTCTGTGACTCTGGGGTCAAGATTGGACAACCACGAGGTGAGGTGGCAGGCCCTGTGCCTGAAGAGGCTGGTGACTCAGCCAGGGCCGGAGAGCATGCTCATGCCCGTGCCTCAAACAGAGGTTCATGCAGGCCCCGTGGCCCGGATCACTTTCCCTGCTACAAAGGGAACAACTGTCTTCAAAACAGGTGACAATCAGCTGTGATGGGGTTCGAGGTGATTCCCCCTTCTAAGACGTTTTCCTGCATTGAGGCTCCTCTGGGATATGCTTCAAGGAGCTGGTCCCATGTCCTGAGAGCACACTATCTATAATTCACCCGAGCATTTTCTGGAGCCATGTCAGGAGAACTGGAAGAATTCCCCCCTCCAAAGAGCTGGTGGCTCTGGGGCAGGAGCAGTCCAGGGCTGGGACCCAAACCGCAGAGGAGAAGAACCCAACAAACTGGGCTCTTAAATAGGTCCGGAGCCCACAGCGTTGTGCCCTGACTTTCTTTCTGCAGAACCAGTGGTCAGAGACATGGGAGGTCTCAGTACGGGCCCCCCAAAACGCTAGAGCCGGAGAGACACCAGAGCCTGAGAAGTCTTCCTGGGTGGTCTCCACCCGGCCACTCGGCTGCCTGGAGACCGTGGCCTGGGCCCCCTGGGAGGGATGGTGACCTGCATTGGAGTGACACAGCCACACGAGGCTTTCAAAGACAAGAATGGACCCCAAGTTTTCTAAATGGCACTGCTTTCCTGGTTCATTATTCAAAATGAACTGATTATTCATCCCCAGCTTGAATTACCAGCTAAATACTATTTTCCTGCTGAGTGTACATTTGTAATGCTCTCCGTTTCCTCCTGCCTGATAGCATTACATTCCAGGGCCTTCAGCTACCTATTCTTTACTATCTATAGATGGGTGCGTGGGTGTGCTGATTGCATTTTAAAAACAAGAGTTTGTGTATCTGATGGATCTGGAAATAATCAGTAACTAAGGTAGCAGAGGGGAGAAAAAAAATCCAGCTCTTGATGAGTAATTTTAAAACTGTGAATATTTCACAGCTTGATAGATTCCCAGAGAATCTATCCTTCAGTCCCAGTGCCTCCCCAAATGCAACCCGGGACAGTAGGTGCTTTTTCCCCCCCCCCAGAGGTCTTGGGCACATGGTAGACATTGTGTTACCTGGGAGAAGCGATCCTCCTGCCTCCTACCATTCCAGGGACTTGACAGGAAGCTTCATTAGTCCACCAGAGAACAATTGACCTTGGCCAAGTCTCTTCCAGGAAAGCCCACAGTCAGATGGGCTTGTGGAACCACAGATTGCCTTGGTTCATGGAACTGAAAATCCCAGGGGGGTGGAGCTTAAGGTAGGGCTGGATCCAGGGGCAAGAACACTGTCGGCAGGGTTTTAGTTTGACCTGCTCTGCTTTGGCTCCATTCATAGGCAGCTTGGTTTCTCTCTTTGTGGTGGCAAGATGGCTACCAGCAACCCCAGGCATTTATCCGTCCTCTCTGGAGCTCTCGTGGAAAGAATCTCTTTTTTACACAAAGACCTATCATTGAATCAGGCTGGCCCTGAGTGGGTCCTACACCCACCCCTGAGCCAGTGGAATACGATGTCCTTGTTGTTGGGGTCTGGGTCACCTGCCCATCCATCCCTGAAGCTGCAGGCAGGTTCAGCTCTACCCAAGACCACATGGATTGAGCAAGGGGGTGGGGGGGGGAGGAGTGAGTCCTCAAGGAAAATTGGGATGCTATTTCCAGCAAAAGGAGGAAAGTGGCTGGGCAGGCAAAAACAACAGATGCCCACCCCAACAGCTTTTCAGTTAACTATTCACAGAAGTCCAGGAGCAAGTTATATCCAGAGAACAGAAAAGGAGTCTGATTCTACTGATTTAACTATATTTTCTCAGTGAGTGGTTGGCCCACAGTCTGTGGGTTTCCTTTTATATGGAGGCTAGTAACTTTCACTCTTATTTGCAAGCCCATGGGTCTGCTGAGCTTACCTGGCAGAAGCTCGGAGCTCTCCGGGCTGGGGACAGATTGTATGGGGAAGCTTGCTCTGTCCTTGGGGGGGGGGGGGTCACGCCTGGTGCCTCCATGGGCTCCTTCTGCTCCCATCTCCTGAGCACAGGGTCAGAAACAAGCTCCAGGAAGAGTCCTTACAGAAGACCACCAGTTTTTGGAACATTCTTTTTCTGAGATGCGGCTACATTCCCCGGTCCTCCTGTCCCAGATGTTGGCTCCCAGGATGATTTCTGGAACATGTGGCTCATTTAGTGGCCATGGAGCTAAGCTTTTCTCCTTTGACTCTGGCAGCTGGAGCCATTTGGGCCCCAGAAATGCTGGAGGAAGCCACACCTTAGATATCTCCATTTGGGGGGGCCTAGGGGGTGGGCCTACGGGTGGGAGACTGTCTCTCTGTCTCTCTGTGTCTATTCTCCTTCCTGCTCCCAGCTTCTCTTCTCTTTCTCCTTCCCACACTCCCTTCTCTTCTCCATCTTTCCTTCTCTCTTAAGCCCCTCTGTCTGATGGATCCTGGAAGCAATCTCTGGTGGCCATTTAGTCTGTTAGTTGGGGCCACTGCTCCGTTTTCCCCGGGTGGCCCTGGGCTGGGGTGCAGCACCATTGGGTCTGGGGTGCGGGTAGAAGGAAGAGCTGGGAGAAGCAGGTCAGAGGCCGCCCTCCCACTCCCGGGATGCCACAGTCCCAGCCCGCTGCATCGGGACTCCTGGAAGGCTTAGGGACAGCTATTGGCTTTACCCGGACCGGCTCCTTGGCTGCTGGTTCGGCCTGGAAGTGACCTGCCTGGTATCCGACCTCTCCCCCTCTGCCTGTTCGGGGTTCACCATCCCCTCAGAGGCTGGGCTGAATCCCGGGAGGACAATTCACAGGCAAGGGGCCGTGGACACCTCCTTCCCACTTATTAGGGCCGAAACACTCTGATGAAGCAGCAAGGGCCCGCCAGAGCCTCATTATTTTGGGCTTCATTGAAATGCGCAGAGAGCCATCCCTAGTACTTTATGTACTAAACTTAACCACAGTAATGTATTCAAATCATTCTGAATTTATCTAGACTGAGCATCCTTTCTATCGTCCTCCTCCTCCTCCTCCTCCACATTTTTTTTTAAAAGATAGCAAATGTGCTTTTTGAGACAACAGCTTAGGGCCACCTAGGCTGCATGGGAAGGACAGGTGGCCCCTCCCAGCTCCCCTCTCAGCAGTGGCCGCCCGGGGCTTACCTGACGGCAGTCGCATTGGGGGACCCGTGGTGCTTTGTCCGGGGCTCTGTCCGACCCCAGTGGCTCCTTCCTCGCATCCCTGCCCTTGCCAGAACCCTGCCTGTGAGGGAAGGACGTGCAGAGGGCAGAAGAGCCCCGAAGGACTCTGCCTAGGAGGCAGGAAACCGGTTCTCACCCCAGTTTGGACGCTGACTTTCGGGGAGATTTTGGGACACTCTGTCCTCTTCTCTGGGCCTCAGTTTCCTTGCTATGAAAACTCAAGCTGGCAAGAGTGGTGTCTTTGAACTGGTTCAGGGGCTTTAAAGCTGGGGTTCCTGTGTGAGCCTGGGGCGGCCCACGGACCTCCTTGAACTGTAAGGGACATGGCGCTTTTTTCGGGGGGGGGGGAAGTGCACAGCTTTCACTGGATTTACAAAAGGCTCTTGTCTAGCAAGGGGTTTAGATGTCAAGCATTTACAGGCACTCTGGACCCAGGCACCTTCGTGTGCACCTGTCCAATGCCTCGGTTTTATGAAGGCACCATGGAGGCCTGGAGAGGGGATGGGCAGGAAGAAGCTGGGCACGGTTCTGGGGGATTGCTGGAGACCGATCCTGGGGGAGACCCAGCAAGGCCCTGTTGGACTCCCTCCTAGAGCCCAGCCTTCTGGGCGGGGTGGGGGGGCGCTCTGGGAGTCCCAGGGGAGAGGAGACATGAAGATGAGTGAGGTGGGAACCACGTCCACACCAAAGCTTTTGGCCAAAGTGACCAGAACTGCGTGGAACTGGTCAGTGACCATCGTGTGTTGTGGGTTTCCACCTTCTACGTCCGCCTCCCGGCCACGAAATGGCAACTGCGGTCCACCAGGGCGCTCGGACACGGCAGAGGGCACGGGGCTGCTCCTGAGCCTTCTCTCCCTGGAAGGAGACGGGATCCTTCATCTCTGTTGTGATAGCCCCTCCACAGCTCTGACCCACGTCCGTGGCCCTGTGTCATGGCCGACAGCTCTGACCCACGTCCGTGGCCCTGTGTCGTGGCCGACAGCTCTGACCCATGTCCGTGGCCCTGTGTCGTGGCCGACAGCTCTGACCCACGTCCGTGGCCCCGAGTCTTGGCCGCATGAGATGTGAGCTGCCGTGAGCTGGGGGAGGGGAGGCACCCTGCTCCCCCCTCCCAGGCAGAAGCACCTGCTCTTCCTTCATCCAACTCTGGAATTTTTCTCCTGCTCTCTGTGTAACCGGATCTCCCTGGCTGGAGAGACACCACCACCGTGGGCCATGCTTTGTGGCTTCTTTTGATGTAAAACAGTGGAGCCTGCAGCCCTCTCGTCTGGGCTCCTCCTGACCTGAATCTGTAAGCGGCCCTGCTATAAATACCCCATGGCAGTCCGCGCAGCCACAGGGCCGTCTGGCCCCAACCAGGAGAGCCTGCCCCCTCCACAGGCCTGCTGGCCAAGAGACCGGGCTTCTCTGCAGCCTTTGCCATCCTGAAAGGTCTTTCTGGGGCCCTTAGCTTAGTATTTACCTCCAGTCCTTGAGCTAAATCATGCTTTCACTCTCCAGTCATGGAGGGAATATTAATATAGAGTTTTTTTTTTTTTTTTAATTTAGTTAAAAGATAGGGTTCTACTGTCTTTCAAAAGCCAAAGGCAAGCTCGCTCTCTGGTTACGCAGGCGCCATCTTCTGCGGCCAAGGGAGAAGTTCTGTGCGCTCACCATTAAATAAAATTTTATAATGAAAATTTTGTCTTATGAAGGTGAAACTTTGAGAACATATTAGAATTCTCATTTTTCTATGCACAGCAATCAAATGACCTTCCTATACCGCCACATAAAGTATGGATTTAAAGTTCAATGATCCAGTCAGTCATTGAACATTTTCTTAAAGAGTAATTTCTTCCGTAACTATGGATGTTTACATATGGTGTTCTTTTTGGTATTTACCTTTTAAGAATTGAAGAAACACCGACATTCTTTTTTGGAACTGTATCTTAATAGCCTTTGTTTATTTTTAATATGTGGCGTTCCAGGCCCTTGCTCTAATGATTTTTTTCACACTGCATTGATAATTAAATTCATTCATTTTCCCAGCTGCACAATTCCTTTAAATAAAAAGTTATGGGTAATAAGACCTCTTACGCTCAAAGTACAGAGGAGAAAAGGGCATATCGGGCTCTCCGTCGAGGGGAGTCGTGCACACCGCGCGGGTCACAGGTCAAGGCGAAAAGGAACGTGCATGGGGTTCTCCGGTATTCGGGGCTTCTTCATTCACAGACGGGTGACCCGTGGGGTTTGGTTTTCTGAGACCGGAAAGCATGAGTTCTCCCCCCTTTTTGTTCACAAAACATGTAATTTATCTCCATGTGTCCTGTGGAGATTTTTAGTTCATAATGTGTATTAATCGCGTCATCAGAAGCACCGGAAACGGTGTCTCTCCGATGATTGGAGAGACGCTTTGCCTGCTGTTACCAAGTAGCATCTTCGGAAGGAGGGCAGTAAAAGTGAGCTGAGATATTTAGTGACATAAAAAGAAGCACGTAGATTTGTGAAAATGTAAAACTGTGATCTTGCGAGAGGTTCTCGAAGTAACGAGAGAAATGCTTCGTCCCTGGGCTATTGATTCCCTTGTAGCTTCTGTAATTTCATGGGTGCTATAAGGATTTGGTTTTTACACATTTTAATTTAGTCCAGAGATGTTCCTATTTTAATTATCCATACACAAGGGCATAGTATCTTTCTCTGGTTATTGCTATATGTTACATTTATAGATAGCAATAGCCATTTGAAAAAAAACCCAACAAAATGCTTTCACCTAGATGACCAAAGGGTTATACTCATTTGTTTTAATGACACTGTATGGACCTTTGCATTCTTAAATAGGATTTTTAAATACACGGGATGCAAACACTCATGGAGGTTCACACAGACAGTTTCGCCCAAGAGAATAGAAAAAGAATTTGCTCAATGTCCCTTTTGTGAAAGGTTGGGAGGCGCAGCCCCTGAATCGGGAGGGATGCCTGGAGCCCCTGGCTTTCCTCGTTGAAACCAAAGGGCAAGGGATCGGGGGACTTGAGAGCAAATTGATTCCCACTGAGCCTCCCGCTATCACATTTCAATGGAGAAAAAGCCATTTGGAGAAATGTGATATTTTAGCTATTGTACTGGGCTCAATCTGTAGATGCAAAGAAAGATAAGAGACAATATATATATATATATATATATAATATATAAAGTAAATACACATATAAATCTATACCCAAATGTATTTATATATGTGTATATTTGTAATACACAATAAATTATATATGTATAAATTTATGTATAATATAGAAAAAGAACAATCTGATGGAAGCACCCATTCACAAAAGCACAAATTCAAACCACCCAGCTCACATGCTATCGTGCTGCCGTGAACAGTGATTCCCTTACAACCAAGGGGCATTTCTGCTCCTTCCAGGGAGGAACAGCAAGCAGAAATGGGTCTCATTTAAGCGAATCCCCGCCCAACCCTTCTCTCCTGAGAGGTTGTGGAATATTACGCTGAGCTAGAGGGGGTTGCTTCCTTTCCTGGTAATCCTGCAGGAATGCCTGGGGGGCTCTTCCCAGAAACAGCCCCCCACCCCCCCTCTGCACGTCACATGCCCTGACGAAAGCCTTTGAGCTCTGCCAAACGGCCAGGTCCCCACAGACCAGTTGCAGAGCCCCATGGTAAGCATGGTTCAGGGTGTCACCCAGCCCCGCCCTGCTGGAGACCACACTGACCTTTAGCTCAGCCAGCAACTCCCATCTGTTGAATGGGGCGACACCAGCCTCGGGGCAAGGAGAAGAACGAAAGAGTTCTTCCAGGATCCTTGGGCAAAGAACCTAAGTCAGAGTTACACAATGGGTGTCTGGAGTCCTACTCTACCCACAGATTGGTTCTCAGATTATTTAAAACCAACATGACTTGGTTGCTAACATGTAATAATTGGAGATTTTACATAATTATCTGGAGTTTTGGCTTCATTTGAATGTTTGGCAGTTCCGGGAACCTTGGGTCCTTGCGTCCGTGCAGAACAATCCATCAGAGCTGACCATCTGCCCCTTTAGATGGCCTGGACCCCACACCCGGATCCCAACCCCAGGAGTCTGTAGCCCCTGTTCCCTGGAGCTCACAGCCCCCTGCCCTGGCTTATCCATCTGGCCCTCCCGCCACTGCAGGTATTTATAAAACACTGGTGTCTGCATGGGGACAGTTGGCCATGTCTTGGATGGCCCTGCCTCCCCTCCCTGTGTGGCCAGCTGGGGTTTGTACAAGTGACAACTGGCCTAAGAGTGTCAGCCACGTTGCTCAGAGGTGGGATCTTTCAGATTATCCGCTGAGACCATGCCCTTTCAGCCCAGACACCACCATGCTTCTGAGAACAAGAGCCTCCCAACCTTCTGGAAGGACCACAGAGGTTGATGTGTATGGGGTTTCTGGCACAGCTCCCTCGCAATCCGAGGCAGCCGGGGTGCAAAGTTAGCTCCATGCACCTGTCTTAGGTAAGCGTGCGTTCCTTCTGCATTTAAACATGCTGTTGCCTGTGACACTGGCACTGGCTGCGGTCTGGGCTCTCACAACGCTGTTGTTCCCAGGGATGCATTTCTTCCTTTCCCTCCAGTGGTGGCACAGAGTATGAGCGTGCATGTGCATGGCCCGGTGGGGTGTCTGCTTATTCCTGTCTGGCACAGGGGAGGAGCTGGGGAGAGGGATGACCGCACAAGACCACCCCAATAGAGGGCACACAGTTTGAATGTCCTGTTCATGGTCATTCTCCCCTGCTGGCCTTGGAGTTCCTGGAGGACGGGGCCTCTGTCATTTTCATCTTTGTATCTCCAGTGCAGATCAGTAGCTGGCGCTGGCTAAACGGCTGGACGGACAGGTTAATGGCGAGTTGGTTCTGTCTTCTCTCCATGTATCGGGGGCAGGGCGTTGCCAGATTCGCATGGCTGTTGCAGGACAGCAGGCTTGTGAAGCAGGTGGAGAAGCAGCCTGGGCCGGGGGGAGGTGTGCCTAAAGGGCCCCGGGGCCAGGGTCCTAGCCTTGACTCTGCCACTTCTCAGCCACTGCCTTTCCCAAAGGAAGGACAGAGCGAGTATGATTTTTAAGGTTCTCCTGCCTGTTGCATCTCTTCGTCTCCCTCACCTCTCCCCCCAGCCCCTGCATTGCCTGCTCAACCTAATTGCCAGGTCTGACCCTGGAACACAGCTTTCTTGAGAGTCTCCAAGACCTCACACCGACCTGGGCTGGAGGGCCCGTCACATCCTCGTCAGCAGGGACTGGGTGCTACAAAGTTTTCACTATCAATGAGGACTCGCCATGCCGAAATCGGACATGTGCCCTCTTTCCCCGATTTCTCCAAGAAGCAGCCACACCTGAATCCCACCGCAGCCGTTGTTGGCGCTGGGACCTGGCTCCTGGGAGAAGGAGGCCGGACTCCAAGGCACCCGCATGCAAGTCTGCAGTGAGAAGGTATTTGTCGAGACGGTAGTCACCCGAGAGGGGCATCTGATCCAAGCTGGGCTTGGTTTTTCCTAGAAACCCACATTCAAAAGCTTTGTTTTTTGCTCGTTGTGTCTAAGGGGAAATGAAGACTAACTCAGGATTTGAGACCCAGGAAAGACAGAGGCTGTGTCATATCAGGCCCCAAAGGGGACCCGTTCAGGCTACAGAAGAAGAGGATTTGGAATGGGATGCGTAGGGCAAGGGAACAGAACCCTCTGGCCAAGGAGGTTTAAATACAAGAAGCGTAGATTCCCTAACTCTGAATGCACAGGCTTTCTGGGAAAAAGGAATTAGAAACACCTAAGTAGAGAGTGCATAGGATGGGTGAAGGGATTGTTTGGCTAAAGGTCTTAGAGGCGGGAAATCCTTTTCTTGTGTTGAGACTAAAGGCTTCCTGAAAAGGTGTCCAAACCGAAGGTGGTTGGTTATGAACTCACTGCCTACCTGGGGCCAGACAGGGTGTGGTGAGGCCTCCAGGCTGGCGATCTATGCGGGGAGGGCTCTCTCCTTGTCTCTGCCGGATGAACTCTACTGGAATGTTCGGAGGGGAAGAAGTAACTAAGAGAGGGAGGACCAGGCACAGGTTCGCCTCTACGTGTCCTGGGAGGCTCACTTGTATCCGAGTCTCTGCCATACCCGCTCCTGCTAGCCCTCTCCCAAAGCTTTCGCTGCTTACCTGGGCCCAGGAATCCCCAACACCCAAGTTAACTTTGTGTCCAGCTGGCCATCTGGGTTTTCTTGCCTTGTGCTTTCAAGAATTTATGCACCTTTTACTCCGCACGCTTCCCTCTGCACACACACACATGCACACACGCTGAGCAGACTAGACTGTAACATCTCCAGGGCGAGGCTGAGGATCCCTGTCCCCACGCAGTCCCCAGGACCCCGCGTGTCCCTCCTTGCTGGTGGACCGGTGAGGTCGATAAACCTGTGGCCTCCGAGGTTTTGCTACCCAAGACAAACTACGGACTGTTTTAAACATACTGGCCTGACTTTGAAGCAAACACTGGGTCAAAATCGTCTAGGGGTGATCGGAGCTCCAGGCTCTCCAAATCCGGCTGTAGAGTTATGATTTACTGAAACACGAGAATGTTCTGCTTTTACTGTGCAGAGCTCTCCATTCCCAGCTATTTGTTTTACACATTTTCCCCATTAGAAAATGAAGCAATTAGAAGACAACCCGGATTGTTTTGCACTTAGGGGTTTTCACATATCTGCTTGGTAATTTCATATCTCTAGCAGCTTGGGCTTAGCATCTTTAAAGAGCCTTGTTTAGATTTGTCTGGATAATATTTTCCAGTTCAAAGTAATGTTAAAGCAGTAAGCAAATGCTTGGCAAAACTCAGATCTATTAGCCCTGCTGTTCACACCTGCAGTTTCTCTCCATCCAGGTGTGGGGTTAACGTAAGCACCTCGGGTATTTGCAAAGATTCTTTAGGAGAAAAGAAAAGGGAAAAAAAACCTAAGATGCTTCATCAGAAATTACCTTACTGGTAGTAAAACCTCAGTTCCCAAGAATTTATAAAAAGAGATGTCTTTTAAATGCCAGGCATGAGATTTGGAAGCATTTTGACAGATGGGGACGCAGGGGACCAACCTGCGCCAGGTTCTTCTTATGTGAATAAATATTCATTTTGTTTTGTTGGGGGGGGGATTCCAAGTCCTTAGGCAGAGGGTCCCTTTTGTAGAAGTAAGATCGATTTCTATGGCAAAAATCACGGGTTCTCCAGTATCAGTATTCTTTTCTAAAAATCTCACTCTTCCCTAACAATTCAAGCCTCTGGTGGGATGGGTTCAGCTACGGCCTTTTCTTCCTGCACGCAGCTAAGCAAAGCCAGGTGTGAAAACGGTGCGTTCTCCCCTTCTCAGCCACCTTTGTTTCTTTGGAGGGGCACGAAGAAAAAGCTTCGTTCAATATTGATAGTGTTTTGATATGTTAGAATCAATAGCAGGTCAGGAATCTTAGATAAAACGTGTATAGATGGCATTTCCCCCCAGTTTCACCTTTTTGGACGATATTTTAAAGGGATTTTCTTCTGTTGTCAAAGCCTGCGATCAGCCTAGCTTATCACAGAGAGCATGTCCAATTGGTACCGGAATGGTCCCTCCTGAAACGTCAGTAAGATGACATTATTATTATCCTTAAAAAAAAAATCTTTTTCCCCCTTGTGTTGAATTTAGCAAATTTGGGTTTTAAAAAAAAACCCTTAAAATAATTTTCCTTCATCTGGCAGAGAGTAACGTTGCTCGTAATAGGTAAAAATAAATGCTTTGTCATTCTAACAAATATTTTAAACCAAAGCAGCAGATATATGCTAAATATATTTCACTTAAATTTATTTGAAAGACAGAGAGAGAGAGAGCGAGAGAGAAAGAGAGAGAGAGGGAGGGGGAGACAGAGTGTGCCTTAGTTGCAGCTGTCTCCAAAGAGTTTGGGCACAAATATTCTTTCATTCCTTTGCATGATTTCGATAAAATTAGGTCAAAGAAATGTTCATTTGAAAACAGTGCTTTGTCATATTATCTACAACACATGTCTAGCAAATTTATGAATCCAGCATTCATCGGCGTGAAGTTCCAAATCCTAATGAATGGTTTAGACAGCATTGTCATCAATTTTCCGCAGGTGCAGCTGAGGCAATCAGTCACTTCAATCAAAAGCCTCCGTCAACTTGCGTGGCGCTGTCATTTTTTACCCTCGGATTGCTGAAATTAACAAAAACGGATCCCTCCCTGAATGCCTGTACACCCCTGCCGCCTTTGGGTGGCGCTTTTGAGCAGCGCTTTGCTGCAAGCCGAACCCGAAGATTTCACAGCATTCTTTTTTCCTTTTTTTTTTTTTTACTTTATACTAACATAATATTTCTTTTGTGATATTATGGAGATAAAATTGCACTGTGTGTTTTAACACACATTACAACAACCTCTTAAGGCAAAAAAGTAAATTCATGCAAATGAGTTATAGAAAGTGGCAAGATTTGTTGCTGGTGCCTTGCCTGCCCGGTGAGACCGTGCAGGGAAGGCTCCGGTTACCTCTGCAGTTTTGTCAGGGTCTGAACTTCTCAGCACCTTCCCCTGCCAGGCTGCCTTGTAGATTGCAATCTGGGCTCTGAACTTTGGAGCGGTTGCTTTAAGAGTTAAGATTTAGGAGCCTTTCCCTTGCTTCCAGTGGGTCTCTGGAAATCTTCTCCAGGGCAGACTTTACTGGCATCGGGAGAGGCACGTTTTATTACAGTATGGATGATGAGTATTCTATTCCTACCTTTGCATCTACTGAGCTGCTTCTCCTCAAAGGGTTAATAGCAAATTCTTCGAATCCTCTCACTTACCTTAAAGGACTCCGGAAGGATCCAAAGAAGGGGAAGCTTTGGCTTTTTATATCATTGAAAAATAACCTTGTTTCCAAAACTCTGTAGTCCAAAAAGGATCTCAATAGTACCAGCAATACAAAGAGAATACTGCAAGAGATACTCTGCTTACACCAAAGACCAACACTCCTGTCTTTATCCCGAGAACACCACCAGCTGCCTTCTAAATCTTTAAAATATATGGACAGACAGAAAGCACTTAGCATCCATTCCTCCATGATGAATAGAGTTAACCTTTGTAGTTTGCCAAAAGTCAGTAAGTTTTTCTTTCCCATTTATTTCAGGAGAATCAGGAGTGCAAATGCAGGTAGGACCAGATAAACTCACATTGTCTTGGCCTTTTTTTGCTTAACGACAGCAGTCAGATTGCTTACAGCAGCCGGTAGGAGAGATGTACTAATATTAACTTATTTAAATCATCGGGTTACCTTTATTGGCAGAAGCCCTTGTACTTATTAAACCGGCTTGAAAAATATTTAGGCGTCTCTCCCTTGCAGATGTCACTAATGGTCAATTACCCCAACATTTCTGCGGCCGCGGTGAAAAATACACGTGGTTTCTGAAGAATGCAAATTCTAAGGAATATAATAAAAATGTACTTTTTAATAACTAGTTGTGTCACTTTGCAAATAGCTTTGATGTAGGATTCCTGCCTGCATAAAGTTGAAGTTACATCTGTGTCATCCATACCTGCGTTTATGATACCTTCCCTGAGAGAGCAATTAGGGGCTGGCGGAGGCTGGAGTCTTAGCTAATATTTGAAACTACATGTACGTCTGCAGCTAACGGGGGGAAAAAGGGCTGTGATCATCTGCGAATAGAGAAGAGAATTCTAACAGCTCCCACCTTCTAGACTCTTGATAAAAAATGCAGGTGGGGGTTGCCCGGAGAGTCTCGAGGGGGTGGCTTTTCCGCTGAGAGATGAGGAGCGGCACACGGCAGCCGGCAGGGGCTTGCTGGAGGGAGCCTACCTCGTGGCTCCTTTTGGTGGAGCTTGAAGTTAAATGGTCCTGTCTCCTTCTCTGGTTGTGTCACTCATTAAAGATCCCTTGAAATGCACCCTTCCTTTTAGTTGCTTAGAACTAGTCCGTGTGCATTTTGGCTACCCCTCATTTCTTATACCGGCCTATGCAAGAGATCTTGTCTTTATATTTTCATTAGCAAAATATAAAAACATTTGACTCGCTGTCACTCTTAACATAACTGCAGATCTCGTCAGAAAAGGTGACGTGAAATCGAGTGTCCATAAATCAAACCAATAGGTGCGCAAGAAAGAATCAGCCACACATAGAGCCACAAATACGTAGTCTTCAAGGAGATGCTTTGTACTGTCTGTGTGTTTTAATACTCTGTTTTCCATTAGGATGCTCCCTGTTCTACAGAGAAGGCAAATGTTTCCATATTTGATTTTTTCTTTCTCTTACAATCCGGAAGAGAATTTCTGTGTTGTTGTTTTCTTTCTATAAAGAAGGAAAATAACGTCGTTTTTTTTTTTCTCCCTCCTCGAATACACGCCGTGAAGAGATTTCCAGCGTGTTTTGTCCAAGCATGCAAAATGTTTTATTAATCAGAGCCATAGAGAAGAAATGAGAGTACTACGTCTTTAAAAGTGCCCGGGCGTCCAGGTACACGGGGAGATGGGTAAAACCGTTGACCAAGCACAATGTACGTAGACAAATGTCTTCTCATTGTATGATGCGTGAAGGCCATGATAGATGACTTCTAACAACAAAGCGTGGCCACCGAGACAAAATTAGTGTTGTTTTAATTACCAGTGTCTGTAATGTTATCTATCCATAACTGCCTGAAATAGACCGGCACCAGGGTCAGGAGAGGCCCGAACGGACCCTTCCATGCTGAGCTTTATCGGCCCTCCAGTCGCATTGGTGTGTTTCAAAAAAAAAAAAAAAAGTTTAATGCTTCCCTTGAAAACATTTACTTATGGCAAAAAATTGTTTCTTGTTTAAGAGAAGTGCCTTTATCTTTTTCTTTCAAAGCGGAGAAACAAGCAGATCTTATTAAATGCTTTTTGGAGGTCAGAGTAATGGGCAGAAAATGGAACCGACCTTGACATTCGTCAACGAAAGTTTACACTCTTGGAGCGGTGTTTTTTGTCAGTCACAAATAGCATGATGACACTAATAGGAAGGAAGATTCTTTATTTTTGAAACCTCCTTGAGCGGAGATGGGCCGCTCTTCAGACATTAGTAAGTGTGTATATTGTCATGATGAAGTATCCCTTAGTTTCTGAGCTTGTGGGAGATGAAAGATAGACCAGCTTTTGAAAATGGCCTGCGTGGCACATGCTATAAATGAGCAGGGAAAGCAATCGAGCTAATAGATTACAGTAATTATCCAATCTTTGGCTAGTTTGTATTGGCAAACTATAAATACAGTACACATTAGAACAAGGTGCTTACAGAATGTACATGAAAGGTCATTGTAATTTGCAAGTCGCTAGTCATTAGAATATGCTAAAAACCATTGCTTCAGGGCTCAGATTTTAATGATGAATACATTGATTATTAAGTAGCAGAGGAAAAATGTACAAGAGCTGCTGTGGTGTAATGATAGGTCGCTTTATTTTGGGAAGGAAATCAACTCAGTTTCAGAATGCATGCATTGAGGAATATAATTGCAGTGAGGAAAATTCCTCAGAGGAGCTTGGCACATATTAAAAGCAAAAACTTGAGACATGTTTGTGATAAGATTACTAATAAATCTCTGGTAAGTCTTAGACTCCTGACAATAATACAGCAACGGAGTACTTCATCTTCTCCAAGCTTCAGAATTTAAGATCAGTCACAAACAATCTAAATTACGACGGATACTAGGCAGATGCAACACTGGACGATGTGTCTCGTCATAAATCTCTCGTTCCTTATATGCAAATTAAACTCCATTTTAAAAGATAATTTTTCACATGGTGATCGCCTTTATTTGCAAAATGCTGGTGATTTTTAATGGGCAGAGGAGAAAGCCCGGCTCCAGACCTGGGAACGATTTCGTGCGACCGGGGCGGCAGGAGCGCGTCATCCGGACACTTCGGGTGGGGCACCGCCAGCGACTTTGGGGAGAAGTTACGGGGCCAGTGGGCCTTACACGGCGCCTCGCTGGGCCCCGCAACTGCCTTGGCAACTGGCCCCTCGGGTTCCCTGGGTTCCACCCACGCTGCAAGGCTTTCTGACTTCTTTTTTTTTTCTTTATTTTTTAATTGCAGAGTGGGGTTCCAATCCCCGCGTGTGCTGGCGTAGGGGCGTTCTCCCTGCCAGCCCCCTCCTCCCCCGGCGCGAGCTCCGCCCTGCAGAGCGCCTGCGCCCCCCGCACCCCAGCCTCGGTTCCCTGCAGCCTGCGGTGTAATCCCTCACGCGGCTTTCGTCACCATCGTCTTCACAAAGAGAAGGCGGCGTGGAAATGGGCCTGTAGTCCTGAGTGCTGTGCCAACAGCCATTACTTTCTTGGTTTTGTGGGTTTTTTTTTTTTTTTTTTTTTTTTGCATTTTAGGGGTAAAGCCGCTCACTTACACCTGGGTCCCCATAGGTAGAGAGGGAATGGCTTGCTTCTCCAAGTCACAGCCTGTACTCTTCAAATGTCTGTCTCTCAAGCACTGATTTTTACCGTGGGGCTGTTGGGGGGAAACTCGGAAAGAATAAAAAACGGTTTTCGGAGAGTGGGGAGTGCCTGCTTTTTGTGAGATCTCCCAATCCGCTACGTCACCTCTCGATGCCTGCGGTTTATAGGACACGCTCGGGCTCTTGGGTGGAGCCACCTGGCAGTGAGACCCCGGGGGTGTGGAGGCCTCTCCAGGTCCCCAGAGACAATGATGCTGCCTGGCGCCGATCTGGCAGGAGAGCCAAGCCAGGGGCTTTCACACCCCACCGGGCTCGCCCGGGCAGCAGTGGGGTGCTCGGGACACTCTCATTCTTCACGCGCCTCCACGGAAATGTCACGACCGAGGGAACGAGGTGTCCCGGGTGTTCCTTGCCAGGCAGCCGCACCAGACCGGAAGGCTGGGCAGGCGCCTGTCTTTCCCCAGTGCTATGGGGAGGAGAGTCCCACTTCTTTTTCCATTGTTTTCTTGGATAGATACTGGCAGGTCCCAGGGAAGTGTTGTGAAGTCTTTGTGCATCTCTTTGTTTATCTGTCATTCTACCCCCACGCCCTGCGTGTACACACACACACACCCATTCTTCAAGTTAACGGACTTAAAACAAAAACCAAGTGCCGTTGATCACGGCTGATAAAAAGCCTTGCCAGGGAGGAAGGGACCGGCGGCTCCATGGGGGTGGATGCCGTGAGAACCAGGTGGCGCAGCACACCCCTCTGGGTCCCGGGTAGCCAGTGATTTCATCAGCCTGCGCATTACGCGGCAACACCGCACAAGGGTAAGAATATAAATATGCTTTACAATTCTCAGCTCCCTATCATAAGAACACTTCCTGAGTGGATGTAAATTTACAACAGGTGCTTATCAAATGTGAAAATGCTTGCAAATCAGAAACAAACTTTAGGGCTGTGAACATATTTCAGTGATGGCTTTTGCAAGGGCTGTGCTTGATGCCAGGCAATAATGTTGTTCCTCTTTAGTTTCTACATGAAGTGTCTTTCCATGGTTTGCCACAGGGAAAATTATGATGGCTGAGCCTCAGATTCTGGTGTTAAGACGCAGAATTGTTTAATGAAATCCGTATTTACACTGGGGCACAAATACAGCCAATATGTCCTAAATTCACAGGAGAGGAATTTCCTTTGGGGACTAATATTTTCATTAATTGCATGTTTCTACCAGAAGGCAGGCATCCTCTAACCATCTCCACAGAGTCCGTGATAGAAACGTTTTTCAACCCTCCGGTTCTTGACGAATAAAATGTGTGGTCTCCATAAAACAAGGGGATGGCTTCTTTTCCTGGTTTGCCTGCCCTGAGCATTGAATTCCTCGGTATAATTGGGCTTTGCATGTTTTTTTTTTTTTTTCTGAATTGCACTTTTTTTTTTTTTGTAGCTTTAAAGGAGTCCCAACCCCCTTGCCCCCCCCCCAAATCTTTAAGGTTTGCTTGCAAGATGTGCTTGTTGTGCAGAGTAATTAGCCTGTTACAGAGATATTAATTAACATGTTGGAAATGTTTCCTTTATTAATGAGAAATTCACACATTCTATTTAAATTAATTTGTATAGTTTAAAATTAATTTATTGTGGCCTTTGATGACCTCAAATCTACTAAGACAAAACTGGAGTATTGTACTAACTGTTAAACCATTCATTAAACATTTTATGCAAATAGTGTTTGTTTATAAACAAATTAACTGCAAGGATTTTCAAAACAGGTGCTGTGTTGTGAATGCGTACTAAATGATGTGGTACTGAAAGAATTAATTAGACCTTCAGATGTAATTAGTTGCAATAATTTGCGTGATTAGCGGCTTGGTTAAGAAGTAAGACACACACATTGTAATGCATGGGAGAGTCGCTGCAGTGGTTTTGTCTTTCATATGGTGAGGATGAGACTTCTCCATGTTTAGGAAATTTTTCAAAAAATTGCTGACATAGCTGGAGTTAATTGCCAAGTGTCCTGTGGGGGAAAATGTTTCCCCCCCCTTCTTTCCTTGGCTTCTTCCAACTGGATACACTGCGGTTTGTTCGCACCTTTATGAATTTTTAAAAGAGAAAGTTGTTAACCCCAGATCTTTCCAGCCCCAGAGGAAATGACGACACGTAACACTTTGAGGGTTAAAAGATAGAGCACAATAATTATAAGCAAATGAAACATGTCCTGCATTTCAAGATCGGCTGTTGTAGCTCAGGGAATAGCTCTAGTCATTTTTCTGACGCCGCCGTGGAAGCTTCTTGCCTGTTCCTCCAAAAGATGGGCTGCCACGGAGAACAGTTTAGTCTGATGGGCTGTGGAGACTAGTAATCGTCACCGCTGATGGCTTGTTTACAGGATGCTGGTGTTCGAGAAGCAAAGCCACCGGGATGCCTGGACCACAGCATTCAGCTGGTTTTATGCTCTGGGGCACGCTGCTGGGGGATGGCTCTCCAGGTCCCGGGGACCTTCAGACCCCAGTCCTCTCTGCTTGGGGTCTTTGCGTAGCATGATCTCGCTTTGGAGAATCCTGGTGAAAAATAGACTGAGATGATGTCGTTCGTTCATTCGTTCAAAAATCTTCTTTGTGTGCCCCGGGGATGTAGTAGTGACTGATACAGAAGAGGCTCTTTTCTGATGGAGCTTTGTGGAGGGCAGAGACAAACAGGCAGGCGATAGGTTTCAGCTAAGTTCAGCTAGGCTAGAAATACCAAGAAAAGAAAACACAATCATCCTGATGGAGGATGACCGGGAAGGAGTAAGACTAAGTCTGCATGGTTTCTCAGAGGTTCTGAATGGGTCCTGCTTGCTTGTAAGATTTGCTCCATTCTATTTCCATAGGAAATCTCTGTAACCGTTATACATGGTAACTTACTGGTGTGACATGGTAACTTACTGTCAGATGATACCGTATATGCATGAATACCCAGTGTGGGGCCTCCTGGCTCATAGTGAGTGACTGATGGATATGAGTCTGAATCTTGCTTGATCAGACTCATGGGCACATTGCTATGATTTCCCACAAGTCTGGCTGACTGCTTTTCTTTCAATCATGCAATTCCTTTTGCAGTCCCTCTGAGCTGCTGTCACTCTCGTGCCCTGTGGCGACATCCTATGCTGAAGGAGACAGGACAGAGGTAGGGGTGATTGGTGAGAGGGTGGGGCTGGGGTCTGAACTATGCTCATTAGTTCAATGTGTATGTGTACGCGTCATGTGAAAGGTGTGCCCTGCTATTCCTAGACCCTGTTAAGTGGCAGAAGGACTTTCACACTTTATGGAAGGGTTAGCTGGCCCCTCCACTACCAGGCTGAATGGCCTCGAGCAGGGCTGGCTTGATGTCTGAGTTCCCTTCCAGCTCTAGGGCCGATGATTCCACCCTTGACCTTGGAGAGATTGAGGATTTAGGAACAAAGACTTAGGCGTTTCCGTAAGACCAAAGCTTTCCCTCCTCTGAATTTCTTGGTGGGGTTCGATTCCGTTCATCCTCATTTTCAGCTGGTGTTTGCAAAGCAGTCTTTAAAATAGGCCCTTTTTGGATGATGTTTGAACTTGAACAAAATTAGCATTTGTGTGTCATCAGTAGCTGTCGTGCGTCATTCTGGGCAGTGAAGGATGAAAAGTCAAAGAATGTGGGCCTCTTGATTAAAATGAACAATCAAGGAAAGTTCTGGAAGATGGATACGTATAGCTGGCCTGTTAATTTATGTGGACTCGATTCCAATTGCAAAGGGACATTTTTTTTCCCCTCTGAAACTTTTAAGAAATTAGGTTTTAAAGCTGAACCCGTGCACCACTCAACTTAAAATAGAAGAGAATTTGATTCTCTGTGGTGCCTTTCCCATTCCAGCACTCTATAATATTGCATGCCAAGAGCTCCTGGTCGTGGGATGCTGGGGAGGCAGGGCATGATTCCTGAGAAGGCGAGGCACCACCTTCGCTCCACACTTGGAGAAGCCCTCCTGTGGGGTTTTAGCCTCTCTGCTCTGGGCCTTTGCACCTCTGTCCTAACCTTGCACACTGATCACTGACAAGCATGTACTGTGGTCTTAGGAGCTCTGCCCACAAATTGTCTTCTGTCCACAAATACCTCCCCATTCTGCAAGATTCAACCTGCATGTTGTCTCCTGCTCCCCCAGGAATCGTTAGGAGTTCTTGCCTTTGAAATAATCTCCGTGGCAACCTGGGCAAGTAACTGGCCTTTACGGCATCTGGACTGTGCCTCTGCTATGCGGCCCCTCGCAGGACTGCCTGAAGCTAGAGAGACGGAGGACCAAGCGTCCAGCACACAGGCTCTTGACAAAAGTCAGTGTGCCTCCTTGCTCCTTGCGTCTCTGCTCGGGGAGGAGAGCTGATTCACAGACCCCAGAGACATGAAATCCATTTTCCTCCCATAGGCTTGCCTTCTTTCTTTCTCTTCCAGACTGGAGGAGGACTTGGTGACGGTCCTGGGTGGCTCTGTGTATCAGATATTCTTGAAATCGCACCTGATTACAAGCGTGACTGCCTTTTGAGAACATACACATCGTTCACATGCTACCAGGGGAGACCCAAATACTGATCCTAGCTATTCTCCTTTGTGATGTGTCACTTCTCTGTTCTGAGCCTCAGTTTCCCCTCTTGTAGAGTGAGTAGTTCTAGGCATTAGAGTTCCTTCCCTTTCTTTGATACTTTATGAGCCTATATTTGTCTTGAAACAATTATAGAACTAGGGGATAAATTAGCCCAAGGTATTTCCTTTGCCCTCCTTATGTCCTCTCTAATTTTGGGTTACACATTTATTTTTGGTCATTCTCTCTCTTGTCTCTTTTCCCCCCTAAACAGGGTTTAAAATAGACTGTGTAGAATAATATTTGGACTTGAGCAGAATTCTATTGCAATATGTGCTCAGGTGATTCCTGCTTAAGCATATTTGGGGTGAAAAAGATGTGAAAGGGGGCTAGTCCCTTAGACTTGGGTAGCTGGGTCTGGAGAGAGGTTGCAGTGAAGAAGGAAGAAAGTGCCCAGAGAAATCTGTACCTTGCTCAGGGTCCGGCAGCTTAGGACACAGAAGTGGGGACTCTTTGGTGGGAAGGCTCGGGCGATGTTAAAAAAGAGGATCTACTCTGAAAAACTACAATGATTAATACAAACACTCGTCTTCAAAGAGCCATGAGATCTGTAGTTTCTACAAAATATACGAGGCTTCGGTTGAAGTTTTTATCGGAGGGATGCATCTGGGGCTCTATTTCATCTTCGCTCAGCCGAAGGCAACCTTGAGGGCTGGATGGAAGGGGGTTGAGGTGGGCGGAGAGAGGTCTGATGATAGAGAAGCAATATTCTTGCACAGATGCCTTGGAAAACTTGCTGTCCTGTCTTGGCTTAAGGAAAATACAATAGGTGAGGCCACCAGCTTGAATGGCATCAGTCCTGGCGGTTTGTCTCGCCCGGACCATTTACTTGACGTCCCTGGGTCTTACTTTGCACACCCATCAAGTAGGAAGGATGAGCTCTACCTTGCAGGGTTGTTGCAAGAAGAGAGAGATTATATGAAGCAGGTGCTTACCAAGGGCATTGTTCCTAAACAGATTGTTATCATCTCCTCTGGTTTTCAATGCCCATTCCAGCTGGGATTTGTCCTTTCTCGCCTCTCCTCACGCTTTTTTGAAGAGTTAGTTGCTTTTCAAAGTAGCTATGGGTGGACTGTGTTTCTAGTCCATATTGTAGGTCCCAGCCTCAATGTCTCCAGGTTAACATTTTGGAAAAGCAAAGAGAAGGAGTTAGAGGTGTGTGAAGTCTAGCGTTGAAAGAAAGCTCGATGAAGAAGCCAAGTCATCCGATCAATAGGAATTCATTCATCTGGGCTCAAAGATGGGGTTCTGAGCTACGTCCAGACGGTGCACTAACGAAGTGGTTTGTGTCTGCTTTTCTACTTGGAAATTCCTTTCCACATCTGAAGCATGAGGATGACTGCCCTGACCATCGCCTTTCGTCCAATGTCCTTTCGGGCAGCTCTGTCTGGAGCTTGTGCCTGATGTTTCCTCCCATTGGCAAGATGGAAGGGATGCTGGAGAAAAAGTTTCTCTGGTTCTTAAGCATCAGCAAATTCAAGTACGTGTCCGAGGTAATTGTATTAGGCAACATGCTCGTCCTTCGCTAATGGTCTTTATGAGCCCCAATGATAAAGTGTGTATGTTCCAATGATTATAGGAATTTTATTTTCATCTGTTTTTTTTATTGCTATAAATATTTTGCATTTACCAAATAAAGTGGTTGCTATGTAGAGATCATAACTTCTGGGACCTAAATTTGCTTCAGATGATAGGCAAATTACAGACTACAATATGTGATCAAACAGCAGTATGGGGAACTTAAATAGAGTGAGCCCTGAGGACGGAGGCTGCTTAAAACTATGGGGGATGGAATAAATGGGAGTTTTAGCAAAGCTATCGCTGATTCCAGCAGATAAATTATGCTCTGCCTTTTTGTATCTCTTTGGGACTGTACTACATAAATTATGACCAAATATAATTTAGGCTATCAGCCTATATTTCTGAACATCCATCTTGTACATTTTAAGTACAAAATTACCATTTTGCAGAAGTATAAAATTGAGACAAATTTTTTTCCATCTGTGCATTTAACTTCTGCATGCTTTATAGCAGCGAAAGGGTTCGAGAGGACCTCATTACCATCCAGAGGGGACGTTAGCCTCGCGACTATATAACTGTATTAAGACCTACATAAACGGGAATAAAGTTCGAGGGACAGTGGAACGTGGAATTATATATTCTTTCTTAAATGGAGATGTAACTTTTATATAAAACTGCTCATCTCTGCTTTCCTGAATAAGGGTATCTGTTTATAAATTCAAACTTGCTGATGAAGGAGTCTGTGTTTATGAAAAGCACTTTCAGAGCATGCAGAAAAGGGTAGGCTCTTGGTGGCAAAGGGGGCACCCATGGGGGCCTTCCAGGGACCTCTAGGCTAAATTGGTCTGGGCTTGAACTCTGGTGTGGTGCACAGAGATGGCAGGAGCCACCGTAGAGCCCTATTCTTCTGTCACCCGAGCACTGCCTACCTCAGATTTCTGAGTGATGTCCAGTGGGGACCTCAGATAACTTTTGTGTCCACCCGTCAGGGATGAGGCACTGGGCTCCTTGCTATGACGTCAGGTCATTGGCTTCTCAGGAGGCCAGGGTGGGGCTGGAGAGCTGCACTTGACTAACAGCAATGGGATGGAGGTGGGATGGGCAAGGAAGTTCCCTTCTGTCCTGGTAACTGCAGGTCTCGAAAGGGTGCCAGGGCCAGAACAGCCGGCTGGCTGATTTCCTCAACATTCTGGGTGACACAGCTTGGATGCCCGCCATCGCATTGGAGGGTGATTTTTCTGGTGTTGGACTGCTGGTTATCTGAGTTGGAATGGGGCTTCTTAACGGTATGCACCATGGGTGATGGCGGACGTGGCTGAAGTAAGACTTTAGACCCTTCTGGCCAAGTGGACAGCACTGTTTAACCTTCAACTCATTGCTCTTCACTCCCTCGCATACCAAAGATAGTTCTCTTTGAAAGATCTTAGTGAATTTTCTCCCTGAATCTTTCTTTGCTTCTATATAAGACTCCTTGATTTCCTTGCTCTGTTTCAAAGTAGTTTTTCTATTTTCCTGTGTCTTTTCTCTCTTCGTGGGAGTGTGTGTCTCTCCAGTTCCACTTCATCTGTCTCACTGTCTGTCTCTTTCTTGGCTTCTCTTCTTTCCCACCTTTCCCCCGATGGCCAAACTGCAGAACGAATGTCTATTTCAGCCAAATAAGGTGGCTCACTGGTCTATTCAGCACTCTCTATGAGCTCATTCTGTTCGAGGTGCTGAGGGAGGTACCCCAACATCAGCCCTCAGGGGCTACAGTGCAGGTGGTGAGGAAGGATGACCGGGGGTACAGGGAACAGACAATAAAGGGCTCTTGTTCAGGGGGAGGTTTGGGTGGAGCTCCTATGGAACATTTGGATACAGAAACAACGACCCTGGGCACTGGTAGGATTTGTTGCATATACCAAATAATATATCAGATTCCTGTTTCCTTGTGAGTTTGGGGAGAATCAAATGAGGTCCACACGGAGGTCAAAGCGAAGAAGGGCTTTGAGGAGGGGCAGGCACCTGGCTCTGCTTTGTAGGTGTGGTTTTGGGAGGGTAAATATTCCAGCTCCATTTGCTGGCGAGCACACTGTTCCAAGAAGGCAACCACAGAAAATTCTTCAGGGATAAGGTCCGATCATCTCTAACATAAAGGCTTTCTCATTTTCCATAGTGGACAGAAGCTCGCAGAGGTGCCCAGAGGACTGGATCTAGGATGGCTCTTCTGAAGGACCTCGGGGCACCTTGTAGGAACCAACGTGGTCTCAGGTTCTCAGAATTCAAAGTGGAGATGCATCCAGCAAAGGAACCCCAGGTTTTACATCATTGGCGAGATGGCTGGAGGAGCAAGTGACAAGAAGCAGAACCCACCAAACCCTGATAATCAGGCTCTTAAGAGCCCCGAGGTGGCCCCAGCCTCATGCAGAGGAGGCCAACTTCACCATTCCTTTATTCACTGTGGAATGAATGCTTATTGAGGACTTCATGTGAGCCAAGCACATCCTACCTCAGTGACTAAGTTAGATCCAACAGCTTTCAGACCACCAGATAATAAAATAAGAGATGTAACAAGTACGCTAAAAATGCCACTTGGTGATAATGGCTGTTCGTATTTTCTTTAGAAGACGACACAGAGAAATCATTTAGAGAGTGACAGGGGTTTCTGGCTCCACTAGAGCGGGTGGCAGGAAGTCTTCTCTGCGGGGGGGACTGGTAACCTGAAGCCTGGAGATGAGAAGGAGCCAGGCTTGCGTGGGTGACCAGGAGGGGGTGCCTCATAGGAGGGCCCAGGTAAGGATCGTGAAGAACCCCCCCCCACTGGCGACACCCTGTCTTCGATCACTCATAACAGTTCTGATGATAACCACATTAGGGCCTTGAATGAACCCCACTTTCCCAAAGTCACACGGACAATGAGCAGCAGAGGGGGCAGAACTCTGAAGGCAAGCTTCCTGGTTCCGGCTTCGTTCCGCTGCCCCCTCTGTGTGTTTAGGTCCAGACAGAGCTTCTAAGAGGTGTGACAGAGAAAAATGATGGTTGTACATCAATTTCAAGACAGCTGAGTGACATCAAACCCCTTAAGCAAGGGTACTCCTTGCTGTGTCCACCTCTCGGCACTTCCCCGGGGCTGTGACACTGCATAACTGCTGGGGTCGCCCCATCCCCAGTGGAGTGTATGTGAATGGCGGCCTTCCCTGTGCACCAGGAATGGAGTCACCCCATGGCCCACATGTGCCCTAGAAACACTGAGCACAGAAGAGCCGGAGGCCAGCTCTGCTCGTCCATCAACACTCAACTCCTCTCTAAATCAATGGCTTGGATTCTGAATCAGTGCAAGTGGAGATTGGTCTACAGAAGGACAAATGGACATGGCCATGCTTACCATGGAGAGGAGGATGGCTGACTAATCATCTCTCAAATGCTGGGGTATCGTCCTTGGCAGAGGCTGGATTATCAGATGGACTTGCACTTCTCGCAGGTACTGGGGGAACTAACCATTAATTTGACATGAAGTGTATGTGACCTGGACCCAGAAGTGCACCCGTTGGTGCTACCAGCATGATTTAATTCCATGGTCAATCACTCCAGGAAGCCAGACTGTAATCCGAAACCAAACTTATGAAATCACCATGGAAAAAAATCACAGACACTGGGTTCTTATCGCGAGCACATTCTTTTGTTGAAGGCAACTGGGGATGTCCAGCTGGTTTGGACCTTCGCCTGAAGTCTGTGGGAAGCGTTTGGGCTGGCGCCTGGGGTGGCAGGGGAGAGGCGTGGGGGAGACAGGGCAGATTGTCAAGGAAGCCTGGGGAGCACCAACACCCAGGGGCAGGTTGAGAACTAGGAAGCCATGGATGGAACTGAGCCCAGTGGTCAGAGGGGAAGAGAACCAGAGGCCAAGGGATTTTAAGATGGTGGGAGTGGTCACCCACGGTAAGCGCACAGAGATGTCAGCAGTATAAGGACTGAAAAGTGTCCTTTACATCTGGCTATAGGAAAGTCATGGGTGACTTGAGCAAGTGAAACTACACACAGTCAGGGGTGACTTCTTTGTCTGGCGGGAGAGCCTTGGCCTGTGATGATGCAGGGACTGGAGAAGAGGAGAGAGAGGACCATGGGAGGCAGGAAAGAGCAGGGCGGGAAGGCTGGTGGTCAACAGAAGGATGCTTGGGTGGGGCTGGCGGGAAGGAGGAACAGCCGTGAGTGTTTCTAAGTCTGCAGGTGGAAGAATGGGCGAGGGTCACAGGAGCCATTGGGAGACAGGTGGGAAGCCCTGGTAGGGGCATGGAGAGCAACGCTGAGAGGGGGGCGGGACCTCACTCGGCATGGCACCGTGGCTTTTACCACTAGCGCTCAGCCATGGGGGTTTAGGGAAGGGAAGGAAGATGCAGCAGGGTTCGACCTGTGAAGGTTAACGATAGGGAAAAGATGGAGGAGGTGAGGGTAATGAGTGAGGGGCTGACAGCAGTGAGTTTAGCCCGACCAGGTGGATCCTGGGCTGAGCTGGGAAGAGTGGCAGCTAGGAGGAGCTTCTAGGAAGGGGAGAGTGAGATCCAGTTCCCAGTGCTCTCCAGGGAGTCAAAACCAGGGTGTCCGAAGATGGGGAGGTAAGGTAGCTGGGATCAGAGTAGTGGATGCGGTGGTGTGGGCCTTCTGAGAGCAGCCGCGCCTGGGCTGACAATACCTGCTGTATAGACAGCATCCTGCTGTATAGACAATTCCTGCTGGGGAAACTCTGGGCAGGTGGCTCAGGGGCAAGCACAGTCCAGCTCGAATCCTGGCTCTCCTGTGTGAGCTTGAGAGACATACTTTCCCCTCTGGTTTCCCCTGCCAATGTGAGTAGAGACGGTGCAGTTTCATTGATGGGGCTGCGGTTGCCCTAAGGCACCACAGGAGCCTGGTGGGACTGAATGAAGTGCCCCATGGGATGGCCTCAGGACAGGGTCTGGTTGTGCAATGCTCAAGAAACGGTTACTGCTGGTGTCATCATCACGATGACATGGAACCAGCGTTCTAGAAGGCCCTATGGCAAGGATCGGGAGGGTGCATAACACCAGGAGAACGAGGAATGGGGAAGTGCAAGGCAGTGCGGGGATGGAACCCAAGCAGGTTTAGGGGCCGGGATTTGGGGAGGAGGGCTTACAGGTCCCTCGGCTGGGTGTTACAGAGATGGGCGCTTGCACGGCCCAGAGTGTCTGCTCAAGGCCCAGCCGAGGGTCTCTTGTAGAGCCTGGCCAGGTCTTAGGGAGATGGGAGTGCTCCTGCTGGGCAGAGCCCCACGCTGGGGGGGTCCAGAGCACAGATGGGCTCATGCCTAAGCGGGTTGTGAGGTGGGGGTGGGCCACGGGGAGATTTACCATCTCTATAGCCCAGAGCGTTTCTTCCTTCCCTGTCTGATGCCTCCGTTTCCCCATATGCGGGATAAAGGATTGGAGAAGGGACTCCTTGGTACCCTCCAGTCCTGCCGTCCTCTGATTCTGTCTTCCTGTCCTGGGGTTTTGCCGAAATGCCACTCTACCTATCCTTTCCTTGGGGTGGGGAGCGCCTGTTGATGAAGTCACGTGGTTCCAGGGTGGCCTGGGTTTCCCCTAACCCCACCATGGTGCCTTGCGGTCAGCCATAATTAAACTCTTTGGCCAGATCAAGGGTGCTGCAGTATAAAGTGTGAACATTTTGGGTGGAGCTAGGCCTCGTCCCTGAAGAAGCGAGGGGTCTATGGTGAATCAGAAGCACAGGACAGTCGGCGGTGTTATGCAGATCTTCTGAGGCCCCCTGGAGCAGTGTCTGTGTTAGTGTTCTTACCTGACCAAACCAAGGGCGCTGGGTGGGGGTGGGGGTGGGGGCAGAGGGCCAGGCCTCACTGGTCAGGCTTTTCCTATCGGTGTCCAAGACTCTGGCCTCTGTTGTGGATGGCAAGCTTGATCCTGCGTTTGCTTATCAAGTGGGGTGTCGCCCTCCCCATGCATTTGGGGACATGTGGAGCACTGGGAGGTCGGTCCTGGAACCTCCAGGCAAGGAGTAGGGAAGTGAAATACAAATTGAAAATACCAATGGCTGAAGCCAAATTCTTCGGGGGGCAGCGTGTCCTGCCCCCGGAAGCCCCACCTCTGCCGGCGAGCGTACGTAGGGCCAGCACGTGCACTGCATTCAGAAACCAAAGCCCTTGTGATGAGGAGGAGGACGGCCCGCCTCTTTCTCATGCCACACGACGCTGTGATTTTTGCCTCCCGTCCTGTGCTTTGTTGTAGGAAGAGGGGCCGAGCGGAGCGGGGGCCCGCGGAGGAATGCAATCTTGTTCTTGTTTGTCCGGGACCCTGTTTGTTTCCCACACAGAACAATGACCTCTCGGAAGCCCGTGCTTTCCAACTTCACCGAGGGTTACTTTGCAGGCCTGATTCTTCCCCTGATTATCTTGAAGCCTGTCAAGCTGTAAGGTTCTCCCTCTCCTCTTTGCTCTTTCTTCCTAATAGACATGAAACAGTCCAGTCAATAATATTTTACTTGTCTTCCCACTGCGTGTCTCTTCTTCTGATCAGTTTAGGCGGGTTTGACTGCAGAAAGTCAGAAGGGAGGTTAAGATCTGAAAAGTTCAGCCAAATGTTATCAGCCTCAGAGATGTTGCCAAGGGAAAGGCCCCCCAAGCCCTTGGCGACCGGAGCCAATAATAGCCGCGATTCACTGATAGCATCAACGCCTGTCAAAGAGCCAGGCGTTTGTGGTTCGTCTGTAAACGCAAACACCTGTATCCAGTCAAGCTACGATGGTTATCCGCTCTCTCCCTGTCATTCCCATTGGTTCCTTGAAGGGGCTGCCAGGATGTTCTAAGCTGTGAGTTGATTTATAAAGTGAAGGGTCTCCGCGAAACTTTGGCACGGATGGGGAAATTGACTAGCGTGCGCCTCTCCTTCAGCGGGTGACAGGGCGTTTTGACAATGGTTAAATCGACGGTCTTCTTTTAATTGCATTTTTGAACTCGTGGCACCAACCGCCCGAGCTGTGGGAAACGGGGGCTTGGGCGGTGTGTACTGCCTCCACATGCCCCCCTGGAAAGGACACTGGGTACTCGCTGGAGATTTTTGTGTGTGATGAATTAGATCAAAGTGACTCATAAAGAGTGTGTGTGGAAGCACTTCAGAACACAGCATGTGCATAGTTGAGATATTTTCAAGATGGAGCAGGCAAGGTTCACCCGGAGTGATGAGCACCCAGCCGGGGCGTCAGGCTGTCCTCGGTGGAAGCCGCGTTGGCTTCGAGGCTTGGGTCACCGGCCACGGTGATCTGGAGCAGAGAGAGGACTTGAGGTCACATCACGTCCTCCCCAGGCTCCCCCTTGTTCCCTCCGTGGGGAGGCTCTGCCTGCCTCGGCTGGGAGGGTCTGTGTGAGCTCAGGTTCCGTGAGGCCGGGCTTCCCTGCACAACAGGGTGAAGGCACTATGCCACCCCCCCACCCCCGGGGCACGGCTGCCCGTCCATGTCAGTCCTCTGTGGGGTCACCTGCATGCCACTGTTCATCGGCTTTTCTCGTCGACTGTATTTGCTCACCGTGTGTCGTCAGCAGCTGGGGTTGGGGGACTGGGTCAGAGAGGAGCACCCAAGGGTGGTGGCTGAATTGGGCAAGTATCTGGAATTAGACCCAGAACAGGCTGGGCTCTATCTACCATGTGTTCGAACTGTGTCCTTTTCACACCTTGGCGAGCTCCTGCAAAAATGGGTAAAGGCAGGGGCGTTGGGCTTGTTGTGAGGGTTATAGGGGCTAGTGTATTAGGATGAATAATATAAAAATTGGACCAGCAAACATGGCAGGTTCTTTGGGCGGTAATGTGAGAAGCACTTAGCAAGACACCTGGCCCATAGTAAGCACTCGATATTGGCGGCTTGTCCTCCTCCTGATTACTGTTGTTCTCCATCTTCCAGCCCAGGCCTCGAAGATACAGAAAGTCTAATTTGGACCTGAGATTAATGAAACAACTCTGCTATCCAGCTGATAGCAACTTCAAGCACAAAGAAAAAACCCAACAGTGATTTGACCAAGAACGTCCAAGTCTAACTCACCGTATAATGCCCCGTGGAGGCGTCCCTGGCTCCCCTTGAAAGCCCAGGCAGGCAGGCAGGGAATGTGGCCAATCTCAAGGTCAATGTTGCATGCTGTAGGTCCTTTGGGTCAGTGTGAAGGTGCTCTTGATACTCTTCGGTTTGAAAGATTGCAAGCAGGATGCTTGGCAGGGCTATGGAGGTGAAAAAACCCAAAGCTTTGATTTTGATTTTTGGCCTGCAAAAGTCGAGGTGTATTGGTCCTATATTTTAATTGCTCCTCTATATTTTAATTAAAAATAAAAGGACTGCAGGAGGACAGTGCTCTGGCAACATAGGCTGGGAGGATGATGCCGTACTGTGTTGGAGACGCAGGTATAATACTGTTTTTGAGGCCGGCTGAGGCTGACTGGCAAAACGTGTCTGAGTTGCTGGCTTGGAAGCATCTATGAACCTCTGGGGAGGAGGGTTGGCTCTCTCTGCCCATTGTTCTTTGATCCCTTCACTCAGGCCCTCCTCATTCCCCTGTAGCATCATCGGAAAGCCCTCAGCCTCCTTCTCGTATGAGATGGATTCATTCTCAATAGTGATTGACTTGGGTCTCACCTCTGCTCAGAAACCCAGTAAGACCTGTTTCCACAGCCTGGTGGACTTGCTGTTATATCAGCCGCTACAAAGCTTTGAGACTGTGTTGGATTTGCATGTTTCGGTGGGCTTACACCAAGACTTCCGTATTTAATTAATGCAGGTGACGGACCCCACCTGGGACCATCCTGGTTTGAGCACGGAAAATGCTGTGTCCCGAAACCCTTCGTTCCAGGCAAACCATGAGGGTTGGCCACTGTGGGTTAAAGAGAAAAGCATCTCACTCCTTTATGTGTTGAAGGAAAAAAAAAAAAAAAACCCAGCAGGAAACAAGAGGATGAGATAATAATATGGCAAAGTGCAAAGAGTTCAAGAGCATCAGGTGAGATTGGTTATTTTGGGATACAGAGCGCTGGCGTGAAGCAGAGGGAAACTTTGCTCTGATGCTGAACTCAGTGATCAGGGAAATTGTGGTCTGTCCCTTCCCCCATCAACCCCTTTAACACACACGTGTTCATTTCATTTCCAGACAAGTGTCCTTGCTTTACTGGAAGTTCTGGACATGCCACACAAAGGGGGACATGCTTGGGGGCAGCTTGGAGAGTCAGGTCTCTCGGGATGGGAGAAGGGGGCTTTTCTCCAAAGCAGGTAGGTGCCCCCGCTCAGATGTCCAGAGCGAGCCAGCTCCTGCAGGAGGGCTTGCTTCCCAGGGACAGGGCACCCTCCCCAGAACCGGTCTTCTCGAGAACTGACCTTTGAGACCACGTGCTCCGTGGTGTCTCACTGTTGCTTGGGTCAACTTGGGAACACGTTCCTTTGGAGAGAGCCGGTGCCCCGTGCAGCTCGGCGCGTCCTGCCTCTGATGTAAGGCGGCCGGTGGACGGGGGTGGCTCTGCATTTCGCACAGAGTGATGCCCACTGGTGGGCAGGGCCCCGCCTCCCTGCCCCGGGGAAGGGGCGCCACTGCTGCGAGGCTCCCCAACATCTGTCGGGAAATAGCTTCCTTTGTGCCAGACAGAGGAGCGTTCTCCGTATTTCTCACAAAGGGAAAAGGGTTGCATGATGGAGGTTAACATAACAATCTTCTCTTATTACAGTGATTTATGTGTGCATAACTTCAGCAGCCGAATGTCGTCTAGGGGGTCTTTAATTGGCAGACTTCAGGGACCACAGAGGGAGGTGACAGAGAGAGCTCTGGAGACGGGAGAGTGTCGGCTGCCATTCCTGGCTCATCCCCACGGAGAGGCCTAAATAAATCTCAGGGGGAAGGCAGTCAACTTTTCAACTTTTTATTAACCTGATCCTTGCTAATGAAATACAAAGAGGAGGAGATGATCTTCAACTTCAGAGGATGTGGGTCTCGTGATGCGGCAAATGACTGCCTAGGGTTCTCGAGACAACGGAACAGGAGTCCTTTGGCAATTTTCATTCAAAGACAACAATACAGCAGTTTGCAGTGATTATGACTTCAATGACTCACTAGGTCTCATCTTGCCACATAGGATATGATCATGTATTTTTAGGGATGTCAAAAAATGTATTTTCTCCGGTGAGTATATTCTAAGCCCTGGGAAAAAAGGTGATGTCTTAAAATGGAATAGTTGCTGCCTTCTGCTCTGTGGGGCGCGTGGAGGGCAGGGACTTGGCCCACTGAGGGGTTGCAGACTCTCTGGGAGGTGGGGAGCCCGGAGCACTGCACGGGGACTTCGTGGACAACGCGTTCCTAGTATCCGTGTCACTTTTAAGAATGCTGCGGTCTTTCTGAAATCATGGTCGGTGACTTTGGAAACATCTGGGTTTATATGGCCTCAGAGATTGCTTGGGCCTTTCCAGGCACTAAACACCGCACCACCTGCGACACGGCACTTCCTGAACTGTAAGCCATGCTCCTTCATGGAACACTGGGCTCTGAAAGAGGACTGAACATTGATAAACTTGCATTTATTTTCTAAATCATAGTTTGCTGAAAATACAGTGTCTTGAAGATGGATTTTCCCAGAAGCTGATTAACAAGAACAGGAGTGCAAGCTGTTTATTCGACTGTTGATCCCAGGACACATTGGTAGATAGGGGTGGGGAAGGGAGGTATGATGGTTAATTTTATGTGTCCACTGGGCTGGGGAACAGTGCCCAGATATTTGCTCAAACATTATTTCGGATGTTTCTGTGAGGGTGTTTTTCAGGTGAGATTAGTATTTAAATGGGTAGACTTTCAGTAAAACAGACTACCATTCATAGTGTGGGTGGGCCTCATCCAATCAGTTGAAGGCCTCCGTCGAACAAAAGACTGAGCTCCCCCAAGCAAGAAAGAATTTTGCCAGCAGCTGACCTTTGAACTTGAAGTGCAACAGTGGGTCTTTCCTGAGTCTCCAGCCTGCCAGCCCACCCTGTAGATTTTGAATTTGCGAGCCCCCATAACATGAGCGGATACATTTCTCTCTCTATATACATACATATCTTATTGGTTCTGTTTCTCTGGAGAACCCTGGCTGATAGAGGAGGTCATGAGGTCTCCTGGTCTCATCTGGTCTGGAAAGGGAAGAGAAGGAGGCTGATATGGACTATGTTAATGTGTAGGTTTCTGCAGGGGGATTGGGGGCGCAGTCAGATGGGAACTCCTAGAAGAGTGTAAAACAAGCCTCGGAGTCATTCCACTTGCCTGGGGAGGTGGCTGGGGTATTAACCTGCTGACTTCTATGTCACTGGCCGAGCGCTGTCCTGGGAGCGTTCACTCTCTGGCACCTGCTTGCAGCAAAAAACCCTGGTGCCCGTACTAGAACTATGACCGCCAAGAAACATGGCAGACCATGGAGAGCTCCATACCATGTTAGGTCTATAAAACTTAATGCTTAAAAAAACCTTTATCCTTCAAAAGGATAGACTTACACATTTGGTGGTGGTTGTCATTGGTGGGATTCACAGTTCAGGAATGCAAAGAATATATTACAGGCTCTATATTTATGATAGGAAAGATTCCACGTGTCACTTGGCCATAGCTTAGTTGCACCTTGGTTTGGCATGGTGGTCAGGTGTTTTGCATGCAAGTGATTGGGTTGGAGAGACAGATGGAACCTGTTGATGGTTCATGCATGTGCCTGGCACATGTGCGGATCAGAGAAGAGTTAAACCCAGTGTTGTTTGTGTCTGCAGGCACTGGGGTGTGCGTCTTGAAGGATACAATCCTTGGTTGAGGGCCGTACTTAGTTTCTTCTCTGTAGGCAAACTCTATTTTCATGTTCACTTCCAAATACCTGCAAGGACGTGAACTCAGGCTCTCAGGTCTCTCAAACTGACTCCGTTTCTTGGTCATGTGTTACTAATGGACGCTCTTGTTGCTTCCCTTCTCCACGCCAGAACCCTCGGGCCAGCTCTCTTCCCTGCTGCTTTTCTAGCCAAGTGGTCATAGCATCCCATTCTTTCTTCCTTTGAGGGCTCTCTCCACCCTTAGAGCCTTGACTATTGTTACTATTTGAGAGGAAGATGCACTTGCTAGCCCACATTTTACATTAAAACAAATTCTTTGCTTGTGGCTCAGATGTTTTAGGGGTCTACCATGCGGAAGGCAGGCTGTTTGCCTGCTGGCATCTCTGGGGTAATGGCTATATCGTGCCTACCTATGAAACATTCGAAATAGCTCATACGTTCTAGTGGGTAAAATTCACCCAGAGTAATCATTTCACATGTTTAATAACCAATGTGCAAACAGGGCTGCCAATCTCTGTCTCGACATGCTCCGAAGGGTGCCATGTTTTCCTAATCTTACGGGCCGGGGGGAACGAGCCCTTTAAAGCTCAAAGTGGTTTGGGTGTTCTAATAGCCCTTGCTTGCCTTTTGTAAAAACCCGTGTGTCTGTGGGGCTCGTGTGCCACTACTCACAAGGTGACAGCAGTGATCAGAAACATAATTTTCAATATTTATGATTGAAAATGTAATTTAGAAATGAAAGAAAGGGCACTCGTTCCTCCTTAGCTTGAAGTGAAATCATTGTTTTGAGACGTGTTCTCTATACAGTTAATCTGGCCAGTGTAATTTACCACACTATGGCTGAATTGTAAGTCTGGTGCTCCATTCATCAAATAAGACTTATTTGTGCAAAATGCATATGAATTAGTAGGCGTTGTGTGGTGCCGTGGTGACTTGATTTCAGAAATCTGGAGAAGGCTCTGTGGGAGGGAGTGTAGGGGGCTAAAGCTATGACAGGGTCCATCAAGGGGTCAACAGGTTAGTCGACCATAAGTGGGGTTCACATACCAGGTCTTCAGGTCCTTCTCCCACCTGCCTGTGAGGCACGGCTGCTACTTGCCTGTTCGGACTTGATCAAGGGATGGCGGCAAACTTAAAGGAGAAAACCTATGGCATGCCAAGGAATGCTGTTTGGACAGCCCTCTGTGTGTGTTTAGCTCTTTATTCTGAAATAATTTCAGTTTCACAAAAAGCTGGAAAAAATAGCACTGAGAGTCCCCGTGTATTCTTACCCCAGCTTCCCCTGCGTGACGATATCTTATGTGACTACAGTACATTGTCAAAACCAGGAATGACAATGGCACACCACCATCGATCTTCTTTGAGTTACCTGTGTGGGTTCTTACATTGGAGTGGTTGTCAGCATTTCATAGCCGGGTGACGTCACACAGAAGTCGTATTTGTTCACACCGAGCCTGTGTTGCGCAGGGAAATAGCCAGCAAGAGCTGAGTCACGGCGGCCCTTCCCGGAGGAGCATGTGCTCCCTACTTTGCTGTGGCTTCAGCGCTCCGGCATACACACCACTCTGTTTGAGTTTGTGCCCCCCCCGTAAGAATTGCTACAAACCCCCCAGCGGTGGAAGAGAGTTGGAGGCAGACACACTCTGTCACATTTCTCCTGTCTTGGGCTTTCATCCGCAAGCAAAGTAGGCATCGGATTTTCGTTCCAAGGACACTTTGCTGTCTTTCCAAGGGCAGGGAAGGTGGAGGGTTGGATGGAGGTGCCTCTGAAATGCTGTCCCTGGAGAGGGGTCAACACAGCAGGGACCACCATCCTCCCCAAACTCCATTCAGCCAACACCTATGGGTGCCCGGGATGTGCCAGGCTCAGTGGTAGGAGTTGGTGTTCTCACAGACGGATAAGACACCGCTACTGTCCTGGAAGGGGCTCTCAGTGCTCTAGGAAAGCTCTATCTCCATCAGGAATTAGACTAACAGCAGGGTGCAGCGGGCGCTTTTTGACCAGGTGCCAGGACTACTGCCCGACGTCAGAGGCTGGGGCTCTGTGTCCAGCCAGCACTGGGAATGCACGCATCTATGTACCCCATAGACGGGCAGCAAAAGCAGCAGGTGTTTTCTAGCAAGCTGTGGGGGGAAGGGGCTGGGTGGATGTCATGGTGGAAGTGGAGAAGGAAATGAAATGAACATCTGCAAAGCATGACAAACAGAATTTCCTTAAGATTGCCCCCTTCTCTGCAGAGCTGCTGTTCTTCCCTGGCCTCGCGGTGTTAGAGGATTAGTTCTGGATTCTCTTAGTAATTAATAGCATTTAAGTTCCAGGGCAGTCAGTTTTGATTAAGCAAACATTAAATTAATCCAATCTGCAAACACTTACTCTCCGAGCACTACTTGGGGAAAGAGGCGGCTGGATGGACAGAAGGATGCGTCCTCATTGGATTGCCGGCCACCTCCGAGTAGTTACAGCTGGATCAATACGGCTCCTAGAGCTATAATAAAATGGCTTCGACACGCTCATCTGTGGCTGAGAACACAGTACACACATTGATTTCCTGGCCTGATAGAACCCATTTACCTATTCAGCTACTCCGTTCGGGAAGGTGCAGGGGTCCCAAGGCCCAAGGGAGCAATGATGCCTGTAAGTAGGTTAGCAGATGCTTGGAAAATGTCTTAATCGGCTGCACGGCTCCTTCTCAAGGAAGACGTGTTTCCTTGAAAAGAAAAGGCAGCCTTAGGATCTTACTGGCGTCACCTGGGGAAACATTGGGAATTGGGGGCATCACCTTTCCTGCGCGTCAGGAGGGGCCCTTCTCATCATTTAAAACTTTGGTTGTCGAACAATAGTCTTCGCTTCGTGGGGTGTCAGGGGCTCACGCACCAGCTCATGCCAGGCTCGTCTGCGACTCAGACTTAGGTGAACTTTGGGGACCTCATAGAAGATGCTTTCTGGTATGATTTTTTAAAGGAATAGAGGCAGTTTAATATAAATTAACGAGACGGCGTGCTATATCCCATTGAGTAATCATTGCAGTTTTATTAACTAAAGAGACTTATACTTTAAAACCAGTCATTGGGCTCCTGTAAATCATCCTATTAGCCATAATACTTAATAAAACAAAACTATTATTGTCAGAAGCATTTTTAAACAGTTAGGAATATGCCTGCTTTTTTTAAAAAAAAGATTTATTTATTTATTTATTTGAGAGAGTGAGCGAGTGAGCTCAAGCTGGGGGAAGGGCAGAGGGAGAGGGAGAGAGAGAGAGAATCCTCAAGCAGACTCCTCTCGGAGCATGGAGCCTGACACAGGGCTCAATCCCAGGACCGTGAGATCATGACTTGAGCTGAAATCGAGAGTCAGACACTCAACCAACAGAGCCACCCAGAGGCCCCAGGAATATGCCTGCTTTTAAGTGGACGCCTTTGGGGTGGTAGGATTTTATGCTTCGAAGGTGTTCAGGTGGGTGTCGCAATGATCAGAAGTCATTCTGAGCCTCATGTGGCAGTCAGGTCGGTTTGGTCACTTTTGGTAAGAAACTGTTTCCCGGGGAAGAGAAGGAGATGGTCTGCGGGCTGGAGTGTTTTCCTCTTGCCTGTCACACAGTCTGGCAAGTGTCGTAGGGTTTCCACTTCGCCAACCTGGCTGATGTTTGAGGCCTGAAGGTGAAGGAGGAGGCTCAGTCATTGCGCCAAAGACCCAATCCCTGGGATCCCCATTTGGGGTTTTGTGCAGGTCTCCTGAGTGTCGGCAGTGAACGCGAGGAGGATTCTGCTTAGGAAGTGGAGCTTAGGGTAAGAGCATCGCAGGAAAATCCACACGGAAAAAAAATCATTGCTGGCTACTATTTCCTTCAAAACCATGCTCCCCTTGAGAGATGAAAACAAATGTCAAGTTTGCCCCATTTCCATTCCTCACCTGACATCCTGAGCAATCTTGGAGGCTGTTTTCCTTGCACTCAAGCTTCCTTTTTGAGTCTGTTTCTTCGTCTAAGCAGAACCCTGCACGTCGCCACTTTGGGATTTGGAGGTGACTTCAGGGTCATCTTGGACGTGTTCCTGTTTCTGCTTTGGCTGCATGCTAAAGCTCTTGGCTAAAATACAGCCCTAGAAGGTTCTCGAATGTGCTGGACATCTGTAGGGCTCATCGTTTCCAAATTGTGAGACACTCACGAACTTCAACCTATTTGAGCTGGGGAGAAGGAGAGAACGGGTCAACTTTCTTTACCTCCCTTAACCGACCAAGTAAGTTTTCATTCCCTCTGTGAAGCACCTATGAACATCCCGATTGTTCCCTGGAATAGAGCTTGGGAAATGGTGGTTTCAAGTTGTTGTAGAACTTATTCTTTGTCCTCATGATGAGGCTGATTATGTGAGGATTTGTATGGACTAACTCCTTGAATCCTTACAAAAATCCTGGGAGGCAGGGGCCGTCCCCTGTCACAATGAGGGAAGTGGGACTCGCAGAGGTTGGTCACATGCCCAAGGTCACACGGCAAGGTCACGGTAGAGCCAGGAGTTGGTCCCCCCAGGAGGTCTGCTGCAGAGCCCAAGCACATGGCCACCACACTCTTCTGCCTCCGAATGGGCAGTTCCAGCTCATTTCCACATGGTCCTACGACCTGGCTTCTGCTTCATGGGCTCAGGACATGAGGCTGAATGGCTGACTTAGGAATGCTGTTAAAACAGGTCCCCGACACCATGATTCTCCTTTGCTTCTAGAAGCCACCCAAGATATACTGAGTGTCTTGTATCGCTGTGTGCATTTGTTCACATTCTCAGAAATAGCCTGGCCAAGTGAGGGCCCCATGCACACTGCTGCAGAGACGTTACCCCATGGCCCCCGCCGTCCTGCCATCGTCCCACAGCTGTTTAGCTTTGCCCCCAGGGACAGAGGTAGTGAGTGTGAAGGCTGTGGGGTGGCATCACGCTTATACCAGCTCCTTTAATCTCTTAAATGATTATAGTACCTGTTAGATGTTAACTCTGGCTTTTGATGTGGCACCCTTTTTATTAGGCTGTACAGAAAGCAGCTTTTAATATCAGTGTGTGTCTTACATATATGTTCTGAGAGCACATTACGTTAGAAGGTGCTGGAAAGGAAAAAGATGCGAGCGATCTTAAATGCGTCCAAGTGCCTTTATGAGATGCAATCAACCATGTCTTAATTCCCTCTATCCATCATTAGTTGAGTGGTGAAAATATATGCAAAAGGGAATGGAACCTGGGTAGTAAGGTAGTGAAGAGGTTTTATAAATTAGATTATTTGAGTATATGATTCCTCAGACAGAAGGATATTGTCCAAAGGGCTCTTTAATTATTATTCACTTCCTTTGGCGCACGAGAGCATGTTGTCAGGGCCACAAGAGCACTTCACTGTAGTTCAGTTGAAAGGCTGACCCGTCAGACCTAGGGCTGTGTCCACACTGGGTGCAGTACGTTCTGGCAGGGGATTTCTGCCACTCGGTGCTGCGTGGGGGCTTTCGAAGGGAAGAGCTGTTTGCCGATGTGGTTACTTTGGTCAGTGCCCACCAGTGTCTGGGTGATGGTCCTGAGCATTCTCCCTCTGCAGGTGGCCGAGCTACCCCCAAGTCCCTCTCTGCCTCTTCTTTAAGGCCACGTGCTCTGGCCAAGTGAGCTACATAACCATCTCTGCCCAACATGTAGCCTGGAAGAGCCTGGCCATCCGAGACAATCTGCCATTTTTAAACACATACGAGTTCTAAGACTAAAACCAAGAGACAACGGTAACAATCCAGAGCAACCTGATTTCCAGTCCTTAGGCTGCTCCAGCCCGTGACTTCACTGCTTGTGTTTGCTTAAATGCAAATGCTTTGGGGACCCAGGACCATGCTGGGGTGCCTGGGCTCCCTTCCCGGGGAATATTTTAGGAGGATGCCCACTTTTTCTGGTGAGTTTCCAGAATGATGCAGGTCATTGCATTTTGAAGGAAAGCTGAACTTGGAAGTTTTCTCAAAAGGGCGGTGGGAGACAAGACCATCGCAGCGTCACCGAGAGAGAGTGACGACGTTTCTGAGAGCTGGTGTTTAGATGATCTAGGCTCACCGTGTGGTTGTCATAATCACCCAGTGGTGCCCTTCCACCGAGAGCTTTGGAGTGAAGGACTTGAGCAGAGGTCTTCAGGACCCCTGCCCAAGAGGGGCGGGTGGGGGTGCACAGCCGCGGTCACCCATGCCTGGGAGATGTGCTAACATGGCGGGGGCTTAGCTGTGTCCTTGCACTTTGGACGTGGCTCCGACAGCAGTCTTTGCTCACCTCCTGGTGTTAATAGTGATATCGAATTAAAATTAAAAAAAAATTCAATGCACCTAGAGGGTGTAATGCTAAGTGAAATAAGTCAGTTGGAGAAAGATGATTTCACTCATAGGTGGAATTTAAGAAACAACACAAATGACCAAACAAAGACAAAAAGAGAAAAAAAAAAATCAGACTTCTAAATACAGAGAGCAAACGTGATTGCCAGAGGGGCGATGGAAGAAGGGCATGGGTGAAATAGTTGAAGTTCAGAATAGTGAAGAGGGCACTTGTTGCAAGGAGCTCTAAGTCGTGTACAGAACTGTTGAAACACTATATTGTGCGCCTGAAACTCATATAACACTGGATGTTAATTGATACTTTAATAATAAAAAAAAATCTGATCAGTGGCCAAAAAACAGGAACAATGAAATAGCTGAGATTTTACTTATTTTATTTATTTTAACTAAGGTGCCGCCATACCATCTTTGTTCCAGATTTTCAGCTGCTGTCGACTGACTCCACCCACAGGGGCGTGCACATTTATGGAAAGCCTTACCACACTCCCCACTGGCCTTCTGTTTCAGGGCGGGATGCGGGGAGGGGGGCTCCAGTGGAGGTCTCCATGTTTGCTGCTTGCCTGAGCACCGTGACTGGGACAAGGAATCATTGCTTTGATGAACCATCTTTTTCAGCCAGACAGATGAGCTGTTAATCCATTTTACTTGTTAATACAAGGATGGTCCCTGCCGACATATGGGGCAAATGGGTGTCGGATGAGGCGGGACAGGAAACAACATCCACCCTCCCCACCCCGCCATGCCCCCACAGTGTCTCTGCTGATGTTCTGGGGTTCTCAGCCTCTCATTAAAAATCAACATTCTTTTTCTTCATGTTCTTAACTAATACATGCTCACTGCGAAAAATTTAGAACACACACATAAAGAAAACTATAAAATTAAAATCATCTGTAATCGCAGCACTCAGAGATGGGAAATCAGCCTTTGAAATACGTCATTCCATTGTTTCCTATGCATAGGCATAAATACATATCCATGTGTAGATTTCTGTTTAGAAATGGATCAGAGTTTATATTCAGTTTTAAAATGTGGACTTTTGGGGTGCCTAGGTGGCTCAGTTGGTTAAGAGTCTGCCTTTGGCTCAGGTCATGATCCCAGAGTCCTGGGATCTAGTCCAGCATCGGGCTTTCTGCTCAGCGGGGAGCCTGCTTCTCCCTCTCCCTCTGCTTGCCTCTCTCTGTCAAATAAATAAACAAAATTAAAAAAAATAAAATGTGAACTTTTCATTTAATATGTCAATGGCTTCCCTCGCCATGCTCAAATACTTTTAAAGCCTATATTTGCTCACAAATAACATATTGATGATTATAACATCATTTTAATGTTAATAGTTGCCAGAATACTAAATTTCTTTGATTTTGAACTAAATCAAAAAAATTTTTTTAAAGATTTTATTTATTCATTTGACTGAGATAGAGATGGCCAGCGAGAGAGGGAACACAAGCAGGGGGAGCGGGAGAGGAAGAAGCAGGCTCCCAGCGGAGGAGCCTGACGTGGGGCTCGATCCCAGAACGCCGGGATCACGCCCTGAGCCGAAGGCAGACGCTTAACAACTGAGCCACCCAGGTGCCCCTAAGGTTAACCACTTAAAAGTGTTCATTGGACCCTTGCATCTCTAGTTTTTTGAGTTTTTTTTTTTAATTTGACAATTGTTATCCCATTTGATTTGTAAAAACTGATGATGTATTACAAGTATAATTTTTTTTATCATGTAGGTTGCAATATTTTTTATTTACTGTTATTAAAACTTATTGTGAAATATAAGGCACACGGAGAGAAGTACCCTGGACAGAAACACGCTGCTCAGTAACAATCACGTGTGAACAGCCATGTAACTTGCCATTCGAGCCAACGGTCTCCAACCTCCCCGTGTTTCTTCCTGCTCACTGCCTTCACTTCCCCAACAGAAGCCAAGCAAACCAAAACAAAACGTTCTGCCAACTTTTATGGCATGAAATTCCTGGTTTTGCTTTATCGTTTACCGCTCAAGCATGTGTCCCTAAACACTCTCACTTTAGTTTTGTTAGTTTTTTGAACTTTGGATCACGAGAACACGTGTTCATCGAGTTTATTGTCTAGAGATGCAGATCCTACCTTTTCATTGCTCTGCAGGTTTCCATGTTTTTGACTAGGCCACAATGTATATTTCCGTTATTCTTTCGGTGTACATTTAGGTAATTTCTAGCTTTTGGTGGGATGGATAACGTGGCCATCACTATTCTCGTACGCGTCTCTTGGGTATACTCAGCTTGGGTACGTACTGTCAAACACGTCTCCAAAGCGGTTGTACGATTGATACCCCACTCAGGGTGTATGAGAGTTCCCGTTGCTCTGCATCTTTGTCAAAATGTAGTACTGTTAGCTTTTTATTTATTTTTTTAATTTTTAAATCCCGGTCACTGACGTTGGTGCCTAGCGGTATGTCATTGTGGTTTGAACTGGCTTTTCCTAGATGACTAATGAGGTTGGACACCTTTTCACATGTTTATTGGCCATTGGAATATCCTCTTTTGTACGTACCAGGTCATGTGTAGTCTGGCTTACTTTATCTTACAGCTTTGCACATTTGGTTAAGAGTTCTATGTTAGTTTTACATAGGACAGGTATCTTCTTCTGACTTGTTTTTTCACTCTTCTTCTGGTGTCTTTGGATGAACAGAAGTTCTAAGTTTTAATGTAGTAAACGCTACTTCAAGGTCACAAAGACACTCTCCCATATTGTTTTCCATCGGCTTTGTTAGCTTGCCTCTTGTCTGGATCTGCAATCCTCTGGGAATTGCTTCTTGTGGATTGTGTGGGGGAGGCATCAATTGGTTCCCCTAATAAATATCCAGTAGTTACATTACCATCTCCTCATGACTCTAACGTGCCATTTTCCCATAAAGCAAAGGATTCTAAATGCATGGCTTTATCATGTTCTTTATCTTGTTCTGTTGATCAATTGATCTGTCCTTGAACCAAGGCCGTGCCGTTTGAGTTACTGTAGCTTTATAATCATATCCTGATATCCAGTAGAGCACGTGGATGTGAGTTTTGACAAATTGAGGAAATTGTATGGGTTTTGGTCCTTTATTCTATTAATATTGTGTATTACATTAATTGCTTTTCAGATATTAAACCAATCTTATGTTCCTAATGATAAATACCATTTAAAATGTTGTATAATAATCCTTTTAAAAATGTAACTGGGTTAAATAAGGATTAATTAGTATTAATTAATTTTCACCAAGAACTTTTTTCTGCTTTCATTAGTAATATTGATCTTTAGTATTTTTTCCCTGGTGATTTTTTTTTCTGACTTTGATATCAAGGTAATACTGGCCTCAAAGAATGAGTTGCAAGTGTTTCCTTTTCCTCTATTTTCTGTAAGAGTTTGTGTAAGTGGGTATAATTTTTAAAATATTCATAGACTTTATTAATGTAGCCATCTGGGTCCAATCTTTTCTTTGTGAGGTTTTCTCTTTCTTCTTCAGTCAGTTTTGGTCATTTATGTCTGTCTTAGGAATTTATTCATCTTATCTAAGTTGATTAACTTTGTTAGTATAAAGTTGTTGATAGCCTGTAATCCTTTTAACTTTTGTAGGTTTGGTAGTCACGAAACTGCTTTCATTTTTGTTTGGTAATGTGTGCATTGTCTCTTAATTGGCCCGTCTCGATAAAGGTTTATCAAATTCATTAATCTTTTCAAAGAACTAGCTTTTTGTTTCATCGACTCGTCTATATTGTTTTTCTGTTTTCCTTTTCATTGATTTCCGCTATGACATTTATTATTTTCTTTCTTTTGCTTGCTTTGGGTTTAGTTTGCTCTTCTTTCCTAGTTTCTTAAGGTGGAAACTTTGAGTATTTATTTGAGGTCTTTCTTCTCTTTAATATGAACTTTTTAATGCTATAAATTTACCACTAAGTGCTGCGTTACTTGCATTCCACACATTTTCATAGCTTTATTGAAAAATAGCTGACCTGTAATAAACTGCACGTATTTAAAACATCCAATTTGATATTTCAACATTCATAAAAATAGCCAAGAATCACATTCAAGATAATAAGCATTTCTATCACCTTCAAAAATTTAGTGATCCTTTGTAATCCATCCATCCGCTCTTCCTCGTTGCTTCCACTTTTTGATATGTTGTGTTATTCTCATTCTGTTCAGAATATTTTCTGATTACTCTTCTGATTTCTTCTTTGAGCCATCAGTTATTTGGAAGTGTGTTCTTAAGTTTCCAAATTTTCAAAATTTCTTTCTGCTTTTGATTTCAAATTTTATTCCATTGTGGCCAGAGAATATCCCTTAAATGATTCAGATCACTTTAATTCATTGAGACTTACATTATGGCCAGATATCATCAATCCTGGAGAACGTTCTGCATGTACTCAGAAAGAATGTATTCTTCTGTTGTTGGAGTGTTTTATCAACGTCAGGTCGATATAGTTGATAGTATTGTTCACATGGTTTATTATCTTTATTCATTTTCTGTGTAGTTATTCTATTATTTAGAGTGAATTATCAAAATCCCCAACTGAATTATTGAATTCTCTATTTTTTCTTTCAGTTCTGTCAGGTTTTTCTTCTTGTGTTTTGGGCTCCATTATGAGATTCACACACATTTACAACTTTTATACTTTCCGGATATATTAAGCCTTTCTATCATTATGAAATATCTCCTTATCTCTAGAAAAATTTCTTGTCTTAAAGTGATTTTGCCTGAATTAACATAGCCACTCTAACTATATTAATGTTTACATGTTATACCTTTTGCTATCCTTTTACTTTGATATGTTTGTATTTTTGAGTCTAAAGTATGTCTCTTGTAGATAGAATACACTAGAATCTTGCTTTAAAAAAATCCGATGAGATCATCTCTGCCTTTTGTTTAGAATTTGGCCCTTTCATATTAATATGATTATTGATGTGGTTGGATTTACATCTGCCATTTTGCTATTAGTTTTCAATATGTCTTATTTATATTTTTGTCCCTCCTCTATTGCATATTTGGTGTTAAATTATCATTTTACTGTATCATTTTTATTCCTCTGTTTTTTAAACTTATGAATTATTTTCTCAATAGTGACCTCTGTGCTTTTAAAATATGCCTATTGAGGTATCACAATTTATTTTAGGGTAATATTGACCCTATTGAAGTAAAATATGGCCACTTTGCTTCAATATTGCTCCATTTTCTCCCCCTCCTTTGTAGCATTATTGTCATATATGTCTATATGTATTATAAGCCCAATGACATGATTTTATAATTACCCTTGCAATAATATAATTACCCTTATTTTTGGAAGAAATTATGATACGAGAGAATTTTAAAAATATATTTAAACAGTCTTTAAGATATATTCACATATTTAGTATTTCTGGACTCTGCATTTCTTCCTGAGGATTTGAGTTCCTATCTAATGTCATTTTCTTTCATCTTGAAGAAATTCTTTTAGTATTTCTTGTATGGCAGGTCAGCTACCAATAAATTTTCTTAGTATTTATTTTGGAAAATATTTAGTTTGCTTTCATTTTTGAAGGATTATTTTGTTTGATATAGAATTCTTAATTAACAGCTTTAATCCCCCTCTGCCCCCCGCCCCACTTAAAATATGTCATTCCACTGCCTTCTGTCTTCCATTGTTTCGGATGCTAAGTTAGCTGTTAATTATATTGTTATTCTCCTGTACATGCTGAGTCATTTTACTCTTGATGTTTTCAAGATTTTTTGTTTGTCTTTCAACAGGCTTAATACAATATATTTATCCTATATTTGGTATAAGCTTCTTGCACCTGTAGACTGAACTTTTGCACCAAATTTGGGAAATTTGTGGCTTTTTTGGAACTTTTGGAACTTATTTCTTTAAGTATTCTTTTTTCTGTATCTCTTCTCAAGTTTGGAATTCCCACCATATGTGTGTTGGCATGCTCGATGTTGTCCTAGAGACTTTACATCTCTGTTTATTAAAAAAGGTTTCTTGTTCTGTTTTCATTTTTGATGAGTTCTATTTTGTTATCTTCAAGTTCACTGATGTTTTTATTCTGCCATTTATGATATGGAGGCCATTTAGTGAATGTTCATTGTGATTATTGTATTTTTCACTCTAGAATTTTCTTTTTATTCTATTGTTTTAAAATTTTTATTCTCTATTTTCTTTCTTGGTTTGAGCCATTGTCATTGTATTTTCCTTTAATTCATCAAATTTTTTAAAAATTGAGGCATGCACATAAATTAACTCTTTTAAAGCATAAAATTCGGTGGCATTAGTACACTCACAATGTTGTTCTAAAACATTTCACTGCTCCGAAAATAAATTTTGTACCCATTAAACAGTGGCTTCCAATTCCCTCTTCGCCTAGTCCCTGGAAACTACCTATCTGTATTATGTGTCTAGTAATTTAGCTTTTCCGGGAATTTCATATAAATGTAAAAATATACAATATTTTGTGTCTGGTTTCTTTCACTGAGCACAATGTTTTTGAGGTTCATTCACATTATATTTCATTTCTCTTTGTGGCCAGATGATATTACATTATATGTATATATTACAGTTTGTTTAGCTATTCATTCATTGATGGACGTTTGGGTTGTTTCCACCTTTTTATTATCAAGCTATCATGCTATCATTACTATGGCCATGCATGTATGTGGTTTTTTTGTGTGTGTACATGTTTTCAATTCTTTGGAGTAGATTCCTAAGACTGGAGAATTCTGGGTCATTTGGCAATTCTATGTGTAGCTTTTTGGGGAATCAACCAACTATTTTCTACAATGGCTGTACCATATTTCTTTACCACCAGCAATGTGTGAACATTCCAATTTCTCTACATCCTCTCCAATTCTTGTTACTTTCTATGTGAAATGTGAAGTGTTACCTCATTGTGGTTTTGATTTGCATTTCCCTCAAAACCAATGCTGTTGAATGTCTTTCATATGCTTGTTGGCTATTTGTATATTTTCTTTGCAAAAAGACATATTCAAGTACTTTGCCCATTTTTATTTATTTTATTTTATTTTATTTTTTTAAAGATTTTTTTAAATTTATTTATTTGACAGAGATAGAGACAGCCAGCAAGAGAGGGAACACAAGCAGGGGGAGCGGGAGAGGAAGAAGCAGGCTCATAGCGGAGGAGCCTGATGTGGGGCTCGATCCCACAACGCCAGGATCACGCCCTGAGCCGAAGGCAGACGCTTAACCGCTGTGCCACCCAGGCGCCCCCTTTGCCCATTTTTAAATTGGGTGTTTATCTTTTTGTTGTTGAGTTGTGAGAGTTCTTTATATATTGTGAATCCTAGAATATTATTAGATATATGATTTGCAAATATTTTCTTCCATTCTGTAGGTTGTCTTTTTACTTTCTTGATACTTTCCTTTGGTGCACAAATATGTTTAATTTTTTTATGAAGTCCAGTGTATCTATTTTTCTTTTTAGGGGAGAGCACAAATGCAGTCCCCTGCTACCCCAAGTTATGCAGCCAAGTTTCCCACATTTGGGAAAATCATAGGGGTCAGCATATCTGGAGCACAATGGGTTAGCCTTGCCCTGGGAAAACCATCTTCCTGATCATGGTCTCTCCACTGCCAGGTAAGTGCATCTATCTATTTTTTTTTCTTTTGTTGTTCATGCTTTTGGTGTCTTATCTAACAATTCATTGCCAGGTCCACATTCATGAAGATTCACACTTCTGTTTTCTCTAGGATTTTTGTGGTTTCTCTCTTATTTAGGTTGCTGGTTCATTTTGAGTTAATATTTGCAGATGGTGTGAAACGGGTTTTTATTTAATTCTTTAAACATAGTGTTCTTCAATACTCTGAACACATTTATTATAATACCTACTTTGAAATCTTAGTCTGCTAAATCCAAATTCAACATCTGAGCCAACTCAGCATTAGTTTATAATATTCCTTTTTTCCCCTGAGTATAGCTTACACTTTCCTAGTTATTTATGTGTCTGCAATTTTTTTTTTTTTTTTTTTTTTTTTTGTGATTGAAAACTGGACATGGAAAAAATATATGGTAGCAACTCTGGATTGGGGTTTTTCTCCTGAAGGGTTTTTTTCTTTAATAACTTGCCTGAGCTTAATCTATAGAATCTGTCTTCTAAGCATGATGTCTTTGCTTAGTTTTTAAATTCTTATTTTTATTTTTCAGCTTGGCTTCTTAAGAGTTGCCACTGTATCGCGTAGCTCCCCAGTCAGAGGATGACTGGGAAGATGTGCTCGCATGTCTCGGGCTCTTCCACGTGCCACATTCTGCTCACTGATTTGTACTTAGGTTCGGGGAGTACAGTCCATGTTTAGCCAGTTTTCAATTTTGCTTTAAGGTTTAGTTTTCGTTTCTTCTGGGCGCTCCTGAGTCTTACCTGTACCTACCTGCCAGAGGTTCTCTGGATAGCCATAATGTGTGAATAGCTTATTTAGCTCTTGCAATATCTCCCCATTAAATTTCTGGCTGTTCCACCATTCCCCTCTCGTGGGGCTGCAACTTTATATTAATGAATCTGTGGGTTTTCCCCCATTAATTGTCTTCTGAGTTTGCATGTTTACTGACAGCATCACCAGTTATAGGTTTGCCTTCCACGCCAAAACTCTGCTTCCTTTGTCAGTAGAGATGATGTTTTCCACAGTTAGCTTTGCCCGGACAAAATTATGGTGCCAACCAACATGGGGAAGTGGATAGGGGAAGTCCTAGGAAGAAAGCCACTGACTCAAACATCTAGCGGTTTTTCATGCATAACCACTTCCAAATGAGTCATTTACCTTTGGTCAATTCCCAGAATCCTTAAATGTTTGTGTTTGATGACTTTATCCAGTTGTATATTTGTTTTAGGGGGCAAAAGGTGGCTTATCTCTTTTCTCCATGATGGCTGGAAGTCCCACTACCACAATTATTATTTATAAGTTTGATTTGTTCATTTTCACATGGTCAAATATATGAGTGTTTTCCCTAGTGTCCTACTTAGGATTTATTTATTCCAAGATTACATTGTAATTAACAGAAATTCTACAACCTCATGGCTTAATTTTCTATTCAAATTTTTAGTCATTTCAAATTTATTTATTTCTTTGCAAAGAGGTAGGGCTCTAGCTTATTATCTTTCTCTTTGTTGTTAGCTAGTTAGCTGTCCCACCCCATTTTTAAAATAATCTCTTTTTTTCCTGCTGATTTAAAAAACAACTGTTTAAATATTTGAGTGATATGTTTACTTCCTTGACTTTTCATTCTATTCCATTCATTTGTTCCTGTTTTCACTTTTCATTGAAAATGCCACAGTTTTAATTATTATACCTTTAGAACAGAGGCTAACAGAAAGTGTGACGAGACCCTCCCTCCTGCCTCCTACGTTTCGAATCACACGCTCGATGTGCGTTTTTCACACCACAGAGTTAGCATGCGTTCACTCACTCATGCGTCCAGTCTTTCATCACACAGACGTTTTTTTGAGCTCGTACTGCACGACGCAGCGGTCAAGGTGCCAGGCAACGCAGGGACTGGGGGCGGGGCGGGAGCACCCTGACGGTGAAGGAGACAATCAAGGCGGTGAGGTGGGGAATAGCAGAGGGAGCGGTGTGGACGGGTGTGGTCGGGAGAGCTGTTCGGTGCTAAGTCAAGGCCTACAGCTAGGCAGCAGCCGTGCGGGAGCTGAATATGGCTTTTTGTTTCCAAACACTTGTCCATTTGTCCCAACACCATTCATTCTAAAATTCATCATTTTCTCACATGGGTGGGAGGAGGTAGTCTGTGCAAAGAGAATAGCACATGCGCGCATACCCGGCTGTGGAAAAGAACCCGAGGAGCTGAAAGAAAGCCTGTGTGGCCTCTACCTGACACGTGGGAGGGCTCGCGAAGGGGCAGCATTAGGTAAGGAGGTAACCGGTCTTGCCGCGGCTTGTAGACCAGAGAGGGAAGCTTGGGTTGCGTTCTTAGTGCAGTGGGAAGCCCCTTGAGGGCTGTCTGCGGGACAGCGATGCATTATGTTTTCAGAAGACCGCTCCTGCTGTGATGTGGACAAAGGCCTGGAGAAGCCAAGTGGAGGAAGGCGGAACGCGCGTTAGCAAGCGTGGGCATGGCTGGGAGGGCTGCTGGTGGTGGTGGCGGTCCAAACTGGAGGGAAGCCGGGGCAGTGGCCAGGGGATGGGTAGCAGGTCCTGCTGAGGAGCCAGACGTGGGGCAGGTGGGAAGGCAGGTGAAAAGCCTGGGGACAGTTCTGTGCACCTGTAGGTTCTGGAAATAGGTCTTTGGTTATAAACTGGAAAAGGACACAGCAGGAATTTCTGCGTAGGCGGGCTGCCTTTTTTGCAGGCACCTTCCACCCTGAGGCTGGAGCATAAGCTGTGAGTGTCTCAGGCGATGACTGACGCGGGGGATGTAGCCCACTTCGTTGGCGATCCAGCGGTGTGGACGGTGAGGGAGTGACTCTGAACCTCTCAGTAAGCTTCACGCACCAGGACTGGGAAGGGCCAAGAATGCAGCTGAAAAGCCAATCGGTGTGAGAGGAAGATGTAAACAATTGACAGAATGTTATGGGCTGAACAGAAATGTCAGGGTATTAAAGTGGGTGTCTGAGAAAACAGCAAGTTGCAATCTGAGATGATGAATAAGCCACTGACAGTTGTCACAGAATGTGTGAGAGCATGTGTGAGCGGAGAGGAGGCAGCATTGCTCTCTGGGTGGCAGGCAGTGGTGGGCATGGCACCCAGCCAGCTCCTCCTGCAGCCGGGGATGGAGCCGAGCCGCTGGCCCCTGGTGCCCTGGTGCAGTTGTCACCTTTCCAGTCATGGATTGAGGTTTGCCTTCGCTGCTAGAATGGGAAGTGTGCCAGGTGGCCCTGAGATTCCCACTCCCTGGCGCGTGTGCCCTGTAGAACCCCTCTCCATAAACGTAGGGGAGACATGTGACAATGATGTGGTGCATGGCAAAGGCGAAGGGATTTTGCAGATACGATAAGGTCCCACAGGTGTTGGTTTTGAGTCAATCAAAACGGAGATGATCCTGGGTGGGCCTGACCTAATCAGGTGAACCCTTGAAAAGAGGGTCTAGAAGTCAGGGACTTGAAGCCGCAGAAACACTCTCCTGTTGGTCTTGAAGAAGCAAGCTGCTGTGTTGTGGCAGGGGACCATGGGGGCCTCTAGAAGCTGAAGGCCTCAATCCTACAGCCACAGGGAATTAGCTCACACCCTGTGAGCTTGGAAGAGGACCCTGGGCCTCAACTGAGATCGTAACCCTGGCCAATATCTTGATTGCAGTCCAGTGAGACCCTCCACAGAAGACTCAACTGCGCTGTGCCCAGACGCGTGACCCGGGGAAACTTTGAGCTAGTAAATGGATGCTTTAATTGCCAAGTTTGTGCCATTGTGTATAAAGCAATAGACAGTTTACACAGGCAGGGATGACTCTGACTGCCTTGTTCATTGCCACGTCCTCATACCAGGCAGATGGCCTGGTCCATCACAGATATTCGATACATGTTAGTTTGATGAACAAGGGAATGGATAAATGTTGGATAGATGGGAAGTTGTATGTATTCTTATGAACTGTGGGGGGTTGTGTGTCTACCTTAATACCGTGGGGTTCTAGCTGCCCGTGAGCTTGACGGGAGGCTCACTGCAGTGGGATTCCTAACAGAGACCAATACGGACTGAGGCTGCATTTGCGTGGGTCCCGGGTGAGGAAGGTTAACCTCTTCTGTCGGGGTCGGAGCGCGTGTGCATGCAGTGGTGCATAAAATCTGTGGACGGCGATTTACAAGGCCCAGGCGAATCTGAGAGTACTGCGAGAGGTGCACCAGACTGGCTCAGGGCTCGGAGACTTCATCTCAAGGTGTGGTGAAGGGGACCCAAGGTTGGGAGACCCGGGGGTGGGCGCGTGACACCGCGGGGCTGGTCTCGATCAGTAGAGACGGTCTGCTGGTAGGAATCTTGTGTATGGGGAGAGGATACCAAGCCTGACTCTGCCAGCAGGTGTTTAAAATCTTCAGATGGCGTCCCAAGGCCTTGGAATAAAGTCCACTCCTTTCACAGATCTGTCAGGCCTGACATGCTCCCACCTGGCCTTTGGTTCTAGCCTCATTTTCTCCCACTAGCCCCTTCCCTCACTCTGCTCTGGCCTTTCTCTCTGTCCCCCAACATGCCAGGTTCCTCCCCGCCCGGCTGTCCCCTCTGCCTGGATGCTGCCGTCCGGCTTTTTTCTGAAGTGGCTCCTTGCATCTCACCTCCCCAGAAAGGGCTGTTTAGACGCGTGTCTGAAGACACTTCTGCACACTTGCACGCTCACCACAGGTCACACTTTATCACATCAAATGTTTTGGGTCCCGAACGAGTTTTCCCCAGCTGAAATGACCCGGCTTGCTTCTGTCTGTCTTTGCTTCTCGGCTGTGTCACCTGCTAAGAACGGGAACTGTGAGCTCGTTTGGCCTGCTGCGGTACTCTGGCACTTGGTACGGTGTGTTCGGGACCCTTGTCAGTGCTCAAATCGCTCTGTGGAATGAAGGGTTTCACCTTTTGTCTCCATTTCTCTGCATCTAAACAGCTTGGCTTGTCCTCGATGACCTCAAAGAGAGAACTCTTCTGTGGACACATGTTCAAAAGTGGGCTGTGGATGGGGCTTCTGGGGGGCTCAGTCGGTTGAGCATCTGACTCTTGATTTAGGCTCAGGTCAGGATCTCAGGGTCATGAGATCCAGCTCCATGTTGGGCTCCACACTCAGTGAGGACTCTCTCACCCTTTCCTCTGCACTGCCCACCACCCCCCTGCCCGTTGCTGCTCTCTCTAAAAAAAAAAGTGGACTGTGGCCATCATGTTAGAGAACCCTGAACGAAGTCTGCACCTTCAGCAGCGGGGCAGATGGTGATAGAATTGAATATTCCCCGGGGCACTGGGTACCAGCCCCCATGCCCCTGACCTGCAGCGAGTTCCAGCTCTTGAGGAGGCCTTGGAGAAACCAGCGTGAGTCCCTCCTGGTGGTCACCTGCATGTGAAACGATCTCCGATTCTCAGAGAGCTAAACACGTTTGCCAACAGTATTTAATACTCCAGTGTTACAGGATGACCAATGCTTTGGATAGTTACCTGGAGTGTATTACGCAGGAATTTAATTGAAGAAAAAGAAAATCTCTCTTGGCCCTCCGGGGCCTTGTGGCACAACAGGGTGACATGGGACAAGTGATAAAATGTTTCAAAATCCTTGTGATTGAAAATACTAAGGCTTGCCCCTGTTGCTAGTCATGTCGGTCACTCACTGGGTCAAGAGTCTTCCCCGGACAGCCATACCTTGTTTTATGCCAGTATTTCCGATAGTCCCAGGGAAGTCAACATCTTACATTGAGTTCGATACACAAGTGATGCTTGGTATGTTTTGGGGACTAGATACGTTCTGAAGGAGACAGAATAACTCCAGTTATCTCAAGGAGGAGGAGATTTAATACAGGGAATGCGGTGCTTCTAAAACCTGAAAGGGCTGGCACAAAGATGGTCAGGGAACGGCTCCGGCATCGGAGAATTGAGACTTTGCTAGATGCCACGGACAGTGCCTCCAGGTACCTCCAGTGCACAGCCGGGCGCTCTGAGCGCTGCTGGAGAAGTTCTTACCCGCAGAGCCCATGCTGGCCCACTGCAATCAGGTGAGCAGTGATGAGGCTTCTGCCTTCTAAATACTGGGCAAGTTTTTCTCATAGGCAGCATTCAGGAGCCTCCAGAAAATGGTAGTTTCTAGCCCGTATGATACAGAGGAGAGCATAGAAGTGGGGATGATGGTGCTGTGTTGCCAACGGACAGCACAGGGTCCAGAGAGCCACAGAAGCTCTGTAACGCCCCAGTGTGTGCTTTGTCACAGAGAACGCAGTTAACACCAATCATCTTTAGGTTCATAGATGATAAAGTACCCCCTGATTTCTCTGGTCTCATAACCGTGGGAAATAGACGCCAGGGAAACCAACGTCAACCCCACTGAAACATCGAGGAGCTCAGGAGGGCACGTGATTCCTTTTAAGCGTTAGATCAGATCTCCTGGCTTCAGTCTTACCCAGTCTCCTTGGTGCCATAGAGCCCCCTCCCGCCCCCCCCGTCACGACAGGAGGAGACAAGGTAGCAGCCACAGAAAGGGAGAAGAGGTGGTGGAGCTGAGAAATGTGTCCACATGAAGACTAGTCGGCACAGTGGACAGTGGCCACGGGGGCTTAGATGGCAACTGGGGAGATTCAGAGAAAGTGATTCTCAAAGGACTCTTGGGGCAACCCTGTGAAGTTTCAGAGCTATGTGTGTGTGTGCCTGTGTGCATAGCCCTGTGTGCACGTTTGAAACAAAGTAACATGCAGAGTGAAATAAAGAGAGATTTTTATCCTGGGGGCCAAGCCCTCTCCTCCAGCCAGTGGAGACCTGTTCTTGCAAATCAGCCTCTTTTGCGTGTTCATTCTGATTGCGGGTCTGCCTGCCTCCCGAGAACCCGTGAGATGGCACGGGTGAGTGTCCAGGAGGAACGACTGTTCCAACCACGTCCGTGCTGCACAGCACTGGCTTCTGCAAGAGCACATGGCCGTGACCTAACAAAGCCCTCAGGGAGGGCTCGAAATACTTCGAATCTGAGCGCAGTTTGGCTCACATGTGGCAGCTGGCTTTCTCCTTGCCCAGACACACAAGCTTGAATTTCTGCTTTCAGTTCCGGGGCTGGGGCCAGCTGAGATGCAGGGAAGCTCTGTGCGCTGCCCAGATCATGGGGACGGGCACGGTCCATGGGGAAAGGCTGAAGTGGGGAGCAAAGCAAACCCAGAGGGCCTTCCTTTGGGGTCTAACAAGGGCTTCCAGGATCCCTTCCACTGAGCTCCTTTCTTCTCCAGAACAAAGGTGCAGTTCTTGTGCACGGGGTTGTGCGTAAGCAAAGAAGAGAATCTTTGTGTCCGAGGGTCAAAGCCATGTCCCAGGTTTGGGGCCCCTTGCATGTGAATTTGACTTCGGGATGGAAAAGGTGGTCAGACAAACTGACCAGTCCACCATGGCCCTGTCACCCTCCCTTCCTCCCCTTGTGGTACAGTCCATTCCAGGGAAAAGGGAATCTTGAAGGCCGAGTCCACGGCCCCTACTGCCGTTGAGAACTTTATCACCTTGTGACTTAGTTTTTTTAAAAGTCATGAGAAGTTTGCGTCTTGTTTATTAATCTCTATGTCTGCTTTCATGTGAAAGAGAATGTTTGAGCCTGACTACATCATACAAAGTGAACCCGGGGAAGACAGGCCCCTCCCGCTCTGTGGCTTCGTCCTGTGCCTCTCTCTGAGCTCCGTGCGTGTCCGCAACCCCATGGGACAAGTCCTGTGCTTTGAGAGACTCTGCTGGGGGGGACCTGACCCTGCCTGTCTCCCTCCCTCCCTGCAGTAGGGTTTGCAGCAGCCTGGTCCTAAGGCTCTCTCAGGCTGTGATTTTTCAGGGGAGCTGTTGTATTTGTCAGGGTTCTCCAGAGAAGCAGAACCGGCAGGCTCCTGCAGACCCAGGAAGAGGTGATGCTCTCAGACAAAGGCTGTCAGTCAAGAGACTCCTCTTTCACGTAAGGGAGGGGCAGCCTTTTCGTTCTAGTCCAGCCTTCCACGGATTGGACGAGGCCCACCCACGCTAGGGCGTGCCATCTGCGTTACTCAGTCTGTTTATGTAAATGCTAAGCTCATCCCCAAACACTCTCCCAGACACACCCAGAAAATGTTTGACCAAACACCTGGGCACTCTGTGGCCCAGTCAGGTTGGCAAAGGTTAACCATCCCAGCAGTATTTAGGGCAGGAGTTAGAGATGTCAGGAGTTTTCTCCGACTGGCCATTGGGTTCTCTCTCCCTGGAGCACCAGAGCCTCAGCCTCTCAGCTGTCTGGGTAGGTGGCGAGGTGTCAGGAAGTGAGATATATTCTAAAGTGCCCCCTGACCAGCTCCAGGAGCTAAGACATTGTCGTACCAGCTGGGCCTGGTCCATGCAGGGCAAGAACGGGGTTCGGGGGCCCAGCCTGAGAGATGGACTCAAGTAGGCAAGTACTTGAGTCGTGGTGTTACGAACAAAACCTAATCCAGTGGATTCTTTCTTTCTTTTTCTCCTTCTTTCCAGGAAGAGGAGAAGATGTTTCTTCCAACCTTGACTGCTAAGTTTTCAGCCACACGCAGAGCTGAGTTTTCAAAATTGCTCCTCACACTTCATATAGCAGCTGGTTGGGAAATAAAACATCTTCCATTTAGATAAATAAACAACAACAAAAAAATAATAACCAGAAAGATACACTCATTTTATTACTTGTTTCTGAAACAAAACAAGGCACAGGCTCTCTATAAGCCAAGCCTGTGTGGCAGAATGTGGACGAACCCTGCTAGGTTGAACTGGGTGGTCCCCTGGGCAGGTGTGGCAGGGGCGAGGCTGATTGCTGGGGTTGGGGAGGGGACCCCCACCTCAGCAGCTCCCCCTGAGGGCTCAGGGTCAACCAGCCGGGTGGGGTGCCGGTCTATGAAATGGCCCAGGCCAGGCCTCCCCGCCCGCGGAGCCAGCCTTCCAGATCCCTGTGACCTCATCCTACCCCAGGATTGTTTTCAGTCCCATGAGCCCTCTTGCTCAGACGGCTCCTGAGGTTCTCAGCTCCCGCACACCAGCCACCTTTCCCGCCCCTGTGTCTGACATCTTTTTCCAGGCCCATCTCCCCCGGGATGCATCCCTGAGGCTCATGAGGGCTTTCTAGGCAGCAGGGTCTGTGAGCAACAGTTTACACGTATTGGCTCATTTCAACCTCATGGCAACTCCACCAGCTGGGTGCTGGTATGATTATCCTCATTTCACGGATGAGGGTAGGGAGGCCAAGAGGGAACCCAGCAGAGCAGAGCTCCAAACCCAAGTATCAGGTTCTGGTTAGAGGGTGCCAGCTACTGGGTCAGGGACAGAGGCCTCAAACAAATTTAAATAACAATAATATTAATAATAATAATAATAATGATAAATTTGTAATGAGGGAAAGCTCAAAACACGATTGGAAACACTGAGGTATATTTGGGGCGCCTGGGTAGCTTGGTCGGTTAAGCATCTGACTCTTGATTTCAGCTCAGTTCATGATCTCGGGTGGAGCCTGCTTGAGATTCTCTCTCTCTCTGCCCCTCCCCCCCCTTTTAAAGAAACAAAAGCAAAAACAAGAAACCCCACTGAGGAATATTTGATATGACTGCCTTTAAAAATACGGACACTTTTGGGACGCCTGGGTGTCTCAGTTGGTTAAGTGTCATGATCCCAGGGTCTTAGGATGGAGCCCCTCATTGGGCTCCCTGCTCATCAGGGGAGACTGCTTCTCCCTCTCCCTCTGCCTGCCGCTCCCCTGCTGCTTATTCTCTCTCTGACAGATACATAGATAAAATCTTAAAGAAAACCATATGGACACTTTCAATGCACAAAATTGTCATGGACAGTAATGGGGCCCCTCATAGGATAGTGACTAGACTTATGGGAATAACGTGCTTTGTGGGGTACGCATTCACAGGAATGAGGTCCAGGGATGCCCCATTAGCAGTTGCTTGACGACCGCCTTTGCCTCCCAGGGTTGTCTGTGTGCTTCCGGGGCTGCACGTCCTCCTGGGGAGTAGCAGAGAAACTCCCCATTCCTGCCACTGGCCCTGCTTTTCCTAAGCTGCAGACACACAGGAACTATGTCCACGCCCCGAGCACCCACTGCCTTCCCCTGCCCCCACACCTTTCCCACAGGGACCTTTCTCCATCCGGATCCCTTCGTTTCTCTCCCCAAAAGCGGCCCTCAGTTTCTCATGAGGTCTTACCCACTCCCAAGTCCTGCTGGAATCCCAGCCCCTTCCTGACTCTGCCCCAGAGTGCCACTCTCAGGTGACGTTTCTCTCCAGGGACCAGTGCTGTGACCTGGAGGCGATCCCTCTGGCAGGGCTGTCATCTTCTCCCAGAGGGTGGGGGCGTGCACACGCTCGTCTGTGCTCCCGGCTGTGCTCGGCAAAGGGTCCTGCGCGTGTTGATGACCCGGGTGCCTGGCCGGGTGAGAGCCCTGGGAACAGGCCAGCGAGGATGTGTCCTTCTGTACCAGTCCCCGACCCTGGGTGAGGGCTCCGGGGAGAAGGTGCCGCTGTCATCGGAGCTGGGGGAAGACACACGCACCAAACTGCAGACAGAAGAGTTCCTTAGTGTTTCTGAGGAGGAGAAACCCGAACCACGGGCATTCAGAGCAAGGAGGCTCCTCAGAGTGGGACTTAGGGGGACGGGACGCTGGGTCTCCCTGGCCTGCGCCGGTCAGCAGGCACGACTTGGCACGGCAAGACAGCACTGGCCTCTCCTATGGTGAAAGGCGCAGGCAGGCCCTGGTACACTTGCTCGTGCTGTAGCAGGTGCGGTGACCCTCCTGTTCCGGGTGTGGCCACGCCGGGCTCTACAGAAAGCCCAGGACGGCGGTGAGTGCACGAGGGCCCTGAGGCCACAGAGGCTCCCGAGGCAGAGATGGTGAGGGCGCTGAGTGCCCGGGCTGGCTCTGTGGGACGGCGTCACGGGACAGCCCCAGGACTTAGGGCCTGAGCCAAGGGAGGGCTGGATTGTCTTTAACGGAGGTGAGGAAGACGGTGGGAGAAGCAGTGTGGGGGGAGGGGGAGGGATGGAACTCTAGAGGTTCGAGGGTTAAAGGCCCACTGCTTTGGAGACAGGAATCTCCAAATAAGCGTAGGGAGCATCAGCAGCAGGCTGACCCCGCCCTGCAAAGCCAGGTGTATTACTTGTGTTCTGCACAGGACGGATGCCAGTCCCGCGGACCCGGAGTGACCGCCCACTGGGAAGGGTCTTACAGCCAGTGAGCAGAGATGTCAGGATTCAACGAGGGGTCTGGGTGACCCCTAACTCGGTTCTCTTAACCACGGAGCCACCGGCACATTAATGTGGCTTTACCTCTTGTTTGCGACCCCAGCCGAGCTCTCCCCGCCCCGAGACCTCCGTGTGTGTTTCCTGATCTTGCTTTCTTGAGGGACTCCCTAGAAAGGGTAAGAACAGACTGTTGCTATGTCGGCCTTATGTCTTTCATTGCCTATAGCAGCGGTTCTCAAAGTGTGGCCCCAGAAGCAGGGGCAGCCCCTGGGACCTTCAGGACATGAGAATTCATGGGCTTTCCCCCAATGAGAAACACGAGAAACTCTGGGGCTGGGGCTTTAACGAGTCCTCCAGGTGAGAATCTGGGAATCTCAGGGGAAGTCAAGTGTACCCCTTGGTCCTCCCTGTCGTGCCCTCTCCCGCCCGGCCACAGTGGCTCTGAGCTTGGGCAGGGGTGGTGGGAGGACCTTGATCAGCTGGGGGCTCTGCAACAGGGGGGCCACGAGGGCGCGTCAATGGAGGATGTGTGTCATGGGGTCCAAAGAACCACCACTGAGCCACTGTGGTGCTGAATTTCCTTTCCTCTGCTTGGTGGTGGGCATGGGGACTAGTTCCACAGAACAGACGGTGCTCCCTGCTGCTTCTCCCCCTGCCGTCACACAGACCAGAAGTCAAGGCAATGGGGCAAGGTGGGATTGTGATGGTCAGAGTGGCCCCCAACCAGAGAGTACAGGTGCAGCGTCACCTGGGGTGTTGTGGACACTTACTTTGAGGATGGGGGTGTCAGATTCAAAAGGCTCCAGGCTCTAGGAAAGCAGCGAGTGCAGCCGGACGTGTAGGGGAAGCACATGGTTGTCTTGGTTTGGTTCTTCTCACTTTTTTTAAAATACATTTTTATTTTGGGATAATTGTACATGTACAGAAAGGCTGCAAAGATAATACATAGAGTCCTCACATGCCCCTCACCTAGTGTCCCCTAACATCAGCAACTGACATTCCCAGGGCACAGTGGTTGGAACCGAGATACCAACATGTATCCGTCCCCATGACTAAACTCCTAATTTCATCGGGATTCCACCAGTTTTCCCACTAACCTTCTTCTGTGTTCCAGGATCTGGTCTAGGACCCCACATTAAATGGGGTTGTCCTGTCTCCTGTGATAGCTTCTGATTTTCCCGTGACCATCTCAATGGATCCCGGCCAGGTACGAGAATGTTCTTCTTGCTTTTGATAAAAGCAGGAGTAGGTCTAGAAAAATTTCTCCAAAAGATGGCATATTTTTATGTGAAGTTTCCTGATTTTTAAATGTTCCTGGTTTATAAATGCTGTTAGTTACTACTAGTTAGAAGGTCCCATTGACATCACGTTTATGGGAATGCTGTCTTTCTTTTTTTTTTTAATGTTTTTTTATTATATTATGTTAGTCACCATACAGTACATCCCTGGTTTCTGATGTAAAGTTCGATGATTCATTAGTTGCGTATAACACCCAGTGCACCATGTAATACGTGCCCTCCTTACTACCCATCACCAGTCTATCCCATTCCCCCACCCCCCTCCCCTCTGAGGCCCTCAGTTTGTTTCTCACAGTCCATAGTCTCTCATGCTTCATTCCCCCTTCTGATTACCCCCCCTTTCTTTATCCCTTTCTTCCCCTACCGATCTTCCTAGTTCTTATGTTCCATAGATGAGAGAAATCATATGATAATTGTCTTTCTCTGCTTGACTTATTTCACTTATGGAGTACTGTCTTTTTAAGGTTGTACGTGGTTATTGGTGAAGCTTTGCAACAACGAATTAAGCACTTTTATCTTTAATTTTAAAAATTTAAACTTAATTTTGGATTATTTTATTATTATATTTATTATATTTTATTATTTATTATTTATATACATATATGACTATTATATATTTATTATTATTTTATTATTATTATTTCAAATTTTAATTCCAGTATAGTTAACACACAGTGTTCTATTGGTTTCAGGTGTGATTCAATATAATGATTCAACAGTGCTCATTACGAGAAGTGCACTCCCTAATTAAGCATTTTTAAAAAAATTTTATTTATTTATTTGAGAGAGAGCATGGGGGTTGCAGAGGGAGAAGCAGACTCCCCACTGAACAGGGAGCCCAACAAACTCCATTCCAGGACCCTGGGATCATTACCTGGGCCGAAGGCAGATGCTTAGCTGACTGAGCCCCCCAGGTGTCCCTTCCTGATGAAGCATTTTTATTTATTTATTTTTAAAGATTTTATTTATTTATGTGACAGAGAGACAGCCAGCAAGAGAGGGAACACAGCAGGGGGAGTGGGAGAGGAAGAAGCAGGCTCCTAGCGGAGGAGCCCGATGTGGGACTCGATCCCGGTATGCCAGGATCACGCCCTGAGCCGAAGGCAGACGCTTTAACGACTGCGCTACCCAGGTGCCCCTGAAGAAGCATTTTTAAAAGCACGTTTGCCATACAAGTCAAACCACACGTGTCTGCAAGCCCCACCCCCCGCCCCCCAGCCACGTGGCTGTGGCCCGTGTGGTTTCTTTGCTGGAGGGTGTTTGCTGGCTACCCAAGGACGATGGATTTGGAAAGAAGCGATATTTTTAGGCTTCGTCTGGTTTCCGCTCACTCTCAGTGAGGCTGACTGTTCAATCACATTGTTTGATCTGCAACCATTTTCCTGCCGAGTTCCCAGCTGTACCTGACCCCGGTGACCTTGATCGGGAAAACTTCTGCTGAGATTCTTTTCCCCAAACGTGGACCAAGCAGGTGAGTATCCGCCAGGTTTATAATGAACTTCAATCCCTCAGGGCAGGAGTCTATTTGGAACACAATCCTGTCTATGGATGCTTTAAAAGAGACCTACTTTTAGAAAATACCAATGAAATGTGAGGGGCATGTTTCCGCGCAGCGTCTGCTGGGTGGAACCCGCTCTCACCGACCAGAGAGTTGGGGGGAAGATCCCCTCCACCCCAGCCATCGCCAGCCCCTGTCACCAGGGCACTCGGGATGGCGCTTGGCAAGTCTTCCCTGCTGCCACTGTACCCCCTTCTCTTTACAGACGAGGGTGCCGGCCCATGACCATGCAGCTGTGTAGCTTTGGTCCCGAGATTTGCCCCCATCCGCGGAGGTTGGGACTCAGACGCCTCGCTTTTGTGCTCTGCTGGGGATCTTTGTCACCGTAGCAGGAGAATCGTGAGTCTGCCTAGGCAGCCACGCGCATGGGGTCGCAGAAGCCGGTATTCGGATGAACACCTGGTGGAGACTTACCAGGACTTGCAGGTCATTGCCCAGAATGCTGCACGAGACCTGCCCCGGGAAAGCGTGTGCAGTTCTCCCGGAGTTCGGATTCCCACCTCTGCCGTCACCGGTACCAGCCAAAGTGCAGAGCAAACAGCGAAACTCAGTGTTTCCATGAAAAACCAGATTGCGAAAGGCCTTTCCACTGGCAGCTTTCCACGTTCCCGCTGTAGCTTCTTGGGACGAATGCTGGGGGAGAGGACTTCTTGCCCTTGTGGCGTAGTCACGCGGCACACCCCAGGGGGCAGAGTGGGGAGGTCTGGGGCTGGCTGAAAACCTTCTGCTGCTGGAGAGCAGGAAAGCGGGCGATGCACGAGCTGGTCTGAAGCCTGAAGGTGATGTTCTGTTGGTGTGCGTCGCTCCGCGTGCCTTGCAGATACTTTACAGTTGAAGTCACATTTCCAGTCCTTATGGCATGCTGTAGAAATGTTACAGTTGTTTTTCCCCTTATCTACATAAACAACATAACTTTGTCAGAAAATTGAAAATGTGCACTTTGTTGCATCAGCTAAAACGGGCTGTCAGATAAGCCTTTTTCCCCCTCTTCTTCTTTTTTTCCCCCCTTTCCTCTGTTGCATCCTATGAATGATGTAAATGGTTTTTGGCTTTGGAGTTTTTTTTTTTTTTTTTTTTTTTTGCCAGGCACTCGAGTAAATGATCAGAGTGGTAACATTTTTAACCTTATCTATCATACTGAAACATTTTTTCTGCCTCCAATAAAACATGTCAGAGTCGATTAAGGACATTTTTCAATGAGGTATAATTCACGGATTTTAGTAGCGAATCCAAGAGCACTGAAGTATTAAAAGAGGCTGTGAATACTTAATTATGGGTATGTTCCCGTCCTACCTTTTGCCTGAATTCCCCGAACGTTTTGGAGCGCTGCGCGGAAACACGTGCGTCCCGTCTGACGGCGGGGTTGGAGGAGCAGCAGGTAGGACGGCCGGGGATGTGTCACATCGTATCTGGTGACAGGGCCGTGAAAGATACGGCGGCTCCGTACGGTCGGCGGTGCTTATCTGGTACATGAGTGCACATTACTTCCCAAAGACCGGGATCACTTTGGACAGTATCATTAAATGCCACGTCATTACCTGTTATAGAGCAGAGCTTTCGCTTCAAGGGCCTCTTGGGACACGTGCAACAGTCGGAAGAATGATGGGCAAAGATGGAGCCGGCATTAAATTTTCAATGGAAGCAGTATTGGCTTTGACTTTTCAGAAGCCTTATCTGTTAGATGGTGTTTGTCACTGGGCCGCGGAGCCGGGGATGTTCGTCAGTCGGAAGTTGCAGGCAGTTGAACGATATGGACAGGTGAAGGCTCCGTGGGGACCGGCCCGGCTCGCGGAGAGCTGGAGGGGGTAAATTGAAGGTTTATTTATCCCATTCGCTGTCAAGGTCAGCTTGCTAGAGAGCTGTCCTATGGATGCTTACAAATGCCAAAATCCTGGCAAATTGTCGGAAAGAGCCTCCAAATCACTGACCTTTGTACAGCTCCCATCAACGTGCCCGTGTGTCTGAGCGGGGTCCTTAGAGGGAGTTAAATGGTTGGTAAAATGAGGCGTATGCTGTTGCTGTAATGTCAACCGGGCTGCTATGTATTTTTTGTTTTTGTGTTTTCAGCAACAAGGATGAAGTTAAAGATAGGACTGATGAAAGGTGGGGTGTGTGTGCATGTGTGTGTGCAAAATAATTATGCTGGTGTGGGTTTTGGCGAGCGGCTCGGTGTGCGATTCTGCATTTGAGCATATTTTAGGCTTTGAGCCCGAGGCATTTCAGTGTCTCCATTGTTATGTTCCCGTCGAGAAGGGGAGTTTGGAAGTTGCTCGTGCCATCCCTCCTCCCCACCCAGGGCGCCTGATGTAGCCGACAGGTCTCCCAGGGCCCGCTGTTCTGAGTGATGTGTTCTCCTGCTGAGGACTTCTGGGCTGACTTTGCCGTGACAGCTAATTTAAGGAGGCAGGACAGAGCCAATCACGTTGTCTTCTCTCCCTTTGGCCGACGGTGGGAATTTACTAAAGCAACGTTGCCGTGACAGTAAACCAAATGGAGAGGTAATCGCCTGGGGATGGAGGAACAGCCCACCACGGAATATTATGCAATCACTAAAAAGAATGTGCGAGGGCTCTCCCTGTTGACTTAGAGAGGGATCCACAGGATCGTAACGGAGAGGTGTGTGAACACTGGGATCAGATTTTACAAAAGAATAAAACCGCCCTCTGCCCATGGGGGCTTAGATAAAACACGGGGTGCCCAGCAAATCTGAATGTGAATTTCAGACAAACAAGAAATAATTTAAAAATAGTTGAAAAAAGGATTCGGTTGTCTGAAATTCAAATTGCATGATATGTCCGGTATTTTTATTGGCTAAATTTGGCAACTCCCTCTGCCCGCCCCCAACCCCAACATGTCCTATGTGTGTACACGGTGTATTTGTATGTGGTTATATAGGCAGGAATAAAGAAACACACATCCGGGATGGTTCACAAGGATAATTTCACAAGGAAGGGGCTGCGTAGGGGTTGATAGGAGCACGTGAGGTGGAAGACAAGATGCAGGGCAGAAGGAGAGGGTGAGGAAAAACAGGAAGGGTTTTCTAGATTTCCTGCGTCAGGGCCTGGGCTCGGAGAGGATGTGGCAGGGCCCTGGCCCCCAATGAGCTCACCTCCCGGAGGGGAAGGCGGACAGGGAGCAGGCTGTCACCGGACATGGGTGAGGGCTGCCGTGAGCCCTGTGGGGTTCACAGGAGGAGTCTCTGCTCGGGCTGGACAGTCAGCAATTCTCATGTTGCTGCTTTGGGATAAAAAATAAAAGCTTGCAGCTCATCAGGTCTGCTCGCCCTCTCTGGGAATTCCTCCTGCTCTGCTCTTCCTCCTTAGCCCCTACGAGCCCAGCAGTGATGACGAGGGTCTCCCAGTGCACGTCTGGGGCCTGGTGGCGGGTCAGAGGGCGTCACCACTGGGGGGACGCCACAGCCCATCTCTCCGTGTGGAGGCCCGTGCATCTACTATTTACAAGACCGTTCAAAACTCTCCTTATTTCCGAATTCAATTAAAGAGCCGTTAATATGTCCCAGGTTTGTTGTAATGAGCCCATAACCAAAACTGACATCATTATCAATTCAAACAAAGCACGCACGCTTCATCTTCTGCTTTCTCAGGGAACCCCCAACTGCCCTGCGCCTCCCTGGCAGGGGGGACGCCCGAGCCTCGCCTGCTTTCTGTCCTGCACATGCCAAGGGAGGGCCCTCTCGTCCCACCGCACCCTACCTCCTTTGGTCAAAGGAGACTTACATAATCGTGATTCTGGAATGTTCTTTCTATAGACGACGTCCCTCTTCAGACTCCTTTTGGGAAAGGAGCAGCTGCACAAAGCCTGGTGAGTGGGAATTTTCTGTGTCCTTATGTGGCCCAAATCTCTGATGTTCTGATGTGGCCTCGAATATCAGCTTCTCATGATGCAAGCTTTTCGGGGCTCCGACAATCCACTCCCTGGAATGAGGAAGAAACGGGCCAAGAATCCCATCTGGGCAGTAATGCAGAGAGAGAAGGAGCCATGGCGTGGAGGTGGTGAGAGGAGATGGGGTAGGACAGGGACAGAGTGGGTGACGCGGGGGTCCCCAGTCTTCAGCCAGGGCATGGTGTGTCCAGCTGGGCTCCCGTCAGACCCAAGGACTCACGGGGTTTCCGCTGGACGGGGCACTGACAGAGAGACATCTGAGGTGTCGGCAAGAAGGAACATGAATAGCACTGAGCACAAACTGAGGGCTGGGAGCTGCTGAGCACCTGACGTAGGTGACATTGACCTTATCTGCATCTCTCAACCATCCACAGGCTTAGGGAGTGACAGTCTCAGTATCATAGGTTGGGACACCGGCTCACTGGGAGGTCATATCATTTGCCCAGCATCCCAAGAAAGCTAGGAGGTGGTTCGAGCTGAGTTCAAAGATCTGTGTTTAGGGGCGCCTGGGTGGCATGGCCGTTGGGCGTCTGCCTTCGGCTCAGGGCGTGATCCCGGCATTATGGGATCGAGCCCCACATCAGGCTGTTCCGCTATGAGCCTGCTTCTTCTTCTCCCACTCCCCCTGCTTGTGTTCCCTCTCTCGCTGGCTATCTCTATCTCCGTCGAATAAATAAATAAAATCTTAAAAAAAAAAATCTGTGTTTAACACTTTCTCAGCAGCTGGGAGGCGTGAGTGTTGACAGACTCCTCCCCTAACAGGGGTTCCTGGGAGTCGTGAACTCTTCCACTGGTGACCTCTTCTCATGCCTAAGGCAACCCCCTCTTCTGGCCTCCTGGGTTCTTGGCGGCTTCCACGCAAGAGCTGTGGTCTCTCTTGTGAGGTTTTTCTCTGCCTCCTGAACGCCTCCCTCCTCTGCTCGGGCCCCGTGTTCCAGAGTCTCGCGGGAGGCTCTCATGGGCACCGGGAATCTGTCCCTAGGTGCTCACCCTGATCGGGGGGAGTATGCCAGTTCTCTGAGGCTGGAGTCTGAGTCCTGCCATGCTGACAGCCAGCCCTTGCCATGCCATGGGTTTGATGCCTTAGCCCTGGCTGAGGGGCTTTGCAGCCTGCTCGGGGAAGCCAAGACGCAGGCTGTTTTCCAGAAGAATCTGGTGCCTGGAACCCCAGCTGAAAGACCCCACAAGCCTGAGCAGAGCACTCAGCAGCATTTGTAGCAGAGTGACTGCTGATTTCCTCTCCTTGTCTCCACCAGCTACCCTGCTCCAGGGTCTCAGAGACCCTCCGTGTAAGTAACCCTGGGGGCCTGCATGGCACTGACAGTCCCTAGTGGAAAATGACTAGTGTCTTCTGCACAGAGCCCATCGGCTGGCTTTGCCTTGGCTGGCTCCCAGCTACCTGAGCTATGTGTCTCATGCTGCTTCACGATCTCCGAGGAAGGATGGACAGCCACGGATTCCAGTGATCGGTGCCCAGACCACGGAGAGGCCAAGCTGTACCTTTCCCTCACTCACCAAATATTCTTTAGCTATCGAGGGTTTACTGTTAGCTGACATTGTCGTCGTCTCTGGAGATAGTGGACAAAACAGACAAGACGCCTGCGTTCGTGCAGGTTATGGACTTTGGGGCAGCAGGTGATGAATAAATAAACAAAATTTCAGAGAGCAGGAAGCAGTCTCTGAAGAGAAAATACCACAGGCGAATATGATGGGCAGCTTTCTTTAGGTTTTGGGGATAATGAAAGTCTGAGGGGAGCCAACCAAGGGAAGGCCTAACAAAAGATGCTGGGCAAGTCACATGCAAAGGCCCTGGGGTCAGCGGAGCTGGTGTGACGGAAGCTTAGAGAACACAGAGGCCGTGGTTGGAGATGCGTCAGACAGGCAGGCAGAACTGGGTCGTGCAGGGCCCTGCACCCGGAGCTAATGGTCCAATTGCATTCTTAGCTCAGCCTCTCACGGATGCCCAGACAGTGCAGCTTCCTGTCATCCCTGTGGCTTTGCTCCTGCGGCTCCCTCCCTGGGAAAGTCCTCTCTTCTCTGCCTCCTGGAATCTTACTTTTTCTGAAATGTGCCCTCTCCTGCACGGGATCCAGATCTGTCATTAAACAGCCAAGAGTAGGGTGTATCTTTCTCACCGTGGGCAATAAAAAATTCTGTAATCCTTAAGCAGGAGCTGCTGGTGGGGCAACTTCTTGCAGATCAGCGCTGGGTGGAGCCCTCTGTCAGCACTGACCCCAGGATCCTGGCACCCTGAGCAGGCCCCTGGTTTGTGGTGGAATTTTGGCAGGGTGGAGGCTCTGTTTGAGTGGTAGCTGGGCTGGGTCTTCTCCAAGCTGGGAGAGGTCCCATAGGAGCCCATGCAATGTAGTGTTCCTGTGAGGGTCACTCCCATGTACCAGCTGGCCCTCCTAAGATGGGATCTAGTTGGGCTTTCCCTTGTGTACGCCCCTCCCCCCCAGTGCCCTGGCTGCGGACAAGCTCAGCTCCAGCCCTGAGGACGTGGCACATGGATTCTCCCTGGAGTGTTGATTCTACCAGAAACCCGAGCACCTGCTCTGCTCCGACTACCCAGACCTGATGGGCACCAGGAGGCAGCACAGCCGGTCCCCTGGAGTCTGACAGCACGTGTCCTCCTGCCCAGGTCCAGGGTCAGTCTTCTCCTCCGCCCGCTCCCCCCACCAGCACTGTGTCCTCTGGGCAGGATGCGTGGACCCATGAGGACCCGCACTCTAACCTACCTGCTACTGTCCTTGGAGAGACAGAGAGACCTGTCTTCCTCTCCATGGGTGACCCAGCCTCTTTCCCCTGCTCCTGCTTTTGGGGTCAGATGTGGTTCCATTGAATGGCAGAGAGAACATGATGGTTGTAACTGCACACCCTTCACTCATTTGGACCAACAGCTGGCAAACTGCTCTTACGCATGATGGCAAGGGGCGGAGAGCGGGGAGATGTTCAGCTCTGGCATGGAATGGTCTGGCCGCATCCTCTCTCTGCCCCAGCTACGGACTCCTTGTGATGGCCAAGCACCAGCACCAGGGACCGGCATGCTCCAGCCGGCTCTGAAACCCCAAGCCAGGCATAGAGCCCAGCACTGAGTCACTGCTGGAAACATGATTCTGTGGCTTTTGCAAGGAGATCTTCTCTATCAGTAGCCAGCTTTGCTAAGGGAGGTAAAACTGTGACCTTGACCTTGAGGCAGTGCCATCGTCAACAGAGCCTCAAGGCTGTGCTCAGGGCTGCCTACCTATGCCACACCAAGTTGCAAAAAGTCTTAGGAATATTTACAGTTGGTCTTTAAATAGCAGTGGGTATGAATAAAAGAGCAATATCTCACATCATTAGTCCATAAATATGCAGTTTAGTTTTATTTGTCAAATAAAATAACCCGAGATTGAGCTGCCTGGTTGAAAGACACAGACATACATACACCTGTCTCCTTGCTCTGCCTCCTTCCCCGTCTTCATGCCTGCCGCCCTTCAGGAATGTTCTTTGCCCAAGGATGTCCTCCTCTCTCCCATTCTAGCATTCCTGGGGATAGTCATTGTGGCAGGTTTCCTTCCCTCCCCTTCCCCTTTTGACAGAAGTCAGCTGAATGCCCAAACTGTTACAGCGGCCACCAGCTCAAGCTCTTCAGGGAAGGGACAGTTGGAGTCCCCTCACCCATTTTCCTTATTTAAGGGTGACTCATTTTCATTCTATAAAAGGCTTGGAGCTTGTGCTGGGCTGGAAGTTGGCTCTGCTGGTTGTGGGAGACTGTGCTGTATTCCCCTGCGGGAACAGAGTGGGGAGGGCTCCATTGCACCCCAGGCTGGGGTTCAAGCTGTCTCCCCAAGCCCAGATGGGAGTGTGTCCCTGGCAAGGGTCCCGAAATGTGAGCGGGCAGGCAGGAACACATTTCCCTGGGAATCTGGGACTTCAGGTCGAAGAGTGCACGTGCGTCAGCCTTGTTGCACTGTTTCTATCTGGCTCTGGGTACGAGAGACGTGGGATGCAGGTGTGCACTGGGTATTGCTGGCGGAGTAGGCCCCGTGCCCAGAGTCAGGTGTCACAGCAAAATGAGGAGGGGCTCCTGCTGAGTGGGTGTGGCTGGGTGACTGGGCCGTGCCTCTCTAACAAGGGCACCTGCACGTCGTGACTCTCCCAAGAGAACACTTGAACTTGATCTAACTTGGGTTCTACCCAGACAGAGCAAAACATGTTCTGATCTGAACTTTAACAGTTGTCGGTAATGCTTAAAGCAGGAATATTAAAGACAGCTTATCCTGTCAACATACAATGTCACTGAGACACAGTATATTAAATCTGAACTTTCATCTCTGAGTGTCTGTTCTTCTGCAAAAAGGACTTTGACTTTCAAATTAATGTCCGCCTCCTTGGCTCAGAGGCTGGGGTCCATCCAGGGGACTGAAGGGCATGATAGTGAGTGAGGGTCTTAGGTGGACGATCTGGTACCCAGTTGCCCACCTGCGAGGGACGGCTGGGTCCAGGGCTGGAGTCTTTGGCTTTGCCTGGGGCTCCCCTTACAGGATCAGCTTTGGCTTCTCTTTCTCATCGGATGGTGACTGTGGTAAATAGTCATGGATTTTAGACTGGCGGTCACCAGCACCCCGTAGCATGCGGGGCTCCGATGCGTAAATTAATCTCAGTTTTCAGTTGATGTGGCTTTTCCTTATTGTTCCTCTTTAAGATATATATGTTTTAGGATTTAAATTTTTTTTTTTTAGGGTTTTAGTTTTTTAAATGCTCTCTCCACTCAATGGGGGACTCGAACTCACAACCCCAAGATCAAGAGTGTCAGGTTGTACCCAGCCAGGTGCCCCTGTGCCTCTTCAAGATATGATGATCATAGATGCCATGTTCATTAAACCAACCCGCGTTAGATTTTTTAGAAGGAAGTTGGCCACGTACTTTTTTTTGTGTTTTCTTTTCCTCCATCAAAATGGTCTCTCTGAAAGATACTCCAGAGGCATAAGGCTTCTGTGCTCCAAACCGAGCCGTGATTCCCTGACCGAGAATTCATTCTTCTTAGGGATCCAGAAAGAAAACAGAATTAAGCTAATTAAAGAAAGTGGAAGAAGGAACGAGGTTGTTCCTGGTCTGGCTCTCCAGTCAGTTCACCGTGGCCTCCGCGTGCGAGGCGTGTAGACCTGTTAAAACACCATTCCTGGGCCATGCGGTGGATTTGAACCCGAGGAGTCTGCTGAGAGGGGAACACTTCCGACTTGATTTGGAAGGAGGTCTTCGGGACGTGGGAAGGGCTGGCTTTTCTACTGCGTATCCCTCATGAAATCTTACCTTTTTGGTGTCGTTGGAATTTCATCTTTCCAAGTGGTGGTCATTTTCCTGGTGTCCGGATACTGTTTTTGTGCTGGAGCACTTGTCAGACATAGTGACATAAGACAGAGGCGTGTGCTACTTGTCACGAACCAAAAGGAATGTGTCTTGTTAGCGGCACAGGCAGGATACACAGCCCAGGCCAGTGGCTTTGATTGCCTTGGCAGAGGAAAGGAGAGTTTCATCCAGTTCGATGATGCTCTCTCCTTGAAGAAACAGGCAGGGTTTAACCCGGAGCAGCAGAATGATGGGTTTCTGATGGGCCACCCCTGCCGAACCCCGGACATGCTCTGTGGGGAGCGTGCTCCGACTCTCCGGGTAAAATAAACAGCTCGCAGCACTCTGCCGGGCCCTGCGTCAGATCCAGGGCCAACGGCCTTTCAGGGTCGCCTGCTCTGTTGAAGCTGCTTCTGAGGCCGGGGCTAGCCCCTGCGAGATCTTTCTTCCTGGCTGAAACAGGCCTTGTACCATGAGGCATCAAGGAAGGGGACTGCCACAGTCGGTCAGACAAACCGTCCAGACTAGAATGGTCTGGGGTTCATTTCCTTGCTTCTCATAGACACAGCTGAGAATTTTCCCTCCGGTGCTTAGTTTGGATCCCCGCCCCCCCCAAAGCACGGTGGGTTCATCTGTCATAAAACAGTTAACTACAAGTCCCACGAAAAAGATTCTCAAAGGTGGTTGTCGACAGTAAAGGTGTGGTAAGACATAAACCCCCGTAGCCGGGGTGTGTTGTCTGTAAGGTGCCTCTGGGGCGAGTTGACCCGTGTCCCCCCCCATTCCCGTGAGCACGGGAGCAAGGAGTCGTAACCAGCCCTGCTCTCCCCACGGGCCGAAGCCCAGGCCCCATGTCCGCAGAGAGAACAGAAGGACAGACGTCCCTGCGGAGGGAGCCGGCTAGGCCTTTGCACTGCGTATTGAAGACATTTATAAAACATCCTTAAACTTCTTCCAGGAACAAAAGTTTTAAATGAGGGAAAGAGCCTCAGCTATATCAAGGTCTTGGATTCCTTCCCTCCTGGCAATTCTGAGCCTGCAGATTTTGAAATTCCCTCCAGAAATGGAGGAAGACGGATTTAGCAAGTATGCAAAGAGCCCACTGGTGTGAAAGCCCTTGATCTTCTTTGAGGTGAAGCCCTTCTTCTCCCGAGGGGAATAGGCCCGGATCTGAGGGGCCACTGCATAGCCCCGGCTAGCTCGCGGTCCTTTGCTGAGTCGGGTGGGAGTGTGGCAACCAGACGTGGGCATTTAGGAATGAGACCACATGAAAATATGGCGGCCCCCATCTTTGCCGCCTTTGCTGGGACCCTCAGGTGCTTCTGAATCCGCAGTGCTTCCAGAATGACCATGCAGTTAACGTCTCTTGCTCTCACCCAGCTCCTTAGGGAGCAGGATGATATTTTATCTTTGCATCTCTAGCCAATGGCTGCCGTGCTTGGTTATTAAAGTTGATTAATGGATGCTGATTGATTATTTGGTTTGCTTTTAATTCGCTACCCTCTCCCCCATCCCCAATAAGACCCGAGTGAAGGTATGATAGGAGATGTACAGACGGTCAAGTTTTAGGAACACGAAGTCTAATCTTCATGAGGACATCAGTTTCGTGAACAAGGGTACCACCGTGAGGGTACCGCTCTGCACTCCTTAATCCAGACATTGAATTTAACCACCACCTGCTCTGGAAAGTCTTCCCTGTGTCTGGCAGTGTGGACGTGGAGCCACACCCTACACACGGCTCAGGCTGGGACAGCCGAGGGACATCAGCATGAAGGACACTGGGAGGGCAGGGCTGGTAAGGGAGGTGTGGGCAGCTGGAGGAACCGGGCAAGAGTTGGAGCTGCTTGTGTCTGTGGCAGAGAGAGAGGGAAGGGGGCACTTCAGTTTGGAAAGACAATTGCATGAAGTCAAGGGTAGCCCAGTGACAAGGAGACCCTATGTGATGACTGAGTTCCGGGGTCACAGCCCCAGCCTTCCACGCTGCGGACTTAACGTGCATCAGTCAGTGAAACCAGGAGGGAAGCTTCAAAGGAAAGTCATCCCAGTAAAAATTTAACAAGCTCGGGCCTGACTTTGATGATGTGCGTGCAATCACAACAAAACCTTTTTTTTTTTTTTTCCTGGGCTAAATTATTTCAGTTTTTGGTGGGTAAATGTTTGGAGGTGGGCTGGTTTTTTTCCCCCTAAAGATAAGCCTGGATTTCCAGAGAGTCTCTCTTGAAAGGAGAGAGACTCCGAAGAATCAGGAAGGAGCAGGTGGGAAGGAGAGGCCAAGAGGGAAGGCCAGAGCCACAGCGGGTTAGGGGGCACGCATGAGACCCAGTGCCTTCCCCCTCGTGTCCCCCCCCCCCCCGCCGCCGTCTCCGTGATAGACGGACGATGTCCCCACATACACACAGGTTAGGACAGAGAGCATCGGGAACCACTCTGACCGTCAAGCACCAATATGTCTCAGTGATCCTTAACAGGCTTCGGTGGAAGAACAAAGTAATCAAAGCAAAAAATGTCAAATAATAATAACAATAACAAAAATAATAATACCAGAAAGAAGTTCAACACTACTGATCGGATTCCCAGGAGGAGTGCGTCCGCCGACACCATCAACAACACAGCACCAGGTTTTTGTTCCAGGGACAGATAAAAAAGAGAAAAGCGAATCACGGACTGCCTATCCCCTGATAACACAAACACAACTGCAAATAAACATATCAATGTCTACACACAATGGACATTTATGCAGAATCCATACTCCTGGCGATTCTTTAGTTATCAAAGCAAATGTCCTTTTGAGCCTTAGAAATGACGCTGTTCATTCAGTCTCGGGGTTTGGGGTAAAGTTTGACTGTCTGAATAAACAGGTGAGCCTGATTAAGTGCTGTTCATTGGGGATTTGGGAAAGAAGAGGCTTTTTGCGGGAAGGTAATTATATCTTCATTGACCCTCACGTGGCTCCCCCAGCCCGGCGTCGGGGGCGCTCTCCCTGGCGGTGTGACATCTCCTTTCCAGATGAGCTGCTGTCACCTTGCTGAGGCCCCCCTCCCCGGATGCATTTTCTAATCAGTTCACATGATTGAGCTCCCACCAAGTGATGCTTTACTTAATTCTTTTCCGCCTGTAGGGGTGTGAGGCTTGGAGGGCCTCTCGTCAAAACTTTGGAGGGCTCTGTCAGTTTGAAAAGAACATGACCTTTAAATTGTATCAGTATGTTTGCTGGTGCATAAGGGAAAGGAAAAGGTTTGTCCTGATGGAAAACCACTCGGAGACCAGAGAGTAATTCAGAGGGAACCGGCCCAGGAAGTTAATTTGTTTATACATAATTTGCTAAGTGGGGCGAGAATGGGGTCCACGCACCTGCTAGCTACAAAGAGCCCACAGCCCGGGCCTGGGGGCAGTTGGCTTAGGCTGTTTTCCTCCCATTGCTTCTCCCCTCTGAGCCACCACTGTTACAGGACAGGTAAACCGATAGAGTCCTTTTACTCTGGTGGAAGGACAGATATTAAGGAAGCATTTTCTCCTATAGGACCGGCCGCTCTGGAGCTGAGTCATTAACTTCCAGTGGGATTAGCAAGGGCCGTCCAATGCTCTGTGGCGGAAATCGGAAGGCAAGGAGCGGTTGGGAGAAAATTCATGAAAGGACTGCTTTTTAGAAATCAAGGCATATATTCTGATTTTATTTTCAAAGTGTTATTAGAATAGAAAAGATTCAGGAAGCCCATCTGTTTTGCACACGCACACCCCCGCGCGCGCCCTGACACGTATACTTTTTCCATAGTGTATAGAGTTTTCATTGTTTATCTGAGTACTTTGTTTCTTTTTAAGCCCTGCGACTTTGAATTTAGAAAACCTTCAAGTGGGACCCTTGGTGTCGGGTTTGCTACTACTCTTCTCTCTTTCTTTTTTTTTTCCAGTTAAAATATTTTGATATGTGATGCAGAAAAAAAAAAAAAGAGAGGTTAAAAAAATGGGCATTTCCAGCTTTAAAGAGGTGACAAAAAAAAAAAAACCCACAAAAAAACAGAACCCAAGATTTGAGCCGGGAGCAGATGTATACTTATTTTTAATTTTTTCATTTGAAACATGTTTATCTTTCAGAATCAAGCAAGCTGCCCACATTGCCATTCCCGTCCGCTCAGGGGAGAGTGATGGCTAGCCCCACGGAGCCCAGCGAGCGTGCCAATGGAGACGGGATTCAGTGCAAACATCTGGTTTGCTTGGCTCTGATGCTGGAATGGAGCACCTTGCTTTCTGGGGGAGGGTTCTGCGATTTCTGGAGATGAATAATTCTGGAGGAGGAAAAGGTGGCTTCTTCAAGAGGCACTCACATTAGGAGCGAGATGCGTGGTGGTCTCTCTGCATAAACACATTGTGATGAGACAACGTATTTACTCTTTGCAGGGAGAAAGAGCGGTGAGCGGGCACCTGACTCGGAGCCCCGTTTATCCTCGTGCCATGAAGCAGAAGCATTTGTCAGGTTAGGTGAAACCCCTGTGCCTGACCGTAAGGAACGGTGCTGTGAAGTATTGACTGAGTCTAGGTTCCTAATGCAAAATGCAAAATGGGAATTGAAACATACTTGATGGAATTAAAACATTAGTATTGGCTTTCAGCTCTTGCCTCCCTGGCTCCCGTAATAAATGCAGGGCATCTTAAAAATAAAAGCCAACAAACCCAGAGAAAACAGCCAGACGCCTTTGCAAGACAGAGGCGGCACAAAACCTCTCTGCGAGATTTGAGAATTGATTTTCTCCAGTGTGAACTCCTGCGACTGTTTCATCTCCAAGTTTGACATATACTTTTCATTTATTTTAAGTAGAATGCTTTTATTTTTACGACGGGGATATGAAGACATTGTGACATGTTGATAAATGAAATAATCCTGATTGCCGTGTTAAGCCATACATAGGGAGTGTTAAAAAGAAAATGCCGCCAAAGCCCCAATGTGTATCCATTTGCCCTCACGTCGGTGTGCAAGTGTGTGTGGACACGGGGCCTCTCCACAGTGGAGCAACGTGGGGTTCGCTGTTTGGTCCCTTCAGAGGATGTTCAGAGGGCATTTTATCCGAGTTAGCCTCCTATTGTCCACGGACGGGGTGTGGTCCCTTGCAAGCCCGTCCTTTACCAAACAGGCTTGGTATTCACCCATCAAAATGGCAGGAACCAACACGTGTGGCTCTCTGCCCCTGGAGGAGGTCCAGGCCTATGTTTAATCCCAAATCTTGGGACTCTTAAGTAACCTGTGGTTAGCAAGCTCCTTGAGCCCCGGTGAATCCAGGTCCAATGCTTTAATTCGAGTTCCTCAAGACTTTAAGGAAATCTGTGTTTGGGTGAGCAGCCTGACTCTCACCAAGAGGTGGTATCTTGGACCAAGGAAGCAAAAATGTCCCAAAGGGCCCCGTCTGGGCTCCAGACATATGCATTCACTTAGGCTCATGACATTTCCAACAATCCTAATTGAAAGCCAAGAAAGCCAGGGTAGTTTTTTCTAACAAGTTTCTCTGCTCCCCCCCCCCCCCCCCGGCCATCTCAAACCCCCCCGTGCTCTAGACAGCTGTCTGGTTTGGAGCCACGGTTGCACAGACTCGATTCCTGCTCAATCCCAGCCAGTCCTCAGCCCTGGGGAGGTGAGAGGGTAAATGGGGGAGGTTTAGGAAACAGTGGGGACTCCAGTCTGTCCAATCAGCCAGTGGTAGTTGACGGAAGTCTCCAGAGGAGCCCCCACTCACCCAGTCCCCACCTCCCATGAATCCGGGGCTGGCGTGGGGTGGCTTATCCCGATGTAACCCAAAGGTTTCGGGTTCCCTTTCACGTCCCAAGCAGGCTGGGCCTCCAAGGAACTGAAGAGCTAAGCTGCTAGACTTGCTCTTTTTAATCAGGAAGATTTGCTTGGACCTCGCAGTCTCATTGCAGGCTCTGGACCCCCAGGTTTCTGGGATTGCGTCTGGCACCCTAGCCCCCTCTCCAGAGTTTTTCTCAGGGGTACTGCAGGGCGAAGCCCTTGACTTTTTCTGAAGTGCTCGGAATAATTTCTGGCGATTTCCCCTAGGGGTGCGGCGGGGCGGGTTCCGTGGTTCACCCCTGTGGCGGGCACAACCTGCTTTCGGTTGACAGTGAGCAGCTTGGCCAATCGAGCTCACACTATTGTCCTGGGGTCTGAAACTTTCCTGAGACTTGGGCCTGTCTAGGCGAGGTAAATCTATGACTCTCCAGACACATTTTGAGTGAATTGGTTTCAGCTTTCACAAAATGCTAATGTTGATATTGTTTACGTCTGGTTGCATTGTTTTTCACTTTAAAATTACAGCTTTCGTACATTAAGCTAATTTCATAATACTGTATTAACTTAATATTCCATAAATCACACATGTCAGATTGCATTGTTACGGGTGCACAAAACCCAAATTTACTACTCAAGCTCTCCAAACACATGTATTCATAATTTGCTCCAGCGAGCCCTGTGCCGCCATATAGGGTTAAGGAATTACACATTCCAATGCCAGGCACAGACCATGCTGCTCTCTCTCTCTCTGCAATTGTTCTCCATACAAATTGAAACAATATATTTCCAGCCATTTTCATAGTTGTAATTACTAGCAAAAATCGTAATACCGCGAACATATTTTAAACACCTGCACTTTTGGTCCAACTCATTTTTTTCTTTTAAGCTGAGTGTTTCCATTTGAATAAGGTTGAGAGAGCTCACTGGTGGTAGAATCGCTGGGGATGTTTTTCCTTCTGGGGGGAAGATGATAACTTTTGACTTGGAAGGAAGAGGTAGAGAGAAAATGGCAGAAGAGCTCAGCCTGCCCCCTCTCTCTGCATTCCCCTCCCTGCTCTCTCTCTCTCTCTGTCTGTCTCTCTTCACCTTGGCAAAAGGGACTTAATTGCAGCCCGATTGGCTTTGCGTGCTGTGGGGCCCTGTTGCAAGGGTGCGAAGTTCTGTGCCCGAGCCCAGGCTCGCTGGTTCCGGGAACAAAGGGAGGCTCTCGGTGGGGGACATGGCGGTGGGCTGGGGCACCGAGGAGCCTCTGTAGGTTTTAAACCACACACTGTCTAATCGGGCTCTGACAAATCCATTGTAAATCAAAGGTCTGGTAAGTGGGGATGCCAGAAATGTTTGATCTCCTTCCAAGCCTTGAAACAACTTGCTTATTTTTTCTGTAGTTTGGCTCCTCACTAAAATAAAACATTGCGAGATGAATGTCCTGACGGGTCATTGTGTGTCAAACTGTCACTCTGTAATGGTTACATATTTCAGCTGGATTGAGGTAGTGCTGGTTGGGGGAGGTCTGTGAGAAAGAGAGAGGCAGAGAGAGAGGGTAAGGAAGGAGACAAAGAGTAACAAGATTTCTGCTTTCTCCTTATGGCTGATCTTCATTTAAACCAAACACTTGTCATGTTCAGGGGAAGTTTTATAAATTTTTAATGATATTGGGTACAACTGGTGCTTTGAAATTTGCTGTACTTTAATTTTTTCTTCGTTAGCAAAGGTTCACTAATGCATTGAAGTGCTAAGAGCGTATCCTAGGGATGCCACGATAATTGTGTTGTTAATAATATTGTGGCACTAGTAATGTTCTCCTGGTAATCAAGGCATGAGATTTTTTTTTAATATATTCAGTTATTACACTGCATCTCGTACAAATCATGTCAATTACAATTGCCAGCCTGTGACAGTTAAAATAATTGTATACGTTTTCTAGAATTTTCCATTGGCTTGGCTAATCAAGCTAAAAAAAAATCAACACATTATTTGCATTAATTTTATTTCTAGTCTATTCCCACTCCTAAATCATTTGTCCATCTACTTCAAAAGGCAGAACAGTAAGTATTTTAATAATAAATATACGCACACATTCACACCAACCTAATTTAAGAATACTTCTATAGGTCTAGCAAGACGGAGTCATCCGGTAGAGATGTTTTGTGTGACTGGGTTTATGACTTTCCGTGGTGTGCATGCATGCTGATATTGAGTTCACATTGTATACACTTGGGATATGTGGAGTCTATGTTTATACAGACAAACCTTGTAAGAACATTCACTTTAGCATTTTCTATTTCTGTATTCAGTCCGTAGTTCTGTCTAGGTCAGGGAAATTACGTGATTTTGGTCTTTCCTTTTTGGCTTCACTGAAATAGCTCAATATTCCTCTGCACCAGGAAATGATGTATGTAATACTTTGCAGAACGGCACTGCAAATTTGCAGCTCAAACACTAGTCTTCCACTTCTATGAGCTCTGCCTCCTGACCGGCACTGAAGCTTTCTTTATTTGGAACTAAAATAGCTAAACACTCAGAAAGTACTGAACATGTGAGACCGGCTGCAATCGGAGTCCCCTGTGGTGTCTCAGCAAATTTCCCCAAAGCCTGGCCTCTCTCTCGGTCCCCCAGAAGTCCCTCCCCGTCACAGCCAAGAACGGGGAGGGGTCCTGGTGACAATGAGGCAGTTTTGAGTGAGGACCCCAGGGTGCACAGGAGAACGGGGGGAGGGGCTGGGAGGCTGGCAGGGGAGCCCTGTGCTGCCCACCGCACACGGGGGACAGTGGGTCAGGGGCAGGGTGAGGGGTACGGCCAAGGATGGCTCTCAGGCAGACCCTGAAGACTGAGTCAGCCTGGCCTCTTCCATCTGTGGAAAAAAAGAGGATCGGAGAGCAAGCAGGAGGAGAGTACTACCACAAGGGGCCCTCCAACAGGGAGGAATGGCAGGTTTTGCAAAATAACAGCAGCAGAAGGATCTGAGGAGTGGCAGGTGGACAGACAGGATCGTTGGAGCCATTTTCGGGCAGCTCAGCGATATTATTTGGAGAATAATAAAGAAGCTCCCCAATTTCTGAGGTCCTCCACACCCACCCCTTGCTCTCTGTACCCTTCCAGGCCGTGTCTACGGTGTCAAGATTTTGCAGGAGGGTCAGGGGCTACAGGTTGCCAGGGTCAGGAAAACAAAATATTTTTTTCCCTTTTTAATGCAATCATATTCTCTTAAACACGGCTTGAACAAATCATCTCTCCAAACGTAGAATTTATTTCTCAACTTTGCCTGGAGGTACAGAGGAGAGAACAGATTTTTTTCCTCTCTCTGGCCCTTTGAGTCCTGACCAGGCAGAATGGATGGCTTTAGAACTGTACACGGACAGGAAAATCAATGCGTCATACCAGGAGGCTTCAGGGGTTAGGTTCCCATGTCCATGTCAACAAGGCTATTGGTTTTTTTAATGCTCCAAAGTTATCACTTCCCGCCTGCAAGAGCCACCGCTGTGACTTGTGTGGTCAAACCTTAACAAAAGAATTTCCCTTTGCCCACCGCTCAGTGGCATGGAATTTAATTACTGCACAGGGAGAATTTTTCCAAGTATGACAATCGAAAACAGACAGGCGGGCCCCCAACGGCAGACTTTCCCAGGGCACCTGGCCGGTGTGTTTTGGAGGGGATTGTGATCTTGCTTGGGGCCCGGACGCCACGTCTGCAGCTGGCCTTGGCTTTACGGCGCGATGGCAGGGGTGCCTATGGGTCTCTGTCGTCTCCGGAGACTCCAGGAAAGCAGCTTGCAGAGAATGAGGCCGGCCGGCCTTCTCCGAGTGGGTCATCTTGGTGTCTCTGGGATCTGGGGTGTAGGCAGTGGGGACCGTGGGCCTCTCCCCTGCCTTAAATGCCACTGTTCCAGGAAGGAGGCTTCAATCTGTCAATGGAATTATGTGCCACCAGGTGAAGACCATGTTGCTTCCAATAATACTTGTTGTCATTAGATTTTAAACTGAGTATCCAAAAATGAGGCCTTGGTTAAACCTCTGTCAATTTTATCAGTCCAACGACTGCATTGGGTTTATTGAGCCGGGAGGAGTCCCGGACCCCCGACAGCAGCCAGCCTTGCATGCAGACCTGGAATTTTTGTGATTCACCGAGCTAGCAGGCGCAACCCTGTCCGGACCCCTCCCAGATGCCGGGGCCAGGGAGGCCCGGCGCTGGCCTCCAAGGGCCCTTTGATCTGGTTTCCATTCTGGCCGCCCCCTCCCCCACCGCGTTTCCCCAGGCTGTCCTGTCGGCGGTGACACAGTGCTAACACCACAGCACTGGAGGCCAGGGTGAGCATTGCTCACTCGCAGCAGGCGGATGAAAAGGCAGTGCAGATGTAATTTGTTTTCAATGGCTGTTTCAAAAGAATAATTGTGGTGACATTGCGGGATCAATATTATAGATTTTTGTTTTCAAGTACACTGTATGTGTGGTGCTAAGGGGAGGCAGGAAATACAACACTGCAGCCTGAATACAATAAAAATGGATTGAGGTCTGCGGGCATTTGTCGGCTGCTAGCCATCACGGCTTTGGAACATCATTGGTGGGATTACCGAGTTTGTCCTTTGGGTTGGCATTTCATGGTGAATGTGTGCACATTTCCTGTAGTTTTCGGCCTCTGCTGCTTTGGGGACCTGTTTGCTGAATTCGTGTAAAGTAAGTGGAGGTGAGTTTCCAGAACCCGGGGCTTGGTTTTGCTCGCTACCGAGGGCAGGCGGCCGGGGCTGGTGTGTCCGCGTCTGCCCGGGAGGCGGTGGTATGATCTATGGAAGAGGCTGGACGTTTCCACCAGAAAACGTCAGCTTCCGACCCAGAGCAGAAGTCGGATGACTCCGGCAGCTGTAGCTCTTTGTGTGGGCCTTCGAAAGGACAGGCGTCCTGACCGTGCCTGTGGGTGCTGGGTGGACCTGTGACTGTGGGATCACGTCCGTCCCCAGGCTCCCCTTCAGAATGCCGTGGGCTGCACCTTCGTCCTTGGGCAGCACGCTCTTTGGAGAAGCTCAGACAGGCCTCCTGAGCCTCACGACGGTCGCTTGAAATTCCACAAACACTAGAGGAGGTGAGCAGGGCCTCGGGAGTTCAGGCGGGTTTCCTGACTCGGGGTAACTAGACAAAAATGCAGATCCCAGGGTGAAAATTATATGAACAAAGAAATTAGTAATAAAACTGAATAAACGTAATGAGATGTGAAAGAGAGCATGGTGCCCGGTTTTCCCTCTGTCTTTTGTAATTAGCCCTTCAAAGAAATGGAAATTCCGGCAAAATACCTTTCTCCTTGCTGGCTTCAAATTGCAAATGAATATGATTTGTTTAGAGGTGAGAGAAAGAGAGCAGGATGCAGAAGGACGCTCAGGATAGGACAGCTGGATCTTCTGGCCCAATCGACTCCTTGGACAGATGGGGAAACAGAGGCACAGATAGTCCTGGAGCCCTGCCTGCTCTTCCAAGTGAGATCAGAGAGGCTGCCTAGTCTGACTTCCAACCCAGAGCTTGCCAAAGCCCGTCCATGAACTTGGCTCTTTTGTGGGCTTATTTTATCTGGATAGCGCAATGTCTTTTTTTGTCTTCTTCTTTTTTAAAATTGAGGATAAATATAAAATGGAGAGAGTCCCATAAAAACCCAGTTTTGCATTCTTTTGAAAAATCCAAATATCTAGCAGCACCGGACCGGTGTCCCACGTGGCAGCATCTGCCTGGCGCGAGTCCCTGCTGTCTCCTTGGATGGGGTGTCCCCTCTCAGTTCTGCTCAGCCCAGCGAGCGTTTGGGTTCATTGGCCGTGTTGTAAGGCGTCCTGCAGCAACCGTGGGAGCTGAGACCCATCGGAAAAATTCGTTAGTTTGGCAGAGTGAGTGCCAGGGCACATTTCCCTCTGAGCTGGGATTTCCTTAGTTCTCCTAAGAAAGAACAGGGTTAGTAAATACGAACTGATTCACACTCTCTGACCCTATGTAAGCAGTGTACATGCCTCTGTGATGTTGACTGTCTGGAAGAAATAAAAAACAAGAATCGTCTCAAAAAGGGCCAGATGTTTACATTCACACTTCCTGAGGATGTCATTCCATAAGCATTCGTCAAGCTCCTTGCTCAGAGTTCAGACAAGAGGGAACTCCTTCTCTCAAGGAGCTCACAGACCAACAGGAAAAAACCAAAAGAACAGAAATACATAGTAACTACTTAAGGTGTAAAAGTAAATTCAGGTATTTCTTACCCAGCACCGACTGTGTCCTAGGCCCTGCAATTATCTCTTGAGGCACTTTTCCCGCAAAAGACAGATTATAGTGAACAAGGCTATATTTATGTGTTGGGTTTGAATCTCGTTTAGGGTGGAATCCGCATCTTAATTTAATTGATATTTATTGTCAGCTATGAGTTTGGCATTGTGCTAGGTGCTGGAGCTGTAACGGCGAGCAAAATAAACATTTATCAGACGATGACACAAATATATAATTCAAACTAATAAGTCTCATGACGGAGGAGTGCGTGGTGGTATGAGCACATGTAACGGTCATCTGATCAAGACCAGGGAAGATCAAGGACTTGTCTGGTTTGGAGTTTGAAGGATGCATGTAACAGAAGACCCTTCAGTGCAAAGGAATCAGCACATGCAAAGACTTTGAGGCACGAGAAAGCATGTCATAACTCAGGAAGCCAAGGAAGACCAGTGCAGGGGGGCCAGAGAGAGCAGAAAGGAGAGGTATAGTATGAAGAGGAGCAGCAGAAATGAATTGGTGGGTCCCAGACCAAGCAGGATTTTATGGTCCAGGCTGAGACATTTGGTCTTTGTTCTCAGTGAACAGGAAATGAGAAGACTTTAGGTGTGTGTGTGTGTGTCTACACGTGGTAATGCAACTAGGTCTGTCTTAAAATAAGAATTGATCCTAAGTTGGGTTTCCCAGGAAGCATATTCTGCGATTCTGAGATTTGTGTGTAGATAGAATGTTCTCTGGGGGAACCTCTTAGGAACAACATCTGCGAAGAGTAAGGAGAGTGAGGTTGGGCAGAGAGAGAGAAGTTAAACATAACGGAGATGCAACAGAGGCCTCAGCAAATCCTCCAGAACATTCTAGAGCTGGAGTGGCTCCGTAGGAATGTCCTTATACCACTACTCCTACCTCACCAACCAGCCATTGGATGTAGGCTGCCTCTGGGAAGGGGGTGCGATCTTGGATAAGGCGTGGATGAGTCCCATCATCTGAGGACAGCTTCCAAAGGGGAAGTCGGCTGAGAGCTGTCAGCCACCAGCACTCTCAGGAGCTGGGGTGGGTCAATCACACGCAGACCACTGCAGTCCACTCTTTGCACAACATAGATCTAGCTGTTTCATATAATACATTTTGTAAACAGCCTTTCCCAGGATCCTGGTGGTTCTCTTTTCCAGGGGAGACTTAGAAGAGGGGAGTTAGTGGGACAAGCTACAATCCCCACCACTGAAGCTGGGCTTTGGCCACTCCTGTTACTCATCATTTCTGTCTTCTACTTCTTACCCTTAGCTAGCAGTTCTATTAGTCGGACTCACCTGGAGTAATGGTCATCATTAAAGGGAACGGCCCTCTGGTCACCATGCCCTTTTCCAGCCACGGCTGATGCATTCATCCGTCTGTTTCCAAGGTGGGACTCTGGTGACAAGAGAGGCTCTCTGGATCAGCTGGCTGCCTGCATTATATAACAACAATCCTATCTCCTCCTTTCCTTTCTTGCTAGACTCTTAGCATAAGAACTCCAAATAAACAGGTGACAATTACAGCTAAAAATATAATGGGACTCTTGCTAAGTCCCCTGGTGGGAGAGTTCTTGGTCTGGGAATCAGGACCTCTAGATACACTGGGCTTTGAGTCATAGGGGCAGGAAGCCCAAATTCTCCAAGCAGACACGAGAAGGGGTGGGAAGTGGGGGCCCGCCGACTTTCACCTTGGGTTCCTGACCCCATGTATGCTACTTGTTGGAGAAACAGAATCATCTAATTTTCATTGCTTTAGAGTGGATATTGAGTCTTGGAGAAGGATATTGTATTATTTTAAGATGCCACCTCCAAGTTCGTGCCCAGAATGAAACTTCAAAGGGCCATTCTATTCCTCTATCAAGCCGGCAGCTTCCTTTGTGGTGTGGTAAGTGAAAGGACCAGTGGATCTCATGGTCAGTATTTTCATGTTGTAAAGTGGGCCCCTTGGTCCAATGCAACATGATGTGAGATCCAGCTTTGGTGCAAACTTTTGGACACTAGCTCTAACTAAAGCCCTGTGGACAGAAAAGGCAAACTGTCATCCAAAGTATGAGTCAATTCCAGCCAAACTGAATGACTACCTTTTCCAGGGTAGACGCGGTACAATGTAATCCAGTTACTCCCAAATGGATGGTTAACCCTCTTGTGGTATGATGCCATGCCAAGGATTCAACACTGGTTTCTGTTGCTGGCAAGTTGGACATTTGGCAATGGTAGTAGCTAGATTAGTCTTAGAGAAATAAGGTCCCATGATATCGGGTCCATGCATAAATTTCGTGCTACCATGTCTTTGCTCCATTCAGAGGCTGGCTGATATCACCTGGCTCAGTCACTCATTCTACTCATTGGTTTAGTGCTTCCTCCATGCTTCCTACTGGGCATTATCATGTAATACAAATATCCTCCCACTTTGTGCCCTCCCATAGATCCATCCATATACCTCTTTCCCTGAATTCTTTGTGTGTGGTCTTCCAATTATTTTCCTCCCAGGTCTCTCGACCGACCAACCAAACCATTTGCCACTGCCCATGAGTCTATACATACCAGTACATCAAACCACTTTTTTCCCCCATCTACAGAGTGAATTACCAGGTTCACCACCTAAAGCTCGGGCTACTGGGAAGATCTCTCCCTGCTGTCGTTGAAGGCCATCGTTGTGTGGGACCGTGGTATACCAGTGGTCTCTTTGAAGCTTATATTCACAATCCAAAAACTGAGCTCAGCCTTTTTCCTTCTCCATTAGCTGGTCATAAGACTACCTATGATGTTGGCGGTGTTAGCTGGGGGAGGCCCTGGTCCTACAGTAGTGGATGACGCAGGGCCTGGGATACCAGCTTGTGCTGGCTGGCCCTACTTATGCCAAGCCTTCATGAAATTCTTCCCTAGTACTGGTGGATTTACCTGATCTTATGATTTGGTAGGTCTGACAAAACCCAGTTCACCATGGCTTGCTCTGACTGCATAGTAATTTGATATTCCACGGGCAACCACTTTGTCTCTACCAGGGCCCCAGAGTGCACTTGAATTGTTGTTCATGTGGTGTATAATTTCTGGCTGCATAAACTCTGCATGGTCTTTTCCCACTGCAATCCCCTCTGATAACACTGTGTCTTCTCGGTCACAAGGGATTGCCGACATCCTGGACCTGCTGCAGAGCCCTTTCCTGACCTGGGACCCCTCTCAATGTTGGAAGACATTCTCATCACTCAGCAAATGGATTGGAGCAATATTCTGGAAAGTGGAATAACTGTCTCTAGAACCTGGGGTTGGGGGGCTGTTGGTAAACAGATAGAGAAAAATTTTTTTTAATTTATTTATTTTTATTTTTTTTATTTGCGAGAAATGTGAGATGCAGTCATGTTGATTGGTCTGTCCCTGTACATCTTTGACCAGTGGGTCCCCAAAACCATCGCTGGTTTCGTGGATCTCTGACTTTTCTTAGGGTTTATCTCCCACCCTCTGGAGTACATGCATCTTATGAAGCCTGCCTGTCGTCATCTTTCAGGGTCAGTGTGATTTCTGTGCGGATCAGACTGGTGAATTAAATGAGATATGACAGGAGCCACACCCTTTTCATCACACACATTTTTACTCTCTTGGCTGGGCACTGGAGCAGCTTCACAGACTCCCACTGGCTCTCTGTACTATGATAGTTCTCACTCAAAGGTCCAAGGAAACAATTTAGAGATTTAACAGTTTCCAAGGATACCCATTTCAATGATACATCTTGGGGACTTGGAGATTGCCACCAGGTGGACCTACCCAGAGCTGGCTCTGGGCCAAGATTTCATTTTTCACCTGACCTCCATGTATGCACACTCAGGTCATTTTGCTGGGAAGCAGAGAGGCTGATGCTAGAGAGAAGTTGGAGATCTTGAAGGGTAGGGGCTGAGTCTGATTTGAGTCCCAGTCTGAGAAGGCTGGCAGAAGCTTGGGGTTTCCCAATGTGTGGGACATGTGTATGGTGTTAAATAGTATAACGGCGTGGTATTAAGTTAGAGTGAGTCACAAGATAGGTAAGTTATTCCTTTTTGAGTTCAGCATGTTTGAATATTTGCTGGTTCCAAAATGGACAGGTTGAAGCCTCTTGGGTGGGAGTTGAGAGAATAAATTTCACCTACAAAGATGACATGGCAAGGGGCTGATTTTTGTAGTCTGTCTTCCTCTACCTCTGGAATGGGACTGACTCCCTTATTCTGAGACAAGAGGTATTAGACAGCTTCCTGCAGAGGAACTAATGAGCTTTGCCCTCTTAGCTTATTTCTCTACCCAGGTCCCACCTTGGAGATGACGTGCCCACCTTCTGGATCTTGAGGACACATGTGACTGTGTAAGCTGGGAATTCAGGGGAGTCACCCAAATTCCTCCAGTCTAAACAGGAGGGAAAAGGGTTCACCTTCCGGTTCTGAAAATTTTAATTTATGTGTAGTAGAAAAGACTTTCTTGAGTTTAAATGGCCTAAATATTGAACTTTCTTAGTTCGGAATATCCCTTCTAAACTTGGCATGTCCTCTCTGCTTTCTTTTGTTCCTGGGCTCAGCCTAGGGTAAAGACCCACCTCCTTGGAACTCATTTATCTATGCTGGAGATCAAAAGGGGTATAACCTTGGAATTCAGGGTTTTCCGATCAACAATTTTTCTTTTATTTGGGCAAGACATCATAAGACCATGTATCAGTTTCCCAGTGCTTCTCTGCCCAATCACCAGAAACTTAACCAATACCAATGTATTATCTCGAAGTTCTGTTGGTCAGAAGCCTGACACAAGTCTCATTGGACTGAAATCAAGGCATTCCTTTTGGAGACTCGAGGGCAGAATTCATTTCCTAGCTTCCAGAGGCAGCCCTCACGCTCTGGTCCGTGGCCCTCATCTTAAAAGGGGCAAAGTTGCATCTCTGATGTTCTTTTCCTCTTCATGTCTTTTTCTCTGATCAAAGCCAGGAAAGGTTTCCTTTTTTTTTCTTCTTCTTCTTTTCTTTTCTTAAGACTTGAAGTGGTTAGTTTGGGCCCACCAGGATCATCCAGGATAATCTCCCCACCTCCAGTATTTGTATCCTTAATCCCATCTGCAAGGTGCCTTCGCCATGTAAGGGAAGCGTATTCAGAGGCTGTGGGCGTCGCATGTGGACATTTTTTGGGGTCATTATTCTGTCTGCTGCAAACCGTAACATTTAAAAAGGAATCTTAGATTCTAATCTCTGACCTCCCACTAGTTTGGAATTCCTTCTGAAGCATTCCTGCGAGATGTGTCTCACCCTCTGATTGCACCCCCTGTCAGAGGGAGCGCAATGTTGCTCGGAGGTATGCACTCTCTTCCCCTTCCCTTCCACAGCTCTTTAGGGCGCTTGTTGGTTGGTTTGTTTCTATCAAGTTTGCATCCGGAATTTTGTAGAATGAGCTCAGTGAAAAGCTGCCTCAACAGGACTTGTGATTGGCGGCACAGAGCCGCGTCCCAAGCAATGCTGTGTGTGCAAGTAGGTTCTGGGTGTGAATTTGGATGCTTCCCTCCAGACACAGAATGCAGGAGATGTCTTTTGGCAATGAGCATCAGCTTCGAGGAGCATCCCTGTCTCGTGAGAGCCTGGGAGTCGACAGTGTCCTGTTCACACGGCCCGTCCATATATTTATTCACAAATATTTATTGGACCATTACCATGTGGCCGGCATTGTTCTGGATACCGAGGAGGGGCAGTGAACAAGGGCAAGTCCTTTCTCTCCTGTGGCTTCCATTCTGATGCTGGGGGCGAGATGAGAAATAATAGACGAAGAAGTCCATATTGTCATATCCCAGGGAAACAGATGCTAAGAAGAAAAAATACAGCAGACGAAGGGGAAAGGTAGAGATCGACGGGGCTGTTCTATATGACGTGATTAGGACGCCCTTTCTGGGGAGGAGGTATTGAACAAAGTGGTGAATGGAGTCAGTGATATCTAGAACTAGGAAGGCTTGTGGAGTGACATTCTGAGACTGTAACCAAGGTCTGTTTTCACCTTCATGTCCCTTACATGCTCCCCGGCTCCCCCACCCCACCCCGCAGTCCTCTCTCCAGCTCAGGAGCTGTGTCACCCTGCCACCCTGCTTCCAGAAAACGTTACCAGGGCAGAACCAAAGGACAAGGAAAGCAATATTTTCCAAAGTTTCAAAATGGGTTTTAAAACTCATGGCAAGTTTGTTTTTGCTTTATCAGAGTCAGGCTCTGTGGACATCAGAGTCAGGCTCTGTGGACAACAGAGCCCTCAAGACCTCAGGTTTGAAGTTGATGTCATAAACGGTCAGTGTGGAAGGACAGGTAAGCAGTAGATCTCCCGGGGTTCCAGATGAACATTCCATGGGTTGTGTGGGAGGGTAGGGAGGGGCCGGGAAGTGTTGGAGAATGTCGCCAGCCGTCCACGATGATGCGCTGTAGGTATTTCTAGCTACATTTCTGGGTAGTACCGGGAAAGGAAAGCTCTTGCTGAAGATGACATAGCTAATGCATTGTGTAGGTGACACTCTGGGGCTCTCCTCTTTGCCCTAAGTTTCTGAGCCCAGATTCTACTACCTTAATTTCTTTACTGCTATCCGTAGGGTGCTTTGTTCCCGACCCTGACTCCTGAGGACCCCACACATCCCCAGTGCCCCAAGAGAAACATCAGGATTGACTTGAGCCAATGGAATCTGGCAGACAGGGAGGACGGACTGGTATCATGTGTTAGCTCATTGCCTTGTAAATGCTTCAGAGACATTTCCTTTGGGGTGGTTTAATTTTAAAAACGAAGGTGCTCATTGAATAGGAAATACCTGAATATTTCCAGTTTGGCACAATCCCCCCTGCACTAGCCCAGGAACCCCAAAGCATGGTGGCCGAGCCCCCAGAGCACCCCTTCTTGATCCTTCTTGTGACCCTACTTCTTTCTCTCTCTCCTTCGGTGTGAGGAGAGCTTTGCCTGGAGCAGGCTGACCAGGGCAAGTGCTGGAGAACCAGCCTGGCGGTCAGGGCAGTGCAAGACTTTGCTTCCCAGGCAAGTTTCTAATATAAGCAGCCAGCAAAGGCTGGGAAAGTCTGCGGCTGCCCTGACTAATAAGGATCGAATCCCAGTGTGGCCGTCAAAACAGCTGGAAAAGCTGCAACCCCCGTTAAGCCAGAATTCGGGCAAATATCTTGACGCAGAAAAACTGTGTGTGCGCCCCGGTAGAAATTATACTTTTATAGTTATTTTTACATCCAAACATTACTCTTTGAGTGCCGTCATATTTTATGAAAACTTTTATTAACATTTCAAAATGACCTTACCCTCATGGTGAGGCTATCAGTCCCGGGAGCCATAACCTATTTAAAACATTTTCATCTTTACAAACACAATAAAGTAAGCTGTCTTCAACATAGATTTGTAGATCTCATTAGAGATACTTTTTAAAAAGGTAGTGTGTCTCTGGGGAACGTAATGACAGGTTGTAATCTTTGCATGCAAAGTTTTCAAACATGAACACTTAGTGCAAATGGATTGTTTCATCTTTGGGGCACGCTTGCGACCGGATCCGCTTTGTAATGGTTCTGGTCGGTATTCAGTGGTGATGGCGAGGGCTCCGGCTGCCCAGGCAAGGGAAGGAGTCTTGGGTGCGGTGGCGCTGGTGGTCCCCACAGGGTAGCCCCAGACTTGGCTTGGCCGTCTGAGGGGAGGTGAGAAGCTGGGGACCCCAGGGGTGCCGGGGAGCTCACGCAGAGACCAGAGACAAACGAGGCCTCTCCTTTGATTAAAGCCCGTTTGGTCCTCTCGGTTGTAAATGAGGCTTCCCCCTTGGGTAGTGACTGGCTTAGGTGGCAGTCGAGGGGGTAATTTTTCACAAATGCTGCCTCCAGTGGGCCAGTGTTCAAGAGGCTGCCCTGCTTAAATGGTCTTTTTATGCAGCAAGATAATGGCAGCTTGCACACTGCTAAATCAGGCCTATTTTCTGAGGAATGGTTGCATTCAGGGCACTTCTAATTTGTCAGAAGAAATGCAGACCATCTCTCCAGGAGTCTGCTGAAGAGGACATCATTTCTCTGCGAGCTCTGCCTTGGGTCAGTGTGCGGCTCGCCGAGCATGCCATCCCCTGTTGCTTCTACCTCCCAGGGACACGCTGATTTATTAGGATTAAACAAGCCATGTCCTCCTCCTGACTCAATCCGCAGAATGAACATTCCCTCCTTTCCCCCTGCTCTCTTGCCCCTTCCGCCCGGAGCCACAAGACAAGGGAAGGGTCATTTGTACAAATGCTCCCCGTGTCTTGTGGGAAACGGTGCCAAGGAAGTGCCACTCTGCCGGGGCCCGTGCTCGGGGCTTAGGGGCACAGCTGGTCTGCAAGGAGGCCCAGGCCACCAGGCAGCGGGCCTTGGGAGTGGCTGTACGTCTGGTTTTCTCACCGTGAGATGACAGTGAGACCACAGGGCTTCGCGGGCTGGAGAGACGAAGCCAGAGCCGTTGGTAATTGAATACAATTATTTTCCCCAGTGTCCGACTGGGGAGCGGATCCCAAGGGAATTGCATTGCCGATGCCCCCGAATGCTTATCTCGTAACCGCTTTAATTGCATTTCCATTTGCGCCCCCACCCCCAGAGCTCATTTAATGAAGCAGCACTCTGGCTTGGCATCCGTTGTAAAGCGTTGTGTTGGGCATGGGTTTATTACATTGTTACTATTGTCATTCTATAAGTAACGCCGATGTGGCCCGATTCCCATCTGGGGTCCCCTCTCCGTCATCTCACCTCCTTGCGATGATGACCTTCGCGCTTGAGCCCCCAGACACCCCCTTCAGCTGCAGAGCACGAGGGGGTCACGGCGTGGCCCCCCTGTGGATCGCACGGGTGGGACCCTATTCTGTCTCACCCAAATGACTTAACTGTGCTGTGGGATCACAGTGGAAGCCCCTCACGGGCCGGTGGTGAGGGTTGGCTGAGCTGACACACGTCTGACCTCGAGGACGGTGCTTGGCAGATGGTAAACCCTCTAGAAACAGAAGCTCTGTTACTGTTGTGGTTTTCTGGACGCTTCCTGACCCCATCAACTTTTCTGTCCCGGCGGCCCTGCCTTGCTCTTCTGCCTGTGGCAGGCTTCCCTCTTCTGAGACCCTGGGATCTTTCTCCATCACCCAGGCTATTATACAGCAGTCCCTGTGCACGAAACCCCCAGCTACAGGAGCAGGTCAGGCGAGGACCGTGGAGGTGGGACTTGGGGTTTGGAGAAGTCTCTGCCTGCCCTGCATTGGGAAGCATTCCTTGTCTCACCAAGCCCGCTTGGTGTCCCTCCATTGTGCCCCAGGGTTCGGAGCTTCTGGCCTTTGCCCTTGAGGCAGATTCGGGTCCGCAGCCTCTGTCCCAGGCCCAGGCGCACTGAGCAGCCCAGCGCCCTGACGCGGGGTCTTCCAGTCTGCAGCCTGACGTGTTCTGAGACTCACGTCCTCCTTGATCTCTCCATTTGAATGATGTAGCTTTACCTCTTCTTGGGTCTGTGTCCAACTGCGCTGTCTTCCCAGGTCATCCATCCACACGTCATTGGCTTATCCAACCCTACGAGTCCATTTTGAGGGCCTACTGTGAGAATAAAGATTGGGGAAGCACTACACGCTGCTTCCCATTATTTTAGGTGGAGACTGGCAAAGAACAGGGACTTGTTCATTTAAATCTCTCCTCCTCTGCCTTTCTTCATTTTGGCTAAATAATGAGTTTGGCTGAAGCTCCACTCTTGTTAGGAAAGTTTGGTCCAGTTAAAGAACAAGGGCATGCGACTCAATGCCTAGGTAAAGTCGATGAGAAAGAATATTGGAAAATACCCCCCCCCCCTTTTTATTTGCCTCACAGCATTTCCAGTGGAGAAGCTGGATTGAAAGTTTTTGACTTGGTTTTGTGATCCAGTGGCTGGAAACTGTTGTCCTCCTCAACCCAGCTCATTTTCAGTTTCTACATCCCGGACTCTTCTCCAGCATATCAGCCCCAATGCTGCCCAGACATCAGATGGTCAGGATGGCTCTGTCACGGGCCTGGAGACAAAGATCGGTCCTTGTCCCCAGTTGTGTGAGCGCAGAAGCTGTGTTGATGGCACAGAAGGCAAGAGGCTGTCATCGCTCACATCAGAAAGACCAGAGGCATCTTTCTTGGGAAGAGAACTGACAAATGGTCCCCCGTAAGGGAGGGGCATCCTTGGGAAGCCAAAGGATACAAGCACAAGCTTGCATTGGTCACAACCCTTATGATGCTCCCAGAATTGTGCTGTCTAGGAAACCATTTAAACTGGCGAGCAGAGAATACAGCACTTGACAATGGTTGTTTGGTTTTAAGACACATGCATTAAAAATACATCTGAAATCCAGGGCACTAAGAATCCAAATAATGTTATTAAATTTCTTGTTGAGGAAGGTCCCTTGGGACAGCTGGCTCTGCTCTTTTACAAAAAAAAAAAACAAAAAACAAAACTTGCAGAACTCAAGTTGTTGCATGAACAAAGCATCTTCATTTCTTGCTGCTTCTCCCTCTTTCTCTCTCTCTCTCTTTCTTTTTTTTTTTTTTTTTTTTGCATTTTCCACTTTCCTATTTCTCCTGAGGAGACAAACAAATCTCCGAGGTACTATTAAGCTGCAAATACACCAGAGCCAAAAATAGAAGATGCAGCCTTATAAACATTTTGCATATTTTGGTGTAATTTGTTGAAAATAGTACAAAATATGCTCACAGTTGGCATCTAGAATGCAAATATTAGGAATCCGGTCCCCTGATACATTATGGTTTTTCAGCAGTATGGTGCGGGCTCGTCCAATAGCTATTGTGTGGCTTCGCAGTTTGTCGGAGGGTGAATAATACCGGCGACTTGTTCGTGCAGTCTGTGAGGGAGCTCCGTGTTGCCAAGTGATGTTAGCGGCACTGGAGGTTCCAAGGGACAAAAGTCGAGAGTGGAACTCGGGGAAAACCAGATACATACATTTGTAACATCACTGATGCTGTTTGTTTCTCTGAGCTCTTTCCTTCGAATAAAACCCCGGGCGGGGGGATCCAAGCATGCAGGGGGCTGGCGGACACAGGGCCCTCTCCTTTCGTGTTCCAGAACATGGGGGTTCAGCGGCGGGGCTTTCTGGAAGGAAACCTGCGGTTCGAGTGGGAGCTGGTGGCAGCCTCTCCCTACCCAGGGCTTACGTGAGGCTGACTGGTTTTACGGCCGCCGGTAAATTCGTCTTCCCTCTCCTCTGACAGGTGAGAAGCCGTCCCCCTCTGCACGGGGGCTCCCACTGTACACCTGGCACCCACCTCACAGGTGAGCCCTCCCACTCCTGAATGATGACTGGTAAGAAAAACAAGATGTCTTTCTTGGTTATAAATTTAACTCTTCTATGATTAGTCTGGGCAATTAGGACACCCCTGGGGTTGAGTCTATGGCGGAGGCACAAGCTGGAAGTCTGATTAGCTCAGGTCTCCCGATGCTTGTTCCTGGTAGTAAATGCCTGGCACATATAGTATTGATTTTCATTTAGATATCTTAATGTTTCCAGACAATCCCAGCAGATGTGGGCTGAACTCAAAGCAGCCGGAGCGCCGGTCTGCAATCTGCAAACATTTTTCTTGCCACTTTGTTTCATTTTTCCTAAACGTAACTGATTTGGAATCGGGAGATATAAATGAAAAATGCCGAGTTGGCCTATCAATCACGGCATGCGCAAACATGGCCACTGCCCTTTCCTAACATCCTATTACCACTGGGTAGTTGGCTAGTCAAACAGGAATAAAAATTACACTGCAAACATCATAAGTTAGGCTTGATTTGTTGAGCAAGTAGCCTGACAATTCGGTAAGAGTTATATACCTCAGCTTCGCTGAAAATCAGGCTTGTTATGGCTCTGGTACGTCTATAAAGATTGTTCATTTCATATAAAACAGCTACCTGCACTGAACGCCCGAGAAGGAAGAATGATGCTGGTTATAAATATAGAGGAAAATCTATTTGTCTGCCCCTTCATGCTGTTAGCGAGTCACATGGAGCGGCCCTTCGGTGCTTGTCGGCAGTAGGGGAGTTCTGTGCAACCACTGTCCCCTCTGCCAGCCTGGCCCGGATTGAAGTGCCTCATCTCTCTTTGTCATATGAGATAAAGCAGTGAAGTGTGACCGGGGCCACCGCCTTGCTCTCTGCCCACCAGGGGGACGCTAATGATGGTGAGAAACTAGACGGCGTTGCACTGAAACCCGATGTGAGGGGAAGGCTGTCTGTTGGCCGGTCGGGCTGCATCACCGTTAACGTCAGGAAAGATAAATAGAAATTATTAGAATGGGTTTGGAAGGGATATTTTATAGGGCAGGGTTGTGTTCGCTTAAAGATACATTATTGGACTGTTATATCTGATTTCAAGCTGCTGGGTAATTAAAATGATTAACTTCCCTTACTCATAGGGTTCAATTCATTAAAGTTTTAAGCACCCATTGTGCTCAGAACGGAAGGATAGAACATCCGTGTTGACTCCCGCCAGGGATCCCTCAGGCCGGCCCCATGTTTATCTTCCCGGATCTCTCAAGCCCCTGGGTCCGTCTCTCGGCTGTGGAAGCATCTTGGGGAGAAAGGATCGGCCGTGTATGTTCACCCCTCGGGCTGTTGCTCAGAGAGAAGAAAGGGAGAGAAACCAGAGAAGCGGGAAAATCCTACTAAGGGTGCTCTTCTCCCAGGTGCCAGCTCTTGCCAGCTGCTGGTGTCGGGATCCCGCACCTTCGGGGCTTCAGCACCGGTGCCCCAGACGCACGTCTAGCCCTCAGGTCCGCAGCTGAGCAGGGTAGCTGCGTCGGACAAACGTCGGGTAACACGCAGCGGACACAACTGCCAATTTAAATGCACCAACAGTACTGTTTCTCGTGTTCTGTTTCTTATTTTTGCATTTATAAAGGATCCAACAATGGGCTGGTGGGAAAATGAGACCACTCAAGGGACAGCAGAATAAAAATGCTCTTGTCTTTAAGGTCCACACATTTTTTGCCACCTTGCTCTCCAGCGTTGGGGGAGAGAGAATGACCTAACCCTCGTACTCGTCTCCTATGTAAACCTTAACCAGCCGTGGTAGTGATTTACAAGACCAGTTGAGACACAAACTTATTTTTTAAGGCAAAGATATGGCTTGGAATTTATCACCTTTTGGCAGATTCTGGGGGAAGTCAATACCAGCCCTGCCCAGCTGTGTGACCTTGAGCAAGACAGTTAACCTCTCTGAGCCTCAGTGACTTTATCTGTAGGATGGAGATAACTAGATCCTCTTTATAGGATTGTGAGGATTAGAGAGTGTTATAAGTAAGAGCCTAGTATGATGCTTGGCCTGGAACAGGTGCTTAATACATGATAACTAATATTCTTAGCATCCATTATGATGTGAATAACAGTATTATTATTTTATGCATGTCTGAAGGTTGTGGATACTGAGAACCACAAGGAGATGCAAAGCAGAGCCAGGCCTTCCTAGCCAGGGGCCTCAGGAGTGTGGCCCATATGGTAAGCTGTCATTTTCTTAGCTGGTTAAGAGTTCCCCAGCCGTCTCTTTGCCCAGATCACTTGTTGACTTGGAAACTTCTGGAGAAACTAGATACAGTCTATACTTTGTTTAACTGATGTCACAAAGCACACGAGTGTATCTGAGAGACAGCGAGACAGAGAGAGACTGAGAGACAGTGAGAGACAGAGAGATATCATAAATATTGCTGTAGGAGGGGATTTCAGGTTTTGTGCAGGGAGCCTGGCCGAGAGAGGGGTAGCAGGCAGGATGGAGTGGGTCATCCCCTTGGACTGGGGTCCCAGGCACAGTCTTCATGAGTCTCCCAGTACTCTGCTCTCCCTAGAGTGGGTACTGGAGGCCACTGTCAGCCCACCCAAACATTCCCCTTTTCCCTGCATGGCGGCCCCAAATAAACAGGTCTCCACCAGGCTGACAGCAAAAGTCCACACTAATACGCATCCGCCTTGTTCTCGGGTAGGATGGCCATACACCAGCGACTGGCCCAGGTCAGGCGTGGTTAATGCTCCCTCCCCTGGTGTAACAATCCCTCTTAATCTGCAAAGTGGCCCAGTTGGTGTGATAAGTTATCTAATCACTCTAGGCCAGCGGGGAGTTTAGGCCAGCAGGCACTTGAGATGTTGACCCAAGTGACTTGGAAGGCCTACTAAAACGACAGATCCAGAGTAATGGAATCAAGGATTCTGTCCCAAGGTCATCTGTGTGAAGGCAAGGGCATGACCAGCGAGTTGCTCAGAGGGCAGCAACAGTGGCGCATTTGCTTCTGGGTGGGGGATCCACGCTCATCACAAGGAAAGAAGGAACGTTAGACACAAAATGTCATTTTAAGTGTTTATGGCAAGAGTTTACTTCTGGAGAAAAGCTCATTTTAACCCTTGAGACCGAATTATTGGTAAAGTGGTTTTAAAAAGTCAGGGTTCCCATCCATTTCATGACTTGTTGCTGTCGTGGTTCTGCCCTGAAATTCTTCAGCGTCGGCTTTGGTGAATGTCGGATCAAAGTCTATTGCTATCGTATCAGAGTAACTGTCTTCATCTGGACTTGGCAGGAGTCCGAAAGAACATTAGAAATCAAGAAGAAGTGAGCATAAGCAAATAACGATTTTCTTTCACCCGTCGGAGGCTTGCTTTTTTTGTTTGTTGGTTTTGTTTTTCGTTTTGGGAAAAATACGGTCGTCTCATATTGATGTTGTTCTAATCGAAATCACAGTCTCACATGTTGTGTTTCCAAAATTAGGTTTCCAAATCGGGACGCAGTTGGGCCAAGACTGTATGGGTGGTTGGCCACGGGGAGGTTTGTTACCAGCAGAATGAGGAATAATTTCCCACGATGTGTTATTTCTACTTCTCTTTAGATGCTTTTTTTCCACTTTCTATTAGAGCGACTTGTGGGTTGCACCCTGGTTTCCTGAGCATCAGGGGGTGCGAACTGGTGCCCCCCAGGTCAGTTTCAATCAGAAAACACAGTTGATTGTCCAACACACACACACACACACACACACACACACACACACACACACACGCACACTTAAATAGAACGAGCTGCCTGCATTTAAGAAAAGACTTCAGATCAAGCTAGAAATCTGTCTTTTTAGGAAAAGTAGAAGAAAGGAAGAGGAGGAGAGAGCAGAGTTGGACCTGCGTTTCTACAGAGCAACAAACAGCTACGACAGCAGGAACGGCCTTCTTTAAAGAGGAATGTGCTCTCCCTTCAGCCATGGCCCCGTCTCTTCTTCCGTCCACCAGGGCAACTGCTTTCGTTTATCTTCCCTGCCAGGCCCCTATAAGCTCTTGGGTTTTAAACCCTTTCTATACATAGTAGGTGCTCAATGAATGCCCAACCGATGAGCAAGCACATGAATCTCACAAATGAGTGCAAGAACAGCCGAGTCCCTTGCGGGGTGCTGGTGTTCCCCAGTGCTAGGTAAGGATGCTGGCGTCCTGCCCCTGAGGAAGCGTTACAGATGACACCAGCCCGGGACTTCATCACTGGGACGATCAGCGCATATGGTAAGAAGCATCTGTCTGCAGCCCCGCCTGAAGCCTTCGATCAATACTATTGGTCACTAAGAAGGGAGTGAAGGTGGCCCAAGCCAACCGTTCCCACCTCCAGAACAGGACACCAGATGGCTTATATCATGCACTGTTCCCTGACTCAACACAATGTCACTGAGTGCAAAGTGAGCGGAGGTTACTGTTAGATACTGGGGTACAGAAATGCAGAGCAATGTACCAGTCTCCCGAGCTAGCGGGCCAGTTCAGACGCCATGATTACTATCCACAGTGGAAGCAGTAGAGTCTGCAGCTGGTGTCTTCGTTGGCCCATTCGCATGTGTTCTTCCCCTTCCACCCTATTCTTAGTCTCAGGAGGCTGACGTGTACCCATTATATCAAGGGGTCTTTTGTCATCTGGATTCTGGTTGGGTTCTGAGGAAGGGGAGTCCTGGCTGGAGATTGGAGGGGAAGGCTGGCCGGGAAACGGAGGTCAGAGTATGTAGGCTGCTGGATCCCTTGTTCTCTGGATGCTCCATTGACTGAAGATCTCAGCCATTCTCAAGACAGACGGGACCCCGACTGAGAGAAGGCTACAAGGGAGGTGGAGAGGTAAAATGTCCATGGACCATCTGAGGAAGGAGAGGGGATGGATGAGAGAAAGAGCATTCCACCCAGACGGGGCAGTATGGTGCCGAGACACGGGGCCAGGGCAAGGAGAGCAGAGGCATGGAGTGTTCTCCAAGAATAAAAAGAATAGGGGCGCCAGAGTGACTCAGTCAGTTCAGCAACTAAGCCTTCTGCTTAGGTCGTGGTCCCAGGGTCCTGGGATCAAGCCCCGCATCAGGCTCCTTGCTCAGCAGGAGCCTTGCTTCTCCCTCTCCCTCTCCCTGCCACTCCCCCTGCTTGTGCTCTCTCTCTCTCCGTGTCAAATAAATAAATAAAATCTTAAAAAAAAGAATAAAGCGATAGGGATTATGATTGGGAAGTCAGGCTGGGCTTGTTCTTGGAGGGACTGGTTTCTAAGTTAAGGACATTGTTCACTATGAGTTGGGGAGGCCCAGAAGGTTTGTGATCAGGGAAATGAAATGACTGGAGCTCACATTTTCGATAGAGAATAGAAGAAACAAAAATCTCTAAATGTGCATTTGGCATGAGGTTTTCCATGGAAATAGCCAAAAGAATGTAAATATAGGGGAAAATCTGTGTTCATACTGGAAACCAGGGAAGGCAGCCAGCCATATCACAACATTCTGAGAAAATTTCTGTGGAATATACAGCCAAGAGCACCAGTCCAAGGGGAGGACCTGTCCACACCTGGCTACACGCAAATGAGCAGCTTACCCGGGGGATCCTGTAACAGAGAAGGTGCCATGGGGCTGAGAGGCAGGAAGCTTGGGTTCAGACTTGGATTCTGGTCTGACCACTTATTATCCACTGGGTTGGGTAAGTTATGTATCTAACTTGGTGTCTTAGTTTCATCATCCCTAAAATGAAGTTAGTCATTATCCCAGCCTAAGAGGTTTGATACGAAGATAGATGGATGGAATCCTTGTAGAACAGAGGTTGCCCAGGGCAAGAACTCAACAAATGCTGGGTGGGGTTGACCATGTCTGTGTTCTGGAAGTGTGCCAGAATCCCATCCTACACTTTACTCTCAAATCCATGAATGAAAAGTCAGTTTCTTATGAAAGAATCAGCAGCTGAGAACGTTTGAGAGGAGAGTCAGGAAACAAATTCAGGAAATAAAGTCCAGGAGATTCAAATCACATATGATAGGAATTCCAGAAGGAAATCGCAGAGAGGCAAAGAAAGGAAAGAATCTTTGAGTTCAATAAAAGCTTAAGCTTTTAGATGAAAACATCCACTGAGCACCAGTCGTAATTAATGAGTAGAGTCCCATGGAGAGAGCACCTCATGACATTTCTGAATTTCGAGGGTAGACAAAATAAGTCAGGAAGCTGTAGGAAGGAAGGAAGGGGAAATCAAGCTGCTATCCGAATTTTCTCCTGCCAAAGAAAATGACAGGAATGTGACAGAGATGTTTACAGAGATTTGGAGAAAGATGTCATGACACGTGAGTGGGCAGGCAGACAAATTCCGATTCATGCAACAACCATCTCATGGAAAGGAGCTATTTCTAGATTGGAAGTGATTTAAAGAAATAACCATTCGAACTGCATCTAGTTGGGACAAGCGAAGGGCAATTGGGGAAATTTGAGTACAGTCTGGACACTAGGTGACATTACAGTTTAATGCTATGAAAAAGGGGACATTTATTTATGGAATAAAAGCGTGTTACAAAGCAGCGTGCACAGGACGATTTGACTCTAGCAAACAGGCATATACCCGTACGTGTATAGGGAAAGATCCAGGAGGGGGTAGTCTAGGGTGTTCACGGTAGGAAAATGAAGATCTTATCTTCTTACTTTTACTTACCCGGATTTTCTAACTTTCTACTGTACGTATCCTGCCTTAGCAATAATAAAAGTTTATTTTATTTTATTTTTTTTAAAAGATTTTATTTATTTATTCGACAGAGATAGAGACAGCCAGCGAGAGAGGGAACACAAGCAGGGGGAGCGGGAGAGGAAGAAGCAGGCTCATAGTGGAGGAGCCTGATGTGGGGCTCGATCCCATAACGCCGGGATCATGCCCTGAGCCGAAGGCAGACGCCTAACCGCTGTGCCACCCAGGTGCCCCAATAAAAGTTTATTTTGAATTGAAAACACTATTCTGCATTCTCTCAACCTATCATTCCTGAGACGACCTTTCAGATTTAGAAATACGGAAGTAACTTAGGAAGTATACCACCCATGTGCCCTTCATCAAAAAAATACTCAAAGAACTGCTCCAGCTGAAAGAGGGGCGTATAAATAACAAAGAACCCCAGAAATGGGAAGAAGTGGTGTAAAGGAAATAGCACAAAGCACTGAAAAGGAAACATTTATTCAAATTAGTTGTTTAAAACGTGGCTATGGAGTTTATGGCAAAGGCAAAAATAAGATTTTTAATGGAAATATTTCAGTTCCCTCTTAGATCAACTGAAATTGGGAGGTGAGAGGCAGAGAAGATGCAGGAAGAAAGAAAACAACAGAATTTATCCTTTCATACATGGATAGAAATAGATATTATATCATTTTCAATATTGGTAGAGAAAAATCAACTCAAACGTATTTTCTCAAAATCTCAGCCACTTGACAGTGGGTACAGAAAGAAGATATTTAACTTCCGTATCACTAATTACTTTTAAAAAAAGCAAACAAAGCTAGGTCCTCAAACAAAAGATTAAAAAAAAAAAACAAAAAAACCACCCCACAAACAATAATCAGGAAACAGTTAAAAAAGATGACTGGAAGAAAGATCAGCATTAGACATGACAAAAACCATGAACTGGTTATTCTTTCTAGAAGAATCTCTCAGAAGATGTCTCCCGGTCAAATGAGAGGCAGATCAAAATCTGTGAGCCAGAAATAGAGAATATAAGCTATAAAAATCTAGAATAAGAATTGAAATCCAGTGAAATATTTAAGTAAGTCTACATAATCGTGGTAAATGTAGTAATGAAACAAAAGGAAAATAATGCTCAAAACATAAAATAATTTAACAGTTGCTAAAAACTGTGACAATAGTTCGGGGCTAAATATTTCTAATGTATTAGTAAAATTAGAAAGAGTGTAGGGGAACAATATTAATATTCTCCTTTTACAAAGAGGTAGTGACAATTATAAAAATAAAGGTGGGTACGTTGTCTTTTCATTTCTTTTTTTGTTTGGCTTATTATTGAAGTGCTTACTTAGTATGTGCAGAAAAGTGTTCTATGCTCAGCCTGGTAAATTTTTACAACCACCACCCAGATCAGTCTGAAGACCATGGCTAGATCCCAGAGGATAGCTCCTTCTCCCTTCCAGTTACTGCCACACCCCCAAGGGCTACCACTCTCGGGACTTCTACTTCAGATAAGTGCAATCATACCACATGCTTTCTTCCTACAGGCTTCTACTTCTCAGCAATACGTTTCTGAGATTTACTCAAGTGTGGTTGAGTAAGTGTAGGTTGTCCCTTTTTTCTTTTTTTTTTTTTAGTGGGTAGCAATTTATTGTGTGAATGCATCACAATCTATTTCTTGATTGTACTGTCGATGGCACTTGAGGAATTCCCAGTTCTTGACTGATATGAATGGCACTACCGTGAATATTCCAATACGTGGGTTTTGTTAAAAACACGTATGCATTTTAGCTCAGTCTGGACTTAGGAGTGGAATTACTGGGTCAAAGAAAAACACACCCGTGCGGGTTTATTAGCTACTGCCAAGCCGTTTTCCAAACTGTTTGTACCAGTTTCCACCACCAAGAGAAGTGCGTGAGAGTTTCCGTTGTTCTATGTCCATGGGTATTTTCCATCTTTCATTTTAGCCATTCCGATGGCTGGTGCGTGGAATAGCAGTTTTAACTTACATTTCACAGATGACTGGTTAGATCCCCTTTCATATGTTTAGTGGCCATTTCAAGATCCTCTTTTACGAAGTAGCCGTCTGTTCCTGGCTTTGAAACGTTTTTCTTTTGAAAAAAATCTTTCTTATGAATTTGTAGGAGTTCTATGTATATGTTTCAATAAGAGACCTTTGCTGGAGATGGTGTGTCTGTGTTTTCTACCATGTTGTGGTTGCCCTTTTTACTCTTTTTGTGTGTGTGTGTGTGTGGTTTATTTAAGAATCTCTATATACTCCCCATGTCTACGAGATACTGCTGTACACCTGGAACTGATTTTTGTGTATGGTGTGAGATAGGGGTGAAGATGTGTTTTTTTCTCATATGGATAGTCAGTTGACCTGACATCATTTATTGAAAAGATTGCATTATGGAGTCAACTTTTTATAAATTAGGTGACAGAACAGTATGTGGATTTTAGAGTCTTATTCTGCTGAGTTTTTGGGTCTATCCTTGTACTAATATCACATAATCTTACTTATTACTGCTTTTTAATAAGTCTTTATACCTGGCAGTGTGAGTCTTCAGCTTTGTTTTTCTTTAAAATTGCCTAGGCTATTTGAATTTTCACAAAAATTTAAGAATCAGCTTGTAAATTCACACACACACACACACACACACACACACACACACAACCATGCTTGGACTTTGATTGGGATTATAGAAAATTTTTAGAATTTTAGGAAGATCTGATTTTACAAATCAAGTCTTCCATTTATTTAGATTTTTTTTTTGTTTCTCTTAATAATATTTTGTAGTTTTCAATGTAAAGGTCTTACACATTTTCCTATTTTCCCTTAGATTTATTTCTAGGTATTTGTTGCTCTTTGATGCTGATATAAATGTTAATGATTTTTAAAATTTTCATTTCTGTTTCTTTGTTGCTGGTATATAGAAATAAAATTGATTTTTGCATATTTTCTGGTATCCAGCACTTTTTGCTAAGTTTTCTATTAGTTCTAATTTTCTACATATTCTTTTGGACTTTCTTTGTACACAATCATGTCATCAGAAAACATCAGTACTTTTTTCCTTTCTAATCTGGTTGTCTTCTCTTTACTTTTCTTGCTTTATTGCACTGGCTAGAACCTCCAGTAAAATGTTAAGTAGAAGGGATGAAATTGTACATCCTTCTCTCATTTCTGATTTCATGGGGAAAAGTTTTCAGCATGTTTTTATTTATAGTATCTTATCTTTTACTTTTTCCAGCTGTATTGACCTATAATTGACCTATAATAGATGCAAGCTCAAGATATACAATATGATGATTTGGTACACATGTATATTGCAAAATGATTGTTACAATAAGATTAGTTAATACATCCATGCCTTCACATAATTATCATTTTCTTTTTGTGGTGAGAACATTTAAGATCTATGCTCTTAACTTTCAAGTGCACAAAACAGTATCGTTATTTATAGTCACCATCGCGTACCTTAGACCCCCAGAACATATTCATTTTCTAACTGGAAGTTTATACCCATTGACCTATAGCTCCCCATTTTCCCACCCCAACCCCTGGCAACCACCATTCTATTCTATTTCTATGGGTTCAGCTTTCTTAGATTCTATATGTGTGTGACAACATACAATAGTTATCTTTCTCTGTCTGAATTATTTCACTTAGCATAATGCCCTCACGTTCTATCCATGTTGTTGCAAAGGCAGAATTTCATTCTTTTTTATGGCTGAATAATATTCCATTGTGGTGTGTGTGTGTGTGTGTGTGTGTGTGTATCTATAGCCATATATTTCATATTTTCTTTTTCCTTTCATCCCTCCAAGGACACTCAGATTCTTCCCATGTCTTGATTATTGTGAATTATACTGCAAAGAATGTGAGGGTGGGAACATCTCCTCATGGTAGTGATTTTATTTCCTTCAGATAGACACCTAGAAGGGGGATCGCTGTATCCTATGGTCATTCTGTTTTCAATTTTTTGAGGAACCTCCAAACTATTTTCCACAGTGGCCATACCAAGTTGCAGGCCCCTAATAGCATATAAGAGTTCTCTTTTCTCCACAGCCTCAGCACCACTTGCTAACTTTTGTCTTTTTGATAATAGCCGTTCTAGTGGGTATCAACTCATAGTGGTTCTGATTTGCATTTCTCTGATGATTAATGACGTTGAGCATCTTTTCACATATCCATTGGCCATTCGTATGTCTTCTGTGGAAAAATGTCTATCAAGTCTTCTGCCCACTTTTAAACTTTTTTTTTGTTTTGTTATTGAGTCGTTTGAGTTTCTTATTTTGTATACTAACCCCTTATCAGATAGATGGTTTGCAAATATTTTCTCCCATTCCGTAGATTACCTTTCCATTTTGTTTATTGTTTCTTTTGCAGTGCAGAGCTTTTTAGTTTGGTACAGTCCCACTTGTTTATTTGTGTTTTTTTGCTGTCATATCCAAAAAATTTTTGCCAAGAGCAGTGTCAAGGAAATTTTTCCCTGTGTTTTATTCTGGTAGTTTTATTGGGTCTTATATTAAGTTTTCCCAGCTCCATTTACTGAAGAGACTGTTCTTTTCCTGTTGCATCACTTACCTCCCTTGTCAAATATGAGTTGACTGCACATGGATGAGTTTATTTCTGTGCTCGCAATTCTGTTCTACGGTTATGTGTCTGTTTTTATGCCAGTACCAAGCTGTTTTGATTACCATAGCTTTGTAATAAAGTTTGAAATCAGGAATTGTGATGCCTCTAGCTTTGTCCTTTATCAGGACTGCTTTAACTATTTGGGGTCTTTTGTGATTCCATACGCATTTGAGGATTGTTTTCTCTTTTTCTGTGAAACATGTCATTGGCATTCTAAGAGGGATTGCAATGAATCTATAGATAGCTTTGGACATTTGAACCGTATTAAGTCTTCCAGTCCCAGAGCACATAATATCTTTCCATTTTTAATTCTTCTTCCATTTCATTCATCAGTGTCTTATAATTTTCAGTGTATAATGTTCTTTAACCTCCATGGTTAAATTTATTTCTATATATTTTATTATTTTTGATGTTATTATAAATGGCATTTTTTTCTTTATTTTTTTCAGATAGTTTGTTGTTTGTGTATAGAAATTCAGCTTATTTTTTTTTAAAGATTTTATTTATTTATTCGACAGAGAGAGAGACAGCCAGCGAGAGAGGGAACACAAGCAGGGGGAGTAGGAGAGGAAGAAGCAGGCTCATAGAGGAAGAGCCTGACGTGGGGCTCGATCCCAGAACTCCAGAATCACGCCCTGAGCCAAAGGCAGACGCTTAACCGCTGTGCCACCCAGGCGCCCCCAGCTTATTTTTTTTTTTAATGTTGATTTTGTATCCTGCAACTTTACTGAATTTGTTGATTAGTTCTAAGAATTTTTTTTGGTGAAATCTTTAGGATTTTCTATATCTAAGGCCATATCATCTGCAAATAGAGATAATTTTGTTTCTTCCTTTCTGATTTGAAAGTCATTTATTTCTTTTTCTTGCCTAATTGCTCTAGCTAGAACTGATCACCCTTGTTTTGTTCCTGATCTTAGAAAATAATTCCATCATTTTATAGGCAGGTATTTCAATCAGTTTTCTTTATCAGTTTAAGGAAAATCTGGTTTTAGCTTACTAAGAATATTTTTTTTTAAATCATGAATAAATATTGAATCTTTATCTTTCTTATTTCTCCTTCTTTTGATTCAAAGGTAAGGGCTCATAGAATAAACAAAAAAGCAAACAGGTTGTATATCTAAACAGAGAAAATAAGATGAAAAAAATGTATAATGACTTGAACCGTGTTTGTTCTGTTCTGAATATCAGCTGTAATATATAGTATTTCCTCAACAAATATTTGTCAAATGAATAAATGAGACTAGACTCCTCAGTGGTTTAAGAAATAAATTGAAACTGAGATCTTTTACTGCTTAAGAGAAATGCTAAAGTAAATTTTCAAAGAAAGGATAAGAATAAAGGGATTTTAAAGGATATGTTAAGAATATATAAACCAAAGGAAAGCTGCATTGACTGTATTAGTATCAGAAAAAGTAAAATGTAAGACAAAATAATTAAATAGAACGTAATTATTTCACTTCGATAAAAAGTTCACTTTATTGTGAAGCTAGAGTAGTCATAAACTTTAATGTCCTAAATAACAACTAAGTATATATGTATATATGTATATAGCAATTTTTAGGTTGTTATTCTAAAACATCGTAGTGAGAGAGTCAAACAAACCATTCAGTCTTTAACAAATCAAAAGCATATTAAGTAAGGATATAGAAAAATTCACCTAAATTACGTAAATTCATCTTTGTTATTAGAAAATTAATCTTGATTTACTTGACAAATGTGTAGCACTTGTGAAAAATACACAAATGGTTATTGTGTCTTCAGAACGGTCATAGGCAGTGAAGGGCATCTCACCATAGTGACCTAACGCAGGGCTGTGTGGTGGGTCCCGTCAGCGGGGGTGGTTTTCGGTGGGCAACAGACGAAAGGCGAAGAGGACTTTTATTTTTGAAGACAGTGGTTTACACTCTGCTTTCTAAGATCCTGTGGTGATGGTGGATAGAGGTACAAACAAACACGAAAAACAAACAAACCCAAACCTCATATAAAAAGAAGATTCAATGAAAGAGAGCAGGGAGCGGGTTTCAAATGCAGGAAAACAAATACTGAATGATGGAGAGTGGACAGCAGTAGGCCTGAGGATGACATCATTCAAGAACAGCACAGACTAGAAGATGCACCAAGAGGGCCGCTGAGAACGTGGGGGCTGGGTGCCCTTAGAGATTCCTGGCTCAGCGCAGCCCGGCAGGGTAGCTGGTCCAGGAGAAGGTGGAGTAGTTGGAGCTCAGGGCCCAGCATAAGGACATGATACTTTTCCCACTTCCACATGCTGGGTTGAGTTAGGTTGCTGGAATTTAATTCTAGAAGAGGGGGGGTGGGGGCCTTTATACAAAACAAACAAACAAACAAACAAACAAACAAACATATGATCTGGGAAATTCTGTCTTCTGCTTTGAAAAATAATGCCTGGAACTGTCTAACCTCTTCTCATTGTGGAAGGTGGTAGAGTCTTCTTCTCTCCAACACCCTCCCTCATCTAATCCAAACTCTGTCGCTCAAATTTCCCTGCCCTCTCCTGTCTCTGAATGAACTCTAGTTGGAGCTCAGCAGTGAGGCAAGGGGGGAGTTGTGAGGAAACTCAACTGTCCTGCTTATATAGGAATAGACAACAAAGGGTCACCAGGTAGAGTGTGTGTGTGTGTGTGTGTGTTGCAGATAGAAGAAAAAAACCAAGATAAAAAGCAAGACAAAAATATATTCTAAAAGCACTTTCTGTGACATCTGAGATGTTACATTCAAAGAACGAGAATAATAGTTGAGGGAAAAGGATCACTCAGAAAACAAGAAATGTCTCGGAGATTAAAAATGTGATTGCCAAAATAACAGAAGCAATCAAAGGTCTGGAAAGAGGAGAAATGAGAAGATAAAAGATAAGAGAAATACAGGGTCAATCCACAAAAGGTGTAGTTCCTATTATTAGGAGAACTAGTGGCAGAGAACAGAGGACGTGGAGGGAGAAAACATAGCTAGGAAACAACAGAAGAAACTTCCCCCAAAGGACAAGAGTGTGTATACTGAAACAGTTCTCTGAGTTTTTTAATAGTAATGAAAAAGACACCACAACTGGATTTATCACCGAGAAGTTTCCAGGCACTAGGAACATTGTACGTAGAACAGGACTTGGAACACTATAAGCCTTTAGTAATGGTATATTAATATCATTATCATAAAAAATTAAAGAGGAAAAAGTCACCCTATAGGAAAGAGAATCAGACTGTTATTTGCTTTTTCATAAGCAGCACTGGATTCTAGAAGGCAATGCTTTCAACATTCGGGTTAGAAAACCAGCATAACTTGTAAATCCATATGCAGTTGAACCATCCCTTGAAAGTGGAAGTCGGTTTCAGGGCTTAAGAAAGCTTATCTGCAGGGCACACTTTGAGAAAATTAGTTTTATTGAAGTAAAATTTGCATATAATCAAAGTTTCCATATTTAATCTCATAATTCAATACGTTTGATAGATGCATGATCACGATGTTGAGTAATTCTGTCACTCCAGAAAGCTCTCTCCTGCCCCTTTCCCGTCATTACGCTTCCCTCCACTCCTTTTCTTTTCTAGAATTTCATGGACATGGACCCATACAACATGTAGTCTTTTGTGGTTTCTTTCCTTACACATAATACTTTCGAGATTTACCCATATTGTTTAGTGTGTAAGAAACGCATTCCTTTTCATTTCTGTGTAGTATTTCACTGTATGAACACAGCTTATGGTGTTTATCTGTTCACCAAATGAGGGACATGTGGATTGTTTCCAGGGTTTGGATATTAAGAATACAGCTTCTCTAAACATTTGTGTTCTAGTCTTTGTGAATGAAGGTCTTCCTTTCTCATCAGTAGATACCCAGGAGTAGTACCGTTGCAACAGACAGTAAGTGTATGTTTCACTTTGTAAGATCCTGCCAGACGAGTTTCCAAAGTGGCTGTGCCATTTTCTATCCCCATCAGCGATACACAGGGATTTCAGCTGCTTCTCATTCTTGGCAGCACATTCTAACCCATCCTAATAGGTGCGTAATAGTATCTCACTGTGGTTTTTAACTGGCATATCCCTAACGACTAATGATGTTGAGCATCTTCACAGGTGCTTTTTTGCCATCTGTGTATCTTCTTTTGTGAAATAGCTATTCAAATCTTGTGTGCATTTTTATTTTTTACTGCAGCGTATGGGTTCTTTATATATTCTAGATACAAGTTCTTTCTCAGATATTGTTTTGCGAGAATTTTCTCCCAGGCTGTGCCTGGCCTTTTCATGTTCACAATGGGGACTTTGAAGCACAAAAGTTTTTAATTAGAATGAAATCCAGTGTATTATTTTTTTCTTTTCTAGGTCTTTCTTGTATCTTAACTAAGAAATATTTGCCTAACTGAGGGTCACTCTATCTTTCTTGTAAAAGTGTGCTTTCTTCCAGAAACATATAGAATTAGTTACATTTGGGTCTTTAATTAATTTTGAGTTAATGTTTTTGTCTGCTGTGAGGTCAAGATTCCTCTTTTTTTCTTTTTTCTTTTCTTTGCATATAGGTGTTCAATTTTTCCAGCACATTTATTGAAAGGACTATTTTTTCTCCACTGGATTGTCTTGGTACTTTTTTCAGAAACCAGCTGACTGCATTTCGGGGTGTATTTCTGAAATCTAGTCCATTCTGTTGAGCAATAAGTTCATCTTTTCACCAACACCCACTGCTTTGACTGCTGCAAATTTATAGGAAATTTTGAAATTGGGTAATGTAGGTTGTCCAACTTTGTTCTCCTTTTCCCAATTGTTTTAATTAATCGAGTCATTTCAATTTCAATAGACATCAATACATATTTCCATATATAAACATAAAAGGCCCATCAATTTCTACAAAAACTCTGTTGGGATTTTGATATGCATTGCATTGAATCTATTGATTGATTTAATGAGAATCGACAGCACTGTTGTATTGACATGGGATGTTATGGACACAGACTCTCTCTCCACGTATTTAGATTTTCTTTACCTTCATAGCAATATTCTGTAGTTTTTAGCCTAAAGGCCTTGCGCATATTACGTTAAATTTGTCCCTCCGTGTTTCACATTTTAGACACGATTGTAATTGATAGTCTTTCCACTTTAATTGTCAAGTGTTTGTAACAAGAACATAGAAATCCAACTGATTTTACATAGTGAACTTCCATGTCGTGGCTTTGCTTGACTTGCATATTAGCTCTGGTTCCTTCTTCGTAGATTCCTTAGAATCTTCTACATAGACAGTCATGTCATCTTCAAATAAAGACAGTTATATGTTCCTTCCAACATGTGTGACTCCCTCCCCACCCTTTTCTTGTCATATCACACTGGTTAAAACCAATGTTGAATAAATGTGATGAAATTCAACACCCCTGCCTTTTCCTTCTCCTTATCTTAGCAAAAAAAATGTTTGATACTGAGAGGTTGAGGAAATGTCTGTCTGTTCTCATTTGCTGAGAGATTTTTATTGTTGTTGTTATTTGGTTTTAGTATGAACAGGTGTTGGGATGTGTCATTTTTTTGCATGTATTAAGGTCATCATATGATTTTTACTTTTCAGTTTGTTGTGAATTATATTGATTGCCTTTTCCAAAACTGGTTAAATTTCACATTTCTGGGATGAATCCCACTTTGTCAGGATGCGTATTTTTTTTTTTTTTTGGTATATTGCTGGATTTTCTTTTGCTAAAGCATTTATCATTTTTGAGTCTATCTTCATGAAGAAAATTGGCCTGTAGTGTTCTTTTCTTAAAATGGTTAGGAACTGCCCCTTTCCCTTTTATAGAAAGTATTGTGATATGTTCTTTAGGAATGTGAGGGACTAAACCAAGAAGAGGAAAACAAAGGTCCCGGGAATATTGACTTTCAGCAGGAAGGCACAGATCTGAAGTCCCAGGGTGGTAGCTCTAAAAAGTCCAGGTGACCTATTATAGAGGCAGATCAGAGGGATCTGGGAGAGAAATGTTAGAATATGAGAGTAGAAAGTGTGATCAAGAGTTTAAAAAAAAAAAGATTTGATAAAAGCAAAAGGTGCCTTAAAACTGTAGGAGAAAAAAAATCAGACTTAAATAAAACAACAAAAATAAAAACTTGGCAAGAATATCATGTATATAACATGAACTAAATTGTTCCATTATTTTAAACGAGTGATGAAAATTAATGAGACTCCACTTGAACTTAATGCCAGACTCATTCTTCTCTGAGTGGCCCAGGAGTCACAACATTGGTGTTCGGAGAAGGAAATAGAATTCTAGCATATTCTGTGGCCAGCACTGAAGAGTTATACGGCAATGATACTGATTAATCGTTTTTAGGTTTTGGCGTCAACCTAAGGGCAAAGTTTAGAAGGCTTGACTGATGATTGCAGGATGACAGTGTAAAGTTACGAAACAGTTGATCAAAGGTGGGTGGTGGAGGTGTGTGTTGGTGTGGAAGGGTTTGGGGAGGAAGATACAGAAAGAAAAGTCAGGCCACGGCTTCCTGACTTTGTGAGGTAGGGACACAAGAGACACCATCAAATGTTCGTGAAATAGAAGTAGAAGTTTTAATATATTATTTAAGTTTCTAAAAGGAACCAATAAAAAAACCCAATAGTGATATAATTAAAAATATGGGAAGGAGAATAAGAATTCATGTTAAGTGCTGATTGGTAACAAAGCACAGCCTTTAACGACACAGATTCTGTCTCATGTGTTGTTAGTGGGACTATGACATATCGCAGCCACCATGGAACACAGTTCGGTTATTCTTCAAGAGGTCGAACATAGACTTACCAGATAAGCCAGCAGTTTTACTCCCAAGTATATATCCAAGACAATTGAAAACATATGTTCCCCTAAAAACACATACACAAATGTTCAGAGTTGTTTTTCGTAATAGAACTGCAGTATAAACTACCCAAATAGCAGATAAAAAAAAACGTGGTCTATCCATACAATGGAATATTATTCAGCCTTAAAAAGGAAGGATGTACTGACAACATGTTACACCACAGATGAATCTTAAAAACATTATGCTAAGTGAAAGAAGCTAGACACATATGGGAGAATTCCATTTATGTGAAATGTCCAGAAAGGGCAAGTCCACAGAGAAGGGGGTTTGGGAGTGCAGGTTAGGACCGACTGCTGCTGGGTGCAGGGTTTCTGTTTAAGGCAATGGCAATGTTCTAGAATTAGAGTGGGGATGGTTGCACCACGTTGTGAATATACTAAGACTCACATATTCTGTACTTTAAAGTGCCAAGTTTTATGTTCTGTAATTACATCTCAATAAAAAAATAATGGAATGTGGAACAGAAACTCTGGAACCTGAGTTGAGGAGTGTTTCTGGATTTACTTCCTGTGTGGCCTGGGGCAAGTGGATCAATCTCTCTGTGCCTCAGTTCCTTAGTCATATAACGGAGATAATACTTACATCACGGGTTTTTGCAGGGAATAAATGACTTAATATTTGTAAGATGCCTGGCACAGATAGCCCTATACATAGGGTGTTATGTAAAGATTTAAAAAATAAATGGGGCACACCTATTATAGTGGCCCAAATTTGGGGCTCGGACAATAACAAATGCTGGTAGGAAAAAAAAAAAAAAAAAAAAAACCTTAGTACAGCCACTTTGGAGGACAATTTGGTGGTTTCCTAAAAATCTAAACTTCCTCCTGCCACTTAATCCAGCAATTGCACTCCTTGCTATTGACCCAAAGGAGCTGAAAACTTCTGTCCACACAAAAGTCTGCACACTGATGTTTATAGCTGCTTTATTCATAATTGCCAAAACTCAGAAAGAACCGAGATGCCCTTCAGTCAGTGAATGGACATCTGGGCCATGGAAAATTTTTCAGTACTGAAAAGAAAGGAGCTATTAGGGCGTCTGGGTGGCTCAGTCTGTTAGCGTCCAGCTTTTGGTTTTGGTTCAGGTCGTGATCTCAGGGTCGTGAGATCGAGCCCCACATCGGGCTCCAAGCTCAGTTGGTAGTTCCCTTGAAGATTCTCTCCCTCTGCCCCTCCCCCTGCTCTTCCACTTTCCTCTCTCTCTAAAATAAAAATAAATAAATAAATAAATAAATAAATCCTTTAAAAAAAAGAAATGCGCTATCAAGCCATGGGAAGACACGGGAGGAACTTAAATGCCTATCGCTACATGAAAGAAGCCAACCCGAAAAGGCTGTCCACTGTATTATTCCAACCTATATGACTTTCTAGAAAAGCCAAAGTCATTGAGATAGTAAAAAGATCGGTGGCTGCCAGGGCTTAGGGAGAGAGGGATGAGTAAGCAGAGCACACTGGATTTTTAGAGCAGTGAGAATACTCTGTGTGATACCATAATGATGGATACACGTCATTATACATTTGTCCAAACCCAGAGAATATACAAAGCCAAGAGTGAACAGTGGTGTAAACGATAAACTTGGGAGGTCATGACATGTCAGTACACGTTCATCAGTAGTAACAATGTAATTCTCTAGGGGTGGAGCCTGTGCCCCTTCAGGGGCAGGGAGTACATGGTAAATCTCTGCACCTTTGCTCAGTTTTTCTGGGAACGTAAACTTGCTCTGAAACAATAAAGTCCTAAGAAAAAAAGTTTAAAGAAGAGTGCAAGGGGTCCCCGAATGATGAAAGCCACAACTTAAAAGAAATGAGGTATACTTAAACTCACAGGATGTCATAGGTGAAGTGTGTTTCAATAAGAATGAAGAAATCAAAGCCCCCCACAATGAGTCGCGGCCATGGATGGTATGCACAGAATTACAAAGCACCAAATTGTTCAAAGGAATAAAGAGAAATGAACAAGAGCACGATTGTAATGATGGCGCCCCAGTGCAAATCTCTCGGCCCTTGACCCGCCAAGCAAACGAAAGCAGTGTTAAGTCTGTGCTTTGAGACGCACACCACTGCCTTGACCTCTAAGGGGAGTCCACTGTCTTCTCTTAGAACACAATTAAGCCGTCAAAAGGTCAGTAGATTAAAAAGTAGATATGCTACAAATTACATTCTTTGAGCATCTAAGAATAGTATCTGATGGCAATAGAAAAATGCCCTCTTTACCTAACTAACCATTTAGAAATTAAGATAATAATACGTGACGTCAGAGAGAAAACCAAACCAAACCACACCCTGGGGCCGAAGCTAAACTCAAAACTACAATTATAAAATATCTTCCTCTCAGTATGGCACTGAGAGGAAAATTCATATTCCTTACCCTTTAAGTTAAAAAAAAAAAGAAAATAAATTAAGGATTCAACTCAAAAGCTTGATTAAAAAGCAACACGGTAAACCCAAGCAAAATAGAAAGTCACATTAATAATAATAAAAGCTGAAATTTGATAAATTGGGAAGCGGAAGAACAATTGAGGCATAAAATAAAACAAGGAGCTGGATATAGTAAAATGGAGTAAATAGGTAAACTTCTAGAAAACCCAGTAAAAAAAAATGCTAAAGCAAAGTCATAACAAGGAGAGAGCAGAAGAACCAAAACCAGAGAATGGAAAGACAGAATAGGCCACTTTGTGAAATCCTGATACAAAAACTCTGATCACAGGGATGACATGGATAATTTTATATGGAAATATGAAGATTAATCTTGATACAAAAAAACCCAAAGGCTAATAGACAAACACGTGTGATACAAATTGAAAACTTTGTTAAAGAGCCACCCTCCAAGAGTTGTAGGGCCCGACCATCCTTTTTTCCCCACCCTTCTAGAAACATCTATGAAATCAAGCATAGTCTTGGTAACACAATGAAAATAAACATATGCATCAAAATCCATAACTGGCATTGGGCTTAATGGCAAAACATTCAAAACATTTACAATAAAATGAGCAAGAGTTCAAGGGTGCTATCAAGAGTTCTATCACTACTATTATTTAACCTTTAACAAAATTTACAACGCTCCTCTTGCATTTTCTCAGTCACCTAGACAAAGGAGCATCCGTCCCTAACACAATTAACAAATGTCTCTATCTCAAATGCAGCACCAGGTGTGATATTACAAAATTCTTTAAAATCAGTTACACCAGGAGCATGTCCGCCACCACTGCTCTTACTTCATCTATTTCCGGAATTGTTAGGCAGGGTAATTAGATAGCGAAATGACATGAGAATAAAAGTCAAAAGGGAAGAAGTATGCATCACTACTTGCAGATAAGATTGTGCTGACATCATGAGCGCTTTGCTTTGTAGTTTTTGAGTCGATTCCCTTTGAGCGGAGTGTTTCAAGTACATAATCAGATCACCTGTCAAGCACTTGATTAAAGGAATATTTGTTGAGTTCATACCTTATGCCTGGCCCTGAAGATGCAGTGATGAGCAAGAGAGAGTCCCTGCCTTCACAGAGCGTATGTTCCAGCTGGGGGGATGGACAGTAACATACAAAACCCAGACAGTGTAGAATAGAATGTCAGGCGTTGGTAGACATGCTGACGGCAACCCAACCATAGACAAAGCATGAATGATGGGGATGCCACGCTAGGTAAAGAGGGCAGGGAAGGCTGCTTCCCCAAATTACTTTCAACAGTCACACAACGCCGATCAAAACCCTTCCTTTCCCCGTCTCTCCCCTCTTGACTTCTTTTGGAAATAGACACCATAATCTTGAAGGTTATCTAGAAAAATAAAAGTGAAGAATAAACTCTAAACTTCGACCAAAGACTAATGGGGGTGGGAGCAGAGGGATAGAAATGTATCACATTGACATATTTTAGAAGTTGTATTATTAAGTGACAGATATCACGAGGGTGTGGCACGCTCTCCATAAAGTCAAAGTGAGACCAGTGAGATTAAATATGAGGTCCACGTTTATAAATGAGCTGAGTACATAAAGATCTTGGTGTATTAGCAGTACAGGCATAACATACTTCATGTCGCTTCAGGAGACCGAAAAATATTTATACGTGTGAACACATTTATTGACGTTTCATTTTAAGTGCGATTGGTAATTTCGTATTTGGTTGTGAAGTCTAATTAACATACCGTGTTATATTAGGTTCAGGTTACAATATAATCATTCGGCAATTGCATGACCAAATAGTAACCTCATTATCACATTAACTTACCAGTTCCATCCAGTAGCTAAGTATATTTGTTTACTTGCAGGTTGAGTTTAAGTTCAGCTAAGAGTTAAAGTGTTGTGCGTAAGACTTCTTGTAACCAGTAAGACTTAATAGTATGTAGAAGCATTCTGTAGTTTAACTTTTAGTTTTTTGAGACTTAAACTATGGCCAACTAAAGAATTGCAAATTCTTTAAAAAAACAGTGCTCATCACAGTACGTGTACTCTTAATCCCCTTTATCCCACTCATCCTCTAACCCAGCTCGTAATTCTGTATTTCTCAAATATCGCACTTCATGAATCCAGGGATCTAACCCTTGAATGAACAACATAACGCTCTTTGAAATTATATGCAAGTTTTAGGAGGCATGAACATATTTTTTAAGAAGTCTGTCCTCAGAAGAACATACAGATTGTCTAATAGAATGTCAGGTATTGATAGAGACAGATGTAATTCTCATATTCATGGTTACGTATTATTTTAAGGTAAAATTTGGTGACAGGTGCTTAATAATACCTCTTGTAGAAATTGCAAAGTTGATTTAAAAATTCTAAGTAAATAACTGTAGAGAAATTTTGATGATGCTTTTAAAGAGAAACCTTATATGCTATGCTGTTAATGTCAACATATATTAATGAACAGAATTTTCAAGAAGCTGTTAGGGCTTTAGGGTTTCTGTGGTTAAAATAATTTAATGAAAACTATACTGAGCCAAAGCTTGGGGGGAAATACTTAGTATTTTCTATGGATAAGACTGATAAGTTTGACTACCTAATTGTTACAAAGGATATGGCCAATTGTACTTAAAATTAAAACATAAACGACAAGCCATGAACTGAAAAGTTTTCACAATACAGAATAAAGCATTAATAAAACTACTAAGTAAAGTTTTTCACTGATGAGAATAAGACAACACTAACACAAAAAAATCACGAGCTGAGCCGAAATCAAAAGTTTGATGCCCAACCTACTGAGTCACCTGGGTGCCCCATAAATTGGTTGGTTTTTAAGAGAAAAAAAAAAAAACTATAACAAAAATGACCAAACACTATAGAACTCTTGCACAATTAAGATGGAAATGTTAAAAACTAATTGAAAGTTTCCTTCCAACAGAAGAGCAAACATAAGGGGCGCCTGGGTGGCACAGCGGTTAAGCGTCTGCCTTCGGCTCAGGGCGTGATCCCGGCGTTATGGGATGGAGCCCCGCATCAGGCTCCTCTGCTGGGAGCCTGCTTCTTCCTCTCCCACTCCCCCTGCTTGTGTTCCCTCTCTCGCTGGCTGTCTCTCTCTCTGTCGAATAAATAAATAAAATCTTAAAAAAAAAAAAAAAAGAAGAGCAAACATAAGATGCTTTTATCGGAAGTGTATTCTTTAAGATTTAAACAGTTTTAGAGCATAGTAACCCTAAAAACTCTACCCAGGTCATGTTATGGAGCTGCAATCATTCTAATAGCATAGCTAGATGAAGGTGATTCATAAAAGGGCAACTCACTTTTGAACATAATGTGAAAATATTAAATAAAATATGATACACAATCTGTCAGAAGAATAAAGAATAATATTCTCTGACTAAGTAAGTTTCTTTCTCCATTGAGGGCATCAAGGATAATTAATATACTTAAATGTATTAATATATAAGAGAAAATTTACACCCATGTCCTATTGAAATGGTAGATAATAATATTTGACAACCATTCTCAAGAAACAAAATTCACAACCCAATACCTGTCGATGTAATAGTAGAAATAGTAATAGTAATAGAAATAGTAATAGAAATTACACCTTCTTTAATCAAAATGCTTGGGGCATCTGGGTGGTTCAGTCGGTTAAGCATCCGGCTCTTGATTTTGGCTCAGGTCACGATCTCAGGGTTGTGAAAGCAGACTCCATGCTCAGCGGGGAGTCTGCTTCTCTCCCTCTCTCTCTCCCTCTCTCTCTTCCTCTCTCTCCCTCTTCCCCTCCCCCTCTCATACGCTTACTATCTAAAATCCATAAATAAATCTCCTAAACAATAACAAAAAGAAAGATCCTTTCACTTCCAAAACAGCAGCTGAATCACCCTTTGAACGAAAAGCTAGAGGCATTTCTATTTAAGTAAGAAAGGAGTCTCATAACCCATGCCATATTTAACACAGTTCTCTAAATTCTGGCCAATGGAATAAAGCACGAATAAAAATTAGAAGAGGTGACAATTTCAAAGTGGATGAGACTGTTATTGTCATTTACATGGGACTGAATTCTTCACCTGGAGAATACACTGAAAAATTACTATGCTATGAAATGAGCTCAGTAACAGAGTTTGGTCAAAAGAAACACATAGACAAAAAGTTCTCGTCTTTCTACATACCAGTGACAGGATGATCTTAAAAAAATACCTTTCTCAATAGCAACAAAACTGTAAGATATCTGAGATGGAGTTCACAAGAAATGGGTAGAGCTATAATGAGAAAGAATAAGGACTGTAAATGGAATAATGTGCATGGTATTGAATTAAAATTAAAAAGAAATATAAAGTTATCAATTCTCTCGATAGTATCTAGACGTTGAATGGAATCAAAATAAAAAAAAAACAGTGGGACTTTGGAGGGCATAGTGCTTCACAAAATTATTGGGAAATTCATCTGGAACTTTAGAATTACCAAGAGCATTTGCAAAACTGGAAAGATGACAAGGGACTTCACTACCCAGTGAGCAATGTGCAAAGACGTGCTTGTAGCTTTGTGGATATCCAGTCTGGTTTAATTGCAGGAATAGACAGATTAATCAATGAAACAGTACAAAGAGAGCAGAAGCAGACTCATGTAAATATGAATTTCATGTAAGGTAAATGTGGCATTTCAAATCAGTGGGGAAAAGATGAAGAATTCAGTAAGTCGAATTGAGTCCATTTGCTGACCATGTGAAAAAAAAAAAGAGATCTTTACAGCTGAACATGGGCTAACAAATTTCAGGTTGATAAAATATTTAAATATGAAATTTGAAACCATACAAAGATTTTTTAAAAATACATGAATATTTATCTGGTGTCATGTGTGCAAGTACTTTCTAAGAGTGTATGTAAAGGCATAATCCATAAAATAAAAGACTGATAGACACAATTCTCTGTGTCAACGTGATCACGAACAAAGCTAAAGGTTAGACATCAAACGGAGATTAATATCCTTTAATAGGAGTGCTCACGAATAGTAATTAAATGACAAACAGACGAGAAAATCGGCAAAGAAAACGAGCAAGAAGCTTTATAATGAAGTGGCCGATAAATGTAAGAAAAAAACCTCAACCTCACTGGAAATTAAGGAGTCACCATTAAAAAGAATAATATATGTAATGCATTTAGCTCAGTGCCAGGAACATAGAAAGTTCTAGACAATATTAAGTCTTTGTAACCTGAGGATGATGATGATGGAGATTGTCATGGAGATAATAATGAAGATGTTTCCTTCAAATGATGATACTATCAGCATATGGATTAGTGGCATAGGGATTTTTTTTTGGTAGAAGAAGAAAATAATGCATTTCTAAAGTATGACTTTGCAACGCATAACTAAAGTGTCGAAAACATTACCTTGGAGAGATTATTCTCATTCACATATTTATTGTAATGACAACTAATGACAACCTCTTCAAGCATTTACTTCCAGGGTGTCCACTGCAGTCTTTATTATGATAGTCTCTGTAAAAGTGGGTGCAACAGAAGGCTGGTGGAAGTGGAGGGACATGTACGTGGTAGAAAATGGTGATGGAGAAGACAATTTGCTGACATGAACCCAGCCCCAGTGCGTCAGATGAGAACGGACATTTAGTCAGAGCCTGTGTCTGTACCCAGAAGAGACGTGCACATGCATTTAAAGATTATCGGTGTTTGTGTCCGGTGGAGGGGCCATGGTCATTTTGATTTTCTTCTGTGTTGTGTGCGTGCGTGTATTTTGCAAAACCCAAAATGAGCAGGTAGCAATTTGTAAGCGGAAAGATAAAAATCCCACTGGCAGATACGGCCCTTTCAGTTTTTAGAAGAAGACTACTGGGAGTCTGAGAGCGGAGATTTGGGGCAAATATGTCGGATCGGCTCTGGAAACTCGCCCGCCCATAGTCCTTCATGAACAGAGGTGGTGGGAAGGGCTCACAGGGGAGAGTGGCAGGAGCCATGTGGCCGCGGGGTGCCGGAGGGGGTCAGGAGGCGGAGTCGGTCTGGGACACTCTTTGAGCTGCGGGGCACAGGAGCCCGGTGCATGCCTCTCTATTGCCTTGTTTCAATAAAAATAGAGGCGTTTGCTGTATCAGTACAGGGCTTGAGGGGCAGCCCCCTACAGGCTTAGCAGATAGATGGGGAATGAATCAATCACAGACCCACAGACCTGAGCTAAAAGGCTCTGTGTGGGGCGTCTGGTCCAGCTCTCACATCTGGGGGAGTCTTCATTGTGATTTGGAGTTTGTGCTGCCCTCCGCAGATGGCAGACCTACCCTTCCTGTTATCTCAGTGGTCCACTCCTGGAGGGAAGGTGTGGAGGCCAATGCATCCTTTTCTGCGCTGGGCTGTTGCTGTCTCAGAGGGCGAGGAAGGTCCGTGGAGAGATGTGAAGCAGATGGATTCTCCTTGAAGGTTGTCCAGAGACGTGGTACCCAAGACAGGTGCCTGGGAGGTTGACCTCCTTTAGTTTAGCCCCGGGTGTGCTCTGTGCTGAGTCAGGGACTTCCTGTCACTTTTGAGACGAAAGTCCTGCAAAGCCGCTTGTAATTCACTCCAATTCATCTCCTCCACAGCTCGCTGACTCTCCTCCATCATCTCTCCTCCTCACCGACAATTAAGTTTTGACTCACACCTCTTCCAGGAAGCCTTCCTTGATTTCTTAAGACTTCATAGGTCTCCTTTCAGTGTTCTAGTACTTTACATGCAGCCTGAGCCCCAAGTGTTTCACTCTGTAATTTCTCATTTAGTTGTCTCCTTCTCTTAATTGACTCAGTCCTGGGATGCACAGTCTTTCTGGGCCAGTACCTAGTGAATGATTCCCCTATAACTGAATGACTGAATTAAAGAGAAAGATGTGGCCTCTCTTTGCCACAAACTGAATGGGGGAGACAGACTTAAGGAAGGGCTTGAATGTGCATGCAAGGGACCGTCCCAGGAGAGGAGAGACCAGTGGTTAACGCGCCCTGAAAAGCAGGCGTGTTCTGTTACTGTGGACCCCGTGTGGAAAGGCAGGAGCGAGTTCTGGAACGTATGGCTGCTCTTTCAGACTGAGAGGCATTCGCAGAACTCCTGGCCGTGTGTCCGGCCTTGGGCGCCCGGGAACCTGGGGGAGGCCCCAGCCCTCCCTGCCCTGGGCCCGCACCCTCAGGGCACCGAGCATCTCGTGCATGGTTTCCTGACAGTCAGGCATGAGGATGTGGGCCGTGCTTGCCGGGGAGGGAGGGGCGGGCTGGCCAAGCCCACCAGCAGCACCATATGCCCACTCCTTAGCCTATTCCTGTCATGTCCCTGGGCTGCCCAGCTGTCACCATCATAATTACTGCAGCCAGGGCCCAGGGAAGTGTGTGGTTGTGGGGACCCTCTGGTCTCCTTAGAACTTTACTACTGTTGTTATAGCTTAACAGGACATGGCCTGCCTTCTGTTGGTCTCTTGAAACAACGGCTGCAGTTCCCATCCATCACGGGGGCAAGCCAGCTGCTGCAGGGCCAGCTGTCAGGGAGAGGGCTCCGCACGCTCCCTGACATGCTGGCCTTGACCTTGGGGAGGTGGTAGCTCTAAGCCAAGTGCCTTTCCTGGCATGGCATTTGGGCCATCTCTTTCCTCTTAACCCCGGGGGACCACTTTGTGCTTTGTGTCATGGCTCTGACCTCCTGGCCCTTTGCCTGGTGTCTGCCCTGGACCGTGAACTTCTCAAGGGAAGGGGCCACAGGCCATCTTCTGCTCTGAAAAGCTGTGGCTTACATTTTAAAATATCATTTTCCACATTATAAAAGAAATATACAATGATAATAACAATATAAAGAGATAACATTTGTTAGCTATTTACCATGTTACAGATATTATAATTTTACAAGGATCTGCTAATTTATTAATCAGAACAACACCATGAGATGGGCATGATTCCCATTGTTCAGGTAAGGAGCCCTGCTCAGACAAGATATGTAACTTGTCCATGTCACACACCTAACAAGTCAGGGTTCCGGGATTCAAGACTACAGAATTCTCCTTTCAGGGTCCACACATATGCCCCCTTTTAGGAAATTTAGAAATCGAAAAAGTAGAAAGAAGTCACCAGTCATATCATTTTCCAAACACAACTCCTTAGGATCCTGATATATTTCTTTCTCAATTTTTCTATTCATTATTTTTTTCCGTAATTGTGATTATATTGTGTGCTCGATTTTGTCTTATTCTTGTAGAATTAATATCACCACATAAACATTTTCTCATGATTGTATAATATCCATTTGGTGGGTTTACTATCCTTTACTACTCCCTGTTTGTTGCTCTTTGGCTTGAAGCCAACTTTCCAATTGAACGAACAGTGATCTTGTGGGTGGGTTTGTGTGTGGGTGTTACTTACTCTATACTTAGCTTCTTGTTAAGATTCGTACATTCAGTATCTGGTTTATTCTCCGGACAACCCCAGGAGGTAAGGAAATATTAACTCTACCATCTTACAGATTGAGAAACTAAGGTTTAGACAGTTAAATCAATCGCCAAGATTACACAGTGGACAAGGGCCCACACCAGAGTTAAAACTGATGTCGGTTTGACCAAGGCCATGCTTTTGGCCATTAGTCTATACTTGGACTATAACACTGTTTCCATATGATATTTTTATTTAAAAAATGTTGGGGTATACTACCATGAGCGGTAGGGGGTAACCATTTTTGAAACAAGTTAGAGGAATTTGCGTTCTGGTCCTGTTGTGTCTTTCTCTTGCTGGCACTGCGTGTTATCGTTGAGCCCGTTGGTAGGGTTATTAACAGTCCCAGTTCTTAATGGCTTGTGACAACCCAAGTTTACTCCTTGCTCATGCTCCATGTCCGTCCTGTGTTGGCTGGGCTCTGCTCCAGGTGTCCTCACTCTGGGACGACTGATTGAACAGTCGCCATCTGGAATGCTGCTTGGTCACTGCTGCAGATGGAAAGGGAGCTCTGGGCGTCTCCCACTGGCAGGGAAGGGATCTGGCCCCCAAGTGACAAATGTCCCTTCTGCTCGTAGCTCATTGGCCAAAGCTAGTCACGTGGCCCACCCACACAGAGCCAGGGAGTGCAGTCCTTCACGTGTCCTGAGGGGAGAGAGGGCTGGGAATAACCGCGGAAGGACCTATGACGAACACAGTCATAAAAGTTGCTCATTTGATAGTTGAAAATAGTAACACAGTGTTGCTTTATTTGACATTATTTTTCTTGGTCGGTCTTAGGATTTCTTCATATTTTCTTGGCCAGTTGGACCTTCTCTTTTGTAACTTGTTTGTCCTGTTCTTCGCCCATTTATCAGCGCTATCTTAATGCTTCTTACAAATGGTTTCCTGATGTGTTGATGTCCCTAAATGGGTCTTTGATGAGTGAAAACACATGGTGTCTCAAAAGCCAATTTCCCGTAGATATTTTTAAACCTATATATGTAAATTACCCTATTAATTTCCTTCTGTTTTCTCAAAGAAGTGGCCCAGAATTTATGTGAATTTCAGGGTAAGAGTTAATGTAAGTTCCCCTGTTCAGTTACTCCATGAAAACGGAGGGAGTTTCCAGAGTTTCAATGGGTTTTAGCAACTGAGTTTCAAAACCCTGCTGTCCTCTTGGACTCCTTCTTTTCCCTGGCCCCACACAACCCACTGGACACCTGGCCCAGAGTGCCCATTCCCTGGCTATTTTGGTCACTGCTTCCACCTTCTCCTCCCCACTCCCACTCCACTGTCCCCAGGTGAGGGGGGACACCTGACAATTGATGTAGCTCCCTCACTGGCATCTCAGATGTTCTACCAAAGGAGGGGTCATTCTAATTATATCATCTCTCCCCCGAAAGCTCTTCACAGCGGCTTCCTTTGCCCAGTGGGACCCATTTACCATGGTTGTACACAACAGATTTTTAGATGGGACGCAAAGGAACAGTTTTTATAGATCTAAGTAAATTTTCATGTGTATTAGAAAGGTAATTACCTAGCATAGTAAATCCGTGCATTGACAGATATTATTGCTTATGAGTAGAAGTGAGTAAAGTGTAAAAATTAAAGGGAAACGAATAAGTTAGTAATAGAACAGGGAGCACATGGATTTGGCAAAGATAATGGGATAGTAGACAAGTGATAGGAGTTTGGGAAAGACTGACCTACAGTCTACCTTCCAAAGTTACAGTTTCCATGAACCAGCTCCAGTCCGGCTTTCTAGCCCCAAGCTCCCCCTTGTCCCCCACCACCTCCTATTCTTAGGATTCCTCAATGTTGCTCCTCCCACAAGACTCCGACACCATAAACACCTCCCCTTTGTTTCTGGCAAAGGTAGAGTTCTTCTGTGCCTTTTTTGGGGGTCCTGGCTCACTTTTTACTTGTATTTTCCTTAATTGGAATATTTGTTCAATGTCCTACTTTCCCTTTTAGGTATTTATTTGAAAACACAGCCTGGGCTTTCTTTCAGTGGCCAGCTTTAACCTACAGAATGTGCTTTACTACTTAGTTCGTTTGTATTTATGACCTAATGACGCCTTACAACAGCTCCATTTCACAGAGGGATTAGCTAAGGCTCAGACATTGTGAAATGCCATTCAGCTAGTCATTGCGGGGATTAAAACTCCGGAATAGGACCTAACACCATGATTTTCCTACTTTTTAGCTCATGGCACTCCTGCTTCCCTGCAACGCACGGTGCTTGCTTATAATAGGTCCTCAATAAAGGTTTTTGGAGTGAAGGAACTATGAGCACATTCTTAATTCTAGGACTCTGTTCACGTGACACATGGCGATACTCCCACAAACTGGTTTTTGAGACATTTTGCACACTGAGGACTGGGAATTCTTGGGTTGTTTCCTAAAGGTTGAAAATCCAGGCACTGTCCGATGACCTCACCAGGGAACTTTGTGTTTCTACTGAGCAGTGTTGTTCTTTCCTCTTCCTCAATTACTTGTTGGTGAGTGGAGACAAAGGCATCTTTGTGAAAGTAAATATGGCTCGATTAGAGATTCAGGAAGTAGCAGAATAATGCTTTAAAGACAGTATTCTGAATTATGGCTTGACAAGTCCTTGAATGGGTTCAGCTATGCTATCATGGAAAGTGGAACATTGGAGAATTAACCAAGATTTTTCTATGTAAATATCACTACCACGGATACCTGCCAAATCAACAGAGAAATGCCAAATCTCTAGAATCAGTGAATTAGGGCACCCTCTTTTTGGGCAGCAATGATGTGCCAAAGAGAGCAGGGAATGAAGGTGATGTGAATTCAACTCTGGGCTTTACTACTCACTCCTGCGAGCTCTGGTGTAGGCAACACAGCTGGGATGTGCTCGGTCTGATACAGGGAGGAGGGGGCCATAGGCCCCAGAACCTAAGTAGCGGGTACCAACAGGGGTTGGAGGAGCATTGTAAGACTTGGATTCTGAGGGGTGCTGAGGAGACCAGATTGGTAGGTTTGATAAGGGAGATTTTATTCAACATTAGAACACTCGCCTAGGCATGCCAAAATACCTCACTTTGACAGCCCCCAGGAGATGGAAAAGATGAGGTTGACATGCCAGAATTTTCATGAAAAGTAGTGATAGAGATTATTAAAGAACTCAGAGATGTAGGTGTGCTGAGGATTGGACCATGAAGGACTGATAAACCCTCCGGGGGGATTACTTTCCCTGGGAACCCCCAGGAGGCACACTCAATTTTCTCAGGCCTTCAGGAAGGTGCTGGTGGGGAGGGGATTACCACTGCTAGGAAGTTCAGTGGTGGCACATCTGTGTTGGCCAGGGCTGACTTTAGGAGAGGTATTCTAGAAGAAGTCTCATTGATAGTAACGGGGATTACAGGCTCCCTCCAAACAATAGACACCAGATGGCCGTGCTCAACTACCAGAAGCCAGGTAGACGTAATTATCTTAATGAGTAGCCACGGTAGTGGGACAGGCCAACTTGGCTTGAGATATGGAGATGGTTAACAGAACGGAGCTGTCCCTAGAGCAGCCAACACGGGTACTACTCAATAGCACAGCTCTGTTTTTCTTGATTTCAAAAGAAATCAAGAATAATTGTTATACGCAACTAATGAATCATCGAACTTTACATCAAAAACCAGGGATGTACTGTATGCTGACTAACATAATATAATAAAAAATATTATTATAAAAAAAGAATAATCAAGAGACTATAGGAAATTACCCCAAATAAAATGACACGATACCGTGCTTGGTTTTTGGACCTGAGCTATTTTTTTTTTGGACTGAAGAAAAGACCGTATACCCAGGGGGAAGGACCGTGTAGCATTAAAGGCAACGTGCCTGGTTGTGAGTCCCCAGGCCTTTCCCAAAGAGAACTCCAGCCTTATACTTGGGGAATTATATCCTGGGAAAGGGGAACTAGCCAAACATTTGGAGTCTTGGACACAGCATCTGAGGTGCCATTGATATCTGGAGGTCATCATGGCCCTTCTGTACGAGTAGGGAGACAGGGAACTAGGTAATAAATGGAATCCTGGTCAAAGACCATCTACCCAGTGGTTATTTGCCTGATTCCTGAATGTCGACCGGAACAGATGGTGAAATTCCCGTGCTACACCCTTGAACTGTAGACTGAGAGCTACCATGGTGGGAAACACCAAGGGAAGACTCTGAAATGGCCCTCACCCCAATCAAGCAGTAAAAATATATTATTCCAGGATGAGGGAAATGGTGGAAATTAACTCCACTCTTAAAGATCTAAAGGATATGTGTCACGTGGCCATCTAACTCACCAGGACAACCCCCGTTAAACACAAATGGATCCTGAAAAACGATAGGGACTACCACACACTCAACCATGTAGTGACCCCGAGCACAGCTGTCATGCCAGATGCGAGATCTTTGTTACAACAGATTAACGTGGCCTGAAGTTCGTGATATGAGCATTGATTTGGCAAATGTGTTCTTTTCCATCCCTATCAGAAATGATCAGAAAGTTTTTATTCACATGGAACAGACAACAGTATACATTTATAGTTTTTCCCCAGGGCTGTGTTAACTTTCTCACCCTCTGTCATAATACGGTCCTCATTAATCCGCCCCACGTGGACATCCGGCAGAATATCACGTTGAGTCACTGTATTGAGAACAAACTAATTGGGCCAAATTAACAAAATGTGTCCAGCATGTTGGAGGCCTTGGTAAGACGTATGTGTTCCAGAGGCTGGGAGATAAACCTTACAAAGATTTGGGAGGCAGCTACAAAAATAAAAATTTTAGAGATTCAGTGGTCGGGGGAACGTCTATCCAAATAACATTTCATCCAAAGTATAGGAGAAATTGTTGTATCCTGCAGCTCTCACTATGACAAAGGAAGCACAATGTCTGGTAGGCTCTCTGGGCTCTGCAGGCAGGAAGTCTGTATCTAGGAGTACTGATCTGACTCATATATCCTTCACGTTGCTCCTTGGACTGTACACAGTGTCCCTTGTGTCCAACTAATGGAGGACAAAAAAAAGCCCGAGATTAGTTCATGGAAAGGTTGGCTCTGCATGAGGGTACAGTAGATGGCAACCACACTACGGTCCCCCTCAGGAATGGCCTTGAAAGATGGGGATGAGGGAACATCTAAAATGAAGAGCTTCAGGCAATGCTGGTTGTCTACTGTGGGTGGAGATGTTGGTCAGCACTGGAATATATACAGTCTCATGGTTTGACCGGATGGTCAGGGCCTAGAAGTAGCAGGAGGGCATGACTGGGAGTGGGAGGTCCAGGGTGGAGCTGTGGATGGGCATATTGGGGTAGGCACCAAGTATGAAGATCTTGGTGGTGTATGCTAATGCCCAAGGATACTTGTTGGCAAGTTGATCACATGGGGGCCTTTCCCCTCTAAGAGTGACTCATTCAGGCAGGCATGGATTCAGATTCCAAGTATGGGTTTGTCCTTATTGTTGAGAGAGCTTCAACCTCAGCCGTCATCTGAGGGCTTATGGAATACTCAATCCACTGGAATAGGGTCCCACAGAATCTCACTGGGCTAGGAGACCCACTCCGTAGCCAAGGAAGTGTGGCATTGGGCTCATGCTCATGAGATCTACTTGTCGTGTTCTATACTGGACCATCCAGAAGTTGCTAGCCTAAAAGAGAACTGAAATGGCTTGTCAAAGGCACAGAGATGATAGTTTATCACCTATCACCAACCATCCTCCAGGATGTGAAATATACTCTGATTTAAAGATGTTTCTTTGATGCTATGTGCCCATATATGACTATATGTCCCTCCTACATAAATAAAAAAAAATCCATGGACCCAGGAACTCTAGGATAGAAGCAGGAGGATCTTGCTTACCATCACTGCCATTAACCCACATGGTGCCTCCTGTCCCCACAGCTCTGGGTTCTGCAGGATTAGAAGTGCCAAAGAGAAAGACTTCTGCTACCACACAGCGCAAGAATAAGCCAGAAGTGCTACCTAGACACTTTGGGTTCCCTGTGCCAAAGGGATAGTAGGCAAGGAGAAGAGTCACCACCGTGCCAGCAATGGATGGGTTGTGTTGGGTACTGAGATGTGCTCCCCACCTGCCCCCTCAATGGAAATGGCCTGCCTCAGCTCCTGGGAGTGCCTCTGGCAGGGGGCCTTCAGCTCTCACTCCCTTCAGGGATGCCTCAGCTGCAGACAGGACTCTTAATCATGGTCATGTCCCTTCCTAGGATGGCCCGCACCCCGTGACTCACCAACTCAGGGCTATAAAGGCCTGGCCAACTGGGGACAACACTGAAGGGCCATTCTAGCTGCACGTCCTGTAAGGAGCCAGCCATGGCCCTCATTGGCCCGCACTGCCTGTGTGCTTCTCTGACGCCCCCTCCTGTTTCCATCTCCCTCCACTCAGGTATTGCTTCCCAGGAACCGTCCCTAAGACACCTGCACGCTAAGCTTCGCGTCCTAATGTCCCTGTTTCCTGGGGGACCCCACCTGTAGCAGACGCTGATTCTGAATGGTTGAGGGGGTGTTCAGGTACCTTGTGGCTTTGTCTGTTTTGTTGAGCCTTCCATAGGTGACTGTACTATCTAGCCAGGTTCGAGAACAGTCAGTGCTGCTTCCCCACTGCTTCCTGCCTGAATTCATTAGCGAGTCTCTTCTGACCTCCTTTCCATGTGGCATCTGCCGTGAGGGTGACCCTGAGGAGGCCCTGGCCCTCTAGTGCTTCCAGGCATAAACCATAGAACAGATGACCAGAAACCGGGGTGGGAGAGCTGAAAGGGCAGGGGAGGGAAAGTCAGGGAGGACTGTGGGCAGTTAGAGGAGGGAACTGTTGAGCACCGGGCTCAGGGAGCCAGGCGGCCATCTCTAATTCTATCGAGAAAGGGTTGGCCGCTCACCTTGTCCTCCTAACATCCCTAGCTGTAAAGAAATAACTTCTTCCCAGAAGCCGGCAAGAAGGCGGCCACCCCCTCGGTCTGTCTTTACAGAGAAATCCCGGTCTCGGGTAGACAGGATGGGCATGTCTCTCTGTTCCCTCAGCTCTCTCGGTCCTGCCACACCCAGTCCCCCCGCTTCCTCTGTCTGTCTCCTTCCTACCCCCATAGAGAGAAGGTCCTTGAGATAATTCCACACTGAGATTCCTCAATGACAGAAGATGAACACGGGCCAGTCCAGAGAAGATTCCATACCAAGGAGGACCCAGGGCTGAGAAGGATGTGCAGCCCAGAGCACAGTGTTGCCATGTGGGATCTGCGGATGCCATGTAGAGAGGCAGCGACACGCCCCCGCTGGTCGGAGCCCCGCAGGGACGCGGGTGGGAAAGAGAAGCGAGTCAAGGAAAGGGGTCTCCTAAGGGGCGTGGAGGCAGCGTCAGCAGTGACCAGCAGCTGACCACACGGAAATCTGTACCTGCGCTTTTGGCCCAAGGTGAGCGAACCCGGGTCCTTAGTGGGATGGGCAGGGGCCGGGGGTCTTTCTAGTTATTGCTGGTGGTCACCCCCCATTGCGGCACCCACATTGTTGCTCCCAGCGCCTTGTAAGGCATAGATCTTTGAAGCAGACCAGCTGGACTCCTCCAGGGCTATATTTATGCATGTCCAGAAGGTTCTGAGTTTGAGTAATTGATTGCACTTTGCGAAGCAACGTCATGGCTCTGGCCTGTAAGAAATCCATGCAAGACTGTCCATCCCACCCCGCTCGGCGTTCACCCACCGCAGGAAAATCTGCTCTTTTAATTAGCGGTGTGCGTGGATATATCTGGTGTGCAGATGCAGTTAATAACAGAGCTGGTTCGGACTACTGGGCGAGACTTCTATAAGGGGCTTAAAATATGGAATGTTGCCGCTAAAGACCTTCCCAGATCTTGGCCGCGTGAGGACGGAGATTGGGTTGTGCTCACAATGTGTGGTGATGCATAAATATTAGCCTTAAATAACTGTGAATACCTTGTTTCCTAAAAAGATTAGTGGCTCTTCCCTGTGTGATAAATTGTGTGAGTTACAGTGCAGACCTGTCTTCCCACTGTATTATCCCAGAGCCCTTTAAATAACCAAGTCCAAATTATGCTCAGCGGGCTGTGGGGAACGCTTGGGCAAGCTGGAGGCAGAAAAGTATAATTTGGGTTCATTCTTCTTCTGTGTCTCCCTCTTTGTCTCATACCTTTCTCTCACCCTCAACTCAGTCTTGTTTCCGTAGTCGATTCCCTCTCTCATTCTTACTACCCCCTCTCCCTCCCTCTGATTCGCTGACTTCTCTGTCCTTGTTTCCACGGAACGACAGGGATGGCTAACTTTTCTGAGTTTGTGCCTGACCTGATAAAGTGAATGAAGTTTGAAGCCCTTTACGTCTACTGCCTCATCTCCTTGTAAACGACCTCGAGAGGTAGGCACGGGGACTCTATGCATTGCGGAGATGAGTTAGCTGAGGCACAGAGAGGTTAAGGAATTCACTCAAGGTCACACAGCCAACAAGGGGGTGGAGTCAAGACTTGCACCCAGGTCTGTCTGACCTCAGAGCCGGGGCTCTTAGCCTCCGTGGGCTCTGCTGCTGTGCTGAAGAAAGCTGTCAGGGCCCTGGACGGTGGCAGATACAGTGCTCCCTGCTCTTTGTCGTTCCTCTAAGGCACCCTCTGGGGGGGGGGGGGACCAGAATGTTGCTTCATTCGCAAGGCGCATCTGAGGGATGCACTGAGATATCCAGGCTCCTCGCAGGAAGTGACAGGGTCACAGGTGCTAAGCCCTCCCCCTCCCCGCAGGGCAGAAGAAGGGGAATCAGCACTGTCAGCTCTGGCTGCTTCTCTGGGGAGCCATCAGCAGGAAGCTCCTCACCCTGCTTTCTCTTCGCATGAACTGATTTTCTTGGGACTTGAGTAAGAGGACTGAAGTACACCTGCCTACTTGGGGGCCTGGGTGTACCCAGGGGACAAGGGGGCCACATACTTGACCATAAAGGGATCCTTCACTGAGCTCTCAACTTTGGTTCCCAGCATGCCATGGGGCACCACTTCCCAAATTGCACATGAGCAAAGGCGTGGAGGGGTATTTTGTTACCTTTTCCCCCCCATTTACAATTGACTTTATTGACATAGATTTACATACAGTAAAATGCACAGATCTTTTTTAAAAAAGATTTTATTTACTTATTTGACAGAGAGAGAGACAGCCAGCGAGAGAGGGAACACAGCAGGGGAGTGGGAGAGGTAGAAGCAGGCTTCCAGCGGAGGAGCCTGATGTGGGGCTCAATCCCATAACGCCGGGATCACGCCCTGAGCTGAAGGCAGACACTTAACGACTAAGCCACCCAGGTGCCCCTAAAATGCACAGATTTTAAGTGTACAGTTTGGTGGGTTTTTTGTTAAGATTTTATTTATTTATTAGAGAGAGAGAGCACAAGCAGGGGGAGCGACAGGCAGAGGGAGAGGGAGAAGCAGGCTCTCTGTTGAGCAAGGAGCCCGATGTGGGACTTGATCCCAGGATCCTGGGACCATGACCTGAGCCACCCAGGCGCCCTGAGTTTGGTGGGTTTTGACCAGTGTACACATTCAGGCACCCACCTCCCCTTCTAGATTCAGACCACCTCCAACTAGAAGGGCCTTGCCAGCCCCCACATGAATCTGCACGTCCCCACTGAGGCACCTGCTGGCATGATGGCCGTCATGGGGACTTACCTCCTCCCGCTCTAGCTCTTCAGATACGGGGCACTTCATAGGAAGCGAACAGTTTCCATCCTGTTGTGTTGGCCCAACACGATCTTTTTGAGGTTCTTCCATTGTTGAATATTATTGGTAGTTAAATTTTTAAAAAAAGATTTCTGAATAGTTTCTCATTGTGTCACTAGAACACAGCACGCTTTTTCATTCCTCAGTTGGTGGACATGGAGTCGTTTCCAGTTTGGGGCTATAATGCGATTAATCCTGCTATGAATATTTGTGTATATGTCTTTTTGTAAATAATTTTAAAAAATAGCTAGGAGTGGAATTTTCTGGGTCACATTATGTTTGTTTAGCTTTATGGCAGTTTTTCAATGTGATTGTTCCATTTCGCATCCCCACAAGCAAGGTGTAAGACTTAGAATAGCTCTGCATCCTCGTTCATATTTGTGGTTGTCAGTCGCTTCAATTTTAGCTGTTATACAAGTTTATGAATGGTATCTCATTATGGTTTTAGTCTGCATTCCCCTGATGACCAACAATGAACATCTTTTCACGTGCGTATGGTCTATTTCTATATCTCTTTTTTTTGGGGAAGTATCCATTCAAGTCTTTTGCTCATTTTGTACCTTAGATCCTTGGATTTTTAAAAAATTATTATTGATTTGTCAGAATTCTTTATATATTATGGATTGTGGATTCAAGTGCTTTGTCAGATATGGGTACTATGCTTATTTCCCCCAAGGCTTTGGCTTGCCCTTAATTTTCTTAATGGTATTTTTAAGGGAAAGAAACTGATCCCTGGCCTTCTAAGGGCTGTTCCTACAGCATGAATATTGAGAATGTCTGTAGTTGGGTTGAATGTCTGGGGTGACTTCCACTTATCGGAATTCCCTGGGGCCAAGTGGACTCAAAGTGACCAAGGACAACAGCGGCAGGCTGATGATTCTTTAGGACAGGGAAGATAGACCCTTGGTGAATCCTAAACGTGTTTTGAGGGAGTGGTGTAGGGAACAGTTCAACTTTGCCAAAACCTAGAGTTACAGCGTGAGCTGCTGAGGAATTAAGAGTTAAGATATTCTGCAATTAATCTTGATGGAATCTCTCTATTTCCCACCAGTATAAGGTGTGGGGCATGTTTATTTTCTCTCTTTAACATCTGAAGGCTAGGGGCTTTGCAAACATTTCACTAAAGGCTTTCAACAAGGAATTAGGCTGAGTCACAGCAAAATGGAGTCATTGCCCAACATCCCACCAGGGAGCTAGTGGTGGGGTCGGCATTGAGCCCATATCTGTTTTGCTCTGGGGCCCGCCCTGCTCCTTCCACCATCCTCCACTGCGTCTGTGACTTGCACAGCCTAAGTGAGCTCTCTGCAGTTGCACACAGCAATTGAAATCCCCCTTCCTCCAGATTCTTTCTCGAATAATTGCTATAATACTATTCAGCCATCTTTCTCTTGCAGGCTCAATATTCTTAGTCCCTTTATGCAAGTCTTGGATGGCTTACTTTCCGAAGCCCTTACTCTACTCATGGTTCTTCTCTGTTCCATCTCGTTGCTTAGCTCAGTTGCCCCGAGATGCATGCAAGGTGGTCTGCATACAGCCATGTGAGATCTGCTGCAGGACCATTGTCAGGCCTCTGGAGGAGAGGCCCAGACCACGCTGGCGTTCTGAGTTGGTAACCAAATGACGTTGCTCACCAGTTATCCATTGAGAACCCACTCCTGGGCAGCAAAAGGCCAGAGGCAGCGGGCCAAGCAGTAGCATGGCAGAGAGGTCCTCTGTCCTCCCCCAGTGCTGCCCACCCCAGCCTCTCTTAGTGGATCCCACAGACAACAGAAAATAAAGAGTGGATTGAAAAGACCATAAATTGTGCCTGTTTCTCAGAAGTCAGTAAAGGGACACGAGACAAAGAAATGAGGGAGGCACCGTCCATGTGATACGGTGATTAGAGAAAACTGACGTCTGAGCCGTGCATGACCCAAGGCCTGAGAATGACTAGGGTGGGGGCAGAGTGTTCCAAACAGGGGAGCTCCACCGGGACGCAGTCATTCAGAAATGCTCCTTGGTCATCAAGAGTAGACATTGAAGCTCTAAGCTGTATATGTCTGAATATGTCTGGGCTGGAGAGGTCAATTCAGGAGCCCCAAGTGCACTGTTGCTTAGTGGTCTGGGACTGGATGAAATGGTGAGAGGGTAGAGAAAAGAGAAGGAAGGAAAAGGCCCTGGACAGAGCCTTAGGGAGCATCAGCACTTTTTCTTTTATTTATTTATTTTTTTAAGAGGTTGAACAGACCAGGAGCCAGAGAAGGCAAGGGACAAGTGCAGCCAGTGAAACAGAAAGAGAGGCAGGAGTGAGCACTGTCATGGGCAGCCGAGTAAGACACCTGCCGGCAGTGCTGAGCACTAAAAAGAGAAGGCCCTCCTAGGTCACCTGGGCTCCGGTCCAAGCCCAGGAGCGGGGTTTCACCTCTCACGGTGCTCTCCTTGGGCCAGTCCCACACATGCATTGCCACCAGGCAGACCTTTTGCCCTTGCCTGCTCCATTCTTGGTCAGCTGTTTGCGGAGCGACATGAGATGGGATTCCAGAGACTTTGTTTGTTTTCAACCTCAGACGAAGAGGCAACCAACATCCCATCCTTGCAGTAGTCGCTTCTCTGAGCTGGACCCTTGGGGGTGATCAGAGGACCAGGCTGCTTGCCCTCTGACCCTCACTCCTCCCCGCTTTGCGGAAGCTCCCCCCACCCCTCCTTCCTGGTTCTCTCCAAGTACATCTTGATAAATAACTTTCTTGATGAGAGCCAAGTGTCAGATTGCCTTGATCTGAGAACGTCTCTCCCGTCTTTGCACTTCGGAGTTTCTAGGGACCCATTATACAGCAATCCCCCCATATCCACGCTTCACTCCCTGTAGCATGAGCTCCTTTAGTCAACTGCGGTCTAGAAGCAGATGACCCTCCTTCTGATGTGTCCTCACAAGGTCAGTGGAGCCGAATGCTACGTCACAGCACCTACGTCACTCACCTCGCTTCATCTCAGCTCACACCACGTCATCACAAGAAGGGTGAGCACAGGACAGGAAGATATTTTGTGAGAGAGAGGGAGACTACCTTCACGTAACTTTTATCACAGTATATTGTTATACTTGTTCTATTTTAATAGTATTCTTGTTAATCTCTTACGGTGCCTAACATCTAAATTAAACTTTATCATGGATATGTAAGGATAGCTAAAAAACAATACACCTAGGCTTCAGTGCCACCCATGGTTTCAGGCATCCCCTGGGGGGTCTTGGAAGGCATCTCCTGTGGGTAAGGAGGGAACGCTGTATACAGAATGTGCCCACTGCTTTCAGTAAAGAGGTGTGAGAGGTTTTCATCAGCAGGTAGAAGGAGAGAGCTAAACAGGAAGCGTAGGAATCAGTCCCATTGTCCCCAGCATCATACAGAAATCACTACGGGAGCCGGAAGCGTGAGCCAAATGATGAAGAGAGGCCCCAAAGTAACTGGCCGACAGCTCGTTTTCAGATGCTCCACGCCCAGCACGGAGTCAGGACCCACGGAAGGCGGTTCTCCAGGTCACGTCCTCTCTGCCCTCGGATCCCGACCGTCTGGACTTGGAAACAAGTGCTTTCGGGGTAAAAGACTAAAAGATTGTTATGCAATCAGTAAATTCTGTTATTAAATGTTACAGCAGCTAAATTAAATGATAAGAATAAGGAGTATTTTGAAATTCTGAACATCTTATAATTAGACCAGCCTTTAACAAATATTCCAAGTTAAGGCACATTAGAATGTATTCCACAACATGGAGACAGCCTGACAAAGAAACATTATTCTTAGATTTACAATTAATTACCCTTATGTCTATACCTTGCATTCAATTTGCATATCTTAAAAGTGCTGTAAATTTCACAGGACTCCCTGTTATTTAAGATCATACCGCTTAGTAAAAGTTTCTTCAGTGATAACTTTCTCTTGATTAGGTAGTTGTGAGGTCAGTAAATCTGGCTCTACGTTGCTCTCCAATGTTATAATTTTTCTTTTTTTCGTGTGTTTTTCATTATTTGGCTCCTTGTTCCTTCTGCCCTCTCATTTATTATTCCCCAAAGAACCACGCGATAGAGAAGCCGGCTAGAAGACTAAGTGAGTGGTCAGAGCCTGAGATGTTATCTTTCCCCCACTACGCATTGGTACTGGGTGTCTGACGTGTTCTATACATCTTTCGGGTGCCAACCTCATTAAACAAAAGCAACCTGATGTATAGCTCTCAAGAAATGAAATTTCATGCAGCAGATTTATTCTTGCCCCAACTGGTGTGCTCTGCCCACTCAACTTGTTCCCCATCCCTCTCTCTTCCCCTTCCTTTCCAAGCCCTGCACCCCCAAAATGAGCTGGTGCGTTGTGATTTCTTGTTGCATTTCCATAGGGTGACCACTAAGTCCCATAACCTTTCATGTGGCTGAATTTTTATGCTCCCCATGAATGCTATAGTTTAGAAAGACCACATTGGATTTCTTAAATTACTCATAAGGAGCCATCAGCAAGGTAAAAATATTATCTATTATGGAGAATGTCACTACATACGTTTACCTTGAGCTGAGACCCATGTAGCACGTGCTTTAATCCACACCCACCTGCTGTCCTGTTCTGTGCCTTTAGAAGGGACCCCCTGTAAAAGTACTCTGGGAGGGACCCCTCTGCAAGGGACGGCACTAGCCTCCCAGGAGAGGGCTGTGGAACACTTGCAGGATTGTAAATATCAACTGGACGAGGACAAGTCATTTAAAAGATTTAAAAAGATAAAAGTGTTTCAACAAAAGGCAACCGATAGTTTAATGAGATCATTTTTTTGCTTTTAAAAGAAAAAGCCGCAAACAAAATTAGACCTGGTATCACCACTAAGCAAAATTTTGAGTTGCTTTTTTTTTTTTTTGGTTCTGTTTTGTTTTCTCCATGTGTATATGTATACATATACATATAAATAGAAATATGTATATATATAGATACATATATATATGTATCTATATATATATTTTACAATCACTGAGCAAACCTAATATTCCACTTTGAAACCGAGTGTGACTTGAGACTGAGATGAGTCTGTGGTACCATGCCGTATGGATTTTGTCTTAGGAGGGTTCGGTTCAGAATATCGCAAACTCGTGTGTGAAAGCATGATCTCTGTGCTTTTGGAAAAATGAAGAGGACAAAAAGTCCCCCTCCCCCTCTAATTTTATTTAAAGCACGATCAGGTAATTTCCCGTGGCTTCCTCTTCTCGCTTATTAATTGGCAGTTTATTAAAGCAATTTTTAAAAAGGGAATACCATTGCCATTTCTCCATTAACAGCTACCAGAGCTCTGAGTGGTACGGGATGTCAGGAAAGGAAGAGAGGGGATGGCCAGGAAGGGGGGGTGGTCCTGGCAAACATGCAGGTATGGGGTGGCAGGGACACCTCCAGCAGCCTGGCTCCCCTCCCCCTCGGGAGACGGTGACATTGGCCGAGCCTCATGGCTCCCCCAGAAGGTATTCCTCTTCCTCCCTTTGCCTGCCCTCTCTCCCTTCCTCACACCCGGGTATCTCCCTACTCCTTCTGGGAGGTGGGTGAATGGAAGACTTTTTACAAATTTATTAATTTCTGACAGTGACATTCTTCATGACAATTCAATATGTAAGTGAGTCCCTGTGATTTCTGAGAGCCCATTTATCCCGGCTTTTGATGGGCTGAATGCAAGTGCATGTTGATTATAATATAATATTTCTATTAAATTCAGTTTTAAAAGCCTCCCGAAAATTTGAATAATACTTTTGCAAAGAACATAAAGCTACACCTCAGATTAGCCGTCCTAGAATACCTTGGCAAAAGTATCCAAGTAGCAAGAGTTTTCCTAGTCTTATGTCCTATATACATCTGTTAAATTACTCTGAGATCTCATTAAATAAAGCTAATGTACTTGTAAAACAGTAGGGAGAGACAGTTTATCATTGTAACTGTTAGAGAGAGCCATTCGGGTAGGGAGGGAGCCAAGAAGACTAGGTATATGCTGGTCAGTGTAGATGTTTCTAAGTCATAAATCTTGGCTCTTTCCCGCCCAGTTATTGTGTATTTCTTTAGGTGAGAGATTGATTGTAGCAGCCGAAGATGAATTTGCCCATAGTCCCTTTCTTCTTCTTCTTCTTCTTCTTCTTCTTCTTTTTTTTTTTTTTTATACTCCTGATGCTTCGCCAAGGTGATAATGCTTTTTCTCACCCCTGCAATCATTTGTTTCAGATTAAAAGCATGAAATGGCACAGAGAAACACGGGGAGGCTGGTCTCTGTGGTCGGGCAAACACGAGGTCATGAAGATGTATAATGTCCCACGCGGGAGGAAGCCCTTGCTGGGCCCCGCGGGATTTATAACAGGCTCACCTGAAGGAGAAACAGGGGCGCTTACACCATCAGATACCTGGAAAGGCACTGTCATTTCCTCACCGAGGACTTTTCAAGCAGATGGTAAAAGGGGTTTAATTTGAAAACACTGAAACGTTGTGTACGCTCAAAACCATGACAATTGCAGTTTTATTGTCTCCACTCAGGGAAATGTGTGTCTGGATCATCTCGTGGCCCGAATGGGGAGAAAAGGTGCTTTTCATGAATATATATAGATGCTGAATTTATAAGGATCAATATAGTCGCCAAATGTTGTACAACATGTCAGGATATCATAAAAAGCAGGCAGTTCTACATAAAATACCAGCTTAATCTTGGAGATTTTAAAGCCTCATTAAAATGTGGATAAAGTCCATATATGGAAAGGCAGCCTTCAAAAGGTTGAAGTTATATATCTGTAGGGCAGGCACTGTAAGCGCCACTTCTGAATGTCAGTGGCCTTGTGGGTTGCAGCGGGTGGTGGTCAGGGACTTCAGGCTGGGGCGTGTCCTAGCCTGGGGGGCGGGCGGCACCGTGGGACTGGCGCTGAGTGCCTCCCCATACTCCCCTCTAGGACAATGGGTGTAGTTAGAGAAGCCACCGTGGACAGGTCAGGTCTTGCCATCTTCGGCAAGCTGGCACATTTGTGGCTTGAACTCTCTGTCGAATTGCAGATCAGCTCCCTCGGCAGCAGAGCGCAGGTCAAGAGGACCACATCAGGTTTGGGGGATACGATAGGGTGACATGGGGACTCAGGATGACCCCCGGGGGGTTGGAGGAGGAATTGCTGCCCGAGCGGCTCCCCTTTCTGTCCCCAGAAGCCCGGGGGTGAAGTTACTCAATGGGAACTATTCATGCCAAGAAAACAAGGCTCCCACTCTCCGGTGTCTGGCTTTCCAGTCCCACTGAAGCCACATCTTCTGATCGAAGCTGCTTGTTTTTCTAGCACCGAGAATGAGCCGGCCTTCCCGGGGCAAAGCTGGCGTTTGCACCCTTGTTGGAAGTCTCCGCGGTTTGGGCTCGTTTGCTTGTGTTTCTAGAGAAACTTTGAAAGTCACGCAGATACTTTGATCCTGACCTTTCTGCAACACGGGCCCCTATTCACCGCTTGTCAGCAGCGCAAGATGGCCAGAAGTCATCCGTCACTGCCAGCCGTCACTCTGTCACCTTTCCCATCAGCCCCATTACCCGGGATCAGGAGAGAGCGGAGCCTCGCGCCGGAAGGATCATTAAACTTGAGGCTCCCAGGTAGCACAGGTGGGCCAGGTGGCCTGTTGTTATTTATAATAAAGGCAAGCACAGCAGAAGTGCCTGCCGGTGGCCCAGGAGGCTGACAGAGGACGCCTGAACAGTGTCATCGCTGAAGGACAGTTAAAAGTGGACTCTTCCCCCTCACTGTAAGCAAAGAGGATTTATTGAACATCTGTTCTGTACATGGCTGGGAAGATTGATTAATTTAATTGCTCACACTTTGCTTAAGTAACATTTGAATACTTAATGTCAAATTTGAAGGATATCCCAACGTTTGCCTGAACACCTTCTCCTTAAGGTTGCCACAGGGAGCTCCGGAAGGGGGTGGGGGGAGAGTGTGGCCGTCTGGAGCCCCTTCTAAATCCTGCTTCTGTGAGAGCCTGCAGGACTTGCCAGTGGGAAAAGCTGCCTCTTTTCATAAAAGCAACTAGTTACTTTTCACATTTTCCCATTGTGATAAATCATTAATGTAATGAGGTTGGATCTTCTTCACTGAGTGGTGGTAATTTTCCCTCTGGTATCAACTGTGGAGACAGTTGAGCGTATTATATATTTCTGTACCCTTTAACATAATACCGTAATCGTATGAAAGTACCAGATGAGTTAAAGCTGTAATAATTTATTGCAGGTTACAGTCAGGCAGCGTATTTAGAAGGAACTCCTGAAGGTTCTACAGAAAACCAGGCTTTAAAACGCTTCTCAGCTCATCGACACCTGCCTTTCCCTTAGTGGCTGGTTTTTCCTCCCGTCAGGTGTCAGTCTGATCCAGTTTAGAGGAAGAAGTGCCTTGGAAATGCCAGATGTCCCTTTAATAACACTTTATTTGGGGAGGGCCAGGAAAACCCGTGCATGGCATGCATTGAAACAGTCACATCCCGACCTCAGGTCAAATATCGGTGCCGACCACATACACCGAGACCAGAGTGTGGAGGTGAATGTTGCAAATGTATTTCACAAAGACTTCCCTTCCTCCCTGCAAAGTCTGTAAACATTGAAAGTAGGGTTCCTTTAAAAAAAAAAAAAAAAGAATCACACCCAAGTTTTCATGGACACATCTGCAGTGGGAACGAGGTTTGCTGGTCTAGAACAATGGCTAGCATCTGAACTGGGCTTGAAAAATGACTTGGAAGGATTTTCCTTTATTTATAAAAAACAAAATATGCCTCTCTCTGTTTCATTCCGTTTAGGATTACCACTTTGCATGAACTCATTCATTCATTTCTCCACTCAACAACCCTGTCTTGGACTCTCAAATCCTTCCAAAGCAGAGAACATGGCTATTTTGTTGGAGACTTCTTTCAGGATTTTATATTGAGAGACTCTTCTCAGTTTAAATGTTTAAGAAAATATCTAATTTTTTTTTTTTTGAGACGAGGAAAGATGAGGCAGGGTAATGAGAAGGGAGGTGAATATTTAACTCAACTTGAAACTGGCACCAACCCTGCCTTCCTATTGTCAGAGACCCTGTGTGTAATGTGTTCACAAAAAAATGCTCACATCTGGGAAGGCTGGGACCTGGGAGGCTGCACTCTGAATTTATTGCCCGGAACCAGAGACAGGAAGAAAATCAGAGAACTGAAGGGCTGGGAAGGGCTCCACCAACCAACTGAGCTCTGGGCTCCGGGGTGAGTCCTTAATAGGAGTGTGGGCATGTTTTTAGGGACTCTACAAGCAGAGAGAATTCTTAGCCAAGGATGGTCTTCGGTCACGTCTGATTGAAGGCAGGTGTGGCGCGGGCTGATTCTTTGAGAGATGCCCGTCTGTCCCCTGCTCTGATCGCGTACAATACATCCCACGCAGGGCCTTAGACTGTCAAGGCCAGAGCCAGGTGCCTGGGCTACGCGTATCCTTCTCCATCAGTCATACTGCAGGGAGCAGACAATTAATTCTGGAGCAAAATTGAAAGTCAGAGGCAGAGTCTGAAAGAACAGAATGACAATAATAAAGTACCCCAGCCTCGCATTAATCTCCCTCACTTCAGGCCTGTCACAGCCGGCCTGGCTGTGACTAATGCCAAGCTTTGCATACAGTGGTCACAGACACGAGCAGCGTGCTCCCTTTACAGCGCCCGCGATGCGCTTTGTTGGGTTTTTGACTCCTGTGGAATCGTTGAAAAAACATCGCCGCTGGTCATAGGTAAGGGGACAGAGTTTCTCCATCAGGCACCTGGTGATGGATGCCCAGATCTGGGACCCACTGCGGGAGCAATGGAAACCTTCTCTCTCTCCTTCACGAAATATGCATTTCCCTCTCCTCTTTCTACTTCTCCATCCCATCTCTCATTCCTAACGTCTTGGACTCAATTCTTACTGTCTTACTCGAGGCGCCCACCTCTTCTTGTTGGTCTTAGTGGGCTCTCTCTCCCTGCTTTCCCCAAACACTCTCCTTCATCCAATTCCACTTGAGGAGGTGGGAGGGATTAGTTCAAGTGTGGCTGAGCGTGCAGGTTGTGGTGGGGGTGGGGGTGTGTTCGCAGAGGAGTCCACGACCGGTATTTGGGAAGGGTTTGTTCTTACCGGGGAGCTTTGGAGAAATATAAATGGAAAATGGTGTTGTGTGGGTCCAAAGGTGCAGCAGACCCCCACAGGGCCATGGGACTAGAGGACCCTCATGACTTTCTGGAGCCTGGCGAGTTCCACGGCCCCACTGGGGAGCTGGGAAAAGGCAGCAGGGGTGATTAATCACGTGCAGGATCAGTGAACGCCTAAACAAATCTAACCACCAGAGGAAAGGAGAAATGATTTCTCTAACGGGAATCATGCCTCCCTGATTCAATTGAGTTTTTCTGAGTAAAAGAGAAGGGAATCTAGGGAGCAGGCATCATGACAGATTTCAGCAAGCTGTGTGGAGTTTTCCCTTCAAAAATTGTTACACACCCCAGCATTGGGGGATCTTTGCATCTGTATACATTTGCTTGAGGGACAGAAAACAAAAGGTGGGGTTCAACAGCTATTTCTTAGATGTGGGATCACACTTCCCAGGGAGCATGCACAGAGCCAGCTTATGGGAAAGGCTGATGGAAGACCCCACAGCCAAGGCGAGTGAGCAGAAAAGTGGCAGGTGGACTTCCAGTGGGGGGAATTCTGGGGGTGCGGGTAAGGGGAATGTCAGGGCATGGCCTGGGAGAGAGGCTCTTTCTGAAAGTCGCCAGCCTGTTCCCCTGATGCAGGCACAAGAGGCATCAAATTGCTGGCGTGGAAAACAAACTGAAAGCACAAGGTCATCTCCGCGAGACCCCGGGTGTGTCCATCCTCCCAAGGGGTTGGCCTCTGTGTGTGAATTCATTTTTATTTATTTTTATTTATTATTTTTTAAAGATTTTATTTATTTGCTTGTCCGAGAGAGAGCAAGAGAAAAAGCACAAGGAGGGGGAGCAGCAGGAAGAGGGAGAGGCAGGCTCCCCGCTGAGCAAGGAGCCCAATGCGGGACTCGATCCCAGCACCCTGGGATCATGACCTGAGCCGAAAGCAGATGCTTCACCGACTGAGCCACCCAGGCTCAGTCCCTCTGTGTGCGAATCTAGTACCTCGAGAGGGTGCATTCCGTTGGCACACAGCCTGCTGCATAGTACCCCCCCCACCCCCCGTAGCCCCCGGGAGCGGTCTGGTCACAGCAGGGGCCATTAGGGCCTCTGCTTCGACAGAGCTGTCTCAGAACCAGCCCTGTGGGGGTGGCTCAGACTGGCTGCTGCACCTGTCCCAGGGAGGGGGTTGCCGGTCCTTTCAAATGGCCTTTTGTGCCCCATCCTCTGCTGTCCACTGTCCCTTGACGCCTCCTAAGTCAGATGAGACCCCACATGGGACAGACCTGGGGACTGCTCTGCCACAGCTAGTGCTGCAGCTCTGTCCACTCCTTGTCCCTTCTCCTGGCTTCTGTGCAGCCGCTCTCGCCCTACCCACGCGCTGGGATAAGACGGCCCCGGCTGCCCTGGGCCCCCGCGGTGGGCTCGGATGATGCAGGGAGGTCTGTTTGCACCACTCTCCCCCTGTTCCTTGCCCTCACCTGACTTAGCTCCACGGAGCCTGTCCCAGCCCGGTTCCTGCCGTCCATGGCGATGTTCCTGCCATCCACGGCCATCGCCATCGCGGCGCGATGCTGAGGAATTAGTGACTCTGCAGTGCTCGTGGAGGTGAATTCTCCAACCCATGCTCGGCACCTACCCCCTCACCCAAGTGCCTTACTCACGGACGCTCTAGACATGCTGTTCATTGAAAGACTTCTTAGAACCTTCAATTTGCCAGTACACCCTGCACAGAAGGGGAATTTTTATGAAGCCTCCCTGAGACATCTCCGAGCATGGAAGCCTTGCTGGAACCTTATTAACCTGTATGACCAGAGACACAGCACAGCCTGCCCTCCTGGCCGAGGGGGGTCACATTGCTTTAGACGCATCCATGCTTTGGTTTTTTTCTTTAAGATGTATTTATTTATTTGACAGAAAGAGTGAGAGAGAGAGAGCATGCAAGCAGGTGAAAGACAGAGGGAGAGGGAGAGAAAGAATCTCAAGCTGACTCCACATTGAGTGAAGAGCCTGACTTGGGGCTCGATCTCACCACCCTGAGTCATAACCTGATTGGACGCTTAACCGACTGCACCATGTCTATATGCTAAGAGGAAATGCACAAGACAGAAAAATGGTTCCACTCCAAGAGCAGAGTGGTGGGTGGAATTTCAGACCGGGAACCTGAGGACAGGGTTCTTGGTCTGGCTTCAAGCTCTTTAGCGGCGGGGCCTTGGTGGACTACTCCCTCTCTGGATCTGTGTCCTTGTTTCTAGACAACGGCATTGGACCTGTCAGTCCCTGTAAGTGCCTGCCAGCTCACAGCCTTGTGATATCATGTACTTGTCAATCTGCCCTCACCACTTCTGTCCCCATCCCACCCCGGCACTCACCCCGGGGTCTGAATCAGCTTTTTAGAATGAATGAATTTGGCAGACAGGGGTAAGCAGGCCAATAAGAGAAAGAACGTTCCCTCGTTGGAGCCGGGCATCTGCTCAGGCCAGCCTGAGCTCACACCTCTTAGCCCCACCGATCCATTAACATTGTGAAAGACGTTGATGGACTTTGGGGAATGGTGCAACATTGATTTTATTGTCATCTTTTTGCACAAGCAGTAAATAGGCCAACATTTTAGGTACAGAGTAATTATTCCCGAAAAGCAAGACATCAAAATAAAGTTTAATAGTTAGCAGCCCGACATTTTGATGGGAACATTGTGGAAGTTTCAGACATGTCTCTGAGCTACCAAAAAGGCTAAAGACCAGCGTGCTGCATAGGTAGGAGGGAGAGGCAGAAAAGCCCCGCCGGGGGGTGCAGAGGTCCACAGACTGGTGTGGAAGGGACTCTAGGGGGATCACTGTACGTCCACGATTGAGCTTGTCCCTTGCATTAATGCCACACGTATCCGAAGGACCATAGGTGGCAGGAAATCCCCCACTGTTGCTCCGCACCTTGGGTCTTTGCTCCCCTGGAAGCAGAATGCACAGGTACAGGAAGTATATCTATTCCACCCAGGAAGTGGGGTCAGTGGGAGGTGGGGGCTCTAATCAGAAGACTTGAACCCCTGGCTTCGAAGGAGCTCTTTCGTCTTGATATCTGACTTAAACTGAATCCTAAGAGATTATTTAGGTTTTCATTCAAGCACACAATGGCTTTGCCCTTCCTGATGTCACCTTGGCCAATGGGGCCACGTCCTGGGCTTGGCGGAGGGCTGGTGTCACTCTTCTGCTGTGTTGATGACGAAGGGCTTTACCTGGTATGGAGCTTACGTGGCAGGCTGGGGCGGGGGGGTTGCATCCTGGGGAGACTGCTGTCTCTGGTCTCTGGACAGACTTGTCCTCTTGGCCTGGCTGTCCTCCCTGGCTTCTCAGTGACCCCAAACTCCCTGCCTTTTCTTCTAGATCTGGGGCATGTGTGTTTGTAGATAGTGCTGGATGCTGGAGGGCTTACCTGAGTGGACTTGAACACAATCCCTGAACGCCGTTCCTTAGAACACACGTCCTTCTCCCTCCCAGGGCCAATTGTTTAGGGATTATTTCTTTTTCCCAGGCACCTTTTGATTTTCTTCCGCCATGTATTTCTGTGTTGATTGCAGATCTATGCAGTGTCTGGCCTCCTTCCGGTCCAGATATAGACAAATGTGCATCTGTACTGTAGCTGGTAGCATCATCTTTATTTGAATCCTGGCATGGGGCAGTCTTTGAAAGTCTTACTGAGTGAAAGAGTCATTCCAAGAGCACATGTGAAGAAAGAAAGCTTCTGAACTTGCTTCTCTGTCTGAATGAACCAACTCAGAATTTTCCTTAGCTTTGCTCAGCTCCTTCAATGAGCCCAGGGGAGAAATGGTGGCAAATGGATAGTCAAGGAAGAGTGGAAAAGGATTTCCTCTCTAGGCATCCTAAGACTCTGCTTTTTGGAAGAGGCTGTCAAATGGCGGAAGGGAGCCTGAGAACTTTGTGATGGACCTTGACTTGCCAAGGGCCACGGGCTGACCTCTGTCACGTGCAATGCTCTGGTTTCTCAGAAGAGTCAAAGTACACACTCATCTCTGGTCCTTTGCACCTGTTCCTCCCTCTGCCGGGAAGGGTCCACTGTTCCATTTGTTCCATTCAGGTGTCTTTTTCTATAGGGAGACTTCTCTCCTTGTTTGACACAGACTGCTGTGTGGTCACTAGTTTGTGGCCAAGAACTTGTCTCCCGATAAAGGGAGAAGGTAGCCACTTTCTTGTGGAACTGTGTCTTTTGCTGGCCGTGGATGGGGTCACCTTCTGTGCTCCCATCCCAGCACCTGTGACAGGTTGTGGCACCTGGAAGGCACTTTTGAGCATTTGTTGAAGGAACCTCAGTCCTAATTGCTAATTACTCTTAACTGTATTCATGGGTGTAGAGAACTATTTTGTCAGTTCACAGAGATCTTTGTTATTTCTCTAGCTCCTTCTCTGAAGGTCCTCTTAGATTTTTTATCTCCATCCCTAACAATTCCAAGGAGAAGCTACAAAAATAGGAGCTTTGACTATAATAACAGTAAGAGTAACTAGTATTAGTTAAACATCAGCAAAGGGGCTTTATTGAGGTGTAACTGACATAGAACCTCGTGTAAGGTTAAGGTGAACAGCGTGTTGATTTGATGCACTTACGTGTCGTGAAACGATGACCTCCAGAGCGCTAGCTAACACCGCCATCCCATCACATAATTGGCATGTCTTCTTTTTGTGGTGAGAACATTTAAGATCTTCTCTCTTAGCAATCACCATGTTGTATATTAGCTCCTCAGAATTGTTTTTAAGATCTATTTATTTATTTGAGAGAGAGAGCGGGGGCGGGGGTACAAAGGGAGAAGGAGAGCGAGAATCTCAAGCAGACTCCCTGCTGGGCATGGAGCCTAACAGGGGACTTGATCTCACAACTCTGAGATCATGACCAGAGCCCAAACCAAGAGTCAGACGCTTAACCGAATGACCCACCCAGGTGCCCCAGCTCCTCAGAATTGTTAAACTTGGATCTGGAAGTTTGGACCCTTTGAGCAACACCTCCCCATTCCCCACCCCCGCCCCTAGCCTCTGGCAACGCCCACTTTACTCTCTGTTGCTCTGGGTTGCACTTAGATTCTACATGTAAGTGAGAGCATATCGTATTTGTCTTTCTCTGTCTGACTCATCTCACTTAGCATAACGCCCTCCAGGTCCATCCATATTGTAGCAAATGAGAGCACCTCCTTCTTTTTTTCATAGCTGAATAATGTTCCATTGTATGTATACGCATGTACCACGATCTTCTTCATCCACCCGTCAGTTGACAGACACTTAAGTTCTTTCCCCATCTTGGCTACTGTGAACAATGCTGCGGAGAATGTGGGGGGGTGCTCATACCTCCTTGAGATCCTGTTTTCACTTCCTCTGGCTATATACCTGGGAGTGGCATTGCTGGATTGTATGGTGGTTCTATTTTTAATTTTTTGCAGAATGTTCATGCTGTTTAGCATGGAGTTTTTTCCAAAACGAGGGTTGTTCAGGGATGCTAAGGAGAACAGGAGGGATACACCAGGAGAGCCTCTTGCCCCTGGGTCACTTCCAAGATCGAGGAATTCTAACCAAGGGAGCATTTTTAGCAAATTGCCTCCTGGGCTGACGAGGTCCCAGCTATCTTGCTTGGTCCTTGCGGTGGAGTGGCAGCTTCCCTGTGCTGGAAATTTCTACTTCTTTCTGTCTGAACCAGGGAAGAAGATCTCCACCTGATGTCACTTTTGACTCTCCTTGGACTCCACAGAAATCATCCCTCCTGCCAGTATGGAGATCGTAGTTCTTCATTCTCATTGGACCACCAGGGGTGGCTTTTCAGACCATGAGGAGAGTTTGAAGGCCTAACTCCTCAGTCTGTCATGGGGCATGTTTCCAAACCAAAACCTCAAATACCCAACTAGTTGTTGTGCCCCTATGAGGCTGAACTATTGAATGAGATGCCATTCTTTGATATTATTTCCTTTTTATTTTGTTATTTTTCCATTCATGTTTCATTTCATAATTTTTATCATCATCATCATTATTCCCACTATCTATTTTTGGTATTTAGAGGGTCAACTAGACCATGAAGTGTCATTGGCTGGCTTTCAGGTCCTGCTCTGCCGTCTGCTCACATGGGACATTCATCTTCTCAGCCTCAGTTCCACCATTTGTAAATTAAGATAATATTAACCGGGACTTCCTTGGGTGGCTGCGAGCATTAGATGGGCGAATGCATGGGAAATGCTGTGTCCCTCAGCAGGGCTGATTGGAGGCATGGGTTTGAGAGAACTCAGAATTTTCCTTGCACAGCTTGACCTGGGGGTCCTATTTCTGGGACTGAGGACTGGGTTTCTGGCCTTCTTATGTGTCTTGATTTTCCTGCAAAGCCTCAAAGAAAGGCCTGGACCATCACTCTCCCTGGGTGTGAGCACCCTCCAGCCATCTTCGCAAGGCCAAGGAAAATCAAATCCAGGACATTCAAATGGAAACACCCCGTGGTTATACTTCTTCCTTTGAAAGAAAAAAAAAAAAAGAAAAGAAAAAACCCACATCGCTCTCCTTTTGTGCCACTACAAACATTGCGACGTTTTTGGCGGGAAGGGGAAGTTATTTTGTGTATGTGTGAACGAGAATTTTGATAGACAGGGCAAGTTGCAATCCAATTCCAAACTATAGATTTTCAAGCAGATTGATGCAACAAATTGTTAGCAAATAGCAGTTTGCAATTTGATGCTAATTAGACATAAGGCAAATATGTGCCATGACAAATTAGCAGCGAACCATACTGCAGAGGATTAGCGAGAGCTGGCATAGCCCGAGCCCGGCTCGCACACCTCCCTGTTGCCGTCATAGGCGTCACCGTCGGGGCCCGAGCCAGCCTCGCCTCTCTGTGAGCAGAAGCTGGAGAGGAGACCAGGAGCATCCCAGGCCAATGCTCAGAGTGATGCTGTCTGTCTTTGTCTTCCACCCGTGCCTGCCTGCTGGTCAGCATGGCCTTTCCCAAGAGCAGCAGAAGGTTCTGGGAAGCTCATATGATATACATATATTTATGGTATAAATTGAAAAATAATCCAGGAAACATTAAAAATACAGACAGGCAAAAAAATCAAAGCAAAGCAGAGCTGAAGGAAGGAAGGAAGGAAGAAAGGAAGGAAGGAAGGAAGGAAGGAAGGAAGGAAGGAAGGAAAAGAAAGAAAGAAGGAAGGAAGGAAAAGGAAGAAAGAAAGAAAGAAAGAAAGAAAGAAAGAAAGAAAGAAAGAAAGAAAGGGAAAAATAGAGAAACAGAGAGAAAGAAAGAAAGAGAGAAAGAAAAGCAACCCAAAGACAACCCTTATTAACACTATTAGTAGTTTGGTATTCACCCACTGAAATCTTTGCTTTCATGAATTATGTGTGTGTGTGTTATTATGTATATATATGTTATATTATGCACACATATATGTTACATTATGTAATCATTTAAAACAAAAATATATGTAATTATTTAAAATACATGTAATTAATTTAAAACAAAAAAGGGCCCATTTTAATGTTGTTTGCAACCTTTTCTCACTTCATTTTACACTATGTGCATTTTTTCAAGTTCATGGACACAGCTCCACATCTTCTCAAAGAGTTCCACAGTGTGTTCTTCTAGGGATTCACTCAGTAATTTAGTGTCCCTGTCCTCTGCTGTGGGACAGCTGGCTTGCTTGTAGTTTTCTGCTACTCTCAACACTGCAGCATTAGAGGGGTTGAGAATTCACTTCTGCACACCTGTGTGATTATTCCTAAGGTTACCCAGCTAGATGAGCAATGACTGATTCACTGGAGAAAGTTTAATGAATTTTTCTCTCCCTTCATAGTGACCATTTCCTTAGCCCTGACCAATGCCAGTTTCAGATCATCGTTGGTGAGATATGCTCCCCAAAGTTACCCTGTTGACATTTGCTTGTCATTGTTTATTGAGTTCAATCATTTCTCAGGAATCTTACATCACTCCCTGCTGGCCTCCTCAGGGTGTGTCTCAGGTCCTCACTCCCCACAAGCCATCACTGAAAATTGAGTCCATGTTCCAAATTCTTTTGTTAATTTCTCTGTTATACGGATTTCTATGAGATTCTGAAATCACGAATTCTACGGAGATAGTGCTAATAGTATGGCTGTGAGAATCAAATGAGGCAATGAAGTGTTTCTCAAATTTGTCTCATCAAAAGTACCTGTAAAGGGTCTTTAAAATAGAAGTTCTTCTTGCTTTGAGTTTCTAGTTCAGTGGGACTTGGAGGAGCTGGGTGGCTCCCGAGGTCATTCTCATCCTTAAGGCATCTTTGGTAAATACCACTGGAAGGTGAGAAATGCATGCAGTAGAGTCCTTTCACCAACATGGCAACTCCCGGGAGGTGAAGGGGCCACATCCTGGAGCCATGTGGGATGAGGGAGCCTTGACAGGCTGGTCTTACTATGAGAAGAAAACCAGGAGCTTTTGTTCTGGGCCCTGGGTCTGCCCCCTCTTGGCATGCAATCTAGAGACCTGGGTTCAAACCCCAGGTCTGGATACTGCTATCATGATGAACTTGGAAACATCCCTTACCTTCTCAGAGCCTCTGTTTCCTGGTCTGTAAAATGGGACAAGCCATAAATGCACTACCAGGATAAAGATTAGTGGTACTAGTGTGCATCTTCCCATTCTAATGAGTGTGGAATGTAAACATGTATGATGAAGACTCAGGAGAAGTTGTAAAGTGATCTGGAATTCCACTGGGCACCATGGAAAGTTGTAAGGAAGTTGCAGATCTCATGATTTTCAGTAATGAGTTTGGAAGCCATGTTGTTTTGGTTTATATACGTGTAACTGTGTGTCTATGTCTGTGTTTCCACACAGACACATGCAAATACCATGTAAAGGTAAGCACAATCCTGTGTTAGGATGAGTTTTCACTTCTCTAAAGGCATTACTGTTCTAAATTTTTATTGTGATACAATTAATATATCATAAATTCACTCTCGTAAAGTATAATTCATTAGTTTTAAATTTGTTATCTAACCTAAAACAGTTGTCATTTTCTCATCAGAATAAACCCTCTTAATGTGAAACTATTTGTGAAACTCCTTGACTGTTTACTGCATTTTTTAATTAAAAAATTGTAATAATGGGGGCGCCTGGGTGGCTCAGTTGTTAAGCATCTGTCTTCAGCTCAGGGCGTGATCCTGGCATTCCAGGATCGGGCCCCACATCAGGTTCCTCCGCTGGGAGCCTGCTTCTTCCTCTCCCACTCCCCCTGCTTGTGTTCCCTCTCTAGCTGGCTGTCTCTATCTCTGTCAAATGAATAAATAAAATCTTTTTAAAAAATTGTAATAATGATGTAAATAAATAAATGGAGAAGCAATCATAGTATGGAAATCTTTATATCTGAGTAAATGAGAGATATGTGTTTATATGTCTGTGTCAGGAATTTTCTTTTTACCCTCATGGATCCTGGTCATTTTGTGTATATTATTGGTTATGTTTTCTAACTGATCATTGCTTTACTTTAGAAAAGTGATTAATTCTTAATTTTTATTATTTGAGCATCTCACTAATGTCTATTATTAGCTATAATAGATTTTCAGATAGCTTTTTTTAAGGAGATAATAATAAAATATGTATATAATAATCATTCTTCTTCTCCTCTGCTAAATTTGTATTTTATATATCTTTTTCTTATCTTATTGCTTTGGATAGAACTTTCAGAAAAAAATATTAAATAATGACGGTAATAGTGGACATTTTTGTGAAGATTTTACCTTTAAAGGGATGATTCCAATGTTTGATTATGACGTATGATAGGCAATGATTGGTTTGAGATAGGGTTTTTGTTTTTAATCATTTAAAGGAGTTAGCATTTTATTTTTAGTGTTCTATGAATTTAAAAAGTCAGGTATGACTTAAATTTTATCAAGTGTCTTTTCCTCAAATATGTTTCCTTTTTGTATTTGATATCCAAAATTATATTAATATTATATTTCCTTATGTTGAACCATCCTGAGTTTCCTTGAATAATGACAAACATTCAAAACATACTGCTGGATATGATCCATTGAAGCACTTTGGGCAGAAGGACTAATAAGTGAAAACTGTGGATATAAGAGAGCATCTGGAATATTGGCTGAACCAGGCATACAGCAGCTGGTTTGGAACACAGGGTATGTGAGAGAGTAATGGGAAAAACATTAGAAAAATCAACTGAGGATATGGGGATGTGACACTGCATCAAAGATCTACATTCTAGATATATGCACTGATGATATTTTAAACGATGAAAGGAGGTGAGAGGTTCAGGACAGCCTTTGGAAGGAGATAAGAAAACTCTGATTAGAACTTTGAGAAATGTCTCACTTTCAGAACTCATGAAAATGGTGACAAGGGCCTGTGAGGTCAGAGAAGTAGGAAGAAAAGCAGAAGAGAGCAACAGTAAGAAAAGCAAAAGGGGAAAGAGCTTCAAAGATGTGGCAGTGGTTAACATTAGTCAAACAAAATGAGAAATGGGAAATAGATTTGGATTTAGTTATTTGAAGATTTTGATGCAACATTAGGTCAGGTTAAAAGGAGTTAAAGAATTGAGAGATTCTGGTAAAAAGAAGACACTAAGGATATATTCTTATCTTGATAAGTATTATAATATCATATTATTGTAGTTATTCACAGCCAAATTGTTGACATATGATCCCAAAGTTGTACACAATAATTCAGCGATATTAAAACATTATGTGGCTATAGGAACACACACAATTATGGGAGCAAAACCAATGAAGTGGAAAAACAGCAGGAAACAACTCAGGAAAACAATGTTTAATTTCTTTCTTAAGCCCTCTGGGGGAATTCTCCAGACAGTTTTGAGAATGATCAATAATGAATGTTGCTGTGAATTTATTTTCCTTGCAAATCTTTATTTAAACAGTGTGTAATAGGTTGTAGTCTGCCAGTACTCTGGTCTGCCTGGGCCAGTGGGAAGCCTTGGCATTTGGGGAGTAGGTTATGATCACAGAATATCCTTGTTTGCACAATAGATAGTCCAGTATCTGGCTGTTGTGTGCTTACAGCAATGGTGTCATGATCAGCTAGTGTATCGTTTTAGCAAGTTTTGAAAATCACTGGTTACAAATGGGAGTCAAATAGATTCGTGAGTGATTTACGCAAAAATTATTAAGTATATTTAGTATTTATCCCATATCATAGTGCTCTTATTTCCTTGCTTTCAAGTGTTCTCTTAGTAGAAGGGAAAAATGTTGTTAAAGCTAGGGATCTAGAAATCAGGCAGAACTCAGAGAAGGTCTTGTAGATATTTATTATTGGAATGTGTCAGATGATTTTAGACTTTTCTTTGGGATATGGGCCTGGGAAGATGCCACCTATTTACCCTTAACCCTTAGTACATGTGCTACATAAAGAAAAAAATGGAGGGAATCTTGAATTTGTGGGCATGCCTTTGCTCCTCCCATCAGCTGCCCCTTTAAGAAGTGCCTGGCAAGTTGTTTCCAGAGATTATAGATCTAGACTTCTCATCTAAGTCAGTAGAACACAGCTTCCTTCCCCACTTTCCCAAGTCATAAAGCTTGGAGACTAGCTGGCCCTAATTTTAAGCAATGCACTCTGGACTTTACTTTGCATCAGTCATCTGAATTGTTTGCAAAAAGACAAAACCCTAGCATTCCCTCCCCCACATATTAACTCTGAGATTCTGATTCACCAAGATTGGGGTGGGGTCTAGGAATCCAAATTACTGACAAGACCCTGTGGTTTCAGACATAGATGATTCTCATATTACTTTTTATTATCCTGCAAATTTCTATAGTCTGTAATGATGTCCCCTCTTGTTCCTGATATAGGTGATTTTTTTTTCCCCTTTCACTCTTTTTCTTAGTACATCTGGTGAGAGGTTTATTGGTTTTATTGGTACTTACAAAGGATACAGTTTGGTACCATTAATTTTCTCAATTATTGGTCTGTGTTCAAATTCATTGATTTCTGCACTTCTTTTCTTCTGTTTCCTTTGGGTGTAATCTGTTCTCTTTTTCTGGTTTCTTAGAATGGAAGCTTAGGTTATTAATTTCAGATATTACTTCTTTTCTGTATAAACATTTAATGCTATAAATTTCCCTCTAAGCACTGCTATAGTTGTATCCCACAAATTTTGATATGCTGTATTTTCATTCCCATCCAGCTCAAAATATTTTTTAACTTCCCTTGACCATTATTTAACTTAAACTCCTTTGTGGCTTTAAATTTAAAGTAGGGTTCTTTGAGACAGAATATAGTTGGGTATTGTTTCATTTTTAAAATCTACTCTGACAATCTCTGTCTTCTAATTGGAGTGTTTAGGCCATTTATGATTAATGTAATTATTAATACATTCATGTTTAAATTTACCATCTTGATAATTGTTTTCTATTAGTCCCATCTGTTCTTAACTTTCCTCTCCTTTTCTGCCTTCATTTAGAGTAATTGAGTATGTATTATGATTCTATTTCATCTCCTTTGTTGGCATACTAACTATAATTCTTTGTTGTATTATTTTAGTGGCTGCTTTAGGGTATATAGTATGTATCTGTCACTTATAACAGTCAGTCTTCAATACTATTATACCACTTCTTATATGGCAAAGAGACTTCCATTCCTCCTTCTCTTAACCTTTTTGCTATCATCATAATACATTTTACTCCTATGTATAACACCACAATATATTATTGTTTTTGCTTTAATCAGTGAATTATCTTCTAAAGAGATTATAAAATAAGAAAAAATCTTTTGTTTTTACCCACATATTTACCATCTCCTTCTTCATTCCTTTGGATTGATTCAGATTTCTATTTGGTATCATTTTACTTCTTTCTGAAGGATTGCCTTTATCATTTCTTATAGCGCTGGTCTGCTGGTGATTAATTCTTTCAGTTTTTGTATGTCTCAAAGGTCTTTACTTTACCTTCATTTTTCACAAATAACCTTGCTTGGTGTAGAACTATAGGTTAGATTTCTCCCCCAGTACTTTAAAGATGTTCCACTGTCTTCTGGCTTATATTTTTGTTTCTTTTTTTAAAAATGGCTATGTTCTGCATTTTATTTTTTGCATGATTTTTTAGTATAACTCTGCTGTCATTCTATTTATTTTTCTGTGTATAATGTGTCTTCTGTTCTATGGCTTATTTTAAGATTATCTCTTTATCAATGGCTTTAAGCAATTTGATTACATTATATCTTGTTTTTCCTCATGCTTCCTGTGTTTGGAATTTGTTGAATTTATTTGATCTATGAGTTCACAGTTTTTGTGAAATTTGGAAAAGATTCAGCCACTATGTATTCAAGTATTTTTTTTTTGCCCTTCCTTCTTCTGGGACTCCAATATTAGTTCATGTAAAATTTTCACGTATCTAATTGTTCATTTCTACAATCCTTTTATTTTTCTGTGTTTCATTTTGGATAGTTCATTTATTTTTTCTTCTTCAGTCTAATCTGTTAATCACATCTTGTATATTTTTCCTCTCACACATTGTATTTTTTAAAAATCTCCAGATGTTCAATTTGGGTCTTTACCATACTCATTTCACTCTTTTATGTTATGGAAAATAGGATTTAATTATAATTGCTGTTTTAATATCCTTTCACTTAAACTTTGTTAGACAAGGCAGGAGGAGCCTTTAGTCTGGGGCTACTATTGTCCCAATATTGAGAAAACGTTCTTCTGAGTACTCAACCCAATGCCCTATGTAATATGAAGCTTCTCCACTCAGACTGTATGAATGTGAACTCTTTCTAGCCACTTATGACCTTCGACAATTTACACCTATTTCTTTCTGATGTTCCCCTAGCTTTGGGTAATTTTCACACACAAATGTGCCTATCACCACTGAGTTGAAGAATTGAGGGAAACCTCTAGATTTCAAGAACTCTCTCTGTACAGAAATCTTTTCTCCTGTATTTTGCCCTGTGAATTTTGGCTTCCTTGGCTTTCTTAAATTCAAAAGGTTGTCTTCCTAACTCAGGGAGATCACCAGGCTGCACTTGGATTCTTCTTCCTTGCACTATGCTCTGGAAACTCTCTAGGAGGTAACTTCAGTGTAGGGGTTGCCTCATTCGTTGTTATCTCTTCGGGATTGCTATCTTGAGCTGCTGCTCATCCAGTCTGAAATCCATAACTTCATACAATTTTTTCCAGTTTAAAAAAATGTTAAGGTAGGAGACCAAATTTTGTTCCTCATTACTCCAACATGTTCCTCCATCGTGATCATAAGTGGAAGTTACCTTTCTTTTTTATTTTTTGAATATTTAATTTGTTTATTTGACAGAGAGAGACAGTGAAAGCACAAGCAGGGGGAGTAGCAGAGGGAGAAGGAGAAGGAGGCTCCCCGCTGAGCAGGCAGCCTGATGCGGGACTCAATCCCAGGACCCTGGGATCATGACCTGAGCTGAAGGCATATGCTTAATGAACTGAGCCACCCAGGTGCTCAGAAGTTACCTTTATTTTTTAAAAGGTATTTTGAGTGATTATATAATTCAAGATTGCTAATTATTTTCTTCCTGACATTTAAAAATAGTTTACCATTTTCTCCAGTATTCCTTTATCTATAGAATTAGTGTTAGTCTTAGTGCTGCTCCTTTTCAGGTAATATATCTTTTCTTCTTTAGATGCTTTTAAGACTTGTCTTTTATACGCAACTAATGAGTCGTTGAACACTACATCAAAAACTAATGATGTACTATATGTTGGATAACTGAACATAATAATAATAATAAAAGACAAAAGAAAAGACTTGTCTTTTTCTTTTATACTAGCAATTGGCCTATCATGTTCTGGGGTGTAATTTGCTTTGTATTTATTATGTCTAAGGTTTGCAAAGCCTCTTGAATCTTGTTTGGATATCTTTATCGGTATTTGCTCTTATCTTGGGAAATTATTTCCTCAAATTATTCTTGGCCATTATCTCTTCAAATGTTGCTCTTGTCCCTTTCAATCTCTTCTACCTTTATTGTCTTCAATTACGTGTATATTCAACCTTTTCACTGTACTTCATGTGTCCCTTACATATTCTTCTGCATTTTTCATATATTTTAATCTGTGTGCTTTTTATTTTTTTTGGTGTGTATGTCTACTGTTCTATATTCCAGTTCTTTTATTCTCTCTTCAGACATGTTTAATTTGCTGCTACATATGTGTACTGAGTCCTTAATATCAATTACTAAGTTTTTTTCAGATCTAGAATTTACATTTCATTCTTCAAAATACATTAAGCTGTGGGAAGAACTTCATTTAGTCTATTTTCCTGAATGTGCTAATCATAGTTATTTTAGAACCAATGTCTAATAACCCTAAACTTATGGGGTTGTTTCTATTTGAATACATTTCCCTCCTCTTGTTCTTGAGAGAGAGAGAGTTGGGGGAGAAGCAGAGGGAGAGAGAGAGAGAATCTGAATCAGACTCTGTGCTGAGAATGGAGCCCAAGGCAAGGATCACGAACTGAGACAAAACCAAGAGTCAGATGCTTAACCGACTGAGCCACCCAGGTGCCTCTCATTGGTCAGTTTCAATGTCAATTTTTATATTTTCAGGATGTTAAAATTATCAAAAGATCCCCTTAGCTTTCTTCCTCCTTTTTGCTTGGTTTCGAAGAACATAGTCCCACAAAGTTTTGAATCAACAGATGTCTCAAGGAGAAAATTGGTGTGGAGTGCCAGGAACATGTCTCTGTAACTCCCTACTTTCTGGGAACTTGGCCAGTTTGGTGTAGCTACAGTTTGGTCTTTCTTTTTGTAGCCTAGAATTGGTAATTTTTTTCAAGGGGAAAATAAGTAAGTGGAATGTTGAGCTCACTTTTATGGCCCTCCCTTCTTTCCAGGATCATGGCTCCTTAATCCTGACTGCTTCAGGAGCTCTTTGATTCTTTAAACAGGTATTTTTTTCTGTATCTTACTTAGATTTTCTAGTTCAACGGGAGAATCAATGTACTAGAAGTCTCTATATCATAGTCAAAAGGGGACATCTCCTTGAAACTCCATAGTACACTTTGGACTCTAATTTCTTTTCAGTTGAAACAATGAATGTGATGTCATGTAGTAAACTCTTAGGAACTGGCCCTATGTGTAGAAAGGTCATTCAATCAATCCCATTCATTTCTATAGGCAGGATTTATGTCCACCATCCATCTGAGATTGAATTTCAGTAGTTTAAAAGTATAAGAAAGGAGAGGTGGCTGTCATTTGGATAGCTATTTCTCCCTTCCATTTTTGTACCTAGATTAACTCTTAGCAAAATGTGCTCATATACTGATTTGTTATTATTAAACAGCCTGTTTGTGATTGCCTAAAAGGCAATTTTTGTTTTATTTTTTTTCTTTTCAGAATTTTATAAATATTGCTCCATTGTATCTGGTACTGAATGATACTTTAGGAGTATTTGGGGACAAGTTCATCCATCCCTTTGCCACCAACTATCATAAATGTCCTTTTTCTCGTGATGACTAATAACTGTACACTGTTCTATCCCAGAACCAATCATTCTGTATTAATGTTCCTGTCTGAAATGCAGCTGCATTTTTTGCTTCTTTGCTTCAAATAAGTCTTCTGGGCTACTATTTTCTGATCTGGGATACCTGGATCCATAGAGATCTTAAAAAATAGGAACAAGGACTTTTACAACTATTTTGAATATTTCAAAATCTTAAATAGAAAATTTTCCTAAGAATTTTCCTAACAGGTGTCTGAAGGATAAAGAGCCCCTCAAGTGTCTAGTTCTTGTCTTAAAGTATATTAATTCTGCTAATGGTGGTCATCTGAGAATGACATGCAGCTTCAATTGGCAACCACACCCCTTTGATTATAGAAAGAGTGAGAAAATGAATTAATTGTTGTTTTGAGTGGTGTCATAGACACAGTGTTTGAAGGTATGGGATTTCATTTAAAAAATAAAAATATGTAAAATGTTACTGGTGATATAAGTTTTGGCATTCACAGCTTCTTCCAAGGGGAATGGCCATTTGTCCTTCTCTGAACTATATCCATTGGCAGGAATTATCCTGAATCCATGGTGATGCTAAAGAAGTCCCCCATTCTTCTTGGAACACGGATATTCTAATTGAATTATGTCACTTGGTCACATGGTTCTCCTTTGGGTTTAACAGGTTAAATTTATAAAGCTCTTTGATGGTAAAAAGAACATCTGAAGGTAAAAGATGATAATGAAACACAGATTTTATTTATTAATAACCCCTCATACCTGCTTTGGCATCAAGAAGTTCTTTGAATGAGGCAGTCTTTCCTTGTGAATGCACTGGTTTAATACACATAGGACACAGGCATTTAAAGGAAGATGGTTTAGGCCTTGGTTTCAAACTCATTTTGCATTGCTTTAAAGCAGAAAATCCTGTTGAATATCCATGACAATTCCCCATGTGCAAGAGACAATAAAGGTCCTGAGATCGACATGTAAAATAATTACACACATAGAAAATATTTCCCTGTATTTTTTTTTTTCTTGCTTGTCTCCTCCAGAGGTAGAATTATTTCAGGCTGACGCTGTTCTAAGGTGAAACATTTTGGTATGCAAGAGCGGAGTGAGAAGTACAAAGGGGATAAAGAAGGATTCAAGATTTCAGATGAGACCATCATCATACAAAGTTTTCTTTTGGGTTTGATTGCCTGTATGTCAAAAAACCAACTGAGTTTTCATTTAATGTGTACGTAGTAATGGTGTCGCATACTTTCACTATTTTTTCCAGACCTTTTGTTTATCTCTCCTGAAATTCTTCGAAACAAAAGGCTCCTTACTAGTTAGACCTTCCAAATGAAGTGACTCAGGCGGGAGTTGCTTGATTATGTCCTTCAGGTGCGGCTTTGAATAATCTGTAACACAATCATCTATTAGTTTCAATAATAATTCTGAAAACTGATGGTTGCCAAAGAGATTATGAAATTTTAAGGCATGTGAAATTATTGCAGGTAGTGAATTTGGGTTTTATATTGGTTTGTATACATAAGACATGTTTACCCTTATCTATTATCGGTACAGTGGTTTTGTTCAATTATCTGGATGTTCCTCCCTGTTCATGTCTCTGTTCTTGACTACAAGTATACTCTGTGAATTATTGTGAATTTTATTTTCTATGTAGTTTAGTACCTCTGAAACGTCTTCCTTTTAATTTTAGGTGATGTTGTCTATAAAGTATATAAGTTTCCACTGCTACTGGAAATTCTATCAAGAGATCTAATGGACTTCATACAGGTGATGTGACTGGTTGTTTATCTAAATTGGTTAGCTTTGGATTGAAGTGATCACACCATGAAAACAGGAAGTCTTTAGAAGTCAGGGTAAGGCCTAGGAATAAGAGGTGTGTAAACAGAGGTTCATAGCACTCGTAGGCCATGTGGATATTCTTGCTTCTAAAACAATTTCTAAAAATCGTACTAATATCTCATTAATAAAATGAAATCCTGACTGTTCCATTTGAGTTTTCTGGGAGTCTTCAGAATACTTCATAGACAATGATAATGAGATTAGCCTTTGACAGCTCATAAAACTCAATTATCATTGGTCCGTTATTGAGATTGTCATGTTCATTAATCTATCCATCCACCAATCCATCCAACCAGTGAGGTTACTATGTTCCAAGTGCTGCTAGAGAGCCAAAGAACACAAGAGTGAGCAAAAGAAAAAGGACGCTGTGGGAGAATATGTGAGCCTGCAGGACTCATATGCACAAAGTCTCCGAATGGAGTGGGAGTGAAGCATTAGTGGAACAGAGAGTACACCAGTATTGCTGGATAGTAGTGAATGAAGGTTTACAAAGGCAATAAGATGAGGTCTTCACAGTAGTTGAGATTTGATTCTACGTGCAAAGGAAAGCTGTTGGAAGGTTTGGAACATTAGAGTGACATGAGATGACTACATTTTAAAGTATAGAATATATTTTTTAGAACACCTTTTGATTTACAGGAAAGTTGAGACGATAGTTCCCAAATACAGAGTTCCCATATACCCCACATCCAGTTTCCCCTATAATTAACATCTTACATTAGTATGGTAAATTTGTTACCTTAAGTGAATTGCTATTGATAAACTATTACTAACTAGAGTTCATACTTTATTCAGATTTCCTTAATGTTTACCTAATGTTGATTTTCTGTTCCAGCGCTCCATCCAAGATGCCATATTACATTTAGTTGTCATGTCTCCTCAGGCTCCTCTAGGATATAGACTTTTCTAGTTTTTGATGACCTTGACAGTTAGTAGAAGTATTTGTCAAACATTTTGTAGAATGGCCTTCTATTGTAATTTGTCTTATGGTTTTGTCGTTAGACTGGGTAGATTTTATCAGGAGTGGATTGGGTTTTGGGGAAGAGGACCACAGAGGTAAAGTGCCATTTCATCATATCGTGTCAGGGGTACATTCTATCAACATGAGTTATCACTGTTGATGTTGACCTTCATCACCTGGTTGAGGTAGTGTGTCAGGTTTCTCCATGATAAAGAACTCATTTTTCCTCCTTTCCCCACTGCACTTGTCGAAAGGACTCACTACGTACTACCTACATTTAAGGAATGGGGTTAGGCTCCCTTTCTTTGAGGACAGAGTATCTACATAAGTTATTTGGAATTCTTCTGCATGAAAGATTTGCCTTTTCTCCTCATTTGTTTATTTATTCAATCATTACTTATATTAGTATTCCAATGTATAAATGTACCATGGTTTTTCTATTCATCTAATGAAGGACACCTTGGTTCCTTCAAGTTTTTGGTAATTAAGAATAAACTCACTATGACTCAGCTATCAGAAAAAACGAATTCTCAACATTTGCTGCAACATGGACGGCACTGGAGGAGATAATGCTAAGTGAAATAAGCCAAGCAGAGAAAGACAACTATCATATGGTTTCTTTCATCTATGGAACATAAGAACTAGGAAGATCGGTAGGGGAAGAAAGGGATAAAGAAAGGGGGGGTAATCAGAAGGGGGAATGAAACATGAGAGACTATGGACTCTGAGAAACAAACTGAGGGCCTCAGAGGGGAGGGGGGTGGGGGAATGGGATAGACTGGTGATGGGTAGTAAGGAGGGCACGTATTGCATGGTGCACTGGGTGTTATACGCAACTAATGAATCATCGAGCTTTACATTGGAAACCGGGGATGTACTGTATGGTGACAAACATAATATAATAAAAAATCATTAAAAAAAAGAATAAACTCACTATAAACCCTCAGGTGCAGGTTTTGCATGGACACACATTTTCAAATAAGTTGGGTAGATACCCAGGAGTGCAATTGCTGGATTGTAGGGTCAGACCATGTTTTGCTTTGTAAGAAACTGCCAAATTGTCTTCCAAAGTGGCTACACCACTTTGTGTTCCCGTTAGCAACGAATGAATTGCTTGTATTCTTGTCAGCAATTGGTGTTGTCAGTGTTGTTCTTGTTTAAATTTGTTGTAATAGATGCGTAGTGGTATCTCATCGTTGTTTTAGTTTATAATTCCTTAAATACGTGATGTTGAGCATCTTTTCATAGACTTATTTGCCATCTCTGTAGCTTCTTTTGTGAGTTGTCTGTTCAGATCTTTGGCCCATTTTTGAACTGCTTATTCTCTTACTGTTGAGGTTGAAGAGGTTTTTGCATATTTGGGATGCAATTCTTTTTATCAGATGTGTGTTTTTTAAGTATTTTCTCTCAGTGTATGGTTTGTCTTTTCATCCTCTGAACAATGGGTTTCACAGAGCAGAAGTTTTTAATTTGAATACAGTCCAACTTCGTGATCTTTTTCGTTTTTGGATCGTGGTTTCAGTGTTGTATCTAAACATTCATTACCAAACCCAAGGTCACCTAGATCTTCTCCTGTATTTTCTTCTAGAAGTTTTACAGGTTTTTGTTTCAGTTTATTATCCATTTTGAGTTAATTTTGGTGAAAAGTATGAGATCTGTTTTAGATGAATATATATATTATATAAATTCATATATATAAATAAATTTATATAATATATTATAAAATTTATATATAAACATGAATTTATATAATATATAATACAATATATATGTATAATATATAATATATAATATAATAATATAATATATTGTATATAATATATATATTACATATAATGTATTTTTTTCTAAATAAGCATCTGATTTATTCAGAACCATTTGTTGAAAAGACTATTTTTTGGTCCATTGAGTGGCTTTCACCTTTTGTCAAAGATTAATTGATAATATTTGTGTGGGCCTGTTTCTGGGCCCTCTACTGATCTCTATATTTACTCTTACATCAGTACCACGGTGTCTTGGTTTCTGTAGCTTTGTAATAAGTCTTGAAATCAAGTAGTGTGAGTTTTCCAACTTTGTCATTGTTTAGTATTGTGTTGGTTCATGTAGGTATTTTCCATACAAATATTAGAATCAGTTTGTCAATATCTACCAAATAGCTTCTTGCAATTTTGATTGGGATTGCATTGAATCAAGTTGGGAAGAACTGACATTTTAATAATATCGAGTCTTCCAATCCATGAACATGGAATGTACTTCCATTTCTTTAGATCTTTGATTTCTTTCATTAAAGTTTTATAGTTTTTCTGCACATAGATCCTATAATATATTTTATTAAATTTATACCTATGTATTTCATCTTTTGGGTGCTATTATAAATGACATATTAAAAAATTATAAATTTCAATTGTTATTGCTGGTATATAGAAAAACAATTGAATTTTATGTATTAGCATTTTATCCTATGCCTTTCTATACTCACTTAGTTTCAGGAGTTTGTTTGTTCATTTGTTTTGTCAATTCTTTGGGATTTTCTGCACAGATAACCATGTCATCTGTGAACAAAGACAGTTTTAATTCTTTCCAAACGTTATACATTTTGTTTCCTTTTCATTTCTTATTTCACTAGATAGGCCTTCCAGCACAATGTTGAATCAGAGTGCCGAGAAGGCATATCCTTGTTTTTTTGCCAATCATAGGGGAAAGCATTCGGTTTCTCACCTTTAAGTATGATATTAGCTGCTATTTTTTGTAGATGTTATTTATCATATTGAGGAATTTCCTGTTATGGTGAGCATCTTATCTGTGACTGGGTATTAGATTTTGTCAAGTGTCATGATGGCCTGATAGAATGAGTTAGAAAGTATTTCATTTGCCTCTATCTTCTGGAAGAGATTATAGAAAATAGGTCTAATTTCTACCTACATGTTTGATAGAACTCACCAGTGAACACATCTGGGCCTGATACTTTCTTTTTTTTGGGGAAAATTGTTAATTATTGATTCATTTTCCTTATTAGAGATAAGCTTATGCATAGTTATCTTTTTTCTCCATGTGTGAGTTTTGATAATTTATTCCTTTAAGGAATTAGCTCTTTTCATCTCAGTTATCAAATTTATGGGTCTAGAGTGAGGCATAGTATTTCTTAATTATCCTTTTAATTTCTGCAGGATCAGTAGTGATGAGCCCTATTTCACTTCTGATATTGGTAATTTGTGTCCTTTTCTTAAAAAAAAATTCTTGGTTAACCTGGCTTCAGTTTATTAATTTTATTGATTTTTTTCCTAAAGAATCAGCTTTTTGTTTCATTAATTTCCTTCACTTTCTTGTTCCCATTTTATTGATTTCTGCCTTTCATTTTATTATTTCCTTCCTTCTGCTTGCTTTGGGTTTATTTCATTCTCTTTTTTTTTTAAGATTTTTAATTTATTTATTAGACAGAGATAGAGACAGCCAGTGAGAGAGGGAACACAAGCAGGGGGAGTGGGAGAGGAAGAAGCAGGCTCATAGCGGAGGAGCCTGACGTGGGTCTTGATCCCATAACGCCGGGATCACGCCCTGAGCCTAAGGCAGATGCTTAACCGCTGTGCCACCCAGGCGCCCCTATTTCATTCTCTTTGTTTGTTTCTCAAGGTAGGAACTTAGGTTATTGACTTGAGATCTTCTCTCTTCTAACTTAAGCATCTATTAAAATAAATTTCCTCTCAGCACTACTTCAGCTTTATCTCAGAAATTTTGGTATTATCTGCTTTTGTTCTCATATATTCTCTCTCTGTTTTTTAAATGGGATGCCTTCTTTGACTCATAGATTATTTAGAAGTGTGCTACTTAATTTCTAAGCATTTGATGTTTTCCTGTTGTCTTTTCACTATTGATTTCTAGTTTGATCCATTATGGTCAGAGAACATTCTGTGTGATTTCAATTCTTTTAGATTTGTTGGGGTTTGTTTTATGACTCAGGATATAGTCTACTGTAGTGAGTTTTCCGAAGGTGCTTGAAGTACATGCATTCTGTTCTACTGTTGGAATGCTGTATAAATGTCAATTAGATCCTGATGGTCGATCAGTTCTTCATTCTTGCTGATGTGCTGTCTAGTAGTTTTATCGATGGCCAATCGTGGGGTGTTGAAGTTCCAACTATAATTGTCAATTTACCTATTTCTTCCTTTAGCTCTACGAAGGCGCTCTACTAGTTTTAGCTTAGCCTGAGCTCTACTAGTTTTTGCTTCATGTATTTGGATGCTCTCTTATCTGGAGCACACACATTTAGGATTGATAGAGCACCTTATGGTGGGATTCATTTATCATTATGTAATATCCCTCTTTGTTCTGAATACATTTCTTTGCTCTGAAGTTTGCTTTCTCTCATACTAGTGTAGGTGCAGTCGCATTTTTTTACATCGGTGTTTCCACGATCCATCATTTTTCTCTCTTTCTACATCTAACCTACTTAGTTGTTATGTTTGAAGTGAGCTGCTTGTAGACAGCATACAGTTGGGTGGCTTTTAAAAAATTTACTCTGCTAATATCTATCTTTTAGGTGTTGTATTTAGACCACTTATATTTAAAGTACTTGTTAATATATTAAGATTGAAGTGTGCCAATTTTATTGTTTATTTACTATTTTTTCCCTCAGTTTCGCTTCTCTTTCTCTTGCTTTCCTATGGGTTAATTAAACATTTTTAGAGTTCCATTTTGATTTACTTACAATGTTGGTGAGTATATCACTTTGTGTAGTTTTCTCTGTGGTTACTCTAAATCATAGCATATATGTAATATTTTCACACTTCGAGTGAAGTGTAATAACCTCACTTCCATTTAGGTACCTTTATTCTCCCCACTTAAAAAATATAATTGTTTAAAGTAATTCCTACATACACTGAGTGCCAATCAGATGCTGTTACAACTTTTGCTTCAACCATAAAGAAACTCATGAACTGAAAGATAGTCTATTATACTTACTTCTATTTTTACCTGTTTTTTTCTCTTTCTCTCTCCCTTCTGAAGATTCCAGCCTTCTGTTATCTATTTTTCTTTCTGTTTGGAGAGTTTCTTTTAGCCATTCTAGGGTAGGTACGTTAACATCGAATTCTCTTAGCTTTTTTTTTTGGTTGTTGTTGTTATTTATTTATTTATTTATTTATTTATTTATTTATTTAAATTCAATTTAGTTAACATATAATGTATTATTAGTTTCGGGGTAAAATTTAATGGCTCATCAGTTGTATATAACCTTCAGTGCTCATTACATCATGTGCCCTCCTTAGTGCCCATCACCTAGTTACCCCACAGCCCCACCTACCTCCCTTCCAGCAGCCCTCACTCTGCTCCCTGTAGTTAAGGGTCTCTTCTGGTTTGCCTCCCTCTCTGTTTTTATCTTGTTTTATTTTTCCTTCCCAACCCCTATGTTCATCTGTTTTGTTTCTTAAATTCCACATATGAGTGAAATCATATGGTATTTGTCTTTCTCCGACTGACTTATTTCCCTTAGCATAATACCCTCTAGTTCCATCCATGTCATTGTATGGCAAGATTTCATTCTTTCTGATGATATTCCATTATCTATCTATCTCTCATCTATCTATCTATAGACCTATCAATTATCTATCTATTATCTATCTATCTATCTATCTATCTATCTATCTATCTATCTATCTACCTATCTATCTATTTACACATATATACCATACCTCTCTCTATATATACCATATCTCTGACTCTATATCTATTATCTATCTATCTATCTATCTATCTATCTATCTATCTATCTATCATCTATCTATCTATCATCTATCATTTATCTATCTATCTATCTATCTGTCATATCTTCTTTATCCATTCATCTGTCAATGGACATCTGGGCTCTTTCCATATTTTGGCTATTGTGGACATTGCTGCTATAAACATTGGGGTGCATGTGCCCCTTTGAATCACTATTTTTTATCCTTTGGATAAATATCTAGTGGTGCAATTGTTGGGTTGTCTTTTTTTTGTCCAAACATGTCTTCATTCACCTTCATTTATGAAAGGTAGTCTTGCCAGATATAGGATTTAAGGTTAACAGTCTTTTCTCCAAGCACTTAAAAAATATTTTGCCACTTCTCTCTGGCCCCTGAAATAGTTTTATGAAAAATCCACTGTCTTTCAGATTGGTGTTTCTTTATATTAATGCATCATTTCTTTCTGAACTTTTTAAAGGTTATTTTTGTCATCTTTAGTTTTCAGTATTTTAATTATAGGTTTCCCCTATGATATGAAGGTAGAACGGTCCTATGAAAATTTTGTTTGTAAACAAAAATGGCATAAACCAAATAAACAATTACCACTAATTTATATGGACTTTTTGACCATTCCTTGGCCCCCAAAATAACCTCCCTTATAGTTTTCTGATACCTTAGAGCACATCTTGCTAACAAATGCATAAAGTAAATTAAGATAAAACACAGATGCTCACAGATAGTTCAAAGCTATGTGGCTTGCTGCTGAGATGCTGGGATTCCCAAAGAAGGAGATTGACGGTGCCACTCTTGCCGCTTAGGGTCTGTGATGCCTCTATAATGGCTTGGGGCAAAACAAACACTGAATGCTATTGCCACTTCTTGCCTTCTTTTGGCAGAAGCTAAAATCTTCATCAGATTTCTTTCAGTTAGCAAAAATAGGTACTAATTTAGGTTTTATAAAGGTGAAGAGGCTTTGAATTTTTGAAAAGCAGGAGCTACCTGTCTTGGTGTGCGTGTCTTTGCATTTATTCCTAACTGGATCGTTCAGTTTCATGAATCTGCAGGTTTGTGTTTTTCACCAAATTTGGGAAGTTTTCAGCTAGTGTTTCTTTGGATACTTCTTCAGTTCCACTATCTCTTTCTTTTCCTTATGGAACTCTGACAATATGAATTTTAGGTCTTTTGTTATGGTTCTGCAGATCCCTGAGGCTCTTAATGGTTTCTCTCTGTTGTCCCAAGTGAGTAAATTCTATTGATTGGTCTTCAAGTTCATTGCTTCTATTTTCAGTCATCTCCAATTTACTACTGAGCCCATAAGTAGATTTGCATTTGGAGTATGCCATTTTCAGTTCTATAATTTTCTTTGGTTATTTTTCGGTAACTTCTTTATCTTTGCTTTTATTTCCTATGTTCTTGTTTCATGAGAATTTGTAGCTGATTGTTGGAGCATCTCTATAGTGGTTGCTCTAAAATCCTTGTCAGATAAATCAACATCTGATTCAGCTTGGTATTGACATCGCTTCATCATCTTCCCTCATTCAGACTATGGGTTTCCTGGTTCTTGATATGGGGAGTGAATTAAGATTGTATCCTATACATTTTGACCATTGTGTTAGAGGATACTTGATCCTATTTAAATCTATTGTAGCAGATTTTAGGTTAGTGTGCAGTTTCTGGCCTAATTTTGTGGACTTAAGTTCCAAAGACAGTTTACTTTTTGGAGCCCTTGCAATGCTGTTCTGGCCTGCTTCATTCTTCTGCTGCTTCTGGGGGCTCCCCACCAATCTTTGCTAGCTTCATCTGTGGGGACCAGACGTGTTTCTCAGGGATGCCTGTTGCTGCTGGATGACCTTCTGAGGATGACAGGCAGAAGCTGGAAGGCCTGTATCTCATTCCTCTGGCTGGAGGTTGGCAGGGAAAGAGGACTTTACCACTGCTGGTACTGCTTATAGACTGGACTGCCCATGGATGTCTGGTTATGGATTGGAGTCTGGAATATCCTGGAGATGTGCTGTTGATAGGAGGGCAGATCAAACCATCCTTTAGGACTCTGGTTGTAAAACAAGCGTTGGGACACCTTGCTTTGTCACTGCCACTCCTACCTTCAGACTGTTCCTCGGGGCTGAATTGTGAAGGGGTTTGGGATTTCCCACTAGGTCTTTGTTGGGTTTTCCCCTTCCCAGTCCTTTGGCATCGTGTGTGTGTGTGTGTGTGTGTGTGTGTGTGTGTGTGTGTATGTGCTTATTGGCCTTTTGACAGTTCCAGGTTGCAGGCTTCCCTGAAATCCAGTCTAGAAATACATATAAGATACAAAGCAAAAGTGAGAGAACTCACCACATCGCCATTCAAGTTCTGAGGTTCCTGGACAGTCCACCCTCTTCTTTCCAGCTTTTGGAGTCCTTTTATCATTGTCTGTTGAATTGTTTCCATGGCATTTAGTTGCAATTAGAGGGAAAGGGCAGGGAAAATCTTGCTCCTGAACTGGAAGTCTGGTCTACATTTTTAACATCAAAATTAAATAAATGAAGGATCATCTTTTGTCTTTTAATCCAGTGAATATGACCCTCCATTGGATAAGGAAGCCTTGGGAGTCCAAATGGAAGAATTGTTCCTCACTTATATAAGGCCCTCTTTTTCTACTTGTTGTCCCTACTGGAATCTTCTGACCCCTCTGCCTGCATTTAATGTAAATACTTTGTAACTTTGCCTTTTGGCATAATGCCTGCCTTAACTAGCTCATCAGCTTTATTACTGTCTGTCCCTAATGGACCCTCACCTCTGTGATGGGGACCTTTTGTCTGCTTAACTCACTCTGTCCCAGGCCTAAATTGGAGCTCTATGCAGATGGAGTGCTTCGTAAATGGTTTTGATGGTGGTGGGGTGGGGGACTAGAAATAAGAGCAGCAAGAAGAGAGTTGCTAAATCCTGCAGCACTTCTGTTTGGCCACAGTCCCTGTCATGATAGTTTTTGACAGTAAAATCCACCCTTGTCTGGCTGCTGGCCAACTCCAGCCAGTGTCCCAGTTAACCCCTGGAAGGAACAAGGGCTTCCAGCCCATCTGAAGGAGGAATGTTTAGGGGCTGTTCCTTATTCTTGAGAGCCTTCCTTCAAGTGGGTTACCCTTCACTGTAAGCCACTTAAGGGAACTCTTCAAGGAATGCATTGATAATGCCACTTTCGGGGGTCAAGGACTTCACCTGTTATGTTCTCCCCCTAGAGATGGTGAGTTGCTAGGATGAGCAAGGACCAGCAGGCCAGGGTATGTGTGTGGTTCATAGCAACGTACTGGTCCCCAATTTGGGGGGAGGCTTCTTGGTTGGTCTCCTTGGTACCTCGATTCCAAAGTTAAGGGAACACTGAAACCATCCTCCAGGCCCTTGTGGTGGCATCTGGGCCCCACCTGGAGCTGGAGCACATTTATAGTGGGCTGGCTGAGCTTCAGGCAGTGTGGCCCTACTCTTAGGAAGCCAAGAGGTTTGAGTAAGGAACGAATTCCAATCCCAAACATAAGGATCTAGGAGAAGGCAGGGTATGGGAGCTGCACTGGGGGAGGCTCGGAAGTCACAGCCCTGTTGATAGAAGGTATCGTGTGAAATAGAAGCTTGCGGGTGGAGGCTTGTGCAGGAACCCCAAGTGAAGCAAAAGAAAACTGCTCTTTCCACTATATGGTCCTTGGGGGGATTTCCTGACCACACAAAGGAGCCAGTTCTTTAGCTGCTACCTCTCTGGTCTCTTCTTCTCCTTTCTTTTTACCTCCCTCATACTCAACAGGCTGCTCCTGCCTCAGGGCCTTAGCATGTGCTCTCTCTTCTGCCTGAAACAACCTTTCTCTAGATGTGTGCATGCTGGCTCCTTCTGGGCCCCCTAGGTTCAACTGAAATGCTACGTCCTCATGGAGGCTTCTCTCATGAGCCGTCATACTTGTCACTCTCAATCCCATCACCCTGCATTGTTTCACAGTCCGTTTACCTTTCTTTACTCTCTACCTGTCCCCCACCCCAAGAATGTGAGGCACTGGGGGTGGAAACTTGGTCCAAGGCCTTTACTCCACGTCCCCCCAGGACCGAAATCCGAGTCTGGCGTTCTCAGTTGGGTGTGTGAAAGTGCCCACCATTCATCAGGTTATTTATTTTTTTTCTCAAGACATTGTGTGACACACTAGGAACACTGTAGATAAAAATCTCAACCCTGTCAGAAAGCAGAAGGATTTGTTTGGGAAAATGAAACAAAATATATTTTTAAGCTCCATAAACATATGATGAATGCTAACAAGGTATTTTCAAAATAAGAAGCACATAGAAACAGCTTATGTTTCTGGTCAAATGAAGTTGTAATCAAATCGTTATCAAAGTGAAAAAAAAAGGAAATCAAAATGAGTCAGAAGAGTTTTTCGAGAAGATTCGGCAACATAACTGACACTAAGAGGTTTTACTTTTAAACTCTTGCTGCTTCTTCTAGGGGGACATGATTTCTCGGTGGAAGCAAGGTGAGGTCCCAGCGCACTGGCACTTCGAAGCGACAAAGAAACATCACCCATGACTCGCCATGCTCTCAGGCTGAAAGAACTTCCACACAAAGGTTTGTCTGCGAGGCTGTGCTTTCCTGTCCAAGCCAGCAGAAACAGCTTACCAGCAGAAATGCTTAATGACTAAGCCCAGACTGGTGGAGTCACGCGGCGACAGCTTTGTTCTTAAGAAGCCAGCCAATTAGCAGTCCTGGTTATTATTTACATTTCGTGCAATATATCACTAAAACTGTGTTGATGATTTATCATTTATATTATGGTATTGTCAGCATAATTTATTCAGATCATGCTGAGATACCTGGAAAATTAAGTAAAAGAAAAAGAAATGGCATTGAATCCATTGGTCCTCAAAGAGATTTCTTAGCTCCTTTCTTCTCTCTCTCTCTCCCTTAATGAGGGAGGATATATGTTAAGAAAAATCATGGGTCACTTAGCTATTAAATTGTTCCAGGATCATCTGCATTAAAAGTTTGCGTGGTATTCTGTTTTGGAGGAGGGCTTGGTCTTTCATTAGATTTTCTTCTATATCATTTGCTTTCAGTCTATGGTTTCAAAGCAAAACAAATAAAAAAATAAAATAAAATAAAATAAAATGAAATAAATAAATGCAATTGTCTTGGAGTAAAGTTGTGTGGATTAATATGAGACTGGAGGCTTCTCTTCCAATTCATAAAACATCCTTATCTTCTGCTTTATATTCTATTTGCCCCACCCTCTGGGAAATAATTGCTGCTTATCAGAATTAGAGATAGAATATTCTTGTTGTCGAAGCCATTAATCATCTAGACAGTGCAGAAAAGCAGTCATGGGGGCAGAGGCAACGTTTGGGGTGTCAAAGCCCTGGGTTCTAGTCCTGCCTCTAGCTAGCCTGCATGCGACTATGGAAGTCCCTGAAGGTCTCAGTGCTTCTTTTTCCTAAGTGGTGGGCACAGTGTTTCTCAAAGTGTGATCCTTGGCCCTCCAGAAGCATGCTTATTTGGTCTGCCCCAGACCTGGGGAGTCAGAATGTCTGGGAAGGCACTTGGGGGTCTTTTTGACAAATGTCGCAAGGGATACTTGGGTTTAAAATTCAATGGGCTGGGATCTTCCTATGGCCCCTTTCAGCTCCAGTCTTCCTGGAGTCCCAAACACTCTGATTATATGATGTGTTTTGCACAGTTCCGAAACTTTGTATGAGAAACAAACTTTTGGTAACTGGTTCTTGTTTGAAAAGCTGCATGGGATCTTGGTATTGAAGAGGACTCTGAAATGAATTATTTATGGTATGATCTATCTTGTATAATATGAGTACCTCCCACACTTGCCACTGATAAATCAATTTTGCGTTTTCTTCAAGTGAGGTCCCTGTGTCCCCCAGCACACCTAGCAGGTGTGTGCAAGGAGGAGGGTGGTTTTCACAAAGCAGCTGTTTGAATTTCTCGGTGTTGAGCTGGTGATGGGCACCTGGGAAAAATCTATGGCTTGCAGAGACAATGGTTTGAACCCTTAGGAGTCCCCAGGCTATGTCTTTGGACGGGAATATTTGCTTCTCTGAACCTCCCCCAAATTCCAAGTCCAGTTTGCACCATTTCTCTGGGAAGTTATGTAAGGATCTATCCAAGGTCTTAGGGGAAATAGTATTATGTACACTTGCCAGGAGATTTGTAGAGGGACAGTACCTTTTCATCAGGGATTTTAGGTGACATGTGGCATTGGCTTTGGGGGTTGGACCCACTTACTACACCATAAATTCCAGGAAATCTGCAGGCAGGAGCTCCCCCCTGCCCCTCCCTTTCACTCTGCCCCTGAGCCCCTGTTCTGAGAGCAGCACATACAAATCCCCTTTGACACCATCTGCTATCTCTCCACCCTCTGACCAGGCTCAATTATGTGGCTTTACCACCAATTGACAACACAAAACGTGCCAATTAAATCCATTCTGTCTCTAGCAGTGCTAGGTAGGAATCTCTCTCTCTCTACCCTGCGACCCCAACCTCCATGAGTTCAGGAGTCATGTTTTACCTTTTCTGCTGGTCTATTTTGCAAGGGTTTGGCAAAGGCTTGCTGATTGTCTAAAACTCCGGGTTAGGTTGTCCCTTTTGTTGCTCACCAACTACACCTGGTCATGAATCATTGACATATGGTCACGATGACTACCGGTGGGAGTCCTGCCTGTGGGGAGAGAATACTCCTCGTGTTCTCTGCTTATCCCACTCTCCCTCTTACAGAATCTGTTCCATCCTTCCTCTTGCCCTACATTCCATGGTCCTGTGGTCAGCTGTGATTCTAATGATCACAGTGCTGATAGATACAGTGGTAGGCGGGACAACTGGAGATGTTTTTTGGATTTGGGATCCAGGGAGACAAGTTAGTTTCTCTCCAGCAGTGGAAACAGGGGTGCATTTGGTAGCTCTGGTGCCCACCTTGGCAGAGAGAGGGAGAGGGAAGCAGTGAGCAGAAGGAATAGCAATGAGAGGGTGAGGGTCCTGAATGCTCTGTCTCCCAGGGCTCCTGAGACCCAGACCATTGTGGATTGATTCCATGAGACACCCAGAGGGTGTTCTTGATAAAGTCACTTCCCCTCTTTGTTAAATCCACTTTTTAACTTAAACGATCTTGGCACTGGTTTCTGACTCTTGCAAGAAAGACTCCATAGCGCAATGAACTTTCCAGTTGGCAAGCTTTCTTGCTCTCTCTCTCTTTTTCTCACTCTTTCTCTTTCTCTGTTTTCTCCAAATCTCCAAATTTTAGTGGAACCATTTGAGTAGATTTGAGCACCTAGAGTTGATAGATAAGAGAGGTGTGACATTTATCCCTTATGTTAAAACATCAGGACCATATAAAGCATAATGTACTTTATGACATTATGGTTCCAGATTCTTTTCCCAGTTGAATGATAACTGTCACAACCTCATCTAAACTAATCCTGTGTATATTTTAACTCTTTTGTCTCCCACGCTTGACATACTTATTTTCTTTTGCTCTTAAAGGTATTTTAGAATTATCACTAACCATTAGTATTTCAGAAGTTATCAGATAGAAGAGGAAAACATTCTGGAGGTGGGGAGCAATGCACGCGGATAGCAGGAGTCACTTACGTGGTATCACACCAGCCTGCTCCGCTCAAATGCGGGGTGCTGGAACTACAAAGGCTTAAGGATCTCCAGCACAACGTCATCACTGAGCAAATGGAAGGGATCGATTCTGCACTGGCCACGCGGGGCCATGTGACCCCCGATAGACACCATCTGAGGCTTTTCTGCCACAGTCCTGAAAAAGGTTTAGCTCCTAGAATGCTTGAGGACTAGTCTCTGGGCAACTAAACTTTCTAGTTCTTTGGAGGATAACCTTTCAAACCTTCGTATTTCTGACTTTAAATTTTGAAAATCCTTTTTAATATCTGCGTGTATTTTCCTGCTCCAGTGCATGGCAGAATCCATATGAGGGCTGTGTGTCTGTGGATCAGGTTCTCGCTCCCAGTTGGGAAGATAGATCTTATTGTCTAAGACAAATGGACATAGTCACAGAAGGAGGGGGTACTGGACAAAATCACCATATTGACCTTTAGTACCTAACCCAGAAAGTGGCTTTTTATATAAATCCTCAACATCAGCTTTTTTTTTTTTAAAGATTTTTATTTATTTATTTGATAGAGAGAGAGACAGCCAGCGTGAGAGGGAACACAGGCAGGGGGAGTGGGAGAGGAGGGAGCAAGCTCTCAGTGGAGGAGCCTGATGTGGGGCTCGATCCCAGGACTTGGGGATCACGCCCTGAGCTGAAGGCAGATGCTTAATGACTGAGCCACCCAGGCACCCCAGCTTTTCTTTTTTTTTAAGGTAGGAAAGGAAATCATTTTTATTTGTCATGTTCAGGAAGTCTTGTTAATTTTGAACTCTTTTTAGCAATGTCCTGTTCAGTGAGATTTTGGAAGGTATACATTAAAATGAGCATGAGATAGTGTTTGCCTGATTGATGAATGCTCTTTTTGGGTTCAGTGGCTTATGAAGATTGGTCGCGGCTCTTTCACAGGTTCCGTACTGGGCGGAGATGAAGATTGGATGGACATTTTGCTAAAGGTTCATTTGCAGGCAAGCCTCATACCCGGTGCACTGCAGGGGCGCTAGCCTTATTGGTGGAGGACAGCTTTGCTGGTGTGGGGCACCATCACTCTGTGTTTCCTTACTCAAGGTACTGACTCCATCTGATCACTGGGAGGTGTTACGAACTGTCTTTAAAGAGTGACCAAGACTTTTCATTTTGCCAAATTCTGAACATACTGCTGAACCCTTGACGTGCAAGTTAATGCATTTGGCTGACAACTTGGTCAGGGACTGTCTAGCTCAAGCAGTGAAGGGTTTGAAGTGGTCCTGGGGAAGAGTAGGAGCAGGAAGAATTGGGAACCATACGGGACAATGAAGGAAGGGGTTGTAGTGGGTCTGGGGCTCGGAGAACAGGTAGGTGTGGGAGCTTAGAAAGGAGAACATATCAAGAGCAGGGAATGGGCATTTTGATCTAAGGAGCCACCACTGAACCCCAGCTGACTCAGGGCAGCCCTGGGCCATCTCGTGCCTCAGTTTACCTCAAATGTCCATGAAAAAAAATCTCTGGGAAGATACCAAGATGGCTTCCAAAAAGACTCTGTGCTCACAGGAATTTCAGTTTACAAACACAAAACTCTATTTACAAGCAGACAGTGAACTTGCGAGTCTGCCACCCAGTTCTCCGCAGGTTTCTTCTGTACAGAGCCAGGGTCTGAGTCCATTCTCCACCAGCTACAATCTGCAGAGGGGAAAAGGCCTCATGGAATACTCTCTCTTAACATGTTGGTCTTTCCCAGTCATGAAAAAGTGGAAAAAGCCTTTTATAAATTAGCATTATGTTTTGCAAAGCCAAATTTTCTGCTGCATAGGAATAACCACCTGTCATTTTTATAAATATGAAGTGAGGGAATCAACAAATGCACACACCCACAGCTCCCCTCTATACCCACGCATGTGCCCACACACACTCACGCACATGTGCATCCCCCCCCCCCCACAGATGTGGTTAGTGGTTGCAACTTGGTCAGGTTGGAACAAAAGCAACAGACGTCTCCCTGTCACCAGGCAGACACCCAGGGCTTGTGCCTGCCCATCAGCCCCGCTCGCAGCAATTACACAGACCATGGGTGTGATGAGCTGCAAACTAAACATTTGTAAAAAGGCTGTAATTAATGCAATTAGCTATTTACACGATAGCCCATAATGAATCCAAAGGCATCGTTATTGACTATTGAGTAAATAATCTGACATTAAAAAGTCAATGATCTGCAAATGAAAAATTCTCTTTTTTTTTTTAAAGGAGGGAAGATGAAGGAAAGAAAATTAAGGAAAAGAGGAAAACAAGCAAAAAAACTCAGCAGAGATGTCATTGCATAATAGTCCATTATGCCTCCAATTGAGCCATCATGAACTATCAAAGAAATAATTGCACAATAGACCATAATGGCTTAATAGTGTCAACATCTTTGCATTTACATATTTTTTTAATCAATGGAAATTAAGTACAAAAATGGGTCTTTGGGTTTCCATCCTGATTTAACCATTGTGACTGGGGGTGGAGTGAGGGTCGCGTTCCCTCTGTCACCTTCAAGGGAGGGAGCAGTGCCTGAACGTCTCCCAGATGTGTCTGTTGCTACTTGGTTTGTGGGCACTGGAAGGGTGCTGGAGGGACCCAGAGAACCATGGGGCTCGGTCAGAAGGATGCCCCACAGTACCTTGCTGGCCATTGCAGCGTGAGCCAGGAATGGTGACATTTGGTGTTGCCCCCGGGCCTGCAGGGACTGAGCCCTCACCTTCTGCAGGAACATGGGCTTGCTCTCTCTCCCCCTTGCATGCCTTTCTAGTCCCAGCCACTTGTCATGCTTGGACGAAGGCCCATAGGCAAGGTGCTTCTCTCCAAAGAGAGATCAACCACTTAATTAACTTGAGTCCTGAGCCATTTATAATTACTATGGCCCAACCTTGATTTTGCTATGCGCCTCTACTCAGCATTTGGCTCTATGGCTTGCTGGGATTGGAAACAGCAACACCAACTGACCCTCCTCTTCCCCTTTTTCTTCTCTGTAGCCTCTTTTAGGGGCAAGATTGGTTCAGTTTAGTTTGTATAACATTCAACACCCTAGGGCTTTCCTTAAAGAGCCTTTACTGTAGATAAGGAATCATGGATCTTCGTCTATCTGTCTGTCTATCTATCATCTATCATCATCTATCTGTCCACCTATGATTTATCTACCCATATACACTCACACACATATACATATATACATTTGTACATATATTTACACATATATGCACACATTTATCATATATGTACATATATATGTATATATTTATATCCTGGTATTTATGCTTAAAGCCACAGTGAGCAGAGAAATGTAAGGCACCTTGGGACTTGGAGGGAGAGGAAGGTTGATGTTTCCTTTGCCCGTTCAGAGCATGAATCCTCAGATGACTGTTCAGTTAGACAGGAGATGTAGCAAGAATTGACGGCAGCTATCTTGGAACAATGAAAGAGGCTGAGGGTAACTAATTGACTTTCTCTTAGAGTTTGACCCATAGAAGAAATAATATCAGCTAATGTCTGCAGAGAGCTTTATACTTATAAAATGCACTAACATCCTTTAATCCCAGTTGCTTCTCATGACAAAACTCATTAGCAATAGTAAGAGTAATAGCAGTCATTATTTGCTTAGCACCTATATGCGGCACTGGACCCTGTATAGTTCAGGCATTTGTTCACCACCATCACCAGCACCTAGAACACCGCCTGAAGCTCAGCAAGAGTTGAATAAGTATTTCCTGAATGACTAAGTGTATGAATACACCTTGAGATGTAAATCTCTGTTTTACAGATACGGAATCAAGCTCAGGGAAGTATATTAACTTGCCCAGAGTTGCATAGCAAGTCCGTGGCAGAGCTGGACTTTGAAATCAGATTTTGTAGTCTCCCAAGCCTGGGCCACTCTCTCTCCATTTTACAGAGGAAGCAACAGATTCAGAGAATTTTCAAGCCCAAGGATGTTGAGCCAGAGTTGCGGTGGGTCTGTCTATGTTTGGCGTCTGCCAGGAACTGTGAACTGTAGACTGAGTAGGTCTACTCATCTCATCTCCTCACATAATTTTCTTCCTGGGAACAAATGCATCCTTTTTTCATCCCCATGGAAAGTGATGAGAGCTGATGAGACAAGATTCCTAGTGTGTGCGGAAGGCTCTGAAATGATTCGTGGGGTGTCACATGTGGGGAGTTGCCCTATGTGGTGGGCGGCCTGAGCAAGACTGAATTGTGCACCTGCATTTTTTGAGAACTTTTTGGCTTTTCAAATGCTTTTCCCCTCATGAATAGGCACAAATTGCTTGCCTCTTTGCTAGGCCAACGCAACTTCTTTATTTGGATGATTCTGATTCATAGAGTGGGGTATGCGGGTGAATAGGCCCGATGTCACAGATAAGATGAGGGCAGAGCTGTGCTTTTACCAAATGAGGGAGAAGGGGTGGGCTTTTCCTCTTTCTGAGGAGAGCCAGGGCTGCTGTGCCATTTGCTCGGGGTACAGGCGAACCAAAGCTGGGTGAGATGCAGCCAGCTAAGGGATGTGTACAGGCCCAGGGATCTCTTATGGCCCAACATATGATGCCCCCTTTGTGCTTATTCAAATACCCAAGATAGAAAAAGATGAGCTGCATTAGCTGGGCACTGGGGTTTCTGAACAAGGCTTTGAGTTTTTGTACTTTTCTGTCTCATGGTCCCCTTCAGCAGGGGACTATCTCTACCATCTCTCACTGGTGTGATGGCTTTCAAGCATTGTTGCCTGTGTTGTTGATTAAACAAAATGAAGCTGATTGTAGCAGGTGGCTCAGAGTAGACAGGAGTAGGTATTGCTACCAGTGCACTAAGAAACCATTTATCAAAGTTTTATCTGATCCAAAGCTTTGGATTTATCAGTCACTGCTTACAAATGGCATCAAGCCAAGCCCTGTCTGAGTGCGTCTGGAGCCGGCTTTGCTCCGCTGCAGGGCTGCATCCAGTGGGAACAGGGCCTTGAGTAGCATGGCTAATGAAGCATGCTTGGAGGGGGGCACAGGTGCACAGGGGATTTTTCCCCAAGAGGCAGAAACATGTAGTGATTGGGGGATGGGTGCTCTCTTGGTGAGGATGCAACATGCATCTTGTCTAGGGAAGTGGGCTTTGCATTTCTGATCGGGTAGGGTGAAGCATGCAGGTCAATTGCAAGTCCCCCAAATTATTATTATTGCCACCCTGTGGAATGAAGTTTCTCAGGGAAGGGGTGGGTAGACTTTTAGAGTTCTGACTTTCTTTATTATCAGTGTTGGCCAGAAGATACCTTGAACCCTTAAAGGAGAAGTGGTTGGAAAGCATGGTGGTAAGGTCTTCTCTTATGAGAATTCACACTCAGCAGACAAAAAGATTGCCATATTTGTCTACATAAAGGTTAAAAGAAAAACTCTGTCTATGGGGACACCATACACAGAGGCAAAAAACAAGCATCAGACTGGAAGAAAATATTTGTTTCATAGATATTATAGACAAGCTTTTTAGAAAAAGATTTTATTTATTACTTATTTAGAAAACAGGGAGAGAGAGAGAGAGAGAGCAAGCACGAGTGGGGGGAGGGGCAGAGGGAGAGAGAGAACCTCAAGCAGATTCCCTACTGAGTGCAGAGCCTGACATAGGGCTCATTCTTACAACCCTGATATCATGACCTGAGCTGAAATCAAGAATCAGATGCCTAACCAACTGAGCCACCCAGGCACCCCTAGACAACCGTTTGTAAATTATATAAAGTAGGGTTTTGGTCTCCTTCCTGCAACTCTACAAAAAAGACAGGAAATAGTATTTTGAATGGAAAAGGACAAGACAAATGGGAGATAAAATAGCAGCAATAGTATTTGGGAAGGTAGGAAGCAAATAGGTAAGCAGAGTGCTTGGATGAGTTGAGAGTACCAATTCCCAAGCCAAAGGGAAAGGCTGAGTCCATAAATTTACAACACGGGATACTTTAGGGGCTCTGCAATTGCCTATGTCTGTTCAAAACATATCAGATCTCAGGGGAACCTGGGTGACTCAGTCAGTTACGCATCTGACTCTTGATCTTAGTTCAGTCTTGATCTCAGGATTGAGAGTTCAAGGCGCAATGTTGGAGTGCACACTGAGTGTGGAGACTACTTAAAAAAAAAAAAAAAGAAACAACCAAAAAAAACCCCTACATCAGATCTCCTGATTCTTCCTCAATCCAATGCAGATAGAAGATACACTTGAGGGAATCATCCAGAAAAATGGGCAAAAGAGCAAGAGATGGAAAATAGGAGACAAAGGATAACAAATATTAAAGAACTACTATAGGAAACATTGAAACTAAGCAATAGGAGTTCCAGAAAGAAAGAATAGAGGAAATGGAAGTAGAAAGTCATTGAAGAAATAATTGAAGAAAATTTCCCCTGACTGCAGTGTAAAGAGTTTCCGGACTGAAAGCCCAGTTCCATGTATGAGCAGGTCTACACTACAGCCCATCCCTGTCAATTTTATGAATGACAAAAATGAAAAAGATGTAGAAGAAGAGAGAGAGGGAGAGAGAGACAGTCCTTCGGCCTTCTCACCAACAGCAGTGGGAACAAGAAGGCAATGGAGTGAAGGAAAATGATATCTGCCTTGGAACTTTCTATCCAGAAAAACAATCAATCAAATATGAAGACAGAATAAAGACATTTTCAGACATAAAAGGTCTCAAATAATTTGCTTCCTGTTTACCAGAAAGCTGCATGAAGATGTGCTCCACCAAAACGAGGGAGTAAACAAAGAAAGAGAAAGACATGTGTACAGGAAGCAGGAAACAGGAGATCTAACATGGGAGGGAAGTGAAGGCCATTCCATGACGATGGCTGTGTACCAGCCCCGGGGGTGAGATTTCTTCAGGAAACAGAATTTGTGATGTGTTTGAACTTCTTGAGAAATCATTTAGACAAGAAGAGAAAAACTTGGGTTGAATTGGTGAAAAGTATATGGAACACTAAGAGAACAATAAACACCTACACACACAAAAACTTCACCTCCAAGGAAACAAAAGTTTTTTCAAGAAAGAAAATGTAGTGTTTGGTTGTACATAGCTCAGCGATGAATTGCATTTACATGGTTATAAAAACATAACACCAAATATTGCGCTCATCAGCATTATGACACAACCTTTTTGGGAGGGTAGGGAATGCTCTGTGTGTGGTGAGGCTGGGGGAAGAAATAATTAAAATCTCATCTTTCTACGTGAAGAGTTCATAGAAAATATTTAACTGGAAAAAGCCAAGAAGTAGAGATACAGACCTGTTACTTAGAGACATGAAGGTAAATACCCAAATAATCAGCTAGAAGAGGTGAAAGTGGTTGTCTCTGTGGAGGGGAAAGGGAGAGGGTGTGTGTGCAGGGACTACTGTTTTCTACAACAGACCTATTGTGTGTAAAACTACTGTACTCTAAAACAGTGGGATGAATGATATAAACCTGAATTGTTCGTGGGTCAAAATGATAAAAATATCAGCAATTATGTATGATTCAACCTAATACATGCATGTAAGACCTAAGAAAAAAACTAGAAAGTGATACTAGGTTTGCTTGTTTATGTATTTTTTCCAGCCTTTTTGAGATATAATAGACAGACAACATTGTGTGAGTTTAAGATGTTCAGCATGTTGGTTTGATGCAATTATGTTTTGCAAAATAATTATAATCTTATTGTTTGCTAACATTTCCATCAAATCACATAATTACCATATCTTCTTTTGTGGTGAGAATATATAAGATATACATACTCTCCCAGTAACTTTTAAGTATGTAATACGGTATTATTAGCAGTAATTATCATTCCGTATGCTAGATACTCTGAACTTATTCATCTTATAACTGGATGTTTGTACTTTTTGACCAACATCTTCCCCTTTTCCCCACCCCTCAGCCTCTAGTTACTACCAATTTACTCTCTGTTTCTGTGAGTCTGAATTTTTTTAGGTTCCACATGTGAGTGCTATCATACAGTATTTTTCTTTGACGTATTTCACTCGCATAATGCCCTCAAATATCATCCATGCTGATACAAATGTCAGGATTTCCTTCTTTCTCATGGCTCAAAAATATTCATACACACACACAACAACAACAACAACCACCAGTTCATTGGTTGATGACACTTAGGTTGTTTTCACATCTTGGCTGTTTTCACCCCTTGGCTATAATGAACATGGGGATGCAGGTGTCTCTTCACAGTCCTGTATTCATTTCCTTTGGATACACAACCAGAAGTGGGATTGATGGATTACATGGTATTTATATTTTTAATTTTTGAGGAGTTCTTGTATTGTTTTCCATATGGAAAAAAATTTCTACTAATAATACACTATATGTTAATTAACTGAATTTCAATAAAAAAGAAAAAACAATGTCCACAATAGCCAAACTATGGAAAGAGCCCAGATATCCAACGACAGATGAACATCTGTCTTAAAGACAGCCTCACCACACACATACCCTCTTTCCATTCCCTACCTTCCCAAAAAGGTTGTGTCATAATGCTGATGAGCTCAATATTTGGTGTTATGTTTTTATAACCATGTAAATGCAATTCATCGCTGAGCTATGTACAACCAAACACTACCAAACATCTGTTCATGGCTTATATATAAAGAAGATCTATATATATATATATATATATATATATATATATATATATATATATATATAAAGAATATTACTCAACCATCAAAAAATGAAATCTTGCCATTTGCAACGACATGGATGGAACTAGAGGGCATTATGCTAAGTGAAATAAGCCAATCAGAGAAAGACAATTATATGATTTCACTCAAGTGTGGTTTAAGAAACAAAACAGAGGATCATAGGGGAAGGGAGGGAAGAAAAGTAAAACAAGATGAAATCAGAGAAGGAGACAAACCATAAGAGACACTTAATCATAGGAAACAAACTGAGGGTTGTTGGAGGGGAGGGAGGTGAGGGGATGGACATTAAGGAGGGCACGTGATATAATGAGCGCTGGGTATTATATAAGACTGGTGAATTACTGAATTCTGCCTCTGAGACTAATAATACACTATATGTTAATTAATTGAATTTAAATAAAAAATATTCTGCATTTACATTTCTACAGTGTACCAGTGTTCCCTTTTCTCCACATCTTCACCACCACTTAGATCTTGTCTTTCTGATGATTGCCATTCTAACAGGTGTGAGCCGGGATTTGCATGTCTGATGATTAGTGAGTTGAGCAAATTTTCATGTACCTGTCAGCCATTTCTATGTCTTCTATGGAAAAATATCTGTTCAGTTCCTCTGCCCATTTTTTAATTTTTTTCAATTGTATTGTAAGTTTAGCTTAGTTTCGTTTTTGCTATTGAATTGTATAAGTTCTTTATATATTTTGGATGTTAACCCCTTATCAGGTGATTTGCAAATATTTTCTCCCATTCCATAGGTTGCCTTTTCATTTTGTTGATCATTTCTTTTGCCACTCAGAAGCTTTTCAGTTTGGCGTGGGATCATTTACTAGTTTTCGCTTTAGTTGCTTGTGCTTTTGGTATTGTATCCAAGAAATAGTCGCTGAGACCAATGTTAAGGAGATTCTCCCCTATGTTTACTTCTAAGAGTTTTATGGTTTCAGTTATGTTTAAGACTTTAATCCATTCTGAATTAATTTTTGTGAGTTGTTGTAAGATAAGGTTCCAAATGCATTCTTCTGCATGTGGCTATCTAATTTCCCATCACCATTTATTGAGGAGACTATCTTTTCCCCATTGAGTATTCTTGGCTCCCTTGTCAAAAATTAGTTGACTGTACATGCTTGAGTTTATTTCTGGGTACTTGATTCAGTTTCATTGGTCTGTGTGTCTAATTCTATGCCACAACCTTACTGTCATGATTACTATAGCTTTATAATACAGTTTGAAATCAGTAAGTGTGATGCCTCTAGTTTTGTTCTTTCTCAGCACTGTTTTGGCTATTTGGGGTCTTTTGTGGTTTCATATAAATTCTAGAATTTTTTTTTCTATTTCTGATTCTAATTCTCCAATGGAATTTTGATAGGAATTACATTGAATCCATAGATGACTTTGGATAATATGGACATTTTAACAATATTAGTTCTTCCGAATATGAGATATCTTTCCTATTGTTCATGGCTTATTTAATTTTTTTTCATAAAAATCTTATAGATTTCACTAAACAGATCTTTCAACAGCTTGCTTAAGTTTATTCCTAAGTATTTTATTGGTTTTGATGTTAATGTGAATGGGATTGTTTTCTTTATTTCTTTATCAGATGTTTTGTTGTTAGTGTGTAGAAATGCAAATGATTTCTGTATGTTAATCTTGTATTCTGCAACTTTATTGCATTTGTTCATTCATAGTTTTTTGGTGGAGTCTTTAACATTTTTCTTTATATAAAACCATATCATCTGCAAACAAAGACAATTTTACTTCTTTCTTTCTAATTTGGATGCCTTTTTCTTTTTCTTGCCTTGTTGCTTTGGTTAGGACTTCAGTACCATGTTGAATAGGAATGGTGGGCACCCTTGTCTTGTTCCTGATTTTATAGCAAAAGCTTTCAAGCTTTTTACCTTTGAGTGTGATATTGACCATGGCTTTGTCCTATATGGCTTTTATTGTGTTGAGCTATGTCCCTTCTATACCCATTTTAAGTGTTTTTATCATGAAAGAATGGCATTTGCCAAATGCTTTTTCTGCATCCACTGAAATAATCGTATGATTTTTATCTTTCATTCTATGAATGTGGTGTATCATATTAATTTATTTGCATATGTAGAACTATCCTTTCATCCCACAATTTACATCTTGTTATATTGTGTATCTATGAACACATTTCAATAGCTAGAGCTATTTTCAATAGTTTTGCCATTTAGCCTTTATAGTGAAGTAGTTAACATACCACCATATTACAGTATTAGAGTATTCTGAATCTGACTATAGGCTTACCTTTACCAGTGTTTCGTATATTTTCTTATGTTTTCATGTTACAGCTTGAAAAAAATCCTCTTAGCATTTCTTGTACGGCAGGTTAAAAGGTGATGAATCCCCTCAGCTTTTATCTCACCTTCATTCCTGAAGGACAACTTTGCTGGGTAAAGTATTTTTGGTTGGCAGTTTCTTTCTTTTAGCACTTTGAATATATCATCCCATTCTCTCCTGACCTGTAAGATCTCTGAGAAATCTACTGATAGCATTACACAGGTTTCCTTGTATGAGTTTTTTTTTCTCTCTTGCTGCTTTTAAAATTCTCCCTTTGTCTTTGATTTTAGACAGCTTTATGATAATGTATCTTGGAGAAGATCTTGTTGGTTTGAGATTTTGGGCTGAGTTATTAGTTTCATAAACTTGGATGTCCAAATCTTTCCCCAGGTTTGGGAAGTTCTCAGCCATTATTTCTTTAAATAAACTATCTTTTTCTTCCAAAGAGGAACTAGGTTTAAAAAAAATATCAGTAAATCAAAAGAATGATCCTGGTTAAAAAAGTTTTCACTTTAACTTCTGTAATGGAAAGGTACTCAAAAAAACTGTCAATTTAATTTTGTTTTGTTTTAAACTCAAGATACTGGGAAACAGCATTTAATTTTGCAAAGCCTTGGTGATGCCAGGAGGGAGAGGTCAGGCCTTAAGGCACAAATTATACTAGGGTTTTGTTCAACAGAACTTCTCCTATCAATTGGGGAATGCACTGCAGGGCCTGGGCTGGAGTATTGATAATGATAATATTGGTAATATTCTGTTGATTTCTTGTTTGTGGTTTTCTATTCTAATCAACAACAGTCTGTTATCCATTCTTCCCTTTGCTTCCACTTGTCTGGATCAGCTGTTATCAGCCCAGATTCGAGGTATCCAGAGCTTGCAGAGGACTTGCTCCTTCAGAGAGGGGTGTGGGGTATACAGAAGCTTGGTGAGTGTGTTAGGAAAGGAGACATGGCTGCTGCTGCCCCTTAATAGATAAAAATGCAAGCTTCCTCCTTGGACATTCAAAAGGAATATCCCCTGTACAGGATGATGAGATGGGGGGGATGCTTTGAATTACGATAGGTTGTGAACTAGAACATATGAACTAGAAAATATGAACCTGGACATGGAAAAAAGGTTGGAATATTTTCCTTGAAGCATGGAAGCAAAAACACCAAATTCACATTATATTCTGAACTCCTTTGAAGGTTCACTTTAAGATTTGTGTCACGCCCCAAATTCCCTTGTTTTATATTATAGTGTTCTCCATTCTCTCATTCACTGATTTTTCCCTCTTTAGTATTGCTGGGTGTTCACTAAGTGGGGCTACACTCATGAGTCAGGGAGGTAAGATCCCAGCCCATCCTACCTTCTAACAACCCCTATGGCATCAATGCTAGTGCCTTTGCCTGGAAGACATTTTCAGGTGAGGACATTAAAGCCAGAGATTAAGGACTCACAGCTAGTATGATGGAACCAGCATTCTGACCCAGAGATCCCAAGCCTTTACTCCAGCAAGTGGCCTTCAGCTAGACCATGCTGGTACATATTGGTACATATTGCTTAAAATTGTCCACTTAGGGGTGCCTGGGTAGCTCAGTCAGTTAAGTGTCTGCCTTTAGCTCAGGTCATGATCCCATCCTGGGATCAAGCCTCACATCAGTCTTCCTGCTTAGCAGGGAGCTTGTTTCTCCCTCTGCTGCTCCCCTTGCTTGTGCTCATTCTCTGGCTCTCTCTCTCAAATAAGTAAATAAAAATCTTAAAAAAAAAAAAAAAACAAGAATTGTCCACTTAGACTCTGAACAGCCAGGGACAGCAGTGGGGCGTCTTTTTCCTGTGTCTTTTGGAGTGATTAGCACAGTATTGTAGAGCTCTTTGAGATGACCTGCATGGATTATGACATGGATTATTGGGAAAGAGTTCTCTATTCTGCCTGGCACCAGACTCAACCTTGTTAGACTTTGATTCCCAATTCTGGCCATTGCACACTGAAGAGAAACAGAGGGAAAGGGGGCATTTTTTGCAATGAGTAGGGCAGCATCTGCTGTGGGCCAGGAATCAGGCCAGGCTTGGATTTCTGGAGTGAGGAAGGCACCGTGCCAGCGCCAGACCTTGAACAGCTCGTTGTGGGACTCATAGCAGCCACATAAACATCTCACAGGGAGTCACGGAGAGGAGGGCACAGGGCCTGAGTAGCACAGCTTGAGGGTGGCTGATTCAGGCTGTTACCCCACAAGATGCATTTGAGCCAGGGCCTGAAGGAGGGAGAAAGAAGGATCTCCAGTCATTGGTTACACAGACAAGCTGGAGGACGGTGCACAGACCACTTGGGGGCATGGCGTGTCTTACAACACAATCACAATATAGTCTTCATGCAAATGCCTCAAGGTCAACAAGGGCACATGCTTACCGAGAGCTGAAGGCCTGGGTGCACACTGGGAAAAGTGTGTGGACTTCTCTGTAGGTCACTCCCAGTCATTTTGGCAGGGACGGTAACAAGATCCCAGTGACAAAGTGTGTTTCAGAAAGATCACTTAGTGGGGCAGGAGAGATGGCAGGGGATTGTAGCAATGGGGGAGAAAGAGGCTGAGGGTCTGTTCTAGGGCATTTCCCAGGATGAAAGATGGAGGGGATGGAGGTGCTTCATAGGTGACTCACGGTTAAATGGAAGAGAATCAAAAGAGACTCTGAGGCCTTCCAGGTACCTGGTTGGATGGTGATGCTCTGGTGGACAACCAGGTGTGAGGCTCCAAGATCCCAGAGAGAGAGATTTGGGCCAGAGATGTAATTCTGAGAATTACAGAGTGTACATGCCCGGGGCGCTGTGGACACGAGTGAGATCAGCCAGGGAGAGGGAAGCGGTGGAACCAAGAGTGGAAATGTAGACCACAGGCAGATTAAGCATGTGGGAAGCAGGGGCCACCAAAGCAGGCAGAGAAGATGGAAGGAGAGAGGCTTAGGGTAGAAGAAATCTTCTAGAAGGCAGAGGAAAGCAGAACTGATGATGAAACTCTTCTGCTGGAGGTCGATCCATTTTCAAGAATATTCTGTTGTGTTCCATGCTGCACTCCTCACTGTAAAGCTTGTGTGTCTAATTAAATGTCCTCTCAGGCTCCGGGTCCCCCAAATCTGTGTGCTTGGGCAGGACCGGGGTTGCCCCTCAGAGTCCTGAATGGACTTCTCTTTATTGGAAATCGAGGTCATGTCACTTAATAAAAGACAGAGTCACTGCGAAAATGGAATATGCTTGCTTGGGCTCAGAGTCATCAGGGTAAGAAAGGCTGAGGGTTTGTCAATGGCTCTCGAGGATGGAACCTACTTTTGGGCACCCCATCCTTTGTTGAAAAAATTAATCTGTAAATAGTTTATTAAGGTCGGAAACGCTGCCAGCGACCCTTTGAAAACAGATACAACATCTTTAAGAGATTGCAAAGGTAAATCTTATTGTCTGGGGAAATGACTTCTACACAGTTATTTCTTTTATTGCTCTGCTGAATGTGACGGCATTACTCAGTTTAATAAATCCTAGTGTATCTCTCAGTCCATGTAGGCTGATATAAATATCTCCAGTTATGTCACATTACCACCTTTGTACAGCTATACTGGGCGCTGATGACTGGGGTCTGATAAATGCAAAACCTCATTTGGTTTGTGAGTGATTGAGCGCCAACACTGTTTAGATTTCTTAATATACTTGTATTAGCATGAATAAGTAATGAGTGTGCCAGGCTTTTTTGAATATTTGATTGTATCTTTGTAATGGATTTGTGTCTCTCTCTTTGTGCTAATGTCATTGTAACTTTGTTGGTGTCATAACTCCAAGCCCCGGTAATTGATCTTTATCACCCCATCTGGAGTCAATCACCCTCTCTTTGCCGAATGGCGGCATGCTCGCGCCTTTCTTTCCCGCACGACTCTGCATATTGTCGTTTCAAGGAGAGGTGCTGGTCATCACCCGTCCTCAGGGAATGCCTCTCCTGCAGTGTGAAGAGCAGGTTTTAGATTTTCAAACGAGGTGGAGAGAGCCAAAGGTTGAAGGCTGACAGTGTGAAACCACCAACTGAGTCACGTTCAGACTCTTACCCCCAGCAATGCCCTGCCAACCTGTTCAGCACTGTAGGGCTGTTGGGTCTAACCATTGTCTCAGCCTCTATAAACAAGGAGGCTCTGAGACAGAGAAGTCTCCTTTGCTAAGTCTAGAAAGGGTCTACAATATCCATAAAATCTCCTCCTATAATGAAAGCTTCTTCCGTGATGTGAATAGAGTACAAAAACCTTGTCCTTCTACGCAAAGACCAAATCTTTTCTGCTTGAAGGAGTTGTCCTCTTATGGAAGATTACCTCATTCCTCAGCCCTGCTGGTAATCGGTATTCTGGATCAAGCACCTAGCAGGACAGTTCACAAGCTGCAAGCCTGAATCCTTACGTAGATGGGGCCACCAGGACGCGGGGTTCCTTGGGTGGCCACCGGGGATGTCAATGACACTTCAGGGCCACGTGCTCCTGGGGCAAGGAAAGTGGCAATGGATAGTACTTTAAATTTGGGAAAAAGCACAAGCAAGCACGCTTAAAGTGAGGGGGACTGCTTGTGTTTCTGTTGCCCCGCGATGTCGCTTTCTTATGTAGGAGCTGTGGCTTGAACTGAATCCGTGAGTGATGCCGAGGGCTTACAAGTGTGTCTGAGTTTTCCCATGTCCCATGTCACAGCGGAAGTTGGCAGAGGTGCTACTTTCACGAAATGATGGTTATCATGTATTCCTCGGATCTCTGATACACAAAGAAGCAATAATAATTATTACGGTGATCCTCGTAATAAATGGGGTTTGGACGTCGAGTTACTTTTCTCTATGCTAATGTTTTTGATTTTTAGCCGTAGTAGGTACAAACTGAATAAACAGTATTGGTTTGGCCTTTTGGCCACTTTGTTTCTTCTATAACAATTATTCCCCTTCACCTTCACTTAGGATCCTCGACCCGGCCCTCTCCCTGGCCTCCTTCTTGCTTAGTGCTTAGCTTCTCACAGGACTCTGCTTTCGCGTCTCCTCTTAGCTGCTCGGAGCCTGCGGATCTGGCTTCCTTGCCCGGAGCGGCCAGCTGTGTTTATTGTGGACGCCAGGGACAGCCTGCTTCCAGGGTCTCAGGATTTCCTCTCTGCTCTGCCTCGTCTGCCTGCCCCACAGCTCTGTTCTCTGGGGGTCAGTCTTTACTGCTTAAATCCCCCTTTTTTTGGTAAGATTTTATTTATTTGAGAGAGAGAGTGAGCATGAGTGTACAAGCAGGAGGGGCAGAGGAAGAGGGAGAAGCAGGCTGCCCGCTGAGCAGGGAGCCCGATGCGGGACTCGATCTCAGGACCCTGGGATCATGACCTGAGCCGAAGGCAGATGCTTAACCAACTGAGCCACCCAGGTGTTCCCGCTTAGACCCCTTTTATCTTGGGACTTAAGGGACTTAACCTTCTTTCTCCTTCCTGCCCCAGTCCTCCTGGGTCCCCCAGGAATGTGACCTGCTGGGTTCCTTTCCTCACTGGCTGATTTGTGCCCACCCCAACACTTGCTTAGTTGAAGCCCTAAACCCCGTGCCTTTGAATGTGGCTGTACTTGGAGACAGGGCCTAGAGAAGAGGCAATTAGGTTAAAATGAGGCTGCTAGGGAGGGCCCTATTTCATCTGACTGGTGCCCTTAGAAGACGAGGAGGTCTGGATACACTAAGAGACCCATGGAAGAAAGACATGTGAAGACAAAGGGGGACCATGGGCATCTGCGAGCCAAAGAGAGAGACCTCAGGAGAAACCAGAGCTGCCAACACCTTGACCTTGAAGTTCTGGCCTCCAGCACCGAGAGAAAATATGTCTGCTGTTAAGCCCCGCAGCCCAGTCCATGTATTTTGTTACAGCAGATGGAGCCGACTAATACACCTGCCCTCTGCTCAGGCCCGGGAAGGCACATGAAATGCGAGTGTCTCTCTTAGACCCCTGACCTGAGTTATCCACTGGCCCTTTGGGCCTCTACAATGCGGACGGAAGAAAATTTTTATTCCTCTTCAGACACGGTTCACCTGAGCATGCCAGGAGATAAGAGAAGGGGCCAGTGGGGAGGAGGAGACAGAAGGTGCTGGAATGAGGACATTTGGGGATCTGGAGAGGGAATGACAGAGGGATCGAGTGCAAGAAAGACATTGGGACCAGAAAGGCAGAAAACATCTGTTTCTTTGGGATGGGAGCTTCTGTTTGGACTGAATCTGCTCGTGATCATGAGGACGGGAAAGTGTGTTTGTAATTGTCCCAGGTTCCCGACTCTGCCACAGAAATCCGGGTAGAGATGGTCCAAGTGGAGATGGCTCAGACAGTTGTGGGTGACTGAAAGACATTACGCATGCGGCCTTTGCTCTTTCAGGAAGTAGGGAGGGGGTCCCGGGAATCACAGGGAGAGTGTGTGTGGTCACTGTGGGGCTCTGGCCAGGGCAGTCACCAGCCCCAGCCAGAAAGAGGGTCTGAATGAGGCTGCACAGCAGAAATGTGCAGGGGACCGGATCAGATCTGAGACTTCACAAAACACCCCGTGGTCCAGGGCCAGACATGAGGCAGATGTGCGGTGGGCGTGCCTTGGGGTCAAGGAAACACCCATATGTCCGGTGCAGGGTCACATCCCAGAGGGAGTCTCTGCATGAAAGGAAAGCAGCTTCAACTTCCCTGATGAACGAAGGGAGTTAATGGGACCCCGACCCAGGGATGGCCGGAGTCACCACAGGTCTCCTGGGAGTGAATTAAAAGTAGATTGGTAGTAAGGAGGGCATGTATTGCATGGTGCACTGGGTGTTATACGCAACTAATGAATCATCTAACTTTACATCAGAAACCAGGGATGTACTGTATGGTGACTAACATAATATAATAAAAAAACATTAAAATAAAAAAAAAAGTAGATTGGGCTGGGGGAGGGGCAGAGGTAAAGAGTCTTCGCTCAGAGAAGAGGCAAACACTCTGCCCCTCCGAGGGGGAGTTATAGAATGACAAAGACCAAGGAGAAAAATCAGTGCAGGATGAAAGAGAACTTTCTCTGGGGTGGGTTAGGAGTTTCAGAGAAAGAGCAGCCAGACAGGGTCTCAGCGGGGCAATCCCACTTCATACCCTCATGTTTCCAAGTGACGGAGGCGATGAGAAGCCCCCCACCTTGTATTCAGATAGGTCAGCAGCCCCCAGTCGCTGCTCTGTAGAGACTGGATTCCGCTTTCCAAAAATTGGCAGGGCCTGGAATCCACCCCCTATTTCTCCTTCAAACTACATGGTGAATTTCTTAGTAAGAGCTTCAAGGATCTTTTGAGGCCAATGGGATACCGCACATGCATATTTCATTTTTAAAAAAAGCATATAACGCTATGACACAAGTCCTATATTCCGCTGTCATCATTCCTGCTCTGCGTGGGGTAGGAATACCTTTCCATACTATTTCCATTGTTATCATGTAAATGTATGAGTCACCCTGAACCCTGGTGTCATCCTTCTCTTCTTTCCTAAATAGTCTTTTCCTCCGATGCAGTTGCGTAGAGGAAACACACATGCAGACACACCCACTCACTACAGCCAGATGCATTCTGATTTCTTCCGTTCTGCTGAAATCGGGCCTCTCCCACTACAGGTCACATGACGACGGGGGAAAAAATGTGTTAAAAAAAAAAAAAATCTCCCGTTTGTGTGTGTCATCTTCTCCGTGAGCCATCAGTAGAGTTGAACGCCTATAGCAAGCCAACTGTTCTGTAGATTTTGTCCTGATTATTAAACACTGAATGTGAAGAGCTAAGCATATAGAAGGAAGAGTTATTCTCTAGTTTATGTAAAGTCAGCAGTGAAAATAAAAATTGTGGCATGTACATAGATGTTTATTTGCTTTACCTTACAGTCCTACTGCAGAGCTTTGTCTTCTGTGCCAAAGTTTTTTTTTTTTTCCCCAGCGATGACAATGGATTATTTCTGTAAGCAAGTGCTCTATCCATTATTAAATTGATTATTCAAATCTCATTTAAAAAAAGAAGCCAGATGGCAATTTTCCATTATTTGTTGCTACTGACAACCACCAACCCTAAACTGAAAGATTTTCCTTTTTTTTTTTTTCTCCTCCTGGCTGAAGAGCCCGCTGCATTTCCACGCAGACTCCGCGTAGATCCCATATTGGAAACAAATAGCCAATTACCAAACAAGATTGTCGTTATTGATTATTTTAGAATCATCTTTGCATTGACAGAGCTGTTGTTCTTTTGATGATTCCATAATTAACTTATCTATATTCAGGCACAATAACTTTGTTCCCCATAGTCATTCGGATGTGAGCATTATTGTTGTTATTTGGTTGTCATGACGGCAAGAAACATGTTTTTACATGTCCAGCAGCCTGGTTATTTTAAGATCCTAATAAGTATGCCTTGCTAATGAATCAGAATAATGGCGATCCTGCAAAATAATGATTTTTAAAATTCTAAGGAGGTTTAAAATCTAAATGCGAGATAATTGCTGGCACTTGTGATAATCGTGAAGCGTGTTCCTTTCACCACATGCACTCACGTGCACACTCACACTTGTGACCTCTTCCTCTTCTCTATGTGAGTGCATTTGTGTATTTTTATTTTGGAGTTAACGCTCTCTGTGGAGATGGAACTTTCCCTGGAGAACCTTTCAAAAACCAGCATTTGTCAGATATCCCGTGGCTGGGGCCGTGCTCAGCATGCTTGTGCTTTTAGAAACTTACTGTGGGGACCATCTTCCAATTCTTTAGTTGCTAATTTTTAACACTTTACGTGTGTGTGTGTGTGTGTGTGTGTGTGTGAATCTGCCTCTTTCGATGTCTTTTCCATATGTACAAGTGGAATTTGTTTTAAGAAACAAAAACTAGGAAGGTCATACTTCTAATTGATTGGATTCTTGCAATTCAAAGTGTTGTCCCTTTCAAGACTCCGGCTTCACCTGATATTCTGGGTTGGTTGATCTTGCCAGGACAAAGGGCATTCAAGGTACATAAAAGAGACTCTCTTGCCTTCAAAGACACAAAAATCTTTGGAGGCATTCAAAATGAAACCCGTGGTCTCTATAAGTGCAAGGGGATTTTTTGTAAACTTTCTGATTAATAGTCAGTTAATTTCCTTGGTCTGGGGAGGAATCTAATACACATTTTGGTTGGTGGTGCTTAATTTAAATTCTGGCCCAAAGAATTCAGTTCCTTTTGTTCCATAAAATCAGGATCGTAAGACTGGGATTGTTCCTCTTTTGGAGAATGCCTGGTTGTTAGGGGAGGGCCAGGTGGGAGATGGGTGGCCTCCTCTCCTAGTTGTTTCTGGAGGATTTCCAAATAATTTAACAGCTAATAATCAGCTCCAAACTGAGTACCTCATGAGCGACTCCCCTCCACCCTCCCAAAGTGAAATACCTCTTCAGCCTTGAGAAGCACTTCCTGGTAGGAAGACTCCACATATTGTTAACCAGAAATACACTTCGGTTCTGCAATTCAGAATATCTATTCTGGCAATTGTAAGAAACAAAATATTAACATATAAATGCTGTAATGGTAAAAATGTGCTAGCATACGTGTTAAGTTTCTAATCAAACATTGCAAAAATGCATTAATCAGTATTTCATAGTTCATTACAGTCTGACTAATTTTGAAATCCCTCATGTAAATTGATTAAATGTCTTCTGCAGGCAGATAAATGGGCTTTTGTTTTAAGCAACCTTTACTGAGAAAACCATAATTCTCTGTGACTCAATTCTTGTGCATTTGTGACTGGTGTTCTTGTAGGCTAGCTCTAGATAACGTAGAATTTTCCTGTTTGCAACTGGACCCACACGCCAACTGTAACATACCCCGTGGGCCTGAGTATTTAGTGCGCATCTGCTCTGTGCCCAAGACTGTGTTAGGTATAGAGAGAAAAAAGAGAAGCATGAGACACAATCCCTTCTCTTACAGATAGAGATGACCCATATATGTGAACAACTACAGGCAAAAAATATACACACTTAATCAAGACTGGATTATACGCTTTCTTTACTTTCCAAAAATATAAACTAACTCTAAACAGCTTTTTAAAGAAGGCAGGTGGGTATTTATTGGCAAGATTCAGGTGAAATCATGGAGAAGCCAGGAACATCTGGAACCAGAGAAATTGATGTGCTTGAAACTTTCTGTCTTTACCTTTCTGTCTTTACCTTCCCCATGAGATTTGCACCTTTTCCCCAGGTAAGCTTCCCAGGAAGCTTACGCCATGAGCTCTAGTTCGAAACTCCTCAGGAGTGTTTCTGATTGGCTCAGCTGGTTACTTGGACCAATCGCTGTACAGAAGGACTCTGATTGGCTCAGCTGACTCACTTGGACCAATCACTGTGGCTTCCCAAAGGCTGTGATGAGCTTAGCGGAGTTATTGTCCCACAACTTCAGACAACGGAGACTGGGGAGTCAATGAATCCTGTCTCCTGCCAGCTCTTTGGGATGTAAGGGCAGCAATGGGAGTCAGATGTGTTACTTGAAGAAGGGGACTTGGTTATATAACCATGAAGGGAGCTTTAAGGTTGGGAGGGGGCAGGGCGTTGGGAAGGGGCAGAGCATTGGGAAATGTGCAGAGGTGGTCTGAGTGTACCCAGTTGGGGAGTGGTGGGAAGATCTGACCCAGGAGGACAGTGCATGTGGGGACATTAAGAAATATGCGTGGGGGCACCTGGGTGGCTCAGTCGGTTAAGCATCTGTTTTTGGTTCAGGTCATGATCCCAAGGTCCTGGGATCAAGCCTGGCATGGTGGGGAGTCTGCTTCTCCCTTTATCCCTCCCCCTGTTTATGCTCCATCTCCCTCTCTCTCTCAAATAAATAAAATCTTTAAAAAAAAGAAACATGGGTGATAAGACTATGTGAGGCCAAATATAGTAGGACTTAGAAGCCTATCAGAAAGTTTGTTCCTGAGTGGTTAGGATATAGGGACATATTGGCTGTTCCAGACAGAGGAACAGAAAGGTGATTTGGGCCAAGTTGGTGGATGGGGGTGAGGTCTAAGAGATGCAGTTTGCTGGAGGCTGGTGCCCTGGGCTGAGAATGAAGTGAACAGAGACTGGTCTGGGAGTGGCAATACGGAGGGATGGAGAGGGTGAATCCCATGGTCTTCTCCTAGGAAGAGATAGCAAAGCTGGATGTCAGAGAAGGAGGGGAGTCATCGAACTTGAGACCTTTGAAGCGTGAGGTATTTGGGAAAGAAATCTATTTAGCAGGGTATAGTAATAGGTAGTAACTACAATGATAGTTCATTCATGGTGGATTTTTTTTTTAAGATTTTATTTATTTATTCGACAGAGATAGAGACAGCCAGCGAGAGAGGGAACACAAGCAGGGGGAGTGGGAGAGGAAGAAGCAGGCTCATAGCGGAGGAGCCTGATGTGGGGCTCGATTCCATAATGCCGGGATCACACCCTGAGCCGAAGGCAGATGCCCAACCGCTGTGCCACCCAGGCACCCCTATGGTGAATGTTTTTATGTTCCAGGCACTGTTCTAAGTGTTTTCATGCATTAATTCATTTAACTTGGCCCAACGACTCTATCAGGGAGATAGTATGATCATCCCAGTTTTACAGATGATGAAATGGAGGCACGAAGAAGAGAGGTAATGTGCTCCTAATCACATTGAGGTTGAGCGGTGGGGCCGGCTTCTGAGCCCAGTGGGCTGGCTCCATGGTCTACTCGGAATGAGTCCAGTTGTTGCCAGGTTGAGCTTCAGCTGACATTGGCCCACCCCACTCATGATGTCCAGGTTGGCAGAGAAAGGTTGGAAGAACTTGAGGGGAGAAGAGAGAATGGCTCAGAAGAATAAACACAATTCGAGACTCAGTGGGATCGAGAGATGCAAAGTCAAAGAGGATTCTACACCCCAAACTCGGAGTGCTGTGAAAAGACACACCAACTGATTAATGCTGATTTGTAGGCCAAAAATAGTGGCTTCACTTAAGTGAAAGGCTTTGTCACGGTCTTGCTTTTTGACAAAAGAAAGACTAAGGAGTGCTTCCCAGTGTGGAATCTGGATCCCTGGCTCGGTGGGTTAAATACTTCCAAGTGGTAGCATATGGACTTTTATGGTAATATTTTTATTATTTTTTAAAAGATTAATTTATGTATTTGAGAGAGAGAGAGAGCACAAGAGTGCATGAGTGGGGGGAGGGGCAGAGGGAGAGAGCGATTCTCAACCCGACTCCCCACTCAGTGTGGGGTCCTATGAGGCGCTCAATCCCACGACCCTGAGATCATGACCTGAGTCGAAATCAAGAGTCAGATGCCCAACGGACTGATCCACGCAGTCGCTCCATTAATGTATTTCAGAAGAAACATAACTAGCATTAAGAGAATCATGAATTTGATAGAGTTCATTGCTTAGGATGAGGATAATTTTTTTTAAGTCAGGCAAATTTTTTAAAAAGTGAATTTTAGTACAGATGGTTTGCAGATGGGACAAAAATGCCAAGGTGACGTGAGAATGATAACCTGGGGAAACTTTGGGTCAAGGTCAGATTTCTGACCTTGATTTCAATGTCCTGGCCCCAGAGAGCAGGTCCCATCCCACCTTGATTTATAATCAGACTCTCACCTGCCTGCTTGTGCACATTCTTTCCTTTTGTGGCAGCCCTAGCTGACTTCTCACTGTTCCCCAACATGCCAGGGAGTGCCCCCTACATCGAACCTTTCATTCTTGCTTTCCTTCCGTCTGCATTGCCTCTATATTTATTTCTTCTTATCAGAATCCTACCTTTCATTTGCTTATTCCTAGGGTAGCAAAGGCGCATGCCTACTTGGGCCATTCAGGTAATATACATGAATACAGTGGGCGGGCAGTAGGACTAGGGAGCGCAGCAAAGATCCTGGGGAACCCGAGAGGGGATGCCTCACCACAAGGCAATCAAATGTAATGTATAAAATTTCTGGCTCTCCTGAGAGAATGCAAAGTCAGGCTAGTTTTGGCTTTCCAGCTGCTGTTTGCCACTTCTGTCATGTTTATGGGGCACATGGTAAGTATCAGACCCAGGTGACAAAGGGGGTGCTCTTGCATTGGAGAGGGTCACGGTCTGCTGGGGAGGTGGGTGCACTTTGTGGACTGTGGGCACCCACGCCATGGGAACCCAGCGTGGACAAGCTCTGCCTCTCCTTTGCGAAAGCTTTTCTGATCACCATTCTTTTCCTCTGCACTGGAGTTGATTTCTCTCCCCACGACACTCTCGGTCCGAATGAAGAGGACCTTGGGGGGGTCATAGCATCTGAGCTAGTTAGGGACACTCCAGGGGAATTTGCAGCTTGAGTGTCAAGACATGGTCTGGGAGAATCAAGCCTCACAGTTAGGTGTGCATCGGCTCTATGTTCAAAACAAAACCCACCACAGGATCTGACACGGTGGCCCAGAGGTGTTGTGCAAGCGTCCCTCTGAGCCTGCTGGGCCGGGATCTCCCAGCTGCCGCAGAGACGCCACAGCGACGGGCCCTCCTATGACAACACAGTCTATGATCATCCCCATTTTACAGATAATGGAACACGATGAAAATGGCTGGTGACTATTCTCTTTTGTCTTGGGTCCTCTGGCCTCAACTCGGTCCCTGCCTGCGGGCTGGTCCCCCTCAAGCAGCTTCCTTCGCTCGCCTACAGCGTCTCCAGAATGCAGCCATCTGGACAGGTGCTGGGTGGAGTGGTGGAGCTCGGTCTGATCTCAGAGCTCTAGCAGGTGGCAGCGGCGGTGGTCTGGCGAGGAAGCAGGTGTCATCCAGAGTGGACAGTAGGGGACCGCTGTAGTAGATGCTGGCTCCAAGTGCGGGGGCAGAGCAGGGAGGTGCAAAACAAGGGGTTGGAGATGGAGGTCTTCCCGACCCAGGCTCTCCAGCAGGTAGGTATGTCCTCTGAGAGAGGACGTCGGGGTAGATGGTCTTTAAAGGCCCTCGAGGATCCTACTGATTCTGCGACATTCAGATAAAAATTGTTAAAAAAAAAAAAAGGCAAGGCAGACTAATTCTTAAACTCCCCGATTTGTGCCTGACTTTCACTCCTCTTGGCTAAGATCACTGAAGCTTGGCTGGGATTTTCTCCTTTTGGTTGTCATGACTGATGGCTTCAGCATTTACCACGAGATGCAAGTAACTCGTGGGGCTGGAAGCCACAGCCTTTAGTGACGTTCGCCCCTGTCACCTGGACTGACTGCCGTGGGTACACACAGGCCAGGCCGCCTCTGCAAGGGGCATGCGGAAGGGACAGGTTTCCTTTAAACAAGTCCCAGGGAACCCTGGAGCCAGAATCTGCCCACCAAATGACCTCTGATTATTTTTATTTCTCTTTCAGATTCATCTGAGTCGAAAGAAACTCTGTGTGGGGAACAAAGCGTCCCCAGTTTACTTTTTTTCTTTTTCTTCGACTTTCAGTCTGATCTCTTCATTGCCAAACTCTGAGTCTATGGAAAAATTGATCCAATATCTTGTGTGGGTCGTTAATAAAATTATGATTTCAGTTTTGTCCCCAAGGATGTTATGATGGAGAAACCACAGATACACGGTTAAATCCCTTCATTTGTTGGTCTGAAGGACACGAGCGTCCTTACATCTGAATAATTAGCTCACCGTCGTTATCTGATGGAGGAATGAGACGCAAAGGTGAGGTTTTGTTTTCAGTGATGTGAATTTATTTACCTGGCCCCTTCCCCAGCAAGCAATGAGTAAGCCCTGGAACGCAGGCCTTCCACTTTTAAAATATTAATAAACCTTGGATGCCAAGTTACTCTCTCTGCGTGTCTCACATTTCCCTTATCCTGCCATCTAAGGGAAGCTTTCATGCCACGCTTTAGTGCCAAGAGCCTCTTCCGGGGTAAGTGGTCACCTCAGCAGAAAGATGCCTCTCAGGTTGTTTCACATTTTGACAGATCAATAGTTTCCAAACCTGCCAGCCCTCGCTTTCGCCTGGCTCTGTATTAGCTGCGGCCTCACGGAGGCCATGTTGGTTCCTGTGCCCCTCTGTGGGTTTACTTCCGGAAGGAGACAGTGGACTAATCAGCTCTGGGGACTTGTTTCTGGGTGTGGTTTCATCAAGCTCCTATTCGTAGATGGAGATGAGAATGAAATGTGTGGGGGAATGGAGTGCAGTGGGAGGAAGCAGAGTGGAGAGGCTGGCCTTAGTCTAGCACCTTCTCGAACCACGCCTCTTGCTTTTGTTGGGACGTCAGGCTCGTCTCAGGCTGGGGTCTTTTGGGGAGGTCCTGATGAAGACTGCAGTGAATCCGGATCAGGGGAATATGTCTGCTTTCTGTGCAGGGCGGATGGGGCCATCCTTGGGTACAGAGTGCGGCAAACATTCTAACACTCATTGCTTTGGACCAGCCAGTCCCCGCCATACTGTTGTTTTTCAGAGGGTCACAACTCCCTGCTCTCCTTTCAGAAAAGGACCCTTCCCCTGACCCACTGTGGATAGTCTTAGTAGGCCTGTTAACCAAGTGCCTTGCCTCCCACCCAGGCCAGGGGTGAGCATGTGACCCCAGCCTAGTCCATTACACTCTCTCCTGGGATTTTAAACCTTGAGCAGGGTGATTCAAGAACAGAGGGGGGAAAATTTGGCACAAATTATTTTCAAAGGCTATGCTCTGATGGGAGCGTGGAGTAGTCCCTGCTACTGAGCCCCCAGGTTCACCTGGGTCCTGCCCTTTGCTGAGCCTGGTTCCATAGCCTTCCTTTGTGATCCTGGAATCTGGAGCTGACCCACAGTATTCTGGAACATTCTTCTGCTAAGAGTTGATTCCAGTCACTTACAACTGACCATTCCATGATTCATACAAATATTTTAAGGGTCTGTGGCAAGCCTTTGTGGAATAGAACTTTTTGTTTGGGGGAGTAGAAAAGGGAGGGGTTGGTATTACTGATCAGTCTCCAGCACAGCAAAGGCCTCCTGTGACGGAGGAGGACTGCCTAGTGGGATGGGAAAACATGTGTTAGATTGTGACAGAGGCCATTTGCATAAGCTGATGATAACGATTACAGCCATAGTGGGTGATATCTGATCTCTTATTGTGTGGTCAACTTTGTGCTATGGACGGGATATGAAAAACATTTTCACTCTCAGAGAAACCTTATGTGATTGCTTAATGGCTTATGACACTAAGTATCATCCCATTTTGTGGATGACAAAATCGAGACCCAGATGTAAAGTAATTTGACCAAGGTCACCGTGGAAGTGTTGGAGCCGGGGCTTGAACACTGGTTGACTCTCTCGAAGGCTCTTGGTCCACTTTTTTGTTTCCTGCATTGATTTTCAAGTTTATCTCTAAGTATGTCCAGTGGTTCTCAGCCAGGGGTGATTCTGTTTCCCAGGGGATGTTTGTCCCTGTCCGGAGATATTTTGGCTGTCCTGCCAGGAGAGGGGGTGGCTACTGGCATCTAGAAGATACAGGGCAGGGGTGCTGCAAAGCATCCTAAAATTCACAGGACAGCACCCCGACAACAAAGAACTTTTCCAGCCCCTCAATATCGATAGAGCTGAGGCTGAGAAGGCTTTCCTCCACACCCCTTGACCCGAGAAAACCTTGCGGTGCCAGAAATCGAGGCAGGTGAAACCCAGTGTGGGGGGGAGGATTGTTTTCTTCCTAATCACATGTCTGCATCTCTCTGTTCTTCTTTCCTCCTTCCTTTTCTTTTTTTTCCCCCTGCTGTTTTGAGAAAAACGCAAGCCAGGTCTCCTCCTCCCTTCTTCCCGCCCCTTTCCTTTAGCCCTTAGCCACTTTCGAAATGTTTTCACTGGCTTGGAGTCATTCAGCCACTGCTTATTAATAATTTCCCCTTGGCATCTGCTCCCGCCTCCGTGTTAATGGCTCGCATCGGAGTGGGGCCCGCTGTGAGGAGGACTGCTTTCCAAGGGGTTAACCTCCACGTTTGCTGCCGGGGCAGAGGCCTAACTAGGTGGAGGGGAGCTAAGTCCTTGAGGATCACACCACAGGGCTAAAGGCACCGAAGGAGACGTTGTGATGGCTCAGATAAATAAATATGCTTTTCCGAAATTGTCTAAAGCTTTATTTATAGAGGGGCCCAAATGGCTTGGAAGGGATCTACTTAGGAAGCTCTTAGCTCTTCTGGCAGTCCTCACAGCCGAAGGAAACACTTTAGGGTTGTTTTCTTTGCCTTAATGATGCTGCGAGGAAAGCCGAGATGGCCCCACTCTCAGGGTGGGAGCATGGGGAGGAAGCCTGGTCTCTTCCTGACCCCTGCTTGTCCCCAGCCTGTGACATCTGCCCAAACCTGGGCCATCGCCATGGGGGCTGTGGGAGAGGCGGGCACCTTCTGCCCCGAGGGAGCGGCTCTGTCTCCTGGGGGGGCGGGGAGCACACAGCCTCCAGGCCAAGGGCTGGGTTGGCCGCCAGCACACTCTTGTTGGCCAACGTGCGCATAAAGCTGCTATGGGATTGGTTGCCAATCCTAGGAGATTTCAAAAATCCTGATTTGTCGTTTTAATTTTTTTTCTTTTTATAGAAGAGAGCACTTGGCAGCATTGGTCCAACCTCACCATGTGGCATCTGCTGTCCCCTCTTTCCCCTTTCAGGGCCCTGCACCAAACCCCCTGCCTGGCCCACGCTGGGGCCCGAGTCTGTGGTTGCTATCCTAGACAGGCAGCGCTGGCTCTAGCCACCATTTGGGAATAGTTAAGGAACAATGACAACAATCATAATGACGGCAGATAAAGGAAGGGAAGGATCTCACGATTCTGGAGTTAGGGCAGATGGTGAGGCTGGAAGTGATGGAGAGCACATTGGCCTGAGCCGCCAGGAAGGGAGAGGAGCCGGTGCTCGAGCGTGGTATCGATGAGGATGGGAGGCCAGGAAGGAGGGCTCTGGGTGGGGGTGGGGGCGCCAGGAAAGAGCGTGAGGACAAAGGGGAGAAGGCAGGGATGGGCTCGGCTTGCTGATGGACCCAGCTTCTGGAGAAGGGTGGCGTAGGGGAGGCATGGCACAGACTAAATGACCGGGGGAGGTCCTTATTGGTCCCAAGGCCCAGAGGCCCTGGAGGTGGCCCTAGTGTGGTCTCTGATTCCTGCTCTTCACGGCGTCCTTCCTCTCTCTTTGCTTGGCTTGAGCGAGGATGCAGGGCCTTGAGTCTCCTGCTGCTGAGGAATTGCTCCAAAGTTAAAGGTCCCAGGAGGAGAGACTTCTGTCTGGTGGCTCAATCTGTCCAGGAAGAGCCTTTGGGAATTCTGAGTATGAGATGATTAGATGTTCTCACTGACTCAGCTGCAATCCCACTCTTGATCGGCTACCTACAAGCACGTATCAACGGGAAGCTTGGCTGTTTCTCTGCTTAGGCCTGGCTCTGTGGGCTCAGGACCTGGGTGCTGCTGAATGCAGTCTTGTAGGATCGCCTGGCGGGGAGCCAGACTCTCCGGACACCAGTAGTTCAAGGGTGACATGTCTAGTTCCTCCTTCCAATTCTTGCACTTAGAAATGGTCTATCTCTGATGCAATCCCCCCCTTCTTCCCTCCTTTCTTTTCTCTTCTCTTCTCTTCTTTTTTCTTCTATTCTTTTCTTTTTTCTTCTTCTCTCCTCTCCTCTCCCCCTCTTTTCGTCTCTCTTCTCTTCCCTTCTCTTCTCTTCTCTTCCTCTTTCTCTTCTCTTCTCTCTTCTCTTCTCTTCTCTTCTCCCCTCCCCTCCCCTCCCCTCCCCTTCCCGTCTTGTCTTTCTTTTTCTTTCATCAGTCAAACCACATGTGTGAGGCTTCATGCAGTCATTTTCTTGGCACACTTTTTATTTATAAAATAAAAAATAAAATAAAAAAAAAATAAAAATAAATAAAATAAAAATAAAATCCAGGGGAGGACACTTGGAATCCATATGGACAGGCCGAGGGAAGAACTTTGTTCCTCTGATGGTTTATGCCATAGAATGGAGCACAGTGTGAGAAAAAGACCTTGTATGGACTGGGGTCAGGTGGATAATGGTCAAAGAGAGGTCTGCCAACCTGCAAAACTGTTCATAATGGTGGGAACACTCAGAGCCCCGGAACCTGCTGGGCCGTGGAAATTCGGGCAGGGCACCCAGCACAGGAGCAGGTTGGGTATAGAGTCTGTGTCCGAGGCTACAAGGAACTCACGCGTGATTTCAGAGATTATTTTTGACCTGGGCAATATAAATTGTATCTTCCAGGATTTGAATAGATTAAAAACATTAAAAAAATGTTCTGCTTCTGCTTCTATTGTATTTTTACTTTATTGCTGGTGATTTCTCCTTTGACTCGCTAACGGGAATGTATTTTTTTCTTGGTACTGCCATTACCCGTTCCTGCTACTTTCCAGGTCACTAATTTTTCTGCTTAGAGTTCATTCTGTTTAGACTGATATGCTGTCTCTTTTAATGAGGTTATTTCTGGGTTATTAGCCTTCCTGTTATATGATACCTTATGTGGAGGCCCTAATTGATGTAAATCAAACACAGCTTGCAGAAAAAAATCAAAGTCATTCTTCAGATATTTGGTGGATCTCGGGGCATCTCAGGATTTCAGTATTTAAAACTACTTCTTCAACAAGAGGTTACATGTAGCTAATAACACAAATAAATCCTTTCTTATTCGTAAATTAGCAGGTTCAAAGAAGTGGAAATTGAAAGAGAGCATTGGCATTTTGGTTTGCTGAATAAGCTTTAGAGAGAAATTAGACTGAAAAGAACCGAGTGGGAGGGGTTTAACTGCACAGTTCAATAACCTTGCCAACATATTTTTATTAAGGCATTCTTACATAAGCCATTAAGTTTTAGGTTAATTTTTACAGATATTTTCCGGCCGCACTTAACGAAGAGGGGAAAGATGAAGCAAAAGAAAGAATTTCCTCTGGAGCTCTCAGAGATCTCCCGGCTCAGCTCCACTCGGGAGGGATTTGGGGGGCTATGTGGTCATCAGAGGGGCCTGTCGTTATGTTCCCATTAGCAAGAGGAGGTTGGTTTTTTGTTTTTTGTTTTTTTTCTTTCTTGTTTTTTGCTCCTGGACATTAGCTCTGTCATGGGAGATTCTGACGTGTAGGCATATTATTTTTATCTCGAAAGAAAGAAAAATATGGTTTGCTCTCCTTTTTCCTTAAGGTCTTGTTCATTCATTATGTTCCCTGCCTGTCTCGGAGAGAAATTGCTCTCCGCCTGGAAAGGTGTGGCCAGCTCAGAGCTCTCCAGAGGGAGTACTTGGGAGCTGGCGTCGCCATGGAGCTGGGGACTCTTGGTGGATGCGGGGCTGCACTTGGGCAAGTGGGGAAGGCGGGGGCTGGGTACCCCCCGGAGGCCACACGCACTCAGGGTGGCCTTGGTAGAACGAAGGTGTAGGGGCGTGGGGATCAGAACACCTGGGTGAAATGTCAGTTCTGTCCTTGAATAACCATGTCATGCTAGAAAAGGGTCTTACCTGGCCATTAAAGCAACAGAAACTCCAAGGTGAACCAACCAGACCCAGCTCTCCAGATAACCAAAGTCATCTGATGTCGCCCACTGACTCAGCTCGCCCGCGACGCACATGTGGCCCCGGGTTTGGCCACTTGAGCAAATCTGCTGTGTAGGCTGGTCAGGGGGATTCACGCACGTGGATAAAAGCAACGTGTACCCTGCCAGACATCATATACAACATTTGCTGTGGGGTCTGGACAGTGACAGGCACAGAAGTCTGAGGAGGGCTAGCGGCGGTGTCCAGGTGACTGTGGCCCAGCCCCCGGGGCCATGGATGCTCAGTCCCCGGACACCTTGGGGACACACTGAGGTCAAGGCCTGTGATGCTTCTTTCCCAAGGCCCTGAACCATCTCTTTCTCCTGAGTGCAAAGGCGGAGAGAGTGTGGAGAGGCTCTGAGCCGTCATGAGGGTTGGGGGTTTCACCCAGGAGGGTGCCGGCTGCCTGTGGACCTCTTGGGAGATGCCAGTTAGCGGGGTATCGGTGCCGGGGCATGGGCTGTTCCCGCATCCCATTGGGATGCGCCCCAAGTTAGATGTGCCCCTGGGTCCTGCCTGCCCGGAGGCCACAGGGTGATCTGGTTCCAGGCTGGCTCTTCAGAGGGTGGGAGAGCTTGGCTCCTCTAATTCCGTATGATCTGTTTGTGAATATTGATAGTAACCTCCTGTCATAGAGCTTAAGCTTCTGGAAGAACCATTCAGAATTGGTATCATCGAATCATGGAGAATGAGAGAGGGAGTCAAAGTTCCTCTCAGCAGTGTTGCCCACGCTTACCCGTCAAGGATTATTCACTTCATATTTTTAAGAAATTGAACTTCCTTTTAAATGTTTACATTTAGTTTTAAAGGAAAGTATGTGCCGATTCAGTACTTGGACCATAGCATTTGCCATAAAGAGGGGGGAGGTCTGAAACGGCCACGTTGCCCAGCCCCTCTGCCCGCTCTGCTGACCGCAGACGCTCCAGTCACACGCAGAGTCACGCGCACGCGCGGTGCGTGCACCCAGGGCGGTCCGGCGTGTACGAGACCCACTCATCCCACACATCCCACGTGATGAGCATGCATGAAACAGTCCAGCACACAGACGACACATAAACCCAGGGTACGTGCAGTCGATACAACACACAGTCACACGTAGCACCCATGCTCACACTCACACCCACCATACACAAGACACATGCACTTAACCCTGCGACACACAGAACACACGACCACCTAACGCCTGCCACACGACAGCAGTCACAGCATACACAGCATCCACGCTCGGAAGAAGAAGGAATGTGCAAAGAAAACTCGAAATGCTAGCACGAGTTATCCTTAGGTGGTGGTATTTTGGGTAATTGTCAGTTTCTTTGTGGTTCTTTTCTGCATTGTCTCGATTTCCTACAAAGGACAGGCACTGATCTGTACTTTACAAGTGGATCACCATTTTGTAAGCCAGTGGCTCCTTCCTGTGGCAGCCCCTGGCCCCCATGGATCAGTGGCCTAATGCCCATCTTGTCAGGATCCTGGCAGAGGAAGGAGCAGGTGGCTTGAGGAATCCGGGCATTTTCTGAGAGGGTATCACTCAGCCCTGGACCCCTCCATCGGCCTGGTCCCAAAGCTAATTTGGCTCCAAGGATGCCAGAGTAGGGGGTCCCAGGCTCACTGCCACCACCCTGCCTAGGCCCCCATGACTCTCCCACCACTTTGTTTCATGGAAGCAGTTAGAGTGTCCTCTGTCCTCTCACTGACCTTTGAGAATGTGCCTTTTACTGGCCTGAGGTTGTTTTATTCACAGACCCTTGACTGTGGGCAGGCAACCAATTTTGGAGCCTGTATTTCAGTAAAGAGTCAGTCTCCAGCTGTGAATCAGGCACTGTGCTGGGCTCGAGGGATATGGTGGTAGAGCAGGGGAAAAGCAGGCTCTGAACCACTACTGAAATATATTCACTGCAGAGGGCTGACCTGATCGATGTTCAGAGACTGAATATTAGCCACACCGATGCATAATCTTCAAACGGAATTGCAGTTAAGGGTGGCACGCTTTGTCTCCCACATCCTCCCACATCACCTCCGGGAGGCCGAAGAGCACAACAGAGCAGGCATGCACATTCTGGCTTTATCTTTTGTTCTGTTTACTCGGTACCTCCACTGATCTTCTGGACTCCCAGAGGCATGCTGCTCACCTTCCAACGGCAGCCCAGATTCCCTGAGAGGTAAGCATTGCTTCAGTACCTTGAGACCTTCCCAGGTCCTTGCTGCCTTTCTTGGGACAGTGATGATAGGTATTGATTCTAGAAGGAGCAAAGGTGACGGAGCTGAATAAGCATTGTTGTGGGGCAATCATGAGGTGAGGCACCTGGACAAGATATTTTAATACTAGGGTTTCCAACGATAATACGGTAAGAGTTCCGCTACACTATGATTCTAATTCCAGGGTGGCCGTCTTCCCTCTCAGGGTGAGGCTCACACATGGTGTCTGTCTCCGCGGGGCAGCAAATGCTCTGTGATGAATAAAATCAGGTTTCTTGTTTTGTCTGGGTTTCCCCAGAACCCAAGGAGATCATGGCCACTGGGGGCATGGCGCCAGCCCTGGTGATTTCATAAACAAGCTGTGAAAAGTGTAACTGGCAAGGACAATCACACACATGGGTGTACCCACCAGTGGACTTTGGTGGTCTGAGGGCCCAGGGACACTGATACTGGAGCCTGACGTGTACGTAAGGGTGGATGAGCAAAGATGGGGTGAGAAAGGTGTTTCATGCCAAAGGAACAGCATGCATGGAAACCCCGAGGCAGGAGAGGACAGAGGATGCTTAGGACCTCCAAGGAGCCACGTGCTGATAAAAGGGAGAGGCAATGAGTCCTGAAGGGCTGGGGCAGGATGTGGACCAGGAGGCCATATCAGGCTTCGGTATTTATGTACAAGGCAATTTGACACGTGAGAGCTATGTTTTTAACATGTAGTCAGCAGTATTTGAGGCCTTCAAAAATATGAAAAATAATACAACTCACCCCACATGTGCTTAACATCTCTTTGCCTCCAGGCGGAGTCTCCACTCTTGTTGGCCTGACCTGTGCTCCGGAGGGCTGACCCCTCCTCGTCTCCAGCTGGCGTCCTCTTGGGTCCGTCCAGGGGAGCCCCAGCAGGAGGCTAGAGGATGCAGTGAGTGAGGGTCTGCTTAGGCCATGTTGTGTCTCCACAGCCGTATTCTTGCTGGCCCCAGGTTCCCGTAATGGCATCCCCCATTCCTCCTTAGCTCAGCCAGTGGGAAGCGTGCTGAAGGCCCCTGTGGTCTCCCAGCATGCTGACCTCACCTTTGTGAACAGGACCTCAAAACTTACTCAGTTGAGTGTCCCTGCTGTTTCCTGCGGGTACTCACATCCTAGCCTCAGGAATAAGGGCCAGGACACTTGTGTATCTCTCCTTGGTCAAAGCCCTTTTCATCCCTCGACAGTAACAGCTATACTTCATGCTGTGTTCTCATTCCCCTGCTTGGTTTTATGCTCTTAGTCCATTCTTGATGGCAGCCCCTCCAGCTCCCTGCCCTGCCCTTTCTAGTTTGGTGCGGCCTTGGGATCAACTCCCAGTTCCTAGCAATAACTTTCTTTGTTTTGCCTGAGGACTTTCTCTGGCCATCAGGGTCTACTTTGTTCCCATCACAGCAGGCCAGAAGTACCAGGGAATTAATACCGCCTCCCAGCAGCCTTCAAACAAAGATGGACAGGAGTTGGTGCTTAAAAACCCCAGCTCCCTCACCTCTCTGCTGAGACATCCTGGGGCACAGAGTTTCTTTTTAGGGTTAAGCTCCGCCTACCCATGATGGAAGCTGGCTTGACGCTGTACATCTCACTGGCTGCCTTCCCATCCCTCCCACTTCCCCTTCCCCCAACTAGCGTTTCCTAAGATCAGCTCTTAATTTTATCTCACATTCCCTTTTGTGGAAACTGCAATAAGATGGATGTGCATTTAAGCAAACACAGTATTGTGCTGACTCCTAAGCTTTATAAAATTGGTATGACGTTGCCTGAAATTTTCTGGAACTTACATCTGCTCTCTATCACGTTTGCTAGATTCACCCATAATGGTATCAGTTTCTGTAATTCGTTGATTTTTCACCACTGCTTATATTCCATTGTGTGAGTAGTCATTCTTCTTTGATAAGCCCGTAAATATTTTTTTTGCTATTTGAAGCAATACTCCTATGAACATTCTTATGTTTGCGTCTTTATGTATCTACGTACAAGGTTTTCCTGGCTAAAAACCTAAGAGTAGAATTGTCGGGTTTGAGGGGAATGCAAATTTTCAAATGTAGTTGTTCCCTAGCGTGGTTGTATCAAATGATATGCTGTATCATATGATATTTCATGATTCCGTTTGCTCTCTATCCTGCCAACACTTGATATAGTCAGACTTTCTAACACCTTCCTTTTTACTTCAAATTGCATGTTCTTGGTTAATAAGAGGTAGAGCATCTTTTCATATGTATGGGAGTTATTTTTGTGACTGGCCGGTTTACAGTTTTTCTTTGGCATTGATTTTGCTCTCTTTTTGATTTTTTTAATACCCTCCAATATTCTGTGAATAATTATTTGTTGATTAGACATATAATAGACAAACACTAGAAATAGCTTCTACTCTGTGACTTATCTACTTATCCTTTTATGGTGTCTTTAAATGAACAGAAGCATTATGGAATTAAAAAAAAAGATTTATTTATTTATTTGAGAGAGAGAGAGAGCATGTGGAGAGGGGCAGAGGGAGAGCGAGAGCAGGAATCTCAAGCCGACTCCCCACTGAGCATGGAGCCTGACATGGGGCTCAATCTCAGGACCCTGAGATCATGACCTGAGCCAAAATCAAGAGTCAGGGGCTTCCCACGGAATGGGAGAAGATATTTGCAAATAACACTACAGATAAAAGATTAGTATCCAAGATCTACAAAGAACTTCTCAAACTCAATACATGGGAAACAAATAGTCAAATCAAAAAATGGGCAGAAGATATGAACAGGCACTTTTCCAATGAAGACATACAAATGGCTAACAGACACATGAAAAAATGTTCAAAATCATTAGCCATCAGGGAAATTCAAATCAAAACCACCTTGAGATACCACCTTACGCCAGTTAGAATGGCAAAAATGGACAAGGCCGGAAACAACAAATGTTGGAGAGGATGTGGAGAAAGGGGATCCCTCTTACACTGTTGGTGGGAATGCAAGTTGGTACAGCCACTTTGGAAAACAGGGTGGAGGTCCCTTAAAAAGTTAAAAATTGAGCTACCCTATGATCCAACAATTGCACTACTGGGTATTTACCCCAAAGATACAGATGTAGTGAAGAGAAGGGCCGTATGCACCCAATGCTCATAGTAGCATTGTCCACAAAGCTAAATTATGGAAGGAGCCGAGATGCCCTTCAACAGATGACTGGATTAAGAAGATGTGGTCCATATATACAATAGAATATTACTCAGCCATCAAAAAGAACGATTTCACAACATTTGCAGCAACATGGACAGGACTGGAGGAGATAATGCTAAGCGAAATAAGTCAAGCATAGAAAGACAATTATCAGATGGTTTCATTCATTTATGGAACATAAGAAATAGGAAGATCGGTAGAAGAAGAAAGGGAAGAATGAAGGGAGGGTAAACAGAAGGGGGAATGAACCATGAGAGACTATGGACTCTGGGAAACAAACTGAGGGCTTCAGAGGGGAGGGGGGTGGGGGATTGGGATAGGCCAGTGATGGGTATTAAGGAGGGCATGTATTGCATGGTGCACTAGGTGTTATATGCAAGTAATGAATCATGGAACATTACATCAAAAACTAGGGATGTACTGTATGGTGACTAACATAACATAATAAAAAATTATTATAAAAAAAAAAAGAGTCAGGGGCTTAACCGACTGAGCCACCCAGACACCCCTGAAGCATTATGGAATTTTAAAGATGGAAATCATGGTATGAAGTGGTTGTGCTTTTATAAAAGATTCTCTAGCACCCTTTGATGAATGGACTGGAAAGTGGTTCAGACAAAGTGGGTAGAGGAAAATCCACCAGAGACCACTGACTAAACAAACCAGGAGAAGTGGGTGGTCTGAAGTAAAGAGAAGACAATGAAAATAGAGAAATTAGATATCCCCAAGAGATATCTTTCAGAGGAATTTATGGGATTTTATATAGATGAGAAAGAAATAGATGTTAAAAGTGACTCTCTGGAATTCAGGCTCCAGCCAAGATGGGGTAGCAGGGTCCAGACTTATCTTCCTACCTGAAAAGAAAAGATAAAATATATATTTAAAAAGTTGCATTGACTATTTGGTAATAGAAGGCCCAGATTCTTAAGAGATGGAAAGTAAATGAGATGATTTCTAAATGAGATGCCCCAGCTTGTTGCCTGGGAAGAGGTTTCAAGCCATAGTGAAGGGAAGGAGAGCTGCAAGGCAAAATGGACAAATCCCCAAATGCAATCAGAGATCCCACACCCTTCTCTCATTAATTGGTAAGAGAAGTTGAGAGAAAATCATTAAGGATGTAGAAGATTTGGACAGTACCAACGACCAACTTTACATGACTGGCATCTAGAGAACACTCTGTCCAACAACAGTGGAACACACTTTTTAGGTGCACGTGGGACTTTACCAAGACAGAATATATGCTGGACCACAAAAATAAACCCAGTGAATGTTGAAGGATTTGGATCATGTCAAATGTATGTTCTCCAATCACAGTAGAAGTAAATTAGAAATAACAAAAGACAAATATGTGAAAGATCTCCCAATATTTGGAGATAAACTACACACTTCTAAATAACCCATTTGTCAAAAAATAAATAAAAATAGAAACATGGAAGGATTTTGAACTGAATGAAATAAAACACAGTATATGAATGTGAGAAGCTGATTAAAGCAGTATTTAGAGGGAAATTTATAGCACTAAACATCTATGTTTAGAAAATAAGAAAGATTTCAAACAAATTATCTGTTTTTAGCTTAAGAAACTAGAAAAAGAAAAACAAATGAAACTCAAGGTAAGCAGAAGAAAAGAAATAATATAAATCAGAGTGGAAATCAATGAACCAGATTACAGAAAAAGAATATAAAAACCAGTTTCTCTGAGAAGTTGAATAAAACAGTAAATCTCCAGCTATTCTGGTCTGGAAAAAAAAAAGAGCAAAGGCAATAATTATCAGTATCAGATGTGAGAGTATACTTTCTATAGGTATTAAGAAGTTAATAGAGGACAATTATAAATAACTATATATAAATTATGTATATATACACACATATACATACATATTTAATAAATTAATCTACTTAAATGGATTTCTAAAAAGACACAAACCACCAAAGATTATTCAGGAAGAATTAGATAGCATGAATCGCCCAATATCTATTAAAGAAAATTTTAGTTAACAACCTTTCCATCAAGAAAACTTCAGGCCATCCAGTTTCACTTGTGAGATCTACTGGGCATTGAAGGAAGAAATGGTACCAATTGCACACAAGTGTCTATACAAAATGGAAGAGGAGAGGATGCTTCCCAACATATTCCATAAGACCAGAGTGACCCTGATATTACAACAGACAAGAAGGATATAAGATAGTTACAGTCCAATATTCTTCATGAACATAGATGTAAAGGTTATTAATTTTTTTTTTGGTAAACAGAATTAAAAAATATAAGGGATAATACATTATGAGGAGCTATTTGGGATATATTGAGGAGAGCAGGGTTGAGGGAGGAATTTTTGTAGTGGGAGACTTAATTGTGTCTAAATACTTAACTAAATACTTAATGGGAACCACCCACAGAGGAAATAACGAATGGCCCAATCTTTTCTAGAGTGGAGCTTCTCAACTCTGGTTGTGCATTCAAATTTCCTGGTGAACTTTGAAAAAAATGCTGATGCCCCAGCCACTATCCCTATCACTCCCTGCCCCCCTCCCCAAGCTATCACTCCCTCCTGGAATGAATCTGGTCTCTTCCTTCCTCTCTTCCTTTTTCTTTCTTTCTTTCTTTCTTTCTTTCTTTCTTTCTTTCTTTCTTTCTTTCTTTCTTTCTTTCTTTCTTTCTCTTTCTTTCTTTTTCTTTCTTTCTTTCTTTCTTTCTTTCTTTCTTTCTTTCTTTCTTTCTTCTTTCTTCCTTCCTTCTTTCTTTTCTTTTCTTTTCTTTTCTTTTCTTTTCTTTTCTTTTCTTTTTTCTTTCTCCTAAGAGCTCACCAGGTATTCAAATGTGCAGCCATGGTTAAGAACCATTGTCAATGACGGATGGGTTAAATGAGTGAAGGGGAGTGAGAAGTACAGACCTCCAGTTATGGAATGAATAAGTTGCAGGAATAAAAGGCACAGCATAAGGAATATAGTCAATGATATTGTAATAGTGTTGTATGGTGACAGATGGTAGCTTACCCTTGTGGTGAGCAAAGCATAATGACAAACTTGTCGAATTACTATGTTGTACATCTGAAACTAATGTAACATTGAACATTGTGTGTCAGTTATACTAAAAAAAAATTTTTTTTAAAAGAACCATTGCTCTGGAAGATACAACCTGGGATCCCGATCATAGAAGAAACAGTTTGCCTTAGGTGCAAGGAAAGCTGCTCATTGTTAACAGGAAAGAAGGAAGGAGGAATCAGATGCAGGTAAATTTGAGAGCTTGCTGGGGAACATTAAGGTAGGTCCCCTTAGTTGGCTTATATTTTTAGGAATCTTTACAAAAAGTAATCACATAATTCTTTTAAAAATATTATTGTAGTGTAGTTTACATATAACGTTATATTAGTTTCAGGTGTACACATAGCGATTTGACAATTCTGTACCTTATCAGCACTCACTGTGCTAAATGTAGTCATCGTTTGTAATTGTAATATTTTTATATTACAGACTATATTCCCTATGCTGTACTTTTCATCTCTGTAACTTTTTAATTTTATAACTGAATGTTTGTACCTCCTAATCTTCAACTATTTTTTTCACCCACTCCATGGGATGATTTGGGATAATTTGTTACACAGCAATAGGTAACTAACACACATTTCCTACCTACTATGTTTGGACATTCCTCCCCACTCTTTTATTTGCGGTTATAAATAATGCTGAGGGACATCTGGGTGGATCAATCAGTTAAGCATCTGACTCTTGATTTTGGCTCAGGTCATGATCTCAGGGTATGAAATTGAGCAGTGCATGGGGCTCCACACTGGGCATAGAGCCTGCTTAAGATTCTCTCTCTTCCTCTCCCTCTGTCCCTCCCAATCTCCTGCTCATGTGCACACTCTTTCTCTATCTCAAAAAATTATAAAATAAATAAATAAATAAATAAATAAATAAATAAAGCTGAAGTAAATAGCCTTGGGCACATCTTCTTCATCTTCAGAAGTGAATTTCCAGAAGTGGAGCAGAGTCTAAAGGTATGAGCAGTACTTACTTTACTAGTGCATCTAATAAAAACTTGGAATGATTCAGAGAAGATTAACATGGCCCCTGCATAAGGATGACATGCAAACTCATAAAGTGTTTCATAGTTTTTACAAAACCTTGAAAGCAATTCAATGGAGGAGGGATAGTCTTTTCAACAAATGGTGCTGGAGCAATGGGACATCCATTAGTAAGGAAATGAACCTCAACCTGAACTTCACATCTTGTACAAAAATTAACTCAAAATGGATTAGGGACTTCGATGAAAACCATGAAATTATAAAACCTTTAGGAAAAATAGAAAGAAAAACACTTTGGCACCCAGGACTAGTCAAAGAGTTCTTAGACTTGACAACAAAAGCACAGCCTAGAAAAGGAAAAAAAAAATTGATCAATTAAACCTCATCAAAGCTAAAAATTTATCTTTTGTGAAAGTTAGGTGAAGAAGATGAAAACAAGCAACATACCGGGAGGAGATATTTGCAAATCACATGTCCCACAAAGGAGTAGTATCAGAATACATAAAGAACACTGAAAACTCAGTAGCAAAAAAAAAAAAAAAAATCAAATTAGAAAATGGGCAAAAGGCACAAACAGACTTTTCAATGAAGATGATATGCAGATGGCAAACACACACAAGAAAGATGTTCAGCATTACGAGCCATCAGGGAAATGCAAATTAAAACCATAATGAGATATCACTACATATGGATCAGAATGGAGAAAATAAAAAACAGTGACATTACCAAATGCTGGCAAGCATGCAGAGGCACTCGATTACTAATACATTGTTGGTGGGAATATAAGATGATATACCCACTCTTGAAAACAGTTTGGCAGTTTCTTATAAAACTAAACATGAAATTACCATATGAATCAAAAACTCTACTCTTGGACATTTATCCCAGAGAAATAGAAACTATATTCACACAAGCACCTGTAGGTCAATGCTCATGGGGTGTTATTCACAATAGCCCCAAACTAGAAACAGCGCTGATGTCCGTCAGTGAGTGAATGGTTCAACTGTGGTGCATAGATGCATGGAATATTATTCAGCAATACAAATAAGAGAAATGTTGATACATACAAAGACTTAGATGGGTCTCCAGGGAATTATTCCAAGTGAAAAAAATCCAATCTCCAAGTGTCACTACCATGGGATTCTTTGATACAACATTTTTGAGATGACAACATTTTATAAATGGAGAACATAGTAGTTTTGAGGGGTTTGGGGTGGGGGAAGAAGAGAGTGGGAGGGAGAAGAATAGGATTGTAAAAGGGCAAAATGAGGGATTCTGGTGTTGATGGACTTGTTCTGAATCTTGACTGTGGTGATAGTTACATAGACCCATACATATGATTAAATGGCGTAGAACTAAGTACACATCTACACTCAGATGAACACAGGTAAAACTGGAAGCATCTGAATGGCATTAGTGGATTGTATCTATGTCAATATCTTGGTTGTGATATTAGTTGGCAAGACGTTACTGCTGGTGGAAACTAGGAAAAGGTACATCTCTATTATTACTCTCAACTGATCGTGAAGCTACAGTGACCTCAATAAAACTTTCCATTTTAAAATGGGATGAACATTTTTATACTTTTAAACATATAGACACATTTTACTCCAACAAGAACACAATAGTTTTTACTTCTACTCACCACAGAAATGAGTTAGTTTACCAGCATACTGGCTATTACGTGTCTGTCAATTCTTAGCCCATGTTAATACGATAGGAAATTCTATGCAACCAAGATGAAACAGGAAAAGAAAGTTGTTTTGTACGGATAACAACTTCACTTCTCCAGAATTGTGTAAGAATTACACAATTCTTATATAATTAATGACTTTTTAATTCCTTCCACGACATTGCACAGACATGTATCAACTAAAACTCCATAAAAATAACACGGCATTCTCTTTTTAGAAATTAGCAGATCGGGCAGATAATAACAGCAGAGAAACGCTGAAAATACTATCAACTAGGTTGACTCCGTATCTAAATCAAAGCCTGTATGTGACTGTGTCTGCATATTGGTATCAAATAACCAAAATTACTCACTTTCGCATGTCTGTGGGATGTGAAGAATTAAACACACACCCAGCAGACAACTTAAAAAAACCTAAAGAATAGAAATCATTGAAGCCAAATTATCAGACCATAGTGTAGTCAAAGCAGAAAAAGAGAAAACTTTGGGCTGAAAAAATCCAGGCTGATTGCAATTTGAAAATAGTTTTCTGAAAACTCATGCCTTAGAGAGGGAACCCAAGCTGATGGCATGCTTCATTTGTAAACACTAAATGTTGAGAGTAAACGATTGAGTTATTCAATGAAAGAGGCTATAAATTGGAAAAAGAAAAACAAAACACTGTGGTAGATGCAGACATGGCCACAAATTCCTCCCCCCCACCCCTGGCGTCCGCGCTCTCAGGTGGGTCCTCTAGGCTGACTGCTCTCGGCCACGGGGCCTGCTTTAGCCAATGGACAGTAGGAGACATGCTCCAGGCCAGGACTGGAAAAGCACATCCGGCCTCACAGTCTTGCTCGGACCACCATGTAAAGAGGCCAGGGCTAGGCTGCTGCGTGATGACAGCCATGTGGCCCAGTCAGCCTCGTTACCCTGGCCAATAGCCTGCCAGCTGCTAGCCACATGACGAGGCCACCTTAGATCTTCCAGTCACCAGCCCACTCACTAGCTGATTAGAGATGCATGAGCGAGCCTCGTGGTGATGAGCTGAGCCAGTCTGGACCAGAAGAGCCATTCAGCCAACCCACAGAGGCATGAGCTCAATGCACGCTGCTTGTGTTTAAGTCATGCGTCTTGGGGTGGTTTGCTGCAGCAAAGGCGGTGGCATGAAAACATAAGGGTAAAAAGAAAAGGCAGGTGTCACAGAACGTCTACAAATGTCTTTGCACTTGCATTTGTCTGTGCTGAGGAATGAGAGGCGATGCAAATGGTCTTTAATGGTCTGTGTGGAGCTGCGGAATTCTAAGGAGGTGCCCGGGGTCAGGCTGAGAGCGGGGAATAGCCCCCAGCCTGGGCTGTCCTTATGGCATCCCCTCTTCTCCCTGCCCTGACGTGTAGTATTCACTCTGGTGGCTTCTAGGTCTATTTTTCACACAGGTTCATGGGCTACTTTCTCTGAGGACAGGACGAGGGTTGACACGGGGATGGTCAGAGGCCTTACAGCCCTCCCTGGCGGCTCAGGGCCCTGCTCTCCATGCAGGGGTCCTAGGACTAAGTGGACGCAAGGCCAGGTAAGGGAAGCAACCTGGGCAGTGGGGAGTCCGACTGAACCAGCAGTCAGCTCACAGCCTGACCTCAAGGCCAAGCGGCCGGCGGCAGGTCCACCTGCGTGGATGAACACGTGCACGTTGGAAGTATTCCAGGTGTGGCGATGCCAGGGTGCCTGGGATTATCCTTTGGGTGATTCAAGTTTCTCCAGGTTTAGAGCACACGTGTACAGAAGAACCCAGAATCACGTGCAGACGGAGTTGCTGAGCCGGCTGGCTCAGTCTCAAGCCAGCTGAACGGAAGTCAAGGATTTCTGCAGGGACCCGTCTTCCACAGGTGCTCCTGCAGCATCGTAAACAAGATGGAAGGGACAAGCTGCATCTGTCTGTTTGTAATAAAAAAAAAAAACCCTTAAGAACAGACAAGATGGTGCAGAGGCACCACATCTGTCGCAGTGGGACCAGCGGCCGCCAGCAGTTTTTATTTGGCTTTGTGCGGCGGAGAGGCGGGCCTGGTGGGAGGTTCCAGCGCTGGCTTCCTGAGTGCCGGCCTAGGAGACGCGTAGAGCCGTGCCTGGCCCTGCAGGATCCAGAGCCTTAGCGGCCCTTTCTGAGGGGGCTGGGGACCTGCCCTTGGCCCCAGCTGATCACCACCTCCAGGGCACCGTTGCCCTGTCTTCACGTCGTGCACGCGCTTACGAGACGGGGACGGTCCCCAGAAATCTGCAAAGATGATGAGACAAAATTCAAAATCAAGTTCTCTTTTCCAAAAACAACCAGTCAAATGTAAGCTGGAGTTAAGGTGCCTTCCTTCCCGATTTGGGGATCTGGAAGTTCTGGGTAAGGTCGCCACAGCTGTGCTTTCTGTGCTTGCAGCCCTGCGTGGCCCGCACATTTGCAAATGGGCCGGCTCGGTGGTGCAGGAGCTCAGCCTGCTTTGTGGTTGAGGGGGTCTCGGAAGAGGTCTGGAGCTCCACTGTCCTCAGGTCGTTCATTCAATAACTCACTGGTCGGTAAATGCAACTCCAGAGGATTTCTAGAGATTCCTTCAAATGGTCAGGGTCTCTTGCAAGGTCTTCGGATTCTTCAAAGATCGGCATTTGTGCACCTCGGGGCGGCAGGCGAACCAAGGGAGGGCGGGGCGAGCCGCGGGATGACTCACACTGTCAGCAAGTGACACTTTTTAGTTTTTTGAGTCCTATATACACTCTGAGTTAAAAGACTTAGAAGTCAGGCTGAGCAGTAAAAATCAAAGAAACGAGCAGATGAAGACAAATCTAGAATTTCACTGGGCAGGTTAGGTGGGCACATGCTGCCGCCTAGTCAGGGGCACGTGTGCACGGCCTCACCCATCCCAGGAATTGCACACCTTCCCTCTCTCTGCAAACCTCGGTCCTTCTACTTCCCTAGCTTTGTGGTCAAACCCGAACCACAGCTTCTCCCCAGCTTCTAAGGCCCTGAAGGGCTCTGGGGACCTGGCACAGCTTCCATTCATCTGCCCAGCTTCCCTCTGCCCCTCTGTCCTGCATTTTCACAGGGTGGCATCGACTGGGAGGCCCCTGACGCAAGGAGCTCCAAGGATGCTCGTCCCGAGCCAGAGTGTTTGTGAACGCAGCTATTGTCAAGGTGGTCTCGATTGACACACCTGCCTGTAAGAGCAAAGACAGCACCTTCCTTTCACTTCCACTTGAATGCATTTTTGTTCTATACGCTGCAAAAGTCCGGACCCATAATGCCTATCTAAAAATCTAACCATATCCAAAGAAAACCTTTGCTCTATAAACAAGATTAGCTATCTCCCAATTTCGGTGTATAAATTGGCTCTCCATTTAGACTTCCTCCTCCACAGTACTCCTTCATTACAAACCATCATTGCATCGGGATAACATTGGAAAACAGAAAAGCAACACAACAAAATACTTAATTTCATTAATCTGTTTAGCAATACCAATATAATGAGGCATAATATTGATTTTCTTACTTAGGATTTAAAATCTCTACTTCTTTCCACAGAATTAAATGCTTCAAACTGATATTCCACCTCCTTACAGTCGCATCTTTAATTTAGTTGTTATAATTAGGCATTAACGGGTGTCAGTAGGATAGCCAGTTAGAGACCGTTCTGTTCTGCTTGTCTTGATTATCACAGTTTAGATGTAAAGTAAATTAGAATGAAAGACTATACAGTCCAATTACAGATAAAAGCAGCAAACTGCACTGTTGTAATTAGATGCCAGGACTATTTTTCTTAGATTTTGTATCTCTGAGGGCCCTTGGCTGAAGCCACGGCTAAAAGATTGCAGAATGGATCCGCGTTGTTGCAGCCATATTGTCTCTTGCAAAACTTGCGCTTCTGACCGGGAACCTTTCTCGGCCAGAGCCCATGAGGACCTGCTGGGGTTTTCCTCCCCTGGGGCTGGGGCTCTGCTGCCGCCAGCCCCGCCTTCGCTGCCTGGGAAGCTCAGGTTGGCCCTGAAGTGCAAGGGTCAATTTCTTTGTGTGTCTTTCTAGCTGCTTCTACCCCTCATCCTCCTCCCCTTCCTCCTTCTTTTTCCCTCGTCCTCTTCCTCCTTGATGTCAAGTCCTGGCCAGCACCCTGATTTGGAGGCCCAGAATGGTGGTCAAAACCAGGCTTTCCACCCTGGTGTGGAATTTTCTAGAAACGCAGATATGCTAGGGGGTGCTTTCCTGTAAGTACTGCTTATCTCTGAACAGAGAAAACTGGCCATGTCAAATGTGGCCACTGAACAGTGACTTGGAGGTAGTGCGACCCATTCATTCATTTAAAAAATGTGTGTTGACTGCCCACCCTGCAGGGCATGAGGCTGGACGGTGGGCTCCCAGACACACCTGCTGGAGGGGGGCCTCAAGGTCTGGTGCATGTGGGGCAGCCACGGGCAGAGAGTTATAGCACACCGTGGGGTAAGCCTCTGTGTCCTATAAGAGACAGAGCATGACACCCATCCCACGTAAGAGGTGAGAAATTTACACTCACCTTAGGCTATCATACATGAGTTGTTTTGTTTTTTTAAGATTTTATTTATTTATTTGAGATAGAAAGAAAGAGAGAGCAAGAGACAGATTGAACAACAGCATGAGCGGGGGGAGGGGCAGAGGGAGAGGGAGAAGCAGACTCCCCGCTGAGCAGGAAGCCGGATTCAGGGCTTGATCCCAGGACCCTAGGATCATGACCTGAGCCAAAGGCAGGTGCTTAACTGACTGAGCCATCCAGGTGCCCCAATACCTGAGTTGTTTTGAAGAATGAGAGGGAATTATTTAGTTGGTTGAAGGAGAGTCCCAAAAGGAAAACCATGTTCAAGTCAAAGGAAAAGAGGTGGTCTCAGGGGGCAGAGTGTGGTGGGAAAGGAAACCGCATGTACCAGGCAGGCTGCATCATGAAGGGTCCTATGAACGAAACTGAGGAGTTGGGTCAGTTAGCGTCTCTGTCATGGGAAGAAGTCATGGGCACCTCCTGGCATTGGAATAGATTCCCTGGTCCCTGGTCCTTTTGAAATCCTGACCCAGATTGGCATCTCTGACCTCCATTTCCATGTGATTACTTTGAATTAGCCCTGGGGTTCCAATGCGGGAAGACTCCCAGCCCCAGACCTTGGTTTGTGGGTCTGTTAGAGGGACCCATGCTGCCATGATAGCATCTAGATGTTCAGATAATGGCTTGTTGGAAACTAGGGGGTGGGGGTGGGACTGGTAAGAGAGATCTGTCACTGCAGGGGGCAAAAATGGCTAGTGTGTACCCCAAGAATATCCGTTATGATGAGAGTCAAAAGCCTCTCCCTAAAAAGTGTCTCTGATCCCTGGGGGACTTTGGGATTCCAGGCCCCGTGATGAAATTTCTAGCAGTCAGAACCACCCAAGATGCCACGGGCTCATTATCAGTGAGCTTCCTGTCTCTTTACCCATACTGCAACAGGCTAGAGACGCCTCCTTCCTCACCACATGGGGGACCCACTATCACTGGCTCCTGTGTGGAGTCTATGGCTGTTTGAATCCACCAAACATTCACTGAGTCAGAGGGTGCCAGCCTCCATTGCACGTGACGACGTGAGACAAGCCTAATCTCCATCTTGGCAATGCATTTATCTGATATTTCCCGGTGTATTTTGCAAAGCACCCCTCCATCAGAGCAAGTGAGGTCGCTCTGCTGGACCCTCTCAGGCTGAGCAGGCAGGAATCTGTATTTATCTCAAAGTATATTCCCAGCCGTTCACCCTCCCTCTTTTCTTACTATGACATCCACTGGTATGTCTCCATGCAAATCCGCGCTGGCCACACGTGTATTCAGGCATTACTAACAGGGGGATGCATGGTCTACACGAGTAAGTCATGCAGTTTCAAGTGCCCATCAGCCAAGAAGAAAGGCATCTGAAGAGTTAGAATGGCATGGTGACCTCGCCACCAGTCAGGGGCTTGTGCTCTGAAGCTTGGGCTCCAGTCTGGTCTTCCCGTAGGTCTCGGGTTCACGTACCTCTGATGGCACGCCCTTGCACAGCACTGAATGGCTTCTGGGGTTGAAAGACATGTGATTTTATACAATAGGACCTGTAAACATAAACCAGGTCCTTCAGCTGGTGGTCCTCCATAGAAGGAGGAATCTGGGCCAAAAAGTGAAGACTAATTGAGGAGAGATGGAACTTAGTCTTTACCAACAGACCTCAAGGGTAATTCAATCATATGGGATTTCAGCCCCGGGTACTGACTTTGGGACTCGATTCCCAGAAAAGATGTGATTCACTTTCACGAACTTCAGTCTACTAGGGACATGGGTCATTATGAGTCTGATCTCTGTGGGACCACCCGCCAACTTTGCATGGCCCTTGTACTGGGATCAAGAAATGTACATCCTCCATGCTAAAATGGCATTGCAGAGGAAAATACCACTGTCATATCCAATCATATTGTCACTGGCACATTTTTAAAGTGAGCTGATCCCATCTAGGGAGGAGGATTGTGCTGGACAATTTGTGAGCTCCATAGGGACCTAGGGTGCTCTAAGTCTCCTGATTTCTGGGTCATGTTCCCTGTCCCAATAAGGAGGGAGTTTGTTATCTGGGGTGGCGCTGTGGAAACCTACATGTCACCTCTCTCCATCCCAACATGGGCACACATGCACACACACACACACACACACACACACACACACACACACACCCTGGGCATCTACCAAAAACCAAAGAAAAAAACCTATTTCTCCCAAATGTTCTAGGAGAGACCCACTGTTAATTTAGGAAGATTTCTTTTTTCCATGATGCATTAATTTCCTAGAGATCATTTAAGGTGTGATCCAGGCATATATTTTCTTTTGCGACCAAACGGATCTGACCTCTTACTAATTTTGCCTACAATTAGTTTGGTGTAATTACCGCCACTTACAATTCAGTCTGCTTTCACTAAAAAAAATTATTGTTCATGGGGTCATAAAACTCTTTAAAAATTGCTTAATGAAAAATGGAGCCTTGGGAATGTCGCACAAGATAAGCCCAGCCATTAAATCCAGGACTTCCTGTGTGCATGAGGTGGTAGTTTGTGCCGGAGGCTCTAGAGTCGTGTGTGTGTGTGTGTGCGTGTGTGTGTGTGTGTGTGGACATGGGGGGGTGTGGAGCAGCATTCTTGGGGAGAGAAGCCCTCTTTCATCAAGTGTCCTCTGTGGTCCTGGGCAGGTGTTTTGTAGCCCAGCAGGACTTGAGGTGACAGTTCAACACAGGATAAGCAATATGCTCTCTATCTCCTGCTTGTCTCCTGATGGGTCAGAATAGACAGATCCAACCGGAAGAAAGCAATAAGGAGGGAGCAGCACAAAGCAACAAATACTAGCCTCCAAGCCAGTTTCGCCTTTCAGGTAGATATGGCGTGAGCTTGGCCCACTCTGCCGTGTTCCCTGAATGGAGACCTCACATCCTCTCCAACAACACACATCTCTGAAGTGTGATGAATGCACCGGCTGTCTCTGTTCTCATGTTCTAGACATGCACACATGTCCTCACGCTCTGGGCGTGCACACCCATGTTCTCATTCCTCCACGCTGGGCCAGGGCCAGGGGCTGAGAGTGAGAAGGCCGTAAAGATGAAGAAGGCCAGTGCGAAGAGAATGGGGATTCCAGTCCAGGGGGCTCCAGAGCTAGATGTCCGAGCATATGTCCCATGGGGCCATTCCTCCCCCTGAATCGAACCCGAAGCTCCCGCCCCAGATCCAAGAGTTGCCTTGAGCACACTGACCAGTGCAGCTTTGCCCCTTCAGCTTAGAGCGGACAGTTCCCACATAGATGGTGAGTGAGAAATGAGAGGTAAGACCCCAGATGAGCCGCTGTGTCCGAGAGCGCAAAACCAGGCAGCGTCGGATGCTGGGCCGTTGGCACAACAGTTTGCCTCAATGAGCCGCCATATTCTCTCAGCAAGTCCCAGCACTACCTTGAAGCTCTGTGGCCTCACTCCTCCTTCCCTTGACTGATTCCCTTGGCCTTCCTGGCCCCCATTCCCAGGGTGGCCCCCAGAGTGGTCTCTAGGTTCCCAAGCTGTTTGGCCTGTGAAGTTCAATCTAGCAAAGTTTCAAAGATCATGTTCGTGCCCTCTTCAAGGGGCTTCCCATCCCATCCCATTCACAATAAAAGCCAAATGCCTTGCAGACCCCTTGAGATCACTGGGATCTGACCCGTCCTGTCCTCTGGGCTCATCTCACACATCTCTGCCCCACTGACCTCACTCTGCCCACACCAGCCAGCCCTGAAGGAGCCCAGGTTGTCCCCTGCCTGGAGGCTCCCACACACCCTTTCATGACTCTGTTCCTAGAGGAGACCCCCAGAGAGACCACCCTGTTCTCCTCGATGGCTCCCTGTGCCCTCACCTGCCCTCATGCCATCACGGCACCTGCCACTGCTGACCTGAGGCCCGAGACTGGGGTTCTGATGGAACTCTGTCCCCCTCTAACTCTATGATCTTGAGCAAGTCACCTAGCCCTTCCATGTCCCACTCTCCTCATCTGAAATGAGAGAAGACAGTACTGCCTCAAACCGTGGGTATAAGGATCAAAAGAGGCAACACCTGTAAAAGGCTTGGAATGGCATTTGGCATAGAGAAGGGTTGGCCGTTAACTTTTTAATGATTAAATTTATATAATATGTAATTATACAATTTGTACAGCATACTTTTAATATGTAATAATAATTTGTAGTAGTGTGTTATTTCCTATGAACCCAGCCTGCACGCAGCTCAAACTGGGGATGGAACCGCATGTCCCAACCTGTATTCCACATCCTGCCAGCCAGAAGACACACAATTGCGCACGAGTGTGGAATATCACCTTTTCATAGATGTATCGCCCACAACTTTGTCATGCCCTGCAGCACTTTTTACTATGAAGAGATATTTGGCACAAGTAACCCACCAACGTCTGCCTAACTTAAGTCAAGAACGCCCTGCCTGACTGGCCCCATTTGGTTCCAGAATTCTCCGAGAAATATAATTGCATTGGCTACGGGATTCACATGTGCAGCATGGAGGGACGGTTTAGCAGTGCATGGCGCTGGCGACTTCATGTCTGTGCTCGGGATGCCACGGAGCCCTCGCACTTGAGCGTGGGTCGTGATAAATGGACTTCTTTTGTTTACATAACTTAAATCTGGGTATTCTCTCCAAGGCAGGAGAGCTCCTTCCAAATTGTCTTTGGGCAAAAAATAGTTCTTTAGATGCAGCGTTCACTTCCCTTAAGGGAACAACATCTTTTGTTTCTAGAATTTAGTGCTGGGATTTTGTCAAACTGGGCTCCGTGCTCTGTTTCTTTGTTCTCATCGCCATTTCTTGATTCTTAAGCACTTTAAGTTATATTTGATGACCGTACTCTGTACAACGTCACAGATTTCAAAGATAAAATGATATAAAAAGGGACACAATGAAGGGTCTTATGCTGGTTTTCTCCCTCTCATTCCTTCTACCCCGATAATTTCATTCATAGCTGAAAATAACTTCTTTGATATTTTATTTTTCGGTTTCTAAAAAGTAGTTGAAGATTGAATGGCATAGCCTTGGGTAAGACCTGAATCTTCTATTTTTGCTATGGATCAGGCTTTGTTTGTTTTATTTTTCACTTGAGTGTGGTTGACACACAATGTTACATGAGTTCTGGGGTGTGCAGTAGAATGATTGGACAAGTCTGTACATGAAACTGCTCGACACGAGGGCAGCTGCCATCTGTCACCACACAATGCTCTTACAACACCATGGACGATGTTCCCTACGCTGCGCCTTTTGTCCCCGTGACTTATTCATTCCATACCTGGGGGCCCGTACCTCCCTCTGCCCTTCGTCCATTTCGCCCATCCCCCCACCCCCTCCCCTCTGGCCACCACCAGTTTGTTCTCCGTATTTAGGGTCTATTTCTGCTTTTTCTTTGTTCATTTACTTTGTTTTTTTAGATTTCACATATAAGTGAAATCATACGGTATTTGTCCTTCTCCATCTGAGTTATTTCCCTTAGCTTAATTCCCTCTAGGTCTATCCATGTTGCTGCAAATGGCAAGATCTCATTCTTTTTTATGGCTGAGTAATATTTCTGTGTGTGTGTGTGTGTGTGTGTGTGTGTGTGTGTATCACATCTTGTTTATCTATTCATAGAATATGTTTTGAGAAATGACACCTATATGAAGCAAAAGAGGCAATAAATAGAGTTAGCCATTCAGCATTCATTAAGAAGTACACGTGTGGGTTTTTAAAATGTCATCTACCTTATCTTTGTTTAGACACAAAATAAAGTGGTCTTGGTAGTATTCTGTTGGTTTCAGGGGGATCAGAAGGAGAGAGCTGAGTCCTGAGTTCACCGTCACTCTGGAAATTCCTGATTCATCCATTAGAACGCCAGTAGCAATGACCAGGTCCTTGATCAGGCACTTCTGGCCATTGACGTGTGTTTTTTCATGCGTTTGCCCTAGGCAGCAAGCATTTATTAACTATCTACTATATGCCAGAACTTTCTCTATGCTGGGGATACAACAGCAAAAAGAGTCTTAGATGTCTGCTACCAAAAACTTCTTGACCCCCTGCTGAGTGCCAGGGCTGCTGGGCGGGGGGGGGGGGGGGGCTAGAGAAACAGCAGCTCCCCTCACTGCACTCATTCTTAGGTGGAGAGGCAATCAGCAAAAGCATGAATGATGGAAGCTCAGCAGTGACAGGTGTCCCAGTGAAACTGAATGCACGTGAGGCCACAGGGAGTGATCGGGGGAGGCAGAGGGTGAGCGCGTAGGCTCTCCAGGAATCCCCTCTAGGAACAGAGTCATGAAGGAGTGTGGGGGAGCCTCCAGGCAGGGGACAACCTGGGCTCCTTCAGGGCTGGCTGGTGTGGCCAGAGTGAGGTTCGTGGGGCAGAGATGGGCCAGATGAGCCCAGAGGACAGGACGGATCAGATCCCAGTGATCTCAAGGGGTCTGCAAGGCATTTGGCTTTTATTGTGAATGTGATGGGAAGCCCTTTGAGGAGGGTGCTAACATGGTCTTTGGATCTTTGCTAGATTTGCCTTCATTCTGGAAACCTAGAGACCACTCTGGGGACCACCCTGGGAATGGGGGCCAGGCAGGCCAAGGGAATCAGTCAAGGGAAGGAGAAGTGAGGCCACAGAGCGAGCAAGGGGCCATGGCAAACCCAGGCAGGGGCCTTGGCCTCTCTGCAGGGGACCGATGCTTTCTTCAATCAGATGCAGGGAGATCAAGAGCATTGGCATGCAAACGGCCCAGAGGAGCGCTTCATCAGCAGTGATGGGTATCTTCCTGTGCAGTGTTTTTTCAGCTTGTCCTTGGACAGTAAACTCACATGCTCAGCTTCTAGTGTTAAGCGAGGAATCTAGAAATCCTGCCTTGCCCAAGCCCACGAGGTTGCAGAGACATCTGGACCTCTTGGAAAGGCATGGTGTCCTTCCCCTCCCGTTTGTGGGCAGGGAACAGGTGTCCAGGTACAGCCAAGTGTCTCTACTTGTTAATACCTGTGAGTTCTTACAGATAGCCTCTGTGGACCTGGACATCGGTGACGTGTGGCTGGGAGCGAGGAACACGCTCCGTGGCTTGTCTACCTTGAGGCTCCTTCCAACCTTTTCTTCACCCAGTGAGCCAGGCTGCCTTTCACACAGGAGCAGGAGGAGAAGCGACCTGGAATGACGTCTTGCGTTGCTCCTCTCAGCCCTTAGGGGCCTTGCCCTTGGCTCTGCCATGTGCCCCGTGTTGCTGTGGTTGGACTGAGGGGCTTCGCAGCCTCTTGACCCTGAAAGCATGAGTGTGTTGGTGTTTTCCTCTTCCCTGGCCTTTAGCTGAGGGAAACCGCTGCGGGTTGCTGACGGGAGGCCTCCGAGCACCCTGCGTCCGTGTTATTACGGCAAACTTAAGAGTAGTAAATAAAAGGAACAAACGGAATAAAAACACAAAATGAAAAAATAATTAAAACAATAACTATTCCATTCATTCTGAGCACATCATCCAAGATTGCATTAGAAAAAACTACAATAAAAACACGCTTTTAATCTGATAGTAAAAAAGCCCAATAAAATAAAAATGAGCTCCATTAATGAAAATAATGGCTCTTACCCCAGCCAGTTAAAATGCTGAGCTTATGTGTTTTGGGGTTTGGGGGAGCTGAGGACTGTTGTTTTCCACAGCTGGTGACAGATTTGCTTCTGTTACATCCTGGAGGTGGCCCCAGCTAATTAGGATTGCTCAATCTGGAATCTTACCTTTTGTATGAAGCCCAGAGAAATTCTGTAGGAAGACAACCGAGTCCCGGGGAGACGGGCAAAAGGGGGATCTGTGCTCTATTTACCATTTGGACTTCCAAAAGGCACTCACACGTGTCGGGGCATGCATGCATGTGTGTGTGCGTGTGTGTGTGTGTACGTGCGTGTGTGCACGTGAGAGTGTGTTTTATTTCTCCCTCCTTCTCTCTTAACCCTCCTCCCTCTTCCTTCCTTCTCATTACTTCAATTTGCCTTTGCCCCTTTTAGGAAGCGACTTTAATTTTCTTGCAGATGACAGGTAAGCCCCACCTTAGACTCTTTTTGGATGAAAAGGGGGTATAAATAGATAAGTCCCCAGTAATAGGAGACCTCAGCAACACCCTTTCCTCCTATTTTTGCTAGACAAATGTGTGCAGAGTAGAGCCCAACACTTCCTCCCGCAACAAGCATCCATGTCCCCACGGCTTTCCCCAGTGCGCCTTCCTCCAGGGGCTCTCTCCCCATTCCATTCTAGCGTGTGTTCGAGCCGTAATTTGTAGTGACTTGTGTATTTACTTGCTTAGTTCCGAACCCCTTGAGCGCAGCTACAAAAGGAGAAATGCCACCATTCACAGTCCACGTCTTGACCCCTGAAGACTTTGCTGGGAGCTGACCTCACAGAGCCCGGGACGAAACTTGTTCAAAGAAACTCTCTGTCCATTTAATCAAGTCCTCTGCTGCCCTCCCAGGGCCCTGATGCTACCACTACAAGTACTTATGCGTTCAAATGAATATTAACATTGTAATTTAGTACCTAATTATGCTTCTCTAGTCATAACTGGAAATGTGGTATTAAAATCCTTACATGCTCTTTGGCTATCAGCATGTACCTTTGTCAATATCCTGGAATTGCAGAGATTTCGTTAATGGACGGTCTCTGTGCTCACGTCTCTCCCTGTCGCTGATCCTTCCCTGTCGCTTGCAGATTTACTCTTTGCTGCTCTTGGTTGGTTGTGTCGAGTGCCGCAGCGTTGCTTGAATAAAATAGAACGTCCAGGAGTTCAGCTCCTTCCTGAAGAAGCGTGTGCACAGATGGGTTTCAAAATGGCTTTGTCTTTTGTCTGATCCTAGTACCAGTCGAAGAACGTAAGGTCTTAGGATTCCACTGCGGGAAACCCGCCACCTTCGACCATCCTGCCTGACACGTAGTAAGTGCTCAATAAAGTCAGCTTGATGAAAACGTCTCATCTTGTCTCGTATCTCTAGGCCAGTGGTCCTCAGTCCCGGATGCACATAAGAAAACAGGTATCTTAAAAAAAAAGATTCTCATGCCTGGTCTCATGTCAGAACAATGAAATCTGAGCCTCTCGGGATGGGGTTTCCAGATGGTTCCAACAGGCAAGAAGGATTGAGATCCCTGCCCCAGGCCCAGCTAATATACATATGTTTTAAAGAGCCACTGTGTCCTGAAGGACTGGTTCCAAGGTCAAGCAGCTATTAATGAGTGATCAGAAACTTAGGTTCTACTTGCAACTTTTCTATGAATTGATTAGCCATACCTAAAAGAGCAGCGGCGAAGGAAGGGGAGGTAGGTTTTATGTTGGTAAAAATACTTTTGAAGAGATCAATCCATTTCAGAAAATGATTGACCTAATAGCAACCGTTTGTGTCTGGACAGTGTTTGCTGTTCTAACTTCCAAGTGTTTTGTGCAAGTTCTCCTATCAGGCAAACCCCCCTGTTGGGAGGACTGGGTGGACATTCCCACAGCCTGCGGATGGCTCATACCCAACAACCCTGCTAGTTAAGACTCAGGAACACATCCAGGAGCTTCTGCTTTGAAAATACGTAGTGCAAGTGAGGGGGAAAAAGAAAGAAACACCACAAATGGTATGTCAGTAAGTCACCCTCTAAGAAAACAAGGTTTCTGACGCTTCTACTGTGTTTAGAGATGACCTTTCTGAGCAAAGAGGACCCGTGTGCTGGAGGATCATGGGGTAGCATGGAGGCGGCATGAGCCTCCTATAGTCTGACCCCCTGCCTCACCAAGGATGGTCATCCACGTGCTCAGACACGCCAGACAGCCTTGTTGCCATGGCGCGTGAAATTCCCAAGCACTGGACACTGGCTGTCTTCGTCCAGCAGCTTTAGCACCAGATCACGTCAGGAAAACTACACGGAGTGGATTTGGGTTGAAAGCATCCCATGCATGAGCCTCTGCACAGAGTTGGTTCTCTCTGGGCCATACCACAGAATCACCTGGTGACCTTCCCAAAGCTACAGTCTAGGGCCTGGAGTCTGACTCTGGGGGTCCCTCAAGTGATTCAGGCAACCTGGCTCCTGGGAACCCCGGCCGGAGTGCATGCGATACTGATGTGCTCACGTGCCTGGACCCACAAAGATCCGTGTGACTCAAGAACTTTCTCCTTCTTGTCCATTATCAAATTGTCTATTCTGTGCACCATTTTCTCTCTTCTCAACTTGGTGTCATTGTGTACAGATTTTCTAAAAGCTCTTTGTCTTCGTTTTATATAAATTGTCAATGACACATGTTTTAGTGAACTCTAATTTACCTTAAATTGAAGTAAATGTGTAATTGGTCGAATACAAGAGCCTACGTTAATGAGTTTTGGTAGACGAGTACAGTCAAGTATACGTTTACCTCCTTCGTCATAAAGTAGGACATTTATATCGCCCCCTAAAAGTTCCCTTGTGTCTCTTGAAAGCCATTCCCCACCCCCCAGCCCTAGTCACTAGCAACCACTGCTTGGTTTTCCGTTGCTATAATTTCATCTTCTCTAAAATTTTACATCATGTAGTATGCAGTCTTTTGTGTCTGACTTTTTTCACTAGAAATGCTTATTATAATGCATTTGAGACTCACTTGTTCCTTTTTTTTCTTAATTTGCTACTTTTGAAATGATTAATTAATTAATTAGTTTTTAATTGATGTACGGGTGACATATAACACTATGTCAGTTTCAGATGTACAGGTCATGTTTCTTGTCTATCAGAGGCTTATTCTTTCTTCTCGGCGGAGTAGCGTTCCGTGGCATGGCCAGGGCATGATGTATCCATTCACAAATTGATGGACATCTGTATTATTTCCAGTTTTATGAAATGATGAATAAATTTGCTATAAACATTCACAAAAAGGTCGCTTTATAGATACATAAATATCTAGGGATGGGATTGCTGGGTTGTATAATACAGGCATCTTTGAATTTAGGAGAGATGCTAAATTCCAGAATGACCATGCCATTTTATACTTTGAGCAGCAATTTATGGGATATCCAGTGATTTCATCTCTTTGGCAGGGTTTGATTGCCTTTTTTTTTTTTTTTTTAGCTCCTTTAGTAGGTATGCAGGGCTTTTCATCGTGGTTTTAATTTGCATTTCTCCGATGATTAACAATATTGAACATTTTTTACATGTTTTTATGCCATTTATATGTCTTTGGTGAAATGTCTAATTCAAATATTTTGCCCATCTGTACCTTTTTTAAGGGAAAAATCGATTTGGGGAAAATTGACGTCTTTGCTATGTTTAGTCTTCCTTCCAGTGCCTGAACAGGGCGTGCCTTGCCCCTTCTTTGGATCATCTGCGTTTAGTAGATTTTAGATCTTGTACATGGTTTTTTAAAGTTTATACCTAAGTATCTCATTTTCTTTGGAACAAGCACCCGAGGTATTTTAATTTTTATTTTGGTTCACGCATGTTCACTCTAGGACATGGGAATTGACTTTTATGTGTTAATTTCTTACTCTACACCCTTGCAGATCTCGCTTACTCATTCTAACTATTAGTTAGTTAGTTTGTTTTTTAAGATTTCCTGAGATTTTCTATGTAGGCAATACATCATCTGCAAAGAGAAACAGTTTGATTTTCTCACCACTGTCTGTCTATTCTTTTTTGCCGCCTTGCACTGGCTAGAACTTGCAGCACTGTACTGACTATGAATGGAGAGGGTAGACCTTCCTGCCCTTGTTTCCAGCCTTAGGGGGAAAGCAGTCCATCTTTATGGTCAGCATGGTGTTCAACTACCTGTAGGATTTTTGTGGGTGCCTTTAGGAGATTGAGGATGGTCTCTTGCTTCTATTTGGCTGAGAATTTGCATCATGAATGGGTGCTGGATTTTGTCAAAGGCACTATCTATGTTGGGGTACCTGGGTGGCTCAGTTGGTTAAGTGTCCAACTCTTGCTCCCAACTCAGGTCTTGATCTCAGGGTCTTGAGTTCAAGCTCCATGTTTGGCTCCATGCTGGGCATGGAGACTACATTTAAAAAAAAACAAAAAAAGGCCCCATCTGTGTCAACAGATATGATCCTGTGATTTTTCTCTTTAGCCTACTGAGATGGTTGATTACATTGATTGATCTTTGTATGTTGAACCCACATTGCATATCTGGAAGAAATTCAAGAGGATCATGCTGTCTCATTCTGTTTTTTTGTTTTTGTTTGTTTGTTTGTTTGTTTTTGTATTACTGGGTTGATTTGCTGATATTTTGTTGAAGATTTTTGTTGCTAAATTCATAACAGATAGTAGTCTGCCATTGTCTTATTTTGTAGTATTGGAGCGGTTTTAGTATTAAGGTAATAGTAGCCTTAAATGAGTTTAAATGTGTTTGCTCCTCTTCTATTTCCTGGGAAAGATTGCATAAAATTGTTGTTAATTCTTTAAATATTTGGTAGAATTTTCTAGTAAACCAACCATTTATTTTTTATTTTTTGGAGATGTATAATGAAAAATTCAATCTATTCAATGGTCTGGGGACCTGCTGGGTTATCTGTTTCATCTTGGTTTTGGTAGTTTGTGGTTTTGAAAGAATTGGTTCATTTCTTCTAACCTGTTGAATTTGTGAGTGTACGGTTGTTCACAGTATTCCACTCATTCTTTTAATGGCCACAGGATCTAATGTAATACCCCATTTCATTCTTGATATTGATGATCTGTGTCTTCTCACATTTTATCTTGGTCAGTTTTGATAGAAGTTTATCATTACATTTTTTTAAAAAGAAATGGCTCTTTATTGTATTGCTTTTATTTATTTTTTTTTAAGATTTTATTTATTTGTCTGACAGAGATAGAGACAGCCAGTGAGAGAGGGAACACAAGCGGGGTGGGGGGTGGGAGAGGAAGAAGCAGGCTCTCAGCGGAGGAGCCTGATGTGGGGCTCGATCCCATAACGCCGGGATCACGCCCTGAGCCGAAGGCAGATGCTTAACCGCTGTGCCACCCAGGCGCCCCAATGCTTTTCTTTTTTTAAATTTAAATTGTATTACTTTTCATTGTTGTTTTCCTATTTTTAATTTCATTGACTTCTGCTCCAATCTTTATTTCCTTTTTTGTTTTTATTGTCTTTACTCTTCCTTTTCTGTTTTCTTGAGGTAGGAACTTTGATTTGTGACTTTTCCTCTTTTCTAAAGTAATTTAAAGCAGTAAACTCCTCTCTTAGCATTGCTTTTGCTGAATACCACATATTTTGATATATTATATTTTAATTTTCATTCATTTTTATGTATTTTAAATTTCTCTTAAGACTTCTTCCTTGACCCATGGAATTTAGAAGTGTGTTGTTTAATATCCAAATGTGGGATAGAGGGAAAAGTGTATTGACTCCTTAGAACAGACAATTTGCCAGATTTGCTTTGAGAAAGTAATATGATATGAGCCTCCATGCTTACATAAAGGGCCTTACACACCCTTGAGAAATCTGCATGACCACAGGAATACCTCTAAGAGAAACACAAGGGAAACATTTGCTTCCTTTACTTCTGAGACATCTCTTAATCAGGAGTACTAATAAATCTGCTCATTCAGTCATTCATTTGCTCAAAACATTGCTCATTGCCTTTCCCAGAGCGCCATACTCTGTAGTCATGTGCAGGGTCTTCCTGGACCCAGAGCTCACAGATCCCTTAGCTCACCATGTTGTTGTGTCTCTCATTCTGAATTCTGCCCCGTTAGCATAAATTGCTGAAAACAAATGTTCACAGGGTATTGAGGGTGCCAATTATGAGATTGGCTAGGCTATTGATTTAGAGATGTGAACATTTGAGCAACATTCACAACCCAAGTACAGCCAATTATTAAGTAAGCTTATGGTTACACCCTTCTTTATTGAAAATGGTTTCCTTTGGCTGTAGATATTTAGATAATTGCCTCTGCTTTTTATTTTATGGGATGGTGATGTTTAGACGATGATTAGGAGGAAGAGGAGGATGAAGATGTTCTGAGATTCTCAGTTCATGCCTTGTTCATATCTATTATCCATCCATCCATCCATCCACCCATCCATCCGTCCATCCGTCCATCCATTGAGTTTTCTATTATCTGTTCTTGATTATCATACTTGCCAACCTCATTATCAACTCAGGATCCTTTCATTTGCTGTTCCTCTTTCTGGAAGGCTCTTTCCTTGACTTTTCATATGGTTGTCTCCTTTTTATCATTTCTTCAACAAAATCTTTCCTAATAACTATATCTGAATGAATTCCCTTGGAGCTACTGTCACATCATCTTGTTTTATTCTTTTTAGATACTTCTCACTCTTTGAAATGATGTTACTTATTTTTATTCATTTATTTATTTTCAATCTTCCTTGCTAGAATAGAAGTTCCATGAGGGCAGAGATCTTGTCTATCTTGTTTTTCACTATATTCCCAACATATAGACCAACATCCACACAGCAGATGATCCATACGTACAGTTGCTTATTAATTAAATTAATAGATGTTACTCTTCTGACAATACGGGGTAGTGATTAAGAGTGCAGACTCTGAAGCTAGAGTGCCAGCGTTTAATTCTACGTATGCAAACTTGGAAGTAGCATTCAATGACCTTGGGCAAGTCTTTTATCATTTCTGTGCCTCAATTGCTCCATGAAATGAAAATGATATAAATAGTATGGACTGAGAATAACACATAAGTTATCGAGTTGTCATTGCCAGGAGGACTAAACAAAGTTTTAAAAAAAGGGTAAGTGTCAAAAATAGCATCTGGCAACTGTATGTATTTAAAAACAACAAAACAAAAAATAATAATGATAATTCCCAATTTTTGGAAACTAAAAAAAAAAAACAATAAATGCAACAACAACAAAAGAAAACAGTTCTTACCTTGAAAATTTAAGTGTACTAAATACTTCAAAGGGACTTTCAAATTCTAGAAAGTGGCTTTAGCCTTTCGACAACCTGGCCCCAAAAGTCACTGCTAAGTCCCAGATGCCAGTCTTTTAGAAGCCTCTTCACAGGTGCCGCCTTTCTTGTAATGAGTGAGCTGGGGCAAAAGGCAATCCCTTCTGTGCACACGAGCATGAATGATAATAATTAATAAGACCCTGGCAATTTTACCCAGTGATGTGTAAGATTGGGACAGTGTGCTCTGTCAGTCGATAGTGGCACTGTAGAGAACGTGAGTGGCAGAGCAAGAAGTGAATACCACCTTGTTGAGAATTAATGTCCTGTCAGAGCCAGCTGTCACTCACTGTCACCTGGCCAGCATGCAGTGTGTGAGGCCTGTCAGTCTCCCTGGATGGGGAGGCGGGAGGAGTCTGATCACAAGCTGATGTTCTGCGTGGTGGAGGTGATGAGCCTGCAGGGGCCCTTGTTCTGAGCAGGTGAGCAGTACCCTTACTACTCTCCAGGACTCACCCAGAATGCCTGCTTAGGGCGGGAGCAGCCTCTTCGGCTACCCTGGGTGTTTTGATGGCACAGAGGGCGTCAATAATGACTTACCCTGGAGGGCTCGTCAGAGGAAAGGTAGAGACAGAGGCACAAGCAACTGAAGATGTGGCCTAGCCCGTAGACTCCTAGCTTCTGGTCAGAACCCTTAAGTTCTGGCCCAAATTCTTCCACCCGCTCACCCTGAGTCCATACAGACTCACACAATTTCACTGTCAGGAGATGATATTACCAGGCGTTAGCTCTCCCATCCCCCACTGCGCTCAGGCCTTCTGACTTCCCCTCCCCCATGTACTCATCCAGAACAGGAATTCAAAGGCAACCTCAGGTAGTTATTTCCTTTGCTTTTGAGCCTCCAAGGGCCAGTGTTTTGGCCTAAAAATAAGTGTAAAGGAGAACTTGCTGGGCCCCAGCCTTCGCTCTTGTAGGGACCAAGGGCAGGCAGTACATAGATTGACCACTCTGGCATAAGTATTATTTTGAGTTAAATGCAATTAAAACCCAAAAGGTTCAGGAAAACCTCTTTACCTCCTCTTCGATTGCCTGTCTGTAGCAGGGAGAGAGGTATTAACAGGGATTCCTCTTTTCAAACATTTATTTATTTATGTATTTATTTGAGAGAGAGAATGAACAGGGTAAGGGGCAAAGGGAGAAGGAGAGGGACAAACAGATTCCCCACTGAGCTTGGAGCCCGATGTGGGGCTCCATCCCAGGACCCTGAGATCATAACCTGAGCCACCCAGGTGCCCCTAACACAGGGATTCCTCTTTAACCAGGAAATTTATTTGCATAACAGGGAAACCTTGATTTTCCAAACATCTCCTCTCACCTACCTGCTAATGGTCTTCCTCCCCTTTGTATCCCCAGACCCTGACTCTCTCCTGAGCTCACATAAGCCTCATGTCACCTGACTGCCATGTCTGTGCGGATTTCCCATATGTCTGAAACTAAATTTGATTTTCTTCTGTTAACCTGTCTCCTGTCACTTTGATTCTTGGTCCAGCTAGAAGGATCTTGAAAAGCATAGGAAATTCTTCCTCCCCAACATGCCAAAAGAGAAAAGGTGAACACTCTCCCCAGGCTGAGGCTAAGAGCTATGTGGAAGGGACAGGGCATCCATTCCTTTCTCTGGGTTGGTGACAGAACCTCCAGGGAAATTGAGGGACCTGAGAGCAGAGAATGCCTGGGCCTTGCTTCCCATGTGGAATCTGTGAAGCAGGAAGCCCAGAGTAGCCCCACACCCTGGCATGGTCTCACTGCAGTGGAGCAGACCTGGTAGCAAGGTGATTTCAGCAGAGGGGCAGACTCCAAGCTTCCTGCTCTTCCCCAGAGGTGTGGGAAGCATCCACCTTTCCAGAGCCCTAAGAAAGGCTCGGAAGATAGGTGTGAACTGGTCTACCTGTGGGGGTCTTATGTTCCGGGTGAGGGAGGGAAGGCTACAAAATATGCATCATCGTGAACACGGCATCCGGCTCTACGTGGGAGATGTAAACACCTCCGTTGATGTTTGAGTGAACTGAAACATCACTAAAGAGTAGAACAAAACCATCAACAACTTAACAAATGCACACAGGCAGAGGCAACCATAGTCTAGAAACTGTCCTGTCTCCCTCTATCCTAAATGGGCTGAGTTTAAATCTGAATTGACTATTGACTCAGAATTTAGGCTGAAGGTAGGATTAAGTTGAGGTAAAGGCAAAGAAAGTTGTTTTTCTGCATATACAGGGTCCTGAAAACATCATACCCATTACACTTCAGTGAGTTAATGTTTTCATAGTAAAATGCATCACTTGAGCTATTGTGAGGCCCAAATTCAACTCTAGAGACCTTACTTTATTAAGTAACCAGGAAGGACCATGAGAGACCCTAGTTGTTTGATATTGTCAGAAGTGCAGGGTGGGTTTCCAGTGTCAAAGTATGTTGGTAATTTTCTTAAGAAGTCTAGGTTGGAGGACCAGAATCACCTGGGAGCATTTTGATATACCAATGCCTAAGCAACATCTTGTATGTCTCTGTGTCACGTGTCTACTGTGTCTCAGGGAAGTGTGGTGGCCTGGCAAGGTCCACTGCTTGGAATGAGTGGGATGTGGAGATGGTCACCCCTGAGGAGCAGATGAGGTCTTGGCATGGCTGCCCTCTTCCCAAGGTGAAGGCCAACTCTGTAGTATTTAGAGGGAAGCAACTAGGGGTTCAGAAAGGGAAAGATTTCCTTCCAGCTCCAGGGGAAGAAGTTAGCTTCTCTGGATAGAGGGAGCTTTCTGTTAGGTGAGGCTGATTGTCAGGTGGACAGTCACCTGTCAGGGAAGCTGAAGGAAGTGATTCAAGCAGGATCTAAGGAAGTTGGACTCAAGACCCCTTTGAAGCTCAAATTTCTAAGGCTCCATGACCATGGAGTTAATGGTAGGTTTGGGGGAAGTTAGCTCTGATCCATGGTGTCAGATGGCATTTGCCCTCCTTACCTGGCCTGTGGGATTAGGAACATCTGGTGGGACAGGTGTGTCTGCTCCAATGGGTGTCATGGCCACAAGTGCCTTGTCTTTTCTTTTGTTTTCGATTTTTTGATACACACTTTTTAATTTGAATGAAGTGAAACCTATCATATTTTCTTTAGGATTTTGTTGTTGTTGTGGCAATGGTGGTGATTTTCTCTGTGTCCTAAAACACTGGACATTGGCCCTAGAAATGAAGAGAAGACAAAAAAGAACAGAAGTTTTCTTCCAGAGATGACTTGTGCTTCTTTCTAATGTTGTTTATTTATTATCTGGGTTATATCTTTTATAAATCTTCTCTTCCTGACGCCTCCTTATTTCTTTCAAATTGGCTTGCCTTTTTCTCATTAGTTTGCATAATTTTTTTGTGTGGTGTGGAAATTAACCTTATTAGAAATATGATTTTCTAGCTATGTATTTTGTGTGTTGACTTACATTTTTGCCAAACAAATGTTTTATATTTGTAGGGTTAGATACAACTCCCTTTACTTTTTTAGTAGAGATTAAACAATAATTTTTTAATTTATTGCTTTATTTTAGTATAAAATAAATAAGAAAATAAGAAATAGATAAGGATAATTTTTTACTATTATTTAGGAAGACCACATTAACTCCTAGATTGTATGAGTGGTCTTCTAATTTTTTGGTATGATGTCTTTGTTCTATTTGAGCCTTTTATCTAGTTGAAATTTATTTTTTACCTATGGTTCTGGGATGAGAGTCTTTTAAATTTCCATTTCATTTTGATAACCAGTTTTGCCAGCCTTATTTATCAAATGGTCCATTTTCCCACACTGAATAAAACACTGTTTTTGTTGAATATAAACTTCTTGTAGGTAGGGATCAAATTCTGAATTTTCAGTCAAATTCCATGGATCTGTTTTTCTATTCATATGTCAATACTATGTTGATTTTATTTACAATGGCTTTTGTGAAGATTCTGGTAAGTGATAAGGTAAGTCTCCTCTCATTTGTCTTAACATTTTTGGAGCAAGTTATAGGCAAATTCTTTCATATGAATCCAGGAATCATTTTAAACTTTTGGAATTCACATGGGAATTACATCAAATTATAGATTAATTTTGGACGAATTGCTAGACATATATCAATATATATCACATCTATATTGCCTATGTCATGTATGGATATTATATTTTATATATGATAGGTCACTATAGCATTTATATCATGTATGTTTGAGAATGTATTTTCTCATCCAAGAGCGTGGTACACTTTTCCAGGCATCTGGCTCTGTTTCATTCTTCTTATTGCAATTTTAAATTTGTGTCCTAGCATCCTGTGGCTTTGGGGTTAAATTTATTCCTTAGTGTTTTGTCATTTTTGTTGTATTATAAATTGAAAATTTTTTACCTAATTCTATTCCAAGTGCTTAGAGTACTAACTAAAGTAGCTATGGGTTTTTACATGGCTAGCTTATACATAGTTACTTTATAATTGTCTCTAATTACTCTTAGCAGAGGTTGTTTTTGTTTGTTTGTTTGTTTTTACTAAAATATTGTGAGTTGTCTAGGTGTACAGTCAGCAAAAGATAAGTTTGTGTGTATGTTCCAATGTTTGTTGCAATTATTTTAACTTCTTATTTTGCATTTTCTAGAACTGCCCTATCCAGTATGGCAGCCACTTGCCACATTTGACTATTTGAATTTAAATTAATAAAATTAAAACTTCAGTCCCTTATTCACACTAGCCACACTTCAGTTGCTCATGAGTCACATGTGACTGGAAGCTGTCCTTTTGGACCGCACAGTATATAGACTATGTCCATCATTTCAGAAATTTCTATTGGACACTATGCTAGAATGTTCAAGATAACATGTAATAATTATAGTTACAGTGGTATCTTCTATATCATTCTTGATTTTAATAGAAATGTTTTACTATTTTACTACTTAAAGTAATTCAGGAGTAGTCAAGGAAATGCAACTTAGATTAATGATGAGATTTTATATTCAAAAATAAGAGAAGATCATTATCAACTAAAATTGGTAGGCATGAAGAAAGAGGATACTCTCTATGTTGCTGGAGAAAATGTGAAGTGTTACAACCTTTGGGAAGGCAGTCTGGCAACATTTAAAAGTATATATGCCATTCAGCTCTGTAATTATCCTCTTGAAAGGGGCAATACCTAAGGATAGACAGATGTCAAGGGTATTTATTGCAGTGTTGTTTGCCCTGGGAAGAAACCGAAAACCGAGTAGATATTGCCAACCAGAATGGCTAAGAAAGTGAGTATGACTTCGCCATGGGATAGCATGCAACCATTAAAAAGAAGGAACTGGAACTATATTCAGTGACTCTGGGCAACTGCTATGAGGTGTTGTTGAATGGAAAAAGAAAATGTGGGAAAATGGGTAAGCTGTACCATGTTTATAAATGGAACAATGAAAAATGTTTCAAAGATTACATGTGAGCAGACATAAACATATAAATAGGATTATATAAAGAATTATTCATATAGGCCCGTATAGAATTACATGAATATGGAGACACTTACGGTTTGTTAACGCAAGTTACCAGGCAGAGCAGACTCGGGGTGTGTGTCATGACGAAGATAAGTAAGGGAGGGGCGTATGTACTATTATTATTTCTACAAAGTACATATGTATATGTGCATAGGAATAAAGAAACTTATAAATGAAGAGATGATTCCAGGTGTTAACAATGGTCATTTCAAGGTTGTGAGACTCCAGAAGACTCCTGGTTTTTTCTTTGTAATTTTGTATATAGTTGGATCCTATATAGAGAGCGAGTAAGGGGAGTTAAAAGCAAACATTTATTGTATGGATCCTTCCTTCAAATGCTTAGCGCAATGCCTGATACATCACTGTGTGCAGAGAAACCAAAAACCAAAGGTTGAAAGGAATTGTATTTTTACCATCATTCTTTGAAATTAGTCTACATTCCAAGGCTAAGTAAATATTTACTTTATTTCCTGACGTTACAAAAATTACATACATCACATTATTTAATCCAGCTAATTTGAGTAGATAGCTTTTTAAAATTTAACTCCATTTTTTTCTTCTCAGATGCATAAAAAAACTTCGTTTAATGTATAATTTAAAAATATATTAATTTTTGAAAATTAAGAAAATAGAATTTAGCAGTACTTTATATTTGAACTGCATTCTCTTTCTTGAGAGGTTCTTATAAGCTTTCCTTCTCTATTCTTCAAACCACACTCATCACCCATGACAAAATATATACACACCTGCACACGTGCATGCGTGCACACGTGTGTGCATGCCCGCACGTGTGCGCGCGCGCGCACACACACACACACACACACACACTCCAGGTTAAAAATTACTAGTCAAGGGTGTGGAATAAAAGCAGTTTCCCCTCATTATTTTCTTTTTCTCAACTTCTTCTGGCATTATCAGCAATTTATTTTTCCAGATAAATTTTAAAATCATTTTGTCAAGTTTCATCTCTCTCCCCAAAAAAGATCTGTTAGGATTTTTTTTTAAGACTGCAGGAGTTCAATACATTATTTGGAAAGAATTAGTATCTTTGAAATTTTTTGCCTTCTTATCCAGAAACATAAGGTTTGCATCCTTCCTTAAAAAAATCATACAAGTTTTCTTTATTTCTTATAAGACTCCTGTTTAAAATTCAGGTTTACCGAGTGTACTTCACAGACAGCAAAATTCACCCTTTCCAGTCAACAGTGCTGCAGGCTTTTGACAAATGTATGTCTTTGTGTCAGTGCTGCCTCAGTCAAGATAAAGAATACTGACATCACTGAAGAAAATACCCTCATTCCTTTTAGATCAACCCTTCTTCTTACCTCTGGCTTTTTCTTTTTCTCCTAGAATGTCCTATAAATGGAATTCTCCAGTGTGCAGGCTTTTGTCTCACGTAATATAATGACTTTCAGATTTGTCCATATTGTTGGATGTAACAGGAGCTCAGTTGGTTTTACCAGTTGAGTGGTATTCCATTGTATGGATATACTGCAATTTGCCCATTCACCTGTTGATGGGCATTTCTGTTGTTTCCATGATTTTACTACAAATAAGACCCTGTCAACATTTGTGTGTAAGTTTTTGTGCAAACATATGTCTCCATTCTGCCTGGAAATGTCATGGATATGTTTAATATGTTGGGTAAAAGATGCTCAGAAAAAAATATACTGGGCTTTACACTCTGGGTATATGTTTAATTTTAAAAGAAATTATCTGTTTTCCAAAGAGATTATATCTTTTTTTTTATATTTTAGAAGTGTGATTTTTTTTTCTTAAGAAGTTGTTTTATTCAGAGCTGGTACTAGGTGTTCTCAAATTTGTTTTTATTATTTATTTTTAAAAAATTTTCATTAAAGTATAATTGACATACAATGTTATATTAGTTTCTGGTATACAATATAGTGATTCAAATTGCTATACATTACTCAGTGCTAGTCATGATAACTGTACTTCTAATCCCCTTCACCTGTTTCACCCATGCCCTTTACCCACATCCCCTCTGGCAACCACCGTTTTGTTCTCTGTATATAAGAGTCTGATTTTTTTTTTGTTTGTCCCTTTTTTTTTTTTTGCTTGTTCATTTGTTTTGTTTCTTAAATTCCACTTATGAGAGAAATCATATGGTATTTGCCTTCTCTGTTTGACTTATTTTACTTAGCATTGTACCTTCTAGGTCCTTCTATGTTGTCGCAAATGGCAAGAGCTCATTCTTTTTTATGGCTGAATACTATTCCATTGTATCTATGTGCCACATTGTCTTTATCCATTCATCTATTGATGGACACTTGGGCTGCTTCCCTATCTCAGCTATTGTTAATAATGCTGCTATAAACATAGGGGGATAGATATGTTTTCGAATTAGTGTTTTTATTTTTCTTGGGTAAATACCTAGTAGTCAAATCACTGGATCATTTGGTAATTCTATTTTTACTATCTTAAAGAAACTCCATACTGTTTTCCACAGCCACTGCACCAATTTGCATTCCCACCAACAGTACGTGAGGGTTCTTCTTTATCCAAATCCTCAACCACACTTGTTACTTCTTGTCTTTTTGGTTCTAGCCATTCTAACAGATATAAGGTAAATCATTGTGGTTTTGATTTACATTTCCCTGGTGATTAGTGATGTTGAACATCTTTTCACGTCTGTTGGCCATCTGGATGTCTTCTTTGGAAAAAATGTCTGTTCAGGTCCTCTGACCATTGGTTCATTATTATTATTATTATTAATTTTGGGGAGGCATTGGGTTATGTAAGTTCTTTGTATATTTTGGATATTAACCCCTTGTCATAGACATCATTTTCAAATATCTTCTCCAGTTTAGTAAGTTGCCTTTCTGTTCTGTTGATGGTTTCCTTTGCTGTGCAAAAGCCTTTTATTTGGTGTAGTTCCAATAGTTTATTTTTTGTAACTTTTACATTCCCATCAGCAATGTATAAGAGTTCCAGTAACTCCCCATTCTCTCCAACATTTGGTATTTCCAGTCTTCTTAATTTAAGCCATCCTGTATATGAAGTGATATGTCATTGTGGTTTTAATTTCTCTGTTGACTAATGATGTTGAGCTTTTCCCCCTACTTATTGATTATTCATATATCTTCTTTGGGAAGTATCTGTTCATGTCTTTCACCTATTTTCCTCTTGGGATATCTGCCCTTATATCATTGAGTTATAAGAGCTCTTTATATATTCCGAATACAGTGGTTTCTTGCGTATTGGGAATATCTTCTCCCTGTCTGTGACTTGCTTATGGATTTTTAAAGTTGTGTGTTTTGAAGAGCAGAAATTTTTAGTTTTGATGAAGTTCATTTTATCAGTATTTTCTTTTGATTTGTCCTTTTTGTATCCAGTGATTCTTTGCATAACCCAAGGTCATAATGATTTTTGCCTATGTGCTTTTCTAGAAGCTTTCCAGGTTTAACTTTTACATTTACATATATAATCCACTTCAAGGTAATTTAAGGGCTGTGGTTTTTCCCATATGGATATCTAATTATTACATTTATTGAAAGATTATCTTTCCCCCATAAATCACCTTCGTCCCCTTTTACCATATATATACTGGGTTTTATTCTGTTTCATCACATCTATACATTTATTTCTGTGTTGGTCCACACTGTTATGATTACTGTTGTTTTGTATTGAGTTTTGAAATTAAGTATTGAAAGACTTCCACACTTGTCTTCATAAAATTGTTTTGGCTGTTTATTAAATTTATTTTACGTCTATTTGGTATTATCAGTACAACTCTACACATTATTTTAAAATTTCAACTCTCAATTATTTGTTGTTAGTATAGAAGTGCAATTGACAGTTTGTGTATTTATATTGTATCCTGTGACCCTGTTAAACTCATATATTAGTTCCAGTTATTCCTTTGTAGAGCCCTTAGATCTATCTAGAAAGTTGTTATCTGCAAATAAAGACCATTTTATTTCTTTATTACCCATATGTATATGAAGAGAAACTATACCCCCAAGTTTTATGGAAGGTGATTTTTTAAAGGCAGAATAAATGATCAACTTAAGTGAGTTATGACCTAGGTTTGGGGACTTACTCAAAAGGCTAGTGTCCTCTCCATTTCTCCCCTCACCCTCTTCGAGAAAATTAAAGCTTGTGTCTACAGAGAATAGAAGCAATGGGTCAGATGAAAAAGCTGTGTCTGAGAAATTATCTAGTGAGTTCAAACTGCGTAGACATATTCAGAATATTCAGCCTAAAATATGTGTATGTATACTTTTTCATTTAGATGTATAGACACCTTTTTTAAAAAAATTCCAGTATAGTTAACAACACTGTTGTGTTAGCTTCAGGTGGACAATACAGGGATTCAACAATTTCATACTTCACCCAGTGCTCATCATGGTAAGTATACTCTCTAATCCCAATCACCTCTTTCCCCCATCCCCTACTCTCCTCCCCTCTGGTAACCACCATTTTGTCCTCTATAGTTAGGAGTCTGTTTCTTGGTTTCTCTCTCTTTTCCCCCTTTGCTCATTTGTTTTGTTTCTTAAATTCCACTTATGAGAGAAATCATATGGTGTTTGTCTTTCTCTGACTGACTTATTTGGCTTAGCATTATACTCTCTAGCTCCATCCATATCGTTACAAATGGCAAGATTTCATTCTTCTTTATGGATGGCTGAATACTATTCCATTGTATCTATGTGCCACATCTTTATCCATTCATCTATCGATGGACATTTGGGCTGATTCCATAGTTTAGCTGTTGTAAATAATGCTACAATAAACATAGGGTTGCATGTATCTTTTCAAATTAGTGTTTTTTGGTATTTTTTGGGTAAATATCCAGTAGTGTGATTACTGGATCATAGGGTAGCTCTATTTTCAATTTTTTGAGGAAACTTTATAATGTTTTCCACAGTGGCTGCGCCGGTTTGCATTCCCACCAACAGTGCATGACGGTTCCTTTTTCTCCACATTCTTGCCAACACTTATTTCTTGTGTTGTTGATTTTAGCCATTCTGTCAGGTGTGAGGTGATATCTCATTGTAGTTTTGATTTGCATTTCCCTGATGAGTGAGGTTGGGCATCTTTTCATGTGTCTGTTGGCCATCTGGAAGTCTTCTCTGGAGAAATGTCTGCTCATATCTTCTGCCCATTTTTCAACTGTGTTATTTGTTTTTTGGGTGTTGAGTTGCGTAGGTCCTCTCTATATTTTGGATGCTAACCCTTCATTAGATATATCATTTGCGAATATCTTCTCTCATTCTGTAGATTGTCTCTTAGTTTTGTTGATTGTTTCCTTCACTGTGCAGATGCTTTTTATTTTGATGTAGTCCCAATAGTTTATTTTTGCTTTTATTTCCCTTGCCTCAGAACACATATCTAGAAAAATGTTGCTATGGCCAATGTCAGAGACATTACTGCCTGTGTTCTCTTCTAGGATTTTTATGGTTTCAAGTCTCACATTTAGGTCTTTAATCCACTTCGAGTTTCCTTTTGTATATGGTGTAAGAAAGTGGTCTAGTTTCATTCTTTTACATGTGGCTGTGCAGTTTTCCCAGCACCATTTATTGAAGACTGTCTTTTTCCCATTGTGTATTTGATCCTGCTTTGTCGAAGATTAATTGACCATATAATTGTGGGTTTATTTCTGGGTTTTCTATTCTGTTCCAAATGTATATATACCTTTTGATTAAAACACATACATACACATGTGTATGTATATGTATGTACATATATGTGTGTACATATGTATGTGTGTACATATATGTGTATATATGTATGTACACACACACACATATATATATTTATTTATTTATCTTTTAATTGATCCGCATTTATGCTTCATCAGAGTCCTGCTTCTGGTGCACCTTGCTGGGTAAACTTTGAGACTGTCGCAGATAATTCATGTTCTATGCCTTTGCTCCTAGTAGGCTCAAAAAATACTTCTGTGTGGAATCTTGTTGGGACACTTTCTACCATAGAAAACTTACCCTGATCGCCATAAGGAGACAGACAAATAAAACTTGATGAGTTATTATGTTTGCCCAGGTGAGTGGTACTTAGCGCCGTGCCTTCAGGTCTGGTTGGATCCAGGAAATCTTTCCATAACTCTTGGCTTTGTTCACGTGCAGCCTCTCCCCTGAAGGCAAGATGGCCTTCATCAGCCCCAAGCTTGTCTTCCAGAAGCTCAGCAACCCTGTGGAAAGGGCGCTTAGATTCTTCACTACTTACAGCAGAAGTCGTGGGCTTGAGTCACCAGCCCAGTGGGCGTCATGCTCTCATCCCTGAATGCCCCACCTGCGGCTTTGAGCAGGGAGCTCGGGTAGCTTCACCCAAACCTCAAGATAATCAAGGAGTCATTACCAAGACAAGGGGAAGCGGATACAGGGGGGACATAAACAATGCTGCCCACTACTGGAGTGTGACCGTATTTCCGTGGTGACCCACCTTCAGCCTCCCCCTATGTGCTAAGCAGGTATAGAGCTCTACCCAGACACGGCTGTCACTGAGCACATCACCACACCTTCTTTCTTTCGGATCTGACTTCCTGTTTGCAAGCAGCTTTACAGGAACGCGCAACCTTTCCTCTTCCACTTCAGAGTTTGAGTCCACCAGGCAATTTCCCAGATGCGGCTTCTGGTAAAAGAAAGAAGCCAGTCACCAAGGACAGATATGGTATGATCCCACTTAGAGGAGGAGACAGAAGGTAGGATGGTGGGTTGCCAGGGGCTGGGGGAGGGGAGAATTGAAGAGCTTTGGTTTATGGGTCTGGAGTTTCAGTTTGGGACGTGCAATAATTCTGGCGGTGGATGGTGGTAATGGTTGCATACAAGGGGAGTGTACTTAGTGCCGCTTCATCCATTGGAATGGCTCAAATGGGAAGCTTTGCATTATATACACTGTACCACAATAAAAAAGAACAACTAGGCCTGGCAGTTTGCCTTTGGGGAGACAGCAGAGTGGCTGATGTCAAGTCCTGCTGTAAGATCGGCTCTGTCTCTTACCAACGGTGCAGTCCTAAGCTAGCCACGTAACCAGAGCCAGCCTCCAGTTCCTTCTTTGCAAAGCAGGGCTGACACTGACCACCTGCAGGGGTTCTTGTAAAGACAGTATGAAATCATGAAGTGCATAGGAGCACATTGCTGGGCCCCAGGAAGCACTCGACAAGTGCTGGTTACATAACTATGTTAACTATGACCTTCACCCCCTCCCCCAAGTGAGGGGCTTCTTCACCAAGCCTACTCATCCCAGCGGCCTGGCTCCCATCAGCACACTGACTGTCAGTACCTTCGACGGCGGGTACACACCTTCTCCAAACCCCTCCGGCTGAAATGCGTCCCGGGAAAAGATCGAATCACAGCGTTACACCTGTCTGCAAGGCCACTGGTGAAATCAGCAAAGCGACAATATCCAGTTACTGGAAATCTCTTGTAGGAAAAATTTGATTCCTAAGTTTCCTAATTTAAAAGCCCTAACAATGTACTCAGCACATAAACTGTTGAGGCAATTTAAATAAAAACACACACATAAAAATCTACAGCATGTTGGAAAAATATGCAGAACACTATTTTTAAAAGAATCTCTGGTATAATTAGGAACAGTTTTGTTATTATTGTTATTGATGATTTCATTGTTGATTGGTAATAATTTCAGTACTTTCGATACTAAAATATCACATCCACATTATGAGAATCAATTCCATATAATCTTTAGTATTTGTAATTCTGTATGACAATAATTATATTCATAATAAACACACAGAAGTTCCCCCCTTTTAACCTGATGGCAATAACCAGTGAAAAAAATCAAGAATATAAATATCCAGGATAAAAATTTTGAGAATGGCATAGAATCTACTTGAAAAAAAATCAGTGATACATATTTTTAAAATATCTTTTGAGTCAAGAGAGCTATAAATATAGCTGAACAAGGAGACTGGATGTCTAAATTCCCTTTAAATGAGGTTAGGGTTCAATGTAATCCTAAGCAAACTTTCAAAAGCCTTTTTTTTTTTTTTCCGGAAAGCAGCAAGGACCAAATGTTTCTACAGATACCTATAGAATGATGGACAGGCAACATTTAGTAAATTAAAACCAAGAATCACTGGAGGAAGGGGGACTGGTTCTGCCAGACAAATGCATGGCAAAGCAGGAATTACTGAATCGATGTGATACCAGTGCAAAAATAAATATACAAATCTCAATTGCAGCCTAGAGAGATCCAAATCTGTTCTGGTAGCAGGTTTTACTATTTGGGGAATTATTCCCCAGATGAAGCTGGGATGGATGAAAACCTCCAGAGGGGAACAGCAGCTTTTATCCTCGTATCAGATCCCCAAATAAGTAAAAGGATTGAAAAGTTAAGTGTCAAAGAAAAATAAGACTATCACAAGCTAGAGGAGAGCATCAGTACACCCTGAAATAATGTCCAGGCTGGAGACGACGAAGCTTAACGCCGTAGAAGAAATCATAGTGGATCCGTGGGTAAGATTGAACGTAAGATCGAAGCACTGTCACCGAGGTCACAGAGAGAGCTTGTAACTGGAAAATGTTTTCTACAAATGCAACAAAGTTTTTATCCTATGTACATCAAGAATTCATATACATAAATAAAAAAATATTAAGTCTGAAAAAATTCAAAGGCCACATAGAGAAAGTTGAATCATAAGAGAGTAAAGGGGGGGAGCCTGGGTGTCACAGTTCGTTGAGCAACTGACTCTTGATTTCAGCTCAGGTCATGATCTCAGGGTTGCGAGATCGAGCCCCAAGATGGGCTCCACACTCAGCGGGGAGTCTACCTCAGATTCTCTCTCTCCCTCTCCCTCCGCCCCTCCAGTTCTTGTGCGCTCTCTCTCTCTCCCTCTCTCTAATAAATAATCTTAAAAAAAAAGAGAGAGAAAGAGAGTAAAGGTAGATGGCTAATAAGCATATAAAATGACCCATCTCATGAGTCAATTGAGGGGATCATCATTAAAACAATAGTTTGATATGATTTGAGACCTTCAAATGTACAGATTTTTCAGCCGTGCAAAGCCCAGCACAGGGAAGGGTGTGGCAAGGCAGAGCAGCGAGCTGGTGGGAGAGAGCAATATTACTTCTGCTAAGAAGGTAATTTAACGAGAGGCAAGGACAGCTTTTAAAGATTTATTTATTTATTTAAGAGAGAGAGAGAAAGAGAGAGAGAGAGCGTGCCCACATGAGGCAGGGAGGGGGAGAGGGAGAGAGAAACATTAGCCTTCGAGGGCTTGATCTCACGACCCTGAGATCACGACCTGAGCCAAAACCAAGAGTCGGTCGCTTAACTGTCTGCGCCACCCAGGTGTCTCTAAAAATTTTATTTTATTTGAGAGAGAGAGAGAGAGAGAGAGCAAGAGCAGGGGGAGGTGCAGAGGGAGAGGGAGAAACAGCTCCCCACTGATTGGGAGCCCAACTTGGGGCTTGATCCCAGGACCCTGAGACCATGACCTGAGCTGAAGGCAGATGCTTAAGCATCTGAGCCATCTAGGCGCCCTGCAAGAACTTTTAAAGTGTTCATATTTTTGATTTAATAAATCTGCTTTTAAAAATAAAATTCTCATGGCACTGGGTGGCTCAGTTGGTTAGGCTACATAGCTTCATAGAAGTAACACAAAATATGGACAAACAGAGGTTCCCACATTAATCATAATATCAGAGAGAAGGAGGTGGGGGAGGGAGGAGAGAGAGAGAGAGAGAGAGAGCTGAATGTCTGACAGTATACAGAAAGTGCCATACTCTGGCACATTAGGCAGACCTCCCACTTGTTTCCAAAGAGGGTTGAGAGATACGGGGAATTGTGTAGACTTCATGGCAAACAGATTGAGAAAGATATGTATAATACCTGGCAGATAAAGAGTTAAGTGCATAATATGCAAAGAGTATCTACGCATTGAAAAAAAAAAATAAGACAAGTGGCCTAATTAAAAACGTACCAGCAGCTATCAATAGGCCATTGACAGATAAGGAAATGCCAGTGGGCGGTGCGCTTTTGAGAAGAAATGCAACGTCTGGGAACTGGGGAAGTAAAACAAAGTGAAAAGGAAAGCCTGTGTTTCAACCATCAGGCTGCCAGAGCCGCACAACTGGTAACATTAGGTGCTGGCAAAGATGCAGGGAGCCAGGCATCTCATGTATCGCTGGTGGGGATGGGACTTGTTTCAGCCTTTTGGGAAAGTAATCTTAGAGTATCTATTAGAATTAAAATATGCATATCCTTTGACCCAGCAGTTCCATTTTATGGCTCTATCTTGTAGAAATAAAAGCATTATTTATAAAGGAAGGGGGGAGAAGACATCTTTTGAATGTCCATTAATAGAGGAATGATTGAATACATTGTGTGTGTTGGGATGATATAGTTACGAGAGAGATGTGGCTGTTTTCCCAAAAGGATAACCGTGAAAATTCACCCAGAGGAAAACAAGTCGCAGGGAAATGAAGATGCATGGTATATGTAGGAAAAACATATTTCATTAAATCTGTCTTTTGTTTTTCTTTGTGACTTTTGCTAAATCAATTCCTTCCTATCTCTCTCCTTCTTCCTTCCTTCCTTCCTTCCTTCCTTCCTTCCTTCCTTCCTTCCTTCCTCATTCCCTCCCTCCGTTCCTTCTTTCCTCCTCCCTCTCTCCTTCTTTCCTTCCCTCCCTCCCTCCTTCCTTCTCTCTCTCATCTGTCTTCCTGCTAATCGTCTGTCTTTCTTCTCTTGTTCCTTCCCTTCCTCTCTCTCTCTCTCCGACGCCCATTATGTCCTGTGGACACAAACATGGTTACAGGAGGAGCTCTACCTGCTGATCGCATTGGTTATTTTCTGAGGATGGAGAGGCAGGTTATTGATTATGTCTCTGCGTGTCTTTGTTTTTCACTGCTGTTCCCTGTGTTGCAGGGAACACGGGGAGATTTTATAATGTTGTAAGGGTAGAGATTCCGGGACATGATTATGCTCGGAACTGTGTTTTTTAAATTTATTTTCTATTTTTAACTTTTCTTTAAGTACAGGTAAAAAAAAAAAAATGATCAAAAATAAAAGCACCAAAAGGGTAAGAGTTCGCCTCTGATAAGCAGAGGGATGTTAATGAGTTTTCCTTCTTTAGACTATTATGTGTTTTCCAAATTTAAATAAAAACATTAATTCTAACATTAAAAAAGATGTATCTTGGGTGCCTGGGTGGCTCAGTCAGGTAAGCGTCTGCCTTGGGCCTCAGGTCATGATCCCAGGGTCCTGGGTCCCGCATCGGGTTCCTTGCTCAGCAGGGAGCCTGCTTCTCCCTCGACTCTTCCCACGTGCCCTTGATCTCTCTCCTTCAAATAAATAAATAAATAAAAATTTTTAAAAAATAAAATTAAAAAGATGTGTCTTAATGAAATCATTCTGCCCATCCTCTTTCACTCAAGGGACAGCTGGATTTTGCCTTTTTGGAGGTGTCTCCAGGGATGAGTGGCCACACACAGCTGGGAGAGGGCCTGACTGGGGCTGGAGGGAGGAAGGCCTGCAGGGGAGCAGACTGGCCGGTCCTCCCCGCGGGGCCCCTGCTCATGGTAAGCGTGGGTGTCTTGGTCATCTCGTCTTGCTGGTTGGTCACTGTGCACCATCACGCGTCCCCCTGAGGGTCCCAGGAGGTGGCTCCACAGGTCCCAGTCATAGAAGGGAAAGGGCTCCATCGCAGGGGCAGAAACACAGCTCGTCAGCCTGGTGGGGAGGCTGAAGGAAGAGGCGCATGGTGGAGCCATCGGCGCTGTCTGGGTTTGGGCAGCAGCCTGTCCTGTGGGGGCTGAGTAGGGCCAGAAGCTTCTGGAGAGATCCCACTTTGGGGACCTTCTGTTCTGGGCACGGATGAGTAACTCTTCCAACCCTGGCAATAAAGTGGGGAAGGAGACAGTAAATAAGCAGTGGGCAAAATTAAAACCAGTAATGAGCCGTATGAATATTGTGGTGTGATAATGTTGGAGACACATTTATTTGGATCACTGCATGTTCTGGGAAAACATAATGGCATTGTGGTTGTGTGTCCTCGTTTTCCTCCGCTGAGTTTCCACTTACTGGCCCCGGAGGCTGGCAGCACCCGCACCTGTGCCCACATGCCTTTAAAACCTTGGCAGGGAGAGGCAGGCCCAGCATGGGGGGGGGGGAGGCCAGAGCTACGGGCACCTTCTCGGTGGGGAAGGCTGTGAAGGCCAGGGAGGCGGCCCCTCCAGCCACCCTGGCTCACCAGAGTGGGGAGCCGTGGCGAAGTCGACCAGAAGGCCGCCCAAGACAAGGGCGTCGCCCCTCGTCATGCAGGGGGACGCTTGCCCTGGAACTTCACCCGGAGGGGATATCCTGCACACGTGGGGTGGCCCATGAGGCTGTGCTGAAGAAAGTGTGGAGATTGTTGGAATCAGCTGCCCCCTCCACTAAGCTTCTCCTCCTTACGGTCGGGGCGTTGACCTGGAATTGCTTCTTCCACCGGCCCATAGAAATGCTTGGCAGGTTCTAATGCCCTGAGGCAGAGGGAACAGGCATGCCAAGAGGAGGACCTGAAGTCTTAGCCAAAGGGGCCTTGGCAGAAACCTGGTCAGAAGGAGAAACTGTCTAGGGGTTTGGACTATCAGAAGCCAGTGTATGGGAAGGAATCCCAAGAGCCCAGCCACCCTACAGAAGTGCCCAGGGGCCAGGGAACGAGGTGCTATGGGCATGTGGCCCGTGCCACAGAAGGATTCCAAACCTCTGGCCTGTATTACGAAGACAGTCAAGACACCATTCTGCAGATCAACTGGAGGCTGGCGGAGTGTTTTATTAAAGCAGAAGCGATTGTATCCTCAGATGGGCTTCTCCCCTCCACCGTGTGGGTGTAGAACCTGGCTGGAGTGGGGGATCCTGGGGCTCTCTGCATGCATTTCGTGGCTCCCTCATGGTGGGCAAGGGCATTGTCATGCCTGCCCATTGCTTCTGAAGTTGCTGCCTCTCTTGCACTTTCCTGCTGGAAATTTCTAGCAAGATCTCTTTAAAACTGGGTCATGTGGTTTGAGTCTGATCAATTTGTGGACATGCTGTGCAGTTGGTCATATTTCTCCAATGCATATATGCTTATGAATTAAAATACACATGCCTGGCAAAAAAGAAATAATTTAAATTGTGCAATGTATTCATATTTTACGTATGTACTCTTCATCTGCCCTTCACCATATAGACGTATGGATGAGTGTGCAAGAGCCATTCTGACTCAGCATGTGCCGATCCAGACCCTCCCTTTCTGTGTGATGGAATTCCACTGTAGCTAGGAAGCTCTAGAAGTCCTCTGAGCCATAGTTTCCATCGGAAGAGTGGGAAAAACAAACCCCGGAGAGGGGAAGGTGTTCATGCAAGATCAGAAGATAGAGCCAAGGGTGAATTCTGTGTGTGCACTTTCAGTCCCCTCTGATCCATTCCTTGCGGGCTCGCCCTGCATCCCCAGCTCCCCAGGGAACTCTTCCCTGCCCGGGACCACAGTGTTGCCTCCACTCACAGCCCTGGTACAGACAGCGCAGAGCTGAGCTGAGGATGTAGTAGGTGCTCAATGAACAGTTGTGGCCTCCCCCCCACCCCCTGTATTTCGTGGACCTCTCAGAGGCCACATTCCATAAGCCACCTTCCGGCAGAGCACTGTACGTGTGCATGCGTGGGCACACGTGCACCTGTGAGTGGTCCAGCTGCATTGGCAAGGGCCCCCTCCCCCACAGGGTTGGGGGCACGGGCCGGTCTCTGGATGCCCACAGAGGGCCACTTCCCACACATTGCAGGCAACGTTCTGGCCATGGGGCAGACTATCTGGCCTGTAGGCTGGAGACTGAACTGGTAATTGACATCAAGAGGGAATTGGCTCTTTTAAGACAAATGCTTCCAGATGCCAGGATCACTGGGTCCGCGTTACTACCCAGATGGGTCTGGGTGGGAGCCAGAAAAGTAACAGCGGTTGATAAAATCCGAGAGGTAGTTAATCATAAAGTAGCTAGCAGATTCCTGGAAGGTCAGGCTCACTCCCAGGCGGCACAGCAGTGCAGGGCGTGTGCCAGGACCGCAGGCCATCGGGGAACTTCACCATCTCCCCGGTGGCCATTGGTCCAGGCTCAGGGCACTCTGCCGTTTGTGGCTGCCAGCAGGAACCTGCTCCCAGATAGGGCCCAGCCATGTGGGGTTTGCAGAGCCTCTGACGGAATCAGGTTTTCTATGGCGATTGCAATTGACGACCTGTTTCCTGGTCGCTGGGAAGCCTTCATGGGCAGCGACTGTGTTGACACGTCGGTTTCCAGATCCAGCTGGAACCAGTTGAAGCAAATGAAAAGCAGGGAAACTAAGTGGAATTGAACCTCTGGGAACCTCAAATGGGCCTTTTGCTTAGAGCGTGATTTGGGGTATTTAAATATTTTAAGGATTTGGGCAGATGATCTCACATTCGAGGGTGCTCTTCCCACAGCACCATGTTAGAAGGGCTGTAAACCAAGGCTGTTGCTTGCAAGCCAGGCACAGTTGTTTGCGTGTGCTCTGAGTGGAGCCCCAAAAAACCTGGTGAGTGATGAGCCATCCGGGTGGTCTGTGTCTCTCATCTGGTAGACCGCAGTGGCCTGGCAGAAGGTTTCTCTGCTTTATTCTTGCCCCGCTAGAGTTTCTTGCTCACACAGTAGCCAGAGTGATGTTTAAATGTGGAAATAAGATAGTATCAGTGCCTTGCGTGAACCCCTCCAATGACTTTCTATTGAAATTAGAAAAAAATACAAATTCTTTATTGCCTGCAAGACCTACGTGAAGTGACCCTGCCTTCTCCAGTCTCATCTATTGCCCACTGTGCCACACCAGACTCCTTGCTCTTCCTCAAAATGGCCTGCCTCAGGACATTTGCACTCTACCCTCTCTGTGCCTCAAATGCTCTTAACCAGGATAGTCACCCTCCTGCCATCAGCCATCAGCTCAGATCTTACCTCTTCAAAGAGGTTATCGGAAGTAGGCACGTTCTGGTTGTTTTCTTTCCCATTGTTGTATTTTATTTCCTTCAAAGCATTGGCCACTTTCTGAAATATCATTATGATGCTTTAACTTGTTTACTGTGTGACTCCCTACCACTAAAACATAGGCTCCCTGAGAGCTTTGTCTCTTTTGTTCATTGCCATATCCCTTGCACCTAAAATGGTCCTTAGCAAAAGCCAGTTTGCCATAAAAATATGATTAGCAGATGGATAATTGGGCAGATAGATGAATGGGTATGTGGCTCGATGGGTGAGTGGCTGAATGGATGGGTGGGTGAGTGGGTGGATGGGTGAGTAGCTGAATGGATGGGTGGGTGAGTGGGTGGATGGGTGAGTAGCTGAATGGATGGGTGGGTGAGTGGGTGGATGGGTAAAAGGATGAGTGGATGGATGGATGGGTGGATGGATGGATGGGTATGGGTGAGTCGATGGATGAATGGGCGAGTGAGTAGATGGATGGATGGATGAGTGGATGGTTGGGTGGGTGGATGCATGGATGAATGGATCGATGTTGGGTGAGTGGGTGGATGGATGGATGGATATATGGATGGATGGATGGATGGGTGGGTGGATGGACGGATGGAGGGATTTGTGACCTACAAGAGGTTCAAAATGTCCAGATGGACACCATTACAACAGGATTCCTTGAGAGGGTCAAATAAATTGACAAAAGATCAGGCCAGAGCCATTTTGTCATTAATGCTTTCCTAGCTTAGAGAATCCTTGTTTCTTCAAAATCTACCCACACAAAGGACTAGTTGTTGGGAGTTCATGAGTTATTTTCCTGTGGATCTTTTTTCTCTCCTTATATTCAGGGAGCAAGCAACGAGAAATGAATTCTGGATGAGCAAACTTTGATAATGAACTTTGTCTTCCCATTGTAACATTGTGATCGTGACTGCCAATTTTTTTTTTACCAGATTTTTTTAGCTGTTGCTGAGTAGAACACTCATTTGAAGAAAATATTTTGTTATACAACTAAAAAATGGACTCTCACGAGAATGAGTTCTTCATTGGAAATGGTGTATTTCATGATGAGAGCCACTGATGGCTAAATAAAGACTAAATATGCTTGTAAATTATTTACTTTAGCAAATTCCAGGCAAGATGCATAGCTGCATACAACAATACTAATGATTACAGGGGATAATTTCCTTTTACTAACATTTATTATTGGTTGATAATAAACATAAAAACGCTTTTTGAGGAACATTTAGAAGTGTGTGAAGGAGACTTCTCTACCCACACTCCAATCCTCCCTCTCTGAGGGGACTATTCTAGCTGACTTTCCTTTCTGTCTGCTTTCTGTCTATGTATGGAAAAGTACACATGCATTTTACGTGGTTTTAATATCCTCTATATGCACTTTTTATTGCTTTTTCTTCCACTTAAAGTGACACCCCACAGATTTTCCCAGGTCATTTAAAAACTTTTGGAAATCATTATTCAATTCTTCCATAATATTTAATTGTACATATCAGCATTAGTTAACAGAAGTACAATGTAAGTCATATATGTAATTTTAAATTTTTAAAATTTCGCACAAATAAAAACAACAAAGCAAGAGAAACTAATTTTAATCGTACATTTTTTTTACTCTCGTATACATAAAATTTTGTCATTTCAAATCTAGTCAATATAAAAATTATGGGATTTTTTTTTTTTTGAACTAGGTCTTCGAAATCCACGTGATTCAGATCGGCCCCATCACAAGCATTCAGCAGCCACACGCGGTGCGTGGCTACTGTGTTCACCAGCGTTGGCCCAGCCAATTGAAGATTAGGAGTGTGATAGTTTCTGAGGAGTAAGAGGGATTTTATACTAATTCCCACATTCCAACTTAAAAGGCCATCTTCCAGGAATAAAAGGAGGCTGAAATTAGAGTTCTGGTTATCTTCTATCGGGTCTCAAGGTGATTAATTCAGTTTGATAGCTACAAGATATAGCCTCGATTCCTCAAAATGCTAAATGAAGTGGAAAGATGTTGAAAACAATGTTTTTCAAATTATGCATTTGATACCATTTTGCCTCTTTTCAAAGATGATTTCCTAGGCTCTAATAGAAGCTGATGTCTCCTAGTATATTAAGATCATATTCAATACAAGGCAAATGAATTGAATTAGGCTGGATGGTATTGATTATTATCAGTCCAGCTTCAGTTCTGGGTCCTTCTGCTGTCTTTAGCAGAGTCCCGGGTCCTCCAGAGAAGCTCACTTTTGCCCCGCCTGCCTCCCCTCCTCAATTTGGAGTAAAATGCCCATCATTTGGCACAATAGTTAAATCTGTGGTCTCAACTGGGGCTTTACCTTTTTCAGACTTAATTTTAAAATGTATTCCTAAATCAAAGGAATTTGAGGGGGATCTAATGAATGCAACTGGTTCTCAAATGATGTCTGTGGCAGAAGCATTCTGATTGTATGTATGAACAAGATCTCGTGGAGAGGAGAAGGGGGAGGAGGAACGACAATCTGCATCTGGAGGGACCCTCCTGCCTGATTATGGTGGCCAGCCCAGCAGCTCAGAGGGCCAGGAGAGACATCTCAGAGCCCCTCTGAGCTAATGGAGTCCTGGTGGCTTATGTCCAACATGGGTGCCTCCAGAAGCTCTCACCGGCTGCCTTCCATTGTCATGCTTGGGTCCTGGGGACAGAACAATGAATCAAACGGTGTACCTGTGTCAAGGTGATTCTTTGAAGGAGATGGACTGCAAACTCCAAACCACAACTTCTCTCCCGCGATAGGAGACATGCCTGGAATGATGTGTGCGGCGTATCTGGTAGGACGTTCAGCCGGGCTTCTAGGGAACCGCTGCAGGATGGATTCCTGGAGGACTGAGCAGCAGTGTGACTGGAGGCAGCTTCCTCCTCCCTGTGCCTCTGTGGATTGAGTGTAATAAAGGTAAATGCCTCATGGGCTGATGGGGAGAAAATGGGATAATCTCTGTTAAATACCTAACATAGTTAGCAACACAAAGCCATGAGTCACAGTGTTGGCCGTCATTACTGTTATGGCCGCTGTTGCTTTATGAGAAGGTGGGCAGGTAGGCAGGGCCCACGAGAGAGAGCCTAGGCTGCGGGTGATGGGGAAATGTTGTTTGAAGCAGAGAGATGTGTGCAGAGATGCAGTATGGGACAATTGCTCTGGTGTAAAGGTTGCAGAATTGTTTTGTGGGAGGGGCCTTGAGCTGCCCATCCAGGTGGACGTGGCCTCTAGGGGACTTGGCTTAAAGCTGTATTTGCATAGCAAGGGTGTCGCTTTTATTAGATTGTGAGTTATGGTCAATAAAAACCAGCATGTTTTAAAGGATGCGTTTACGTTCCTTTCATGTTTTCTTTGCTTGTCCTTTCTTCTCCTTGTCCTTATCATCGTCACTGCTGTCATCAAAGGGTGTGTCCTGGAAAGACAATGGCATGGGGACATTGGGTGCACCCACTGTTCTTGCCCACTGGGTGGGAGATGGAAGGGTGTGTGGGGCGGGCAGAAGGGGCAAGAGAGCGAGAAACAAAACCCAAGGGACGATATAAAGTAGCGTTGACTCCCGCCCCATGGAGGTCCCGGCAGCTCTGCCCCAATAGTGGCTCCATATTTACACAGCCTCCTCCTCTCCTTTATCTCAGTCATCAAAAGTTTAAGGAGATTTAAAAACCACTGGGGTGTTATGCATAAAACACAACCTCAGGTCACTGATGGAATTCATGCCCAGGTTCCGCCGAGGCAGGGCCGGAGCCCCCCCGCCAGGGTGTCTGGCTGTCATTCTCCCCATTCGTCTTCTTGATTGTAAAAATTAAACACATGCACAGGAGGGCTTGGGAGGCAGAGTTATGGGGGATATAAAGTGCTTGACAGCATATAAACTTGGCCGTCCCGCAGTGGAGCACCCAATCACAGTGGTGCTGAGAGGGGCAAGAGGGGCTCCCGAAGACGGGGGTGCAACAGGCGATTGCAATGGAAAGAGGAGGCAGAGAGGGTCTGCCCGCTGGGCCACAACCTTGTGTTTGCTTTGCTGACCATGGGGAGACATTGCCAACGGGACGGTGAAATCTAAAGCTGTAGACATGCGCATAGAAGGGGTAAAAATTGCATCTAGGAAGCAGGAAGTCCGAGCCACTGGGGCTCCTTCCTGCCGGGAGGGGTGAGAGGTCCCCCGGGGCTACTGGGACGCCCAGAAGGCCATGGCCACCTGATCGGAGGTCTTGTGCGAGGGCTTGGAGCATTGTCTGCTGGGGCTCCTTCCCTCCCTGTGCTGAGACACTTGCCAGCCGTTCTCACTGCCAGGACATACGGGGAGCGGGAGGCCCAGGATCCCTTGGTGTCTTTTGGCTGCTGCTGGGGCCCCTTTGGTCAGTGTGCCTGTGCGTGCGTGTGTGTGTGTGTGTGTGTGTGTGTGACAAAGAGAGAGAGAGGGTTCCGGGGAGAGAGAGAACGAGCACCAGGAAGAGCGGAAGGAGCGTGGGGAGCACAGGGTATGACGCAGAACCCGCAAGGGCCATCAGGTCTGATACGTACTCACCGTTTCTTGCTCCCAGTATTCCTACAACACCTACTGTGTTACTGCATTGCGTGTTCCAGACTCAGTCCCAGCTTCACTGAACTCACAAAGGGATAGTAACCAAAGAATCACACAATTATTTAGTTTACAATCTGGGCAGAGAGTCGTTCGGAGCAGTAGGAAATGGGCCCGCCGACCTCCGCTGGTGTCTTCTTTGTTGTGAAACTCGTCTGTGCATCTTTCAAGGAGGCCCATTGATTCCATTGTGTGAAAGCCAAGGGAGCAAACATTTGGTATCTCCAATTATTTATTCTTTGAAGCATTTACATCTGGGGCTGACTGAGGTGCAAAGGCCAATGGGCACCTCCGAATTCTAGCATTTCTGCTGCTTCTGCCTACAGGAAGCTGGAATGTTCCTTTTCAGATATTCATTGAACTGTAATATGGAGACTGACAAGTACACTGATTATGAGGGCCCAGCTCCATAAACAGAGCACACCCGCGTAACCAGCACCCAAATTAAGAACTAGAATGCCAGAAAACCCCATCACACCTCCCCCGCCAGCACTCTCCAGGAGTATCCCCACTCTCCTGACTCACAGGCACCTTGGGTCTGCCCTGCCCCCTCCTCTACTTCAGCAGACCCATTCAACAGGTGATGTCTGTGCCTGCCATCCTTCTTCAACCTCGTGTCTGGGAGAACCACCCTGTCATTGTGTAGGCTTTGCTGGTGTCTGAAGTGTCTTTTCATTACATCTGGCCAAGCCAGGAAAGGCAGAGATGGCCTTGAAATCTAGGGGATCCAGCCCTGACATGTACCAACAGGTGTGCCACCTGCCTTGGGACCCTCCCCCTTGGGCGCTGCCACCATCCAGGAGCACATGTCCCCTGAGGGCACTGCTCCCTTGGAAGAGGAGTTCTTTTGCACAGAGAAAGCTTCCATCCTGTTGGTACTTCCCAGCCTCCTCTCATTGCAGAGAAACTAGAGTTGAGAGCCTGACTCTGGGGCCAGACTGCCTGAGAATGAATTGCTGTGTGACCTTTGGTCATTTCTCAAGCTCTCTGTATCTCAGTCTCCCTGCCTCAAAGGGGGCTTGATAGTAAATAACACTCTTACTTTATAGGGTGGCTGTGAGGAGTACATGTGAAGAGCTGGCCTCATTTTTGGACCACCACCCACTTGGGGACACGGATCGGGACTTTTTAATCTTCCCTTTGTGGGTCGAGGAAACAGAAGCCTGGAGAGAGGAGTGTCACTTATGGATTCTCCTAATAAGTCTTTTCTAAGCTGGACCTTTAGGCATCAGGAAGAGAGATGAAGACGAAATCCTTACGAAAATGGGGCATAGAAGCTGAGTGTCCCATTGTGTTCCAAGGTCAGTGGTGTCCTTTAGTCCATGTGGCCCCTGTGACGATCCCACAGAATCAGATGCCCAGGGGGAGGGAGTTGGCCTTGTTACTCCCACCAGATCCCAATTCCGAGGTCAGATAATTGGGGTACGGGAAGATCATACTGCTGCCAAATGGCCCGCCGTGTCCAGAACCTGGGAGTTCTTTTTTTTTCTTATAATAATAATTTTTTATTATATTATGTTAGTCACATACAGTACATCCCTGGTTTCTGATGTAAAGTTCGATGATTCATTAGTTGCATATAACACCCAGTGCACCATGCAATACGTGCCCTCCTTACTACCCATCACCAGTCTATCCCATTCCCCGCCCCCCTCCCCTCTGCAGCCCTCAGTTTGTTTCCCCCATGAGAGACTATGGACTCTGGGAAAGAACCTGGGAGTTCTGACTCCTGACTCACTTGCCCCCGCTCCTTTATTGCTGTTATTCCTCTAGTTGAAGGTATTTAAGAGGTATTCACAAAACATTGGTCCCCTGAAACTTCTAGGCTGAACCTTGGCATATTTTAGGACTGCGCTCTAACACCTTCCTTCTCAGCAGCTCTGGGGTTTCTCTATTAGCTTTTGACACATCTACATTTTTAATAGAATATTTCAATAATGCTTTTAAATAGAAAAAAAATAATGTTCATGTGCAGAAGAAATAAACAAATATAACCTATGGGTTACGTTTTTCTAGTTAAAATGGCTCCTAGTTTAACTTTTTATTTTTTGAGCTTCCTGGCAGCCAGAGCAAAAGAAGGCTGGATGATGGCAAGAAGCATGGCCCTCTTCCGGCGCCTGTTGAATACGATGGTATTATTCTGTGTGGTTGTCTCTGCCCGGGGCACTCGTAAAACTTACCTGGGGATGAGGACTTGCCTCCTGGGAGTCTCTCTGTTGATGCCTGGGAGCCGATGCGGTGCTGGGAACTGTGTGGTGGACAGGGGAGACTCCACCTGTGTTGGGGGGGGGGCACACGCATGGCACAGTGTCCAGAAGTGGTTTCCTCTTGGCTGTCACAGTCATTCCTCCTGGTCAAGGTGTCCCAACGCAGGTGTCCTGAGCTAGGGAGATGATCCCAATCACCTGGGAAGACTTTATTTCTAAACATACACATACCTTGGCCCCACTCCAGGGGTCCTGATTGTGACCCTGGAGCCAGAAATTTTAGAGGGTCAAGTTTCCAGAACCACGTATTTATATACACCTGTTACTTCTTCCTAGGTAGCAGAGCAGTTGAGGAAGCTCCACTCACAGTGTCCTTGTCTGAGCTCTCAATTTGAAAGAGAGGCAGGCAGGAGATAAGCCTGGTCCTCTCTGTTCTCAAGCCATCATTCCTTCACCTGCCTCCGCCCCGTGAGCAGGTGGAAGAGGAGAGGGTTGCTGGGCAGGGGAGGTGGGCAGTTGGAAGGGGAACGCTCAGTGCTTCCTATCCCATGAAGACAGATGTTTCTTTTGAAAGTTTGGGTTCTCATTTATTTATTTACTTATTTATTTTGTTCTGTAGTTTTATTGAATTTTGTAAAGATAATACATTCACATGGTTCAAAACTGTACCAAAAAGTTATACAGTGAAAAGTGTCCCTTCCCTCTCTGTTTAAGTTACCCATTTTTCTTTTTTTCTTTTTATTTTTTTATTTTAATGTTTTTTTATTATATTATGTTAGTCACCATACAGTACGTCCCTGGTTTCTGATGTAAAGTTCAATGATTCATTAGTTGCGTATAACACCCAGTGCACCATGCAATAAAGAGTTTCCTTCCCAGCAGCCTGAGGTGTAAGCTGCTGATGTGAGTGGCTCGAGGTTATTAAATGTTCGTGGGAGCCAGACGAGGTTCTATCTAAGTCTTAGCTCCCAGAATCCTCGCAACAGCCTGTGAGGTACATCTTATTATGATACCCACCTTCTGGAAGAGGAAACTAAAGCAGAAGAGTTGAACTTAGTTGATCAGGACCAAGTAGCTGGGGGTGAGAGGGATGATACAATCGGGGTCTGAACCCAGGCTCTCGCGGCTGCACTTTAAACACTCCCCCTGCTCGAACCCAAGTGGGGGGAGGGGTTGCCCACAAGGTGAGGCTCATATGTTTTCCTACTTTTATTTTCTACTTTGACTATAGACAGTTGCAATGTTTATGCTGCCCCAGGTCAAATAGTTCCAGCATGCACGTTTTTATCGTTTCTGTAGCTGGTTTCATGTATTTTCAAGTTTCAGCTCCTATTATGTTTCTGAATGGTACGAATGATTTTTTTTTTCTTTTGGTGGCTTCAGGCTATGATATTGGAACATAGGGCAATCTAATATAGTAAAGTGAGATGCCTTCCTCCATCCATATGCCCTCCCTGTCCTACTCTCCATTATGCTGGGGATGGCCATTCACACTCGAGTATGAATTAGAATACAACAGGGCTAGGCCTGCTGTTCGTAAAGGTCGAGTGCCTGTGGAAGCAACTCTGAGGGTGGAGTGGGGTATGTGGGAACCACAGAGATCATGGGTTTCTCTTTGCTAGTCTGAGGTTTCTCCTGCTTGCCCACTAACAGAGGCCTCTCCAAATGCCCCATCGGTGGCAATGCCTACTCCTGACAAGGGCACAGAGGCACAGACTTGCCAACTCTCTAGCCAAGACCCTGGCTCAAATATGCTTTTCTCCAGCAAGTAAGAGAAAGAGACCATGGGTTGCTATTTCCTGGGTGGAGGTGGGGTAGGAACTTTGTTCGAGAAAAAGAAAAGAAGCATCACTCTTCCAACAGGAGACAGCACGATTTCCTTGGTTGTTGGAGAAATGCTGATTTCCTTATAAAAGTCTGGTGGTGAAATGGGGGGAGGCCAAGGAAGGGCAAGCTGTATTTTTATTTTTATGTTCACTTTATTCTGGAATGAAAAGTGGGCCAGGCCAGGGACTGGATCCTTGTCCCTCGTCTCGTGCATGAGAAGGACACACATACATCATGGAAGAAGGCGCGTGAGCAGGTCATCTGTCTTGGGGGGGCTGATTGTCCACGTGGCTGGGAAAAGGTCAGGAACCTGTGGGTATTAATTAATCCAGCCGGCCACACAGCCTTCCATGTTTATTAGGGAAGGCCATGGCATTTGGCTGGAATGATGGGTTTTAAAGATTGGTGTTTTATTAAGAGATCTGCTTACTGTTTCGTGAGAATTAAGAATTCCTTTGTAAGGCTGTTGGGAGCAGGTGTGGTGGGTAACACAGGTTGACAATCCTTTCATCACTTGGTTGTCTTCTTCCCATAGAAACTGGTCCTCCTGCCCCACCTACATCGAGCTCCCCAAGAGCTGAGCTCCTGCTTACTTGCATGGCCGGGGGCCTGTGGATTGCCCTCTCAGCTCGTGCAGCACAGCCTCTCCTGCTAAATTCAATGGCTTCAGCACGTAGGGACCAGCTACTATGTGTGACCAGTGGAGGGGGGCTTCTGATAGACCGCAGGCCCTCGTGAAGGAAGTATTGCCGTTATCTAGCAATGGCTCAGGGCACAGGGCACCCGCAGACACTCAGTGCCGGAGCCACCCCTCCCCATGAGTGCCCATTGCACGGATGACCAGCAGCCTCCTCTGGGCCTCGGAGCTGCATCCTCATGCTGACCCCAACCCAGCCCTGCATTCTGCAGGGTAGTTAACTGCATTCTCTGCGCCTTCCCCCCTGACACAGACCCCCGCTGGGCCCTGAGTGGACACCTATAAATATTTGCGTGCATCTTGAAGGCTTGGCCTGAGTAGGATTTGGATTTCAGGAACACGGATGATGTCACATCCCGAGTTGTATATCCGATTTGTAAAAGCTCTCAGCTGTCGCCACAGCCCCAGGTGTTTCCAGCCTCGTCCCACCAGCTCCTCGGAACTTCCGTGGTCTCCCCAGAAGCAGGAGCCTGGAGTGGGTGCACATGCTCCGGGGGCCATCCCAAGGCGATTGTAAGTGACCTAGAGAAAAGCATTCTTTCTTTAAATAGCTGTGCAGGAAATTCGGTTGTGATGGTCTCTCCGTGGCAAGTAATGCTCATTTTACTTGGATGGTGGTCATTTAAATTTCCTTTTTTAAAAAACGGAGTCATTTTAAAGGAGAAATATTAATGGGATGGTGGGGGTGTGACAACGCTGGAGAATGTGACCTGCAGGGGCCCCTTTCAGAGCTGGCCGCTCTGGGTCCCGCATCTGGGTCCTGCAGCTCCGAGAGGTCACTAGGGGTGTGTGAACCCCGATCTTCTCATTGACCAGGGGGTGCTTGAGTCGGCCTCTTATGCCACTGGATGGATGAGATAGATGGACGCATAGTAAGAAGAACTAGTATATGGTTGTTATTTACATTAGTATTTATTAAAAGACAACTAACACGGCTGTGCTCCCCCTCTTGCCAGGCACTGAGCAGAGGCTCTGTCCGGAATCGTCCCCCAGGCGGTGGGAGACCAGCATTACCCATGTTTTAAAAACAAGGCCTTCAAAGATCAAGAATTAGGGATTCTCACCCTCCCCCTACCAAGAAAGCAGGGAACAAACAATGGAAAGACAAATATTCTCTAAATATTTCTACAGAATTAATTAAATTTGCATTTCCAAATGCTGGCTTAGCCCCGAATTTAGCTGTCTCCTGTTCTTATGGAGCTTATAGACAGAATAAAAATAACTGTCCAGCAAAGTATCTTTAGCCCACGCCCTGCTTTCTAGCATTCTAGCCACAGAACAGTTGAGGAACGCGGCCTTTATAAGCAAATGTTAGAAGAAAAGACACCAGCGTAAATGCTGATGATGGTTTTCTCCAGGCTATAGGACTACTCTAAACCCATTTTCTTCTCCCTTTTGCTCTTTCCTGGTTGTGAAGACTCTCTCCTGTGTTATCCCAAAGGTCTATAGTCCTCATGTTAAAATCAGTCAACACAGGTGGAACTCGCAGCAGAGATCCCAAGCTATGCATTTGCCGAGACCCTCTCGGGGATCTGAGAGGCCAAAATTATCTTCCTCATAGTGTGAAGGCATTATTTGCCTTTTCATTTTGAGCCCATGGTGGGTACAAGTGCTGGGGCCTTAGTGTGAGCGGAGGGAGCGGCCCCCGGCCAGGTGGGCGGGCAGGCACTGTGTTCCTCGTTGCCACGCGTGGGCAGAGAGAGCAAAAGCCATGTCCGCTGAAGACAGAGCCTGGAGCAGTATGGGCACCCAGCCCTCACGAGGAAGGGAATTCTGACACGTGCTACGACCCGGATGAACCTTGAAGACATTATGTTGAGTGAAATGAGTCAGTCACAAATACACAAACACTGTATGATCCCGATCATACGTATAAAGCACTCAGGAGAGTCAAATCAGTCGACAGGAGGTAGGAAGGTGGTTACCAGGGCATCAGCGGAGGGGGCAGATGGGGAGATCGTGTTTAGTGCGTACAGAGTTCCCCTTCTGCAAGTTGAAGAGAGTTCTGGAAACAGAGGGTGGGCATGGTTGCGTCACAGGGTGGACAGACGTCATGCCATGAGCGGTACACATAAAAACGGGGACGATGACAATTTGGATGTCATGTGTATTCTGCCACAAGGAAAAATAAATGTATACATACATGCATAAATGCTAATGTTTATGCATTATTAAATGTAATATAAAAAGATTCTGAATTTGGAAAGATAAAGAATATACTTGTGGAAGCCCTGAAAGCTATTCATTTTATTAAGTCTCTGTCTTTGCACACAGGCCTTTTACACATTCCCTGTCATAAGGTGAAGCACGCACAGTGCGTGCTTAATCCCGCCCCACGTTGGAGCCGATAAGGAAAAGCACCTGCTCCGTCTCGTGACTTGCGAGCCGGACGAGTTGCTTTTCTCACGGAGCGCCATTTTTACTTGAAAGAACAACCGATAGACAAACTATGGTTATTCAAACTTCACTATTTGGCAGACATTTTCTGGAAAAGGAACAAATGAATCCTGTCACTTCCAGGAAAATAACTGACAGTATTTGTTGCCAGTGATAAAAATTCAGGCTTTCAAGAATTTTGAAAAACTTGTATCAGCCACCGTGGGCTTGACAGCTTTCCAATACTTAAAGAGATACTTAATGAACGTGGTTCTTTAAAAAATATTGTCTAATAAATTGCGTCGACGTTGGAAGATCGTCGTATGGCGTGGAACTGATGGGTTTTAAGTGACCGATGCTTGTTACAAAATCATGCAAACAGTTCAGTCAAATAAGATAACTCAGTGGGTCCGAATGCAACACAATGCAAAAAGTTCACATATTTTCGGATTCCACATTGCAACTAACCTTTTTTTTTTTTTTAAAGATTTTATTTATTTATTCGACAGAGATAGAGACAGCCAGCGAGAGAGGGAACACAAGCAGGGGGAGTGGGAGAGGAAGACGCAGGCTCATAGCGGAGGAGCCTGATGTGGGGCTCGATCCCATAACGCCGGGATCACGCCCTGAGCCGAAGGCAGACGCTTAACCGCTGTGCCACCCAGGCGCCCTGCAACGAACCTTTAAGAAGCCACCAGTTACTGCTTTTTGGTGTACTATCAAAGAAGATTATCCACAATTATCTGAAAGGGCTGTGAACACACACCTCCCTTTTCCAACCACAGAGCTGTGTGAGATCAGATTTTCTCCGTAGATCTGAACAAAAACAACATATTGCCACGGGCTGCCTGTGGAAGCAGACATGGGAATCCAGCTGTCTTTTATTAAGCCAATCACAAAAGATGCTTGCAAAAATGTACAATGACGCCACTCTTGTCACTAATTTTCTGAACATATTGTTATTTTTCTCATGAAAACATTCTAGATATGTTTGTATATAAGAGGCTCACTGTTCTTTTTAAATAGATTATTAAGTGATGATATGCTAATTTTCTTAGTTTTGATTTCTAATGGCCCACCTACACAGAAGCACTTAGGGTCTTCAATAAACTTCAGAATATTTATGTCCTTAAGAGTCCTGGGACCAACATGTGTGAGACTCACTGGTCTAGGAAAGCCATTCTCAACCCTGCCTGTGTGTACGAATCACCAGGAACTTGATAATCGTTCCCACATTTGTTTCCACCCCAAGCTGATTACACCAGAGTCTTTGGTGACGGCGCAGGCGTGGGCATTTTGCAAAGCTCCCCCGGGGATGGTATTAGGCATTCAAGGCTTAGAATTAGGTCTAGAAGTCATGCCATGTGGCTACCGCCTGACTGCCGTGGCAAGGATAGAGAATATCTGGATAAAACCTGGTGCCCCCTGATCTGGTCTATGTTCTGTATTGAGAAACTCTACACTGTCCGATTTAAGGAGGAGACATTGTCTCCTGAGGACACCTCCTGAGGACACCACTTCAAATGAGTAGTCATTTCACTTCAAATGCCTTTAAAACGTGGTCTCCTGTTTGTCTTCTTGTCCACAGGTCTTTGTACCTGCTGTTTGTCTGAGAACTCTGGCTCCTGGCACCCCCAATGTCACAGTCATGGCTAGAGACCAGGCCTGACCAAGGGGACCAGTTAACCGAATTCAGAGATCTTGAGGTCCTTTGAATTGGGGAGGATTTTTGTTTGGTTGGTTGATTTCACAGCACAGCCATCCAACGGCATGCTCCCGGCCACAGGGAGTGCCTGCTTTCCCTTTGCTATTGGTCACTTCAGTGGGCCACTGGCCTAAAAGCCTCAGCAACAACAGATGGGAAAAGGAAAAAAAAAGAAAAGTTGGCCTGCTTCCTTCTGACTCATAAGAGCAAACCCTTTTCATTGTGAGTGCCCACAGGCTGGGGTGGCGGAGTGGATGGAGAGGGCACATCCTTACGTTTTCCGCAAAGGAGGCAGCTAGGCTACCAGCAGTGACATGATTTTAGGAAGCTGGGTGGAAGTTTGTGGTCCGCAAGCCCTCTTCCCTCACCATGAGATATCGGTGGGGATCTTTCTCTGCATCTCTCACCTGGGTCACCTTGGGCTTCTCTCCTTTCCAACTTGTTCACTAGTGCAAGTGTACCAACACTCATTTGGCCACGTAGAGGATGGACTTAGGTTGATAAGTGCTGGACTGACTTCCACCCCCCAGGAATGGGCCCTCTGGCTGAGTGTCTCCCACCACGGTCACTGTCCCTCCCATCCCAGTCATCTCAGTAATGGGGAGCGGGATAGGCGCACCTGCTCGGAGGCCCCTCTGAGCCGACACCCTTTCCCCGGACTTGGAAGGCACATGGGTAAGAGCGTTGGCCGGGCGAAGGGGGCAGGGGACCGGACAGGGAGGGTCCCAGCTGGGCCGACCCATTTATTTTGTATTCAGACATATCAAGCATACAATTACTGTGACTATAGTTATAAACCTCATATTTGAGAGTCTTTTTATGGGTCACTTAGGA